>NC_081377.1:10555000-11937500 GCF_030684315.1 Stegostoma tigrinum
AGATATAAATTCATCTCATATTCACTAATCTGACTGATGCAAATTCATCTGTCCATGATCAATGACAGTGACCACTGCACAGTTCTCGGGGAGATAAAGGCCCATGTTCACACTGAGGATGCCGTCAATCATGTTGTGTGGCACAAATGCTGGGCTAAATAGAATAGGCTTTGAACAGACCCAGCAACTCAAGACTGGGCATCTCTAAGCCACTGTGGGTAAGCAGCGGGAACAGAATTGTACTCTAACACAGTCTGCAACCTCATGACACTGCATATCCCCCACTTACCTACTACCATCAACCAAGGAAATTAACCATGTTTCAAGGAGAACTGCAGGCAGACATGCGAGTAGCAGCACTAACAGCACTGATATCATTAAAAAAGAGGTGTCAACCTATAAGAAATAGACAGAGGAAAGTGATTTCAAAACTAACAAATCAGATTTAAGATCTGCAATAATGTAACTTTGTGTCATGAATGTTGGTGGACGACTACATGAATTACTGCAGGAGGAGAAGGCAATGCAAATAACCTCCTCCTCAATGATAGAGGAGACCAGTACGTCAGAGCGAAACATAAGGATGAAGCATTTGCAAGAATCTACATCCAGAAGTATTACTGGATGATTCATCTCAACATCATTGTGCAGTCCCCAGTATCACCGGTGCCGGTCTTCAGACAATTGAGATAATGGGAACTGCAGATGCTGGAGAATCCGAGATAACAAAGTGTGAAGCTGGATGAACACAGCAGGCCAAGCAGCATCTCAGGAGCACAAAAGCTGATGTTTTGGGCCTAGACCCTTCATCAGAAACTTTAAGATGCCGCTTGCCTGCTGTGTTCATCCAGCCCCACACTTTGTTATCCCAGTCTTCAGGAAATTTGATTCACTCCACATTATGTCAAGAAATACCTGAAGGCACTGGATTCTATATTCCGGGTCCTGACAACTTTGCAGGAACAGTATAGGAGACTCGTGCACCCCAAGCCAAGCTGTTCCAGCAAAGCTACCACACTGGCATCTACCTGACAATGTGGGAGACACAAAAACCTGAATAAAGCCACCCCTATCAATTACCAGCTCATCAGCCTACTCTCAATCACTAAAATGACAGAGGCTGCCATCTGCAGTGTCATCAAGAAGCGTTTGCTTTGCAATAATCTGCTCACATATTCAGTTTGGGTTTTGCCAAGGCCACTCAGCTCCTGGCATTTTTTTCAGTGAATAATTCAAGTATTTCTATTATGATTCATGCAAATCTGAAGAAAGGTTGAGTACCGAACAAACACTTACAGCATCTTTCATTGAATATTGTTCAACAATATTCACTCCTGTCAATTAAAGGATACAAACTATGGATTCTTGTCAGTTGTTGCAGATAAAAGGACATCAGAACCTGCTACAAAAACCGGATTATCACACCATTAGCAGTACGTTGTTCAACACAATGCTGCTTGTAATGTACTACTGAACGGCAAAGGGAAAATAAACATCAGAAATTCCTTTGTTAAAGCTAATTCTGGCAGCCACGCATACAGTGCAGGGTCATTTTAAACTAACCATTTTTCACTTGGAAAAATAATAATAGGAATAGGTCTTGGAGTGGAGTATTTTCTTTACAGAGAAGAAGTTATCTTGACTGCGGGACAGATGTATGTTGACTGGAAAATATATTTGAATAGCTGTGGGCGAAGTGAAGTATTGTCTAAGAGGCTACCAGAATGGCACTTTTCTTTAACTGTGTGAGTGGAAGGGAATAATTGAGGATGGTTTGTTGCAATTACTTCAGTGAGGGCATATCTACATCCTTTTGGAATCAGTGGCAAATCAAATAGTGCATGGCATGAGCAAACCTAGATGGTAGTTTAGGTGAAAATATGTTGGTAATAGTCATCAAGTCAATGAAAAGTTTGGAAACGCAAACAGATTTTCTTTCATTTTTGCCTTCTTTCATCCATGCAGGACATGATTCTGGAATATCTCAGAGGGAAAATATTTTGATTATTGAGATAATTTCAAGAAATGATACAGGATTTGTTTGTAAGTTATAAAAGTAGCGTCTTGGACAAGTGGCAATGTGTAGCAGTACTCAATGCTTCAATACTTAACTGGCAAAGTGGGTATGCATCCGTATGAGATACCCTGATTGGCACTTCAGAGCATCCTTGTCAGAGGACATTCTCAGGTTTACAATTTTGTTTCCTAACTTGGAAACCATTGTCAAAAAATGTAAGGTAGATCTTTCAGGAATCAAATGAGGAAACACATCTTCATGCAAATGGCGTCCGAGGTTCTAAATTCTCTTCTACACATGGCAATTGATGCATGATAAATTGTTAATTTTAAAATTGGGGTTGATTAAGTGTTGTTAACCAAATATGTAAAGTCTGTTAACTCAATATGTAGAGGCATGTTCGACAAATGAAAATGTATGGAGTTATTTTTACGATCAGTTATTATCTCATTGAATGTCAAAACATTCTCAGGGAACTAAATTAGGGTTCGGGTTGGGTATTCCTCTATCAACAGGAAATTAAATGATGAAGAAAAGCATTCAATGAAAAATTTTATTGTGTTTAAGTATACGAACTGAAGTGAGTTAGAAACGACACAGCAATGCTTATGGCATCCCTCATAACATTCTGAACTAGCCATGGAAAATATATCATTAAAGGGCGCTACAGACATTTATTGCAGCTCACTACTATAAACAAATAATGCATTCACAGGGACACCAGTGTATGGGCTCCCACTGATTAAATTAGTTGCAAAGAGCAACAGGCTTCTATTTGGATGTCATGCTTCAAGTGATCTATGCTGAGATGGAGTCTGAGAACTTTCTACCCTCAAGGCACATGCTAAGATACACTGATGATATCACAAGCATTATTCTTAAAAGATGCCCTGATATATTGACCATAAGAGATAATGCAACAGGAACAAGTACAACTCACCAATTGTATTGTGTATCGATTGTTGACACAAAATTATATACATCATGTTCAATGTTCGCCATTAAACTTAGTTGTTCAGGGTTGTCTATTTATTTGCATGTTTATACCATAATACATATATTTCTCCTTCAGAATAATCATGTGTTTCTGTCAAAGATCCTAGCTTGTTATTTCAGTGTATTTAAAATTTTCATTACATTAAACATTTTTCTTTTCATTCGCTGTACTTCCCTCCACTCCAGAAAATATTGATTTACAAGGACTTATGAACAAAGGCATTATCCTTCCTAACAAGAAAAATAGATTGGACAAGATTGATATCAAAATTACACAACCACAACTTTCCAGAAAGGTAGGCTGACCATGCCGAATAAAACTGTTTGAGTTCTACTAAAGTGATAGCTGTGATTACTTAGAAGAAATCAACTCACAGAAATAATGTTACATAAAGGTTGCAATAAATGTGAAGCTGGTATTTTATATAAAACATTCAATTGATCAAAGATCACTCAGTTATTACACTCTACCCTCCTTTCTGCTTCTTTCTTAAAAACTCTTCACTGGTTTTTGGGTGTCAGTCACCAGCTATCCCCCATGATTACACATATAGGCAGAGGTTCACCTACGTTTTGCTGCTTGCTGCTGTGAGGAACATTGTCCAACTTAGACCAAATCACGGAGTATAAAAGAGTGGACAGTGGTGTTGAAGGTACTATCACACTGCACTTACTCAGCAACTAAGAGTCAGCAAGGGCTGCAGATGCTGGAAGTCAGAGTTGATAAAATGTGGGGCTGCAGGAGCACAGCAAGTCAGACATCATTCAAGGAGCAGGAAAAGTCAACATTTCAGGTCAGGACCCTGCATCAGGTTTGGGGAGGGGGAAGAGAGCTCAGAAATAAATTGAGGGAGGAGCTGGGACTGGGGGATGGTAGGTGGAATGGTGATAGGTGGATACAGGTAGGCGGTTGCAGAGATTGGTCAACGGGATGGGTGGGGTAGATAAGTGAGAATGAAGATGGAGAGGTTGAGTCGGGTCAAAGAGGGATGACAGGGGAGGCTGGATACAGGGCAAGGTCAGGGGTGGGCAGCTTTTGAAGCTGGTGAATTCTATGTTGATGCCATTGGCTGTAAGCTCCCGAGGCAGAATATATGGTGTTGTTTCTCTGTTTACGTCTGGTCTCCTTGTGACACTAGAGGAGGCCCAGAATAGACATGTTGCCAGGGAGTAAGAGGGGGAGTTGAAGTGGCTGGCAAATGGAAGGTGAAGTTGATTGGAACATACAGAGCCCAGATGCACTGTGAATCAATCACAGATTTGCGCTTGGTCTCTCTGATGTAGAGGAGACCGCATCTGGAGCAATGGATGCAATAGACCAGGTTACAAAACGTGCAGGAGAGTCCCTGTCAGATTTAGAAGGATTGGTAGGGGCTGTGGATGGGGGTGACAAGGGAGGTGTAAGGGCAGGTATAGTACTTCCTGCAGTTGCAGGGAAAGTTGCCGCATGTGATGGACGGGCTGTTAGGAAGTGTAGAGCAGACAAGGGAGTTGCGGAGAGTGCAGTCCCGAAGAAAGGCAGATAGACATGAGGAGGGAGATAGCTCCTTGGTGCTTTGCAGATTGCAGATGGCGAAAACGGCGGAGGATGATTCATTGAATTTGGAGATTGGTGGGGTGGTATGTGAGGATGAGGGCGTCTCTACTCTTATTGTTGGGGGAGGGGTTTGAGGGCAGAAGTGTTGAAGGTGTTATGAAACGCAGGAGAGAGGATGTTACATTCTTTGAAGTAGGAAGTCCTCCTACACCTGCCCTTGCATCTCTACACTCAACGTTGCCCGAGACCCCAAACAATCCTTTCAAATCTGACAGGGATGCATCTGTACATCTTCTAACCTGGTCCATTACATCCATTACTCCAGATATGGCCTCCTGTACATCAGAGAGAACAAGCGTAGACTCAGTGATCGATTCACGAAGCATTTATACTCTATATGCTCCAATTAACACCACCTTCTGGTTGCCAGCCATTTCAACTCCCCCTCACACTCCCTTGGCGACATGTCCATCCTGAGCATCCTCCGATGAGGCCACATATAAACTGGAGGAACAACACCTCAAATTCCGTCTTGGGAGCTTATAGCCCAATGGCCTCAGCATAGAATACACCAGCATCAAAATCTCCCCACTCCCAGACTCATCCCATGTCTAACACCCTACCCTCATCCCCACCTCCTTGACCTGACACAATCTGTCCACCTTCCTTCTCACCTATCTGCCCCACACTTCCCACTGACCAATTTCTATAACACCTACCTGCATCCACCTATCACCATGCAACCTACCCTCCCCCAGCCGCATACCCCTCTCTCAATTTATTTCTGAGCTCCCTTCCCTCTCTCCAGTCCTGACGAAGGGTCCCAACACACAACATCAATCTTCCTGCTCCTCGGATGCTGTCTGACCTGCTGTGCTCCTCCAGCTCCACATTTTATCAACCTGTACTCAGCAACAACCTGCTCACTGATGCCAGGGTTGGATGTCATCGAGATTACACAGTTCTAAATCTCTTACAGCTTCAGTACAAGCATGGACAATAAAAGCTGAATTCCATAGGCGTGGTGAAGAGTGACTGCCCTCATCACTATGGCTACATTCTCTGAGGGCACCTTTGAAAAGATTGCAAACTTTACATTACCTAAGAGAGGTTGTTGGAGGCACGGACATGTTAAGATTGCTTTTTAGCATGATCTTCTGGATTATTAACACTGTGAGGCATAACACAAGGCTTACACTAGCATCTTTCTTCAGAATCTGTCTATCAGATGTTAACTTGCTGAACTACTGATGTAACAAGGTGTAGAGCTAAAGGAACACAGCAAGCCAGGCAGCATTGCCACATTTCCACAATGATGTAGGAACAGCACTTCATATTTTGCTTGAGATACCTGCAGCCTCAATGTGGACATCACAAGCATCAAAATCCTCCTGCCCCGACCTTACCCAAGACCAACCCATCATGTCTCCACCTCCTTGACAATGTTCATTTTTTTTCTCCCACCTATCCACTCCTCCCACCTAACTGACCAACCCCCACACCCACTTCCTACCTACTAGCCTCATCCCCGCCTCCTTGGCCTGTCCGTCTTCCTTCCCATCTACCCACCCCTCCCTCCTCACGGACCAACCCCCATCCCAACTCCCTACCTACCTACACTCACTTGTACTGGCTTCAACCCCACCTCCTTGACCTATCCATCTTCTCTCCATGTATCTGCTCCTCTATCCACCTTATATCAGTGTCTCTTCCTCTATTTATTCCAGAGCCCCTTTCCCCTCCACCATTTCTGAAAAAGGGTGCAGACTCCTCTGATGCTGCCTGGCCTGCTGTGTTCCTCCAGCTCTACACCTTGTTGTCTCAGATTCCAGAATTGGCAGTTCCTACCATCTCTTACAAATGATGTAGCTTGCTTAACATGTTTGAGGTCAAATGCCTTATTCTTCACATTTGGTTGAGTGTGATATCAAAGTGCCTCAATAGAATTGAGGTTAATGGGAATCAAGGAGAAAAATACCTCGTACCTAGTAAAAAGGAAGATGTTTTTATTGTTGAAAGCCAATTATCTTCTCTAGAACACCCTTGCTGAGTGACTCAAGATTGTGTTCTCAGCAGCAATTCTTTACCAATTACCTTTTCTCCATCAAGTGTTTGAGAGAGAGAATATTTGCTGATGAAAGTACAGTGTTCAATCCTACCAACAAACATTCAGGCAATAAAATTGTTCAATCTATGTGCAATAAGACATGAATGGAATTCAGTCTTGGGTTGCTAAGTGACAAGCTACCTTCAAGCTACACAAGTGCAAAGCAATGACCACCTCTAGTAAGGCAGGATCTGATCTCTTCCTTTTGATTTTTACCATTGCTGAATCTCCAACAATTAACAGCAGTTACTATTCTCCAGAAATAAAGTGGATCAGCCTCCTACATTCTGCACTACAAGAATAGGTCAGGGGTTGGAGGTTTTATGGTGTGCAAATCCCTACTCCACAAAGTTCATCCACCTTCTGCAAGCTAGGAGTGTGATCGAATAAGCATCATATGCTCGGATGAGTTCATCTCTCACAACGCATAAGAAAGTTGCCACCATTTGGGAAAAGTAATTTGCTTGATTGGCAACCAAGCTGAGATTATAATTGTTCGCTACTGCACCACCAGTACGCTGTGGCTACAGTTTGGACCATCAGTAAGATATAGTGAACTAATTTGTCAGGGTTTCCCTTATTTGTTCTTATATTGAATGGCTCACTGAGTAGCTCAACTTTTTCTTTTGCTCTTGTGGAAGTGGTGGTGAACAGGCTTCTTGAACAGGTGAAGTCGAGCAGCACTTTGCAAGCCATCTAGATGAGCAACAATCGCAGATGTATGGGAATACTATTATCAGAGATTTCCATTTCAAGTCACATATCACCTTGACCTTAAACATATTGCCCTTTATTATTGTTTCGTCAAAAGTTGGGAACTCCCACCTAAAGGCATGATGGGTCTACCTTTGCTATGTGGATTGCAGCGTTTCAAGAAGGCAGCTCACCACTACCTTCTCAAGGGCTATTGAAATGAGCAATAAATACCCGTGGAGTCAGCATCACGTGAACAAATACAAAAAAAAACTTGTTACAGAGATAGTAGGAACTGCAGATGCTGGAGAATCTGAGATACCTCCGAGGGACCTCTGAAACAATTTTAGCCCCACTGCAAAGCCTCTTCTAAGGATGCCTACCTTGAAGAAGTTACCATCCTCCCTCCAGAACCTCTGCACCTATCTTCTTCTCTATCCATATTCTATCTGCCTCCCCCTCTCTCCCGATTTATTTCAGAACCCCCTTTCCCTCTCCCAATTCTGAAAAAGGGTCTAGGCCCGAAATGTCAGCATTTCTGCTCCTCTGATGCTGCTTGGCCTGCTGTGTTCACCCAGCTCTACACCTTGGTATCATTTAAAAAAAATGTCTTCACTTATTTTGAGAAGTTCAGAAGTCACAAAGAATTAAAATAGCTTGTTACAATTATTGGCCATCAGTCAAAACTGTAGTACACAAAATTCAGTGAGAGATTGGTTTTGATTAAGATTTAATACAGCCATATGATAGAATAATGAATGCTTTCAATGCAAGAAACAAAAACATGCTCCATTTCAGTGTGATGATGTTGACATCACAATTACATGAACACAGACCTTGTGATTACTAATTTCAAAACATTAACTGCAGTGCAGAAAGATTTTGCATTAACATGAATCCAATTTGAGTTTGCAATCAATGCAGTGCATTGTGTTTAATTTTTAAAATAGAAACTTTAAAGAGGTCATTTTAACCTTCTGTTGCCACATTCTATGATATTACATACAATTTGGATGTTCTGGAAAGCTTAATGAACGGACATTTGATAACGATTCAGGAAAGTGTTTTGAGTTCTCACTTAGTCAAAGCACAGTCATCCCTCCAAGCTGAAATGTTAAATGTGTGAATGGCACTTATGGCTTTTACTACTATGGAGAGGGGAGAGCAACAGGATGCAACCAAAATTTACTTGTTAAAAATATGAATTAGAAAATTCTGAAAGATTTGTCATATTAAAATCAAGAGTTGTTTGTTCCTGTGCATCCAGAGAATGGAGGCTTTTGAAAGCCATCAAATAAGTCTCTAAATTAGCAGCAAGATAAAGCTAAAGATAAATTCCTGATTGGACAGTTTGCTTCAAACAAAAGGAGTACACAAATGAATGAGCAGCATATCTGGAATCCGCGAGTTGGACAGTAACAGGAACAGACTGAGAGGTCTTTGATCCAACTGCATGCATGTCGGCCTGTAAACAAACAATAGAACATCATCAGTTACAATGAGTAGGACAAAACCAGCCCCTCACACAAGGCCTGGCACTCGATGCCACATTCGTTTTGGCACAAGCAAACAGAGATGACGAATAGGCAAACATTTTTCCAAAGGACTACGAAGTATGTTTGAGGAAGATGAGTGTTTCATTATCTCATTATTTGACAGAAGAAAGCTGAACTTGTGTTGCTGTTTATGAGCTAGTATTCTCAAATGATGAATTTGTTTTAGAAATATTTTGCAGGCTTCATGCAAATTCAAAAATTGTACAAGATGGAACATGCAGTGTACAGCTGGTTTGGTACGTGGAGAGCCAGGGATTCTTAATGACAAATAAAATAAAGGAACTGTGGATGCTGTAAATCAGCAGCAAAGACAGAAGTTACTGGAAAAGCACAGCAGGTCTGTGAACAAAAATCAGAGTTAACGTTTTAAGTCCAGTAACCCTTCCACAGATGCTGCCAGACCAGCTGAGCTTTTCCAGCAACCTCTGTTGTTGTAATTATTAATCCTTATTAATTCTTAATAGTTCTTATTAATTCTTCTTGTTAATTCTTTATAACACGTGTCCAATTTCTTTACCATCCACATCGTTACCTCGAAGTCTGGCCTTTGATGCATAGTTTGATTTAGGTGTAAGACTCAAGAAATCCAAGGTGAACAAGAAATCCAGTCTTAGATTTTTCATATATCTATAACAAATAGAAGCTTTACTTCAATGCTAAATAGGGAAGCAGGCGGTCATATAGTGGGGATATTACTGGTCTAGTCGTCCAAAACCCTCTGGGGACGGATGCTTGAATCCCACCACAGCAGATGGTGAAAATTGATTTTAATTGTAAAAAATTTCCAATTAAATAACAATGGAGAACATGTAACCATTGTCAATTGCCATTAAAAGCCACCAGGTTCAGTGATATTCTATGGAAATAAATGTGTTTACCTGGCCTACATGTTGTTCCACACCTACAGCAACATGGCTGACTCTTAAGAGCCCTTCAAAATAGCCATGGCAAGCCATGCAGATCAAGGGGCAATTAGGGATGTACAATAAATGCTGGCCCAGACAGTCAGACCTACATCTTGTGAATGAATTTTACCAAAAAAAACATTCTACTTATTGTCTATTCAATTCTCTTTCACCTTGTTATGGTAACTTTTATTTAACTGTGATTCTAGTTCAAGCCTTGAGTTTAACAGAATGCTACGAAAGATCTGTATTGGCAATCTGTTGACTTGGAATAAGTATTTCTCACATGCAGCAATAGTGATGTAAAATTTCCAACGCACTTCAAAACATTTGAATATTTGGAGACAAATTTACAGGATGCCTTCCATTGGTGAATTCTTTCCAATATGACACACTTAAAATTAAGAGTGGTAAAGACAATGCATATCATTTACAATGCTAGTAATTGTGCTGGATAATAGGAGAACAAACAGAGAATTATAGACTCAAAACGATGTACTACCTGACACTTATTTCTAATCTAATTTGGATATTTGGTCAGTAGACTGTGAGCTCACTCTAGAGTAGAAACATCAGGAGCTTGCACACTGGAACAGCGCGCAGTTGGTGCATCATAATATCCTCCCATGTGTAAACCAGATTTGATACCAGATTTACTATTTTCAATCTCATTGCACCTGCTAACTTCCTTCCTTAAACTTGCACAGCTGAAACTATGTTTAACAGCGGGAAACAGCCACTTGAACCAGTGCTATCAAAAGGGGTAACAGGATACCAAGGAGTCTAATGCAACCCCTGCGTCTGTTCTTTTCAGATATCCGGGAATTATCACTGGGCTAGGCACTGGTGAGGGAAAATGAAATGCATGAGCTTCAAGAGATGGAGAAACACAATCAACATAATCTCACACTCAAATTTACTACCTTCTTTCTGAACAAAGATATGCAACTGGAGTGTTCGCAAGGTCTTGTCAGGAAAGCAGACTTCCCCATGATACAGCTGCCATCAGCTGTAAATGATTGATTTGCAATTGTTACAGCCACATTCTATAATGTAACAGAAACGGTTAACACTTGGCAAACATGCACTGAGTGTGTAAACAAGCTTACAACATCATGTTGATGTATACGTTGCATTATAGTGAATGTTTCATTCTACTCTACCCCACTTTTCCGTTCGTATTTGGGACAAAACATGAAACCAGAGGTGAGATGCTGGATGATAAAAGCTATCCACGAAGGGCTCATGATTTTGTAGCCAGTGTTGTTGAGAGTACCTTCAGGAGAGCTATGTGGCTACATGATAATTCATAGAGCAGAACATTTGTAAAGGAAGCACCAGGTTTACTGCCTGGACTGCTGCAGGTGGACCCTTGCCATAATGACCAGGACTGTTTCTTGATTGACTGACGTGTCTTCTGTGCTGTCCTCAACCTGACCATTGTCAGGATAAATTTGGTGGAGGTGATTTGCCAGTAAAGAGGATGTGGAGGAGAAACAGCGCCCACATCTGAGCTAGCAGTTATGAGTGTGAGATTGTCATCTTTGTGTTTCTTCTTCCCCGTTTTCTTGATCCTATTTGCATTTCACTGGCCTCATTACGACCTGACCCAGAGGCAGATCTTTGATATTTGAAAGGAATAAAGCCGAAGGGTAGGTGAGGACTCAGTGAAGGTGTGTTAAGTTTTAAAAAAAAGTACATGCTCGTACTATCTGCAGCTTGTACATTAGAACACCTATGCTCAATCTGCAATAACCAACTGCACCTCCCAGTTGCAAACCATTTTAACTCCCCCTCCCATTCCTTAGACGACATGTCCATCCTGGGTCTCCTGCAGTGCCATAATGATGCCAATGGAAGTTTGCAGGAACAGCAACTCATATTCCGCTTGGGAACCCTGCAGCCCAATGGTATCAATGTGGATTTCACCAGCTTCAAAATCTCCCCTTCCCCCACTGCATCCTAAAACCAGCCCAGCTTGTCCCCGCCTCCCTAACCTGTTCTTCCTCTCACCTATCCCCTCCTCTCACCTCAAGCCACACCTCCATTTCCTACCTACTAACCTCATCCCGCCCCCTTGACCTGACCGTCTTCCCCGGGCTGACCTATCCCCTCCCCCCTCTCCACCCACACTCTCCTCTCCACCTACCTTCTCCTCTATCCATCTTCGGTCTGCCTCCCCCTCTTTCCCTATTTATTTCAGAATCCACTCCCAATCCCCCTTTTCTGATGAAGGGTCCAGGCCCGAAGCGTCAGCTTTTGTGCTCCTGAGATGCTGCTTGGCCTGCTGTGTTCATCCAGCTCCGCGCTTTTTTATCTCGGATTCTCCAGCATCTGCAGTTCCCATTATCGCTCGACATTAGAAGAGTTTGTCTGGATGAGAGGAGAGTACACGAATAGGAAAGGTTTGGAGGGATATAGGTCAGGAAAAGGCAGGTGGGCCTAGTTTCGTTTGGGATAATGTTTTGGCATGGTCTGGTTGGACTGAAGGGTCTACTTCTGTGCTGTATGACTCTATGCGAGAAGATGGATGTGGTAGTAGTGTAGCATCGTTTGTGATAGTCTCAGTCATACCATGGCCTGAATTGTGGTCACAACAATTATTGCCAGCATTGTTTCTTTCATGAGAGTAAAGAGGGAAAACTTGCAGTTATGGTCTGTCTAATCCTGCAACAATAGTGAAGGGAATTTAGAGAAACATTATTCCCACTCAGTCCATCCTTAATGCTGATTTACATGTTCCTCTTAGTCCTCAGTAAAATACAAAGCACTTTCTCACAGAGTGTAACAGTGAACACCAATAATGACATCTTCCCACAGGCCATCAAGGGCATTCAGAGATGTCACTCATATCTTTAACAGTATATTTGTGATGATATAATCAAAATGAGGTAAACCAAGTCTCTCCTGGCAGTCTTACATTTTCATTTTGCTGGAGTGTTGAACACTTTACATTTAATTAGTCACATAATGAACACAGTATGTCATTAAAATGTAGACAGTGACCTAATTACATCAGTCTTTTAAAAACACATTTAATTAATGTACTCCCATTAGTTATGGATTACCAAGTAATTGCAGATATTGTAGCACTGGGCTGTTGCTGACTAGAGCAGCTGTAGATATGTTTGTAAGAGGTAGGCAACGAGATTAGCAACTCATTGTTACAACTCAATACTTATGCAGTGTTAGCCATTTCTACATCACAAATGGAACTTTTTACATTTCCACATCTCAAATCAATAACTTAATGCCTGTGTCTCTCATCTTCACCGTCACCCTTTATCCTCAGCCCGCACTCCCTGTACATCAGAAGTTTCCAGACTGCTATTACTGATGTTGTCAAAAGACACACGACACCAGGTTATAGACCAGAAGGTTTATTTGAAATCACAAGCTTTCACAGTGCTAATGGGAACTGCAGATGCTGGAGAATTCCAAGATAATAAAATGTGAGGCTGGATGAACACAGCAGGCCAAGCAGCATCTCAGGAGCACAAAAGCTGACGTTTCGGGCCTAGACCCTTCATCAGAAGAGTCTAGGCCCGAAACGTCAGCTTTTGTGCTCCTGAGATGCTGCTTGGCCTGCTGTGTTCATCCAGCCTCACATTTTATTATCTCAGCTTTCACAGTGCTGCTGCTTCATCAGATAAAGTGAGAGGCGAGAGCACACAGACACAGAATTTATAGGCAGAGAAAGCAAGGGCAGAGAGACCAAAAGCCATACAACTGGTGTGAGTGGAGTGTCAAAAAATTAGTCTCTGCAGGAGGCCAAAGGTGTTAGACGGTATGAATAAAGTGTCAACAGCTTAACAGCAAGTGAAGGAATGGCCTACAATCTGATTAAATGAGACAGAGAGATAATTACAAAAAAATTAAAAATAAAGTGGGGCTGCAGACAAATTTAAAAACTGGAATAGCATAGGTGCAAGTGTCACATGCCAAGCATCTAACCAATAAGTGATCCAAAATTGTACAAACTAATTAAGGTAGAGAAATCATAACAAGTTGTCAAGGTGATTGTGACAAAACAGGGCAGTGAGGAAGGTTTTACAGACAAAGAACGGTGCAGTGGGGTCACATGTAGTGCAACATGAACGTAAGATCATGGTTGAGGCTATTGTCATGGATACAGAATTTGTCTAACAATCTTTGCTCGGGGACTCTGCGTTGTTGTGTATTTCACAAGCCGCCTTGGAGGATGCTTACCTGAAGATCAGAGACTGAAAATTTTTGACCGCTGAAGTGTTGCCTGTCTGGAAGGGAACATCCGTGTCTGGTGGTTCTTGCACGGTGTACATTCATCCATTGCTGTAGTGTCTGCGTGGTCTCACCAATATACCTTGCTTCAAGGTCTGGATGAGTCACATGAGTATCTGTCATTGTCGTCGGTGGTAATTTTAGAGTTCATGTCGAAGATCTGACATGTCTTACAGAGGTTGCCATGACAGGATTGTATCGTGTTGTGTTTGATGTTGCCCTGAAGACTGGGTAGTTTGCTGCAAACAATGGGTCTGTTTAAGGCTTGGTGGCAGTTTGAAGGCAAGAAGTGGTGGCATAGGAATGATCTAGACGAGATGCTCATCATGATCAATGACATATTTAAGACAGTGAAGAACATGACGTAGTCTCTCCTCTCCAGGGAAGTACTAGATAACGAAGAATACTCCATTGGTTGTATCCTGTGTCTTTGTCTTTTGAGGAGGTCCTTGAGGCTTTTTGCTGTGGCATGTCCAAAGTGGCAATCGATGAGTTGAGCATCAAATGCCATTCTTATGAGAGCAACTTTCAAAATTTTTAGCTGTCTGTCACGTTCCTCCCCATCCCAGCAGATGCTGTGTAGGTACAGAGCTCGTCCGTACAGGCCAGCTTCTTTAATATGTTTAGTGTGGAAGCTAGAGAAAAGCAACATCAAGACGTATCCGTGGGCTTTCAGTGGAGTGAGGCACTGAGATGTCACTCTTGATGGAGATGTATGCATTCAAGAATGAGACTGATTCTGAAGAGTAGTCCATGGCAAGTCTGACGGGGAGATGAAATTTGTACATATCGTTGTGTTGTCATTTCAGTGATTCCTCGGCCTGAATCCAAAGGAAGAAACTGTTGTCGACGTATCTGGTGCATAGCATTGGTCAGAGATCCTGCACAGCTCAAACTGGTGCTTGAAAATGTTTGCATGTTGGGGTGTAAATCTGGTCCCCATGGCTGTTCTGTGTGTCTGGATGAAGAACTGGTTGTCAAAAGTGAAGATGATATGGTCGAGGATGAAGAGGATGAGTTATAAGATGGCGTCTGGAAATTGGCAGTTGTCAGTATTGAGAACTGAGGCTGTTGTCATGGAAGATGCTGGTGCAGAGTGCAAAACGCCCATTGAGATGAGGAATGTTACTAGTTTGAATGCCGTATGGATGCTGAGTTTCGGTATGTCAAGACATAAACTGGGGGTTCCTAGTTCAATGGGTTTCAAGATGTCCTTGACATAGCCAGAGAGGTTTACACACAGAGTCCCATGCCTGATGCGATGGGACGTCCAGGTCTGTTGGCTTTGTATATCTTCGGAAGGCAGTAGAAGTCTCCTATGCAAGATGTACATGGGTTGATTGTGCATCGTATAGTCTGAAGGTCTAGATAAAGGTTTTGATCAGTCTGTTGAGTTGATGGGTGTGTTCTTTGTTGGATCAGCAGGTAGTTGTCTGCAGTGCTCCTGGTTGTTCAGATGTTGGTATGCTTCTTTGCAGCAATTCATTTAATTCTGTATGACAATGGACCCTCCTTTGTCTGCTGGTTTGATGACAATATTGTGTTTGGTCTTGAGAGCATGAATAGTATTGCGTTGTGCTTAGGTGATGCTCTGTGCTGTATTGTAAGCACAGCTGGCTCGTTGGCTCAGCAGTTAACACTGCTGCCTCGCAACGCCAGGGATCTGGGTTTGATTCTAACGTCGCATAACTGTCTGTGTGGAGTTTACACATTCTCCCAGTGTCTGTGTGGGTTTCCACCGGGAGCTCCGGTTCTTTCCCACAGCTAAAAATGTGCAAGTTAGCTGGATTGGCCAGGCTAAATTGCCCATGGTATTCAGGGATGTATAGGTTAGGTGTATTAGCCACGGGAAATGCAGGGCTACAGGGATGGGATAGGGGGATAAGTTTGGTCGGGATGCCCCTCAGAAGGTAGGTGTGGACATATTGGGCCAAATGGCCTGTCCCCAGACTGTGGGATTCTATACTCCATATTTTGGCATTAACACATCTCCTGACAGCTTGGGCATACATGTTGAGTCTAGGGCAGCAGCCTTCTAATGGAGTCTAATTCAAATCTTTCTTCTTTGGTTGATGGACCATGAATCTTGCTGTGGACTGTTTGGGTTCATTCATTGTCTCATTGAGCTTGCTGCTGGCATCTTGGAGTTTGTGGAAGAATTCCCGGAACCTCATTCACTTGATCAATTCCTCTGTGTCTGCTGCAAGATCAATTGTAGTAGTAAGGATGCCTTGAGGCATGGTACATTCATGAGTAAGGATGTCCCGAAGCATGATGTTTTGGCAAGACCATTCAGATGCTATGACAATGGGCGAATGGACACTCTGCAATAATTGCCAGACAAGGATGTTCCCTGCCAGTCAGAGAACACTTCAGTGGTCAAGGGCATTTGGCCTTGGAGATAGTAGGAACTGCAGATGCTGGAGAATCTGAGATAACAAGGTGTTGAGCTGATGAACACAGCAGGCTAAGCAGCATCAGAGGAGAAGGAAAAAAGTCTAGGCCTGAAACTCTCTTGCTCCTCTTATGCTGCTTGGCCTGTTGTGTTCATCCAGCTCTACACCTTGTTATCTCTGACATTTGGCCTTGGGTCTTCAACGAAGCATCCTCCAAGGCAGCCTTCAAGATACACAACAACACAGATTTGCCGAGTAGAACCTGATAGCCAGGCTCCATACGCATGAAGACAGCCTCAGTCATGATCTTGGGTTCCTTTTGTGCTATACATGATTCCACCACACCGTTTATATCTGTAAAACCTTCCTCACTGTCCTGTTTTGACACCATCACCTTGATAAATTGTTATGATTTCTCTATCTTAATTAGTTTGCACAGTTTTGAATTACTTATTACTTTGCTTAGGCCCCAGCATGCAATTCTTACAACAATGAAATTGTACCAGTCATTTTGTTTGTCTCCAGTGCCACCTTATTTGTAATTTTATGTAATTATCTCTTTGCCTCATTTAATCAGATTATAGGCCACCCGTTTGCTTGTTATTCAGCTGTTGACACTTTAGTCAGGCCATCTGACACTTTTGGTCACCTACAGAGACTTATTATTCGACACTCCACTCACACCAGTCCTTTCATCTTATGATCTCCCAGCCTATAAATTCTCTGGCTGCGTGTTCTCCGCTCTCACTTCACCCATTAAAGTAGCTGCGCTGAGAAAGCTTGTGCATTCAAACAAACATGTTATTTCTGATTGTGTCCAAAAGCACGCCCATGCCATTATTGATTTGATATTTCCTCTCTTTCATATATATTTGACAATTTAATTAAACGATAAAGTAAACAGATAGGTGGCAGATGAAGTTTAATTCAGTGAGATGTGAGGTGGTATATTTTGTTAGAAAGGACAAGGAGAGAAATGTAAAACAAGAGGCATGATTCTAAAGACGATGTCAGAGCAGACGGACCTGGGTATATATGTACATTCATTTGTAAAAATGGGAGGATAGGTATTAATGAAACATACAGTTTCCTTGACTTCAACAATGACTAAGACAGAAATTGCTGGAAAAGCTCAGCAGGTCTGGCAACACCTGTGGGGAGAAATCAGAGATAACTTTTCAGGTTGACTGAAACTTCTGTGGAAGCCAGACCCTTCTGAGGAAATTTTTCAGGTCAAGTCATCTTTCCTCAGAAGGGTCTGACTTCCACAGAAGTGTCAGTCAACCCAAAATGTTGTCTCTGATTTCTCTCCATAGATGCTGCCAGACCTGCTGAGCTTGACCAGCAATTTCTGTTTTTGTTTCTGATTTTCAGCATTTGCAGTTCTTTTAGTTTTTACTTAGTATCCTCAGCTTTATTATTAGAGGCATGGAATACAGGAGCAGGGAGGCTTTGTTGAATTTATGTAACACACTATTTCAGCTTCAGCTGGAGTGTGGTGTTTAGTTGAGGGTGCTGCATTTTAGGAAGGGTGTTAAGGCTCTGCGGAGAAGATGTTTATTTGAATAGTTCCAGAAATGAGGAATTTCCCTCCGGAGCAAAGATTGGAGAAGCTGAGATGGTTCCATTGCAAAAGAGATGCGCTGATTAACATATCCAAAATCATGAGAGGCCTGGTTAGAGTCAGCAGAGAAAAGGAATGTACCAATTCATAGAAGGATTGAGAACAAGGGCACAGATTTAAAGTAATTAGTAAAAGAAGCAGGAGTAATACAAGGAAAAGCATTTTCATACAATGTATGGTTACGATCTAGAATGCACTGCCAGAGAGTATAATGGAGGCAGTTCCAATGAAGATATTCAAAGGGATTTAGCCTGTCAACTGAAAAGGGAGAATCTGCAGGATTGCCAAGAGAAGGCAGGAGATTTAAAGCTGAGTTAAATGAATTCTTGATCAATAGGGGCATCAGTGGGGAAAAGGCAGGAAAATGGACATTGAAAGATTGTGGATCAACCATGATCCTATTTGAATGCTAGAGCAGGCTCAAAGGGCCGAATGCCTACTCGTGTTCCTATTTCTTATGGTCTATTGAAAATACTGATATAATCTATTGATATTAGATGCGATGCTCATTTGCAGAGCCAGTACAGATATGATGGGCCAAATGGCCTACGCTTGCATTGAAATCATTCTGTGACTCGGTGGGATATCCAGCCGCTTTCATTTCTTCTGCACCTATTGGAGGTTGTTCAATGATCTATTGTGTTGATTTGTCCTTGACATTTCGACCTCGAGGACTGTTAGTATGTTGGTGGTGAATTTCTCCGTTTCCGTTGGGAGTTGCAGCAAACTGCAAGCAGAAATTCACTGAAGATGGTGGCAGAGACTTGTCAGAGCAAGAGGCATGTAATATCTGTACGAATAGAAAACATCAATGTTGTTAAATATTTAATATTAATGCAAGGCTTGACAGTGTTCTGCTCTGATTTGAGAATTTAGTTTAGTTTTATTTAGAGGGTGTTGACTTCACTAACTGGGGTAGCATTTATTACCCATCACCAACTGCCTTTGAGAAGGTGATGTGAGCTGCCTTCTTGAGCTACAGGGGGCCCTCAACTTGTGAACATCTGACTTGTGAAAGCTCGCACTTACGAGTGCAATCCCCTATAGGGGTGCATTTTGAGAGATCCAACATGTGAACATTTCCGACACTTACAAACAGCCGTTTTCTATTTTCCCGTATTGTGTTCCAACTTGTGTATGAATCAGCCTGCTGACAGACTGAAGAATGGGACGTATTCGGAACCCAGGAACCACCCGTACTGATGTTAGGCTCTTGCTGGTGCAGAAGTAGTGTTCCTAATCTGATTCAGGACACCCAGGTTCAAGAGGTGGTCCACAGATACATAATAACATAACAGGCTGAATCAAAAACATGAAAAATGGGAGCAAGCATAGGCCATTTGGCTCTTTGAATCTGCTCCTCCATTCAATACGATCATGGCTCATCATCCCAAATCAATTCCCTATTCCTGCCTTCTCCCCATACCTTTTAGCCTTAAGAACTATATCTAACTCCTTGAAAACCCTCAGTGTTTGGGCCTGAGCTATTTTCCAAGGTAGGGAATCCCACTGGGACAAATTCCTCCTCATCTCACTCTTAAATGTCCTACCCCTATCGTTAGACTGTGGCCTCTGGTGCTAAATTCACCCATGTCGGGCATATCCTTCTTGTGTTTACCCTGTCTGGACCTGTTAGAATTTTATAGTGGCTATGAAATCCTCTCTCATTCTTTTAAACTCTCGTGAATATAGCCCTAATCAATCTGGGGTCTCTTTATAGAATAGCCCTGCCATCCCAGAAATCAATGTGGTTTATAAACAGAGAAACAGGTGCAGGAGTGGGCCATTTGGCCCTCCGAGCCAGCATCACCATTCAATATGATTATGGCTGATCACTCAAATTCCCTCCATACCCTTGGATTCCTTTAGCCACAAGGGCTATGTCCAGTTCCCTCTTATATCTAATGAACTGGACCCAACAGTTTTCTGTGGGAGAGAATTCCACAGGCTCATAACTCTCTGAGTGAAGAAATTCTTTCTCATCTCAGTCCTGAATGGCTTACCCCTTATTCTTAGACTACGACCCCTAGTTCTGGACATACCCAACATTGGGAACATTCTTCCCAAATCTGGCCGGTCCAGTTCCATCAGAATATTTCTATAAGATCTCCTCTCATTCTTCTAAGTTACAAGGAGTACAAACCCAGTCGATCCAGCCTGTGCTCATATGTCAGTGCTGCCATCCTGGGAGTCAGTCTGGTGAACCTTCACTGGACCCCCTCAATAGTAAGAATGTCCTTCCTCAGGCTAGGAGAGCAAAACTACACACAATAGCCCTGATTAGCTACAGCAAGACACCCTTACGCCAATACTCAAATTCTCTTGCTATGAAGGAGAGCAAGCCATTAGCTTTCCTCACCACCTGCTGCATCTACACGCCAACCTTCAGCATCTGTTCCACCATGATACGCAGGTATCGTCAAACATCACCTTTTCCTGAACTGCCACCAGCCAGATGCTAATCTGCCTTCCTGTTTTTGATACCAAAGTGGATAACCTCATATGTATCCACATTATATTGCATTTGCTAAGCATTTTCCCATAAAGCCAGACTGTTCAAGTCACCCAGAAGGCTTTCAGCATCCTCCACTCAGCAGCACATACTGCCATTCAACTGTGTGTCATCTGTAAACTTAGAGATATTGCATTCACTTCCTTCATGCTGATTATTAATGTATATTGTGAACAGCTGAGGTCCCAGCACTAAACCCTGCAGTCCTACTTTTCATTGCCTGCCATGCTGAAAAGGAGCCATTTATTCCAACACTCTGCTTCCTGTCTGCCAACCAGTTATCTATCCAAGTCAAGACATTACCTCTGATACCATGAGCTTTAATTTTCCTTACTAATCTCTTGTGTGGAACCTTGGCAAAAGTCTTTTGAAAGTCTAGATTCACAACATCTACCGCTTCACCCTTGTCCACTTTACAGATCACATCTTCAAACAATTCCAGAACATTTGTCAGGCATGTCAAGCCTTTAGTAAATCGTTGCTGACTAGGCTGTCACTGCTTTCAAAATGGTCACTTATTTCATTCTTAATAATTGACTCCAGCATTTTTCCCACCACCAATGTCAGGCTAACTGGCTATAATTCCCCATTCACACTCTCTCTTTTTTGTTAAAGAGTGGGGTTACATTACACATTGTCCAATCCACTGGAACTTTGCCAGAGTCTACAGAATGCTGGAAAATGATCACCAATGCATTTATTCTTTCTAGGGCCACTTCCTTAAGTGCTTTGGGATATAGAGCATCAGGCCCTGGGCTGATTTAATCCCAGGATTTAAACCCAACAATTTCCCTAATATAATTTCCTGACTAATAAGGATTTCCTTCAGTTCCTCCTCCATGCTTGACCCTCTGTCCCATGACATTTTCTGAAGCATTTGTATCATCTTCAGTAAGACAATCCAAAGCATTTGTTCAATCGGTCTGCCAACTCTTTGTCATGCATTATGAATTCACCTCATTCTAATTGCAAGGTACCTACATTTGTTTTCACCAGTCATTTACTCTTCACATATCTACTGAAGATTTTGCTGTCCATTTTTATGTTTTCTGCAAGCTTACTTTCATATTCTACTTTCCCCTTCCAAATTAAATTCTTTGTCCTCCTCTGCTGATTTCAAAATTTCTCCCAGTCCCCAGGTTTGCTGTTTTATTTTCTGGTCTATTTATATGCCTCGTCTTTGGCTTTAACACTATCCCTGATATCTCTCATTAGGCATGGTTAAGCCACCTTACCTGTTTTATTTTTACACCAGACAAGGAATAATAATTGCTGAATTTCATCCTTGTGTCCTTTAAAATGTCTGCCATTGCCTGATCGCTGTCGACCCCTTAAGTTTCCTTGTCCAGCTTATCCTAGCCAATGCATGCCTCATACCATCAAAGTTAGCTTTATTTGCGTTCAGGACTGAGTTTCAGGTATAATTGTGTTACTCTACATCTTAATGAAGAATTCTACCATGTAATGGTCACTCATTCTCAAAGAATCTTGCACCACAAATTTGCTAATTAATTGTCTCTCTGAACTCAGCACTCAGTCTAGGATGGCTTTCTCTCTAGTTGGTTTCTCAACATATTGGTCGAAGAAACCATCCCTCATACATTTTGCTACCAGTTTAGTTAGTCCAGTCAATATGTAGTTTGGAGTCACCTATAGTAACTGCTTTGCCTTTACTGCATGCATCTCTAATTTTTTGTTTGATACAATCCCCAAATTCACAGCTACTATTTGATGGTCTGTACGGATCTCCCAGTAATGTCTTTTTCCATTTGGTGTTCCGCAGCTGAATCCACATCATACAGGCTGAAGTCCTCCCATATTATTGTGTAAATGTCTCCCTTAACCAGCATGCTACTCCACCTCCCTTTCCTTTCCATTGGTCTTTCCTGAAAATTAAATACCCCTGAATGTTAAGTTCCCATCGTTGGTCACCCTGGAGACAGGTCTCTGTGATCCCAATTCCATCATCTCCATTAATAACTGTCTGCGCATTCATTCATTCAATTTATTACAAATGCTCCTATCATTGAGACAGAGAGCCTTTAGGTTTATCTTTTGACATTTATTGCTTTTTTAGAATCATGGTGTAATGAGGCTTTTGTTGAATTTTGTCTTTGGTCTCACTGCCTTCCACTTTTTTCCCGTACAGCCCTTTGATTCTGTCACCACTTTATTTAGCCCCAACTTCCTGCATTCGTTCCAATCCCCCTGCCATGTTAGTTTAAATCCTTCCAGCAGCACGAGCAAACACACCGCCAGGGCATTGGTTCCAGCCCTGCCCAGGGGCAGACCATCTGGCTTGTTCTCGTCCCACCTCTCTGAGAACTGATTCCAATGTGCCAGAAATTTGAATTTTTCCCTTTTTTTTACCATCCTTCAAGCTACATATTCATCTTGGCTATCCTGCCATTCCTACTCTGACTAGTAGCAAAAGGTATGATCATAGAGCTGTAAGGGAGAGAAGATCCAACAGGGTTCAGTGCTCATATCTGAGGAATTATGCTCTGGACAGAACTGCAAACAGTGCCGATCCCACAAGTATATATGAGTGTTCTTGTCCTTAATTTGCATTTAATATATGGCCATTGCTATATATGGCCAAACAGACATTCTGTCGCAAGTCTGAGCATGTGGAAAATATATGGTGCAGAAGAAAAGAAACATACAGAAACACATTTATTGGAGAATTTATATGTCAGGGAATGGTAAATCATAAATCTAGTCTGTTATTTTGAGATCATTTTATCCATGCAAGCTGCTATCCTTCCTCCTGTTTGAAATCAAGAATTAAATAATCATGCAGTGACAATAGGTTAATGGTAGAATAATGCATTTTGTTCCGTACTTCTGCGGTTTTCTCACAGGCCTACATGTTTACACCTTTGAACATTTCTCCACATTCCTTTTGTAAGCTTTTATCAGATCAGTTTCTACCTCCTTTCCAGTCAGTTCATCCAGGGTCAAAGCTACAAACCCTGTTAGAATATCTTCTGAAGAAGGCTCATTGAATCCAAATCATTGATTCTGTTTTCCCTGTCCACAGCTGCTGCCGTACCTGCTGAGTTTCTCTAACAACTTATTTTCTGTGTGTCAGATTTCTAGCATTTGTAATTCTTTGTTTTATTCTTGTTTTTGGAAAAGTTTTCATCTGGTTCTGATGCCACAGTATTACATCTGTGTTCTTCAGTTCCAGACTTTTCTGTACCTGCATACAGTTTCTGCTCTTTTACTGGGTCAAATTTTTTGATCAATTTCAACAACTTGACGAAGTTTCCCCTTCACATTTTTCTGCTGTAATGAGAACAACCCAGTTCCCGCAGTCTTCCAACATAATCAAAATCCCTTATCCCTGATACCATTTGAGTAAATCACTTGTGCACCCTTTTCAAGGCATCCTTCCAGAAGTGCGAGCATTTAGGACTCAAACCAGCCAGCTTACTAAAAATGGTGCGCTCCCTATGTCACTCCTCACATGTTATAATTTGTTTGGAAAGTATGAATCACGTCACAAACAAAGTAACTCAAAGTGTACTTTATACAACTACAGAATCTAAATTGCACACAAAATCTGAATTGACATTCAAAATCATAACTGGTAGAATGATGACCTGACTCTTTTGAATGAGTCATTGAACCAGGAGTTGTCTGTTTTCCCAGGAGAGCATAAACGATTCCCCAGCACTGCGTTGAACAAGAGCAGGGTGTTATCCCTCAATCAATGGAGAAAAACATTTTTGCTTATTCACTGATGGGGATGTGAACATTTCTTACTGGGCCAGCATTTATTCTAATGCAAACCAAAAGAACTGAGGATGCTGTAAATCAGGAACAAAAACAAATTTGCTGGAAAAGCTCAGCAGGTCTGGCAGCATCTGTGAAGGAGAAAACAGAGTTAATGTTTCTGAGGAAGGGTTACCGGACCTGAAACATTTTTGTTCAGCATTTATTCTATATCCCTAATCATTGTGGAGAAGATGGTGGTGAGATGAATTCTTGAGCTATTGCACACTCCTTGGGACATGAGGATACTCACAGTGCTGTTAAGAACAGAATTTTTGGATTCTTACCTAGTGGAAATGAAGGAATGGCAATATGCTTCCAAGTCAGGATGCTGAGTGACTTGCCAGGTTATGATATTCCCATTCTCTTAGCTCTTAGTGGTCTAGGTAGCAGAAGTTGTGTATTTGGAAGACCCTAATCAGACAACGTTGGTGCATGACTAGGCAGCATTTTGAGGATGATACAGGCAAGCTGCCTTCTGAGTCAGTGGTGAAGCAAGTAATGTTGAATGGAGTGGATGAAGTGCTAATCAAACATGACACTTTGACCTAGATGGTGTCAAGCCTCTCGATTATTATTGGAGCTGCACCCATCCAGCCAACTTTAAAGTTTAACATCACATGCATGCCATGTGCCTTGTAGATGGTGGGCAGGATTTTGGCAGTCAGGTGATGGAGTACTCAAAACAAAATTTCTAGTCTCTGGCCTGATTTTGTAGCTTCAATATTTACGTGGCCAAGTCATTGTAAAACCCCAGGATGTTGTTAGTGGGGGCTTCAGTGATGGCAACACTATTGAATGTCAAGGATTAATGGTTAGATTCTCTCTGGTTTTACATGGTTATTGTCTGACACTCGTGTAGAACAAATGTTATTTGTTTGTTATTAGTTCAAGCCTGCATATTGCTCAGATCTTGCCACTAACAGATGTAGACTGCTTTAGTATCTGAGGAGTCATAAATCTTGCTGATATTGTGGAAACAATAGTGGACATTCCCAGTTCTGACCTTACAATAGAGGGAAAGCCATTAATGTCACAACTGAAGGTGGTGGGGACTATTTGACTACGTAACTACCTGAGGAACTCCATCATCGGTGTACTCAGGCAGAGATTATTGCTCTCCAATAATCACAATCAGCTTCTTTTGAGATAGGTATAACTCCAACTAGCAGAACATTTTCACCTTGAGTCTCATTGACTCCAGTTTTGCAAGAGCCCAATTGTGCCATTTTAGGTCAAATACTACCTTGATGTCAAGGACAGGTACTCTCATCTGACCTCTGGTGTTCACCTTTTTTGTCTATGTTTTGATTTAAACTGTGATGAGATCAAGAGCCAAGTTGACTGGTAGAAGCCAAATTAAGTGTCAGTGAGCAGGTTATTCCCTTGTAGGTACCACTTGCTAACACTGTTTTCAACTTCCTCTCACACTTTGCTGATGATGGAGTGTGGATTGATGGGGCAGTAACTGGCCAGGTTGGATTTGTCCGCTTTTCGTATACAGGACAAATCTGGTCAATTATTCTGCAATTATCACATTACGGTTTATTAGACCTTGCTGTGCACTAATTACCTGTTGTGTTTTCTAAACTTACAACAATCGCTATACTTCAAACACAATTGGGACATCCTGAGGCGCGAAAGGTGCTGCATAAATGCATGTCATTCTTTCATTAGCATCTTGTCGGAGGGAAAGAAAAAATATGTTTTTGAAGTAACTGTTGCAAAAGCCATTGGACTTATGTGAAGCCTGAGTCTGTGAGTTTCCCAAACCCATTAACATTAGCTAGAGTGATGTTAATTTCAGAGTGAAAGCTGCAACCATGCGAACAGTGAGTAGAAATGCTTATGATTGACTACACAACTGGCTATGTGTAATTCCAAATCCCAGGAAATTCTCTTTGACAACTAATTGTAGGTTTTCTGAAATCCAGAAAATTCAGCCCTGTGTAACAACCTTCTGTCCCTACTGTGGCTTTCACTCTTTAATGAGTCAGACAGTGTTTCCCCTTGAGATTCAAACAATTATTTTACTGGAAACTGACTTCAGGCCAAAGGCTCTGGAGTTCCCTGGATTTAACTTAAATCCCTTTTAAATGATTGGAACTGTGTTTGCCTCTTTCAAGCCTAAGGGAGCAATGTACTCCTACAAGTTGGCATTGATAGGGCCAAGAGGTTATGTTATTTTAAAATGAAATGATGGATGCACGATAACTGGTTGCAAGTAATCATTATGGACTTAAACAAGTTAGAAAAATTGTGGCCCAAGAAATTCAGTTACATAGGACCTAGATTGTATTCCCATCTGGGTCCTCAATTTTGTGTATATCCTCAATTTTTGTCGAGCTAGCATCTATGCTGCTTGGATTACCTGCCATGCCATATTCGCCCAAACCCACTGACTCACCATCCTCAGATGTCACCTCTCTTTTCCTGTTTGAAGTAAGTGCAATGTTAGTTTCTGTGCTGGTCGCTGTGAGTATGAGAATGAGTGATGGTGTTTCATTTTCATCACCGTCTTCTGACTCTATTGCACCTTGCTATGGATCTGAAAGGAGGAAGGTGCATCTATTAGATTTTGATGAGGGGAGTGTGATTTTGGGAAACAAGACATACATGTTTTCACCATCTACAATTTGCAACTCAAGAGAGGTTTTAGGTTGAAGGGGGCATGAGATAAAAGGATCCTACTGGCTTCAATGATTTCAGCTAAACCACTGTCCCCTAGTCTGAGCCTGGTTATTTCAGTTATAGAGTGCATTTAGTGTGCATTGCCTCCTTACTTGGGATAAGGTTGTTGCTACCTGGGGTCCTGCATCACTTCCATCCCTCAAGAGAAAGAGACTACACGTCTGGAAAGATCAGGTCTTCACTCAGGTAAGTAGGACTTGCAATTTAGTAGGATAAAAAGAAAAAGAATCAGCTTTCATGGGACCCAAAAACTCAGATCTAGGCCTTATCTTGTTCTGATATCATGTGATCACTGATGACATAGGCTCTAATTATCATTTTGTTCCAACATGGCACATCAGAAATAAGTTTGAGTACAGTGGCTATCTTTGTTAGAAAACAGGAGAGAGGTACAAACTGTAAATATGAAAGGATTTCTTACACCATGTTAAAACCGTGAATGTGAGGAGATGACCTGCACCTTAATTCTCAGTCATGCTTGTAGGAGATTGATGGGAGATGAGAATTGTGTGGTGAAGGATATGCAGCTGGCAGTGAAATTAGTGGTGTATGGCTTTTGGAAAACCATGAACTGACTTTTTCTGCCTCTGTGAGGGCATTACGCCTTATGAAATACTGCATCCTGGTCTTGCAAAGAAACTTGTGGTATTGATCACTACTGCTATGTATGCCCATTTCCTCCTGAAGTTTCTCCGGAAGGCCTCCTGGCCCCAGCACACAGACAATACCTCTTGTCACAATGACTTACACTGGAGTTCCCAAAGTAACATCAGAAAATCCCACAGCTCACTTTCTGTTGTGCCTTTTCTGTAGCTTCCCCATTTGAGTTACTGAAACAAAGATATTGAACACCTGCTCCAGTACAATGCATTCTCCCTTTCTGAGGTGCAGGCTGTTTTAAGCTTTGTGTACACCTTCTGCTAATCACTCATGATTTCATACCTCCTCTGTGAAGCCACTACTCTGTAAGTTTTGTAAAAATCAGTGGACAACATGATGTTTGCAAGCTGCCTGCACTGGAAGAGATTGGAGAAGATTAATTACATATTCCACTTCTATTCTAAGAACCTATGGAATTTCATGCCACTAATGTTTCACCTCCTTTTTGTATGTGATACCTCATAACAACACTATTAACTGGCAGTCATAACTAAGTTGACTATTTTTGGTTCACTTCAGGACACAGTGCTGAAACTAAAACAGAAACCACTGGAGAAACACAACAGGTCTAGCAGCAACTGTAGAGAGCAGAAGGGTCACTGGATCTGAAATATTGATTCTGTTTTCTCTTCACAGATCCTGCTAAACCTGTTGAGTTTCCCTAGCATCCTCTATTCATATTTCAGATTTCCATCATCCACCGTTCTTTGGTTTTTGCACAGGGCTGAACAATTCAATGTCCGAATCAATTGCATTAAAGTGTTCGGGTCACACCAGTGATTATTTACTAGTAAGCTCCAGTAATCAGTATTCTGATTTTTGTCATTCAATAAGACCAATAGACCATAAAACATAGGAACAGAAATTAGTCTATTCAGCCCACTGAATCTGCTCCGTCGTTTAATTATGGCTGATAAGTTCTTCAAGCCCATTCTCCTGCCTTCTCCCATAACCCTTGATCCCCTTGATCATCAGGAACCTATCTATCTCAGTCTTAAATGTACTCAATGACCTGGCCTCTACATCCTTCTGTGGCAGTGAAAGCCATAGATTCAGCACCCTCTGGTTGAAGTAGTTTCTCCTCATCAATGTAGTGAGGACGTTTGATTTTCCAATTTGTGGTAGTTATACCAGATTACCTAATTGTACTTATGCCGTAATGAACTGGCCTATTGGGATCTATTCGTGCCTCAAACGTCTGAAACATTTATTCCAGTTGTATTGTTTAGTTTGAACTTTTCCATCCACTTCTGTTTTTGTTCCTGATTTACAACATCCACATTTCTTTCAGTTTTTATTCTGTATTATTTTTCACTAATCTTCAAGCTACCACTGCACAGATGGTGTAAACTGAACTTTTGCTGGCCCCTCAACTTTAAGAGTGTCCCTTAACATCAGTCATTTTTTTGTGTAATGTTATTATCAACAGTAAATCTGTTGGATCAATTTACTTCTGATGGTCAGAACAAACAGCAATGATGACAGCATCATAGAAACATAGAAGATAAGAACAGAAGGGGGCCATTCGGCCCTTCATCATGATCATGGCTGATCATCCAACTCATTAGCTTAATCCTGTTTTCTCCCCATACCTTTGATCCCATTTGCCCCAAGGGCTATATCTAGTTGCATCTTGAATACATTCAATGCTTTGGCATCAACTGCTTCCTGTGGTAATGAATTGCACAGGCTCACTACTATTTAGGTGAAGAAGTAGCACCACATCTACATCCCAAGTCGTCTACCTTGAATCCTCACGCTGTAACCCCTGGTTTTGGATGCACCCACCATCGGGAATATCCTCTCTGCCTCTGAACAACTCTACACAAAAATTATCGTGCATTCACTATAACACGAGCCTGAAATGATTCTTTGAGATAAGTGAGACGTAGCTGGCCAAAGCACCAGGGGACAAAGAGAGATGGTTGAATATTCAGGGTTATGTGCCTACCAGGAAATGGAAATGCAAACTTCATGCATGATAAATATAAATATATCATTGAGCGAGACTTTTAATATAATTTTGAGTGCAATTTCAGAGCAAAATTGGGAAGAGGCTGGTGTAAGGGCAATATGGTACCATGTCTGTCACTGATGCAAATAAAAATGGAGAATTTTTTCTCAAATATGCAACTGAAATTTTAAAAATCATAACCACTGCATCAGCCTTTGTGATTAGACTAAATGCATGTTGAACTCAAACATTCTGGCAATATGTTGGTGTGCCACTGGGTATGTGGATAGTGTGGTTCAACACAGAATTGCCATAACATTAATTATTACTGAGTTGACACTTTAAGCTTCCAAAGCCAGCTTCAGCATATTCAATTAAACTTCTTTCAAATTAAATTGATGATTGAATCTGTAGACCTGCAGTTTTTTTTCTGAAATAATCATCAGTGCATGTCTGCAGGGTAGAACGTGTGCTTAATGCAAGTATTTATGTTCTGCTGCCTCAGTCAATCATGCTAAAAGTATTTGCTTTGCAGATATTATCCATATATTTTTAAAAAGCTTACTGACATTGTACTTTTGAGAACTATCAATATAATGAGCTTTCAAGAGTAGCAATAATACTTCATATTGATGACAGGTTTTTCCATTTTGCATGGTTTTAAAGTTAGAATAGTTTTATTTAATGTGATTGTGGTATTTATATATGTTAAACTGTTGGGGCTAGCACTATCTTTCTTTATTTTCCTCATTTTTGGTTTGGAACTGTGAGCCAAAGTTAAGAGTTGAAATTTGGGCTTTGAGCAGCAGCTTATTTAAAGAAAATAGAAAGAACAAACAATCTGATATTTGTTTGTGGGAACTGTCCTGGAAAGTTAATTGCAGGTTGATTATTGTCCAAGGACAGTGAAGGTATAATGGCACCTGAGGTAGATCATGCTCAAGGACTGGCAGTCTTTTTGGATGGTAAAAGAAGCAGACAAAGGGAGGCTGGTGCAGTCCAAGCAGACAGAAAATGTTGAAAACCAAAAGAATTGAATTGGTTTTGACTGCTTTATAAGCAGAAGGCAATGTGGCTGGTCAAGCAGCTGTATGAAGTTTTGGTTCTGAGACATTAGGAACTGCAGATGCTGGAGAATCTGAGATAATAAGGTGTGGAGCTGGATGAACACAGCAGGCCAAGCAGCATCAAAGGAGTAGGAAAGCTGATGTTTTGGGCCTAGACACTTCTTCAGAAATGGGGGAGGGGAAGGGGGTCTGGAATAAATAGGTAGAGAGGGGGAGGTGGATCGAAAATGGATAGAGGAGAACATAGGTGTAGAGGAGACCGACGGGTCAAAGAGGCGGGGATGGAACCAGTAAAGGTGAGCATAGGTGGGGAGTTAGGGAGGAGATTGGTCAGTCCAGGGAGGACAGGCAGGTCAAGGGGGCGGGATGAGGTTAGTAGGTAGGAGATGGGGCTGGGCTTGAGGTGGGACGAAGGACAGGTTAGGGAGGCGGGGACGAGCTGGGTTGGTTTTGGGATGCAGTGGGGGGAGATGAGATCTTGAAGCTTGTGAAGTCCACATTGATACCATTGGGCTGCAGAGTTCCCAAGCGAAATATGAGGTGCTGTCCCTGCAATCTTCAGGTGGCATCATTATGACACTGCAGGAGGCCCAGGATGGACATGTCATCTGAGGAATGGGAGGGGTGTTGAAATGATTCGCGACTGGGAGGTGCAGTTGTTTACAGCGAACCGAGCATAGGTGTGCTGCAAAACAGCCCCCAAGCCTCCGTTTCGAATCCCCAATGTAGAGAAGGCTACAATGGAAACAGCAAACACAGTATATCACAACTGTACATCTGTTAGATGTGGAAGGTCTTCTTGGGGCCTGGGATGGGGGTGAGGCAGGAGGTGTAGGGGCAGGTGTAACATTTCCTGCGTTTGCAGGAAAAAGTGCCAGGTGTGGTGGGGCTGGAGGGGTGTGTGGAACAGACAAGGGAGTCACGGAGAGAGTGTTCCCTCCGGAAAGTAGATAAGGGTGAGGAGGGAAAAATATCTTTGGTGGTGGGGTCGGATTGCAGATGGCAAGAAGTGTCAAAGGATGATGAATTGGACCCAAAGGTTGAGGGGGTGGTGCATGAGGATGAGGGGATTCTGTTTTGGTTGTTATTGCAGGAGGTGTTTTAAGGATGAGTTGCGGGAAACGCCGGAGACACAGTCGAGTGCGTTCTCGACCACTGAGTGGGGGGATGTTACAGTCCTTGAAATACGAGGGCGCCTGAGATGTACGGGAGTGGAATGCCTTATCCCGGGAGTAGATGCGGTGGAGGCGAAGGAATTGGGAATAGGGGATGGAATTTTTGCAGGGAGGTGGGTAGGAGGAGGTGTATTCTAGGTAGCTGTGGGAGTCGGTGGGCTTGAAATGGATATCGGTTTCCAGGTTGTTGCCAAAGATGAGACAGAGGGGTCCAGGAAGGAGAGAGAGGTGTCAGAGATGGTCCAGGTGAACTTGACGTTCGGGTGGGAGGTGTTGGTGAAGTGGATGAACTGTTTGAGCTCCTCGTGGGAGCATGAGGCGGCGCCGATACAGTCATCGATATAACAGAGGAAGAGGTGGGGGTTAGGGCCAGTGTAGATATGGAAGAGGGATTGTTCCATGTAACCTACAAAGAGGCAGGCGAAGCTTGGCCCATGCGGGTACCCATCACCACCCCCTTTTCTGTAGGAAGTGGGAGGAATTGAAAGAGAAGTTGTTGAGGGTGAGGATGAGTTCAGCTAGGCGGATGAGGGTGGCGATGGTGGGGTACTGGTCAGATCTGCAGGACACAATGAAGCAGAGGGCCTTTAGGCCATCTGTAGGGGGAATGCAGGTGCATAGGGACTGGACGTCCATGGTGAAAATGAGGTGTTGAGGATAGGGGAATTGAAAGTTCTGGAGGAAGTGGAGGGCATGGGTGGTATCATGGACGTAGGTATGGAGTTCCTGGACCGAGGGGGAGAAAATGGAGTCCAGACAGGTGGAGATCAGCTCAGTGGGGCAGGACCAGATGGAGACAATGGGTCGACCAGGGCAGAGATAATGGGAACCGCAGATGCTGGAGAATCCAAGATAACAAAGTGCGGAGCTGGATGAACACAGCAGGCCAAGCAGCATCTTAGGAGCACAAAAGCTGACGTTTCGGGCCTCGACCCTCAGTCAGTTTTGTGGATTTTGGGAAGGAGATAGAAGCGGGCGGTGTGGGATTGGGGAATGATGAAGTTGGAGGCTGTGGGTGGGAGATCACCTGAATTGATGAGGTTGTGGATAGTTTGGCGTTTGGGGGTGGGGTCATGATCAAGGGGGCGGTAGGAGGAGGTGGCGGAGAGTTGGCGTCTGGCCTTGGCGATGTAGAGGTCAGTGCACCATACTACCACTGCACCTCCCTTGTCCACAGGCTCTATGGTGAGGTAGGGAGTGGAGCAGAGGAAGTGAAGGGCTGCATGGGAGAGGTTGGAGTGGTTGAGGCGATTGATGTCACGGCAGCAGTAGGAGATGAAGAGGTCGAGGGAGGGTCGGAGGCCTTGGGGTGGTGTCCAAGAGGAGGGGGTGTGTTGGAGGCAGGAGAAGGGGTCAGTGGGGGAAGGGTTAGGTTCACAATTAAAGAAGTAAGAGCGGAGTCAGAGGCGACGCAAAAACTATTCAATGTCCAAGCGTGAGTTTGGTTGCTCTCTATCTTTTAGTGATCAATTTATTGAAAAGTTCTGAGAAAATAAGTTGCCTATAAGACATAAGTAAAAGTCTCCAGTGGTCTGCATTGACCAGTGATTTTGGAATTCATGGAGGAAATACAGTTTCACATGCCGCGGGGGATCTAATTTTCCAAAGGTAACATGAAGGTTTGGCAACCTTCACTCAAAACTGCTGAAGTGAACTGGCTGGTTATAATATCTATATTTTAATTTGAATTTATACCCTAACTATCACTTTGTCTCTGTCTATGAATGTGAGTGAGAGCTATGAACAAATAAGATTGTATTTAAATCATAGATATCAATCAAATTACCTTATTGTTTTGGTTTTGTTTTGTCAATGTTGCAGTATTAATAACAATTTGTTAATTCCTGTTTCAGTAATAATAGTGTGATATCTGTTTTTTCATAACGTCTGGTCAGGAATAATTAGGTAATTTTGAGGGTCATTGGATGTTTTATTTTGCTGTGTTGTGATATATTTTGCAGCGGAGTTTGTTTTTTTTGCTGTCTCTGTGTCATAACATTTTCCAAAACATATGCCACAAGCTGTCAGATTCATAGTCAGACAGGTAGTCTGAATTATGTGGTTTTGATTACTAATATGTTGCATAAATAGTCAAGTGGCTGAATAACAAATTGTCTGACTGCCTCTTAACAGGCTAACTGACCAAAGCAGAGATAATGGGAACTGCAGATGCTAGAGAATCCGAGATAACAAAGTGTGAAGCTGGATGAACACAGCAGGCCAAGCAGCATCTCAGGAGCACAAAAGCTGACGTTTTGGACCTAGGCTGTCCTGACCCCAAATCATCAGCTTTTGTGCTCCTTTGATGCTGCTTCGCCTGCTGTTTTCATCCAGCTCCACGCTTTGTTATCTCGCATGTTATGATGTGATGTATTTGTCTTCTAAGTTTAGGGCCTTCTTTTAGATCTGGACGCATATCCAACAGTTCCTTTGCAGTTTGAGCTTACATTGACAATGCATTTTTAAAATGCAAAAATACAGCATACATTTTTGCACAGCACTTTCTTGTATGTGCAATACTTGCTTGCTTATGCAAATAATGGAGGGAGCTTTTAAAGTTGAAATGCACGTGGGTTTGGATGCAGGCGGCAGGTTGATTTTGATTTTTAAAAAAGTTCCGATCCCAACATTTAAATTAAACACAATCTGTTGATTATGCTTTATCTCATCAGAAAGGTTACCAGTTTCAACGTCCAAATATTCTATAGCACCAATACTTGCAAATGTAACATTGCATCCTTGGGTTTCCTGGGATTTCCAAACAGCATTAAAATCAAGCTAAGAGCACAAAGTATGATCATTCATTTTATTATAAATCAGGAAAATAACTGAATTAACACTTAGTGCTCAAGACGATGGCTTTGCTGTGGTGTAAATTTAGTTTCTACACGTGTATTTTTGAGATTCAGATGAGGATGGTGAAGGTTCAGCCTGCTTTGGGTTCGACCTTGAACAAGCATCAAGATGAACAACAGCCACGGCAATGCCTTACTGTTGGGAGACGTGCAGGTGCTGAGTGGAGCAGGATGCAGCCAAGAGCTGCATTGAGCTCTCAAAAGGGTATCTAGATGAGACAGTCAAATGTTCGATTTCATGACCTGTCTGAAAAGAAGTGCCTCAGGAGACTGAGGATGTCATGTCACGTCATTGGCAGACATGCACAACCTGGAGAAGAAAGTCTATTCCCTGCTGGCACAGAGGGCTGTCAATTTCATTTCCTGTGAAAGTGGCTCCTGCCACCTCAATATTAGCTTGTTTTTAAATTCTTCTGGCACCATTCTGGAGATATATTTAGAATCTTCCGTTCAGCTGGATGTAAATGCTTAAGACGAATCCCTGATTGGTTATTTAGTCAGGTTTCATCATCATGTCAACTTGCCTGTGGTGGTGGCAGTCAGAATAGGCAGGTGTTTGGGTTTCTGTCTTTGACTGACTTTCCGTCTTTGACTGACTTTCCATGGACTCATCAGCTGTACACATTGAAAACCACATATCCCCAGATCAACCAGAAGTTAGAGGGAACTGTTTACATTTGGTGATCCCACTACAACAATGTACAGCCTTTGGGAATCAGCAGAAGCAAAACTGGGCATGATGGGAGAGCATTAAAATTGTGATCAGAGATAATGGGAACTGCAGCTACTGGAGAATCCGAGATAACAAAGTGTGGAGCTGGATGAACACAGCAGGCCAACCAGCATCTTAGGAGCACAAAAGCTGATGTTTCGGGCCTAGACACTTCATCAGCTCTACACTTTGTGATCTATGATGGGAGAGAGTTTCAGTTTAATTACATTTCACGGAATAATAGACAAACAACACAGAAACAGCCTCTCTGGTGCAACTCATCTATGGTGACCAGATAATTCAGATAAAACGAGTCCCATTTGCCAGCATTTGGCCCAATTCCCTCTAACACTTTTCTGTTCACATAACCATCCAGATGCCTTCTAAAAGTTGTAATTGTACTAGATTCCATTATTTCCACTGGCAGCTCATTCCACACACGCACCACCCTCTGTGTGGAGAAAGTTGCTCCGAAGGCCCCTTTTAAATCTTTTCCCTCTCACCTTAAACCTAAAGCTCCCTAGCCTTGGGGTAAAGACCTTGTCTATTTACCCTATCTCATGATGTTATAAACGTCTATAATGTCACCCCTCAGCCTCCGACACTCCAGGGAAAATAGCCCAGCATATTCAGCCTCTCCCTGTAGCTCAAACCCTCCAACCTGGAAACATTCTCATAAATCTTTTCTGAACACTTTCAAGTTTCACAACATGGTGGCCAGAAATGCACCCAGCATTCCTAACCAATGGGCTGTACAGCTGCAACATGACCTCCCAACTCCAATACTCAATGTACTGCACAATAAAGGCAAGCATATCAAAAGTCTTCCTCACTATCCTATCTACCTGTGACTCCACTTCCAAGGAATGATGAAACTGCACTCCAAGGTCTCTTTGTTCAGCAATGCTCCCCAGGATATTACCATTAAGTGTAGAGGTCGTGCCCTGACTTGCCTTTCCAAAATGCAGCACCTCACAGTCACCGAAGTCAAACTCCATCTGTCACACCTCAGCCTATTGTCCCATCTGATCAAGATCCCAGTGTACTCCGAGATAACCTTACTTATGTGATTTTTGATTTAAAAAAACTGAAACTTAACATTCATAATGTTATATCACATCCCACCTGCATCATCTACTGCAAAGTTTTACCCTTCCTTTTCATATCAGTCCTGAGTTATACGATCACTTTGTCTTCAAAAGACCTGAAGACAGGCTTCACAGTTCTATGCTCCTACTATGAAGAAGCCCTAGTCTGATAATCTCTGTGATTTGAAACCCATGAGGGCCATGCTGAACACAGCTCCACCAGTATCTGGATGGGGGCATGATACCTGATTCTATGTAACTGAAACCTGAGTGTGTACCAGTCCAGAGATGACCAGCCTTATTGTCTCTGTATAGAGTTAATAGATCCTAAAGTCTGTTGATTTTCACTGACGTGGATATCTTCCATCAACAACTCAGACCAAGAGTGATTGACCCGAGCAAAGGTCACTGCCAGATACTTGCTAAACTCCACCAGTGTCATCCAAGGGTTTCCAAAATGAAGATATTGGTGAGAAATTGTGTGTGGCAGCCAGGCTTGGATGCAGACATAGCCACTTCGGTGGGGCAGTGCCTAGACTGCCAACAAGGATAAAAATTATTGCCAGTAGATGCCCCATATTCATGCAAATAGCCAAGAAACCCTGGGCTTGGTTACATATCAACTATGCAGATGCTTTCATGGGCTCGATGCTTTCAGTCCTTGAGGATACATTTAAGTCATCATTGGACAAGCCTATGGACGTATATGGAATAGCGTAGGTTAGATGGGCTTCAGATCGGTATGACAGGTCGGCACAACATCGAGGGCCGAAGGGCCTGTACTGTGCTGTAATGTTCTATACCCACTCAAAGTCTGACTTGGTATCAGGAGACTAGCCTCTGGAGTTATTTCACTCTGAGGGATCACATTCCAACCCTCTCAAGATACAGGCCAGGTAGCAGAGGATAAGATAATTCCAACATTGTACCCATATTCAAAAATATTACAGAGTGTGGGCCAAACAGCAATGTCAGTCAGTCTAATCTCAGTCATGGTCAAATTGCTAGAATCAGTAAAAACCAAAAGAACTGTGGATGCTGTAAATCAGGAACAAAAAACAAAGTTGCTGGAAAAGCTCAGCAGGCCTGGCAGCATCTGTGGAGGAAAAAACAGAGTTCACATTTCGGGTCTGGCTACCCTTCCTCAGAACTGACGGTGGCTGGGAAAATGTCAGTTTATATGCAGAAAATAGGGAGGTGGGTGGGGTAGGGAGTGCATGTGGAACACTTCCTTCACCCCCAACACCTCCCCACAGACCGACGGCACTTTCCCCTGTAAACAGCAAAGGTGCAATACCTGCACATTTATCTCCTCCCTCCCCAGTATCCAAGGGCCTAAACATACCTTCCAGGTGAAGCAACACTTCACCTGCACTTCCCAGAATCTAGGCTACTGCATTCAATGCTCACAGTGTGGTCTGCTCTACACTGGGGGACAAAAACATAGACTTGGCGAACGCATCGCAGAACAAATACGTTCTGCTTGCAAAAAAGACCCTGAACTACCTGTTGCCTGCCACGTCGATGCATCACCCTGCTCCCTGGCCAACATCTGTTTCCAGCTTGCTACAGTGTTCCAGTGAAGCCCAACGCAAGCTGGGGGCACAACATCTCATTTTCCACTTGGGGACCCTACAGACCTCCGGGCTCAATATTGAGTTCAATAATTTTAGGGCCTAAACTCTCTGATGTCCCAGCCCCCCACCCCACACACCAGGCCTTGTTACCGCATAGCCTGCCATTACACACTCCTTGTTATTAGTCACTAACAGCCCCCATTAACAACTATTCACCCTCCCAGCCTGATCGTTAGCAACTCCTTTGTCTGTCTAACTGTCTTTCTCTCTGGGCTCTATCCTATCCTTTACTCCTGACCCCACCCACGTACCTATTTTCTGCATATAAACTGATGTTTTCCCAGCCACCATCAGTTCTGAGCAAGGGTCACTGCACCCAAAATTTTAACTCTTTTCTCCTCCACAGATGCTGCCAGACCTGCTGAGCTTTTCCAGCAACTTTGTTTTAGTGTTAGAATCAGTATTGGATGATAGGATTAGTTGTTATCAGGTTAATCAGGGATAGTCAGCATGTTTTATTAAGAGAAGGTCATGCCTAAGTAACTTAATTTAAATTTTGTGAAAGTAAGGACAAGGATTGATGAGGTCAATTTGTCTACATGAATTTAGTAAGGCAGCAGACAAGGTCCAGATGGTAGGCTAATCAAAAAAAACCCCGTGGAATACTGTGGATTGAGGCAAATTGGATCCAAACATGACTCAGTGAGAGGGAACAAAGGGTAAAGGTCAATGGGCGCTTTTACTAATGGAAACTGGTTTCCAGTGCTGCTCCACATGGCTGTGTCAGGTCTCATGGTGTTTGTGGTGCATATTAATGTTTTATGTGGGAGGCACAATTCTGTAACTTATAAATGGCATAATAGTTAACGGTGAACGCAATGGCTGTCAACTGCAGAATGATATCAATCATGTGGCAAAGTGGCAAATGGAATTCAATTTGGAGAACTGTGAGGTCATATTTGATGAGGGTAAATACACAATAAATGGAAACGTATTCCAGAGAGACAAAGCAGTGAAAGATATTGAAGTGCATGTCCGCAGGTCCATGAAGGTGCCACGAAGGTAATTAATATGGAAAAGAAAGCATATGTCATGCTTTCCTTCACTGTTCAAGGTATTTAATACAAAAGCACGATGTAATGCTTAAATGATGTGTCAAACTTTTAGGCTACAACTGCAACTCAGTGCTCAGTTCTGGTCTCCATATCACAGGAAGGTCAAAGGAGGTTTACAAGAATGTTATCATGGCTTGAAAATTGCAGGCGTGAGGAAAGATTAGATGAGTTGAGTTTGTTTTGCTTCAAAGCGAGAAGGCAGAGAAATAATTTAGCTGTGGTGTACAGAATAATAAAGGGTTTGGATGGCATGAACAGAGTTGTCCTATCAGAGTGCTTTATTTATCAGTGATCACAAGTTTACAGCGATGGGTTGAAGGAATCAAGGGTCATGAGGAATCATCGTTTCATCCAGAGGGTTGTAGCTGTCTGGAATGTGTTGCCCAGTTTGGTGACGGAGGTAGAAACTGCAACCCCACACCAAAGTTCCCCATTCTTTTTATGATTCCAGATAGGATAGCTCCAAATTGTTAAGCTCCAAATGAGGAGAAATGAACAGGTTCCCATTATTTTACTCAGGCTACTTCATCCATGCATTCAACAATGTTAATTTAAAGATCAGGTCCTTACTTTATGAATGCTTTTCCCCCCCCCCCAACCCAAATGCTTTAAAAGGAGTGGATTTAACCAGACTTTCTAGAATTAACAAAAAAGTTATTGCATGTGGGAAGGAACACCGACGCAGCTCACACAGATACACTGAGAGAAATAACAGTGAGTCCCTGTATTGCATGCAAAGAGTGGACAGTTGATCATTGTAGCTTTTGCAGTGGAGGAGTTGACAGACCCAGTCCTTAGAAGTCTATGCGGCATCTGGAGAGATTAGTCATATGTAGGTCATTACCAGTAACACAGCAGTAAATAGGGGATTGCTCTTTGACTGCCAACTTCACAGAAGCCAAAACCCCAGCCCAGGCTGCTGTATTAATGTTCAGCTTACTGCTCTCTTTTCACACAATGGGAGAAAGGTTAGATGTATGAATGAACATCCTGGCGTGTTCACTTGATGAATTCAATACCTTTGGTTAAGGTGAGGAAAGAGCTATCAAACAGTGCAAGCATAATGGCGAGCAGCATACTGTCTAATTTTCATTCAGTAAACCCTGAGAGGTCTGTACATAGAAGCGACTTCTGAAGCCAGTAGGCAATACCACGACTTGTGCCGAACTACAATCACCTTGAAGTGACTGTGGGTGCAGTTGAGAGAGAACATAGACAGTGAGTGGTCATGGTAGTACTAGAAAAAAAGCAGACGAAGCAATGCACAGAGAAAAAAAATGAATGGACTTATTTTCGAGGTAATTGGGCGTGAAAGCTGGTGTGATGAACTAAAATTTGAAAGAATCATGAGAGGAAAGAGCAAGGTACAATCATCAGCATGTAGATCAATACACCCCAGTGTTCACCTATCCTGAACTAGATAGGTTATTAAAAGCTCTTCTGGCACCTAATCCAGGGACGTGGTCCAATGCTCCTTCTGCTGACTTTCTGAGCAATTTCCTGCCAAGTGATTTTTGTTAGCAAGTATCCTCCAACTGCTGTAGAGTGTGTGTCACAGCTACGATTCCCCCACTGTGCATCAAGGAAAGCACAATTAGCATGCAACACAGGCTTAGTGTCAAAGAACAAAGAAAAATACAGCACAGGAACAGGCCTTTCAGCCCACCAAGTCTGCAGTGACACATTTTGCCCTTCCATACTAAAACTGTCTTCACTGGGGAGGCAATGGCCGAACGGTATTATTGCTGGATCATTAATCCAGAGACCCAGATAATGTTCTTAGGATCCAGGTTCGAATCCTGTAATGGCCAATAGTGGAATTTGAATTCAATAAAAATTAAGAATCTATTGATGATCATGAATCCATTGTCAATTATCAGGAAAAGCTCATCTGGTTCACAAATGTCCTTTAGGGGAGGAAATTGCGGTCCTTACCTGGTCTGGCCTACATGTGTCTCCTGGCCCACAACAATGTGGTTGACTCTTAACTACCCTCTGGGAAATTAGGGATGGGCAATAAATGCTGCCTAGACAGCGACACCTTCATCCCGTGAATAAATAAAAAGGAAAAAAAACACTGACAGGATCCATATCCTTCTATTCCCTTCCTATTCCTGTATTCATGCAGGTCCTTCTTGAAAGCTGCTATTGTGTCTGCTTCCACCTCCTCTGGTAGTGTGTTCCAGGTATTCACCACCTTTTGTGTGAAAAGCATGCCTTGCACATCTCTTTTAAACATCACCACCCTGAAAGTGTACATCTTGAACCTTTGGCCCCTATTAGTTGACCCCTCCACCCTGGGAAAAAGCTCCTACTTCCTACTCTATCCATGCCATTCACAATCTTCTAAACCTCTATCAGGTCACACCACAATGTCCTGTATTGCAGTGAAAACAAACCAAAGTCTATCTAAACTTTCTTCATAGAAAAGATCCCCCATACTAGGCAACATACTGATGAACCTTTTCTGTACTCTCTCCAAAGTATCCATATCCTTCTGGTAGTGTGGTGACCAGAACAGTGTGCAATATTGTAAGTGTGAACTAAAGTTCTATAAAGCTGCGGCATAACTTGCCCATCCTCAATGGCCCTTACAATGAAGGCAAGCATGCGATAGGCCTTTTTTACTACATTATCTACCTACAATGCCACTTTCAGTGATCTGTGGACCTGCACACCCAGATCTCTCTGCACGTCAATACTCACAAGGGTTTGGCCATTCACTGTAAGATTTCCATCTGTACTTGACCTTCTGAAAATGTATCAACTCACATTTGTCCAGATAATACTCCATCTGCCACTTTTTCTGCCTATATGCCTCCAACTGATCTATATCCTGCTGTATCCTTTGACAATACTCCTCACTCTCCGCAACTCCAACAATCTTTGTATCGCAAAATTCTGTGAAAGTGTCCAGAAATCCTTCTTCTAAAACCACTATATCTTTGATACTGTTCACAAATGGCCAAAACGCCATCTTCAGATTGGCCTTACAAGTAATCCAGGTAAGTTCATGTTGAGCTTACGTGTTCCAGACTCGTGGCCATGCGTTTGAAATCAAATTTTGTCATAAAATTAGAATGAGCTGCCTCTGTTAAAATGTCACAGACAGATGCATTAGAATTACTTTCCAAAGTCTTTGCTATGCAATATTAGATTTTCTGCTCCCAGTAAACCTTGAAATTAATATTGAGGCCAATATTTCAGTGAGTGAATGGCCAATCTATGAAATAGCCTCCCAAGCGAAATGATGGAAACAATTAGTATTGATTCATTCAGATGCAAATTCAGTAGAGAGTGATTTCAGAAAATATCATCATGGGATACAATGTAGCAGAATTGAAGCATGACACAGGTTAAGTGTAAAATCCTTTGGAGGAACAGGTGACTCAAAACCTATGATTTCCAAAGCTGCCTACTCTTTTCCTTATGCCATATCCAGCTCTGTACAGATTCATTAACAACACATGAAATGTTATGAATATGTAACAGCTATTTTCAGTCCAAAGTTCATGGGTTATAAGTTAAACAGTCCATAGTCTGCCATTACAATCCTTTCTTCAACTTTGCGATTTAAATTTAAGTTTGATACAAAATGAAGATATGAATTACTTGTCTTCCTCTGTTTTGATGTACACTTTACAACTTACTATTGATAGTTCTTCAAGGACATGAGAATGAAATTCCGTTAGAGTTTGAGGTGCTTCTCCAGTCTCCAGACTAGACAGGAGACTGGTCTGGAGTTAAATGGAAAAGGGGGAGGTGTAAATTTTTTGGCTCTTTACTGTATCAAGGGTACATGTCACACTGCCCTAGAAAAGACACACTAACTATTGCAGACACAAATAATCAATCCAGAAGACACTGATATTCAGCCAAACCTGAGATAGATGAGCACTGAACATCATAGTCATGCAAACTGATGAACATTTATTAACTGAAATAATGGGAACTACTGTTGTCTTGGATTCTCCAGCATTTAAGTGTGAAGCTGGATGAACACAGCAGGCCAAGCAGCATCTCAGGAGCACAAAAGCTGACGTTTCGGGCCTAGACCCTTCATCAGAGAGGGGGATGGGGAGAATCGGGGTTGGAGGGGAGTGTGGAGTGGACAAGGGAGTCATGGAGAGAGCGGTCTCTCCAGAAGACAGACAAGGGTGCGGATGGAAAAATGTCTTGGGTGGTGGGGTTGGATTGTAGATGGCGGAAGTGTTCGAGGTAGATGCGTTGTATTTAGAGGTTGGTGGGGTGGAATGAGAGAACAAGGGGGATCCTCTTGGGGCGGTTGTGGCAGGGGCGGGGTGTGAAGGATGTGTTGCGGGAGATGCTGTCAAGGGCATTCTCGACCACTGCGGGGGGAACCTTGCAGTCCTCGAAGAACGTGGACATCTGGGATGTGTGGGAGTGGAATGCGGCGGAGGCAGAGGAAGAGGAATTGGGAATAGGGGATGGAATTTTTGCAGGAGGGTGGGTGGGAGGAGGTGTATTCTCGGTAGCTGTGGGAGTCGGTGGGCTTTAAAGGGACATCAGTTTCTAGCTGGTTACCTGAGATGGAGACAGAGAGGTCCAGGAAGGTGAGGGATGTGTTGGAGATGGCCCAGGTGAACTTGAGGTTGGGTGGAAGGTGTTGGTGAAGTGGATGAACTGTTCGAGCTCCTCTGGGGAGCAAGAGACAGCGCCGTTACAGTCAATGTAACGGAGGAAGATGTGGGGTTTGGGGCCTGTGTAGGTGCGGAAGAGGGACTGTTCCACGTAACCTACAAAGAGGCAGGTATAGCCTGGGCCGAGGCGGGTACCCATGGCCACCCCCTTTGTCAGTAGGAAGTGAGAGGAATTGAAAGAGAAGTTGTTGAGAGTGAGGATGGGTTCAGCTAGGTGGATGAGGGTGTTGGTAGAGGCGGACTGGTCAGGTCTGTGGGACAGGAAGAAGCGGAGGACCTTGAGGCCATCTGCATGAGGAATACAGGTGTATAGGGACTGGACGTCCATGGTGAAAAGGAGGTGTTGGGGGCCAGGGAATTGGAAGCTCTGGAGGAGGTGGAGGGCACGGGTGGTGTCACGGACGTAGGTAGGGAGTTCCTGGACCAAAGGGGAGAAAATGGAGTCTAGACAGGTGGCGATGAGTTCGGTGGGGCAGGAACAGGCCGAGACAATGGGTCGACCAGGGCAGGCAGGTTTGTGGATTTTGGGATGGAGATAGAAATGGGCCATGTGGGTTTGGGGAACAATAAGGTTGGAGGCTGTGGGTGGGAGGTCCCCTGAGGTGATGACATCATGGATGGTATTGGAGATGATGGTTTAGTGCTCGGGGACGTTACGTTCTCTGGTTACATTAACCGCCTCAACCTCTCCACCCCTCTCACCCACTCAAATCTCTCCACCGCAGAACGGGCAGCCCCCGCTCCAACCCCAACCTCACCATCAAACCCGCAGACAAGGGAGACGCTGTTGTAGTATGGCGCACTGACCTCTACATTGCCAAGGCCAAACGCCAAGTCTCCGACACCTCCTCCTGCCGCCCCTTGATCATGACCCCACCCCCGAGCACCAAACCATCATCTCCAATACCATCCATGACCTCATCACCTCAGGGGACCTCCCACCCACAGCCTCCAACCTCATTGTTCCCCAACCCCGCACAGCCTGTTTTATCTCCTTCCCAAAATCCACAAACCTGCCTGCCCTGGTCGAGCCATTGTCTCAACCTGTTCCTGCCCCACCGAACTCATCTCCACCTATCTGGACTCCATTTTCTCCCCTTTGGCCCAGGAACTCTCTACCTGCGTCCGTGACACCACCCACACCCTCCACCTCCTCCAGAACTTCTAATTCCCTGGCCCCCAACACCTCATTTTCACCACTGACATCCAGTCCCTATACACCTGTATTCCTCATGCAGATGGCCTCAAGGCCCTCCGCTTCTTCCTGTCCCGCAGGCTCGACTAGTCCCCCTCAAACAACACCCTCTTCCGCCTATCCGAACTTGTCTTCACCCTCAACAACTTCTCTTTCAATTCCTTCCACTTCCTACAGACTAAGGGGGGTGGCCATGGGTACCCGCATGGGCCCAAGCCATGCCTGCCTCTTTGTCGGTTACGTGGAACAGTCCCTCTTCCGCACCTACACAGGCCCCAAACTCCACCTCTTCCTCCATTACATTGATGACTGTAACGGCGCCACCTCTTGCTCCCCAGAGGAGCTCGAACACTTCATCTACTTCACCAACACCTTCTACCCCAACCTCAAGTTCACTTGGGCCATCTCCAACACATTCCACACCTTCCTGGACCTCTCTGTCTCCATTTCAGGAAACCAGCTAGAAACTGATGTCCATTTAAAGCCCGACTCCCACCGCTATCTAGAATACACCTCCTCCCTCCCACTCACCCTCCTGCAAAAACTCCATCCCCTATTCCCAATTCGTCCGCCTCCGCCGCATCTGCTCCCAGGCTGAAGCATTCCACTCCCGTACATCCCAGATGCTCACGTTCTTCAAGGACCGCAAGGTTCCCCCCGCAGTGGTCAAGAAGACCCTTGAACACGTTTCCTGCATTTCCCGCAACACATCCCTCACACCCCTCCCCCGACACAACTGCCCCAAGAGGATCCCTCTCGTTCTCACATACCACCCCACCAACCTCCGAATACAACGCATCATCTTCCGACACTTCCGCCATCTACAATCTGACTCCACCACCCAAGACATTTTTCCATCCCCACCCTTGTCTGTCTTCCGGAGAGACCACTCTCTCCGTGACTCCCTTGTCCATTCCACACTCCCCTCCAACCCCACCTCTCCGATGAAAGGCCTAGGCTCGAAACTTCAGCTTTTGTGCTCCTGAGATGCTGCTTGGCCTGCTGTGTTCATCCAGCTTCACACTTTGTTAACATTTATTAACTATTTATAACAGAGCAGGAAGGAAGACTTAAACAAGCCCAATGTGAGCTGATATCCTCCAGCTGTTAGCATAATTATTAATCCCTTATTATCCACCTTTTACAGTCATTAACAACAGAAGTACATTTGTGAAAATCCAAACCATTCAAAAACTGTCAATATCGACACTCCAGAAATCGATGGAAAGGATTAGAAGATTGTTGTGTTCTCTTGGCTAGGTTAAAATTAGCATAAGCTTTCTTATCTTTTCCAGACAGAGCAGAGCATTCATCGCCACAGCATGTTGATTTCACAAACTGCTAAATACCTAGAAACATCAAGTAAGACAAGCAATCTTTACCTCACAAATCAATGATTTTGTAGAATAAACTGCAGCAAATGCACTGAATGCTATGTCAGTGAACCACTGTGTAAATATCTGGCACAATCTACAGATTGTGATTGAATTAAACCAAAATGATACCAGTTTTGTTGAGATTATGGAATTTGTTGTATTTAAGAGAGATTTGTTTTTATTTTGGATGCTTTGCTTTCTGTGTTTCACACAACTTGGAAAGATGAGACCTGTTCTGCTTTGGTGTATGAAAAGCATTTGCATTGTGCTTGGAAAGATGGGTTACAAACAATACCTTTGCAGATTACTGCTACCATCCTGTCTCTTCATGGCATCCTCTTTATCTTTGGAAACTCATGGGTTAGGACAGTACCACCCTTTAGGCTGTAACAGCAACAAAACAAGTGAAGAGCAACAATAAGGATAAATCTTACAAACAATGCTCAATAGGAACATACACATTCCATTTTGTTCTGCTATACAGACTAAGCAAATGAACCATAGTTTGGCAATGTCCTTTAGGCTACATTGTAGAACCTCCTCTCAATAATGTCAACAAGGTGTCAAAGGCTAGCAGGGGCAGGCAGAAGTAAGCAGACTAACCATGATCTTTTTGGTGGGCAGAGAAGGCCATTAGAGCTGAATGGCCTAATTCATATACTCACATGCCTAATTACCAGGTCTGGTCCTCCTATTGTTTTGTCATCCAATGGTCTGTGATCAGTGCACTGTTAACTGAGAAGTGATTAAACTCTCTATTATTTGGTTGGATGGTTCTTGATTGTCAGTCAAACAGGCTTTTCCCAATCGTTGATGACTTAAAACTAAGAAACACATGTTTTCAAGGAAGAATTTTTTAAATTACCCCAATCTGGAAATCAACCTCTTACCCATAAATACTCCACAACAATTGTGGAAAATGGGAAGCCTTAATTTAGACTTGAGAGCATTATTTGAATATTTTGCTAAGTGGTGGGATGGGCAGTGTTATATGAGACATGAAGCCAGTATCAAATACGGTACTCACAAATGCCAGACTTCAGTGAAGTGTAGTCCATTGATTCGACAACTGCAGAAAATACATTCTTGGGCTAACAATTCACAAAAACCTGGAGCAAGATTAATCACAGATAATAAAATGTGAGGCTGGATGGACACAGCAGGCCCAGCAGCATCTCAGGAGCACAAAAGCTGACATTTCGGGCCCAGACCCTTCACCAGAGAGGGGGATGGGGTGAGGGTTCTGGAATAAATAGGGAGAGAGGGGGAGGCGGACTGAAGATGGAGCGAAAAGAAGATAGGTGGAGAGGAGAGTGTAGGTGGGGAGGTAGGGAGGGGATAGGTCAGTCCAGGGAAGACAGACAGGTCAAGGAGGTGGGATGAGGTTAGTAGGTAGGAAATAGAGGTGCGGCTTGGGGTGGGAGGAAGGGATGGGTGAGAGGAAGAACAGGTTAGGGAGGCAGAGACAGGTTGGACTGGTTTTGGGATGCAGTGGGTGGAGGGGAAGAGCTGGGCTGGTTGTGTGGTGCAGTGTGGGGAGGGGACGAACTGGGCTGGTTTTGGGATGCGGTGGGGGAAGGGGAGATTTTGAAGCTGGTGAAGTCCACATTGATACCATTGGGCTGCAGGGTTCCCAGGCGGAATATGAGTTGCTGTTCCTGCAACCTTCGGGTGGCATCATTGTGGCACTGCAGGAGGCCCATGATGGAAATGTCATCTAAAGAATGGGAGGGGGAGTGGAAATGGTTTGCGACTGGGGGGTGTAGTTGTTTATTGCGAACCGAGCGGAGGTGTTCCGCAAAGCGGTCCCCAAGCCTCCGCTTGGTTTCCCCAATGTAGAGGTAGCCACACCGGGTACAATGGATGCAGTATACCACATTGGCAGATGTGCAGGTGAACCTCTGCTTAATATGGAAAGTCATCTTGGGGCCTTGGATAGGGGTGAGGGAGGAGGTGTGGGGGCAAGTGTAGCATTTCCTGCGGTTGCAGGGGAAGGTGCCGGGTGTGGTGGGGTTGGAGGGCAGTGTGGAGCGAACAAGGGAGTCACGGAGAGAGTGGTTTCTCCGGAAAGCAGACAAGGGTGGTGATGGAAAATGTCTTGGGTGGTGGGGTCGGATTGTAGATGACGGAAGTAACAGAAGATGATGCTTTGTATCCGGAGGTTGGCGGGGTGGTGTGTGAGAACGAGGGGGATCCTCTTTGGGCGGTTGTGGCGGGGGCGGGGTGTGAGGGATGTGTTGCGGGAAATGCGGGAGACGCGGTCAAGGGCGTTCTCGACCACTGTTGGGGCAACAGTCCCTCTTCCTCACCTACACAGGCCCCAAACCCCACCTCTTCCTCCGTTACGTGGATGACTGTATCGGCGCCGCCTCTTGCTCCCCAGAGGAGCTCGAACACTTCATCCACTTCACCAACACCTTCCACCCCAACCTTCAGTTCACCTGGGCCATCTCCAGCACATCCCTCACCTTCCTGGACCTCTCAGTCTCCATCTCAGGCAACCAGCTTGTAACTGATGTCCATTTCAAGCCCAGCAACTCCCACCCACCCTCCTGCAAAAATTCCATCCCCTATTCCCAATTCCTCCGCCTCTGCCATATCTGCTCCCAAGATGAGGCATCCACTCCCGCACATCCCAAATGTCCAAGTTCTTCAAGGACCGCAACTTTCCCCCCACAGTGGTCCAACCTGTCCCTGCCTCCCTAACCTGTTCTTCCTCTCACCCATCCCTTCCTCCCACCCCAAGCCGCACCTCCATCTCCTACCTACTAACCTCATCCCACCTCCTTGACCCGTCCGTCTTCACTGGACTGACCTATCCCCTCCCTACCTCCCCACCTATACTCTCCTCTCTACCTATCTTCTTTTCTCTCCATCTTTGGTCCGCCTCCCCCTCTCTCCCTATTTATTCCAGAACCCTCACCCCATCCCCCTCTCTGATGAAGGGTCTGGGCCCGAAACGTCAGCTTTTGTGCTCCTGAGATGCTGCTGGGCCTGCTGTGTTCATCCAGCCTCACATTTTATTATCTTGGATTCTCCAGCATCTGCAGTTCCCTTTATCACTGATGCAAGCTTAATCACATTTTGGTCTACATGTTGTTGCTATGCAAGGGAATTATAAATAGTAGCTAGTGAATTTGGCAAACTGATTAATGATGATGTGTAACTCAACTCTCCAAATAATTCCTACTTGCTAGGTTTGCCATATTGTATTGTGACATAAGTGAACTATATAGAAGCCATGAAACTATGTAAGCTCGATTTAGGGAACATTTTCTGACAAAGAACATTTGCATTGCATACTTGTTAACAGATTACAGAAAAAAAAAGGATTTTATTTAGGAATAAAAGCAAAAAGTGCTGGGGACCCTTAATAGGTCTGGTAGCATTTGTGGCTGGAGAATTTGAGTTAATATTTACCAAACTTCTTTCTCTCTCCATAATTTTTGCCTAGCCAGTTGTATTTCTCCAGTAGTTTACTTTTTTTTTGATAGCCAGTACCTTGTAGGATTTTGCTTATACAATGGCATTTAATTCATTCAAACAAAATGCAATTAACAAGAAGGTTTCTTAGTATAAATAAAACACAGTTTGTTAACAAGAAATACTGGCATTTGACAGACATAAAGGAAAAAATAAATAAAGAGCCAATCACCTTGATTAATTTTAAGTCTGTGGAATGAAATGTTAGATTACAATAAAACATGTTCTAACAAATCCTACGAGATGGTGAAAGAATGCACACATAACAGAAAGAGAGATAACATAATTTACCATAAGGAGGATAGAAAGAGACATTTAACAGCACTTCCTTTAGGCTGTGCTAAATAAATAGTTGTTTATTTGAAATAACTCAATAATGAGGTTGTTGAAAAGCACACTGGAGTGTAGGCTTCTTAACAGGTAAGTTCAAAAACAGGGGCAAGCTGAGCTGAAACTTCACAAATTAGTGCAAAGGCCCCAGGCAGATAGAGCCTTCTGCCTAATTCAGGGCACCACAATTAGGAAGAATAGCGAGACTGTGGGCCAGGGTTAATATCCAAGATAATTCAGTTGTGTGGAGAAAGCAGAGAAGTTCTCATTAGAACCAAAAATGTTCGCCATAGGGTTAACAAATTGTGAGGTAGTCTTATTCAGTGAATAGGGCAAAATATTTTCCAATAATTGAAAGGTTGGTAACCAGAGGAGGCAAATTTAAGATGGTTTGAAAAAAAAAGGCTCTGGAGACTTTATGTTAAACATTGAGTTGACTCAAACTGGAAGGCCACTGCTTCAAACGAAATTCAGTCGTGACTTCCATAACAAATTGATTGAATACTTTTCTCAAGAAATGCAAAGGACTATGAGGAAAGTAAAGACAGTAGCACTAACTGACTATCTTTCAAAGTGGTAGTGTAGATACAATGGACCGATTGGCCTCCTTTATGCTATGAAATGAGATCAATGATCAGCAGTACAACAAAAGTATGTTGTTAGAGGCCCTTTCCTAATCTGTTCTGCAACTCACCAACAATATGCACTGATATAGAGCCTTTAAAGTAATAGACTATTTCAAGGTGCTTTTCAGGAATGCTATGAAATAAAATTTAACTCTGCATCACAAAACAAGATGGAGAAAAGTTTAATGATGAAGCAGCTACATTGACTTTTTGCCTCCATTTCTAACTATAAATTCCTAAAATTCTTTGGAGACCCAGCAGGAACCTGCTCTCCTGACTGAAATGTGGCTGGCACACTGAATACGGAGGCCTAATGGTAAGGTGCAGTGTGAACACACAAAACTTTTTACTTCCAGAGCTGAATACATATTCCACAAGTCTGTTCAGCTCAATGACAGATTTTTTTTGTCACTTTGAGAGCCTTCTTCAATGCAATTTTAATTCCCTCTCCCAACCCGACACTCTCAACTTTGCCTCTAATACACTTGGCACTGCTCATCATCACTTGGTCATCCCTGATGTTCACACTGTCTTCATTCACAACAGCCAAAATTCTGGCATTGCCTGCACTATTCACCATCACCCCAACTCACGTGTTGTATGTGTTATTGAATCAACTGCAACCAGCAAATGATCAGGATGCAGTGATGCCACTAATCTTCCTACTTGCACTGATCCTGAGGGTCTGTTCTGTAATAGCGACAGAGGATGATTTGCTGGTGAGTGTTAATAAGTAGAGACACTTGTCTTAATTACAACATTGAATGATAGCAATAGGTACAAGCCACATTGGGTAGATTAGATTAGATTAGATTCCCTACAGTGTGGAAACAGGCCCTTCCGCCCAACAAGTCCACACCACCCTTGAAGCATCCCACACAGACCCAACCCTCTATAACCCACACACCCCTGAACACTATGGGCAATTTAGCATGGCCAATCCACCTAGCCTGCACATCTTTGGACTGTGGGAGGAAACCGGAGCACCCAGAGGAAACCCATGCACACACAGGGAGAATGTGCAAACTCCACACAGACAGTCACCTGAGGCTGGAATCGAACCTGGGTCTCTGGCGCTGTGAGGCTGCAGTGCTAAACACTGAGTGACCGTGTCGCAGTAGTTAGATATAATTCCGAAAACTATGAGGAACTATCAACTTTTGTTTTACTGGTGTTTCCCTTTGGGGTGAAGAAAAGTGTCTAAACAGACTGCATTGTGATAACTTGTGACTAAACTAATAATGAGGAACTAAGACACTCTGCTCCACTCACATCTTACTTTGTATCTTCTAAACTGCAGTTTGCATATATTACTATGAAGAATACATAAAAATATAGATTAAAAAGGTAGTTTCAACTCTTCTAGAGTGGGGTTGAACATTCTTGTGTGTAGCTGCCAGTATTCAAGCAAAAGTGTGCTTATAAGGTCACAATTAAATCAACTATTCCTTGGTCACCCCTGTGTTGCAGGTAAAAGAAGACCATACTGCTCACTTCTGGAGCTGCTATCCAGAAAAAAAAGATAAATGGCTTTCTCTCACTAAGAGGGAAATCCATCATAAATAAAAGGAATCAGATCTACAGGATCCCCACCGATTTTTATAAATAAGAATTGCAAAGCTAACCATTCAATTATCAATGTCAATGCTACCAGTGACTTCTATAGCATTAGCTGCAATGTTCAACTATCTGACTTTGCAAGCAATTCAAATATTGATCAGCATAACCTTTATATTAACACTTATCTTTCTGGAGTATCATTTCTAAGCTGATTTTTATGTGTGCTGCATTTAAGATTTAATTCTGAATTTACTAACTAATAAATGTTTTTTGGAGGGCTTGAGCTTTAGGGAGAGGCTAAATAGACTAGAGTCATTTTGAGAGGTGACTGTGCAGAGGTTTATAAAATTATAAAGAGCATGGATAGAGTAAATAGGCAAGGTCTTTTCCCTAAGTTGGGGGAGTCCAAAACTGGAGGGCATAGTTTTAAGATGGGAAAGATTTAAAAGGGTTCAAAGAGGCAACTTTTTCTCAAAGAGGGTGGTGTTGCGTGGATGGAATGAGTTACCAGAGGAAGTGTTGGATGCTGGTACAAGCACAACATTTAAAAGGCATCTGGGTAGGTACATGAAGAGGAAGGGTTTACAGGGATATTGGCCAAATGCTGGCAAATGGGGCTAGATTTCTCTAGGATACCTTGTCAGCATGGATATATGGGACTGAAAGGTCTGTTTCCATGCTGTATATCTCTATAACTATATAAATCTTGGTTTAGTTGGCTCTTCGTTAAACACAAGTTGATTTGGGTCCGGGAGAAAGGTATGCAAAATTTAAATGATTGTTTTAAATTAAATTCGTTGTTAAAAAAAAACAAGGATGTGGATGAATAAAGAAGTGAAAGTTGTTCAACCCTTTTCAACTGGGAACTTAAATTGCCAGAATTGACTGGGAATGTGTGTGTGTGTGTGTGTGTGTGTGTGTGAGATCAGTCTGTTAAACAATAAGAACTTGCAGATTCAGGAAAGCTGGGTCCCCAGATGTTACAGTTCTGTTATATCCCCCACTGGTGGTAGAAAAATATCTAATCACACAACAAAATTAAATGCCTGCTCATTAAAACAAAGTGGAGAACTACAAAAAAAGTAACAAATTAGAGATCCAGCAGATTAGTGGAGTGTGGATCTGAAACTTTAACTAAATACTTAATGAACAATAGCAGGAATATTGTTACTTTAATTACATTGTCAAGAATCAGCTGTTGGAGATTTTGAAGGGGGAAGGTTTCCATTCTGCTGTTCCCATTTGTTTGTTGTACACCTCACCCTGTCTAACTGGATAACAAAACTGGCAATCCGTTTGAAAAGTGCTTTGGCAAATTTATTTAGCAAATGGCTGTGGGAAGGTGTAGGAGGTTTTCTTGTCTCTAGATTTTCTTTCACCTCCCTATGTGCTACTGTGTCCACATTGTTAATTCAGGCAAAGGAAGGGTTTGGGTATGAGGCCCCTGCATCTTTCTAATGTACAACCATACAATCATGGGTGTCTTGGCTACAAAAGAAAAGTTCTGCTTTGTAGTGGTTTACATTTTGCTAGACTTTGAATACAGCTATGGCATAATCATAGATTGATACTATATGGAAGGAGGCCATTTGGCCCAATGCGTATATGTTGGCTCATAATAAACAGCCATCCAATTAGCCCCTTGCTATTTCTTCATTACTGTACAATGGTACCCTTTTGAAGCAATCATCTAATTTTCTTTCTAAAGTTATGGAATCTGTTTTCAAATACCATTCAGGCAATGTATCCCATTTTGTAAACAACTGTTCCTGATCTCTTCTACCAATTTTCTTAAAGCTGTGTCAAGGGACCACCTGGACTTGAACCAGAGCAACTTGATCTTTAGACAAATGTTCTGCTATTGAATGACTCATATATGTTTACCTTAGCTTATTTAGTTAACCACAGATGGTATGCCACCCCTTAATTTTTTTCTACTTGGTCGGAATGTACTTATTCTGAAATATTTTTGTAAACATCTGTTACTCCTCTTATATTGATCAATTTCCTAGCCTAATATCCCAGATAACTTTAGTTAGCTCAGCTTTCATGCCCATGTAGTTACCTTTAATTAAGCTCAAAATACTAGTCTTAGACCTACTCTCCTCTCGTTTAATCTGGATATAAATTCCAATCATATTGAGATTTCTGCTTCCAAAAAGTGGCTTTACCTTGAGGTAATTAATTAGCCCTACCCCATGACGCAATGCCAAGTATAGTATTGCCTGTTCTCTGGCAGATTCCAGAATGTACTGCTCTAAAAGTGTATCTCACAAGCATTCTATGAACTCCTTATCAAGGCTAGGGTTGCCGCTATAATTTTCCAAGTTTAGATGGAGATTAAAGTCACTCATGAATACGTTGCTCCTTAAAGAGCACTTTTTTTTTGTATATTTCTTCATACATTGCTGTTACAATGGCAGCCTGACATCATTGTTACAATGCCTGTCAATCAAGCTCACAAATGACTTTTTTCTCCCATTATTCCTCATTTCCTCTCAGACAATTCTTCACCTTGATCTCTGGAAACAAGGTATTCTCTAACCATTGCACCAATGTCATCTTTGATTAGGGTGTCCAAACCTAATTCTTGTCATCCTGCAACCATATCTCTGTAATGGCTATCAACTCATAATTATATGAAACATATTGTTGTTTTGACAGGTACCCATAGTAACAGCAATGTATGAAGAGGTATAAAGAAGAAATATGTATTCTTTAAGCAGCAACAATTATCATGGGTAATTTTAATCTCCATCTAAACTCGAAAAATCATGCTCGCACCCGTCAGGAACAGAACATTTTAGCCTTGCAGCTTCATGTGCTGCACTTCTCTTAGCTTTGTCTCTCAGCTCAGAAGTATACTTTAGTTTTAAATAATAAACTGATGGAAATTGATTTTATTTTGAAAAAGAAACTTACGTTCAAATCAAATAGAAATTAGCTCTGGTGTCTTGATGGTCCATGCACTATCTAAGATCTCTACAATTGGTATTCGCGGAAACCAATGATGTTCAAGGATAACAAATTCTCCCATTGTTCAAATTGCCTGTTTTCCAAAGCAATTGTCTTGTTGGTCTTCATTTTTTATTTTCAAGTGTCTGACATCAGGAAATTGGAGTCTTTCATAAGCAACCAATACTGTTACCATGTTATGAGTTCACATAGAAGTTTTACCTGACACAGCACTGTTCCTGTTATCTCCCACAACACAGAAAGGTGAGTGTGTATATCATGAAAATGAGTGTTCCAACAGGCACATTTTTCAATTATCAGATAATTACATTCATTGGGTGCCCAAGCGTCTGTGTTAATATTAAGCTATTAGGTTACAAGAGAGAAACATTTTTGCAAGTAGAGTGTCATGCTCTCAGTGATCCAAAGTAAGATAGATTATAAGATCTTGAAACTCTCATATCAAACGTTATGATTTAATGATGACACCATGAGGAGGTCTGTTAAATGTAGACCAGCATGCTGCCCATGACACATGACACAACACTTTTACCAAATTTTTCACTTTGTTTTATCTGGTTAATGGTCTACCTCCCAGTGGATTCAATTCCTCCTGATATGTTCTGTCAAAGCCATTTGTAATTTTGAATACCTCTAACAATTTTCGCTTTAACCTTCTCTGCTACGAGGAGAACAATCCAGTCTCCAAGAATAGCTACAATCAATCATGCCTGTCCTTGAAAAGCAGCTTATCATAGGGAGGTGCTTTTGCAACTCAGAATGCTATTGGTGATTTTGGCATCACGTCTGACAAAGGTAACAATCATAACAAATTCCTTTACAAAGGATATAAATTACGTATTTCCTTCAGATTCACTGATCTTATCATGTTACCAGAATGCATAACGCCACAGCGAATAACCTATTTTTTGGAGATTAGTGGCTGGTATTATTGAGGCATAATTAGCAGCCATTTTTGCACCGTTCACAAACATTAAGGAGAGGAATGAGTTGTGAGCTGATTATTTGGTAGATAATAAAATGTGAGGCTGGATGAACACAGCAGGCCAAGCAGCATCTCAGGAGCACAAAAGCTGACGTTTCGGGCCTAGACCCTTCATCAGAGAGGGGGATGGGGGGAGGGAACTGGAATAAATAGGGAGAGAGGGGGAGGCGGACCGAAGATGGAGAGAAAAGAAGATAGGTGGACAGAGTATAGGTGGGGAGGTAGGGAGGGGATAGGTCAGTCCAGGGAAGACGGACAGGTCAAGGAGGTGGGATGAGGTTAGTAGGTAGCTGGGGGTGCGGCTTGGGGTGGGAGGAAGGGATGGGTGAGAGGAAGAACCGGTTAGGGAGGCAGAGACAGGTTGGACTGGTTTTGGGATGCAGTGGGTGGGGGGGAGGAGCTGGGCTGGTTGTGTGGTGCAGTGGGGGGAGGGGATGAACTGGGCTGGTTTAGGGATGCAGTAGGGGAAGGGGAGGTTTTGAAACTGGTGAAGTCCACATTGATACCATATGGCTGCAGGGTTCCCAGGCGGAATATGAGTTGCTGTTCCTGCAACCTTCGGGTGGCGTCATTGTGGCAGTGCAGGAGGCCCATGATGGACATGTCATCAAGAGAATGGGAGGGGGAGTGGAAATGGTTTGCGACTGGGAGGTGCAGTTGTTTGTTGCGAACTGAGCGGAGGTGTTCTGCAAAGCGGTCCCCAAGCCTCCGCTTGGTTTCCCCAATGTAGAGGAAGCCGCACCGGGTACAGTGGATGCAGTATACCACATTGGCAGATGTGCAGGTGAACCTCTGCTTAATGTGGAATGTCATCTTGGGGCCTGGGATGGGGGTGAGGGAGGAGGTGTGGGGACAAGTGTAGCATTTCCTGCGGTTGCAGGGGAAGGTGCCGGGTGTGGTGGGGTTGGAGGGCAGTGTGGAGCGAACAAGGGAGTCACGGAGAGAGTGGTCTCTCCGGAAAGCAGACAGGGGAGGGGATGGAAAAATGTCTTGGGTGGTGGGGTCGGATTGTAAATGGCGGAAGTGTTGGAGGATAATGCGTTGTATCCGGAGGTTGGTAGGGTGGTGTGTGAGAACGAGGCCAGACGCCAACTCTCCGACACCACCTCCTCGATCATGACCCCACACCCGAGCACCAAACCATCATCTCCAACACCATTCATGACCTCATCACCTCAGGGGACCTCCCACCCACAGCCTCCAACCTCATTGTTCCCCAACCCCGCACGGCCCGTTTCTATCTCCTTCCCAAAATCCACAAACCTGCCTGCCCTGGTCGACCCATCGTCTCAGCCTGCTCCTGCCCCACCGAACTCATCTCCACCTATCTGGACTCCATTTTCTCCCCTTTGGTCCAGGAACTCCCCACCTATGTCCGTGACACCACCCACGCCCTCCACCTCCTCCAGGACTTCCAATTCCCTGGCCCCCAACACCTCATATTCACCATGGACGTCCAGTCCCTGTACACCTGCATTCCGCATGGAGATGGCCTCAAGGCCCTCCGCTTCTTCCTGTCCCGCAGGCCCGACCAGGCCCCCTCCACCGACACTCTCATCCGCCTAGCTGAACTCGTCCTCACACTCAACAACTTCTCTTTTGACTCCTCCCACTTCCTACAGACTAAGGGGGTGGCCATGGGCACCCGCATGGGCCCCAGCTATGCCTGCCTCTTTGTAGGTTACGTGGAACAGTCCCTCTTCCGCACCTACACAGGCCCCAAACCCCACCTCTTCCTCCGGTACATTGATGACTGTATCGGCGCCGCCTCTTGCTCCCCAGAGGAGCTCGAACAGTTCATCCACTTTACCAACACCTTCCACCCCAACCTTCAGTTCACCTGGGCCATCTCCAGCACATCCCTCACCTTCCTAGACCTCTCAGTCTCCATCTCAGGCAACCAGCTTGTAACTGATGTCCATTTCAAGCCCACCGACTCCCACAGCTACCTAGAATACACCTCCTCCCACCCACCCTCCTGCAAAAATTCCATCCCCTATTCCCAATTCCTCCGCCTCCACCGCATCTGCTCCCACGATAAGACATTCCACTCCCGCACATCCCAGATGTCCAAGTTCTTTAAGGACCGCAACTTTCCCCCCACGGTGATTGAGAACGCCCTTGACCGCGTCTCCCGCATTTCCCGCGACACATCCCTCACACCCCGCCCCCGCCACAACCGCCCCAAGAGGATCCCCCTCGTTCTCACACACCACCCTACCAACCTCCGGATACAACGCATTATCCTCCGACACTTCTGCCATTTACAATCCGACCCCACCACCCAAGACATTTTTCCATCCCCTCCCCTGTCTGCTTTCCGGAGAGACCACTCTCTCCGTGACTCCCTTGTTCGCTCCACACTGCCCTCCAACCCCACCACACCCGGCACCTTCCCCTGCAACCGCAGGAAATGCTACACTTGTCCCCACACCTCCTCCCTCACCCCCATCCCAGGCCCCAAGATGACATTCCACATTAAGCAGAGGTTCACCTGCACATCTGCCAATGTGGTATACTGCATCCACTGTACCCGGTGCGGCTTCCTCTACATTGGGGAAACCAAGCGGAGGCTTGGGGACCGCTTTGCAGAACACCTCCGCTCAGTTCGCAACAAACAACTGCACCTCCCAGTCGCAAACCATTTCCACTCCCCCTCCCATTCTCTTGATGACATGTCCATCATGGGCCTCCTGCACTGCCACAATGACGCCACCCGAAGGTTGCAGGAACAGCAACTCATATTCCGCCTGGGAACCCTGCAGCCATATGGTATCAATGTGGACTTCACCAGTTTCAAAACCTCCCCTTCCCCTACTGCATCCCTAAACCAGCCCAGTTCATCCCCTCCCCCCACTGCACCACACAACCAGCCCAGCTCTTCCCCCCCACCCACTGCATCCCAAAACCAGTCCAACCTGTCTCTGCCTCCCTAACCGGTTCTTCCTCTCACCCATCCCTTCCTCCCACCCCAAGCCGCACCCCCAGCTACCTACTAACCTCATCCCACCTCCTTGACCTGTCCGTCTTCCCTGGACTGACCTATCCCCTCCCTACCTCCCCACCTACACCCTCTCCACCTATCTTCTTTACTCTCCATCTTCGGTCTGCCTCCCCCTCTCTCCCTATTTATTCCAGTTCCCTCCCCCCATCCCCCTCTCTGATGAAGGGTCTAGGCCCGAAACGTCAGCTTTTGTGCTCCTGAGATGCTGCTTGGCCTGCTGTGTTCATCCAGCCTCACATTTTATTATCTTGGAATCTCCAGCATCTGCAGTTCCCATTATCTCTGATTATTTGGTAGTGTTGATTTAAGAAGTCACTTTGTTTGAGAAATCCAAGATAAGTTTCAGGTTATAGAGAGTTAAGACTCTTCCAGGAGCGGGTTTTAATTCATGGGAGTCAGAAAATCTGGAGTAAGAGTAGAAATGTCTCAAAAGCATTAACATTCAGCTTGATGATAAAAGGTCAATGCAATTAAAGGGAATCTGGATCCTAAAGCTCATTGACATTCATTTGTGTGTCATTTGCATTCCTGTGCCCTTCAGGAACAGATCCACACAGACAGCAGAAAGGGCCAAAGGGAAGTTTGACTGCAACAATACACTAGAGAGCAGGATTTAGACAAAGTCAGTATCCACATTACAATTACATTACTCTAACTTTGCACGAGTTAAAAGAATGGACGATAATTTAGCTGCCACATTTTATTATCCATATGGATGGCAATTAGCCTCAGAGGATGAAAATACACTCAGATCTTCTGATGCTGCCTCTGGACTCACTTGTTCTTTTGAATGTGATGGTAAATGCCGATGTTAAAAATGATGAGATTGTTCATAATTAAATCTAGTAGGGTGTATTATAAATGGGGTCGTGTTAATTATGAGAAATCTCCATGTTCACTACTATAGGGCTTCATTCACATTGTTGTATAAGTTCACAGGAGATATGATTGATTAAATTTGACACTGAGGCGATACAATTGGTGCATCACCCATGCACATTGTACTGTTGAGGCAGGCAGCATATAACTTTATGTTGCCCATTTGTGCTTCTAAACACAGAGCATCCAACCTAGTTCAAATGGTGGCACTTCCTACTGTATGCTTAGAAGTGAGCCCAGTAGAGTGTGTGTTATCATGATGCACACTTCTTCCAGGTAACCTTCATCCTGAAGACTTTGTAATGATGTATAACAAATGGATTTTAAGGTGGGTAATTGTGCTGTCATACTGATATGAGGATGGTATTTCAGAGGAACTGAGGTATGGGTATTTGTCTTGGACATCCATACAGATTGGAAGGAGTGGGGAATGTATCTCTGTTTTCTCTTCTTTGTCATGTGAAGACATCTTCTTGTTTGCCAGGTGGCAAGAGCAGTGTCCTCAAGACTACAAGATTGTGGGTGATGTAACAGATCAGAATGGATGTGGAGTCACAGTCTTGTTAGTATTAGGGGGGTTCCCCCCGGTATAGGAAATCATTAATACATTATTTTAGGATCTGAATGAATTGCTGCATGATATCCCTGGTCACAGCATGGCTTACAATGAAAGCACGCTATTCACTTATGAAAGGGTGAGGAAAGGGTGTCATACATACACTAACAACCCACGACAACCAGTGTCTTTTTTCTGTGCGACTGATCCACAATGATAGGTACTGCTGCTAGGTATGCAATAATAGGTAGTTACTGCTCCCAGGATAGGTACCTTCCAGCAGCATGTTCTTTTTGGGTTTGGTCATACGTCACCTGCACATTCATGGTGTAGTAGACTTTGTTGTGTATCTCTCTATCAGTAGGTCTCCCGAAATTCTGCCACCTTGGTGTAGCTGTGCTGTACTAACCCTGTAATTGGGAAAGATAATAAAGTCTTCAACCTCTTGTTGAAGGTCTCTGCCAGCTCCTCGCTGTAGCAATACATGATGAACTGTGAAATATTGGGAATGTTGCCTGCTCCCAAATGGAAAGGAAGTGATTGCAAAGAAATTCAGGGGGATGGTGATGGTGATGGCAGGTGATCATGCTGTCATGAACTAGAGTAAGCTGTAGATCACAGTTCGGTGACCGTTTCTGTTGTTAGTCAAGGGTGTCCATTCCACTGGCAGAGATGAAGAGTAGGGAAGTGTTCCCTGAAGTCCTTGCATGTGTATGTTCTTCTTATCAAGAACTCTTCCCTTCCTCCCACTGTGCAGTATGTCCTTCACCTCCAGGCCATGCTGTAACCCGAGAGGAATAACACACAGCCCCTATCACTAATCTCAGGCAGGCTTTCCAATGCCACCAGAAACCCCCACCCCCACCCCCATGACCTCTTTATCAGGCCCCAGCACTATCCTCTGAGAATCCAAATATTTCCATCATCTCCACCAACAAGGCTTAACACAGTCCTTTTACTATCCCTTTAGCAAAACAAGAAAGTCAAAATCATCTTGATATTTAATTTGGTTTGATTTGATTAGAATGTAGTCAAATGTACCTAAGTACAGTGAAAAGCTTTGTTTTGTGAACAGTACAGGCATATCATAGCAAACAAGGACAGACAATAGGGTACTTAGAGCGAGGCACACAAGGTTACGGCTGCACAGGAGGTACATAAAACAAGATCAGCATTATTTGAAGTTAGAGAGGTCCATTCAGCAGTCTAATAACTGTGGGGAAGAAACTGTCCTTGCTTCTGTATCTTCTGTTTGACGGAAGAGGTTAAAAGAGAGCACTACCAGGGAGGGAGGGGTCTTTGATGATGCTAGCAGCCTTTTCGTAGCAATGAGAAATGTAAATGGAGCCCATGGATGGGAGGTTAGCTTCTGCAATGGTCTGGGCTGTGCACACAACTTTCTGTAGTCTCTTGCAGTTCTGGGAAGAGCAGTTTCCATACCAGGTTATTATGCACCCAGACAGCTGCTTTTGATCATGCATCTGTAAATGTTGGTGAGTGTCTTGACGGGCATGTTGAATTTCCTAAGCTGCCTGACGAAGAAGAGCTGTTGCTGTGCCTTCTTAACCATTGCATCAACATGGGAGGTCCAGGACAGATGTTGGCTATCGTCTCTCCTAGGAACTTAACGCTCTTGATTTCTGACCTTTACAGAGATGACATTAATTTCCGAGTTCACATATGGTTTTATTTACAGGACTCTAACATGTCCACATGCTTCTAGGCTTTCTACATTCTATCTGTTTTCTGAGTCCATGTTGACTTAATTGATCAAGCACAGCGAGCATCGAGAATAAACAGATTCATATCATGAGAAAAGATTTCGACTACATTTAGTCATGGTGCCTGAGAATTGACAGGTAATCTCATTAAGAAGCACTTTTTTCGGGCTGGGATTCATCATGAAACAGAACACATATTCATTTGGGCGTGAACAGGAGAGGATGTTGCTATGACAAATGCACTAACACCAGGGCTGGTCGGATGCACTGCAGCCAATGTTTTCAGATGTGATGTGATATATGTGAGTAGCTTCTGCAGCTAACTTCTGAACTTGCATAGTTGGATTTGCTTCAGTGATTGCTGCATTATTCTCTGTTTGAGCTCAATGATTTTAAATGAAGCTGATCTCTGAAATCTATGCTTTCAGGCAATGTGGCCATTTAACATGGGATTAGTGATGCCAACTGAACTGTAAATGTAAGTCTCATGTTTGCATTACATCAATGCTGTCTGTGCCTCCATTAGTTGGAAATATACAAATCTTAAACATTACCTAGCAGCAAGGTATCAAACTGTTAACAGCAGACAAACAGGAAGCTGGAAAAACACAGCAAGCCAGGCAGCATCTGGAGGAAAGGAGCAGTCAACATTTCAGGTATTACCTTTCTAGGGGACTGAACAATGCTGCCTGGCTTGCTGTCTTTTCCCAGCCTCCTGTTTGTCTACCTTGAATTCCAGCATCTGCAGATTCTTTTTTTGCCTCTACTTGAACTTCCGAAGCAGAGTTTAAAAATTACATTATACTCACTACAAATAAACTTTGTTGCATGATTTCTGTATAATTCTAATTATCATGCAGAAAGCCTGTTTTAAACCTTATCTACATAAAAAAGGTTAACTACACATATTGGAGTAATAAGTCATGTGGAAAATTAAATTGATTTGCCCCTTCGATTAAAAGCTTGACAGTCATGACTCTCCAATTGCTAAAACTTATCACTCACTTTATAGTAAGAAACAGTTAGGACTTCATCGTGAGCTTGTGCTAATTTACCTGAGGTAAATTGGACTCTCACTGTAGAGACAAAGAAAAGACGGAGAAAAAAGGAGAGAGGAGACAGTTATCACATTGATGTAAGTGTGTAATAGTCAAACACTTGAGTGGTTTTAGTGAAATACTGATGTTCACTTCTATTATTTTGAGAGTAAATAGGTACATACGCAAAATTGGAAAAGTTCAGTTTTGAAGACACTCTGCCACAATCTGACCTTCTTATTTCAAGGACATTATTTCAACAGGCTGAGCAATATGAAAGATTAACTTTGGAACAGAGTAGATGACAAATGTTGGAGGAAAATATTGAGGTTTCCAGCCTCTGCATCTAATCACTGACCACTTTTGGCAAGTGTGAGAAGACTTTCACTGAAGACAGGTTTGGTTAATTGTGATATCTCTTAAGTTTGAATAAACTGTCAACCTTCCTAAATTAAGATATAGAATATCTAATATTTTAGCAAAGATCTGTAACTCGGGTTGTGATTGAACTTGTTGACTTGTTTTTGTTCAGAAATTTTATCACTAAAATAGGTAACATCATAAGTGAGGCCTCTGATGAAGTAATGTTGCTCTACTCTGCTTGGAGTTTATACTTAGGGCAGTGTGGCTAGTGTGTTAGGGCGTACTGTGTCCTCTTGTTGAGGGCATCTGTGGATAAAATTGCAGTGGTATCCATTAATACCAAAGGTTTTATATTGGAGCCCTTCCTCTTTCCTGCATAGTTCTGGAGTATTGCAGTGAGTGGTGGTCTATTTAATTAGTGTCCTAATACAGCTTGGTGGTTGCTGTAGGAGTTGAGGATTTGATCAGTGTAGGCTGCTTTCCTTTACGCTGAGATTTGGAACTCCCCTTTGGTCATACACTCAACTCTGGTGTCGAGAAATGGAAGCTGATTGTTGTTTTGTTTTCTCTTGCAAATTTAATCCCTGCAAATACATTGTTGATGAGCTGGTGGGTCTCTTCTAATTTGTTGTGTTTAATAATGACAAATGTGTCATCTGCTTACCAGATCCCCAGTCTAGGTTGAATGTGGGGGGAGGGTGGTGTGTTCTAGTCTTTGCATGACTGCCTCTGCAATGAGTCCTGAGATGGGTGGCCCCTTTGGTGTACTGTTAATCTCTTTGTATACTTGACCATTAAAGAGCAAATGTGTGGTGAGGCATGGGTCTAGTAGTTTTTGTGTGTTGTTCTTGCTGATGGAGCTGCTGGTCTGTGTTGCTGCTTCCTCTTATAATGTGGCCAGTGTTTCTTTGGCCAGTGGGCTTCAATTGATGTGAATAAAGCTGTGATATCAAAAGATACCATAATCTCGTCGTTGCTGATTTTCACGTTCTTGAGGGTGTTGAGAAAATCTTGGGTTGAGTGGATAGAATGAGGCAATCTTTCTGCTAGGTGTTTCAATCTCTGTTGTCAGTCTTTGGCCAGTTTGTGTGAAGGTATGCCTTGTAGGGAAACGATGGGTCTGAGGGGTATATCGGTTTGTGTACCTCAGGACGTCCATAGAAGCGGGGTTGGTGATGATGGAGTTGGTAGGGGTGGGGGTGGGGTGGCGTTCGTGCCTTCTGGTTTCATTCTCATGACGCCTGTCCTGATTATCTGCCCTGCATCCTTTAGTCTCTTCAGCATCTGGGTGATCCTATTACCAAGCTGTAGTGTTGGGTCTATTGCCACCTGTTGGTAAGCGATTGTATCTGCAAGTAATGCCAGTGCTTTCTTAATGTAGTGTGGTTTGTTCACAATGACGGCTACGCGCCTTTTGTTTGGCTGGTAGGATTACAATGTTCTTGTCTTTCTTGAGCTTATCTCATGCTTTTCTCTCTGATGTGTTCAGGCTGTCCCCTTCGTTCCTTCTGTGCAGTGTGAAGGTTATATCAGATGACTTGCTGTGTTTTGTCTGTGAGCCTGTTGTCTGTTAATGCAGTCTCCAGGGCAGCCATAAAGTCTGTTCTATTTGTATCTTTGTGGGTAGAGTTCAGGGAGTGTAATAGCACTGATTTCACAGTTGCTGTGAGTCTTCTGTTAGATGGGTTTCTTATCCATGTGTTTGGTGAGTTTCTCCTGTAACTTGTGTCTCCTCTTAGTTTTGGCTTTGCGTTGATTGACGGTGATGGCCTGTTCTTGGGCTGTAGTTCACTGCTGGCCCGTAGTGTTTAGATATTGTGATTTTTGGTGAAAAATTTCCTGCTTTTAACTGTAGAGTCAGATATGGACATCATTAATCGTGACCCATAGCATTCTGTGTCCGTTCTGTTCAGCTATTGTATAGCCTGTGGGTTGTTGAGTGGAGGCTTGTACTTCACATTATGATGCAGTACCTGGTTCCTGAGGAATTCGTGGAGAAAGTGAAATTGTTCAAGGTAGAGAGAGTGGGAACTGCAGATACTGAAGAATCCGAGATAACAAAGTGTGGAGCTGGGTGAACACAGCAGGCCAAGCAGCATCTTAGGAGCCAACTTAGACCCTCCTAGGCCCGAAACATCAGCTTTTGAGCTCCTAAGATGCTGCTTGGCCTGCTGTGTTCATCCAGCTTCACACTTTGTTCGCAGGTAGAGCTCAGTTAGTTGGCAAAGGTATCCCATTGTCGGGCAATTTCTAGCATGTTATGCCCATAGGTTTTAAAGTTTTAGCAAATATTTGTAGCTCATGTTGTGGGTAAAGTTGTTGACTTGCTCACTGAGCTAGCTTATAAAATATCTTGTGTGAGATGATACAGTTTTGGAAACACATTTGTTCTTACATATCCTGAGAACAACTCCTAATAGCCCCTTTAAAGATGGCTGTTGATCCCCTCAACAATGTTACCTATGGAAACAGCTCAATGAATTTATCAGGATGGTTCAATCAGAAGTCAGGCAATCATAGACATTTTCATGAATAAGCTGTAATGAATTGTTTGTAAAAGATCCTACAATGACTAAAGAGTAGTTCACCTCTTCGCAATGTCCCTGTCAGTATCCATCATTCAACCAATATCATTAAAACATTAAATTTGATTATTATCACACTGCTGTTTGTGGGATCATGGCATGTTTCCTATATTTCAATAATACCTATGCTTCAAAAATGCTTCATTAGGCATTAAACACTTTGGGTCGGCCTTAGGTCATGTAAGGTGCTATAGAAATGCAAGTCTTAATTTTTCTTTTAGACATGAAACAAGAATATTTTTGAAATGTTAAGGAGCTACAATTTCAGGCCATGTGCTGCTTTTGGTGATACCTGGATCATTGCACGTTTATTTTATGTTATTATACCTGGATTAAATCTTCCCAGATTTATTTTCTACAAAGTAATTCTTCCTTGTCTGAAGTTGCATGCTCTGTGCATGTATTGGAGTCAATTTTAATTTTCATTTCTAATTTGCCTCTCTTTTTATTTTCATGATTGATCTGGGTTGAGGTGAAATTCCTTGGATTTCCTAGTCGAGTTCTTACATTATCATTGATTTTCTCCATCTATATTTTTCTGCAGTGTTTTAATTAATGCTTAGAATTTGGAATTTTCAACAAATGTTGATTATTAAGAACAAACTACTGGAGAGATTTCTAGAACATTCAGAGTTTCATATCAATGAGTCTGATCGCATTCCTGCAAGAAGTTAATTTAATAGTTTCAATATTTTTGTTTCCTATGCATAACGCAATATTATCAGCAACATGGAACATTCAAAATCACATCCATACATTCAATTTTAAAACGCGATAAAACTTTCAAATGTTCCGAGTAAAGAACTTAAAATTCACAGTTTGTTGTTCACATTCTTTTACCATTCCAGAATATTTTCTGGAATGAATAAGTAAGGAATCCAAATTTCAGTATGGGTTAGGCCAATGCAACTGATGACCAAGTGACATCCTGAACAAAACACCTCAAGGCTTCCTATCTTCATCTTAATCCATAACACTTTAACCATAAGGATGAACCAAAAGATTGCATGTAAAAATATGAGGAATTATTTCAGAAATCACGTTTGCTAAGTAATCTCCATCATTGGCCCTGAGAGAGCCACCTCAAAGAGTCAGAGATCTACAAGCATAGAACAAGATCCTTTGGCCCATCACATCCGCACTGCCCAAAAATAACCACATAACTACTCTAATCCCTTCTCCTTCTCCTTTAATGTTGCCAGCTCCTTCCCTTGCTGCAGTCTTGATTTTCACATTGTCCTGAAAGGGATAAATTTCATTTGCGCAGTGCAAATTGGCACCAACTGTGATGCAATCTACAGGTCTATGCACCGTAGCATGAAAAATACATTCTCTTTGATTTCATGCTGTGCTTACTCATTCCAAATTCAAAATTGTTTTTGTACTAGCTCATTGAAATGATGTCATGGCCTAAAGGATAAAAAAAAAATTCTGCTTGCAACTTCATGACCCATTGTGAGGACAAAAGGAAAATAAAATTCATTAGCTTTAGCAAGGATGATTTAGCATTTGGCATCCTAAGGGTCAAGAAAAGGGAAAGGTGACCATCCTCTGAAGATGCTATTGCAAGTACAACAGATTGGCATCAATCAAAGCCCAGAAGTGAGTTGCCTGACAAACATTTTGTCTGTAGGTAGAGTCATAGAATCATACAGCTTGGAAACAGACCCTTTGGTCTGACTCGGCCACAGTGGCTACATTTTCCAAACTGAACTAAACCCATTTGCCTGAATTTGGCCCACGCCCCTCTAAAATTTTCCTATTCATGTACCTTTCCAAATGTCTTTTAAATGTTGTAACTGTACCCATTTGCTGAGATTGGCCAAGCATGGTCTCTTGTTGCCGACAACAATGGTAGAGGCAAGATGGTGCCAAAGAATTGTGATATAGTCTCAGTATCAGTGGCACAGCTCCAGGACATGGCTGGGGCTGGGTATCTGGCAGCAGAGGCAGTGGTGTACCAGCTGCAGTGGCGTGTGGGGACTCAGGCACCTGAGTGTTTGCAGACTGAGGGATGGACTTTGCAGCTTTTTGTTTTCTGGCAGTGAGGCCTCATGTCGGAAGTGGGGGAGTGATCTGGATGTTTTCTCTTTATTTCAGCTGTTTCTTTTTTTCCTACTTCTGTTTTTCAATCCTGGCTTGTGTATCCTATGATGGTGCTAGAAAATAGTGACTTGTACACTTTTCATTGTACTCCTGTATTCCTGTACTTGAGTATATGTGACAATAAAATCAAATTAAAAATAAAATTCCTCTGGCAGTTCATTCCACACACAAACCACCTACTGCATGAAAAAGATGCTCCTCAGGTCCGCTTACATCTTTGTCCCCTCACCTTAAAAATAGTTTTGAACTCCTGCCCACCCGAGGGGAAAAAACACTTTCCTATTCTCCTTATCTATGCCTCTCATGATTCTACAAACCTTCATAAGGTCACCTCTTAACCTCTCACCCTCCAGGGAAAAAAGTCCTAGCAGATCCAGTCTCCTTGTATCTCAAACCACCCAGTTCTGGAAACATCCTGGTAAATATTTTCTGAGCCCTGTCTAATTTAATAATTTTCTTCTCGTGCATTGCCTGAGGAGTAAGTAGGGAAAAAAAATAAAATTTATGGGACATTTCATGCTGCAAGTTCCCAACATGTTATTTAAAGCTGTTGGTGGAGCAACCACCTGGCAACTAATGTCCCAGGAACCTGGTTCAAATCCAGCCACGGCAAATGGTGTAATTTGAACTCAACAAAAAAAAGAGTTTAACGATGTCCCTGAATCCATTGTCAATTGTTGGAAAAATCGTCTCATTCACTAATGTCGTTTGGAGAAGGAAACCTGCCATCCTTACCTGGTCTGGCCTACATGTGACTCCAGAACCACAGATTTGTGGGTGATTTTTAACTGGAGGAAGCTGGAGGAACCCAACAGATCTGGCAGCAGCTTTGGAGAGAAATTAGAATTAACGTTGTGGGCCAATTGAAAATTCTTCAGATCTAGATCCATCTAGGAAAATGTAGGCTGAGGGGGAGACAGTCATGGGTGCTATAGAAGGAGTGAGCAGAGAGGTTGAGATGCTGGGGGAGAGAGCAAAAAGAATAGGCAGACAAAGGGATTGTTGATAGTAAGTCAGGAAAAAAAGAGAAGGGATAAACAGGACTATGAGTAAGTGAAAGTAGATTGGCTGTTAGCAAGATGCTTTATTCTTGAGTAGCACCTTGTCCCTTTGCACTTTGAACTAGTCTTACTGACTGGCAGCTTGGTGACAATGGGATACCTGTGAAAATCCAACGATACACCATACAGTTCCAATGATATGTGAAGAATTTGAACTGGTACATGAGTCCCATGATTAAGGACTTTGCAGTGAGCAGTCTTTTTTGGCAATTCATCATCAGCCTCCTAGACCCCTCTAGCTTTCTGTTTGAATATGAAGGCTTTGTGGGAGGCTGAGAAAAATGTGTCAGAATTTCTCACAATGCCAGTCTTTTCTGTGAACTTTATACTCATTCTCCCTGTAGGCAGTAAGGTCACATGACTGATTGTGGTGTCTCATGTGCCTGTCTGATATTTCCACCCGTCATCAGGTAGCTTAGGAGATTCCCACCTCTTCATCTCCACAGGCCAACATGATGACACTTTGCCAATGTCCAGCATCTTCCCCTTTGCAGGGGTCTGTTGTAAAATGTTTAAGAGAGCCACATCTGCTTCTCTTCCCCTGCCTTGTCCTCTGAGCTCTCTTCTCCTGCAAAGAGGGGAAGCAGAGGCCCATGAGTGAGGCTAATGTTAAGTGTTCAATGAATGGATAAAATATACTCATCGAGAGTCAGTTTGAGAGAAAATCAGATGACAAAAACATCTGGAGTTCAATCATCCCAGTCTCCAATTTAGATTGACAGTTTGATGGGGACTTGGGGAAGTTCAAAGCCAATGGTGTTGATGAGAAAGGATACTAAGAAGAGATTGTGAAAATTTTGGGTTCATGGTAAGTAATTGAGTGAGTCTGAGACACAATGACTAAAGAGCAACTGCTGTTTCCTTCCATTTTGTTGTTAATAACAAATGTGCAGTGGATTTAAAAATGTTTGCAAATACGCCCAGATTAGGCAGTGTGTTTCTTTCTGTGAGGGAGGAGGCTTCAATTTTGAGTAGTGTAAGGTCCTTCACACTACACAAAGCTGAAAACAAATATGCGGACTTATGGCATTAATCTACCACGTGAAGCCCAAATCCTGGCCCCACACACTCTTGACCGCATCACGCAGCATCAAGAATCAATTCCAGTGATGGTTGTATGACTCAAGCAATGTTTTGTGGCCTGGAAAGTTTCACCTTAGTTGCTAAAGTCTGAGCCCATCAAAATTCTACACCCTGCACATTCTGCAGGAGCTGCTTTCTTCACATCTTGGATTATAAACCTCAACTAGTAGTGATGATAGCTCAGCTCTGTACTTTCAATGTTACAGACACTGATGGACAGACACTTGCTCCCACAGCTTATGAATAAAGTAAACATATACTCTCACATATGGGAATGTATTTGCAATCAAGTGTCATGCATACTGACTTCCTGTTTCTTACTCTCCCAATATGTCTCAGTGCAGTCCTGGGTTCTGCAGCTGGTGTAGAGCGAGGCTTACCCACAGTAGAGATCTTGGTGTTGGAATTTCAGATGGGAGAACCTGGGGGTATCTGTAGTTAGAGAATCTAGACATGCTGAGCATGTTCCTCCCAGAGCTGAGATACATTGTCATTAGTTTGACTTTTCACAGGGCTAAGGCAGTGTGGAAATAAAAGGTCCGAGCACCTCTGAACCTCACTGAAAGAAGATCTCCATGAAACTCCACAAAAATGATGCTTAGATAACTTCTAGTAACATTGTAGTTTGTGGAGATGAGGGTGGGAGTCAATGACGATTGGAGATGAATATCCATATCCATAGAATCCCTACAGGGTGTAAACAAGGCCTTCAGCCCAACAAGCCCACACTGACCCTCAGAGTATCTCAGTCAGACCCATCCCCCAAACTGAACTAATCTACACATCCTTTCACACCATGGGGCAATTTAACATGGCCCACCCACCTAGCCTGCACATCTTTGGACTGTGGGAGGAAACCAAAGCACCCTAGGGAAACCCACACAGGCACAGGGAGAATGTGCAAACTCCACATAGACAGTTGTCTGAGGGGGGAGTTGAACTCAGGCCCCTGGCCCTGTAAGGCAGCAGCGCTGACCACTGAACCACCATGTAAGCAAGTGCACAGACGCACAAGGATTGATGTGGCTATAAGTAAAATTGATGGAAGGAGTGACATGCTGGGGATGGGTGGGGTTACTTAAGGAGGCAGATTGAAGAGGTCAGGGGTAAAACAATGATCAGGATGCTGAATGCCCTTTAGTCCCTGCTTAGATTATTAAACAATCTCAAGAGTGGTGCTAGACTCTCACATCTGACATCCTTCTTTGCCTATAGTATCACCTCCTGACTTTCACCGGCAGGTGTCTTCTTCACATGAGTAAGGGGTAATGCCTCCTTGTGGGCCTTTATAGCTTCCTTTCCCATCCCAGTCCTCAACTACTTCCACTCTGCAACACATCAAGAGGGCTATCACTAAAGAGAATAACAATGATAGAACATATGCACAATGGTCTATTGTTTTCTATTACAAACCTATTGAATTTCACTTTTATAAAGTCCTTTTCCATCCCAAATTTGCATATTCAGGACATCAGTGTGTCTGCTCTGCCAAACCAATTGGGAAAGCCAAAAACCGAGGAGTGCATTACAGCGCAGTACAGGCCCTTCGGCCCTCGATGTTGTGCTGACCTGTCATACCAATCTGAAGCCCATCTAACCTACACTATTCCATGTACGTCCATATGCTTGTCCAATGATGACTGAAATGTACTTAAAGTTGGTGAATCTACTACCGTTGCAGGCAAAGCGTTCCATTCCCTTACTACTCTCTGAGTAAAGAAACTACCTCTGACATCTGTCCTATATCTTTCACCCCTCAATTTAAAGCTATGCCCCCTCGTGCTCGCTGTCACCATCCTTGGAAAAAGGCTCTCCCTATCTAACCCTCTGATTATTTTATCTGTCTCAATTAAGTCACCTCTCAACCTTCTTCTCTCCAATGAAAACAGCCTCAAGTCTCTCAGCCTTTCCTCGTAAGACCTTCCCTCCATACCATGCAACATCCTAGTAAATCTCCTCTGCAACCTTTCCAAGGATTCCACATCCTTCTTATAATGCGGTGACCAGAACTGTACGCAATACTCCAAGTGCGGCCGCACCAGAGTTTTGTACAGCTGCAGCATAACCTCATGGTTCCGGAACTCGATCCCTCCATTAATAAAAGCTAAAACACTGTATGCCTTCTTAACAGCCCTGTCAACCTGGGTGGCAACTTTCAAGGATCTGTGTACATGGACACCAAGATCTCTCTGCTCATCTACACTACCAAGAATCTTACCATTAGCCCAGTACTTTGCATTCCGGTTACTCCTACCAAAGTGCATCACCTCACACTTGTCTGCATTAAACTCCATTTGCCACCTCTCAGCCCTCATCTGCAGCTTATCTATGTCTCTCAGCAACCTACAGCATCCTTCGTCACTATCCACAACTCCACCGACCTTAGTGTTGTCTGCAAATTTACTAACCCATCTTTTTACTTCCTCATCCAGGTCATTTATAAAAATGACAAACAGCAGTGGACCCAACACCGACCCTTGCGATACACCACTAGTAACTGGTCTCCAGGATGAACATTTCCCATCAACTACCACCCTCTGTCTTCTTTCAGCAAGCCAATTTCCGATCCAAACTGCTATATCTCCCACAATCCCATTCCTCTGCATTTTGTACAATAGCCTATTGTGGGGAACCTTATCGAACGCCTTGCTGAAATCCATACACACCACATCAACCGGTTTACTCTCATCTACCTGTTTGGTCACCTTCTCAAAGGACTCAATAAGGTCTGTGAGGCACGACCTACCCTTCACAAAACTGTGCTGACTATCCCTAATCAATTTATTCTTTTCTAGATGATTATAAATCCTATCCTTTATAACCTTTTCCAACACTTTACCAACAACTGAGGTAAGTCATCCTATGTTTACATGTACATAGTACTTTACACTCCCCCAGCTTCCTCAGAGCCAGCCCTCAGAGTGAACAGCACCCCTGACAATCCTGTTTGTATCTGTAAACCATTAAGAGCCCCAATCACGGAACTCATATTTTACGACATCCGCCTGACTGATCTCATTACAATCAATACAGAATTATTTTGCTTTTCAGGGTATCCATGCCCCCAACATTTCAACATGTTAAAAAGCAGGGCTGGATGTGGGAGAGAGGCTACAGCAACTCTCAACAAAATGTCACTGAATATGTCTGGATGATGTATTTGTGTTTTTTGGAACGTGATGTTTAAATGACTGGCTACTAATTATCCCAGTGTCTGATTGATCACATGGCCATGTCATAATCTAATGCAGGTAACACAGCTACATCAACTGTATCAGAGATAGTAGGAACTGCAGATGAAACTTCAAAATCTCCCCTCCCCCACCACATCCCAAAGCCTGCCCAGCTCGCCCCCGCCTCCCTAACCTGTCCTTCCTCCCACCTATCCTGTCCTCCCATCTCAAGCCCCACCCCCATCTTCTACCTACTAACCTCATCCCGTCCCTTTGACCTGTCTGTCTCCCTGGACTGACCTATACCCTCCCTACCTACACTCACCTTTACTGGCTCTATCTCCGTCTCTTTGGCCCATCTGTCTCCTCTCCACCTATCTTCTCCTCTATTTATCTTCTATCTGCATCCCCCTCTCTACCTATTTATTTCAGAACCCCCTTCCCCTCCCCCATTTATGAAGAAGGGTTTCAGCCCGAAACGTCAGCTTTCCTGCTCCTCTGATGCTGCGTGGCCCGCTGTGTTCACCCAGCTCTACACATTGTTACACCAACTGTATACCACCTACAGTTATGTGCTGGAGAAGGTTCACTCTGGTCGAAGAGATACTCTGTTATATATCAACATTGCTGTAAAATGGCCAAAACTCCCTTCTTTCAACCAACATACAAACTGCTATACTTTATGATTTCCAATTATTTATTCATGGCAAATTTGTATCAACATGTTGTTCAATTAGATTTGCCCACACAGTGACTGTATCTATAGAACAATTGCCTGCTGGGGATAGCAATTAGAATTCCGACAAAGCATCCAAATTACTTGAGACAATGGAAGTTCATTAGAAATGTTACATTAAACTTTCACAATTGAGATATTGAACGACCCTGTCCATTTTTGCTCAGCAGGCATTAGCTGCTGGGAGAATGATACCCGCTGAGGATGGAGGTAGCTCGTTCGATTGGCAGCTGTGCTGGCCATTCCCCTCGACATGGGCCTGATTTCCTATCCCGCTAAGAATAATAATAAATGGTGTAATCAGATAATCAATCAAACTGTTCCCAGAGGTTCAGGACCTGTCAATTAAAAAAAAACTGATCAGAAAAGTGCACATTTAAGACAAATACTTTGCTATTTTCTTTGCCAAATGGGAGAGAAGCCTTGCATTATGTTTGCCTTCATCGGTCAGGCCATTGAGTTGGCAAGCCATTTTGAAATTGTATAAAAATGTAGTTAGACCACAGTTGTTGTATTCCGTGCTGTTCTGGTCACCATATTATAGGACGGAGGCGGAAGTTTTGGATCTATTTTGAAATAGCTTTGCCACAATTGGAGTGTATTAGTTATAAGGAGAGGTTGGACAAACTTGGATTGTATTTGTTTGGGCGTCAGAAGCTGAGGGGGAGGGTGGGTGCGACCTGATAAAAGTATATAAATGTATAAGAGGCATGGATGGGAGGATATTTGGAGTCGTTCACTCATGGTGGAAATGTGAAATACTTGGGGCCATAGGTTTAAAGTGAGAGGGGAAAGTTTAAAGGAGATGAGCAAGAAAAGTTTTTTTTTACACAAGGGATTTAGGTGCCTGGAACTCGCTGCCAGGAGTAGCAGTGGAAGTAGATACAATAGCAATGTTTAAGAGTAATTTAAACACGTAGGGAATAGAGGGATACAGACCATGTGTAGAAAGATAGGATTAGTTTAGAATGGTGTCATGGTTGGTGGAGACATGGTGGGCAAAAGGGGCTGTTCCCTTGCTGTACTGTGGAGGTGTTGGTGTTGGACTCGGATGGACAAGGTCAGAAGTCACACATCACCATGTTACAGTGCAACAGGTTTATTTGAAATTACAAGCTTTCCGAGCACTGTTCCACTGTCAGGCAAAGTCAAGAGAAGCACATAGGCACAGAATTTATAGGTAGAGAGATCAAAAGTTCATACAAATGGTGTAAATGGAGTGTTGACAAGGCTGAGTAACAAGTTTCTGCAGGTGATCAAAAGCGTCAGATAATGTGAGAGTTGTTATCTAGCTTGTCCACATTCCACTCACAACATTTGTATGATCTTTCAATCTCTCTGCCTGTAAATTCTGTGTCTATATGCTTTTCTTCACTTAATCTGATGAAGGAGCAGAGGAACGAAAACTTATGATTTCAAATAAACCTGTTGGATTATAACCTGGCGTTGTGTGACTTCTGATTCTGTGCTATACTGTTCTATGTTCCAGATGGAAGTTTACGAGGTGCATTTATAAATTTTAATTGTGTTTGATCACTTAATATTTTATTAAATGGCTCTTCAGGTCATCCATCAGAGGGTTAAAATGTGCGCATTTGGTTCCAGAATGGATGATTGTAGCATTCAGTTCATATCGGGTTTCATTGCTGTAACCATTGTGAACAGGTTAAGGAAGACTGGCACGTGCTTCACCTTGTCACGCTGGAAACAAACCCAATTTTAAACTAAAAACTAAACACAGAATTTAAGCCAATTGGCCAAAGAATTGATGGGGAAACATATAGAAATGTGCTTACAAAAGTTATTATGGTCCAGAATATGCTGTCGATATGTATGATGGAAGTCGATTAAAAAATAATTTTCAAAAGGGTGCTTGGTGTATAGTGTAAAAGGTCAACAAAGAAAGTTGTCATGAATTGAATAGCACTTTCAATTTTATGGCACAAGCATAATGGGCCAAATGGTCTCCTTTCGTTCTATACCAGGTTACGATTCTAGAAAACTGAAACAGAGTGCATTTTCTCTTTCGAGCTGGTTCTTTGTGCGATCAGGCAGACTGTCCTCAACGAAGCGGTTCACTACATGTTACTCCGCATCAAACAGGAGGCCAGGATGTCCATTTTTTTACTGGTTAGTTTTTTTACTGGTTACTTGCTGTCGGCTTTTTCTGCTTCTGTACACTTAACAATATTTCATAAATAAATGATACCATTAATTTAAATCTGCCTGATTTGAGCTGACAATGTAGTGTTTAACATTTTTTTATGAAATGGAGTGGAGAAGGCAGAGAGCAACTCATTTTTACTGCAGGGCAACATACCAAGCTTAAAATGCAATTATTATTCAGGTGGTACACAATTTCCTCATTCACCAAACATAATATTAACAAGATTTGTTTCATAGTGGCCAAAAGATTGCTTATGGAAACTGTTTTATGTTTTGAATGCTTGTTTAGGCTAAGAAGTGATTACAGGGGCTTCAGACTAACTATACAATAGTTCTGTTATGATGAAAGGCTGTTTTTAAAATTACAATGCATTCAGTGCGGTTCAGGGGACTCATGCTCACTGTGTATCGCAGAACTGCCGTTACTGGAATTAACTGCTTTAGGTATTATAGCACAGAGTTCTTTAGGGCATGTCCATTGTGCTGCAGGCCTGATTTGGAACCAGTGGCAGTGCTGAAACTTCAGTGCACGATCAGGCCTCAATGTTTACTGATGCTTAAAGAAATAGAGAGAGACCTGCATTTTTATAACATCATTCACGATTTCAAGATGACCCAAAGTGCTTTGCAGCCGACTGCTGTCATGTCAGAATTTTGCACGGCAAGATACCGCAACAGCAAAGCCATCACAACCAGGAGGGGAGGCAGTGGCCCAATGGCATTATTGCTAGGCTGTTAATCCAGAATGTTCAGCTAATGTTCCAGAGACCCAGGTTCAAATCGCACCATAGCAAATGTCATCAATGCCTTTTGAGGAGGGAAACTGCCATCGTTACCTGGTCTCGCCTCTGTTTGATTCTAGACTCACTGCAATGCGGTTGATTCTTTAATGCCCGCTGGCCAATTAGGGATTTGCAATAAATGCTGGCCCAGCCACAGATGCCCACATCCTATGAGTGATTTTGTTTTTAACAAATACAGTTTCAGTGGTGTTGGTTAATAGCTAAATATTAGCCACAACGCCAGGAGAACATCCTTGCATTTCTTTGAATAAACCCATGGCAAAATTAGTGTTCATTTGTGTGGACAGATGGGAACACAAGTCCAGTGTCTCATCTGAAAGACAGCATCTCCAACAGTGCAGCTCTCCTTCAATACTATACTAGTGTATCAGACTAAATTATGTCCTCCAGGCTCTCAAACAGGAATTGAATTCGCGACAATGCAGGAATGTGGAGGTTGATATGTAGTGATCACATTGAATGGTAGAGCAGACCGAAGGACGGAAAGACTTACTCTTGCTCATTTTCCTTATATTTTCATGGCTGACCCCTTTGACTGGGCTGCAAATGCAGCTTATGACTGTGTTAAAAATGTCAGACAGTTTCATTGTGGGATACAAAAACAAAGTTGCCGGAAAAGCTCAGCAGGTCTGGCAACATCTGTGAAGGAAAAAAAAATAGAATTAACGTTTCGAGTTTGTTGTGAGGAAGGGTTACCAGGCCCGAAACGTTAACTCTGTTTTTTCCCTTCACAGATGCTGCCAGGCTTGCTGAGCTTTTCCAGCAACTTTGTATTTTGTTCCTGATTTGCAGCATCCGCAGGTATTTCGGTTTTCATACTGAGATAGTTTTCTTCTCCCCTGGAAACAGGAACTTCTCATGTATTCTGTTGCATTGCTGTTAAAGTCTATCATATTTTCAAAAAGGAAAATAAATTAAGGGAATCAAACAAAAGAGAAAATTAGTTATTACAGGTGTGGCTAACCTTCGAATCAATTTAACAAATCAATAACTTGCACTGAAATTGGGTCCTTAATGTAGCAAAACTTCCAAACATCTTCTCACAAATGCTTTCCAACAGAACCTGCCACCTGTTATGATCCCAGTTGATAGTAATATTGGACAACTCAGATTGCAGCATTAAATTTAGCTGATAAAATGATGGAGCTGGCGAGGTCTACAGCACAGAAAGAAGGCTCTTTGGCCCATCAATTTTATCACGGATCTAAAACAACCACCTAAATCCAACACATGGCCAGTTGCCTTGTATGTCTCAGCATTGAAGGTGCATGTCTAACTGCGTTTTATAAATAAGGGTTTCTGCCTGTACTATCTTTATTGGTAATGAGATCCAGATTCCCACCATCCTCCGGTTGAAAAGAAAACTTCCTCACATCCCCTCTAAACCTCCTCACCTGATCTTAAATTGATGCCTTTGGCCATTGATCCCCACACTGAGGGGAAAGATTTCTTTCCATTTACCCTGTCTATGCCCCTCATAATTTTACACATCTCAATCAAGGTCCACTCAGTCTCCTCTGTTCTATATGAAAGTAACCCAAGTCCATCCAAGGAGAGACTCTGAGAGCTTTGAACTTATTTGGCTGAAGACATATTTACCAATGCTATAAGTGAGGGAAATGCTAGATTTGCAAAAGACAGGAATTTGTGGAACATATGCTTTTCTAAAAAAAAATTCGCAGGATGGTCCTGTCACTGGCTGTTGCCCCTTGAACTAAATGGCATTTCCCAGGGCAGTTGACAGCGCACAGTGGTGGATTTGAACCGGAACATTAATCTGGGATTTTGGATTAATCATCCAGTGACATTACCTGCCTCAAGATGAGGATGTTCAAGAGATCAAGTAAATAATTTATTCAGTTTAAGCAAGTGGAGCAATTAAATTGTGAATTTGCATTTTCACTAGGATAAACAAGCTGTTTATCTTTTGTGACATTGTCTGCTGGATTGACTCTATGTTGCTTGATATAAAGTCTAATCAACTACTGATAATTACTTGCTTTTAATGAAAGAAAATAGTGTGTAATTGTGATGAGAAATTGTTTGTCACAATCAAGATTAATTGCAATTAAATTAAGAATGATTTATCCTTTCTGTACGCAACATGTTTAGTTGAGAGCTTCCAGCTCAGCACAGTATGAAATAACCAATCATGTGACATGGTGACCCTGAATCCTGACACAAAGTCATCCCTTTGCAATGAGCTTTGTTTCATCTGACAGATATGGGAGCACCCCATTGTCTCCAGGTATCTTTATCAGCCGCCAGCCAGCACAGTCCCCATGGGAGACCCAGTGACGCTGCATCACAATGTGAAGGATTGTTATCACTGGCATTCCAATAAATCGCCTGAGAGCACCAGATCTCTGCATTACTTATACCGTTTCCCTCATTAAAGGAGAAATTTTTCAGGGGTGATTCTATGACCTAACACTTCTGTGTGAGCTGCAGCACACACATGTAAAGCAAATTTCAAGATAATGTCAGCCCATAACAATCCCTCCACAAACTATAATGGACAAATAATTCACAGGACTTGTGCTAACTCTGAGACCTGCTCCCTGCGAGAACAGTAGAAGTTCATTATAACACGAATGTTGAAGTCCAGAAAGAAGAACTGAATTACAGCTGAATCACATGAAGAAGAAAACACCTATTCTCTTCTGTAAAAATTAGAATTTGAATAAATATTTGGGGACCATGAGACTCTGCACTATAAGCAAATCTGTAGTACATTTGTTTACATTATAATGGACATCCACTGGATCACCATATTTTGGGAATACAACAGGTAACTTCGACTCCTTAAAATGTAATATGACATAAATAACTGTGAAAGCTGGAGAACTGAAGCAAAAACAGAAAGTGCTGGAGAAACTCAGCTAGACTGGCAGTATCTGTGGAGAGAAAAACAGAGTCATTCTCTCAAATCCAGTGACCCTTCATCAGTCAGAACACCTTATAATATAATATCAGCCTCAAACATTTTTAGTTTTTTTCCCCTTTATTCATTCATGGGATGACAGTGTTGCTGGCCAGGCAGCATCTATTGCCCATCCTTAATTGTCCAGAGGGCTGCTTAGAGTCAACAACATTGTTGCAGGTCTAGAGTCACATGTTGGCCAGACCAGGTAAGGATGGCTGTTTCCTTCCCTAAAAGTCATTGGTGAACCAGCTTTTCCAACAATTGACAATGGGCTCATGATCATCATTAGATTCTTAATTCCAAACATTGTCCTTGAATACAAGTTCCACCATATGCTGTGGTGGGATTTGAACTGGGGTCCCCAGAACATTATAATAAAATGTGAGGCTGGATGAACACAGCAGGCCAAGCAGCATCTCAGGAGCACAAAAGCTGACGTTTCGGGCCTAGACCCTTCATCAGAGAGGGGGATGGGGGGAGGGAACTGGAATAAATAGGGAGAGAGGGGGAGGCGGACCGAAGATGGAGAGTAAAGAAGATAGGTGGAGAAGGTGTGGGTGGGGAGGTAGGGAGGGGATAGGTCAGTCCAGGGAAGACGGACAGGTCAAGGAGGTGGGATGAGGTTAGTAGGTAGCTGGGGGTGCGGCTTGGGGTGGGAGGAAGGGATGGGTGAGAGGAAGAACCGGTTAGGTAGGCAGAGACAGGTTGGACTGGTTTTGGGATGCAGTGGGTGGGGGGGAAGAGCTGGGCTGGTTGTGTGGTGCAGTGGGGGGAGGGGATGAACTGGGCTGGTTTAGGGATGCAGTGGGGGAAGGGGAGATTTTGAAACTGGTGAAGTCCACATTGATACCATATGGCTGCAGGGTTCCCAGGCGGAATATGAGTTGCTGTTCCTGCAACCTTCGGGTGGCATCATTGTGGCAGTGCAGGAGGCCCATGATGGACATGTGGACATCAATGTGGACTTCACCAGTTTCAAAATCTCCCCTTCCCCCACTGCATCCCTAAACCAGCCCAGTTCATCCCCTCCCCCCACTGCACCACACAACCAGCCCAGCTCTTCCCCCCCACCCACTGCATCCCAAAACCAGTCCAACCTGTCTCTGCCTACCTAACCGGTTCTTCCTCTCACCCATCCCTTCCTCCCACCCCAAGCCGCACCCCCAGCTACCTACTAACCTCATCCCACCTCCTTGACCTGTCCGTCTTCCCTGGACTGACCTATCCCCTCCCTACCTCCCCACCCACACCTTCTCCACCTATCTTCTTTACTCTCCATCTTCGGTCCGCCTCCCCCTCTCTCCCTATTTATTCCAGTTCCCTCCCCCCATCCCCCTCTCTGATGAAGGGTCTAGGCCCGAAACGTCAGCTTTTGTGCTCCTGAGATGCTGCTTGGCCTGCTGTGTTCATCCAGCCTCACATTTTATTATCTTGGAATCTCCAGCATCTGCAGTTCCCATTATCCCCAGAACATTATTCAGGTCTCTGGATTAACAGTCCAGCGATAATACCAGAAGGCCATGCCTCTCAGTTACAAAGAATAGAACATTAACATAACAATTTGAATTAAATCAGCGCAGAATTTCAGCATTCACATCCAAAGTCATTTTATTGAAGTCATTTTCCCATCTTTCAATATCTTATCAATTTGAGTAATTGTCAAACTATTATGAATTATGTTTTGCAGCTGAGTAGTAATATCCAACTCATTTTACTAATTTCCATTCTTAATGTATAATTTCCTGAAATGCAAGCAGTAAACAAATGGTAGAGCGGCACAATGGGATTGATTGCTCATATAAGTGTCAATGATGAATTTTTCACTTGAACATACCTCAATAATTGAAAGTTTTAGTGTTTCTTTGTACAAATCTGTCAAATCTTGGTTGTGTACCCTACAAGGACATCCCACATTAGACAGAAAGGAATAGTTGGCTTGAATCATTTCTGTTAGCTGGCAATCTAAAACTAATCATATTGAACAGATGTTGGAATAGCGAGCAGTTGGAAACACGCAGCCATGACAAATGAAGCTTTATATTATCCAAGCCAATGGAGAATGTAAAAAGAAAACTGGTCAAAATATTTTGCTTCCATTTCATTGAAAATTAACTATATGGAAAGAAAATAATGTTCACGGAAAATTAAGGAATATCTGGTGTCCTGATTGAAAATTAGTTGAAGAGGTTGCAATAATGTTCACTGGCAGTTGGAAAGTCATATTTAGGGATTTATGAATCAGTCAATATCAAGCCAAAATAGAGCAGGACAGATTTTCACAATGTTGGAAAGCCCTTTTAAAACTACAAAACATGGCAGAAGTAGCCTGAAATCACAAATCGTATCACAACATAGAACTTCCTAATTTTGCATGGGTGAGAATAATATTAGCTAGGACTTAGAACGGGCTTGAATTTGATGGATTCATTTGAATTGGTAGGGCACATTTTGAAGAGGTAAGGTATCCTTCGAATTGGGTTCCAGGGCATTTTTTGGGGGAGGTAAACTGTGCTTTGGTGAACTGGTGATATAATCGTGAAGAGAGAATTGCGTAAAAACAGGTTGGATAAAAAGGGAGGATGGGTAGCAGTCTTGGCCAAACGGGGTATCATAGGTTGTGAATGAGATGCAGATACAGTCATTGAGCTATACATCACAGAAACAAGCTCTTCGGTCCAATGCATTCATGCTGATCGGATATCCTAAATAAATCTGGTCCCATTTGCCCATTTGGCCTATATCGCTCTAAACTCTTCCTACTCATCTACCATTCGGATGCCTTTTAAAGGTTGTAACAGTACCAGCCTCCAACACTTCCTCTGGCAGCTCATTTCATACACACACTACCCTCTGCATGAAAAAGTTGCCTCCTAGGTCCCTTTTAAGTCTTTCCCCTCTCACGTTAAAGCCATGCCTTCTAGTTTTGGACTCCCCTACCCCAGGGAAAAGATGTTGTCTATTTACCCTATCCATGCCTCTCATGTTTTTATTTGTGAGGTCACCACTCAGCCTCCGATGCTCTGAGTGCCGGTGAGGACTTGTTGGACCGAAGGTCCTGTTTCCACACTGTAGGGATTCTATGAAAGTAGCCCCACTCTATTCAGCCTGTCCCTCTAGCTCAAACCCTCCAATCATGGCAACAACCTTGTAAATTTTTACTGTACCCTTTCAAGTTTCATAACTTCCTTCCTGCAGCAGCAAGACCCAAACTGCACACAGTATTCCAAAAATGACCGAACCAATGTCCTGTACAGACGCGATATGACCTCCCAAATTCTATACTCAATACACTCATCCATAAACGCAAGCATACCAAATGCCTTCTTGACTATTCTTTCTGCCTGTGATTCCACTTTCAAGGAACTATGAACCTGCACTTTGAGGTTTCTTTGTTCAGCAATGCTTCCCAAGACCTTACTGTTTAGTGTATAAATCCTGCCCTGATTTGGCTTTCCAAAATGCAGCACCTCACATTTATCTAAATTTAAGATCCTGAATTAGAATCTTTACTGTTGGAAGTGAGAGCAAGAATGAAACGGTGACATTGTATTTATTTTAGACTTCCAAATAGTGGAGACGAATAAATTGCAGTCAGATTATGGAAAGGTAGGGCAATTTTAATTATCCTAGGTTAGTCTGGGAACACGGAAGGGGTGACATTTCTGCAATAGATGCAGGAAAACATCCTGGAACAGTATATTTCCAGGCCTATAAAGGAGGGAGATGTGGATTTTGTACTAGGAAATGAAGCAGGCCATTTGCAAGATATCAGGAATGGGGAACATTTGGGAAATAGCGATCATATTATAGTAGGGTTTAATATTAAGTTGGAAAATGGATAAAAATGAATCAAAGATTGACTCCTGATCTGGAAAAGGGCAAATTTAAAAGTTGAACTAGAGCAGATTGATTTTAAATGCATTTTGGTGGACAAGACAATAAAAAATGAAATAGCAGTGAAGTACTAGAGGAACACAGCAGGTCAGGCAGCATTAGAGGAGCATGAAAGTTGATGTTTTGAGTCGGGACCCTTTTTTCTGAAGTAAAAGATTAATGAGACCCGTAAGGAACAAACAAAGCAAACTGCTTACCAAAGCGAAGAAAATGGCAGAGATACTAAACGAATACTTTGCTTCTGTCTTTACCGAATTAGAAAATGATGACAATGGCCTAGTTTAAGATGTAGGTATTGAGCGATTGAGCAACACATGATAGGTAAAGAAGAGGTGCTAAAAAGGTTGGTATCACTCCAGGTAGACAAGTCACTAGGCCAGGATGAGATGTACCCTAGATTGCTGAGAGAGACAAGGGTAAAAATTGTGGACACATTGACAGAAATTTTCCAAGCCTCTTTGGACACAGGATTACTCCGAGAGACTGAAAGATTGGAAATATAATGCTGTTGTTTACAAAAGGGACAAAGGATAACCCAGGAAGCTACAAACTTGCCAGTTTGTCAGCAATAGTGGGAAACCTGATGGAGGCCATAACACAGGATAAGATAAAGATATAATTAGAGAAAAAAAATAAGCTAATATTAGACAATATGGCTTTGTCAAGGGCAGGTCATGCCTGACACAGGCAGGGGATGGGGTAGTGTTGTGCTGTGGATTTTGTATGTTTGGACTTTCAGAAAACATTTAATATAGTGCGGCACTGCAGATCAGTTAGCAAATTATAAATGTTTTAAATTCATTGCAGCACAGATCAGAATTCAGCTAAAAGATAGACAACAAAGTGTGGGTATAGACTAGCACTTGTCAGACTGGCGATGAGCTGAAAGTAGTATTCCCCAGGGATCAGTGTAGGAATGCTTGCTTTTTCAGATTTAGATAAATGATTTGGTGATGGGTATTGAGGACAAAATCTCAAAATTTGAAGTTAATATTAAGCTAGGGAGAATACTGATTTATGAGAATAATGCAGACCAGCTTCAGAGGGACATTGAAAGGTTGAATAAATGGACTGACATCTGGCAGATGAACTTGAATGCAAAAAATTGTGAGATAGTGATTTTGGTCGAAAAAACATGGAGGAACAATAGAAGCTCAATGGTACAACTTTGATCAGAGTACAGGAGCAGAGGGACCTTGGGATTCACATGCACAATTGTCTGAAGGAGGCCAGGCATGTTGAAGCATTTATTAAGAAGTCTTACGGGATCCTTGGGCTAATAGATAGAGGCATAAAGTATAAAAGCAAGGGGCTGACGCTACACCTGTACAAATCATTGGTCAGACCACATTTGAGGTATTAGGTTCAGTTCTGGGCACCATATTTAAGAAAGGATGATAAAACTCTGGAGAAAAAGTAAAGGGGATTTATCAGAATGCTACCAGGAATACAAGAGTTTAGATACAAGGAAAAATCAGGTAAATGAGACTTATTCATGGAGCAGAGAAGATTCAAAAGTGACCTTATTGAGGTGTTCAAAATTATGAGCAAATTTGACAGGGTAAAGATGGATATTCTCTTTCCATTAGTTGATATGTCAGTGACTAGGAGTCACAATTTCAAGACTGTCAGCAAGAGACCCATAGCTGAGATAAAGAGAGATGTCTTTAGTCAGGGAGTTATTAGGATTTGGAATGTATTGCCTGAGAAGGTGGTGAAGTTGGATTCCACACTAGATTTTAAAAGTGAGTCGGATATATACTTGGCAGTGATGAATTTAGAGCTACACAGCTGTTTGGGAGCTGGTACAGATAAAATAGCTCAAATGGCCTCCTTCTGTACTGTAATATTCTATTTTCTATAATGCAGGACAAAGATCCATTGTGGCAAGGGACCCTTTATATTTAATAACTTGATTGAAATCTACAAGTGATTTTCAATCCCTGGGGATTATGACTTCCAGTGATTATTACAATTGAATGAAATGTTTATTTTTATAAAGATTTATTGAGGAGAGGGAATTTAGTGATTTTCTCAATATCATGAACTTACAATATACTTACTTTGTTAATAGAACTGTATTTTCTCTCATCTGTGCATGTACCCTGATGTCTGTGCATAGTGGACACAAAAGGGGTTGGCATGGTACATAAAATGGCAAGGGCAGTGATTGGGGTCATGTGTTGGCCTGAGTCTGCACTAACTTGGTCTATGGACTGCAAAGCATTAGGGGTTGCCTGATGCATAGGTTGGCAAGGAGGGTTTTGTGTGCCACAAGGTTTAGTGCAATACAATGGTTTGCAATAAGGGTATGGGGGTCATGGGGACATTAGTGTCATGGGTTAGCATGGGAAGTATGCAGAAGTTAGGATCAATGAGTGTTAGAGAGCTGAATTTAAAGCTTTGAACATTGTGCTGGAATTCTCAAATAGGTTGTCTGGTCATTCTGATACAGCACTGGACATTCTCTTCAAACCTTCCCTGGTCCCTCACTGAAAAGGTGAAGCCTGGGCAGCAACTTTTAAAGTTGGTTCTTTTGAGTTGTCAATTTTCCATCTGTGTGCTCTCGAGAATGAAAATTGGAGCTTCCTTTCTATTTATAAATCAAACAGCAGGAGGTATTTCACCCATAAGATCTACATCAGCACTTTTAAACAGCAGTCAATTCCATCCCCCGATGGTTTTCCAAATCCGTTCATTTTATTTTCTTTTACAGACTTATCCAATTTCCCTTGGTAACTGTTCCATCATCTATTCCCTAAATACCTGCTACATAAATAGGCTTTTCTATTTTGGCTGTATATTTCTTTTCTAAGCTCTAAATTTGTGACTTCTGGTTGGAATCACAGAATTCCTACAGTGTGGAAGCAGCTCATTCAGATCACATCAGGAATCTGAAGACACTCCCACCCAGAACCACACCCCTACCCTATCCCTGTATCCTCCCATGCCAATCCACCTAGCCTGTAGATCCGCGAACACTGGGCAATTTAGCATGGCTAATCCATCTAACCTACAAATCTCTGGGCTGCAGGAGGAAACCAGAGCACCTGGTGGAAACCCACACAGATGTACGAGAATGTACAAACTACACAGTCACCCAAGGTTGGAATTGAACCCAGGCTCCTGGCACTATGTACCTCTAACTAACTAGAGGTAAGAACTTGGTAAACATGCCTGTTAGTTCATAAGGATAGCATGATGCCACACTTAACGTGGAAGTGTATTGCACCAATTATTTTGTGTTCTCAAATCGTTTTTCCATTATGTACAGAAGCTGTTAGCTAAATCAGGATCACTGCATTCTAACTTGGATAATATTGGAAATGACCGTTCACTCATTCTAATTGTAGAGTATAAGTGATAATATTCATCTCCAGAGTTGAAAACTTCTTTGCTTAGTCCCACTCATCTCTTTGCTAAACAATAGGTTACGAATAAAGTGAACATTTAGTATTAAATCAAAGGAGAAATAGCAGTGATGCATATTTAATGATTCAAAATCGTTGGCATGGCTTCAAGCACAGTGTATAATTCCTCACAATTATATACACAATATTAATTGCACTGGGAGTGTATTATAATAGGTTCTGTTTAAATGAATTATCTCAAGTTGTCATCAATATAATAGTCATGCAATTCTCAGAGAATATTCACAGGACCATTGTTAGATTAAAATAAAACCATCTCAGTCCTCCTTTTTCTGCATAATGTATAAAGATCAGTAGCTGTACAGGCAGGATCACATTTCCTTTTTATCAGTCACAGATACCAACCACTGCAGAAACATTGTCTAAAATGTCCTTGCTTCACTGACCACACACGGCCAAATTGGTTACCTGAAGAAAGTCTGATGAGGGGTCTAGGCCCGAAACGTCAGCTTTCCTGCTCCTGAGATGCTGTTGGACCTGCTGTGTTCATCCGGCTCCACACTTTGTTATCTGAAGGAAGTCTGTCTGTTCCTGTGCGTGAGAAATGTATTATTTTGGTTTTGATCTCTCCTTAGTCAAACAGAGTCACAGCCCACACATCAGAATTGGCTAACTAACAAGGGTACCAAGAAGGAAGTAATGGCCATGAGCCTACCCTTGCGAACTTGGTACATACGTCTTAGAACATAGAACATAGAAAAGTACAACACAGTACAGGCTCTTCGGCCCACGATGTTGTGCGATGGAATAATCCTGATCCAAAAATAAAATAACCTAACCTGCATTCCCCTCAATTCACTGCTGTCCATGTGCATGTCCAGCAGTCACTTAAATGTCACTAATGGCTCTGCTTCCACGACTACCACTGGTAAACTATTTCATGCGCTCACAACTGCCTGGGTGAAGAACCTCCCTCTAACATCTCCTCTATACCTTCCTCCTAACACCTTAAAACTATGACCCCTCGTGGCAGTCAATCCTGCCCTGGGGAAAAGTCTCTGGCTATTGACTCTATCCATGCCTCTCATTACCGTGTACACCTCGATCAGGTCACCTCTCTTCCTCCTTCTCTCCAGAGAGAAAAGTCCGGGCTCAGTCAACCTCAACTCGTAAGACAAGCCCTCCAGTCCAGGCAGCATCCTGGTATACCTCCTTTGCACCCTCTCCAAAGCCTCCACATCTTTCCTATAATAGGGCGACCAGAACTGGACACAATATTCCAAGTGTGGTCTCACCAGGGTTTTGTAGAGCTGCAGCATAACCTCGCGGCTCTGAAACTCGATCCCCCTGTTAATGAAAGCCAAAACACCATATGCTTTCTTAACAACCTTATCCACCTGGGTGGCAACTTTGAGGGAGCTATACACTTGAACACCAAGATCCCAATGTTCCTCCACAGTGCCGAGAATCCTGCCTTTAATCCGATATTCAGCATTTAAGTTCGACCTTCCAAAATGCATCACTTCACATTTATCCAGGTTGAACTCCATCTGCCATTTCTCAGCCCAGCTCTGCATTCTGACAATGTCTCGCTGAAGTCTGCAACAGCCCTCGATACTATCAACGACACTTCAAACCTTTGTGTCATTAGCAAACATACTAACCCACCCCTCAACGTCCTCATCCAAGTCATTTATAAAAACTACAAAGAGCAGAGGCCCAAGAACAGAGCCCTGCGGGACACCACTCAGCACTGACATCCAGGCAGAATTCTTAACATCTACAACCACTCTCTGCCTCCTGTCAGCCAACCAATTCTGAATCCAGACAGCCAAATCACCCTGTATCCCATACCTCCTGACTTTATGAATGAGCCTGTCGTGGGGAACCTTATCAAATGCCTTGCTAAAGTCCATGTACACCACATCCACTGCTCGACCCTCGTCAACCTGTCTCGTGACTTCCTCAAAAAACTCAATAAGATTTGTAAGGCATGACCTGCCCCTCTTAAAGCCATGCTGACTCCCTTTAATCACGCTATGCTTTTCCAAATAGTCATAAATCCTATCCCTCAGAATTCTTTCCAAAACCTTGCTGGCTACAGACGTAAGACTGACTGGTCTGTAATTTCCAGGGATTTCCCTATTCCCTTTCTTGAAAAGAGGAACAACATTTGCCTCCCTCCAATCTCCCGGTACGACTCCCGTGGAGAGTGAGGAAGCAAAGATCTTCGCCAGTGGCTTAGCAACCTCCTTTCTCGCTTCCCGGAACAACCTAGGTAATTCTGGTCTGGCCCTGGGGACTTATCAATCTTAATGTCTGCTAAAATTTCCAGCACATCAACTTCCTCAATCTTGATCTGTTCAAGCCTGTTTTCCTGCTCCTCAAAGTTCTCATTCACAACAAGGTCCCTTTCCTTAGTGAAAACTGAAGCAAAAAACCCATTTTGGGCTTCCCCTATCTGCTCAGACTCCACGCACAAGTTCCCTACGCTATCCCTGATCGGCCCTACCTTCTCCGTGATCATTCTTTTATTCCTCACGTATGAGTAAAATGCCTTCGGGTTCTCCCTAATCCTTCCTGCCAAGCCTTTCTTGTGCCCCCTCCTGGCCCTCCTCAGTCCACTTTTGAGCTCCTTCCGAGCAAGCCTGTAATCCTCTAAAGCTGTGCTCGACCCTTGCTTCCTCCACCTTATATAAGCTGCCTTTTTCCTTTTGACAAGAAGCACCTCTGTACCCGTCATCCAAGGCTCCTTATTCTTACCCCTTCTTACCTGTCCCGGAGAAACAAATTTATAAATCACTCGCAACAACTGCTCCTTAAACAGCCTCCACATGTCTGCTGTGCCCTTTCTGTGGAACAATTGCTCCCAATCTGTACTTCCCAACTCCTGTCTGATAACATCATAGTTTCCTTTACCCCAGTTAAATATCTTCCCTTGGTAACTGCTCCTTTCCCTTTCCATGGCTATGGTAAATGTTGTGGTCACTGTCGCCAAAGTGTTCTCCCACCACGAGATCTGACACCTGTCCTGGCTCATTGCCGAGCACCAAATCCAAAATGGCCTCCCCCCTCATCGGCCTGTCCACATACTGAGTAAGGAAACCCTCCTGAACACACCTGACAAAAACGGCTCCATCCAAACCATTTCACTAAGGAGGTTCCAATCGAAATTGGGAAAGTTGAAGTCACCCATAACAACAACCCTGCTACGTTTGCACTTTTCAACAATCTGCCGGCCTATGAGTTCTTCGATCTCCCTACTGCTATTTGGGGGTCTGTAGAAAACCCCCATTGAGGTGACTGCTCCCTTGCTGTTCCTAACTTCCACCCAAACTGACTCAGTCGACAAACCTTCCTCGGCAACCTCAGCCCATACCATCTCAGTAGACGAGTCCTCATCAAAGGTTCTTTCAGCTGCCGTTATACTGTCCCTGACTAACAAAGCCACAATGCCCCCCCCACCCTCTTTTACCACCTTCCCTGACCTTAATGAAAGATCTAAACCCTGGAACCTGCAACATCCATTACTGACCCTGCTCTATCCATGTCTCCGAAATGGCCACAACATCGAAGTCCCAGGTACCTATCCAAGCTGCAAGCTCACCTACCTTATTCCGGATACTCCTGGCATTAAAGTAGACACACTTCAATCCAGCTTGCTGTCTGCCAGCACACTCCTGTGACAGTGAGGTCCTGACCATGTCCTCCCTACGCGCATCCTCCTGTGTACTAGGACTACACTTCAGTTTCCCATCCCCCTTCTGAGCTAGTTTAAATCCACCTGAATAGCACTAGCGAATTTCCCACCCAGGGTTAGTGCCCCTCTGGTTCAAGCGGAGACCGTCCTGTTTGTAGAGGTCCCACCTTCCCCAGAATGAGCCCCAATTGTCCATGTACCTGAAGCCCTCCCTCCTGCACCATCCCTGCAGCCACGTGTTCAGCTGAAATCTCTCCCTGTTCTTTGCCTCGCTATCACGTGGCACAGGTAACAAACCAGAGATGACCACTCTGTTTGTTCTAGCTCTCAACTTCCACCCTAGTTCCTGAAATCCTGCCTGACATCCCTATCCCTCTTTCTACCTATGTCGTTGCTGCCTATGTGGACCACGACTTGGGGCTGGTCACCATCTCCCCTCAGGACCGCAAAGACACGATCCGAGACATCACGGACCCTGGCACCAGGGAGGCAACACACCAATCGTGAGTCTCTTTCGTTCCCGGCAAACCTTCTGTCAGTCCCTCTAACTATTGAGTCCCCAATGACTACCAAACTCTTCCTATCCCCCCTTCCCTTCTGTGCAAGAAGGACAGACTCTGTGCCAGAGACCTGCACCCTACTGCATGCCCCTGGTATGTCATCCCCCCAACAGTATCCAAAACGGTATACTTGTTTTTCAGGGGAACGACCACAGGGGATCCCTGCACTGACTGCTTCCTCCCCCTTCTGACAGTTACCCAGCTTTCTTCCCGCTTAGGAATAACTACTTCCCTGAAACTCTTGTCTATCACTGACTCTGCCTCCCGAATGATCCGAAGTTCATCCAGCTCCCGCTCCAGTTCCCTAACGCGGTCTTGGAGGAGCAAGAGTTGGGTGCACTTCCTGCAGACGTATTTGGATGGGACACTAATGGTGTCCCTCACCTCATACATCATGCAGGAGGAACATTCCTCTACCTGCACTGCCATCCCTGCTAATTCCCTAAACAGAAAGTTAAAAAAAGAGAAGCTTACCTTGATTTGTCCCTGGTGTATAAGGTGAGAGGAGGTGGATGGGTGGGAGGCCCTACAAGGGTAGGGTCTCGGGTTTACACAACAATCAGTTATTTGGCAGAGGGATGAAAAAAAAGTCACTCCCTTCCCAGAAGCCTCTGCTCCAAGGTGCTGCTGATCGAGGTAAGCTTTTTAAAGATTAAAAAGCTCTGACTCACCGGCTTCCCGACAGGCTCCTGCTCCAAGCTTCCACTCGCGCTGCTGCTCAACCAGAAATGGAAGAGAAAGAGAGCAGAAGAAGAGAAAAAGGAATAAAGTAATTGGGAGCACTTTAAAAAGAAGGTGCATAAGAAACAGCACTATTCTAAAGGAATATCACTCAGAAATGTAAAAATCCTGATGAATATCATTGTGTGCTGCCTCATGACCTGTTTGACAGCATACCATTAAGACACAGGCTCATGATAGCACCTTGAAACGTAGCATATGGTTTGTGTTATGAACCAGGCTAATCCCCTCAAAATATATTAAGAAGATACTTTAGACCTTAATTTTTCCCTATTTTAAAGGTACGCATAAGGCATTGCATTCGAAATGCAATTCAGTTGATCAAAATACCTAACATTGAACAAAAGACACTTTACTATTACACTACAGTTAAAATGCAGACAAAATAAAAATAAAAGAAGTGAATTAGTTTAACCGTAACTCTTGAAACGCTTAAGAAAATCATAAGCATATTAACTGCTACTAATTAACTATTCCAGTAAGGCAACATCCTATAAATACACTTTTGGCAAAGGCAAATTCAGTAAAATAGATTGTCTGACATGCAATTCTAGCAGCAGGAAGAGAGCCCCAGCTTTTAGCTGTAACAGAGGGAAGAATATCAGCTTCCATATCCAGTTTCAAGACCCCAGCAACTGCTACTGAAGGTTAAAACTTTAAAAAAAAAGTCCGGGTTCTGGGTGAGTTTGGTCCCATCCATTCTGGCTGCTTCTATCATTCAATTTTTTTTACACAAAAAAGCCTCAAGGCCTCACAAGCTGTTTATTGGTTTTGGAGCAGACTTCTCACACCTCTGTCTCAACCTTTCCTCACAGGAAAGGACAAAATATACCTCTTAAAGCCATAGTTTCATCACACTTGAGGATAGAAGTGTTTCATATTCCTTCTTACCCTCAGGTGACTTAAAACATGACACTCCACTCAAAGCACTCTCCTCTGTTCTGACTTAGTATAGATGGTCCAGATATGTTTGTGCCTGATGAATCTAATGTTTGTATGTAGCAGTTATTGCAATAAAAATCTGTTGATTTTTTTCAGTAACAATGATCTCCAAACCTAGTTTCTTATGTTGTAGGAATAGCATAAGCATTGCCAGATCAAGCAAAACATCCTGTTGGAGGTAAACTCTCAGCATGGTAGCAATGGTGGCTGTCTATAAGTTATCCAATATTTTAGTGGCAGGTATTAAGTTAAATGGAAATTAACCAGCTAACAGCTTTGTACAACAGAGAATTCAGACAAATGAAAAATTTCTCACCCTTTGGCCACATTGGCTTTCATGAGTACAGCTAGTTTTACAGAGCATTGATCATCAAGGGATTTGAGCTAATTTTTTTTGTTAGAATGTAAGTTATTTCAAAATAACGGAAATATCTGAGATGGTCTGATTTAAAAATAAAGAGAGCCAGAGTGCATGTCGGGAAAGTATACAGAGCCAATATGCCGTATAGTACAGAAAGCCGAAGGCTAAACCACTCAGTTGCTGACAATTGATATGCAAGTGCCTGTCTCTCATAAAAAAAGCTAAAAGCTACTTAAGTAATTCATAGTTTTAAATTTACACTGATAAAATGTCAAGGAGACATGTCTCAAGTTGGTAGAATGTAAAGTTTTTATAGTGGAATCTTGGATGGTAGAAATCTCATTATGGATTGGACACGTGGTGGCACCTTTATTAAATTAAAACTCTTCATTCTTCTTATGCAATTCCACTTTACATTTAAAGCAATAAATGATTCCAATAAAAGATCTGTAAAAAATGCTTGCCACTGGCAAAGAAGGACTCATAAAATGAATAAACCCACCCTGTCTATGGATGGTCACAAAAGCACAGAAACTGCTTGGATGCTTACCAGCTCAAGGTAAGAATCAACTTAAGGATTTACAGACTCCAACTCATGATCTATAGATAGTAACTGCATGAGTCCAGTGGCAGTTTTTTTTGGAAAATGAAATGTAAGATGATATATGAAGTGACTTTCCCGATGAAGGGAATCTTATTGAGTTGGTCATTGCACCTATGCCAACTGCAAGGAGGATATTTTGGGCAAGCAGAAGTGTCATACCATTGATTACATGCGACTAGATGCAAGATGATCTGTAGTGACAGGCCAACAACAATTATATGCTTTAAGTACAGCCAACACAATTGATATTTGCAAAGCACACTAAACCAACAAAATCTGCAATAGAGATAATGGGAACTGCAGATGCTGGAGATTCCAAGATAATAAAATGTGAGGCTGGATGAACACAGCAGGCCAAGCAGCATCTCAGGAGCACAAAAGCTGACGTTTCGGGCCTAGACCCTTCATCAGAGAGGGGGATGGGGGGAGGGAACTGGAATAAATAGGGAGAGAGGGGGAGGCGGACCGAAGATGGAGAGTAAAGAAGATAGGTGGAGAGGGTGTAGGTGGGGAGGTAGGAAGGGGATAGGTCAGTCCAGGGAAGACGGACAGGTCAAGGAGGTGGGATGAGGTTAGTAGGTAGCTGGGGGTGCGGCTTGGGGTGGGAGGAAGGGATGGGTGAGAGTAAGAACCGGTTAGGGAGGCAGAGACAGGTTGGACTGGTTTTGGGATGCAGTGGGTGGGGGGGAAGAGCTGGGCTGGTTGTGTGGTGCAGTGGGGGGAGGGGATGCACTGGGCTGGTTTAGGGATGCAGTAGGGGAAGGGGAGATTTTGAAACTGGTGAAGTCCACATTGATACCATATGGCTGCAGGGTTCCCAGGCGGAATATGAGTTGCTGTTCCTGCAACCTTCGGGTGGCATCATTGTGGCAGTGCAGGAGGCCCATGATGGACATGTCATCAAGAGAATGGGAGGGGGAGTGGAAATGGTTTGCGACTGGGAGGTGCAGTTGTTTGTTGCGAACTGAGCGGAGGTGTTCTGCAAAGCGGTCCCCAAGCCTCCGCTTGGTTTCCCCAATGTAGAGGAAGCCGCACCGGGTACAGTGGATGCAGTATACCACATTGGCAGATGTGCAGGTGAACCTCTGCTTAATGTGGAATGTCATCTTGGGGCCTGGGATGGGGGTGAGGGAGGAGGTGTGGGGACAAGTGTAGCATTTCCTGCGGTTGCAGGGGAAGGTGCCGGGTGTGGTGGGGTTGGAGGGCAGTGTGGAGCGAACAAGGATTTTATTATCTTAAAATCTGCAATAGATGCAGTTTGTTACACCTATCAAGGAGCTTTTCTTGAAATTTGTAAAGTGTGTGGTACAGAGGGATATTGGCCATGTGTATGTGTGGGAGTCCTGGTCAAAATGCTAAGAAAGCTATCAAAGCAAAACATAGGAGACTAACAAATGGTACAAACCAGCAATACTGGTATCAAGAAAATTAAGAAGGTGCACAAATATGTTCACATTACTGAGGTTCAGATTTAAACAAAACAAATAAAAAATAAATTTAAGAAAACAACTAAGATTCCCATATTGTTAAAACACACTATGCTATCAGTGTAAGGCAATCAAAGCTTTTACAACCTTTTCAAAGAAAATAGGATTGAGGCACCTCTGCCAAGGTTTGTTTTTGCTACCCATCCTAGTTGCCCTTGAGCTGATTGATTCGCCAAGCCATTTCTGAGGGTTGCTAAGAGCCATTCACATCATTATGTGTCTGGAGTCACAGATAGGCCAGACCAGCTAAGAACTGCACATTTCCTTCTCTGAAGCATGTTAACATCGTACATCCTGAAAAGGCAAGGCAATACATACTAAAAACTAAATAGAGTTAGTGACAATGTTGTTGTCTTACAGGGGTTATGTGTCCAGAAAGACAAGTACCTCAGCAAGTGATAACTCATTGTCCAGCTTATGACAGATCATCCCCTAATGCGTAGCAGATAATTAATTTTGTGAATTGACAGAATTACCTTGCAGGGTCAACATGCAAGCTCATCTCAAAATTTCATTCCTAAAATTTTCAGTCTGGTGCATATCAACAGACCACCGGTGTACACAGATCTTGACATAGCCATAAGTCATGAGATTCAAACCCATACCCAACTGTGGCAGAATAGATCTCACTACATGTGAAACTATCAAATAGTTAGTCATCTGAATTCTCAGTATTAGACAGAGTTGACATAATTGGCAATTTGACTCAACTGCATTTATTGATCCTCCAAGGAACTATAACATGGACATTCAGGAAAAGCTTTGAGTAGAGCTGAACAAGATGGGGAGAAATGGTAGACTGGTCTGAGCATATAGATGAAGAATTCCAAGAGTTCACAACATTCAGAACACTGTTTGGTTACTATTTGGGCTATCAGTAAGCCAAGATCTATCCCAGCAACACATGGATAAGATGATTGTGAAAGTACCTTGGCTATGTTTCTGTACCTGACGATATTCTGGACATTGGTCAGACAAAAGCAAGGCTTGACTATAACTTTCAGCTCCCGATGGCAGCACTGTGCTGACAAGGATTGGTATTTCACAGCAAGATGTGTCAGTTAGACGAACCTTTGGACTATTTAACACACCCAGGAAGTTCATCCGGATCCATTTAATATCAAAGATACTAAACAAATGCAGACCCAGAATAAAAACAATCTCTGATGTTGTCCCAGATTTTTCAAATTCTTTTCAGCATGTATTTCAAAATTTGTGGACAAGGTATCTTGCCCAGAGAATGTCTCAAGAAGGCCATCCACAATATTTGGAAAGCTAACTACCAACAAGTTTTAGATTGTATCAGCAGACGTCAAAATCCTGCATACTGCAATACCACCATCCCAGGGAAGTCAAGATTCTTCAAGTGGATGCGTCACCAAAAAGATTAAGTGTGTGTCTTTTACAAGACAAAAAAAATCACTACTTTATTTGAAGACCCTACCATTGGCATCAGCCAGTATTTCCAACAGGGACCGTAACACTGAGGCATTCAGCATTGTACAAGAAAATCCGTACTGAAACAGATCATAAGCCAAAAGAAATGATAGGTCCCTAACTGTCAACATGTGCACTACCACATCTGGAACAGCTACTGGTTAAGGTGAAAGGATATGATTTTGAAGTAAGATCTAAGCCACGTGTCGGGATGTTTACTTCTGACACTGGGGCAGACCACCTAACCTACATAAAAGGCATTACTTTTATTCTACATCTTATTGTGAAGTTAAAGTCATGATCTTTAACTTGAACTTTTAAAATGTGGCCAGAGCCAGTGTGTCAAAAATAAGTAATTACACGAGTTGCAAAAGATCATTTTCAGGGGATAGCCTCACAGGACTAAAGAAGTGCCTGAGATGAGCAGTTCACTTTGGCCATATAGAGGCAAAGTTGGTATGTTGTAATGAGCCGTTTTCAAGGGAAAACACGTTTTAATGTCAAAAGCATGATGCAAATATATCATGTCCATGTTTGACGAGGGATACATGGGTGTTGAATGCTCAGGCGGCCAGCACATGAATCTGGGTAAAGGTCAGTGTTGAATCACAATATTCAATACCTTGCGAATGCATAGGCATGCCAAAAGTAATAATCCCAACAACTGAGGGAACTTATGTGTTTCCCTCTCCATGTATACTGTCTGAAATGCTAACATTCTCCACCACTTTCCATTTTTATAAATGGGAATATTTTCATGCGTGCTTATTGCATATAGTAGGTTAAAATTAGAGGTCCTTCAAGAAGGTTATACAAGGTCGATGATGTCTCTATACACTCTCGCAAACTGACAAATACATTAGCTGTGCAGCCTAAAATAAAGTATGCTCTTAAGAATGATAAAATGACACTGTTTTGATGTCAAGTTATCAAGAGCATAATTAGAACATAGACAACTAAAAAGTGGCAATAATGCATTATAGTAAAAGCTAGTCCGGTAAAAAAATGTGTCCATAGCACTTATTACTTTGATGCTGTGGATACTGTTGTGGTTCCAAGCTGTGTCCATGTCACCCATGCACATTACAGGTGTGAATTTACTGTTAGCGCACGTTAAGTTAGGATGTATTTATGGTAGTAACAAAAACAAAGTTGCTGGAAAAGTTCAGCAGATCTGGCAGCATCTGTGGTGAAGAAAACAAAGTTAACGTTTTGGGTCCGGTGACCCTTCCTCAGAACGATCCTGATCCATTTAATATCAAAGATACTAAACAATTGCAGACACAAAATAAAGACAATCACTGATGTTGCCCCAGATTTTTCAAATTCCTTTCAGCATGTATTTCAAACTTTATGGGCAAGGTATCTTAATGGCAGTAAGATGGAAATGGTTCTCAGCATATAAACTAATGGTGACCTGGTGTCAGTTTAGTCAATTTAGACCTCAGCACTTCCACGAATGCTCTCCTCACCTTCCAGATTTACATAGGCATGCAATATTAGCAAGGGCACATTAGGATGATTAGTTTTTAATTGATTTGTTTTGGTTTTGTTTGTTTTCAGAAGTGTTTGATGTTTTGCACAATGATTTAGAATTGTTGCAAGATGAAGTGGCAATGGTATGGGACTTCGTGTTCAGGAGTTCCACACAATATACATATGCCCCCAGACATGCATGTAGTAGTCTGTCCCCCACTGAACTAGAGCATGACAAAGAAGATGAGCTGAATTGAAGTAGTGGAGGACAAATTAAGTGTGTATCTTTTACAATTGTCTTTTACAGAATAGGGGATAGAGGGTTCTCAGTTGGATGCCATTCACTCTCTTCAAAATGTGATTCTTTGTCAAACTCAGCTGGGAACAGTTTCACATGAGTTTTGTTTTTGCTTTAGTGAGGACATTCTTACTGAAATCTACCACCCTCTGTCACTAAAACAGCAGGCTCAGCAAAAGGTGAGGAAGGTATTACAAGTGACTGTGACGGAGATAGTGGTTGTGAACATTTATGCGTCAGATGCCTTCTGAATTGTAGCAGGTAATATTTGCAATATCTCTCATACTGTTGCCGAATCAGGTTCACCAAGAGGGCAGGGTTGGCTAGCACAAGACTCCACAAAGATTGCTGGCTTCCCGACTGCACAGGCTGCCTGTATCTACACAAGCACAGCAAACGGGTACCATATATCGACTCAGAGTTGAAGGAATTCACCTCCCCTCAACATTTCGCTTGCAGATGACTCAGCACAGAGGGCTACCCACTGAAGACATAGCTCAGGAATGAATATGCAATCCACATGTGTGTAAACATCATGACACCTGCTAACACACAAAACATTATTGCTTCTATGTCTGTGGAAATTTGATTATGTGGGATCTGCACATCAGGTGATTGAGTAAAATTGGGCCTGGGGGTTCCACTTTGCTCATACAGTGGCCTCATTTTTATTCTATGCACAACCCGTGCCACTATCTGCAGAAGGATCAGTTGGGAAGGAGGAGCTTTTTTTGAATGTGGGTAAGTTCAAAGCTAATGAGGTTGATGAGGGAGAGCAACCAAGAAGGAAATTCATATATTTGGTGGTCCAGCAAAGGTAAAAGGTTGAATCAGAGACTCACTGCACAAAAGCACTGTTTGCTTCCAGCATGCTGTAAATAACAAGTGTGTGATGCAGCTGAATCCAGCAAGAGCTCCTGTGATCGGCCTGTTCTTTTTCTTTCTCTTCTTTCTTTCCTCTCTTTTTAGCAGTCTTGAAGCAGCATGCGGGAAGCAGACGCTGAGCAGCGCGACGGGGAAGCGAGCCCCAGGGCAGCACGTGGTGAACGGGTCCTGGAGCAGTGCAAGGGGGAAGCGAACCCGAGAGCAGCGTGAGGTGAACGGGTCCTAAAGCAGTGCGAGGGGGAAGCGAGCCCCAGTGCAGCTCGAGGTGAATGGGTCCTAGAGCAGTGCGAGGGGGAAGTGAGCCCCAGTGCAGCTCGAGGTGAACGGGTCCTGGAGCAGTGCGAGGGGGAAGCGAGCCCCAGTGCAGCTCGAGGTGAACGGGTCCTAGAGCAGTGCGAGGGGGAAGTGAGCCCCAGTGCAGCTCGAGGTGAACGGGTCCTAAAGCAGTGCGAGGGGGAAGCGAGCCCCAGTGCAGCTCGAGGTGAATGGGTTCTGGAGCAGTGCGAGGGGGAAGCGAGGACCAGTGCAGCACGAGGTGAACGGGTCCTGGAGCAGTGCGAGGGGGAAGCGAGGACCAGTGCAGCACGAGGTGAATGGGTTCTGGAGCAGTGCGAGGGGGAAGCGAGGACCAGTGCAGCACGAGGTGAACGGGTCCTGGAGCAGTGCGAGGGGGAAGCGAGGACCAGTGCAGCACGAGGTGAACGGGTCCTGGAGCAGTGCGAGGGGGAAGCGAAGACCAGTACAGCGCGAGGTGAATGGGTTCTGGAGCAGTGCGAGGGGGAAGCGAGGACCAGTGCAGCGCGAGGTGAATGGGTTCTGGAGCAGTGCGAGGGGGAAGCGAGCCCCAGTGCAGCTCGAGGTGAACGGGTCCTGGAGCAGTGCGAGGGGGAAGGGAGTGCCAGAGCAGTGTGAGGGGAACGAGCAGTGCATCGTACTTTGGTGCAGCTGAACGCCAGTGTGGAGCAGGCTGGAGGCTTTGGGGTGGAGTTGTTCAGTTATTGGACTGGGACCTGTGTGGGTGGCCAGACCATGGCCTGAGCTGCTGCTATTTGGAAATCTTTACTGGACTGTAATGTCAATCCTTTGACTATTTTATAACTATTATTTCTACCTTTTTTTTCAGATACTGTCAGTAATACTACTATGTTTCCTTCTATTCACTTTTTGAATCCAAAATTTGTACCAAGGCACTTGTACGTAAAATAGTACCATTTGGAGACAGCCATTCAAAAATCTTTTTACTGTACTCCTGTACTTCTGCATTGGAGTACAGGCAACAGTAAAAGGATATACTACAGTTTATAAATTGACTGGAACACCTGGAGTGGGAGGGGCAAGTGGTTTATCCTCTGAGGGAGAGGCGTTCAATTCCTTGTGAATGTGATGAATTTCAAATGGCCACAGTGTTACCCAGACTCTAATGCAGTATGGCTGAGCTTTACCTGCTGCATGTGGACCTTCAGCATTAACCTACTGTCTGGTGTCTAAATCCTATCCCAAAGCACTTGACCACATCATGCAGCATCAGGAATCAATCCATTAATGGCTGTGTCGCACAAGCAAAGTATTGCGAGAAAGGTTCTCTCTAATTAGCGAAATAACAAGCGGGTTCCAAACTCCCACAGCCTGCACATCAGACCGAGCTGCTCACTTCACACCATGGACTAAAACCTTATATACTGTTCAGAATAGCTGGACCCTGCCCCTTCATTCATGTATGCTCACAAAGCTGATGATAAACAGTGAACATATAATTATTTTAAAATTCACTCATGGGATGTGGACATCACTGGCTGGCCACCATTTATTGCCTATCACTAGATGCCCTTGTGAAGGTGGTGGTGAGCTGCCTTTTTGAATTTCGACAGCCTATGTGCTGTAGGCTAACCCTAGGAATGCCTTTCATGAGGGAATTCCAGGATTTTGTCCCAGCAGCACTGAAGGAATGGTGATATATTTCCAAGTCGGAATAGCGAATGGTTCGGAGGGGAACTTGCAGGTAGTGGTGTTCCCATTGTATCTGCTGTTCTTGTCCTTCTAGGTGGAAGTGGTTGTGGTTTTGAAAGGTGCTGTCTCATGATATTCCATGAATTTCAAACGTGGAAACATATTTACAGTGAGGCATCACCCATGCCACCTGTGCATCCTCTGAAGGTCTTCTTCTTTTTTCCCTCCCACTATGACTCAGTGCAGTTCCGGGGTCCGTAGCTGAGGTAGAAGCAGCCTGTTGGCCAGAGTGTTCTGGTCAGGTGGTCCTAAGGGCAGTTGTGTGCAGAGCACCCCAAAGGCTTTGACCACCTTCTTCAGCCTAAGCATTCACAGAGCTGAGGGCGATGGGCAGGGTGAAGGTCGAAGTCTCAACTCCCACTAAGGATTCTTGAGATGAGACTCCTGGGTACTCTGTATGTGTCATTCCTCCAGCTGGGTACCTACTGGCATTGCCCTATCTACTTATGAGGAAGACAGTGAACTCAAGCTCTCCCATCACCTTGCTACCTTGCCACATTGGTTCTGACCAGAAGAATGGTGGAGAAACTCAGCAAGTGTGGCAACACCTGTGGAGAGAGAAATAGAGTTGACATTTCAAGCCTATTATGACTTTTCTTTAGAACTTTAGTGCAAGTGAGTGAAGATGCTTTATGGAATAATGAGAGTGGTCGACCACGAGCCCTGGTTTAATGTGATGCATTATCAGAATTAGACAGTTTGAGGTAGCAGAAAGAAGATGATAGCACTTATTTTGGCAGAGCAGAGAATTTCATGGACCTTCTGAGACTGCACTGACCTGACTAGTCACTTTGGGACAGGCTGATAGAGCCTGATGCCATAGCTTCTTCTGTCAGTCCTGGGGAAGAATGAAGGCAAGCATGTCCTGTACCATCCTGTCCACCAGGACCCCCAGGTCCCTGCCAATCCAGGCATGAACTTTCCCTTGTCTGCCATGTCTAGGGAAAAGTTGAGAATGGGGAAATCAAGTGGCATGCTTTTTTTACCAGCTGGAGATGGTAAATTCGAAGGGCTTAATTGTGGGATTAGGGACAAGGCTAATAATATATGAACATACAACCATCTTTAATGTTATGGCAGCTTCAGTGACAGTAAACATCATCTCCTTCTTGTTGATAATAGGCTTGCCTGTCCCCTGCCAATCATCCTGTGGAACAGACAGCAGGTCAATGCTGGCATCAACTATCTAGAAGATAGTAATGAGAATCAACAATTGGGTTTGTAAAATAGGAGCATTTACCCCTTTGAGCTTATTCCATCTTTTGATTGAGGGCATGGCAGATTTGTTCTTAAGTCCATGTTTTCTTTTGCTTCTGTGCTCTTTTAATACTAACTGTCTGGAATTTTCTGTTGACCTGCTTTGTCGGAAAGAGTTTCCAGTTTGCACTGCACTTTACACAAGAACACAGAAATAGAGCAAGAGTAGACTATAGAGTCTGTGGAGCCTCTTCTACTATATAAGGTAATCATTGCTGATCTCAGACTTCAACTGTACCTGCTTGCCTGCTCCTCATTTCCTTTAACTCTCTGAGAGACTAAAAACTGGTCCATCGCAGCCATAATTGTATTAAACAATGGAACATCCATTCACATGAAGAACTACTTACTGATGTGAACTATGAATTACTTAACTTTATTTCTTATTTCGTAGCCTTCCAAAAATGTGTCCAGAGGATGTGGGTGCATTACCCATTTTTAATCGCCAAGAGAAGAATCCTGTCACGTGATGAACAGTTGAAGACTCTGGCTCTGTACTCGATGCATTTAGAAGGATGGGAGAAGGGGGCATCTCACTGGAACCTACAGAATACTGAGAGGTCTTGACAGAGTGGAAGTAGAGAAGATATTTCCACCAGGAGGGCAGACTGAGACATAAGGCCACAGCCTCAGAATGAAGAGCTTTAGGACTGAGATGATGAGGAGTTTCTTCAGCCAGAGGGCGGTGAATCTGTGGAACTCATTGCCACAGATAGCTGTGGGGCCATGTTATTGAGACCATTTAAGACAGTGATGAGTCCTTGATTAGTAAGGGAATCAAGAGTTGCAGGGAGAAGCCAAAAGAATGGGATTAAGAAACATAGCAGCCATGATCGAGTGGCAGAGGAGACTCAATGGACTGAATGGCTTAATTCTGCTCCTATATCGTAGGGTCTTACAGTTAAGAGTCAATCACATTGCAACATAGGCCAGAATTGGTAAGGGCATCAGATTTCCTTTCCTAAAGGACATGAGTGATTCAACAGGTTTTTACTACAATTGACAGGTTCACCATATGTTGCAAATACTTTTTAAGGCCATCCGAATTTCACCACATGCCATGGCAGGATTTGAACCAGTGCCCCAAAGCTTTGGTCTGGGGCTCGGGATTGCTTGTTCAGTAATATTACCACCATGCTACCACTTCTGGATACCCCTGGTTAGTGGAATAGTTTTGTTCTAAATACAGTCTTAACTGCTTTGTCACTTGTATGTTCCAATCCTATCTCCATATCTTCAATAACATCTCTGGAATTAATCAGTCGGCTGTTCTCTGAACCAAACATAATATCATTCGTCAAAAAGAAAATGACAGCTATTTGAGAAACATTCAGAACTAACACTTCGAAACAAACACTCCACATTTGATGCCAGACAATACATATAAAATTGGAACTGTTACAACTAAGGTAGAGGGTCTAGGCCTCCTTTTGTGCTCCTAAGATGCTGCTTGGCCTGCTGTGTTTATCCAGCTCCACACTTTGTTATCTATAGAGGGTAAACTGATTCCTTTTCAAATCCCACTTCTCCTCTGGTCGCAATAGAGTCTGGATTCATTTTAATTAACTCATGGGATGTGGGCATTGTTGACTGGGCCAGCATTTATTGCCTTTTCTCCCCCCTATATTCATTCACAGGATGAAGGTGTCGCTGTCCAGGCAGCATTTATTGCCCATCCCTAATTGCCCTGAGGGCAGTTAAGTGTCAACCACAATGCTATGGGTCTGGAGCCACATGTAGGCCAGACCAAGTAACGATGTTAGTTTCAATTCCCTGAAGGACATTAGTGAAACAGATGTTTTCTTCCCACAACAATCGACAATGAGTTCACAGTCATTATTAGATCTTTACCAGAGATCCATTGAATTCAAATTCCACCATCTGCCTTGATGGGATTTGAACTGCAGTCCTCAGAATGTTGTCTGGTCTCTGAATTAACAGCCCAATGATAACACCACTAGACCATCATCTTCCCGAGTCCCTAGTTGCCCTAAAGAAGGCAGTGGTGAGCTGCTTTCTTGAACCGTTGTAGTGCCACAATGTTGTTGAGGAGGAAATTCCAACACTTTTACCCAACAACAGTGAAGAAATAGTGATATATTTCCAAGTCAGGATGGTGAGTTCTGTGAAGGGAACTTGGAGATGATATAATGTTGCTAATTATGTATATCAGACAGTATAAGACTCCAATCGGGGAAAAAAAAATTCGACAGGTTCCCTAAATAACAATTAAAGAAATATTTCAATGTCGATTAAAATACTCAAACAAAAATGTAAAGGTTATTAAGAAAACGTATGAACTGTGCTGATATAAATAGCTACCCTCCTTGAAAAATAACAGACACATTTCACCTTCATGTCTTGAAAGAATTCTGCGAAACGTTGCAAAATATTATTTTAAAAGTGGCCAAGTAACAGTAAACCTCTGATAAAGGAAGAATCATTCACAGAACGTAAACAATTTGCTCTGTAGCTGAAGTTACTTTGCACATAAGTTGATAGCATTGGGGTGTCTTCCTGTAAGAGGTTGTGGCTAACAGAATCTGGTTGTCTGGATACAACAATGATAACTTTCAAATTTTCATTTAGGGACAATCCACTTGGGGTGTTGAGGTTTTCCAGTGGGCTTCCAATTCAAAGTTTGGTGAGCAGGGTGTCATAGAATGGAGAAAGGCTGTTTTTCCAAGCAGGTTATCTCTCTGACTATCTGCCTGCAGGACATTCTGCCTGGAAGAGTATGAAAAGCCACTGATCACAGTTCACATTGTCTCCAGTGGCATGGACAAAAAGAGGAATGAAGTCCTGAAAGTAGAACTTATAGAGCTAAATAAAGACAGATGTAGAACCTCAAATCCATGAACTCAGGATGGCTTCCAGTACCATGTGCCCCTGAGTATTGAAATAAAAAGATTAAGGAAATGAAAAAAATGTCCAGAATAACAGTGATAGGGCTTTTGATTTCTGGAACTTTGGAACCAGTTCTGTGGCACGTGTAGCCTACATAAAGCCACTTTAGCAGGACTGGGATTAATCTCTTTATCAGAGAATTGCTAATATTTAGGGATGGTTTAAATTGGCTTGTTAGGGGATTGGGAAGCTGAGGGGATTTCAGAGAGGATAAAAATCATGTCAGTAATGGGAAATAGAAAAGGTGTAAACAGAAGTGAAAAGTAACAGAAACAAGTTCTAAAACCAATCATGGCCAAACTAGTGAACTACGTAAAATGGTGGAATTAAATTTGTGATTAGACTGAATAAAGCTAATGATTACTATTGCAATGAAGGAAGAATTTTTGGAAAGTGTCTAATGTAATTTTCTGGAGCAACTTGTTGAGGAAGCAACAAGGGATAGGCCATTTTAGATTCAGTATTATAAAATCAGGAAAAAAAAAACTGGTTCACAGTCTAGTTGAAAAATAACTTAAAGAAATAGTGACAATAGTATGATAGAAGTTTGAAATATATGTAGTTCAGCCTGAAACAAGGGTCTTAACTCTAAAGAAAGGCATTTATGAAGCTTTAGAAGGAAGTTTCAGATAAAATCATTATATTTTCTTATCTTCAGAAAATGTGAGAAGGTGACAGCTCACAAGGGAAGTTAAAAATAATATTAGATCAAAGGAGTAATGAAAGAACAAACGAACAACAGAGAAGTGCATCACAGGAACAGACCCTGTGGCCCTTCAAGCCTGTACTAATCATCATACCCTGATTAAACTAAAAAAAACAAACCTTCTGCCCTTATTCAATCCATTTCCCTTTATTCCCTCCCTATTCATGCAACCGTCCATGTGCCCCTTAAATGTCGCCAACATGCCTGCTCCCACCATCTCTTCTGGCAGTGTGTAACAGGCTCCTATCACTTTTTGTGTGAAAAACTTTCCTCGCACATCTCCCCTAAACTTTCACCCTCTCACCTTGAGCCTGTGCCCCCTTGTAATTGAAAATTCAGCCCTGGGAAAAAGTCTCTGACTTTCCACCCTATCTATGCCTCTCATAATTTTGTAGTGCTCTTTCAAGCTGCTGTCTTTCCAATTAAAACAATCCCAGTTTTTTCAAGCTTTCCTCATAGCCAATGCCCTCAAGACCAAGCAACATCCTGGTGAAGCTTCCATGTATTCTTTCCAAAGCTTCCACATCCTTCTGGTGGTGTGGTGACCAAAACTGCACACAATACTCCAAATGCGGCCTAACAAGGATTTCATATAGCTGCAACATAGTTTGCTAACTCTTGTATTCCATGCCCCATCCAATGAAGACGAACATGCCATAATCACCTTGACCTCCTGTGTTGCACTTTTAGGGAACTGTGGACCTGCACGCCCATTTCTATCTTAATATTAATGTTCTGCTATACACAGTATAATTCACACCTAAACTTGATTCTTCAAAATGGATCACCTCACATTTGTCTGGATTAAACTCCATCTGCCATTTCTGTGCCCAAGTCACCAATCTATCTGTATCCTGTTGTACCCTTTCACAATCTTTGGCACTATCAGCAACTCCACCAATTTTTGTACCATTTGCAAAATTGCTAATCAGACCACCCAGGTTTTCTTCCAGATCATCTATATGTTCTACAAACAACAGAGGAGCTAAGACTGATCTCTGTGGAATACCAATAGTTACCTGTCACCATTCTGAAAAATACCCTTCCACCACTACCCTCTGTCTTCTATGACCAAGCCAGTTTTATATTCATCTAGCCAGCGCAGCCTGAAAATCATGTGATTTTAGTTTTTGTACCAATCTGCCATGTGGGACTTTAGGTGGTCTAGTGGACAGCAAAGTAGATTATTTCAGAGTACAATGGGATCTTGATCAGATGGGCCAATGGGCTGAGGAGTGGCAGATAGATAAATGTGAGGTGTTGCATCTTGGTAAGGCAAACCACAGCAGGATTAGTGCATTAAATGGTGGGGCCCCTGAGGAGTGTTACTAAACAAAAGGACCTAAGGGTATAGGTGAATACTGAACTTGAAAATAGAATTGCAAGTAGCCAGGTGGTGAAGAAGGCATTTGGCACACTTGCCTGAACATTGGTCAGAACATTGAGTGTAAGAGTTGGCACATTATGTTACAGCTGTGCAGGACATTGGTGAGGCCACTTTTAGAATACTGCATATAATTCTGGTTATCCTTCTACAGGCAGGATGCAGGTAAGCCTGAAAATTTGCAGAAAAGATTTAAGAGGACTTTACTGGGATTGGAAGGTTTAAGCTATAGCGTGAGGCTGAATAGGCTGGGGCTTTTTTTCCCCGGAGGGTCGGTGGCTGATGTGTGACCTTATGCAGCGCTTATAAAATCAGGAGGGGCAGGGACAAAGTGTATAACCAAGGTCTTTTTCCAAAGGTGGGCGAGTCCAAAACTAGAGGGCATTGGTTTAAGACGAGAGGAGAAAGATTTTAAAAGGATATGAGGGATAACTTTTTCATGCAGAGGATGGTCCATGTATGAAATAAGCTGCCAGAGGAAATGGTGGAGATAGGTACAATTACAATATTTAAAAAGCATATGGATGGGTTTAAAAATAGGAAGGGTTAGAGGGATATGGGCCAAATGGTGGCAAATGGGACCAGGTTAGATTGAGATGTCTGTTTGGCATGGATCAGCTGGGCTGAAGAGTCTGCACTTTGTGTCTAACATCACAGAGAAAGACACAAGACACGTCCCTGTCATATTTAAGATCCAAGTATCCGGTGAGAGTGTATAACTGAAAGAAATTAGTATTGGTAAAATTGTAGTATTGGAGGAATAAATAAGACTGAAAGTTAACAAATCTCTTGGACCCAATGACCTTTACTGTACGGTATTGAAAGAGACGGCTACAGAGACAGTGTGTGCATTAGTGGTAATCTTTTAAAATTACATCTGAAATGTAACCCAACTGTTTAAGCAAGGAGCAAAAGAGAAAACGAGGATCTACAGACCTGTTAGATAAACAGGAGGCTGGAAGAAAACAGCAGGCCAGGCAGTATGTGGATTTGGGGGCAGGGGGAGCTGCAGGTAAAGGGGAGGGAGGGGTGGAAGTGGAATGCTGGTGATAGGTGGATACTGGTGGTTGGTACGACCTGGTTGGTCAATGGGAGGGACAAATCCAGTTGGTGGCTGGAAGGAAGGTCAGAAGGTGGAATGGAAGAAAGGAGGTGGGGCTAGAAGGGGAAGAGGGAATGGGTGGGAACAGACCTGTTACTTTGACGTCAGTGGGAGAAAAATACTCGATGCTATTATGAACCTTACTGATGGATATTTCAAAAAGGATTATCAATTTGGATAGAGTAAACATTATTTTATGAAGTGAAAATTATTAGAATTAGAACCTATTAGAATTTTTTGACAATATTATTCAGAGTTGACCAATGTATTTGGATTGTCAGGAGTCCCAGGCAGAAGGTCAATACACAAAATAAAGCATATAGGATTGAAGGCAATACACTAATGTGGATTGAGGATTTATTAACAGGCAGAAAGCAAAGAGCAGGAATGAATGAGTCATTCCTTGACAACCTGTGATCAGGGGTATCACAAGAATCAGTGCTTGCTCTTCAGTTGTTCACAACCTATATTAATTATTTGGATGTGGGGGTGGGGTGGAGGCACGGTCCAATTGTAATGTTTCCAAGTTTACAGATGATACAAAACTTAGTTGGAATATAAACAAAAACAAAGTTGCTGGAAAAGCTCAGCAGGTCTGGGGGCATCTGTGAAGGAAAAAAGACAGTTAACGTTTCGGGTCCGGTGACACTTCCTCAGAGCTTTTACTTAGTTGGCATATAAATTGACAAGAGGATGCAAAGAGGCTTCAAGGAGATTGAGACAGGCTGAGTGACTGGGAGAGAGCATGACAGATAAAACACAATATAACAAAGTGTGAGTTATTCACTTTAGTACGAGAAATGAAGGTGCAGAATACTTCTTAAATGATAAGAGATTGGGAAATGTTGATATCCAGAGGGATTTTTCTCATGTCAAATTATTGACAGAATTGTTTATGAAATTTATCCTGAATTTACTCTGAATAATGCATAATAGTTGGCAGCTTTAAATTTCATGCACTTGCTCACAGAATCATCTCCTTTAGATAAGCAGGCTCAAGGCAAACAAACATCTATTAACCTGAGGAATACATGCACGAAGGGTTTGATTTACTATTGAAGCCATGACAGAATTCTATAACATACAATAAAGTGGGTACCACCAGCAGTGTTAAAAGTCACAACCTCACCAAGCTGTCATGCTTCAGGGTAGCTTTGAACTACCACTGAGGACATCTTGAATATAAGCTAGGTCTGGGAAACAAATCCCGAGTGCATGTTTCTATTCAAGTCACATAATCTATATCTTTCCTCATGGACAAGTGATAACAGCTTGAAAGAGCAAAGCAGTCTTTAAGATTGACTGGCTTTTAAAGGTCCAGGGAATTATGGACTTCATCCATATGACATGACATGCTCTCTCACTAACTGCATGAATGGGAAAATACTTCACCTTATGAATGTTCAGCCTGCTTTCAACCACCAGCATCATATTATGCAAGTCATTGTTCACCTTATAGCCAGCTGTCATAATATCTTCCTTTTAGGAAACTCCACTGTCACATCACTATTAAGTTTCAGAAAATTAGGTCTTTTGATAGTTCCTGAACAATCAAGGCTATTCTCTGCAGCCATGCTGTTTGCCGTTGTGACGGCATTCAGGATATGATCTGAATAGCAGTATAATGCAGTACCCACATCAAGCCAAGTAACCATTGAGCACCCTGTTGCTAAGAAAAGAAATGCTTCAGATTCTTGGTTTAAAAAGTTTAAATTTGAAAGATTGTGATAACCTTTCCATGAAGACCAACTTTCATTTACAAAGAGGTATCACAAGGAATCATAATATTTAAACCATGGTGTTCCCCATTGTATCTGGACCATCCCTGGAGCCAAAACATGAAGCCCCTGTAGGACAACCTAACTAAATGTGCCAGAGAAGAAGGAGTGATGTGGCACAGGAAATTTTTGCTGTTTGTCACTGAAATTCATGAAGTGCTCATGTAAAAGACTTCCATGAAAATTCAATGTGACCACTGCATGAACAGGCCTGTCTAAGCTTTTCCCATTCATCCTGCCCACATGTATTCACATAAAGATGACTCTAAGAGGTATGAGCAATGCTTTGACAAAATTTGGGAACAAGTTGCCTCAGAATAATATAAATTGAAACATATATTTCATAGCTCAATCCTAATCCAATTGTGTGTGTGTGTGTTGGATAAAACCTGAACGTATTTGGGAGCATCCCTGGAGAGAGAACCAGAGTTAATGTTTCATGTCCAGTATGAATCTTTGAAATCGTGTGTGTGTTCAGTTTACTGACACAACACCATTAGTACCCCTCTAATACACTGGCACAGCACTCTGGAAGCACAGCCCTGTGTTGAAAGGCCCAATAGCATCTGTCTCAGAAGATACTCTAAGGACACTGCGTGTCGAGGCAAGCACTCAGCTTACAGACTGGACCAGGCTCCAATTCGGCACTGGCCACTTACTTTCTTAGCATTCTGTCACTAAGTGCTGACATGGATGTCCACATGGATGTCAGATGACTCGCTGCACTTTTACAGCTTCTAGGCAATTAATGTCATTGTGTCCCACTTTCCGGTCTGCTGCGCATGTTCCTCTATGTGTTCATAGACAAAGTCCCTGACTGCTTATAACACAAGTTCCTCTCCTGCCTGGAGCTGTGCAAGTACCTAGTGTCTGGCAACAACCTTCCCCACCCATCAACCCCCAGCCCAAGCACCAGTGACCTCAGATATTTCTTCCTCATCCAGCTATAGAGCTGTTGCAGTGAAGTGGTCACCAGATTGTGCTCCCACACTCTCTAAACCCCACTTCCCCACAAAGGTGTCAGTTTCTGAGGAGATGTTGGGTGTGAGAGGCAGCTTTGCTGGTGCTTTCTTGGTACCCTACCCCTCAGAGGTCAAGGAAATGGCTTCTGGGTAATTCAGCCATTTCATTGCAGAGGTTGTGGAGATGTGGGTGGCATGGTGGCTCAGTGGTTAGCACTGCTGCCTCAGAGCGCAAGGGACCTGGTTTCGACTGTCTGTGTGGAATTTGCACATTCTGCCAGTGTCGGCGTGCGTTTTCTCCAGGTGCTCCGGTTTCCTGCCACCGTCCAAAGATGTACAGGCTAGGTGATTAGGCCATGTTAAATTGTCCATGGTGTTTAGGGATGTGTAGATTAGGTGGGTTTGGGGAATGGATCTGGGTGGGATGTTCTCAGGATCGGTGTGGATTTGTTGGGCCAAAGGGCCAGTTTCCACACTGTAGGGATTCTATGATTATGTGTATTTGATTCTATGTTGGTGGTGCCTGCAAAACACTAGAGAGAGGAGCCATTGTTAGAAAGTGATGTGTAAACATTGGCACTGACAATGTGGTTAATGTGAGAGCTGCAATAAAATGAGGAGTGGTACTTACTCAGTTGATGGAGCATGAATCGACACAGGAGTGGTCCTGATCCTCTCGCATGGTGCCATGGTTTTCTTCCCAAATGGGATAAGGAGGCTACTGTCTGGCACTCTACCCATATAGCTTTATTTAATTATGTGCTATCTTCTCCTGCAGGGTGTTAAGTGAGATGAACATGGATCACATGACCACTGTAGGTCATAAGGTGGTGTCGTGTTCCAAAGAAGTAAGATGGCAATGCAAAGGACCTGCAAGTTTAGTGGTGAGTGAGATTGTGCAGTTTGAGAGAAGGAAGGAAAGAAAGAGAGAGAGAGAGAGAGAGAGAGAAGATATTGCAGGCAATATTGACTGTGGTGGAGTATGATCCTTGATGGAATGTGGGTGCAATAGAAGGAATAGAGTGACTGTGAGATTGCATAGAGAAGAGTGTGGCGCTTACCCTGTCAGAGCAGAGAAGTTCTTATGACATTGCTGACCACTCCACTGGACGACAACTGACCCCTATCAGGCTAGTGTCATGGTCTCATGCACCAGTATTTATGAAGAAGACAGCCTTCCTCCGCACCAACCCCTCAACCAGGTCATCCAGGTCCTTGTCAGAGAATTACAGGTCTATTTTCCTCTTCCCTCACATGTTCACATTCCATCTTTGACTGAGTGGACAGCTTTGGAATGCCAGTCTACATCCAGGTGCACATCAGCCTTTTAAAGATGTCGTGTGTTATGGACCAGGCCAGAACCCCTGATTTTTTTTTTAACAAAGGCAGCCTAGACCTAACTTTTTCTTATTTTTAATGCAGATGTGAAGTGGGTGTTGTAAGTGTTATGCAACTTGTCAAACCACTTGACTTTAAGCAAAACAAAATTTAATCAGACACTAGAGTTGAAACACAAACAAAAAAAAAGCAGAATTTAGATTAAATATTGGAAAACCAAACTCACTCAATACAGCAAATTAACTTATTCACTGTTCCAATATAGTAACTTATTATAAATACACAACTTGACAAAAACGTAAATTCAAACACGGATTCTTACAAGCAGGAGGGAACAACATCGAGAGAGAGAGATTTCAGAGAAAGTCAGAGGAATCCTTTATGGAAGATTGCCACACTTCTGGTACTCAAAACATCTTGTGACTGCTACGGCTAAAATAAACTAGGCAAAAATCTGAACTGGGAGAATTGGCCTCTCCCCTACCATTGTTAAACTATTGTTCCCTAGACTCTTCTGCATCTCTGCAATTACAACCTCCCTTCAAAACCCAGGACAAAATAACCTTTTTAAAGTAACAGCATTGTCGCACCTGGGTGTGAGGCTTTGGTCTTTCAGTGCATATCCACTGAGTTCTGTGATGTTCTGGGAATGGCACGTGGAAAAGTGGGACTGGAATCAGAAGATAAGGGCACGATTGGTCATTAATAAGATGGGTTTGGTAAGACAGAATGAGAAAACGTATTGGACCGTGTGACAAAAATTCCTCCAAACAGCTCAACACAACTTGAACTTAACCAGAAAAAAAAAAGCTAGCCCAGGGAAGTTGAAACTTCTTCATATTTCATAGGGTGACCATTGACGCCCTGGCACAGTTGAAGGATATGTCTGGGGATCTTTCAGCAGTGACAAAGTGAACTTTGCAGCAACTCATTAACTTCAGCCACTCACAGTTTGTCATGCAGGGGATAATTGATTTCAGATCAGCACAGGTTGTGTGCCGATATACATGTATGGAATATATACAAAATAGGAACTGAGCTGAATTGAAAGAAATCAGTTTGCAAGTTGGTTGTTTATTGATTAGTCCTGCATAAAATTATTCACCGTTCATCAGCAACCAATATGTCATTCAATCTTTCCAATTGTTCAATAAATTACTGTGACAAATGTTAAAATCCTGTAAATTTCCCAGTATCATTATTTATTCTATTAAAGTCTGAATCCTTGTAACACTTCATGTGTTACAGTACTGCACTAAGTAAAGATAGCTGTGATGTGTTTAATGCTTTATTGTACTCAGTGTTTGGATGACACTCAGAAACTAATTAAGCTTTGCTGCTGTTGGCTTGAAATGACTAGCATACAACTCTTGTAACATACTCTTATTTTCTGCTAATGATATACACAAATGTCTTCCTTATTATTCACAGTACCCTGTTGGTTGTTAATGAACCATTCTCAATTTGACAGAGGAGAGTTGTATTTTCATATCAATGTCACTACACATGGCTCAAAGAATCTGCAATTCTGTTCAAGATGGTAAGAAACAGATGCAAATTCTAATTAACAAGTTGACATAAAATAAAAAACAGAAGGACAGTCAAGAATGAGAAATGGATACTCCTTCCATCAAAACTCAGTCATCGAACTTTCCCAGTTAATTCTGCCCTGCCATGCTCTTTTCTTTACATTATTATATGACAGCTTATGTCAAACAATTAGCACATTTTCAAGAAAATAGTCTTTTTCTCTAAAAACAACTTTAAATATATGATCATTTATGCCTGTCATTCTAATGTCTTGAATTATCTGGAAGCATTGTATATCTTGCCTTAGTAATTGACCAATTTATTATAAATTGTCAAACCCTTCTAATGGTTTGGTCTGCTATTCTGGCTCCAAATGTGTAAATCCACAAGGCTTTACTTGCTTTGTATGTAAGTAGGCATGAGGTGGATGTGTGGTCTTAGACTGGGGTGGGCAAAGTCAGACATCACGCAACACCAGATTATATCCAACAGGTTTATTTGAAAACACAAGCTTTTGGAGCACTGCTGCTTCATCAGGTGAAGTCCTGGTGAAGGGACAGGTCTCCGAAAGCTTGTGAATTCAAATAAACCTGTCAGACTATAGCCTGATGTTGTGTGACTTCAAAGATGTGTAAGTACCTCAGAGGATTATGTCGACTTTGTGGTTTAAAGTATTACCAGAACAAAGCTCACATGGAAATTTAGGACAGCAACAACAGCAAAAAGAGTAACAAGAATGTACCTTATGTTTATTCAGTACATTCAACATAATGATACATGCTGCGACACTTCACAGGAACATGACAAAACAAAATCTGACACCAAGCCACATAACGAGATATTAGTTTAGTTGATCTGATTTTAAGTAGTAGCTTAAAGAAGGAAAGCAAGGTGGTGAGAGGTCAGGAACAAATTCCAGATTTTGGATCCAAAACAATTGAAGGCATGGCTACCAATGATGAAACAATAATAAATAGGAACATTTCAAAAAAGAATAGAATTTGAAGAGCAAAAATATCTTGGAGGGACGTGACAATATGCTATATTACTTTTCAGGCTTGGCATTTAATTAATGTAAATCAGGTTACATGATGGCTGCTGTCCAGAGCAAATATAAAAGTAATAAGAGGAAAGGAAATTATAGGACTGCTAGATTTTGCTGCCAAGTAGTGATCAATATAAATGATACATCTCCTAATTACAATTCTCTGGTATTTACCATGTTCATATTGTTATAAAGCAGAGGTTGACGCCCAAACCTCTGATAATTATATCCAAAACACCCAGAGAGGAGCGTTTCACCCTATAATCTGTTAAAAACAATGTGAGAAGGGGTGTAAGTTTGTGATCAGAGACAATGGGAACTGCAGATGCTGGAGAATCCAAAATAACAAAGTGTGAAGCTGGATGAACACAGCAGGCCAAGCGGCATCTTAGGAGCACAAAAGCTGACGTTTCGGGCCTAGACCATTCATCAGAGAGCTCTCTGTGTTCATCCAGCTTCACACTTTGTTATCTGAGAAGTGGTGTAATCCATTTTTCTCAGCAACTTCTAGTGGTTAATTAAAATAAATCCCTGATACTCACTTTACGATCAACAAGTAACAATTTATTTATGTAAACCTAACAGTGAACAAATTAACTAAATTGGGAACAAACTCAATAAAATCCTTCTGTGCTGTTCTGTGCCTTCTCTGTCAAATGTTCTGTCAGGAACACCTCCTCTGTCAAATTCTTCTGTCAGGAATATTAACTAGTTGTGCCGTAGGTACCTTTGTCTTAGATGGTGCTTTCTCTCAAACTTAAAGAAGACTGTGGGAGCTAATAATTCTCTCTTGAGAGTTGAGATATTAACTCTTGCAGTTGGCAGTTCACACTTCTGTCTTTGCCCAATTGCCCCTTCTTTTAGACACTTGATGACATATCAATATTCATTGCAATAGGGTTGGCTGTATGTGGTCAAAATCATCAGATTTAAATTTAATTGATTTTTGTGGTATCTGGGTGCCTGGTTCAAATTACTTGGCTAAAATCAAACTTGCTGTCTTGATAACAAAACAAAAATGTTGCTTGGCCTGCTGACTACACAGCCTTTTGATTCAAATATTTCAGGAGCTCTGCTTACCTGGAAACCCACAAGCTGCTGCCCACACACATCCTTTTTGAATATCTAAAGCCTAGAAAAAGCACATCATCTTTTAAAGGGACCACACACTGCTTTCCCCTTTAACATTCTACAAACACCAATATTCTAAATCCCTGCCTCCTAATGCAAAAACACTCTACTCAGCTTGCAATAATATTATAGATTTTAGAATGTGGAATTTCAAAGATGCGCTCAAACATTTAAGGGGTGAGGAAAACTACTTCAAACTAAACTAAAATAATTCAAATTAAAGTGCCCAGTTTCAAACTCAGCTGTATAGTGCCAGTAGTTTAAGTACAACTGATGTAAAATTGATGCTACTTTGGCAGCCTACTGGGTTTGTGTTTACTTTCAATTTTAATGGGCAAACCATTGTACTTTATGGCCCGTTAAAAACCTCTTGACTTAGGAAGTTTTTTTTTAAGTTTAAGGGAAACACCCACAATGAGGAGAGAAATTCATGTTTCAGCTTTACTTTGTTTCAGACAGTTCTGTGAAGATCTTGCGTAGAGATCCATGTGTATGGCAATGCTTCTGAGAAGAGGAGAAGAGAGCAAACTAAGTCACCTTATAGTAAGGAGTTAATGATACTTCTAGACTGGTAGCATTGGGATAAAACCCTGAACAGAGCTCGAAGCTGAGTTTAAATAAGCTATCAGAGATTCCAGCCTAGGAGTTACGGTCACTGTTACGTTAAACTGTCAAGGTGTTGGTGAAAGCAACTCTAATGAAAGCGTTGTACAATGGGAGCTGTTGGGAACTGTACAAGAGATTTTGTTCTATTTTAAAGGGGTGTTTTACAAATAATGATAATAAATTTTGTCCTTATTGACAACTCTTTGAATTTGCATTATAAATGCACCATTTGCTTAATTGTTTTGTTCCTCTTTCTAATTAAGAGAAAATACACAGCACTGAACCAGACACTTCTTTTGATGTTAAATATTTGTTTTAATGTTATAACAAAACCTACCACATCACTTCTGTTCCAACGAAAGGCCACGTCATTAAAATCAATACAAAACAAAATCTGATTCATCAAGTGAGGCTCAAGTTTCGTATCTGAGTTGTTCATGAATAATATTAGCTGGAATTATAATGACAGTCTATAGTTGAATGTATTTTCAGGAGCATGAGGGACTTTACTGAAAATGCATGTGTCCCCAGAAACCCTACAATGCAACCTAAAGGCATGACTTGGAATTTGCAGGTCAGTTGCCTTTCATGATCTACTTTTGGTCATATGTTAGTGGAAGAAATAGTTGTTGGAGGATTGGTGAACAGTCATTATATGTTGGATGTTGCAAAGGTGCTTCTGAAAGCCCTTGGGCACTTCACATTCTCCCAGTAGTCATGGAAATGGTTGCAGTTTCTCCTTGATTTGCAGTATTAGAGGAAGGTGGATCAGAACCTGCAGAGATTAGATTCTGCTTAAAGGCAGGAAGAGTTCGCATTCAGGGGTCTTAGAGAGAAAGCAAAAAGGAAAAATAGGGTTGAAAAGTCTGTCAGCTATTAAAGTAGATTATGAAGAAAACAAATATACAAAGCCAACTAAAACCAGAAGATGCAAAATAAGATGAGCTCTTTGGGAACAAGACAGCAAATACCATAAAGATTTCAATCACTCGAAATAACTTGACAAATGAGATCAGTCAGTGGTAAATCTGAAATAAGTCCTAGTTCTGGGTGCTCAGAATAAATAAACTCCCGAAAAAAAATGCGGTCCATGAAAGGAAAACTTGACAAAATAAATTGGAATGACAGGCAATATCTGTTTTGACGATGGCAATTAGTGGCACTTTCAGACATATTCACCATCACAAACTCTAAAAAATCTGGATTTACCAAAAAAGATTATTTATATGTCGTAGAGACTTGTTAGTTTATGTGCTAATTTAAATAGTTAATCTTTCTTTTTGATAAGAGGAGAATGTTGTATGTCTACCTTGCCTTTAAACGAGCTCACTTTTAAGGACTCAGTCTGCAGTGCATGTGCAATATCACAAGCGAGTCTGTCAATTATTTTAGTTTAAGTTTTCAAGTTGCTCGCACAGAAGTAATTTGCTCCACCGCAATGTCTTCCTCATAGCTTGTAATGTGTTTCACGTTTTAAATTGTGGAATTTCAAAAGAAGCAGTCAACCAGGAGCATACCATTATACTTGATTCAGTGACATGACCAGTCAAAATCTCAGTGACTGCCACACATAATCATTCTCAGTGCTCAATACCTTCTTCAATGGGAGAATTTTCAATTCTACTATAATTATTTTGTTTCAATAAGACAAACAAGTAGTACAGAAAATCACAGCTTGGAACTTTAATTTAAAAAATAAAACTTTTGAGTTCCTCTGTTGTAAGAAAAAATATCGCAAGATTTCGGTCCATTAGTAGCTGCCGCTTCATACACTCTGGACACTGTCATTCTTAATGACTTCACTTTTTCTTTCGTTGTGTCTCAAGTCTTCAGCCATCTTCTGTTGCCAGGGCTGTAAACTCCACAAATGCCTGCTGTGCTTGCAATGTCAAAAACGTGAGACATATATGCCTTGTCAAGAGAACATTTATAATTTGAAAATTGCTTCTGTTTTGATGCAAGACTAAAAGTCTTCATAAGTTGCTGCCACATATTTTCACTCATGCTTTTAATTGAAGTCTGTGGTTCACTCCCTTCCTAATGGCATTATGAAGTATACCTACATGCAATGTACTGCAGTGGTGGTACAAAGCAGCTTCTTATCATCTTCTCAAGGGCGATTAGGGATGGGCAATGAAGGTTGGCCCAGCAAGTGACACCCACAAGCTATGAGTGAATAAAAAAACCTCACTGAGAATTGGTCCTGAGCATTATAGGAAACAACATATTTCTGTCAGAAACTTCCTTGAGCCTCCAACACACCTTTTTCCTTTATTTATTCATAGGATGAGGGCATCGCTGACCAGGCAGCATTTATTGTACATCCCTAATTGCCCAGGGGACAGTTCAGAGTCAACCACATTGCTGTGGGTCTGGAGTCACATATAAGTCAGACCAGGTAAGGATGGCTGTTTCCTTCCCTAAAGGACATTAGTGAACTAGTGGATTTTTTCAACAATTGACAATGGGTTTGTGGTCATCATGAAATAGTCAAGAACAATGGAACAGAGGTACAGCCTAAATTTGTTTGAAAACAAGGTGCGTCTGAGAGTCAAAAAAAGATATAACTTGAATTTAAGAGTATCATTTCCAAACTGCAGTGCAGTAACTCACCATGTCTCCCTTGGCAGCACCTTCCAAACAGATAACATCTATCATTTAGAAGCCCAAGAGAAGGAAATGAGAGTGTCACCATTTGCAAGTTTCCCTTCAAACACATATCATCCTACTTGGAACAACATTGCTATTCATTCACTATTGCTGCATCAAAATCCTGGCATTCCCTTTCTAACTGCATTGTGGGTTTACCTAGTCCGCAATAGATGGCAGTGGCTCAAGCAGGCAGTTCACTCATCACTTTCGCAAATGCAATTGGGAATGGAGATAAAAGCTGGCCTGACCACCTGAGCACTCATCTAGAGAAAGAATTTTAAAAGAAAACAAATATAGCAGCCTTCACATTAATCCCAAAATACTTTATAGACAAGCAAATACCTTTTCAGTGTGGGTTCTTTTGTGAGAAAAGACTGATAGCAAATCTGCATACAGTGAAGAAACATAAGCAGCAACTTGGTAACAATGCAGGTTAAGGGATAAATTTGGGAGAGAACATCTCTTCTCCTCTTCAAATAGTACTGTGGAATCCTTTATCTTAACTGGCAGGGCAGAAAGGTTTAGAATCCAATCTGAAAAACAGCACCTCCATGAACATGCTGCGTCAAGCACAGATTCATGGAGGCCGTTGCACAAGTCGAGTTTGGGCCCAGCACAAGACCCAAGGCAGCAGCTGTATCTGTGAGGTGGACCTGAAGCAGGCTCATGATGAGCTTTGGGCTGGAGCTGTGCCCAGCAGCATCGATGGCATCTGCATTGGCGAGGTAGCAGGACTCATCGTGGTGAAGGTGTTGGTGGAAGTGAGATGACACTGAAGAATGGCAACTTTCATTCTAGCAACAGCAGCATAGCAAAGGGATTTGGGCCCGGCCACCAGGCCCATAGCCCATCGCTTATCATGGTACACTCAACAAGAAGGGCTGTGAAGTTGAACAATTCTCTTTATTTCTTTATTTATTGCCTTTTTTTTCTGGCAGAAGATACAGAAGCCTGGACATCTGCACAAGCAGGTTCAGGAACAGCTTCTTTCTGGCCATTATCAAACTGTTGAATGGACTCTAGCTTCAAGTAATGCTACTTGTATGCCTCTAAGTCTTTTTGATCTGTACATCCCTTGCTTGCTGTGATCTACCTGTACCACATGCAAACAAAGCTTTTCACTGTATTTTGGTACACTTGACAATAAATCAATCAATCAATTGATTTATATTCTATGTTTTGGTTTATTTTTCTGTGTTTTAAGATGGCGCCACCGTGGCTCTACAACACATTTAACTGTGTTCTGTAGCAAAATACATGTGATAATAAATAAATCAAATCAAATGTAATCTAACAAAACACTTCTTCAGTTTGGGGGTTACTGACTACATTACTTTATCAAGCCTCTTGAGTTGACTATGAAACCATGTCTTCTGGCTTAGAGATCCATGTTCTACCAACCGAACCAGAGCTGACAAATGTAATTATAGAGTCAGGCGTCTAAATAGCTCATGCATACTCCATCCCTTCAGATTGTTAATCAGTTCAGATTGCAAAGAAGGCTTGGTATGGGTGGAACTTGTTGCTACACCTGAACGAATGCTTAGGTTCTATGGATGAAAGCTTGTGTAGTTGTTCACAGAATCTTGTGTAGTTGTTCACAGAATCTTGTGTAGTTGTTCACAGAATCTTGTGTAGTTGTTCACAGAATCTTGTGTAGTTGTTCACAGAATCTTGTGTAGTTGTTCACAGAATCTTGTGTAGTTGTTCACAGAATCTTGTGTAGTTGTTCACAGTGGCTGACAATTTGTGAACATATATCACTACTGATGAAAGCTTTAGAAATAGAAACCATGAATTTTACATCAAAAATCTGCCTCAAGAATTCTTTCAGTATGCAACCTTTATATACCAATGTATAAAATATTGAGACTTTGTTTAGCAGTGACTGAGATACCTCTGAGGAAGATCAGGTGAGTTGAAAGTTCTTTATGTTTTCTACTGGAAGGGGTTCATTTAAAGATGAATACCTCCTCTGTCCAACCTGGGAATGTGGGCAAAAGTTTCAAAAACTTTTACAGTTAAAAAAAAGGTTTCTTAAAGCAAAAGTGCATTTACAAGCGTAATATCACAAGCCTTTCACAAAGGGCTGTCTAGAAAGTAGATATGCTGATGAAAAGGAACATTGCTTTGAAAAAAAAATCCAAAGGAAGCCATTTATAAAAATCCCAGGGAAAACATTTGCCCCTGCTTTTAACAAGTCAGACTCAGGAAGTGTTTACAATGATGCATTGAATCCAATTCTGGAATCCATCTTTGTTTCGCCAATTTTAGGTAAGAATGTGGCTAACCAGCCTAAATGCAGCATTCCCACGCTTGCCAGCTCCAATGGGGGCATGAATCTTTCAGCCCTTCTTTATAACGTTTCTTAGTAGGGTTCCTTCTTTAAGTAATTTTAGTTCATTGCATCTCAGAGGATTGTGAACCATGGAGGAAGTCTAGTCTCAAATCATCAACTGAACAAAATAATATTCTAACATTTCCATCAAAATACATTGATTCTCTTAACTTCTCATAAATCCACCAATGAAACACAACCATTCAAGGTATTAATCTTAGACATCTTCCTCCACTTCACATCTTATAATCGCAATGTTTAAATAAACATACAGGCAGTAAAGAGAATCTGTACAAAAACAATACATTATTACACGTACAGAGGTATCAATCAAACAGATGTATCCCTTCAATCTACAGCTATTTAAACATGGCTTGTTGAGATCAAAGTGGATCATGTATTCATTGATCTCAACCAAAAAGTCATAACAAAGCGATCTGCATATGTTCATACAGTTACAATAAAAATTAAAGCAGATGAGCCAGCCAAGCAGAGATGGACTCATTGGTGACATTTATGTTGGGGTGTAGACAGCTTCTGTTAGTGATCTATCCCATTAACACTGCTTTTTCAGATGTGGACGGATACACATTGTGACAATGCCATGGCTTTAAGCGGTATATTTTGTCCTGGGTTACTTTTTTTGAAGAGAGGTTTTGAGCCATAGGTGCTAAACTGTTTTCTCCAAACTAATAAAGTGAACAATTTGTGAGGCTTTTTAAAACAAAAATTAGAATAACAAAATCAACACGAATGGAAGGAGTCAAGTTCCCACAGAGCCAGGGATTTACTTTAGCTTTCAGCTGTCTTTGGGGTTTTGAAACTGCCATATATCTCACCCTGCAGCAACAAAATTCATGAGTTCTCTCTCTCTCTCTCTCAATGTTCTTTCCCTCTTGACTAGAGAAACATTGCAGGTGAGATGATTTATTTTATTGAATTTGCCTTTACCAAGAGTGTGTTTATAGGATGTTACAATTTTGGAACAGTTACTGTTTAGTTGTTAAGTTTTCTAATAGAGTTAATGTTAGACCAATTTCTCTTTCTTTTGTTTGTATTTAACTGTAGGGTAAGAATAAATTATGTTTTGCTTAAGGCTGAGTAGTGTAATCGATTGAATTACATCTAGAACACAGCACTGTACACTAGACTATTTCTTTGATATATTTGAAGGTGTTTGGTCTGATCCATGATAACATTATTTCCAGAATTTGCAAATTACCTTTTCTTCCTGTCCATCTGACTTTAGTTCATCTCCTTTAGATCACATTTGTAGTATGTTCAGTATTAGTAGAGATGCTTCCGTGAAATTAGTAACAATAATAGGGATGCTGCTGTGAAAAACTTATACCATTCTTTGGAATGGGTCATGCTGTGAATAAGAAAGTAATGCTTCAAAAGCAGATAGCTGTCCAAAGTCTCTCCACAGAATCTTCAGCACACGAGTAAAATTATACAGCGAATGAACTTGCATAAACCTCACATGATTCCATTACTGTGACGACCAGCTGCTTTTCAGGTGAGTGATGTTAGCTTATTGCCTTGAGAAATACCACAATACCCAACAGAATTGGAAGAGTGAGCCGAAATCACTTCTTAAAGCATTCAACACAGGACCATTTAAGTGTCAAAAATATTCCCCATTTACAATCTTCATCTTATTTTGTGAAACTAGAAATGCTTGATTGTTTCCATATCTTTTTATACCAATTAATGTGCAATCCACAACCCTTAATGTGTTTTCATTTAATGTAATACTTTAATTAACAAAATAAGAAGAAATGTGGTATTTGTAGCAAAGAGGAGCTTCAATGATATTCTGTGCAACTTTAGCATTCATGCTTTATGGAGCTCTTTCTCAGCAGGCTGGAACAGAACCTAAGGCTCATTTCTCACAACAGTTTCAGCGTACAGAAGATCGGAGATACAAAAATGAAGCTAAAATGTGATTTGGCAAAAGTAGACTGGTCGCTGCTGCTTGAAAGGAAATAAGTCTCAGTGCAGTGAGAGGCATTTAAGCAGGAGCTAGAGAGAGTTAGGAATAAATACGTTCCACAAGGTAAAAGGTCGACGATCACAATTCAAGAACCACAATCCTCCTTTCCCTCCCCTTCCTGCCCCTATTTAATCTCATTGTCCTGATGGAGTAGGATGGAAAATTTAAAAAAAAGCTTATCACAAATGTCAAGACCTCAATCTTGTACAAAGCGAAGAATGGTGCAAAACATGCAGGAGTTGAGTTAAAATTGAAATGAGGAAATCAAATGGAGGAATACGAAAAGATTGTCAAATAAAATCAAGCGAAATTCAAAGTAATTTCATACCTACAAAAAATCAGGAAGATCAGGAAGGAAAAATTGGAGCCAATTTAAGACCAATAATGAAACATATGGGTTTGTATGATTTACGTGTGGTTCTTAATGAATACTTTGCATCTGATTTTCCAAAAGGGACGATTCTTTGTTGAGAAGAAAGGGTGTAAAAGATTGCTTTTTAAAAATAAAAGGAGTGGGAAATACCAATGCAGGTAGTACCATAAGTCACCAGTCTCAGATGAAATGTATCCCGAGCTGCGATGGGAATCATGGGAATAAATAATGAATGATCTCTGAGTGTCATTTCCAATCTTCTCTGGTTATTAAATAATTCCTGAGTTACTACTAATACTTTACCATCAATCTAAATGAGAGAATGACATAGCCTTTCAGTCTACTTTTAGTTGTGAGCATATTATTGGAAAAATTTAAAATAGAGAAGCATGAGCTAATCAGGATAGTCAGCATTCAGTTATTCAAGGAAGGTCATGTTTGACTAATGAGACTGATTTTTTGAGGAAATTCAACAAAGCTAGCAGGCTTAACGCAATATATATAGATTTCAGCAGGACTTTGTTACCAATAGCAGACAAAGCAGTAAATTAAAGATACATAGGATTTACTAAGAGAAGGTGGTAAGCTAGATCCAAAATTAGCTCAGTGGAAAGAAGCTAAAGGTTATATTGATGGGTGTTTCTATGACTGAAAGGAATTATTCTTTTGCTCAATATGCATTCATAAAACAGTTTTCTGTTGTCCTTGATTTTTCTCACCAGCATCTTTCCACGTCCCCTTTACTTTTTCCTCGTTTTCCAGTGAGGATCGGCAAATGCTCACTTCTGGGTCTCTTATTGTTTTTGTAGTGTATGTCAATGGCTTATATTTAAAACTGTTGGATATAAACAAGAAATTTGCAAAAGCTACAAATATTGATCATGTGAATGATAATAAGGAATAAAATTGTAGACACCTGGAAGGTACGAATGGATTGGTGGGTTGAAAAGTGGAAAATAAAATTTAATCCACAGAAATATGAGACATAGGAATACACAATTACAATGGAATTGTGAAAAATGTGGAGGAATAAAATAACCTTGGAGGCTATGTATACTATATCCCTGAAAATAGTGGGACAGATCAAGATGACCATCAAGACGACTGCTAGAACAAGGAAGTGATACTGAACTGCACAAAATGTTAGGTAGACCCAGTAGTCTGTGTGTCATTCAAGTCAACATATTGCCAGAAAGATGAGATCACACTCGAGAGGGTGCAGAAGAGATTCTCAATGATGATAAATAACAGAAATTGATGGAGAAATTCAGCAGGTCTGGTAGCATCTGTGGAGAGAAAGCAGAATTAAGGTTTTGAGTCCAGCGGCCCATCTTCTTCTGATTTCTTCAGGATAAAGAATGAGACTGGTGAAGGAATATGATTATAAAATTCATGAACTAATTTAATTGAATTATGTTTCAAATCACAGGAACATGACTGCTATATCATTAGCCAACAGGTAGGCAAATAACACCATACAGGGCCTATCAATCTGAAGAAAACATAGGAACTGATGTTTTCAATTCTGTTTTCAATCTCAGTTTATAAATATCCCAAAGAAACTGAGTCTCCCAAAGCCAGAGATAATGGGAACTGCAGATGCTGGAGATTCCAAGATGATAAAATGTGAGGCTGGATGAACACAGCAGGCCAAGCAGCATCTCAGGAGCACAAAAGCTGACGTTCTCTGATGAAGGGTCTAGGCCCGAAACGTCAGCTTTTGTGCTCCTGAGATGCTGCTTGGCCTGCTGTGTTCATCCAGCCTCACATTTTATCATCTCCCAAAGCCAGTCCATTTAAACTACAGGCTAATGATCTCTTTAATCTCACTGTCTTAACCTATGAAATCAAAAGTTTTTGCATCTAATTGTATGAATAAGATCCACGAAGCTGAATTGTTCACATAGTCCCCAGTCTTCCCCTACAATCCTTACCTTAGTCCACACTAAGAGTCCCAGTCTCTTTTACCCTCGCCTACTGTCTATAACTTGACAAGGAACCTAAAAATGATTTTATGCTCTCTGAAGAACACTCACGATAACTTAATCTCTTTCTTTACACTGGTTACTGCTGATCAAACAACCTAAGGAAAAGATATAATATTTTATGTCTTGCCGAATGTATCACCAAGGAACAAAAGAAAGATATGTCTTTTGCATGCCCTTCAGCAAATGTGTTCAAAACTTATATCAATCATAGGTTGATTATTCCCTGCATGGTCAGTCTGTGATAGTCAGGACATCATCTTTCATGAAGAAAGCCCCTATAAACTTTCTTCAAAATGTCGGTATTAATTATTATAAGACATCCAAACTGTCCACATGTTGAAAAGCATTGTACAGGCACACCTTTGCACTGTTTCAAGAGTTCCCACTCCCTTCGCTGCAATGACAACCTCACAAAATCAAAAGAATTTTCAAACTTTCCTGAATGAGATTTTTCGGGTGAGTTTTGCGATAATCTTAGGAATGTTGCCGTTGGAAAGTCTGCAATATAATCTTGACTCATACTTAGCCTTATAATTTTATGTTGTGGGTCATATACTTAGTCCATGTCCTGCCCTAAGATTGCATTTCTGTTTAAGTGCTTGCCCACAGAAGTGAACTATTACATATTTTTTCCATTCAATTTACAAAGATCAAACTTGCAGACTTAGTGACAAACTTCACTTAACTCCACTGTGTCAAATATACATCATCACAGCATGAAAAGCATAACCACAGTCAGGCTGTGCAACTGAAAAATATGCAATTGCATTATCATTTACTTCAGGCTTCCCAGAAGGAATAACTACTAAAACTTGCAAATAACACATGCTGGCCTGGCTCATCTCATATACTCCAGAAGAGAGCTTCAATGTGACCACTATATTCATTTCCAAGAATTGCTAATTTATTACTGTTTATTTTCTCTCTGGATTTTCAATTCATATTACACCCTTGAGTGCTATAAATCTTCACTGTGCTTCATTGGGTTAGAACAATTCTGTTTTCTGTTTTGGGATATGGATTCAAATTCAGTTCAAACAGAGAGGATGAAAAACAGCTTTTCTTTCATTGGCCAAATTTAAGAGTCTTCAAATCCATTGCTGATGGGCACTTCTCCACACCAGAAATGTACCCATAATTCAAAATAATTAGGACAAAATTAGCATCATCAATCAGCCGACTGGTATGGGAAATTAAATCTCATCAGTGCAGCACAAGATGGTACTTAACAGATTGTTGTTGCTGTTCAGGGTGTTCTTATGCAGTGAGGGTTAGGGCACAATTTTGGCACAAGTTGGACAACAGAACCTTGTCTCATCTGGTGTGTGGTTTGTTTGAAGGGTTGAACACAGTGTTGAGACAAATACTGTTGACTAAGGCAAAAAAAAAACAAGTCAGACCAACAGCCATTTGCAGGTTTTTGTTTTAGATCCATGCAGGCATACGGTGCTGGACAGCATCCTTTTTTGAAGTGTAATTTCATGCTTTTTTGACAGTTTCTGCTGTCTGTAGTTAAGTAGGTCATTCAAATCTAATAAATAGTTCAGTTTCACGTGGCACAGACCAAAGACTGAAAGGCATGCTAGTTGTTAAAGAGGCTGCATATTGCTGAAGTAAGTGTTCTAATGTTCTGATGTAAACGTTCATTAATGAGGTTGATTGGTGTAGGGCTACTCCTAGTAAAAGCCTAACATTTTATAGCATCTAAAGTGCTGCATCTTCTTGTGTGGGAACTATACAGTTCAACTGAAATGGTGAATAGTAGTGTTCATGCCCAAAGACACTGTAAAATTAAGATCCTAACATAATTGACATGAGCAAGCTGATGAAATGCAATCAAATTAATATTGGCCACTAATAATTAGGCAATGTTTCTTTACTCACTCTTGAAACAAAAACTGTTGTGATGCAGCTAAGGCTTGTACTCAGACAGCAAAAGCCTTACAATTTAAAATGCTAGCCTGTGCTCCTTTCAGTTACTCACTGGAAGTTTGGTTACGTTTTTAAAAATTTTTGGTCCCTGCAGATGTCTACTAGTATTCAAATGGGGGCATTAACTGAATGCTTGCCTGTACGCAAATATATAGGAACTAATTTATTGGTAGAGATGAATAATGTACCATGCATATTTCTGTCAATATAAGTTTTGAAATGAATTAAGTTCCAATGTGGCACTCTTCACTGCAACCTGCCCTGATGAAGGGTGTGAACCTGAAATGTCGGCTTTCCTGCTCCTCTGATGCTGTCTGATCTGCTGTGTTCCTTCAGCTCCACACTGTATTGACTGTGGCTCCAACATCTGCAGTTCTTGGTATCGTCAAGTATCTCATATGCCTTCTTAACCATCCCTCCTTCACCTGTTGTGTTGCTTTCAAAAATGTATGTACCTGCACACCAAGGTCCTGCTGATCTTCAGTACTACCTGGGGTCCTACAATTCATCATGTATTTCTTTGTCTTGTTAGCCTTCCTAAAATGCATCATTTCACACCTTTTGGAATAAAACTCTATTTGTCACTGCTCTGTCCATCTGACTAAGAAATATCTTTCTGTAGTCTAAAACTTTCCTCCTTGCTATTTGCTACACCACAAATATTTGTTTCATTTGTGAACTTACTGGCAAAATCTCCTAATTTTGTGTGTAGATCATTAATGTACATTATAAAAAAAACAATGGAATTGAAACATTGGTACACCGCTGGACAAAAGTTTCCAGTCACAAAAATAACTTGCTGCCATCATCCTCAGCTTATACCTGAAACACCTTTTTGTTTAAAGTTGCTTCTTTTCAATATTTTCTACCACTTTACCTTGACCAGAATCCTCCATTGTTCGGTTCTAACCAGCCACCTTCCCTTTGATAAATTCAACTTTACATTGTTCCTTGCACTTCTCCATTACTAATGTAAACCTTATAACGTAAGTATTACTCTTACCCAAGTGTTTCCCACAGTCAGGTGGTCCATTTTGCCCACCTCCTTCCTCAGCAACAGATCCACTAATGACCATTATGTGGCATGGTTGTAATTTTCTTGTAACTCTCAAGTTTGGGCACTTGAGAATTACAAGTTAGCCAGGAAGGACCTAAAGAAAGAGCTAAGAAGAGCCAGGAGGGGACATGAGAAGTCTTTGGCAGTTAGGTCATTTTGTAGCTGTATAAAACTCTGGTGCAGCTGCATATGGAGTATTGCGTACAGTTCTGGTCACCACTTTATTGGTAGGATGTGGAAGCATTGGAACAAGTGCTGAGAAAATTTACCAGGATGTTGCCTGGTATGGAGGGAAGGTCTTATGAGGAAAGGCTGAGGGACTTGAGGCTGTTTTTGTTAGAGAGAAGAAGGTTAAGAGGCGACTTAATCGAGACATACAAGATAATCGGAGGCTTAGATAGGGCGGACACTGAGATGCTTTTCCTCAGAAGGGATGGCTAGCATGAGGGGACATAGCTTTAAATTGAGGGATGATAGACATAGGACAGAAGTCAGAGGTAGGTTCTTTACTCAGAGAGTAGTGAGGGTGTGGAATGCCCTGCCTGCAATGGTAGTAGACTCACCAACTTTAAGGGCATTGAAATGGTCATTGGATAAACATATAGATGCTAGCAGAATAGTGTAGGTTAGATGGGTGTCAGACAGGCTTCACAGGTCGGTCCAACATCGAGGGCTGAAGGGCCTGTACTGAGCTGTATTATGCTATATGCTCTATGTTCTTTGGTTTGTAATTTTCCAGATCCACTAGGCTATCAGTTTCAATCTCAACATTCTAGGAAACCGACAAAAATCCAGCATCCGCATGTTTCTTGCATAGGTCAAGGAGTTTCTGCTGAACACAATAGCTCTGTTTTGACATAAGATAATAAAGCGTGAAGCTAGATGAACACAGCAGGCCAAGTAGCATCTCAGGAGCACAAAAGCTGACGTTTCGGGCCTAGGCCCTTCATCAGAGAGGGGGATGGGGTGAGGGTTCTGGAATAAATAGGGAGAGAGGGGGAGGCGGACCGAAGATGGAGAGAAAAGAAGATAGGTGGAGAGGAGAATCTATGTGGGGAGGTAGGGACGGGGCAGGTGAGTCCAGGGAGGACGGACAGGTCAAGGAGGCGGGATGAGGTTAGTAGGTAGGAAATGGAGGTGCAGCTTGAGGTGGGAGGAGGGGATAGGTGAGAGGAAGGACAGGTTAGGGAGGTGGGGACAAGCTGGGCGGGTTTTGGGATGCAGTAGGGGGAGGGGACGAGTTGGGCTGGTTTTGGGATGCAGTGGGGGAAGGGGAGATTTTGAAGCTTGTGAAGTCCACATTGATACCATTGGGCTGCAGGGTTCCCAAGCAGAACCCTGCAGCCCAATGGTATCAATGCGGACTTCACAAGCTTCAAAATCTCCCCTTCCCCCACTGCATCCCAAAACCAGCCCAGCTTGTCCCTGCCTCTCTAACCTGTTCTTCCTCTCACCTATCCCCTCCTCCCACCTCCATTTCCTACCTACTAACCTCATCCGGCCTCCTTGACCTGTCTGTCCTTCTTGGACTGACCTATCCCCTCCCAACCTCCCCACCTATACTCTCCTCTCCACCTATCTTCTTTTCTTTCAATCTTCGGTTCGCCTCCCCCTCTCTCCCTATTTATTCCAGAACCCTCTCCCCATCCCCCTCTCTGATGAAGGGCCTAGGCCCGAAATGTTAGCTTTTGTGCTCCTGAGATGCTGTTTGGCCTGCTGTGTTCATCCAGCCTCACACTTTGTTATCTTGGATTCTCCAGCATCTGCAGTTCCCATTATCTCTCATTAGCTGTTTTGATGGCCTATTTTTTGATGAGGTGTGAATCACATTAATATTTTTAAATGCCTGATTATGCAAATAGCTGGAGCTTCAAACAAAGATCATAGACAAAATTCTTGTTCTAGCATTTATTCTGCAAAATTGGTAACATTCTTTGAAATAATTTCCCTCTTTCTCCATCTTGTGGGAATGGAACCCTGAGTTTTCAGAAAACAGTGCACAATCTGTTTGCTCGAGGGTTATTTTAACTATTGAGTTAAATGCATGTAAGGACCTCTCATCCCTTTTCCACGACCCAAGCCCTCAGTGTGAATTTCCTGAAATGCCAAGATTGAAACCAATAACCTGATGGCTGTGGAAATTTACAATCCCGGCTATATAATAGTTGCACCTTTCCCTCTCCTTCTCTGCTAACCAAGGATCAAACCTCGGAACTTCTTTCCTTGTACAAGTCAGCTACTTATTGAATAATCTTGCTGAACACATTCATATTAATAGATTAAGAGTACATTGCTTTGGCTTGCTTAAGAATGCCATCTGAAAATGAACCAACCTGCCAATTTTCAAAAGCTAATACATTTACTGAGAGCTGCCAGCATTTTCAGTCATGTTGTATTTCCAAACTTCAGAGTTTGTCCTTCAATCTTCACTTTTACTGCTTCATTATGAATTCTCCACCTTGCATTAATATCTGATGGGCCTTTGCTAGTGAAGGAGATTTAATGCAAGTTGCAGCCTTCAGCAAAGATACAGTTTCGCGCCAATCAGGGCACTGATTAACCTAGCTTCAATCTCTCTCTTTTTCATAACCTTGTACTTGATCAGGTGAGCAAGCTCTATTAATACACAGAAGGGAATAAAGCAAAAATAACACTCCTTTTTTTAAAGGAAAAATACTCAAGGGTTCATACTAAGCATGTGTGAAAAATTACAAAGAGAAATAACTGTCATGAAGCAAGTTCACCAACGAACCCAAGTGAATGACTTGACCAGGGTGGACGAGAATGAAAAATTACTGTGTGCCCACAAATTCATGCCCAGAGACACTAAATACACTGGACATTTAGTACGTGTGGTTTTATTTCTAAAAATAAATCTACACAATTATTTTGCACTCTGAGTATTGACATTTTCACTCACATTTGACACTGTAGGGCCTGGGCATGTTTCATTTTCAATTTACATCCCTACTTCTGTTGACTAAGAAGAAATTAAGCTGACTTCAGCAGTAGAAAGACTTTTAGAGAGGACGGATATCTCAGTATTCTAGCAGAGCATAAGTGTTCAATAGTCATAATCCTCTGAAGGTTGGGTTTTGACAGGCTAATCATATCCTCCATTGCACTTTCTCAGCTTCTACCATATGCCCACTTCCTCTGCATACTAATCCTTCACTTTCACACTCATTACCCTGATTCCTCTCTCATGACTACATTTTTCCGCATTCACTCTGGCTTCCTCCATTTCCTCATCTACCTACCCTCTCCAACTTTCACTGCTTTCCTTCCTTCATTTCTCATTCAGATGTCCACTACTCATATCTGCTGCTCCTTCTACTGTCTCCAATTCCACTTTCACTGCCCTTCTCATAGTTCCCAATGGTCCTCTGAGATCCTGGTACTCTATGTGCAAAGAGATAGTAGGAACTACAGATGCTGGAGAATCTGAGATAACAAGGTGTAGAGCTGGATGAACACAGCAGGCCAAGCAGCATCAGAAGAGCAGGAAAGTTGACGTTTTGGACCTAGAACCTCCTTCAGAAATGATTCAGCAATTTTGTGTCTCTCTTTTTTGGTCTTCCTGTCTATCTTGTTGTTTTCATCTGGTACAGCTTCTAATGTGGGTTCTTGCTGAAACAGCACTCCTCGTAAGTAATGGTCTGAATTTCCCTACATGTTAGTCCTTGTAGCATGTATATTATGAAAATTCATGATGAGACAGATGTCCTGAAGTTTATGAATAACATTAACTGCTTACATTGCCATAACATTATAAACTTACACAGATTGTGGAGCTTATGCTTACTGGATACATAGAGCAAAGGTATAGTGAACGCAAACCTACTAGTATCAGTACTACTGTTACTGAAGGTGGGTTGGGCACTTCTTTACAGGAATCCCATGCATCATAATTTCACTGAACTATCTTAAAAATACACTACCTGAGTGATTTAGAATCTATACAGTAAGATAACTGATTCAAGTTCAAAGAATCATTGAAGCAGCTATTTGTCAAATAACGGTATATAATTCCAATGGGGTCCAGTCTTTCTGCCATTTGTTCCAACAGAAAACTGGGAGGTCCGTTGGGATGCAAAAGGTGACAGTTTAATTCACTTGGGAAAATGGAATTACAATTGATTTTGTGTAATAAGTATAACTTACTCCAACTGTATAGAGTTAAACAAGGTAACAAGTCAGCTACTTCCAGGAAGACACAAATGAATCTAATTTAAACCAAATCTATAAAGCCTCTGAATGGTTCAATCAGGCTGTTTTTAGTTATTCCAGTTGTTTCCAGTTTAGACCAGTTAATTCTAATGAACTACGTTAATACTACTTGATGTTTCTAACTGGTATCAACCAACTTTTCTTTTAGCAATTTAATATTTACCAGAATTACTTTCTACTCCTAATCTTCAATAGCAGAAAATTAATTCAAGTTTTCATTCTGTTGTTTTATCCTGAAATCATAGGGTTTTGCAGTATTAACAAGGTGTTCTTTTTTATTTGTACTGTTCACTTCCCCTGTTCCTCATGATGTTCCTTCAGTTACTCTCACTGGAGATGCTGAGTACTGAATCATAATATCAACACCCTCTGTAAAACTGTTAAACAATTACAGCATTTGATGGAAAAGCATCTGCAGGGAAAATGAGAGAAATAAGAAAATGTGAACAAATGGAAATCTGACATAGAATAAGAGACCTCAAAGAGAATCAGAGAAAAATTCAAAGTTCTGTGTTCTGTTCATCTCCAACCATCACTTTCCTTTTCTTTCCTCCCCGGTACTATATGACACCACCAGGAGAATGAAAGGGGAAATCTGATTTCACAATTTCACAAAAAAAATACAATCAAGTATAAGGTAAGGTAGTGTAGAGCTGGACGAGCAAAGCAGGTCAGGCAACATCAGAGGAGCAGGAAAGCTGACATTTTGGGTCGCGACTAGTCTTCAAAAATGGTTAGGGGGGTGCGGTATGCTGCCTGACCTAATGTGTTCCTCCAGCTCTATACTGTGTTATCTCTGGCTCCAGCATCGGCAGTTCTTACCATCTCCCTATAATCAAAGTTTCCCACAAGTGGACGTGCCTGAGCTGAGAATGCATATGTTTCCGTTTCTGTGAAATCACTGAGATTGTAGTTACGCAAGCTGACTTTGTGTTCATGAAAACGACTGAATTCTCAAGATGTATTTTTTTTCCGTCGATTTGATTTTGACTTGTTGCTGGTTGCTCTGAACCAGCTACCCTTCACAACTGATCTGAGATGAAGAATCCACTATTTGGTTTTTGACTGATTGTTGGAGTAATGAATTACCCAAGGAAATATCAAGTTATGATTACTTTCTTCTACACTGTCTTTCTATACAAACATTATAGTCTAACTTCTTTGTAAGATGCAAATAGAGGCGCAGTATCACCAAGTCAGTTGAAATTGCAGGTGTCTTCATTGATTTTCATGCATTGCCATTCAATTTGCACTTACCCACCACCAGCAATTGCCTATTGAAGTTTCCATTAAAATGTATATGCATGCTTACTTCAGGAATATACATACAGCAATTGGGTGGTGCTGAGGTTCAAAGGCTGAAATATTGGTCCAGGTGTGGAGTAAAATAAAGCGAGCTTTATACTTCATGTAACAGTGCCTCAAGTGAGCGTTGTGTGACTCTGTGTAATTGAAGTAAGAAATTAACCTGTTCTCCGTACAAACATTTCTCACCTTCATCATCTCAAAAGCCATGATTTTTAAAATGAAAGAATCATTAGCTCTTGAATCATCGTTTTTTTTTATTTTCTGTAGCTGATTATAGCATACACACGGAGCATCATCCATTACCCTTATAATGTTCTTGTCAATATCATTGACTTAAGAATGGTCCTGTCCAATAAAGTCAATAACATTGATCAAAATGATAAATCTCCAACTGACACATACAGCAAAAACATTTTGAAATGAAAAATTATGAAGCTATGGCTGAAAACGTCTTCAGATTATGTGTTTGAACTAAATAAATAGTAGATTTATTTTCACAGCAAGTGTAGAAATGGGCCATTAGCCACTTTGGTACCTCTTCAGAGGAGCCATGTCTGTCCTGAGAAATATGCCACAGTGCTGTGATGATGGATGTGATAAATCATGCTGTTTTGGGGCTTGTTTGGAGAAACCTGTAGGGATTTTGAATTGTTTTATTAAATATGTGTCACATTTTATTCTCTAAGGCTTTAGCTGTTGAAAGCTGCTTTGACAATGCTGGTAAAAAGGAAGAATTGATAGAAAGACAGACCAAAATAAATAGTTTTCAGTCACACATTCGAAGAAACTTGTTTGCTATAGCGATTGTACAACAAAAGTCATTGGCTGTAAGTGCTTTAGGATCTCCTAAGGTCATGCAAAAAAAATACAAACTTTTCCTTACACCTTGCAGTCATACAAAAAGGGCTGAACATCTGAAGAAGCAGTTTAAAAAATCACTTAACAATTCTTCCTTGCAGGGTTTGTAATGTAGTTTCTTAAATTTATTTTTTCCCTTTTTAACAAATAAGTATTTTCAAACTTCAAACATACACAAGAATGAAAATTGCTTCAGGTTATCAAGGAATGTTGAATAAAGTGTTTTTCCTTCCTTGAACAAAATTATTGGCAAACATTTTGTTCTGCAAACGCAACCGTTTCGGATAGAATTTGCATAACTGTTTGGATGAGGGTCACATTTGTTTAACTTATGTGGGTAGACAGTTTAGTTCTATTATTGAAGGCAGCCTACCTGGTTATCAGAGCTTTAGGATTACACAGAAACATAGAAGATAGGAGCAGGAGGAGGCTATTTGGCCCTTTGAGCTTTCTCTGCTATTCTTCACAATCATGGTTGATAGATCAACTCAATAGTATAATCCAGCTTTCTCTCCATAACCCTTGATCCCATTCACCCCAAGTGTTATACCTGGCCGCATTCAATGTTTTGGTATCAACAACTTCCTGCAGTAGTGAATTCCACAGGCTGACCACTCTTAGGGTGTAGAAATGTCTCCTCATCTCCATCCTAAATGGCCTACCCCGAATCCTCATACTGTGACCCCTGGTTCTGGACACACCCATCATTAGGAACATCCTCCCTGCATCTACCCTGTCCAGTCCTGTTAGAATAGTATGAGTCTCGTGAGATCCCAGCACCACCAACCCCCTCACCACCTGCAACCATTCTTCTGAACTCCAGTGAAAACAATCCCAATATTGCCTTTCTCTCCTCATTCATCAGACCCACCAACCCTGGAATCAGTCTGGTAAACCTTCACTGCTCTCCCTTGAGAGCAAGAGCATCCTTCATGATCAAAGAACTCAAAGAAAGGAAGGGAGAAGCTATGGAGGGGCCGTTGGATAAAGAGTGATTACAGGAGGTGAATCCCAGTGGGAAAATTATGTTATCATGCAATTTTACACATTATATAGTTTCATCTCTCACCATTTATTTTTCCCTTCTCTGCCAAAAGCTCAGACTCTGATGTAATTTGGCATGAATAGGTGATCGTCAATACCTAATGATTCAAATAACTTTCATCATTAGCTCCTGACAGTAAGTGTTAGTGTGCCTTTCCACTATGAGGTCAGCACAGTTAAGCTCAATTCTAATATTAACTCCAGTGAACGCACGAGCAACTGGAGAGACTAGCAAGTGATCCCTGACCTCTACATTCTCCAACAAATCAAAGGGCTTTAAAGATAATTGTAACATGTCCGCTGGAAATCAGTAAACTCAATAAAAGTCTTGTGGTACCTTACTAGTTATTTGAAACTGTTTACGTTGGCGTGTTATTCATAGAATACCTTTAATATTGACAGGTATTCCACATGGACCATGGAACTTCATGTCTGCAGGTAGTAACTTCTGTTCCCTCTGCTACGGCATTTGATCCAAAAGGGCAGTCTCACACATTCCTGTATCATGTTTAAAATGAATGTGATATCTATTGATGTCAAATCAATTTCTGTCAGATCAAGATGGATAAATCTGCAATTTCCACATGCCTCAGATACCTTTTTTTCCCTGAATGGTGGTCGTTTGATTATATTAGCGCCATTGTATGAATAGGCATTTGGCTTTTTGCTGCACTGAAACTGGGACATAAGTTTATACAACCTCTGAAAATGATTTATAGTTTAACAGATGAAGCTTTTTTTTGTCATAGCTGAGCACTACGTATGCCTGAAATAACTCCACAGAGGCCATTATCCCATTGCCAAGTCACCTTTTATTTACACATGGAGACTCCTTGATACTGAACCAGCACTCTCTAAGCTTCGTCTCAGAATGAACAGAACCTCTGACATTCCTGTCTGTATCTGTCAACCAGGGATCCCTGTTTGGACCAGATTAACAGCTCCAATCAGGGAACTCATATTCTATGAAATCCAACTGGCTGACCTTGTTCCAATCACTTTATTCTCCCTCTCTGAGTCTGAGGATATAAGCTAGTTCTTTTTTTTGTAGCTCCTCCTGGGGCATTTTAGCACCAGGTCAGGTTCCTCCAACTCTACCTCTGATACAGGCCGTGTGTAACGTGCAGCATCTCACTTCTTGCACTGGAATGCCTTGGAAGAAGTTATGAGGTGTACAATGGTTGAGAACATTGATTCCATGAAAGGAACTGCAGCATCTATGTGTAAAAGAGTCCAGGCTTTACCCAGCCATTCCTGTGAATGTGGACAAGCTGCTAGAGGTAGCTTTTGTTCTTGTCGATATTATGGGGCACATCCACATCCATTCTGGTTGTGGCCAGCCTTTGGTTTCCCCCATCACCACCAGCTGTTTCAGTTTTGCCAGGGTCAGATTTTTCTGTGTGCAAAGTCTGATATTGTCAGCTGTGAGCAGAAATTTAACATCATTATAGGCTCTTCCAGTAGTGTATCTGTCAACGGGAGGCGGCTCAACACATTCACATTTGCTAGTTGCCCCCCAATGGTGTTCCAACTTGGAATTATATGCACTGAATAATAAATCCCTTCTCTGAACTCAGCCTGAAGCTATGAATGGCACTGCCTTGTCCTCTTTAAGTAGACACAGCAAGAGTTTGTGGTCTGTTGTTATTACAAATTTACATCTATAAAGGTGTTGGTAGAGCTTCCTGTCTCCAAATATAACCACCAAACCTTCTTTCTCTATCTGGGCATATTTACTGTCTTCATTGGCCAGTATCCTAGATACACATGCTCTTAGGCCTTCCACTCCACTGGGCCATCTAAGGGATAATGCTAGCCTGATTCCATACAGGGAGGCACCACACATCAGTACCAGAACTGGCCTGGGATCATAGTGCACCAACACCTTGCAGGGTGAACACTGGTTCTTCACTTCCCTGAAAGCTATGGCTTGGTTATGCAACTATTTCCAAGGCTGGCCTTTTATTATGACTTGATGCAAAGGTGCCAGGATGGAGGCCAGTTTATGTATGAACTTTCTGTAAGAATTCACCAGCCCAAGGAAGGACCTAAACTCCAATATAGACGTGACATCGGGGCACCTTTGATCACCCTCACTTTATCTTTCAATAGGTGTAGCACAGTCTTGTCGACTCTAGCCCAAAAGGGTCATTTGGAGTGCCTGGAACATACATTTTTCTCTTCTAAGGCAAGCATCTGCCTGGGAGAAACACGTAAGGACCATGTCCAAGTTCTCTAAGTGCTCCTTACTGGTCATCATCCAGATAACTGGTGACCTTGGGTAGACCATGTAACATGTTCCCCATCATCCACTGAAAATCTGCACAGGCTGATGATAACCCAAATGGCAGTCTCATATATTGGTACAAACTCTTATGGGTATTATTTGTAGCATATTTCTGGGAATCCTCATCTAACTGCAGTTGCAGATACGCATGGTTCACGTCTAGCTTTGTGAAGGACAGCCCTCCTGCCAGCTTAGTGCATTATTCTTCTATGCGATGGATCAGGTATCTAACCAGCTATGCTTACCGCTTGTTTAAAATCCCCACAGAAACGAACCAAAGTGACAGGCTTCACAATTGGTATGACAGTGCCGCCCATTCCGCAAACTTGAGTGGTTTGCTGACACTTGCGCTTTCCAGCCTTCTGATTTCTGCCCTCACTTTCACCTGTAAAGCAAATGGGACTGGGTAGGTCTTGCAGAATCATGAAATTGCTTCCTGGCCCACATGCAAGGTGACCTTGTCCAGTTTGATAGACCTTAGACCTTCCTGAAAATCCTCTGGGTATTTAATTAGGACTTCATTCAGGCGGTCATTTTCTGATCAAAAAATGTTGAGCCAATTTAGATGAATCTTTCTCAAATAATTTCACCCCATCAAGCTTGGGCCCAAGCCTTTTACTACAATCAGTGGTAACTGAACAAATTACTTTTCATAAGAGACCAGAAGTAAAGTTATAAGCTTAATCTGTAAATGTTCCCTCATATAGTTTCTCAATCCAGCCAAAGTATTGTGCAAATTTAAGGATTAAAGTCCAGAATGAATATTCTTAAAGACTGGTTCTGTGATCACTGAAATAGCTGTGTTGGTATCAACCTTAATAAGAAACAGGTGACCATTTAATCAGATATTTATTTTGATTCATTCTGATTTGGATGAAGCTAAACAAATTAAATGTTCCAGACCAGATCTAGGTGGACTTTATAAGTTTTGCAATCACCTGGATATCAGCCTGTGAGTTCTCTTAATCAATTCTGGTCTAGTGGAACTCTTTAGCTGTCACAAGACTACATTCTGGCTTGCTGAACCAGATCCTGGAGAAAATTTTAACCATTTGTCCAAGGCTTGACTTTGTTGCAGTGCCATGCTGTGGGCTGACCTACAGTCGCTTCTGTTCAGGATATGCCCTGCGTGCGGCTATGCAATTGCATTCACTCTTCCCCAAGCTCAGTTGAACTGGTGGGGGTATCCACTTCTATTGGAATACCCTGTGACCCAAATGCTCCACTTGCCGTATTTTCCAATGATTGAGCCAGTTGCAATGTTTATTTGGAAGCCAGTTGGACTTCAGCTATTAGGTGCTTTTGCATGGTTATATCATTAATCCCACACACTAAACAGCATCTCAACATCTCTTTAAGAGTTAAACTAATGTCACATCCTTCTAACAGCTTTTTTTAAACTGGCCAAAAATTCCTGATGGGGATTCCCTTTTTTCTCGAATTGCTGAAAGAAAAACTGACAGCATTTCAGAATTAAAGGTGGTTTGGGGTTGTAATATTTCTTAACTAAATCTATGAACTCTTGAAAGATTCCAGTGTTCGGGGAAGGTGAGCCTCCTACTAACTGAAAAAGCCGTGGGTCCACGAGCTGTCAGGAGAATTACTCGCTGCTTTTCATCTACCCCAATGTCATTTGCCCAGAAAAAAATTACACATTATATCCACATACTGGGACCAATCTTTGGCAGCAGTATCGAACAAGTTAAGCTTCCCAAATAACAGCATGATGCCAGAAATGTTTCTCCCAAATCAAAGACTGTTGCGAGCAATTTCTTCAGATGCTTTTCTCTCATTGTCACTGAATTAATTCCACAGAGGCTGGCATCCCATCACCAAAGGCTTCCTTTATTTACACATGAAGAGTCCTCGAGACTGATCGAGCTACTTCAGAGCCAGGTCTCAGACTGAACAGAACCCCTGACACTCACGTTTGTATCTGTCAGCCAAGGCTCCTCGATTGGACCAGATTAGCAGTCCCAATCAGGGAACTCATAATCTATGAGGTCCACATGGCTGACTTTATAATCACCACAATGCTGATGTCAACTCTCATATCCACGGTTTGGCCAACGGTTTGGGGTTTTTTTGCCTTATGACATGTCTTTTTTGAAAATGTTTATATGTTATAAAGTGACCAGGATATTCTAATCCTATCATATGGGTGACAAACAGTCATCCTAAATGTGTATTTCTGTTTTTGTTTTTCAAATCAAGGTTTTGTCAGGCTGTTATTTAGGCAAACTCTTCCATATTGCAACAAAGTCACTGTCAATGGAACGTTCATATTGTGCTTTCTTCATTATTCCTTTTACGGCTTCTGCTTCTACACAATTCAATAGCTTTCTTCAAACTCAAATCTTCTTTCGGTCATCATAGATCTGACAAAAAAAAATCAGTAATTCCAACAAAAATTCGGGCTCTTACGAATTCTAATCTCAAAGGTCTATAGACACAGCTTCCCCCTGATCCATAGAGGTCCTAATTAAATTTATCTACAGACTCCCCCCGGACGCTAAATCTTTTTGTTAAATCTTGCACTTTGAAACATCTGCTTTTTTCTCAGCTTAAAATAATTGTTAAAATCTTAAAGAACCCTTTCAAAAGTATGTGCATTTTTAAAAAGTTTTCATGCTTTATAATGTCATGAGCTGTAAGTCATTTTAATTGAACCAGTGTATTTAGTTTCTTAGCTTGAGATTTAGTATTGAAGTGTCAAGTAATTATATACTTTACAAATTGTTTTCTTTACAATGCCCAATCCTGCGTTCTATTTGACCCACGCTCAACAATAACTATTTTTAATGTTTCTTACATTCTCCATGGTAAAAGGGACACTTACCACCTTTCTTGAAATTGTCCTTTTGACAATTTTCTAAATGTTTATATCTATGGTCCTAATAAGTTTTTTTTATGTCAAAGCTATTGTTTAAATTATTAATGCCCCTTTCTACCCACAGGTTTGTGAGTATTTTAACTTTCTTCTTCTGTTCGAGTCTATCCTTCTCATCTTTGAAATTACCGTATTGTCACATTCAATCTGCCTTAATTAGAACCAGGTGGTCATTTAATCGGATATTTACTTTGATTCGTTCTGATTTGGATGAAGCTAAAGAATTTAAATGTTCCAGACCAGATGTAGGTGGACTTTATAAGTTTTGCAATCACCTGGATATCAGCCTATGAGTTCTCTTAATCAATTTAGGTCTAGTGGAACTCTTGAGCTGTCACAAGACTACATTCTGGCTTGCTGAACCAGATCCTGGAGAAAATTTTAAACATTTGTCCAAGGTTTGACTTTGTTGCAGTGTCATGTTATGGGCTGACCTAGAGTCGCTCTGTTCAGGATATGCCCTGCGTGAGGCTATGCAATTGCATTCACTCAAGCACTGTTCCACAAGCTCAGTCAAACTGGTCCATGATGTGCCTGAAAGCCTCAAGGATGGAAATCTGTAACGAGTGGAGCGCTACAGAGGTCAGTGCTCCAGCTACAATCATTTACATTATATGTTAATGACTTGAATGAAGAAAGTGAATGTGTTATAACCAAGTTTGCAGATGACAGAAAAAATAGTGGGATAGCAAGAGCTGAGGATGACATCAGGAGTCTGAAGATGGATATAGGCAGTTTGAATGAGATGGCAAAATCTTGTTAGAAAGGCCATTTCTCATGAGAACCTACAATAAGAGAGCATAATCTCAGAATAAGAGCTTAATTTAAGTCATAGATTAGAATCCCTACAGTGTGGAGACAGGACCTTCGGCCCAACAAGTCCCCACTGCCCCTTGGAGCATCCCACCCAGACCCATCCTCATCCCCCTATAACCCACACACCCCTGAACACTACAGGCAATTTAGCATGGCCAATCCACCTAGCCTGCACATCTTTGGTCTGTGGGACGAAACCGGAGCACCCAGACGAAACCCACGCAGACACAAGGAGAATGTGCAAACTCTGCACAGACATTTGCCCGAGTTTGGAATTGAACCCGGGTCCCTGGTGCTGTGAGGCTGCAGTGCTAACCACTGAGCCACCGTGCCGGAGGAATTTCTTCCCTCAGAATGCTGTGGTCTTTGAATTTAACCACAGAGGGCTGTTCAAGTTGTGTCATTAAGTATATTCGGGACTGAAATGGATGAATCTATAATTAGTTGAACCAACGATTACGGGAAAAGGTTAGAAAATGAAGTTGCAGGTTATCAGATCAGCCATGATGTCATGGAATGGCAGAGCAACCTTGGCAGCTGAATGCCCTACTTTTTCTATGTCTTGTGGTCTTACCATCTGCAAGAAGGCTTTCTGAAATTCATGAAAGTTCCATCGCACTTTCCAAACCCAAATCTATTTTCACCTAGAAGGACAACTGATATATGGAAACACAGCTGCCTTCACGTAACCTTCAAACTACTCACCATCCTGACTTGGAAGTGTGTCACCATTCCTTCGTGGTCACTGTGTGTCATGTGTGTCCTGCCCAGAGGTATGTGAACTCTCTTCTCCTTGAACTCCCACAGGGCTAAGGCTAGCAGGCAGTCAAGCTAGAGGTGGAAGTTCTGGCCACCTCTGAAGTATTCTGAGAGCCTGTTTGTGCTTCTTTCTCCAGCTGGGTGCAGACTGGCATCACCTTATCTCCTTGTGAGAAATGGACACCTGAAGTTGTCATCAGGCCATTGGAGTTCCTTCCATGGAATTATACTGCAAAACGATGAAAGATCATTCACCTGAAATGTTAAACCTGTTTCTCGCTTGACAGATGTTGCCAGAAAATTTCAGCACTTTTGGTTTTGGTTCTGGATTTTTGTTTGAATTATAAATTCTTATGGCCTGAAAAACTTCAGTAAACCTTTTATTTGGTTCACTGTATTTGGATTTGTTAGATAAGGAAATGACCTTCACTCTGGATAGCAACCTATTAAGTGTCATTTGGTGTATAATTCTGTGTGTAATCACCTGAGAGAAAGGACAGAATGTGTTGCAAATGAAGTGTAGATGTTCTGGCACATTGACGATATATTCACAATCGTGTTTATGGGAGCATCTTACCCAGTTGCTAGGACATGGACATTTCAGCACCTCCACAGAAGTAATCTCAATCTTTGCCTGCCAGGGCCAGAAGGTGAAGAACAAAATGCCAGGAAAGCAATGATCTAGTGTTGTTATCTCTGGTCTAATAATGTTCTGGAGACATGATTTCAAACCCTGCTACGGCAGATGGTGGAGCTACTTCTGGAATTAACAGTCTAATCATAGGATCCCTACACTGCAGAAAGAGGCTGTTCAGCCCATCAAGCCTACACCAGCAGTCCAAAGAGCATCCCAGCTAAATCCAGCCTCCAACCCAATCTCCGTAACCCCATATTTCCCATGGCTAATCTAGCTAATCTACATCTCCAGAAATTATGGACTATTTAAACTGACCAATACATCTAATCTGCACATCTTTGCACTGTGGGAGGAAGCTCATGCATACACATGAAGAATGAACAGATTTCACACAATCAGTCACCATAGGCTATAATCAAACCAAGGCCTCTGGCACTATGAGTTATTTGCTGCCCATGAAACCATGAAAGACTGGTGGGGAGAAACCGATCTCATTTACTAATGTCCACTATGGAAGGTAACTACCATCCTTGCCTGGTCTGGGTTACATGTGACTCCAGACTCAGAGCCAAGTGGTTGACTCTTAACTGCTCTCTGGGCAATGAGGCATGAGTAATAAATCATAGCCCAGCCAATGACGTTCATATCCCATGATTGATTTCAATAAAACCTTCATCTTGGCTCTCTCTGCCTTACTATGGGTTGTTTCCTGTAATGAGACAGAGAGAGAGATCACATGAGACAAAAGTGCCTGATACAGTTTGTGTGGGGGTGGGGGGAAGTATTGATGGATGTCAGGGTGAGTGAGTAGGCAGTGCGGATGACATGCAGACAAGTTGTCTCGCAGTGCTGTCATGAATGGGAATGAATGCAAACAATTATGAGACTCAGTGACACGGTGATTCAGAGGCAAGCACTGCTGTTACACAGCACCAGGGACCCAGGTTCAATTCTATCCTAGGGTGACTGTCTGCGTGAAGTTTACATATTCTCCCTGTGTATGCGTGAGTTTCCTCCAGGTGCTCCGGTTTCTTCCCACAGTCTAAAAATGTGCAGGTTAGGTAGATTAGCTATGGGAAATGCAGGGTTACAGGGATGGGGTAGATCGGAGCGAGATATTCTTTGGATGGTCAGTGTGGTCTCAATGGACCAAATGGCCTCCTTCCACCCAGTAGAGATTCTATGGTGCACCAACAGCCTTGATGGTGGGAGGTGATGAGAGAGTAAAGGCTGTGTGAGGTAGAAGATAGAAAATGTTAGCATCTATCCCACCGAAGCCTAGAAGGTCATTGACCTGCTGCCTACTTTGCTGAGCAGTCATTCAGACCACAGGGACCACATTGTCCTAGTGGCCAGTTTTGGAGCAATCTAGCAGGATCCGATATTGTGACCTCCTCCAGTGATCTTGTGGGAAGAGGATGCAGCATGCCGTCCACCAGGACATCCAGGTCTCTATCTGCAAAGCATGGTGTCAACTACCTCTTAAATCCAATATCCAGGTCAAGTTACCCAAAATATGCAGGCCAGTTCAAGGCTGACGGTGCATGATTAGGTGCACCATAGGCTTTTAAAGATAACTCCAGCACTAGGGATCCTGGGATACCCAGGATTGGAGAATACTCCTGCCTGCAATGAGGAGAGAAAATCCTCAATGGAATTCATCATTAAGAATACATCAATTTCTAGGAAGATTCAGTATCTAGATTCGGAATGAAATCAGTCATAAGGTCCAGTCATACAGGTGTGTGTAGCTCCAACAACACTCAAGAAGCTCATTAACGTCCAGGACAAAACACCCTGCTTGATTGGAACCATATCCACAACCATCCATTCCCTCCACTACCAACTCTCAGCAGCAGCAGTGTGTACCTCCTGCAAGATGCACAGCATAAATTTACCAACAAACCTAAGACAACACCTTCCAAAGCTATGACCACTACTGTCCAGAGGAACAAGGGCAGTAGATGCATGCCAACATCATCATCTGGATACCCCTTCCAAACAACTCACCACCCTAACGTGGAAATATAACACTGTTCCTTCACTGCCAGTAAGTCAAAATTCTAGAGCTCCCTCTCTCACAGCATTGAACATCAAATGAACCATAACAACTCAAGAAAACAACTTGACATCACTTTCTCAAGAGAAACTAAGGAAGGCCCAGCCCGTGACACAGACATGTCCCAGAGCAGTCCAATTGGATGGATGACCTGCTCTTGCTTCTATTTCCTATTTCTTATGGATAATTTAAACATAAAATTGTTGAAGACTTTATAGCCACCTCTCCCCGCTGCAGAGATAAAAATCGAAATATTGAATATTAGAGCAGGTTAAAGAGGTTATTTGGCATATTCCTGCTCTTTTTTACTAATGTTCCGATGTTCTTTGCTGACATTTGCTGATTTAGAAATCATTCTTTTATTCCACACAGTTATACCATGCTAGTCAAAGGCAATCTCTCCTCTAGAATATACTATAACTACAAGATATTTTTGTTCAGATGAAAAATATCTGAGAGAGCTCCCGGACTTAACAGGGAGACCATGAAAAAAATACGTAGACAACTGTAAAAGGTGCTGTTGAAAAGTAAAATCTATTGAGGACCTTTCTTTATTTCTTGGAAGCTTTCTCGTTAAGTTCAGAATCATCAATTTCACACAAAATGTTTTGCCTTAATTTAGATTTCCTAGACAAATGTAACTAAATGCTATATCATGCAGGTATATTATTGTATAAAATTATTTGTTTCCAATATATTTATAGTGATTTATAGTTTAAATGCAAACAAATAATAAAAAAAGACATTTCTTTTTTAAGAACCCTTTCTTGGTACCATTATCTTGTAAAAACTTTTCCTGACGGAAAGAGTACAGAAGATAGATAACTTGCTCTTGATGTCATTTTTGACATTTATTGAGGTTTGTTAGGTTAACTCTGAACCATCTTACAATGCAGCTAATGGGCTCCACCATTTTTGAACAGCTGACTTCCTCTTAGAGCAGCTGGGCATGTTATTAATGACCTAATTAGGATGTTGGCCTGAGGCACACTGGCAGAAATCTGGCAAATTTCAGCACGTCTGCTAAACTTTCATCTTTAAGATAGAGTTGCAGCCCGGGGCAAACAAAATTCTGTGAATCTTTTTTTAATAAAATTGTCACTTCCCATCAGGCCAGCCCAGATGTTCATGTCTTATGGGAGATTATTGTTGCACAGTGATACAAGAAAAGACTCCTTTTCCAGTTTATTTAACTGGAGGGGGTTCCAAAAAGATTTACCAGGATGTTTCCGGGAATAGAGTCTTTGAAATATAAAAACAGACTGGACGAACTGGGACTTTTTCTACTGGAGAGTGGAAGGATCAGGCGTGACCTTATTGAGGTTTATAAAATCAAGAGGCCTACAGATAAGGTGAATGACAAGGGGATTTTCCTTCAAGTGGTGGAGTTCAAAACTCGGGGACGTATTTTTAAGGTGTGTGGAAAAAAATTTAAAAAGGACATGAGAGGGAGCTTTTTTAAACAGAGAGTGGTTTGTGTGTGGAATGCACAGTCAGAAAAAGTGGTGAATGCAGGTGCACTTACAACATTTAAAAGACATTTGGATAAGTTCTTGAATAGGAAAGGCTTGGAGGCATATGGGCCAAGCACAGGCAGATGGGAGTAGTTTCGTTTCGGAACACGGTAGGCATGGATGGGTTGGACCGAACTGTCTATTTCCATGCTGTATGAGTCTGTGACTCTATGAAATGAATCAAGTAAGGCCTTAACAATTTTATGATCCTGAAGAACTTGCCACAGTTTTGTAGTTCTGCAATCTGTTGTGTAGGTGTTGTCTTTAAACATTGAACACGTGTAAGTGAAGAGCCTGCCTTTTCTGAGCTATTCATCTACTCAAACTAAGCAACACATCTGAAATAAGGCAAGTTATGGTTACAGTTCTGCATTTCATAAATGCGACTCGAAACATAAATTCTCCAGGTGAGTTATTCTCTGTATCTAAGGATTGTTCTGGAAAATTCATGTGTTGCAACACATTCACTGGATGAGAATACAATGGAATCAGGTGTAAAACTGATTTTAAACTTTTGAAGACTGAATTCAATGTGGAGTAAAATTACACAATATATAATACATTATTGTACCCATTCCCACCAGTGTAGGTTAAAATTTCTTATCATGTGCTTCTTTCAGTCTGGTGTTTTAATGTCTCCTTCCCTTGTTCTCTACTGCATCAATTCCCTGTGGTTTTCTATACTTCTTTCCAGGAACCACTGTTATAGTTTCTAATTTTCAGGAAGAATATTTCATTTTTATTTTTAAGGATTAAGGTGAAGCTAATTGAAGAGCATTAAGAGAAGTTTCTAATGAGCTTTTGGGACGAATTTGGTAGAATAATTAGAAAGAAATTGGTTTTCTCCCCAGAAGTAAAGTCTGCAACCAGAGGACGTATTTTAAGATAACTGAGAAATATCCGAGGGATATTGAGATGAAGTTCCTTTTTTTATGAACAGCAAGCAGTTATCAACTGGAACTGCCAGAAAGTTAGGTGGAAGCAGATTCATCAATGATTTTTATAAGGGGATCAAGTACACCTCCGCCACTTGTCACAGGTTTCATCTGCGGTAACTTGTGCAACAAGTCTGTTTGAAAAATCATAGAGGAAATTTCATACCGATGTTGTAGTCAGTCCCTATTTATTTGAGCATTTTCATTCTCCAACTCTGCATTTCTTGTTCAGCTTAAATCCCCCCGAAAGGATCAAACCAGAGCTTGAGAAAGGGAGATAGTGGATTGGTCAGTTTGACCTGCATTTTTGGAGAGCTGAATGGGAGTTGAAATACACAGTAGTCTGCTCAGGTGCACCTGAGAAATAATTGAGAAACATTTTAATTAAAGGTAAACAATTTCTTGAACACCTTGGAATAGCTCGCACGCTGATATAGACAGAGTTTTGCTTTAACGTTTGTTGCTAATGCCCACATTTGTGCAAATGTTATTGTGGCTTTCCAGATACAAGTGGCTTTATATATTGAGCTATACCAAATCAATGAGCAGGCACAGGATAAGTGGTCAGAACTATGATATTGCAGGGTTGCAGGCATAATATAAAGGGACTTAATGTGTTAATCATTAAAATGTAAATGTGATGTGAGCTGTCACATGCTATCGACTCTAACAGAGGAATGGAAGAATTGTACCAGAGTGATACAAGTCTTATTCTGTATATTAAATGTACAAAATGTTTTGCAGTGCCTATTGAGGGTCAAACAGTAGTCACTTTTAGATAAGGTAGAGACAGAAATACAGAAGTTTCAGAGTATGAGCAATCCAGCTGAGTAAAGTAGACTCAAGAGTGCAGTATGAACATCCAATTCCCACCATTGTGCCTGCAGAATCCAAGAGGACAGAATACGAACTGACACAATGGGAGCAATGCTGTCCAGAGAGACAGGAACCAGACCACAAACTAATAGGTCAAGAACAAAAAGTAGGGCTAAATAGATAGCTTTTATGAAGAGCAAATGAGGTAACATGGGCTGAATAGCCCCCTCTCAATGCTCAGCATAATTCTGTGAGCTGCAAGTAATTTTTAAGCCAATTTTCCACGAAAGCAATATTATATTCACCCAGATTTGCCAACACAGCAAAAATATTTCCTTGATTCGTCAAAGTTCTGTTGTAAAGAGATGCACATGTCTCAGGATAGGAAATTGGGGAATAAACATTTCTCCTTCCTGAGTTAAGACTAATGTGATGTAAGTCCCCTCTTGCTGCTAGTTGTAAGTTGCATAATTTTGAAAAAAATGCTAAATCAGTTCCTGGTGGGTTTGAGTATATAAACATTCTCCATTATTTAATGCTAATGAGCTTCAAACTGTCCCTTTTACTTAAGGAGACCAGGGTAATTGGTACAAGAAACTCAAATTCTTTGTGATATCACAAGCCAACCCTTATTAAACTCACCCATTGCCGATCAGTTAATCTGGCAGCTAAAGCTACAATTTACCTTCTGGGGGTAATTTGACTATCGGTGTCTTCCAAGCATGAAACCATTTAGTTAGATACTAGACCGGTCACTATTAAGGCCACAGCGATCTTAACAGCGCACCATAATAACAGGCTGGCAGCTTGGGGAAATCCAGCCTCAGCTATATACAAGGACAGTGACTTCCAGGATGGTGATGCAGGGGAGAGGCGGCACCACTTAAAACAAGCAATGTAGGTGCTGGAGAAACTCAACAGGAATGGCAGGAAATAGAGAAACAGAAGTAACGTGCAAGAGTTCCGAAGAAGAATCATATAGGACTTAAAACATTAATGTTGTTCCTTTCTCTGCAGGTGCTGCCAAACCTGTTGAGTTTCTCCAGCATTTTCAATGTTTGTTTCAGATTTCCAGCATCTGCAGTTGTCTGCTTTTATTTGGCAGCACTTTCTAACCTCACAAATTACTTTTAAAAACCTATGATTAAAAATATGATTTTTTGTCTGAATGAATAAAGAGTATTCCTTGACACTTTTAGTTCTGGTTAACTTCAATTGGCTGGAAAAGCTGATCAGATCAGGGTTCAATCACCAGCATGACCCAATGTGATCATCAATGCTTGGTCTACATATTGCAAGAAGATTTCCAATGGCTGCTTTTAGCTTCTTCAAAAATCAGGTGGCGATCGAAGATGGTGGAATCTGGGCAGATATTTGGCAGCGAATTAATATCAGCTTTCCCCCATTGCAATATCAATGCAAAGTTGTTGAACTGTTGTGCTAACTCTGTACATGTTTCCTCGTGTTGTATGCAGGAGCATTGCTTCAGTAAGTATGCTTCCTTCTGTTTTTGTGAGGGCTGGAAATTGCCATGATTAAATATATTTAAGTTAATTCATTATGAGATAAAAAGAACAAATGTCACTTTACAAGCATCCTGGATTGGTCAGTTGAAGAGTACAAGAATATAACAAAACTCGGAAGATAAGACCACAGGAAGTAGGAACAGGAGTAGGCCATTCAGCCCTTCAAGCTACCCTGACATTTAATAAGATCATGAAGAAAAACATCAGAGTTGACATTTCAGGTCTGGAGACCCTTCTTCTGATTTTTTCTTCACAGGTACTGCCAGACCTGTTGACTTTTTCGAGAAACTTCTGTTTTTGTTCCTGTGTATCTTCAAAATGATCTCCTCTTGTCATGAAAAATTTGAAATGATTTCAGTAAAACTTTCCTCAAGTCCATTTTTCTGTGTTTTCCCTATAATCCTTGATTCCACTATTGATCAAGAAACTCTCTATCTCAGCATTAAATATACACAAGCTGCCCCCACAGCTCTTTGTGGCAGGATTTCTAAGAACTCATAATTCTCTGAGAGAAGACATGAATGAAAGGAAGCCATTGAGCTCATTGAAGTTCATCCCTACAGTCCTTTAACTCTTGCAATAAATGACTTCAATATTTTTACCTATATTATCTTGTTTTATGGGTTGTTCTGAATATTTATATCTCTATGAATGAATAAAGAGGCTTCCCTGACACTTTCTTTGATCTGCTTTTCCTCTATTTCACCATGTATTCTTTGCTCCTAATTCCTCACCACTTCAACAAATTGGCTTTACTGTCTCTATATAATTTTACAAGCCTCCTTCACTGGTATTTTTGCGAGGCTATCAATATTAAGTTCCTGCAAGATTTTCATACAGTTCAACTCATTACACAGAATGAGCTCTGCTACTCTCTTTTGCATGTACTCTGATGTTTAGTAGATACATTTTCTAAAGCCAAAACTGAACATAATCAAAATAATTTTACAAAGTTTGATCCATCTTTAGGTGCCCCAGGCCCTTTTCATTTGTACACATCAAATATTCAGTCACACGTTGCCCAAAATATGCTTGGAAAATGTGTCAAATGTTTTGTGCCAGTTGGACATACTACTATTAACTTCTGTGTTTGAAGTATGGTTGACTATAACATTGTAAAGTTTTACTGAAATCATTTCAAATTTTTCATGACAAGAGGAGATCATTTTGAAGATACACAGGAACAAAAACAGAAGTTTCTCGAAAAAGTCAACAGGTCTGGCAGTATCTGTGAAGAAAAAATCAGAAGAAGGGTCTCCAGACCTGATATGTCAACCTGATGTTTTTCTTCACAGATGCTGCCAGAGCTGCTGAGCTTTTCTAGCAACTTTGTTTTTGTTCCTGATATACAACATCCACTGTTCTTTCGGTTTTTATCATATTGATGATGTAGGGCTGCCAGCTGTAGCTGCTAATGCTACTTCCACTTTCCGAAACAATATGCTAAATACCAGCAGCTAGAATGTGGCATTATTGGAAATCTTTGTCCTCTACAGTGGGATTAAATAGTATTGTGATCTGACATTAGTATTTTTTGACCTATTCAGTGGTAAGCATTAATAAAGGGTGTTCACTTACATGTTAGAACTTGGAGAAAGCTGGTCAGCCTTTTCCTGTCTGATATCAAAGTCAAAGGTGCACAAAGTCCTTATCAGAAACGTGCTCTACCCATGTAATGTTGCAATAACATTACAAACTCAGGAACACCTTCAGGACCAATGGACAAACTCACTCATGTCTGTAAAGAGATTGATCTGACTATCAGCATCAGGAAGATAAATGTCACAGTCCGGGATGTTGCTGGATCATCATCTATCAGTATTGACATAGCGTGAAAGAATCACACACCTACGATCTGTAACCACCAACAATCTGTCACTGTGTGCTGAAATTGACACGCATATCACAAAAGCTTCACTTGTATGTGTTCAAGCTCTGAAAAAGAATGTGGAACAACAATGACCTGAATAAGAACACAAACAGTGAGGGTACAAAGTCGGTATACTCAGCGCACTTATTGGCAGTGGTGATGCCTGGATAACACAGGCCAGGCAGGAGAAAAAGCTGAACAGGTTCCACCTGTATGTCTCAGAAATACACTTAGCATCTCTTGGCAGGAAAAGTACAACAAAGGTCTTGGAGCATGATAATTCAATCAACATAAACTCATTGTTAAGTTAATGAAGCCTGTCCTGGCTTAGCCATGTGTTGGATGGATGTTAACAGTATACTCACAGATGTATTGTATGATGAATTAATTATGACCTGCTAGCTGCCCATATCTTCTCTAAAAATGAAATATGAAGATGGTAGACATTGAAAACTAGGAAATAATTGCTGACAGTCATAATGTCTGGAAGCTTACCTTTTGGAGAAGCTTAGGAAGAGGTGAGTGGAAACAAAAAGCTCGCCTGTCCAAGGAGACAGTGCAGAGAGAACAGAAGTCAGCAAATTGTGCACCTTCTCAGCCCAACATCATCCTCAGCAACAAATGCAATAGAAACTGCTATGCCAGAGAGGGATTTATGAGTAACATCAGGTAATGCTTAACACAGTTGACAACAAAGTTTCCAGTCCTTTCATTTCAATAGCCCTGGCACATTCTGAGCTGGCTTCATTCAAGCATAGCATTGAGTTGGAAGGTAAGTTGAAGTTTGGTGCAAGTTTCAGAGACCTTAACTGTGTTCATGTTCATGTATAGAATCATAGAATCCCTACAGTGTGGAAACAGGCCCTTCAGCCCAACAAGTCCAAACCGACCGTCACAGCACTCATGTGAACACATCCCTCTATAACTCACCTAATCTACACATCCCTGAACACTATGGGCAATTCAGCATGGCCAATCCACCTAGCCTGCGCATCTTTGCACTGTGGGAGGAAACCAGAGCACCCAGAGGATACCCACGCTGACACGGGGAGAATGTGCAAGCTCCACACAGGCCCGCACCCACCGGTGGAATTGAACCCAGGTGCCTGACACTGTGAGGCAGCGGTGCTAACCACTGTGTCATCATGCCAGTGGATGCTGAATAAATGCTTTGGAAGGCGGGATCACGAGTAAAATCCCAGAAGTTACTGCTGCTGATTGTAACCTTTGGGCTTCCCTAGAATTTTGCAGAGCCTCCAGTCTCTGTAATCCCACCACCGATCCCTACACCAGTATTCACCAGGCTCCTCTGCACACAACAGTCAAATTAGAAGCAATAGGAGGCATGAGAGCCTCTGTCCAACTCAATTCCATGCTGGTGACCAATGATATCTATCTGAAGATACCAAGTAAATTCTGGCATGTTGTAATGGAAACATAGACCTGATGTAATGGAACAAAAATTTCCCCAGTGCAATGAAGGAGAAAAGCTGATCTTATATCACTTTTGAACTTACCATTTCTGAAAATTACAACGCTTTTAGATTCCATATGATTTATCCAAAGATTTTTTTTTAAAAAAACTGGTTCCAACAATTATTCTTCAAATATCCTTATGAACTTATGCCAGGATGAGAATTACACTTCTCATTAGTACAAACTGACAGTATTTGCTAACTTTTCAATTTTCTGAAAGAAGGTACCATGGAGCTGTGCTATTATTAATTTGTTTGCAGTCTTTCTTTACATTTTTTTTTGAAATCTAGAGCAACTAAAATTAAGAAAACCCAAATGTATTTTGTTATGCCATATTTCATAGAAATTAAGAAATATTTTTCCAATGCAGCTTAACCTATTTAATTTTATCTTGTCATCCCATGATTTTTTTTCCCCAGTAATCCTTCCAGAGTCAAGTCTGTTATGATAAACATCATAGTTCCATTAGGTTATGTGAGTTTCGGTTGTGGAAGTAGACATTTGGTGGGAAGTAGACATCTTTGATAAGGTCAGCGCCTATTACCCAAGAGATCTTGTATCAGTGATAATAGGAAATGTAGATGCTGGAGAATCCAAGATAACAAAATGTGAGGCTGGATGAACACAGCAAGCCCAGCAGCGTCTCAGGAGCACAAAAGCTGACGTTTCGGGCCTAGATCCTTCATCAGAGAGGTCTAGGCCCGAAATGTCAGCTTTTGTGCTCCTGGAATGCTGCTGGGCCTGCTGTGTTCATCCAGCCTCACATTTTGTTACCCAAGAGATCTTCTTGGGCAACTAAAGACCATGTGGTGAAGGTACATGGACAGGACTGTTTTTGTAGAGGGTTCCAGGATCTTGACTCAGCAATGGTGATCGAATAGTGATCTATTTCCATGGTGGGATGGAATGTGACGTGGAAAGCTTGCAGCTGATGGTTTCCCAAGCACTAGATGTCTCCATCCTGATAGTTGGTAAAAGTTGGCAGATTCCAATGTAAAATCTTTACTATTTGCTGATACATCACTGTTTCAGTTACTTGGAATTTCACTTTATTTAGTTCATGGTGAAAAAAACTGTAACAACATGTCCAGTGATTTAAACTCGCTGACATGAACAGCTGCTTCAGGTCAGAGAATAGGTGAGAGTTGTTCAATTGCTGTGACAATAAAAGTACATGATAGCTTATGTGGATACATTCATTAACATCCCTGGGCTTTTGCGGGATGTCAGAGATTTATTAGCATATGCAATTTGAAATTCAGATAAGGTATGCTTTTAGAATTTGTGAAAATCAGCTCTCAGATGCATACCTTTGCATAGATTTCTTTGTTACTCAGGTCTGTATGACACACGGCATGAAATCCTTTCACTGCTTCAAACAGCTGAGATCTTACTTCCCTTTAGGGACTATGCCTGGTGTCAGGGACTCCAGCTGTCATTTCCTTCTGTGATGGTAATAAATGATTTATATTAAAAATGGTATATGTAATACTTAGTCCCATGAGGTTCAAGAAAAATGAAGCCAAGTCATTTCCATATAGAGTTTATGTGTCGTTAGCAATATTGCTTTATCCCGAGCAGCCCGATGCAAACAGATAATGGCATTGACACTGCAAGCTCAGGTAGGACTCAAGCCAATCAATGCTAAGTCTTCACACCTTCTCAACCCCCAATGATCGATAAATTCTTAATGATAAGCTGGTGTTGCCATTTTAAACAGGTTTCCAGAACTTTCCGTCCCACACTTGTGAGCTGCCAACACATAATTAACGCTTGTGTTATTTGATCATCACGTCTGTCTGCCGTCTAGCGAGGAGACATAACAAACTCGCAAAACGTAAATATATACGAAATAAACCAAAATGCTTTGTGGGCAGGCATTTTTCTGCAGCACAGATTGACAGCCCCTCGTACATAAGACTATCATAGAATGTTCCAGCTCCTTTCTCTATTGTACTTCTCCCTCCTGTCAATCCGAGCAATTCTCAGATAACAAACCAATGATACTTGACAGTAATTAATGATAAAACTGGAAATAAATTAAATCAAATAAGCAATGGCAAATATGATGATTACTTTGGACATACTAGATTAATTTTAATTTTTATAATCCCTCTTAACAAAGAAAATGCTAACTAAAAATAATACAAATTTAGCAGCAAGGTTTTCTTCCAAAATGAAATTTGTTTCTCTATAAACTGAATAATTTGACCATTAAAAACAAGAGACACCCTGAATTTGATGGATTTCTGCCAACATGCGGAGCTTGTAGGGAGGTACTCAGTTACACTCGAGTGACAAATAGAACAGTGTTGCCAAAAATGTTAGCATTGTGTTCGTATGCATGGTGCTGTGTAATATTTTGGGCACAAAACAGTTATCCATGGCACACATGCGTGCATGCCGAGAGCCATGTCGTTTGCCTTCTAAGAAAGGATGTAGGCTGGTTGGAAGACACTGACTTGACGAAGACGCTGTCGTTTTGAAGCTTAATGCACCAGGTAGCACCCTCTCAAACACAGATTGCTGAAAAAACCTTCAACAGCAGGAAGAACCTTTCCCACCAATACAATTTAAAAGGCTCATGCACCAGGTTAGATTCTGATTGGTGCTGAATAGCTTGCCGACTTTGTAGAAATGCTTAAAATAAAACATCGAAATAAAACGCAGACCCCTTTTGCTCAAATCCAACACTCTCCCTCCACCTGGAACCCTGCCTCTGGCCTCTTACCTGCTCTCAATCTTTTCATTGAGAACTGTCAATGTGACGTTAATTGCCTCAGTTTCGCTACCTCGCTCACCAAATCCAATCTATCTCCCACCAGACTGACTGCAGTCAGCGCACTCTGATCTAACCCTGACTTTATCATTAGGCCTGCCGATAAGGGTGGTGCTGTTGTAGTCTGGCATACTGACCTCTACCTTGCAGAGGCTGAGTGCCAACTCTCACATACGTCCTCCTACCTTCCCCTGGATCATGACCTCACCATAGCATACCAGGCCACTGTGTCTACTGCAGTTACTGATTTCATTTCATCTGGTGATCTCCCCTACTCCAATTCCAAGCTAATAGTCTCCAAGTCCCACACAGCTTGCTTCTACCTCCTGCCAAAAATCCACAAACAGGACAGTCCGGGCATACCCATTGTTTCAGTCTGTTCGTGCCCCACAGAACTCATCTCTTCCTACTTTCTCCAATCCCGACTAACATTCATCTATGGTTTATCTGACGCCTTACGCCAGTTTCAAAACTCTAGCATCCTTCTCTTTACCATGGACATGAATCTCTTTACACATCTATTCCCCACCAGGAGGGTCATAGAGGTCTCTGCTTCTTCCTGGAGCAAAGACCTAAGCCATCCCTATACACCACCACCTTCCTCCTCTTGGCTGAGCTTATCCTCACCCTCGATAACTTCTCTCTCAACTCCTCTCATTTTCTTCAGGTAAGAGGGGTTGCTATGGGTACCCTCATGGGCCCTAGTTATGCCTGTCCCTTCATGGGATAGGTGGAATATTCCTTGTTCCAGTCCTATTCCAGCCCCCACCCACAAGGCTTTCTCCAATACATCGATGATATCATCTATGCTGCTTCCCTCTCTCATCTAGAATTTGAAAACTTCATCAATTTCGCCTCCAATTTCCACCCAGGCCTCACTTTCACCAGGTCTATCTCTGACTCCTGCCTTCCCTTCCTCGATATTTCTGTTTCCATTTCTGGGGATAGACTGGCCACTAAAAGACTGCCACAGCTACCTGGACCATACTTCCTCACACCCTGCTTCCTGTAAGGACTCCATCCCATTCTCTCAGTTCCTCTGTCTCCATCACATCTGTACAGATGAGGCCAACTTCCACAAGGGAGCCTCAGAAATGTTCACATTCTCCCTCACCCACGGATTCCCCAGCTCCATTGTCAACAGGGCCCTCAACCGGGTCCGATCTATCTCCCACTCTTCCACCCTCACCCCTTCTTTTCCCTTCTGCAATAGTGATATGGTTCCCCTTATCCTCACCTACCATCCCACCAGCATCCACATCCAAAAGATCATCAGGCGCAATTTCCACCACCTCCAGTGAGATGCCACTATCAGACATGTATTCCCCTCCCCTCCCTGTCCACCTTCTGCAGGGACCATTCCTTCTGGGACACCCTGGTCCACATTTCCTTCACTCCCAACACCTCCCCACACTCCAGTGGCACCTTCCCCTATAACCGGAGATAATGCAACACCTGCCCATTTATCTCCTCCCTCCCCAGTATCCAAGGGCCCACACATACCTTCCAGGTGAAGCAATACTTCACCAGCACTTCCCAGAATCTAGTTTAGCGCATTCGCTGCTCACAATGTGCTCTCCCCTACATTGGGAAAACGAAGCACAGACTTGATGCCCGCTTCGCAGAACATCCACGTTCTGCCCACAAAAAAGACCCTGAACTACCTGTTGATTGCCAATTTAACACACCACCCTGTTCCCTGGCCAACATCTCTGTCTCTGGCTTGCTGCAGTATTTCAGGGAAGCCCAACGCAAGCTGGAGGAACAACACCTCATTTTCCGCTCAGGGACCCTACAGCCCCCCGCAGTCAATATTGAGTTCAATCATTTTAGGGCCTAAACTTTCCCTTGTCTCAGGCTACCCCACACACCAGGTCTTGTTACCACATAGCCTGCCACTACACACCCCTTGTTGTTAGTCACTCACAGTCCCCATTAGCAACTATTCACCCTCCCAGCCTGACCGTTAGCGGCTCCTTTGTCTGTCCAACTGCCTTTCTCTCTCTTTGGGCTCTATCCTATTGTTTACTCCCTATCCCACCCACCTCCCTATTTTCTGCATATAAACTGATGTATTCCCACCCACCATCAGTTCTGAGGAAGGGTCACTGGACCTGAAACGTTAACTCTGTTTTCTCCTTCACAGATGCTGCCAGACCTGCTGAGCTTTTCCAGCAACTTTGTTTTTGTTCCTGATTTACAGTATCCGCAGTTCTTTCATTTTTTTTAATAAAACAAAAATGGTGAATGTTGAAGGTTAGAAACAAAGAAGCAGATTGCTGATGACATTCAACAACTCTGGCAGTCATCTGTGGAGAGAAGGCAGAGTTAATATTTTGAGTCAATGACTATTCTTTGGTTTTGTGTCTACGTGTGTGTGTGTGTGTGTGTTCGTTAAAGTCAGCATGCAAGTAAATGTTTATGTTTGTGTGCGTGTGTGTTTGTGTGAGCATCTGTGTGTTTCCGTAAGTGCGAACGTGTGTGTATGTATGTATGTGTGCACGTGAATGTGGAGTGTGTGTGTGTGTGGAAGAGGGAGAGTGTGTGTGTGTGCATGCGTGTGTGTGTATGTGTGTGTGTGCGCGTGCGCGCGCTGCATGTGGGTATGTGTGTATTTGGGTGTGTGTGTGTGAGTGGGTATGGGTGTGCATATGTGTGCGTGTGCATGTGTGAGTGTGTGTGAGTGTGTGTGTGTGGGGGGGTGGAGTAGAGAGTGTGTGTGTGGTAGAGAGACAGTGTGTGAGTATGTGTGTGTGTCTGTGGGTGTGTGTGTGCGTGCGTGGGTGGGTGGGAATATGCATGTGTATGGGTGTCCCTTTGTGGGTGGGTGTATGAGTGGGTATGTGTGTGTGCGTGTGCCTATGTGGGTGGGTGTATAAGAGTCTGCGCGCGCGCGCTTGTGTGTGTGTGTGTGTGTGTGTGTGTGTGTGTGTGTGTGTGTGTGTGTGTGTGTGTGTGTGTATGTGTTGGTCCTCATTTCGAGCTTGCTGCTCAGATCACTTACTCCCAGATGTGGGTGAAGTAGCTTTGATTACGATTTGATTTCTTTTTCATTCTTCTAGTCTCTAGGGAATACAGGGTTTTTTATGCTCAATCTCCCTTCACAGGACAATTCCCCCATCTAAGGAGCTAGTTAAATCAATCTTCACACACTCTCGTAAGGCAAGTAGGTCCTTCCTTACGTAAGGAGTCCAAAACTAGACAGGCTACTCCAGGTCTGATCTTACTGTATGGCTCCCAATGAGCTAAAGCCTGTCAATTCCAAAGTACCCCATTTATTCTGATACTGAGCTGTTTGATCATCAACAAATTCTTTCCCCATGCTAGTTTGTTATCTTTAATCTCAAGAATCTTAACTTTGTCTATAAAGCACACTTCAGCTCGTACATTTGAAAATCCAAATTTGCTGCATCTACCAGTTCCCATTCAACTTAATAGTCACATTCTCAAACTATAGACTGGTCAACCACTATTTCCCATTTATTTATCTGTCCGGGTATTCCTTATTCATGTTACAATTTTCAAAAGTCCTTTTACCACATTCTCAACAATGGAATCTGGCAAACTGCCAACAACTGACATTAAGCTAACGGGCCTCTTGAGTACTGTTTTCTCTCTTCCTCATTTCTGAAATAGCAGGGTCATGTTTGCCATCTATCAACCAATGGAAATAGTTTCAGGATTTCAGGAATTTTAGAAGATCTGACCAATGTATAATTTATCTCCATGGCCACTTCTTCTAAAATCCTCCAGCAAAGGTTAGAGGTAGTAGGAACTGCCGATGCTGGGGTCTGAGATAACAATGTGTCGACCTGGATGAACACAGCAGGCCAAGCAGCATCAGAGGAGCAGGAAGGCTGACACTTCGGGTCTGTGCCCTTCTTCAGAAATGGGGAAGGGAAGGGGACTCTGAAATAAACAGAAAGATGGGGAGGCAATAATGGAAGGTGGATAGAGAAGCAGGTAGGTGGAGAGAAGATGGACAGGTCAAGGGGGAGAGGGGATGAAGCCAGTAAAGGTGAGTGTAGGTAATTGACCAACTCCCATCCCAACTCCCTACCTACACTCTCCAGCTATCTGCTTCTGTATCCACCTTCCAAAATCGCCTCCCCCTCTCTCTATTTGTTTCAGAGCCCCCTTCCCCTTTCCCATTTCTGAAGAAGGGTCCAGACCCAAAAAGTCAGCTTTCCTGCTCCTTTGACGCTGCCTGTCCTGCTGTGTTCATCCAGCTCTGTATCTGGTTATCAACAGTAAAGGTTGGCAGGTTTGGGTTTTATTTTTACACATAGTCTCATCATATGCAGTATCATTTCTTCACTCATGCCAATTTCTTTAAATTCTTTATTGCTCAGCCAACAGTCTAATACTTGTAATGGGCAGGCTGTGAAATGAGGAAAGGTTGGAAATGAATGCTTTGGAGTTTAGAAGAGTAAATGGCCATTTAGAGTCATAGTTGTACAACATGCATCCATGCATCTTATTCTTCTGGATGAGCCTAACATGAGAGATCTTGCTGAAAGCCTGACTAGAATCCATGTAAACAATATCCACTGCTTTACCCTTATTGATCACTTTTGTCACCTCCTCGAAAAATTTAATCAAGTTAGTAAGACATGGCGTGCTGTGCATAAAGCCATGCTGACTGTCCCTAATTAGGCCATGCTTTTCCAAACATGCGTAAATCCTATTCCGAAGAATTGTCTCCAATAGCTTCCCAACTACTGATGTGAGACTCACCGGTCTGTAGTTTCCTGGATTTTCCCTATCTCCCTTCTTGAGCAGAGGAACAACATTAGCTACGTCAGTCCTCCAGGACCTCTCTAGTGCTTAGTGAGAATAGAAACATCTTGGTCAAGGCCCCAGCAATGTCCACTCTTGCCTCTCTCAGGAACCTGGGGTAGATACCATTAGGCTCTGCGGACTTATACACCTTTATGCTCATCAACAGATCCAACATCACATCTCAAAATGCCCTAGCATATGAGCATGCTCCACACACAAACCTCACAATGCTCCATATCCTAATCTTGGATGAATACCAATGCAGAGTATTAATTTAGGGTCTCACCTACATCCTCCACCTCCAAGCACAAGTTCCCTCCTTTATCCTTGAGTAGTCTTACCTTCTGCCTAGTTATCCTCTTCTTTTTAATGTATCTATAGAATGCCTTGGAATTCTCTTTAACCCAACTTGCCAAAGTGATTTCATGGCTTCTTCTTGCTCTCCTAATTTCCTGCGTGAATACTTTCCTGCTTTTGTTATATCCCTCACAGGCCCTGTTCAATTTTAGCTTCCTAGATCTTACATATGCTTCTTTTCCCTTTTTGACTAAATTCACCAACTCCCTCACTATTCAAGTATCCCTTACCTTACTAATCTTATTCTTCCTCCTTACAGGAACATGCTAGTCTTGAACTCTCCCCAGCAGGTCTTTAAACAGTTCCCACACGTCAAAACTGGATTTACCTGGTAACTGCTCATCCCAATTAACACTCTCTAGCTCCTCTCTAATTTTAACAATTTAGTACCTTCCTGCAAGGTCCCAACTTATCCTTGCTCCTAGAGGTCTTAAAAATTAAGGAGTTGTGATCACTGTTTCCATAATGTTCTCTCACTGAAAGGTAGGCCACCTGGTCAGGCTCATTAGCCATTACAAGTTCCAATATGGTCCCTCCTCAAATTGGACTATCCACATACTCTCTCAAGAAACCCTCTTGGATGCACTGAACAATTCTTCCCCAGCTAAGCCTCTAGCTTGAAGGGATCCCAGTCAATATCGGGGAACTTAAACTTATCCACTATGATAACCCTGTTTTTATTGCACCTTTCCATAATCTGCCTCCATATTTGTTCCTTAATGTCTCAGTAACTGTTGAAGGGCCGATATTATAATCCTTTCAGAGTGATTGCACCCATCTCAGTTTTGAACTCCACCCATATTGCCTCAGTGGATGAGTCCTCAGCATGTCCTCTCCAACTGCAGATGTAACATTCTCCTCAATTCATCATGCAACTCCTCCACCCCTTTCACCTTCCTCTCTATCTCGCCCGAAACCCTGGAATGTTGAGCAGCCAGCCATGTCCCTCTCTCAACCAAGTCTCTGTAAAGGCCACAGCATCATAGTCCCTTGCACTGATCCAGGCTCTAAGCTCATCTGCCTTACCTTTAATATTCCTTGTATTGAAATAAGCTCACTTCAGTGCTATAATGCTCATTTAACTCTCTCTGCCTGTCTTCTTTCTGATTTACTGGTCTTAACATATACCACTGTACGGTGTTTTTGAAACTGACATTGGTAGACGTTTAGTCTCTCAGGGAATCAAGGTAAAGGTGGGGTGAGCAGGAAAATGGAATTGAAGGAAAAAAATTATTGTAGAAGGTAATGGTTCTGAAAGGGTTAAGGGTGGAGACTGCATTCAGCTCCACCTAATCTGCTGACATCCTGGGTGGAGAATCGGGGAGTACACCTCAAGATTCCAATGTTGTCAGTCGTGTCGACTCCGGCTCCTGATAGCCTTTCACAGAACAGTGAGAATGGGGGCAAGGTCATATCTTGAGCTAATAAGCAAATACTAGTTTTTCACAACTTTTAATTCATCTCCTAAATAGCACTGGAAGTAGGGAATATGTTAAATAAATCCTCAAGAGCTGACGAATAATACAATTTTGTATTGAGCTAATTTGGTGTTTCTCACGTTTTCGCTCTGCAGCACTTCTATTGCTTATCATTTCTGTGGAGACAATAGAATGAGAAATGTTACTGAGCTTCCTGGTGTAGCTATGCACAGTATTCACAGGCTCAGTTTTCAGTAGTGATTAAAAACTGGAGGGAGCAGATTACACCCCCATAAAACACCCTGACTAACTCTAACTAGCCAATGTAAATCACACTTAGTACTACCATGCAATAAAACACATGTAGTTGTTAAGTCAAGCGTCTTTTCTCATTAAGACTCATGATAGGTTTGTTCTCTATCACTATTAACCAAATAGGCTGCTAGATCCAGTATTAAAAAGGATATTGGTGACAATGTCCTAAACATAAACTGGAAGTAGCTGCTTTCACAAATCTATGATAGATATCAACTGCAATCATATTGTATGAAGCAGAAGGCTCAATGGACTATATTATTTACCTTTGCTCCTAATTCTTTTGTCTTTATTTTCACAAACACTGTCTTCTACTTCCTTCCCAGTGATGCAGTTGTAATATAGGGCTCCAATCTGTTGCTTCCAGCTTTTCATCACTATTTACAACTGTGCCCAATGAATATTGTGCAGAGTTACATCAGTAAGCTCGGTAACATTCCTCATTCCATTATCTCCATCGTATTATCTCTTAGAAATCGTAAACAAAAGAAGTATTGTAGAGTGAAAATGTGAGAAAGGCCAAGTTAGGACAATTCAAAAATTTGGTAGTCCTCAGTCTTTGAAGACTTATCCAACATATTCCCCACTTCCAGTGCAATTTAGGAAAGATTTTAATTGAATGCAAAACCATCATTTGCTCAATGACTCCTAATAAGAGCCTTCCCCACCCCTACATTCTTGGCTAGAGCCACAGATTTTATGTCCTGCCAAAGTAAAAGTACTTCAGGATCATAATGTGAGGATATGCCCTATTCTTCCAAGAATATCAATGATGCTCAGGAGCCTACTCCAGGAGGAGGGAGAACCTGAATATTTGGTAGCCTGGTTGTCAAACCCCACACCAAAGAACACAAGGCTGGCAGTATGCAGTTTACAGTCAGTTCAGTAAAATCTGGACAAATGCCAAATTTTATTCATTTTCAGATAAGAGGATTAGGATGGACTGACTATAGGAGCAAATTCTCACATTCTGTTCACTTTATTTGAACTGTCAACAACTTTTCTCCACCAGCACTCTACTCCAAATGCCCCACAACCACCCACCCCAAACAAAAGCATAAATGCTGTCCCCTCTACACTCCACTTCAGCTGTGGTGAAGAGTTATCTAGACTCGAAACATTAACTTGCTGTTTCTCAATGTATACTGTCCGAGCCACTGTGATCCCCAGCATTTGTTGTTTTCAGCTCAGGGTTGACTGACAGTTTAGCCCACTAACCAGGACAAGTTACATGTTTTGTATTTTCTGTATTATGACAATGGACTGAATTAAAAGTGAAGTCAGATTAGATTTACTTTTACCTTGGCACACAGAAGAAGACCCATATTGAAGGGAGTATCAGTGGAATATTGCTGGGTGTTTTTAATTACAAAGACAAAATGTTATCCTTTCATTAAAAAACACACTACTGTAGTTTTAAAGAATAATATTACAGCTTATTGATGCCTGGCATGCATAAACAGATGGTGCTGATTGTAAGGACACCAGCAGTAAAGGGGCGCCATCTGCTCAGACAAGAGTAATGATGTTCATGTGAAAGTCGAGAAATGATAGGGATTTGTAACAGAATTTGAGCACAGCAGAGATACAAGAGCATTTGAAGGGAGGGGGTCTATACAAAAATGAAAATGTGCAATGAGCCCTCCTCTGCTGATAGGAGATGCAAGTTGGAAAGTTTATAAAATAGATAATCACAATGCTTCAGTGGGAAGCATCTCAGAACTCTCCCCCCAACCGCCCCCCCAACCCCCTCTAATGAAGGGTCCGGGCCCGAAACGTTAGCCCCCGTGTTCGTAAGATGCTGCTTGGCCTGCTGTGTTCATCCTGCTCCGCACTTTGTTATCTCTTAACATAGAACAGTACAGCACAACAATAGGTTGTATAATAGGGGAGGGGGAGGTGGGGGAAGGGTTCTGAGATGGGTGGGGAGAGACAGGGAGGTGGATCGGGGATGGATGGAGAGGGGGTTGGGTGGAGAGGAGAGGCGAGTATAAGTGGAGCCCAATGGTATCAATGTGGATTTCACAAGCTTCAAATTCTCCCCTCCCCGGACTGCATCTCAAAACCAGCCCAGCTCATCCCCTACCCCACTGCTTCACAAAACCAGCCTAGCTCATCCCCACCTCCCTAACCTGTTCTTCTTCTCACCCATCCTCTCCTCCTACCTCAAGCCGCACCTCCATTTCCTACCTACTAACCTGATCCCGCCCCCTTGACCTGTCTGTCCTCGCTGGACTGACCTATCCCCTCCCTACCTCCCCACCTATACTCTCCTCTCCACCTATCTTTTCCTCTATCCATCTTCAATCTGCCTCCCTCTCTCCCTATTTATTTCAGAACCATCTCCCCATCCCCCTTTTCTGATGAAGGGTCTGGGCCCGAAATGTCAGCTTTTGTGCTCCTGAGATGCTGCTTGGCCTGCTGTGTTCATTCAGCTTCACACTTTGTTATCTTGGATTCTCCAGCATCTACAGTTCCCATTATCTATGGTGAATACAGGAGGAGCTTTTGACCCTTTGAGCCTGCTTCACCATGAGAACATTTAGAAGTAGGAGCAGGAGTTGGCCATCTGGCCTCTCAAGCCTGCCCCGCCATTTAATAAGATCATGGCTGATCTATTTGAGACTCAGCTCCATTTACCGGCCCACTCACCATACTCCTTAATTTCTTTACTGTTCAAAAATTTATCTAGCCTTGCCTTAAAAACATTCAGTGAGGTAGCTTCAATCACTTCACTGGGCAGGGAGTTTCACAGATTCACAAGCCTTTGGGTTGAAGAAGTTCCTCCTGGCCTCAGTCCTACATCCGCTTCCCTTTACTTTGAGGCGATACCCTCTAGCCCTAGTTTCACCTGCTAGTGGAAACAACCTGCTGCCTCCACCTTATCTATTCCCTTCATAATCTGATATGTTTCTGTAAGATCTCCACTCATTTTTCTCAATTCCAATGAGTATAATCTCAGTCTACTCAGTCTCTCCTCATAATCCAACCCTCTCATCTCTGGAATCAACCAAGTGAATCTCCTCTGTACCCCTTCAGTGCTAGTATATCTCTTCTCAAGTAAGGAGACCAAAACTGCAAACAGTACTCCAGGTGTGACCTCACCAGGACCCTATACAGCTGCAGCATAGCCTCCCTGTTTTAAAACTCCCTCCCTCTAGCAATCACAGACAAAATTCCATTTGCCTTTTTAATTACCTGCTGTACCTGCAATCCTACTTTTAGTGACTCATGGACAAGGACACCCAAGCCCCTCTGCACAGCAGCGTGGTTCAATTTTTTACCATTTAAAACATATTCCATTTTGCTGTTCTTCCCAACAAAATAGATAAACTCACACTTATCAACATCTACCAGACCTTTGCCTCATCACTTAGGCTATCTCTATCCCTCTGCAGACTTTCAGTGTCTTCTGCTCTACCACTGATCTTAGTGTCATCTGCAAATTCTGACACACCACACTTAGTCCCCAACTCCAAACCATCTATGTAAATTGTAAACAATTATGGTCCCAACACTGATCCCTGAGGCACACAACTAGCCACTGGCCGCCAATCAGAAAAAAACCCATTTAGCCCTACCCTTTGCTTTCTACTGGTCAGCCAATCCTCTACCCATGCCAATATATTATCTGTAATCCCGTGCAACTTCATTTTATGTAGCAGTCTTTGGTGTGACACCATGTCAAATGCCTGATTTGACATAGCTTGCTCCCTCGTTGGTTCCATTACATTTTGTTCAAGGAAATTATCATGGATCCATTCTATGAACCCCTCCTCAAGGCTACCATGACCAACCTGGTTTGATATGTAGATTAAAATCCCCCATGATAATTGCTGTACCATTTTTACATACATTAGCTATTTCTATGTTTATTGCCCACCCCACCATGATGTCATTATTTGGTGGGCTGTGGACCACACCTATCAGTGACTTCTTCTCCCTGCTTTCTACTCAAATGGATTCAACCTTTTGTTCAGTAGAACCTATATCATCTCTCACTATTGCCCTGATATCATCCTTAAAAAAACAGAGCAACACCACCTTGCTTACCTTCCTGTCTGTCCTTCCAAACAGTTTGATGCCCCTGGATATTTAACTCCCAGTCATGACCATCTCTCTGTAATGGCCACTAAATCATACCCATTTGCCATGATTTGCACTGTCAACTCATCCACCTTGTTTCGAAAGCTCCAAGCATTCAGATAAAATGCCCTTATGCCAGTTTTTGCACCTTCCTTTTGGGTCCTATTGCATCTATTAGTAACAGCTCTTGAGTTCTCCTTCCCTTTAACTTTATTTTCCTAATTTTCAAAGGAGTTGAAGCTTCCTCACCACCTGCCAACTTGCTGCTTTGCCTTACATTAATTGTTATTGTCCCTCTCAGCTCACTCCTCGCTCCCCACCTACTAACTCGTTTAAAGTCCAATTAACCACCCTATTTACCCTTTTCGCCAGAACACTGAACCCGGCCCTCTTCAGGTGGCGTCCATCCCACCATTCAACTAGTTCATGTCTGATCTTCTCTCCCGATGCCATTTTGCCATACTATCCCCATATTACTTGGCACCTTTAATATGTAGACACTATCAACCTCTGTCTTGACCGTGCTTAATGACTGTGCAGCTGCAGTCCAATTCCAAAGATTCACCAACCTCCCAGTGAAGAAATTCACCTTTGTTTCAGAAGTAAATGACTTGCTTATTTTTCTAAAGCTATATCACGTGTTTCTTGGACACCCTATTTAGCAGAAATATTTTTTCCTGCGTTTAGCTTTGATGTGTCCTGTAAGAATTTTAGATGAGGCAATGAGCTCACAATGCAAAAGGAAGAGCATGGTGGCTTATTGGTTAGCACTACTACCTCACAATGTTACAGACCTGGATTCAATTCTAGCCTTGGGTAACTGTCTGTGTGGAGTTTTCACATTCACCCTGTATCTGCGTGGGGGTACTCTGGTTGCCTCCCAAAAGAAGAGATCTTTTCTTGCAAACAGTTTTTACAATATGAAATGCAATGATATTCATTCTATTGAAGAAAATGGAATCACAATAAATGAGAAGGAATTGCATAAATGACTGCAGTAGAAAAATATTGGAACCTGTTTGGAAACAGCAAAGAAGTCTTTTAATAATAACTGGTAGTCAGCATTACCACTGTCATTTATTTTATGAAAAACAAAAGAACTGCGAATGCTGTAAATCAGGAACAAAAACAAAGTTGCTGGAAAAGTTCTGCAGGTCTGGCAGCATCTGTGAAGAAAAAAAGAGTTAATGTTTCGGGTCCGGTGACACTTCCTCAAAGTTCCTCAAATTTGTTTTTGTACTTTTATTTTATGCTTGATTTCAAAATCATCAATGCATGAATAGATTCATTCTCATTTAACAACAAACATAATGTTTGGAAACATAAGTGGTCTACAGTTAAATATAGAATCCCTACAGTGTGGAATGAGGCTATTGAACCCACTGAGTCTGCACCAACCCCCTGAAAAGCATCCCACCCATTCCTGTAATTCCACATCTCCCATCGCTGACCAACCTAACCTGTACATCCCTCGACACTATGGCCAATTTAGCATGGCCGTTCCACCTAACCTGCACATCTTTGGACATTATTACTATTCACATTTTCGGATCTCCATTTGATTCTAACAAGTCTTTGCCTGAAAATGCAAGCAAGATGAAGAGCATTTCAGTCTTTCAAAACTGAGAGCAGATTTGGGCTCTTTACTTAAGTAATTGCTTTGGAGGTAATTTAGAGTCTTATAAGATTGATATCTGAAATAAGTGAGTTACTTTGTAAGGATTGATCAGATAAACTGGATACGGTTCCACTAGAGTTTGAAATTGTGAGGAGTGACATGATTAAAGGCACTGAGACAAGATACTGAATGGTCTTGACCAGTTGGATGTGGAAAGGTCATTTCCTTTCACAGGCCAGTCCAAAACTAGGGCAGTGTTTTAAAATTATGGACAGAGATGAGGAGTCTTTTTTTCTCTCTGTTAGGATTGTGCATTGTTGGAAGTCTCTGCCTCAGAAAGTGTTGAACATGGGGTTGTTAACTCTTTTTAAGGGCAGAAGTAGTTCAGCAAGGCTATTGGAGATAGATTGAAATGTGGAGCTGGAAGCACAAACAGATGCGACAAGATTTTAGCAGAGGCTGGAGCAAGCTCGAGAAGTCATCAATTTATCTCTGCACTATGTTTGTACTCTTGCAAAATACAGACATATATAAGAAAGCTAATTGAAAAATTGTGCAAAATTGCCTAAATCACAGTCAGAGGGCTGTTTTCAGCTTTGATTGCCTCATGCAAAAATGGACAGTGATTGAGAATAGCGATAATAATGTTACTAGAATCATACCGTGGGTTGTGAATTCTAATAACAAAATACTTCAGATTTGGGATGTTTCCACTGAGCAGGGTATGCTCAGTAGAAAGATTTTTGAATATTTTTTAATAATATTCTTTGTTCACTCAAGGGATGTGGGCAACTCTCACAAGGCCAGCATTCATTGCTCATCCCTCGTTTGCTCAGAAGGCAGTTAAGAGTCAGCCACATTGTTGTGGCTCTGAGGTCAAATGTAGGCCAGACCAGGTAAGGATGACAGATTTCCTTCCCGAAAGACATTAGTGAACTAAATGGACTTTTTTTAAGTATCGACAATCGTTTCACAGTCATCATTAGACCCTTAATTCCAAATTTGTATTGAATTCAAATTCCACCATAAATTTCTAATTTTAAATAAATAGTAGAGTGAATTGACGGAGAAAAAAACAGGGCCTAGTTTTTTTTTTGGATGTTGGAGTTTCCCAAACTTCTACCTGATGATTCTGTAAGGAAAACGATATAGCCATTCAATGCTCAAACTGTGTTAAATGCCTGGAGGTAGCATTTCTGCCCTTCATACGGAAGCCCAGTCTGAAAGTTGCCAGCTAATCTGTCCCCTTCTCAAAGTCTTTTACTATTATTTATCTTTGATGAGAGTTGTAGGTTATGTCCTTAAGTGCCAGCATTGTTTCTTACTGTCCGACACTTTAAATGATTTTCTCAGTTCACTTTAGCCCCGTGACCTTATATTCTTAAAATTTCTCCTGTACAGTCATTTGGTGGTACAGAACCCAAGGATTGCTGAAGAACAGTTAGGTTTTATTGAAAATTTCCATCTTGGACTCGTTGGGACATTTCCCAAGAATACAAGTTCCAGCATTTGTACTGCCCTCTAAACCTTTCCTATTCATATATCCATCCAAATGCCTTTGTTACTGTACCCACCTCTACCACATCCTTTCACAATTCATTCTACACAGGCACTACCCTCTGAGTGTACCCAGCCCTGATTGACAGTTTGATTAATAGTTGGGTGAAATCCAAAATTCTTCACATCCCTTCTAAACTTCCAACTCTTTAATTTAAATCAATACCCCGGTCACTGATCCATTCATCAAGTGGAAATGTTTGCTCCTGTCTACCCAGTCTATGCCCCTGTTTTTTACATCTCAGTCATGTCCCCTCTCAATATCCTCTGCTTTAATGAAAATAGTCCCAGTCTGTCTAATCTCTCTTTATAAGTGAAACTCTCCAGCCCAGCAATCATCCTGGTAAATCTCTTCTGCATCCAGTCGGGTGATATCACACTGACAATGTGGATTCTAATCAGTTTTTAATCAATGTTTATATTTTAAAGTCTGACCTTGAGTGCCATGAGAGGTAAGCCAGCAAATGGTTGTCATTTGGATGAAGCAAATGGATGAAGGGTCTAGGCTCAAAACGTCAGCTTCTGTGCTCCTGAGATGCTGCTTGGCCTGCTGTGTTCATCCAGCACACTTTGTTATCTTAAATGGTTGCCTCCTAATTGGTTGAGTTGAATCAGGCATAATACATGTACATATCCTTCCTATCTGCAAAAAAGTTCATAATATTCTATGTAACTTCCAGTATGCATAAGTATGTCACATAGTGAGCCCGACTGACTTTTCTAATTTGGTTGTCAGCCTAACAGCTCACACACATTCAGTATTATCCAGCAGTTGTTGTCTAATTGTAGAATCACATCTAATCACATTAGATAGCAAAGTATGAATCACATTAGATATTGTGCTACAAGGTTTGCAAGTGTGGGCTAATTATGGTGTGGGCAGTACTTTTCTTGTCGTGAACAGCCAAAGGGACATTCTGTTTGATATGACCCACTTACCTTTGAGACACATGGCCTGCATATCTATCATCTTACTGGCTCTAAAATTGAGACAAGACATTACTCCATTCTACACCAAACATAATATGTTTTTGTCTTGATGGCAAAATCCTGTTAGGAGAAAATAACAGTCATGGTTTGGAATTCTGCATTCAAATCTAGTCTCTTTGCTATAGGAAAGATGTTGTTAAATGTGAAAGAGTTCAGAAAAGATTTACAAGGATAGGCCAGCATTAGAGGGTTTGAGCTATATAAGGAGAGACTGGATAGGCTGGGGACTATTTTCACGAGAACATTGGAGGCTGAGGAGTGACCTTATAGAGGTTTATAAAATCATAAGGGGAATGGAGAGAGTGAATAGTCAAGGTCTTTTCCCCAGGGCAGATGAGTCCAAAACTACAGGGCATAGTTTTAAGGTGAGAGGGAAAAGATTTAAAAGGGGCAACTTTTTTCACTCAGAGGGTAGTGCCTGTGTAGAATGAATTGTGAAAGGATATGGTGGAGGTGGGTACAGTAACAAAGGCATCTGGATGGATATATGAATAGGAAAGGTTTAGAGGGCAGATGCTGGCAAATAGGATGAGATTAATTTAGGATATCAATTTTCATGAATGAGTTGGACCGAATTGTCTGTCTCTGTGCTGTATATCTCTATGACTCTATGTTATGACTGCACTGAGGCAGGTATGAAACAGCTAGGTTCATTTGTTAATCAAACTTCTGAGGCACTTTCACCTTGCAGGGTAATCGAACACAGACTGCTCACTTTGAAGGATCAAGAGTAATCATGTTAGGTCCTTCCTTGATCTGCATGTTATAGAGCAAAAAAAATTTGATCAGGGTAGCCATTGTCACATTGAATGGATTTGGTGCTTCCTACTTCAGCATCAAACGCTGCAGAGTTGATCAGGATAATCCAGTATACTTTCTCAGCAGTTAGAAACAACAGATATCAAAATACCTACAGGTGAACAGAAGGCAAAAATGTTGAAAATACTGCCCAAGTACATAATTCTTTATCATTTTGTTTGGAATTAAAGACTCAAACTCCTGTCTCTAGTGGAATGTCAAATTTCACATCGATGAGTAAATTTTGAATGTTGAAGAAACTTTGAATAGCTAATATTAACTTTCAGTATGTTAGTTGCTTTAAGCTAGCAGAATATTAATTAATTTCCCAAATAACAGAAGTTAAAAAAAATCTTATCAATGAACTCTAAGAGGAGATGAGCCAAATTAAGTTCTGCGATCTTATGGGAAGATAGATATTTTACTGAAGTGTGTTTTCAACACTGGCGAAAGGACATTCCAGTAGATTACCACTCAAAACAAAATCATATCTTTTATTAACAGATTATAACATGACTATGTGAACCACTTTTTAGAACAGAAGGACAGAAAAGTAGTTACTGGAAAAGTTATGCCATCATACGACAGTGAGTTAGCAGACAACTTTACATTTCTCTCAATACCTATTTCTTTTGAAGTCAAATTAGAAGAATTGTGACATGGCTTGTCAATTTGCCCTTTGAACCTCTCAAAATCAAACGTGCCTTATCATTTTCCAAACATGACAGATCACAGGTCCCCATCCTATCCAGCAGACCACATGAAACACTTTCTAAGTCTTGATAGAGATAACAGCCTCATGAGCTTGAAACATTTTATCAGTTGGTTAGTCGAGGTCCAATGAACATGCTGTCATTGACACGTTAGTTTATTTTAGGAAAGCCGAACATAAAAGAATATTATTTTGCAGAATGTTATTGCTGGATATTACTCCCAGGCCATTTAATTTATAAAGAGGTAAGGTCACTATGCTCAGAGTTTGACTAGCAGTCAAGTATACTCATTACAAAAAGCTGGTTGAAGCTTTATTCCTACAAGGTAACCAACGCACTTCTACAGATCAGTTTCGTAACCAATATTAAAAAGACTCAAGCTGTGTTATTACTGTAAAGTGAAAATTATAGAGAGGATTCTATTCTTAAAATCTACATCAATACTGAAGCAGTGATCTTTGCAACTGTACAGTACAGCAAAAAATTCTGAGAAATTTTTCAACTTTCCACTTACAAGTATGGCAGCTGCGTGGAAATATAGCAAGCTAACTAAAAATAGTTTAATTGTTAACGTATATAAGTGTCTTTTCATTACAGCTTCCCCAACAATCACCTCTTCACACTTCTAAAATATCAACGGATGGTCTGTACAATGTACTGTTCTGAAACCCGTGTTACATTATTAATGTTTGATTGAGATAGTGAGCAATTTAGAAGCAAATTGCTTTCCTTCTTTTCAAAGAAACTTCCATGGATTCCACCATTCAACCACCACTTGGAAAGGTAGCGAAATACCTTATTATTTACTTCTGATAAATTTCACCATGTGTTTCAAGTAATGCATCAGAAGCTGACCTTTCTATTTTCTCCCGTTCCTTTCCATCCCCTGATACTTGATCATGAAATGTATCTCATATGTGTGCTGTTCCTTTCCCGGCATATCAGAAAAGTAATGGAACTCTCCCTGCTGAAGCAAGGGAGTTTGACTGGCAGCAAATTCTGACTCAATCTCACAACCCAACTAGGGTAGCTGAGTTTGAGTGACAAGCTGGCCTGGAATGTGATGTCAAACTCAACTGTAATGACCATTTGTGATTAACATGCCATCTTGGGACCTGATCTCATAAACTCAACCTGGGCAAACAAGTTGAGTGAAGGGCACTTTGGGGACTTGATTTCCTCAGTCTACTAAGGAAAGTGAATTTGAGTGACAGGATTTTTTTTTCTCTGACAGCTCTGTGCTGGGGCTGAAAATTACCAAGCACTGAATGTATTATCGCAATTTGAATTTTGTTTTCTTCTTCAGATTTGGATGCAAATCCTGAAGTCTTGAAAGAAATAATCAGGAATAGCACTATGAGAAATAAAAGAACTGCATGGTCTTCAGTTAGGAAAACGCACATCAGACTGACCAGTAAACAAGCGATTAGACGTGTACTTTCAGAGGTGATCATTCACCACACCAAACATGGAAATGCATTTTTAACATAGGATAAACTAGGCAAGAAATGTCTAAGGAAATCATGAAATAAAAGGAAGACCAACAGGCGGAAGTCAATTAACCAACTGCTTTCAGAAAGAAAGGTATCTCAAGGGTTTAAAAGTCTGCAATAGGTTTTAATCTATCAAAATGTGGTGTAAGGTGCTGTAAACTATACAAAAATCTTCTGAGATGGATGGTAAGCATACATTAGAAAATCAAGACATGAATCAGGCATATATCCAAAATGGAAGGAAAAAAACAATAGTGATGAATAGTACCCATTGTGGGAATTGAGCTGCAAAATAAAATCTTCTTACTGTTGAAAATCTCTTTGAAATTTTATATGAGAAGTGTTCAGTAATCATGGCATTTCTTGCAGCAGCACAGTGTGAGGAATACTAAATGTTTTATGATTCCTGTCAGTGTCTGAAAAATATTTCAATAATTGATTAACATGCACAAGTGGTTCTTCATTACAGATTCTTCAAAATCACCTCTTCTCATATGTAGAAATGTAGCATATCTTCTTTAAAAATTAATGTTTTGTGACCAAGCTAATTGTCTTCAATCTATTTCCATTTAAGAGGCTACAATGTCTTACATTGGTACAAGCTCAGTATTCATTGAATTAAATTTTTACTGCATTTTTCTTTTTCTTGCATAACTCTGTCTCTACAAGAATATCTGCTAAAGTTTTTTTTTGTCATCTGCCCACGTTAATGAGCATGGCAGTGCTGCAAAAGCCCTATGCTCTATTTAGGTACAAGAGACCTCACATATTCATGGTAGAGTCTTGAGTCACAGAGATGTATAGAATGGAAACAGATTATTCAGTCTAATTCATCCATGCTGACCAGATATCCTGGATAAATCTAATCCCATTTGCCAGCATTGGGTCCATATCCCTTTAAAACCTTCTTATTCATATACCCATCCAGATGCCTTTTAGTTCTTGTAATGTAGCAGCCTCTACTTCCTGTGGCAGCTCATTCCAAGAACTCAGCACCCGCTGCATGAAAAAGTTGCCCCTTACGACCCTTTCAAATTTTTCCCCTTTCAACATAAATCTATCACCTTTAGTTTTGGACTCTGAGGAAAAGACCTTGTCCATTTACCCTATCTACGCCCCTCATGATTTTATAAACCTTTATAAAGTCAACCTTAGCTTTCGATGCTCCAGGAACAATAGCCCCAGCCTATACAGCCTCTCCCTATAGCTTAAACTCTCTAATCCTGCAACATCCTCGTAAATCTTTTCTGAATCTTCTGAAGTTTCGCAAAATCCTTCCAATAGCAAATCGCTATAATTTGAATTTTCATTCTTTACATCAATGAGGTATCTTCAGGGGAAGATAAGCAAAATCTAGATTTAATCATATTGTTATCATACTGTCTCAATACCACTACTCTTTTCTCAAGATATATTATACTTGAAAAGATTGGGTCCTAACCTCTTTGATTTGTGCATGTTTCCTAAAGAATGCTCAGTTTCTGTTTCCATGAAGGAAAGGACAAAGTTGATATTAAATTTAAAGAAGGAGAAAATTGGATGATATAAACATAGTGAGAGAGGAAATGATTAGGTTTTTTTTATTAAAATAGACAGATCATAAGGCCTGGATAACCAGGTCTAGGCTGTTAAAGGAACCGAGCGATGAGAAAACAAAGGTTCTGATTATCATTTCTCAGTAGTCAGATTACAGACTAGAAGACTGAGGGGCTGACGTTATTGGCAGTTTATAAGGAGAATAAGAGATCTGCCAAGCATTTACAGACCAGTTATCCTAGCCTTGGTGATCAGCAAATTACATAGAAAAAGTTCTGAGGACAGCATTAATTTCCACTTAGAAAAATATGAATTTGTTTGTTTAAGGAGAGTCCAAAGCTGACTAACTTGACTGAATTTTTTGAAGCTGCAACAAGCAAGGTTGATGCTGAATTACCTGTTAACTTTAAATCTGAGATTTTTCACATTATGTTAAATATGTTAATGTTATATTTAACGTATTTAGTGTTGCTGGACATAGGCTGCTATATGGAGTTGTTATAAATCAGCCATCATCATTGAATGGCAAAAGGGGAAAATTGGTCTTTTCCTGAATTTCTGTCAAATTAATATCCTCTTTGTGCATTACTCCCGCTTTCTAAGTAGGTTTCCGTAAAGGCTATTAAAGTGTGGTAAGTGTGGTGATTTGATTTCCTCATCCCTCAATGTATTGTCTAGAAACATGGTAGCGACAGTTTCAAGAGAGGCATTCAATAGAGCATTTGACAATTGTTTCAACAGAGCCATTTGCAGGGTTATGGGGGAAAGGCTGGAGATTAGAACAAAGTCAAAACATTCAGAGAGCCATTGTGGATATGACGGTCCAAATGATCCCCTTCTGCACCATAACGTTCCTGTGATTCATGGTGAGGGAACCGTACACAATCCCTCATTCCATTTTGTACCACAATCAATGTTTCTTTTGAAAAATAATTGTAGAACTGTCAAATAAAACTTATCCATCTGTTCAGAATGCTTTATAAATACAAAGGTATTTGTGAGCTTCATCCATTCAAGGTTCATTCAAGGTTCATCCATGAGTAAGAACTAAAAGAGGCCTCTTTTAGCTATCTAAGTACTAGCTTGGGATAAAAATTCATATAAAGTGTTTGCTTGGTTTCCCTTAATGTTGCCTTTCATATTGACACTAGCAATAACATTTCCACAATGCAAGTCTTACTCCTGAAATACTCTCCCAGACAATACTGTTGCAGTGAAATGCTCAGCTGCAGTTAACTGTTGGCAGCTAAAGCAAAGAGTTTTTTTTCACCCTAACCACAATATTTTCTGTAGCGTTGTTACTTAATGGGGTCCATTTTGTGGAACATCTGTCTTTATTACAAATGCGTTTTATTTTCATTCTTTCGCTATTTACACACAAAAACCACCACCACCCCTTGATTTTCAGTGGTGTTACCATCACTGAATACACCACTATCAACATCCTAGGGGTTATCATTGACCAAAATTTCAACTGGCCTCATCACATTAACAGTGACTACAAGAACAGGCTAGAAACTAAGAATAAAGCAACACGTAACTCACCTCTGGACTCCCCAAAGCCTGTCCCTCATTTACAGGGCACACATCAGGAGTTTGATGGAATATCACCGACTTGCCTGGATGAGTGTAGCCCCAAGAACACTCAATAAGCTTGACACCGTCCAGGATAAAGCAGCCTGCTTGATTGGCACTATGCCTACAAGCATCCACTCCCTCCACCACTGACACTCAGTAGCAGCAGTGTGTACCATCTACAAGGTGTACCGCAGAATTTCACCAAAGTTCCACAGGTAGCATCTTCCAAACCCACAACCACTTCCATTTAGAAGACAAGGGCAGCAGACATTTGCAAATACCACCACCTCCAAGTCCCTCTCCAAGGCACTCACCATCCTGACTTGGAAGTGTATCGTCACTCCTTCACTGTCACTCTGTCAAAATCCTGGAATTCCCTCCCTAATGGCATTGTGGGTCAACTTACAGCGGGTGGACTGCAGTGGTTCAAGAAGGCAGCTCACCACCATCTTCTCAAGGGCAACTAGGGATGGACAAGAAATGCTGGCCAGCCAGCGATGCCCACATCCCACAAAATGAATATTTAAAAAAAGCATTGATTTGACTGTACAGATGTCCATTCTATTTAAATATAAAGAAAATGTTATACCCTGCCATATGCAGAGTGTCTATTATAATTCAATTTCATCCTCCAAAACATGTGACAGGTTAAAGCAAGCTGCAACTTGTAATTCAACTTACTTGAAGTCTACAATCTGGAGATAAATCAGTTTTGTAAGGCATAATTTTATGCAAGTCTTCCCACTTCAATCCCCTTTACCTATGGCCTAGGAGATCAGAAGCAATGAAAGTAACTAACATGGTTGATTTTCTTATAGAAGCCAAGTCACTTTCAATTCTCAAGTATCTTATCAACTCTTTACACTTTTCTTTGACCATCCTTCCACACAGCAGGTTCTTAGAATATATTAGAATCCTTTCCCTTACATTTGGCAATTGTCAAAGTAACTGTGCCCTTTAAAGAAGGTTAGGGTAAATTATAATTCTGAACTTTATAATGAATAAGTATCTTATGAAGGTGAAGTGTTGGCCATTTTAATATTACATTTTTTTTTAACTGGCTTATTGTGTTAACTCACTCACTTTCAATAAATTTTACTAGCCTTTGAAATAGGAAGCAGCCATTACAGATCCACTATTGTATCTGATTCCCATCAAGGGTCAATCAGCAAATTCTAAATTATTTAGTCTTTATTGTCGGGCATATGTAGGGACAAAAATTAATTATTATAACAGCATTGAAACATTAGCATAAACAACCTAAATAGGAAAATAATTGAACAAACAGAGGAAAATTAAGAGTGCAAAACTCTTTCTAGTAGTTTTGAGTTTTAAAGTGCTCCATAAATGAAAAAATTACCAACCGCTTATGTTACTATATAAAGTAGACATTATGCTCATGTTGCGGAAATGCTGACATCCCTACTCAGACTTTCTTTTAATCATTTGCAGCAATTTGCATCTTCTAGAGTGCCATCTAATTGAATGATAAGGTCATATTTCACCAGGCAAAGCTAGCCAGAAATCGGTTGAATACCAACCGATATCATATTGTGTTCTTCAGTTGATCTTATCCACCTGTGTTTTGTTTCCTTTGTCTTTAAGTCCAATGACCAGACTCCACAGTCCAGCAAAATCTAAAATTGGAATCACTGGAGGCTGAATTAGGGAGAGAATATTCTGCATTTAAACTGAGTGTTCATTCAGGGTAATGCAGGCAGTGTGAAAATTTTGTGTTTACGCTTTTAAATGACTTCTGTATAGAGCCATGGTTAACTCCACTGTTTTCATTTAGCTGCATGAAACAGAATGGGCACAAAATCATTATTGGTGAGTCCTACCTAAAACTAGCTGATATGCCTTAAAGGGGCAGTGGTGCTATTGATAATAAAATGTGAGGCTGGATGAACACAGCAGGCCAAGCAGCATCTCAGGAGCACAAAAGCTGACGTTTCGGGCCTAGACCCTTCATCAGAGAGGGGGATGGGGGGAGGGAACTGGAATAAATAGGGAGAGAGGGGGAGGCGGACCGAAGATGGAGAGTAAAGAAGATAGGTGGAGAGAGTGTAGGTGGGGAGGTAGGGAGAGGATAGGTCAGTCCAGGGAAGACGGACAGGTCAAGGAGGTGGGATGAGGTTAGTAGGTAGCTGGGGGTGCGGCTTGGGGTGGGAGGAAGGGATGGGTGAGAGGAAGAACCGGTTAGGGAGGCAGAGACAGGTTGGACTGGTTTTGGGATGCAGTGGGTGGGGGGGAAGAGCTGGGCTGGTTGTGTGCTGCAGTGGGGGGAGGGGATGAACTGGGCTGGTTTAGGGATGCAGTAGGGGAAGGGGAGATTTTGAAACTGGTGAAGTCCACATTGATACCATATGGCTGCAGGGTTCCCAGGCGGAATATGAGTTGCTGTTCCTGCAACCTTCGGGTGGCATCATTGTGGCAGTGCAGGAGGCCCATGATGGACATGTCATCAAGAGAATGGGAGGGGGAGTGGAAATGGTTTGCGACTGGGAGGTGCAGTTGTTTGTTGCGAACTGAGCGGAGGTGTTCTGCAAAGCGGTCCCCAAGCCTCCGCTTGGTTTCCCCAATGTAGAGGAAGCCGCACCGGGTACAGTGGATGCAGTATACCACATTGGCAGATGTGCAGGTGAACCTCTGCTTAATGTGGAATGTCATCTTGGGGCCTGGGATGGGGGTGAGGGAGGAGGTGTGGGGACAAGTGTAGCATTTCCTGCGGTTGCAGGGGAAGGTGCCGGGTGTGGTGGGGTTGGAGGGCAGTGTGGAGCGAACAAGGGAGCCACGGAGAGAGTGGTCTCTCCGGAAAGCTGACAGGGGAGGGGATGGAAAAATGTCTTGGGTGGTGGGGTCGGATTGTAAATGGCGGAAGTGTCGGAGGATAATGCGTTGTATCCGGAGGTTGGTAGGGTGGTGTGTGAGAACGAGGGGGATCCTCTTGGGGCGGTTGTGGCGGGGGCGGGGTGTGAGGGATGTGTCGCGGGAAATGCGGGAGACGCGGTCAAGGGCGTTCTCGATCACCGTGGGGGGAAAGTTGCGGTCCTTAAAGAACTTGGACATCTGGGATGTGCGGGAGTGGAATGTCTTATCGTGGGAGCAGATGCGGCGGAGGCGGAGGATTTGGGAATAGGGGATGGAATTTTTGCAGGAGGGTGGGTGGGAGGAGGTGTATTCTAGGTAGCTGTGGGAGTCGGTGGGCTTGAAATGGACATCAGTTACAAGCTGGTTGCCTGAGATGGAGACTGAGAGGTCCAGGAAGGTGAGGGATGTGCTGGAGATGGCCCAGGTGAACTGAAGGTTGGGGTGGAAGGTGTTGGTGAAGTGGATGAACTGTTCGAGCTCCTCTGGGGAGCAAGAGGCGGCGCCGATACAGTCATCAATGTACTAGAGGAAGAAGTGGGGTTTGGGGCCTGTGTAGGTGCGGAAGAGGGACTGTTCCACGTAACCTACAAAGAGGCAGGCATAGCTGGGGCCCATGCGGGTGCCCATGGCTACCCCCTTAGTCTGTAGGAAGTGGGAGGAGTCAAAAGAGAAGTTGTTGAGTGTGAGGACGAGTTCAGCTAGGCGGATGAGAGTGTCGGTGGAGGGGGCCTGGTTGGGCCTGCGGGACAGGAAGAAGCGGAGGGCCTTGAGGCCATCTCCATGCGGAATGCAGGTGTACAGGGACTGGACGTCCATGGTGAATATGAGGTGTTGGGGGCCAGGGAATTGGAAGTCCTGGAGGAGGTGGAGGGCGTGGGTGGTGTCACGGACGTAGGTGGGGAGTTCCTGGGCCAAAGGGGAGAAAATGGAGTCCAGATAGGTGGAGATGAGTTCGGTGGGGCAGGAGCAGGCTGAGACGATGGGTCGACCAGGGCAGGCAGGTTTGTGGATTTTGGGAAGGAGATAGAAACGGGCCGTGCGGGGTTGGGGAACAATGAGGTTGGAGGCTGTGGGTGGGAGGTCCCCTGAGGTGATGAGGTCGTGAATGGTGTTGGAGATGATGGTTTGGTGCTCGGGTGTGGGGTCATGATCGAGGAGGCGGTAGGAGGTGGTGTCGGAGAGTTGGCGTCTGGCCTCGGCGATGTAGAGGTCAGTGCGCCATACTACCACTGCGCCACCCTTGTCTGCGGGTTTGATGGTGAGGTTGGGGTTGGAGCGGAGGGAGCGGAGGGCAGCCCGTTCTGCGGGGGAGAGGTTGGAGTGGGTGAGAGGGGTGGAGAGGTTGAGGCGGTTAATGTCTCGACGGCAGTTGGAGATGAAGAGGTCGAGGGAGGGTAGGAGGCCTGGGGGTGGTGTCCATGAGGAGGACTTGTGTTGGAAGCGGGTGAAGGGGTCAGTGGAAGGAGGGTTGGGTTCCCGGTTGAAGAAGTAGGCATGGAGGCGAAGACGGCAGAAAAACTGCTCTATGTCCGACCGTGACTGGTATTCGTTGATGTGTGGTTGTAGGGGGACAAAGGTGAGCCCCTTGCTAAGGACTGACCGTTCGTCCCCAGTCAGTGGGAGGTCTGGGGGGATGGTGAAGATGCGGCAGGGCTCAGTGTGGCTGTCTCCTCTGGGGTTGCAGGCTGTGGAGGTTGTGGGCGGAGCGATGAGGTCGTCGGCCGTGGGTGGGGTTCCGTCGGCCGTGGGCGGGGTTCCGTCGGCGTCTGCCGTGGGCGGGGTTTCGCCGGCCGTGGGCGGGGTTCCGTCGGCATTGACCGTGGGCGGGGTTCCGTCGGCGTCGACCGTGGGCGGGGTTGCGTCGGCGGTTGGACCTGCACATCTGCCAATGTGGTATACTGCATCCACTGTACCCGGTGCGGCTTCCTCTACATTGGGGAAACCAAGCGGAGGCTTGGGGACCGCTTTGCAGAACACCTCCGCTCAGTTCGCAACAAACAACTGCACCTCCCAGTCGCAAACCATTTCCACTCCCCCTCCCATTCTCTTGATGACATGTCCATCATGGGCCTCCTGCACTGCCACAATGATGCCACCCGAAGGTTGCAGGAACAGCAACTCATATTCCGCCTGGGAACCCTGCAGCCTAATGGTATCAATGTGGACTTCACCAGTTTCAAAATCTCCCCTTCCCCTACTGCATCCCTAAACCAGCCCAGTTCATCCCCTCCCCCCACTGCAGCACACAACCAGCCCAGCTCTTCCCCCCTACCCACTGCATCCCAAAACCAGTCCAACCTGTCTCTGCCTCCCTAACCGGTTCTTCCTCTCACCCATCCCTTCCTCCCACCCCAAGCCGCACCCCCAGCTACCTACTAACCTCATCCCACCTCCTTGACCTGTCCGTCTTCCCTGGACTGACCTATCCCCTCCCTACCTCCCCACCTATACTCTCTCCACCTATCTTCTTTACTCTCCATCTTCGGTCCGCCTCCCCCTCTCTCCCTATTTATTCCAGTTCCCTCCCCCCATCCCCCTCTCTGATGAAGGGTCTAGACCCGAAACGTCAGCTTTTGTGCTCCTGAGATGCTGCTGGGCCTGCTGTGTTCATCCAGCCTCACATTTTATTATCTTGGAATCTCCAGCATCTGCAGTTCCCATTATCAGTGGTGCTATTGAGACTGGAATAGGTGCCGGGAGCCTGCTGAAAGCGATTCTGGTCTGGAAAAGAAGTGAAGATTGCAGACATAGAGAATTTGCCTCATGGTGGTACAACAGAGCATCAAGGAAGAAATAGTGGCCTGACTGAAGAAATGCATTGTGGGTTTCACAACAGAAAGCCAGGGTGAAAAATGCTAGCTGGGGATTGTTTTTTATTGCTTCACAGTGGATAGGTGTCACTGGCTGGGCCACCATTCGTTGTCCAACACTAATTGCACAAAAGGCAGTTGAGACTTTACCACAGCAACAACAACAACAAAAACAAAGCTGCTGGAAAAGCTCAACAGGTCTGGTAGCATCTGTGGAGTAGAAAACGGAGTTAACACCTTGGGTCCAGTGACTCTTCCTCAGAACAGACTTGACTTGACCACATTGACCACATGTGAGTGTGGAGTCACCTGTCGGTCACACTGGGAAAGGACATTAGCTTTCCTTCACCAAAGGACATTGGTGAACTCGATGGGACTTTCCTGACAAATGTTTCATGGTCATCATTGGACTTTTAATTCCAGATTTTGTTTTGAATTCAAATTTCACTATCTGCTGTGGTTGGATTATGAACCTGGGATCCCCAGAACATTGAGGTAACAAGGTATAGAGCTGGATGAACACAGCAGACCAAGCAGCATCAGAGGAGCAGGAAAGCTGATGTTTCCGGCCTAGACTCTGCTTCAGAAATTGGGGAGGTAAAGGTGGTTCTGAAATAAATAGGGAGATGGGGGAGGCTGATAGAAGATTGAAAAAGGAGAAGACAGGTGGAGAGGAGACAAACAGGTCAAAGAGGTGTGGATGGTACCAGTAAAGGTGAGTGTAGTTGGGGAGTTAGGGAGGAGATAGGTCAGTCCAGTGAGGACAGACAGGTCAAGGGGGCGGGAGGAGGTTAGTAAATAGGAGATGGGAGTGGGGCTTGAGGTTGGAGGAGGTGATAGGTGGGAGGAAGGAAATGTTAGGGAGGCGAGGACAAGCTGGGCTGGTTTTGGGATATGTTAAGGGGAGGAGAGATATTGAAGCTTGTGAAGTCCACATTGATACCATTGGGCTGCAGGGTTCCTAAGCAGAATATAAGCTGCTGTCCCTGCAACGTTCAGGTGGCATCATTGTGGCACTGCAGGAGGCCCAGGATGGACATGTCATCTGCGGAATGGGAGGGGGAGCTGAAATGGTTCATAACTGGGAGGTGCAGTTGTTTGGTGCGAACCAAGTGTAGGTGTTCTGCAAAACGGTCCCCAAGCTCCTGCTTGGTTTCCTGGATGATAAAGGAGGCCACAACGGGAACAGCGGATGCAGTATACCACATTAGCAGATATGCAAGTGATTATCTGCTTGATGTGGGAAGTCTTCTTGGGGCCTGGGATGGGGGGGAAGGTATGGGGCAGGTGTAGCACTTCCTGCAGTTGCAGGGAAAAGTGCCAGGTGTGGTGGGGCTGGAAGGGTGTGTGGAGCGGACAAGGGAGTCACAGAAAGAGTGGTCTCTCCGGAAAGCAGATAAGGGTGGGGAGGGAAAAATATCTTTGGTGGTGGGGGTGGATTGCAGATGGCGGAAGTGCCAAAGGATGATCTGGAGGTTTGTGGGGTGGTACATGAGGAGGAGGGGGATTCTGTTTTGGTTGTTATTGCACGGAGTGGGTGTGAGAGATGAGTTGCGGGACATGCGAGAGACACGGTCGAGGGCGTTCTTGAGCTCTGAGGGGGGGATGTTGTGGTCCTTGAAAAATGAGAACATTTGAGGTGTACGGGAATGGAATGACTCATCCTGGGAGCAGATGCAGTGGAGGCGAAGGAATTGGGAATAGGGGATAGTATTTTTGCAGGAAGGTTATGGGATCTCCCTTGAACATTACCCAGTTCTGTGGATTAATAGTCTGGCAATTATATCAAGAGGCCATCATAACCCATGTCCTCCCCCTTCCCTTGGAATGAAATCCCATTTGCTTCCTGGATACAGCAGAGTTGATATAGAGTCAGAGAGTCACACAACAAGGACACACAACGAGGTTACGCAAATTATGTTCCCAAACTAAACTAGTCTCACCTACCTCCTCTTGGCTCATATCTCTCCAAACATTTCCTACTCATTAACATATCCAAATGTATTTTAAATTTTCTAACTGTATCTGCATCCATTACTTTCTTTAATGGTTCATTCCACACATGAACTACTCTTTGTGTAAAAACGTTTGTAGCGTCCACGTAGAGATAATCGTTCTGTTAATAGAACCTTGCTTCGTGGGGAATCTTATTGAAGATACATTGTCTCTCTATTTGTTTTTCTCTAGCAAGAGAGAATAAAATGGATATGGTACTCTTTGGAAAGACAATGTCTGTGACCTCTCTTATGCAAGACTGGATGGAAAACTGTAAAAGTTTTGCAAGAAATCTTCAGCTCCGACCTGGGAGAAAACATACATGTGTATCAGTATGGTCACTTTACAGCCATTGGCAATGCCGTTCTTTGCATGGATTGAAGTCACAGTTGTTGCTGAAGTAGCTAACAGGTTTCAATCAAAGTCTAAAACGTACACCATCTCACCTCCTTGAGGTTCAGATTAGAGAATTGATTCTTGAGCACCTTCAATGGAAATGGTCTCCTGCTCAGAGCTTGACTCCTCACATGCCTCCCACTACTTCCTGATACTTTCCACCAATAGCTTTCTCTGCTCTGCAGCATCTCATTCTCTAAGTTATTGTCCATTTTGAGAGAAATTCTTACAAGTCCATTCATGCTTAGTGATAACTAGTTTGTGCAGAATCCTTGAAGTCAACTATAAGCCATTCAGCATTTCAGAGACCATTCCTTGTTGGATGGTGAGGTGGCTCAGTGGTTAACACTGCTGCTTCACAGTGTCACAGACCTGGGTTCAATTCTAGCCTTGGGTGACTGTATGTGTGGAACATAGAATATAGAACATTACAGCACAGTACAGGCCCTTCGGCCCTCGTTGTGCCAACCTGTCATACCAATCTCAAGCCCATCTAACCTACACTATTCCATGTACGTCCATATGCTTATCCAATGACGACTTAAATGTACCTAAAGTTGGCGAATCTACTACCGTTCCATTCCTCTGACGAAAGAAACTACCTCCGACATCTGTCCTATATCTTTTGCCCCTCAATTTAAAGCTATGCCCCCTCATGTCACCGTCACCATCCTAGCAAAACGGCTCTCCCTATCCACCCTATCTAACCGTCTGATTATTTTCTATGTTTCAAGTAAGTCACCTCTCAACCTTCTTCTCTCTAATGAAAACAGCCTCAAGTCCCTCAGCCTTCCCTCGTAAGACCTTCCCTCCATACCAGGCAACATCCTAGTAAATCTCCTCTGCACCCTTTCCAAAGGGTGACCAGAACTGTACACAATACTCCAAGTGCGGCCGCACCAGAGTTTTGTACAGCTTCACCATAGCCTCTTGGTTCCGGAACTCGATCCCTCCATTAATAAAAGCTAAAACACTGTATGCCTTCTTAACAGCCCTGTCAACCTGGGTGGCAAATTTCAAGGATCCGTGTACATGGAAACTGAGATCTCTCTGCTCATCTACATGACCAAGAATCTTACCATTAGCCCTGTACTTTGCCTTCTGGTTACTCCTACCAAAGTGCATCACCTCACACTCGTCTGCATTAAACTCCATTTGCCACCGCTCAGCCCAGCTCTGCAGCTTATCGATGTCTCTCTGCACCCTACAGCATCCTTCTTCACTATCCACAACTCCACCGACCTTAGTGCATCTGCAAATTTACTAACCCATCCTTCTACGCCCTCATCCAGGTCATTTATAAAAATGACAAATAACAGTGGACCCAACACCGACCCTTGTGGTACACTACTAGTAACTGGTCTCCAGGATGAACATTTCCCATCAACTACCACCCTCTGTCTTCTTTCTGCAAGTCAATTTCTGATCCAAACTGCTATATCTCCCACAATTCTATTCCTCCACATTTTGTACAAGAGCCTATTGTGGGGAACCTTATCGAACGCCTTGCTGAAATCCATATACACCACATCAACCGGTTTACTCTCATCTACCTGTTTGGACACCTTCTCAAAGGACTCAATAAGATTTGTGAGGCACAACCTTCCCTTCACAAAACTGTGCTGACTATTCCTAATCAATTTATTCTTTTCTAGATGATTATAAATCCTATCCCTTATAACCTTTTCCAACACTTTACCAACAACTGAAGTAAGGCTCACTGGTCTATAATTACCAGGGTTGTCTCTACTCCCCTTCTTGAACAGGGGAATCACGTTTGGAGTTTGCACATTCTCCCTGAATCTGTGAGCGTTTCCTCCCAAAGCCCAAAAATGTGCAGGTTGGGTGGATAGATCATGCTAAATTGCCCATAGTGTCTGAGGGTGTGCAGGCTAGGTGGAATAGTCATGGGTAGGGTAGGGGTGGTGGGCCGAGGTAGGATGCTATTTAGAAGGTTAGTGTGGAATTGATGGGTCAAATCACCCACTTCTGTCGTGTAGAGATTTTACGCAAGTTGCAACAACTGTTGAAAATGGCAAATATCTTGTACAATCCAATCCTTTGGGCTTTTAAAAATAGAAATCTAGTGAAAGAGTTCCAGAGTGACAGGAAAGGACATGTAGGTGGGGTTGGTGTGGAAGAGCACTGTTGGAAAAAAGTTGTTGGATAAGTTTTAATCTCAATAACATTGTGCTCAGAAAAGCATCTGTGAGGATGAGGGTGACAGGCAAATCAACAAAGGGGTAAATGACAAGGGCAGATAAGTGTTGGTGAAGTTGGTAACTTATAGAGGGTAGAAGAGGGAGATCAGCAAGAACGTGCTTTGGACAACCTAAATGGGTAAATAACAAAAAAACATATTTAAGTGTTTCACAGGCAACCTAGCTTTTGGCGGAAAAGCTAAGGTAGAAAATGTTCATGTCATAAGTTAGCAATCAGCCAGAATATAAATAGGAATATATTTTATATTGGGAGACTTGAAACATCGCATCTTAATGATGCAACAGATGAATAACCTATTCCACAGTTATTAAAAAAATTAATGATATAACTGTGGTACAAAACATGGCACCTTTTCACTTACTGTTTTCAAGTGTCCTCAGTTATAAACATTTGAGGTAAAGTTTTATTTTAATTTGAAACTCAAGTCTTCACTGACAACTGTCTAATTGTTTCTTCAAATATACATACAAAATAAAACATGATCATTTTTAATGTCCTCCCAGTTAAAAACATAGATATGAATTGATAATTGTCAAAACTGCAACTCTTCACTACAGTGGGTCGAAGGCAAAAGAAGAAAAAGAACAAAAATGAAAAATCAGTTGAAGAACGCTGTGCAAACATATTAAGAAGAAAGGTGAGTGAAGATGTAAAAGAAAACAATGTTAAACAAGAAAGATCTTTGACTTTCGTAATTCCCCAGTATATAAATATTCAAACAATGTAAGACAAAAGCATAGAACCTTTAGGCAATTATTATCATTTCAATTCTTAGTAGTAATGAACAAATATGCTTTGGTATCCTCAGCAGAGATAAGAGGCACTTCTTGAAAAGGGATTGTGTCCAACTGATTATAAGATAACATACTGTACTAGGGCCCAAACCCGAAACATCAGCCTTCCTGCTCCTCTGATGCTGCTTGGCCTGCTGTGTTCATCCAGCTCTACACCTTGTTATCTCAGATTCTCCAGCATTGGTAGTTCCTCCTGTCTCTGTGTCTAACTGATTGTTTTTTTTTAAATTAAGAATTCAGAGATTACCAGATGACGGTAGCCTGGTACACATTGTCTATCTAAATTTTCAGAGTGTGTGTAATAAGATACTCATATGGGCCAGACCAGACCCCCTCAAAATATTTTATAAAGACAGTCTATACCCTAATTTTTCCTTATTTTTAAAGGCAAATGTGAAGTGCCTCTTCCAGATGTAATGCAACTACTCAACGCTAAGCGAAACACAATTTATTTAAACAATGTAGTTAAAAAACAACTTCAAAAGAAGGAATTTAGAATAAATTGCCTCTATTGGAAAACTTAACAGAATAATAGATACAGTAACTATTAATAACTGTTCCAATGTGGTAACATCCCATAAACACAGCCTTTGGCAAAAAGGAAAATTCAGATACAGATTCTCTCATGCATTTCATCTGTTCAGGAAAGGAAAAAAAAATCAAGTGAAAATTTAGAGACAGTAGCAGCTAGGAAACATTCATTGAAAACTTAGGCTCTGTTGAGACCCCAATAGCTTCTGTTTAAGGCTAAACCTAAAAACCCAAAAACCCTCTTACCCATCCCTTCCTCCCACCCCAAGCCGCACCCCCAGCTACCTACTAACCTCATCCCACCTCCTTGACCTGTCCGTCTTCCCTGGACTGACCTATCCCCTCCCTACCTCCCCACCTACACCCTCTCCACCTATCTTCTTTACTCTCCATCTTCGGTCCGCCTCCCCCTCTCTCCCTATTTATTCCAGTTCCCTCCCCCCATCCCCCTCTCTGATGAAGGGTCTAGGCCCGAAACGTCAGCTTTTGTGCTCCTGAGATGCTGCTTGGCCTGCTGTGTTCATCCAGCCTCACATTTGACATTCCACTCCCGCACATCCCAGATGTCCAAGTTCTTTAAGGACCGCAACTTCCCCCCCACGGTGATTGAGAACGCCCTTGACCGCGTCTCCCGCATTTCCCGCGACACATCCCTCACACCCCGCCCCCGCCACAACCGCCCCAAGAGGATCCCCCTCGTTCTCACACACCACCCTACCAACCTCCGGATACAACGCATTATCCTCCGACACTTCCGCCATTTACAATCCGACCCCACCACCCAAGACATTTTTCCATCCCCACCCCTGTCTGCTTTCCGGAGAGACCACTCTCTCCGTGACTCCCTTGTTCGCTCCACACTGCCCTCCAACCCCACCACACCCGGCACCTTCCCCTGCAACCGCAGGAAATGCTACACTTGTCCCCACACCTCCTCCCTCACCCCCATCCCAGGCCCCAAGATGACATTCCACATTAAGCAGAGGTTCACCTGCACATCTGCCAATGTGGTATACTGCATCCACTGTACCCGGTGCGGCTTTCTCTACATTGGGGAAACCAAGCGGAGGCTTGGGGACCGCTTTGCAGAACACCTCCGCTCAGTTCGCAACAAACAACTGCACCTCCCAGTCGCAAACCATTTCCACTCCCCCTCCCATTCTCTTGATGACATGTCCATCATGGGCCTCCTGCACTGCCACAATGATGCCACCCGAAGGTTGCCGGAACAGCAACTCATATTCCGCCTGGGAACCCTGCAGCCATATGGTATCAATGTGGACTTCACCAGTTTCAAAATCTCCCCTTCCCCTACTGCATCCCTAAACCAGCCCAGTTCATCCCCTCCCCCCACTGCACCACACAACCAGCCCAGCTCTTCCCCCCCACCCACTGCATCCCAAAACCAGTCCAACCTGTCTCTGCCTCCCTAACCGGTTCTTCCTCTCACCCATCCCTTCCTCCCACCCCAAGCCGCACCCCCAGCTACCTACTAACCTCATCCCACCTCCTTGACCTGTCCGTCTTCCCTGGACTGACCTATCCCCTCCCTACCTCCCCACCTACACCCTCTCCACCTATCTTCTTTACTCTCCATCTTCGGTCCGCCTCCCCCTCTCTCCCTATTTATTCCAGTTCCCTCCCCCCATCCCCCTCTCTGATGAAGGGTCTAGGCCCGAAACGTCAGCTTTTGTGCTCCTGAGATGCTGCTTGGCCTGCTGTGTTCATCCAGCCTCACATTTTATTAACCCAGAAACCCTGATCTGTAAGAGCTGGCCACACCCATTCAGGCTGTTACAAAAAAAGCACAGAGCCTCTGAACCTGCTTACTCCAGTGGTTCTGGTAAACTACTCATTGCCACTGCCTTATAAACGCTCTTCAAAAAAAAGGACAAATTAACTTCTTAAAATCAAAGCATTGTTACAGTACCTCTTAATAGAGTACTTTACAAGCAAGATTATTGGGAAGGTGCTACAATGGAGTTGTTAAATGCCAATAGGAAGCAAGCTCTCATCCATGGCTGTAGATCTGTCTGCAGTTTGTCACTGGTGGTGCCATACAGATATCATAATTGGGGTCTTTGCTCTTCACTGTTGACTCACCTTTGTGTGTTTGGGCAATGATCTGCACGTTTACAGGTGAAATCAAAACTTGTGCAAGGTTTAGGATAGTAGATAAATTAGTAACTGCAATTAGACATTGTAGTGGTTGGTGTTTGACTTAATTGAGACTATTAAAGTACTAAAGGAACTAGGTTATTTCTTAGTAATACAGAACTTAAATATTGCTGCGAAGTGACACATGTATCATAGGATCCATACAGTGTGAAGCAGACCATTTGGCTTATTGAGTGCACACCAACGCTCCAAAGAACATCCCACTCAGACTTACCCAATTCCTGTAACACTGTATTTACCATGGCTAATCTACTCAACCTGCACATCTTTTGACAGTGGGAGGAAAGTAGAGCAACCTGGGGAAAACCCACACAGACATGGGGAGAATGTGTGAACTCCACACAGCCATCCAAGGCTGGAATCAAACCTGGTCCTCTGGCACTGTGAGGGAGCAGTGCTAACCACTGAGCCACCATGCCACCCTTGAAATGCTTATCCTGCACACATCAGGACAACAACAACAATTCCATTTGTTAGACAGTCACGACAATTCATACGACAGAAGACAAGAGTGTGAATTGCTTGAAAGACAATAATGATTGGCTGAGATGAAAATGGGTGTGGCTTTGGAACCATATTATTTCCTCTTAGTTACTCCAAGGCAACGTTGAAATGGTGCAAAGCAAATTGCCTGTCCTCTTGCCACACACCATGCCAGGTCCCTGCATTAGAAGTTTAGAATGGCTGAGCTAAATGCTAACAAATTTAACGTGCCAGGTGAGGCTTTCTATAGCCAGAAACAGTCTGAGAAAATTAGCCCTCTGTTGTCCATGATACTGTTGGAATCTAACTGTCAGTGTAACATGAAATCGAGGCCAGTATGAAGCCTTTTACTGGTTTACGATCCAAGACATTTTAATTGTTGTTACAATTAGCACTAATCTTAAATAGTTAACGTCTGTTTTCCTCATTAGCTCACAAATTTATCAGATTGCATATTTTACATAATATAACAATTCTACACTGCTTATTTTTAAAAGTAACATTGAAAACAAGTTGTTTTATTTGAAAGCACGCCCTCAGGAAGGGTTCAATCATTCCAATGTAGCTTTCTACCTCACACAGAGGATTCAGCAGGAAAATCTATTCGTAACTGTGGTCTTCAATTATGGTGTAAAATTACCTTGTGAGATACAAGACATTGCAGGAAGGCAATTATTTCCCTAGTTGATAGGCAAGCAGACAACAATGTTGGAACCTAATATGTTAGATTCCAAAGTCATTGTATTAAAACAAGTTATGAACAGAAGTGAAAATAGACACAATATATTGTTTCCCAAATCAGTATGAGTATTTCACAAAACGCACGCATTTTAATATCAGAAACCAAATCTAATTTTAGTGAATACTTCACTGGAATGAATCTTGAACATGATCTCATCGTTCTTTGTTATGTAAAAATTAACATGTTCAAGCCTTCCCTGATTCAAGACTCTCCTGATTCAATCCTTTGAATCAGCTGTTTCTCTCCACAATGTAAAGTATTGCACTGCCTTTGATATTTTCTAAAGGATTTGAGTCTGTGGGAATTTTGTAATTTCAACCCAGTTGTCCGTTATTCTGCCCCATAGGATGATGAAACTTGTTTAATTGTGAAAGGTTTTCAGCTTAACATGCCCACACACTGTGTAATACAAATCAAGCGTAAAGCCGACTAAATCAACTTTAAGTAATCAGTATGACTGCATCTTGAGCTAGGATTGCCAACTTTACTTGGCCTATTTCCTAAAGGGTTGGTCATGTGATGTTTGCTGCAGTCTGCAATCGTAATTGCATTTATCTTACAAACATTGGGCCTCTCACAATTTTTCACGCACCTTTCTCCAATTTAGTGAACCTGCTTACACTGTTAGCATATGTAGCTCATCCTTCTGTTTATACTTCTCCAGTATAGTATCTGGACTGCTCTGAAGGAGGCCCACAATACTGTAAACTCCAGAACAGGTAGAAAATTCAATGTGATCTCCTGAATCCTGCATAACCTACCCATCATGAGGGCACAGTCCTGACCAATGGGTACACAGTGAGCAGCAGAGGAGGAGGAGAAGGAAGAGGAAGAAGAGAGGGGTGAAAATAGCATCATCTTTCCAATCAGGCTGCTCTTGTGCGATCAGTTCATCCAACCGTGATACCAATTTCCCAGTCAACACTGCCATTCGTGACCTGACTTCTGTTGCTGACTGTCATAACATGTTCTTGACCACAGCACTGAAATAAAATCAACACAAGACAATTGTGTTAAACCAGCTTTATCAGTCAAACCATCCAATATTACATACAAAGGTCAAAAAGAATCACCATTGTCCTTTTGCTTTGTAGCTGTTTTACTTGTGCCTTTGTCTGTCCTGAAACTCTAAAGGAGTGTGGCTTCAATGGATGCTGCATTTCAATGAGATACTGTGGATAGAATTGCAGGATGACCTCCAGCAGTTCTGCCCTGAGAAGGTCCAGCTTCTATCCTATCCCCTCCTCCCAACTCAAGCCCCACTCCCATCTCCTACCTACTAACCTCCTCCCACCCCCTCGATCTGTCTGTCCTCTCTGGGCTGACCTATCTCCTCCCTAACTCCCCACCTACACTCACCTTTACTGGCTCCATTCCCATCTGTTTGACCTGTCTTTCTCCTCTCCACCTATCTTCTCCTCTTTCAATCTTTTACCGCCTCCCCCTATTTCCCTATTTATTTCAGAACCGCCATTCCCTCCCCCATTTCTGAAGCAGGGTCTAGGCCCGAAACATCAGCTTTCCTGCTCCTCTGATGCTGCTTGGCCTGCTGTGTTCATCCAGCTCTACATCTTGTTATCTCAGTGTCCTACAGGGATTGGCTCTGGGTCCTCTTTTGTTTGTCATTCACAGAAATGATTTGGATGACAATTCAGATGGCATGCTTAATAAGTTTGTGGATAACACCAAAATTGGTGGCATGGTAGACAGTGAAGAAGGTTTTCTAAGATTACAAAGGTATCTTAATCAAATCAGTCAATAGGGTGCAAAATAGCAGATGGAGTTCAATGGTATTGCATTTTGATACAACAAACAAGGGTAGGGCTTATACAATTAATGGTAGGGCCTAAGGTTAAGTTATACAACAGATGAACCGAAAGGTACAGGTACATAATTTTTTGAAGTTTACATCACAGATACACAGGGGGTTAAAAGGCATTTGATACACTTGCCTTCATAGTACATTCCCTTGAGCATAGGAGTTGCAATGTTCTGTTGAAGTTTTACAGGACATTTTACAGGTGAGGCCTCTTCTGAAACACTGCGTCCGGTTCTGGTCACCCTCTATTAGGAAGGATATTATTAAGCTGGACAGGATTCAGAAGAGATTTACCAGGATGTTGCTGGATATAGAAAGTTTGATCATAAAGAAAGGCTGGGTAGGCTGGGACTTTTCTCACTGGAGTATACAACGTTGAGAGGTGACCCGGCAGAAGCTTATAATACAATGAGCGGTATAGATAGAGTTAATGGCGGTTGTCTTTTCCCTAAAATGGAGAATTTCAAGACAGTGGACACAATTTTAGCCTGAAAGGAGAGAGATACAAAAAACGACATGAAAGGCATTTTTTTTAAATCAGAGGATGGCTCGCGTGTGAACTTCCAGAAAAAGTGGTGGGGGTGGGTACAATTACAACATTTAAAAGACATTTGGACAAGTACATGAATAGGCAAGGTTTGGAAGGATATGGGCCAGGACCAGGCAGATAGGACTAGTTTAGTTTAAGATAATGTTTGGCATGGACTGTTTCCACCAGAGGGCCTGCTTCTGTGCTGAATGACTCAATGACTGTATGAATCCTCAGCAACAATGGCCACAGTCAAAGCTTGCACGGCAACAAGTTGAGCTATCATGGCTATAAGTTAGATACTGGGGGCTTCTCTTTATACGGTAGTGGTCAACATTCAATGATGCCTTGTTATGCCTCGTAAATACAGCAATCAAGTCATTGGTCTTTTTATATGACTTCCAATCAATGTGAAAATACTGGGGACAAGATATGTACACTGTTTCCATGTTTTTCCAAATCTTATGGAATGAAAAAATTTAAAAGAAAACTATAGGTAAAATGTGCTGACCCCATTTATTGCTTGTCTCGAGTTACCTTTGCAGCCATTACTTCAGAGAATAATAAAAAAACAACCACATTGTGTGAGATTGGAGCCACGTTACAGACAGGACTGATAAGAGAAAAAGGACAGTTGTGAACAAGTTAAGTGACACAGTAATCATGCAGTTTTCGTGTCATTCCATATATTAGCACATTTATTGAAGTTATTTGTCAATCTGTAATAATCAAAATGGATATGATACAGAGATGGGGTATAAAATGATTAACAGTGACATTAGTAGGTATGTTTAAGAGACTGTGAAGGAAAGATGGAATAGCCTCTGCTGTAGTGAGAGATTTACTGGCAGAAATCAATATTATATACAATGGTGTAAATAAAAGAGTTTGTAGAAATATTCAATCACCAGCTATCAGTGACTCAAACGTAAGGGGTGACCCTTATAAGCCATGAGCTATCAGGAGAGGCTAGGATATCCAGCAATGCAGAAAACAACAGAGCAGCAGGGCCATCATGCATGGATTACAAAAAGCTATCACTAGGCAATATGGGAAGCAAATGGAATTGTGGCCTCTATTTGAAAGGGAATCAAGCATTAAAAAAGGATGTTTTGCAAAAGCTATAAAAAGAACCCTAATCCAAGGGAAGATACACTGACTTTGGAAGTAGTCCAGCGAAAGTTCACTACGCCGATAGTGAGTATGGAGGGGCTGCCTTATAAAGAGACTTTGAGTAGGTTGGGCCTGAACTCATCCGAATTTAGAAGAATGAGAGGTGACCTAATTGAAATATATAAGATTCTCAGTGTCTTTGACAGGGTACATGCAGAAAGGTTGTTTCTCTTTGTGGGAGAGTCTAAGACCAGTGGGCATATTGTCAGAAGAAGGGGTCACCCTTTGAGGTAAGAAGTAAGAAGAAATTCCAGAGGATAGTGAGTCTCTGGAATTCTTTACTGCAAAGGGCTGTTGAAGTTAAGTTAATAAGTATATTCAAGACCGAGCTAGATAAATTTTTAATCAGTAAGGGAGTCAAAGGTTATGAGTAGAAACAGTAAAATGGAGTTGAGGATTATCAGATTGATCATAATCGCATTGATTGGTGGAGCAGACTCGCTAGACTGAATGGCACTCTTCTGCTCTTATGTCTAATGGTCACTGAAATATTGCCAGCAGAAGATTGCTATGGTTAGTTTTAAAAACATGCTTCTGGAATTCAAATTTTCCATGCTAGAAACAAAGTTTTGGAGAAAACCATGTGGGAGGCTGGTGCTGCATTCCTCCAAGCTCCCTGTGGAATCAGGCTTTGTGCCAGACTTTCCTACACACCATAATGCCTTCTTCTAAATGTTGCCCCATCAAAATCTACATCAGTCAACTGCAACTGAAACCTTCTCTCCTCCTGCAAATTGATATCTGTGCCACCTGTTGTACAAGGCAATTTGTCTACAAAAGGGTTAATGAACATCACAAGATTTGCTTTGCACATTAGAATATAAAGGAATGCTCCTGGGAAGAGATAACCAGCCTTCTACAAGTAAGGTAATAAAATGTGAGGCTAGATGAACACAGCAGGCCAAGCAGCATCTCAGGAGCACAAAAACTGACGTTTCGGGCCTAGACCCTTCATCAGAGAGAGGTCTGAAACGTCAGCTTTTGTGCTCCTGAGATGTTGCTTGGCCTGCTGTGTTCATCCAGCCTCACATTTTATTATCTTGGAATTCTCCAGCATCTGCAGTTCCCATTATCTCTTCTACAAGTAAGGCATGTTTTCACTGGAGTGTGTATAGGGCTTCTTGCTTTTGGCATGTGAAGTAATAATGTGTACTTAACCTTATGATGAGCCTGAAAGTCTCACAAGAGGCAATCATGTATCATAGTTGTAATGTAACTAGTTGCTAAGTAATATGCCATAAGCGTATTTACTGTTCATCAATATTGAACGTACTTCTGGTGAAAAGTTTGTATTTACATCATTCCCTACATGGTATCAGTATCTTAAACTGATATTAGCAGGAATTATTGGTGGCAGTGAATCTACACAAAGCTTCTCAGAGCTCCATTATTAGCAGTGAGCAGTGGTGAGGACTCCCTCCTGTAGGCACAAGCCTCACGATGTTTAAATCCCACATCAAGTCTGCTCTCAAAAATATGCAGCTTTTGAGTTGGTGGCTAACTGCGAGGTTAAGTGACAGTGCTTTTTCAATTCTTTTCCTTCCTCTTCCACTTCTTATTTGTGCAATAGTCCTCAGCCAAGTTGCATTTCTTATATATTTGAAAAGAGAAAGGTTTTGAATGTTGAATGGTGAAAGCAAGAGGTGACATCTCAGGGCAGTAATCAGGAGTAGGATGAGCGGGAATGGAATTGTATGCAGCTGGATTTGGCATCAGTATATCTCTACTTTTCACACCTGCTGCCTGCCATGCTTTCTGCCATGACTTGTCTAATGAAAGTCACCACTGCCTACTCTACCAGTAGAAAAAATACGCTGCCCATGTATGTTCATTGCTGATTGGCTCTTTCTGCTTGGAATTGTAAAGTGCACCAGTGAGTGCGGTGCAATGTTATTTGACTGATGTGTCTGTCAATCTTAAATAGCTAGCAGTGTACCGGTTTTGAGGTGTTGGGGTGAGACTTGCAGCAGTTGAACTGACCAAGTATGATGTGAAGCTATGAAAGTGAGGCATGAGTAGTGTTTGAAAGAGTTGGTGAAGTTGAGTTGTAAATAAGCTACTGTTTGAGGATAATGGTGCAGTTGTTGAGAAGTGACATTTGAAGAAGCATTCATTGACCTTGCCCACAGTCATGACCATATTGATATTCTTAGGCCAGTACATTGAGGTCGTCATTGCCCAACTGATGGCAATGACTGAAATATTCATCCCTATTCTAATTGCGTCCTCAGTATCTGGCAAGCTACTGGGTCCCCAACTGGTGTAAGACATCTCTTCGCTTGTTACCTATTGCACAAAGATTTTTCACTGCACCCGAACAGCCTCCCTCTGTTTTGTCTTTATATTTTGAAATGTAGATCCAGTACAAAAAGTACATTTATCTCCAAACAATACTGTTTTTCTCCTCTGAGTTTCTACTTAATTGAACATCAATTTTTCACGGCTGATTTCTTACCAGCATTAGTGGAGAGCTCCATTTAACACTGATATTCAACTTAACTGAAAAAAAGAAGTAAACAGGTTTCAGGCTTCCTGGTTTCCAACCAAGTTGCAACCTATTGTGAATTCCACCCATTTAAAATAGTCTTAAAGTCAGACAAGGCTATTGCATGTCACAATCAAGCTCTCACAGATGCACAGTAATGAACAGATTTTACATAAGGATAACGATGAAACTATCAGCATTCACTACTATTAAGGACACATTGAAAAGCACCTTTCTGTGTGTGCAAATGAACTCAGGAAATTGCCTGCTCTTTCAAAACCTTAATAGGTACCTCATGCAGATATGTACATTCAAACACATCAAAGGTATGAAACATCTAGCCACTAATTACATGAAGAAAATGTAAATGTGCAAATGTTTTAATTTATAACAAAGTGAGAAGTTCCAAATAAATCCGATGTTAAAAAAAATTCATGAAATGATGAGTTATGTGCCGTAGACTTGAATAATTGTTGAAGAATTTTGACAATTATCATTACCTGAAATGGTACTAGGTCAGACTGGGTAGCCTGGTCAGTGTGAACGAGTGGATGGAAGGGTCTGTTTTCATACTGTACAGCTTTATGACACTGTACCTGCAGAGTTAGTCCTGATATAATGTGACAGTTCTAATTCCATGCGATCTCGTGCCGTAAGAAAATCGCACAACAGCATTGAAACTAAGAGATAATGGGAACTGCAGGTGCTGGAGAATTCCAAGATAATAAAATGTGAGGCTGGATGAACACAGCAGGCCAAGCAGCATCTCAGGAGCACAAAAGCTGACGTTTCGGGCCTAGACCCTTCATCAGAGAGGGGGATGGGGAGAGGGAACTGGAATAAATAGGGAGAGAGGGGGAGGCGGACTGAAGATGGAGAGTAAAGAAGATAGGTGGAGAGAGTGTAGGTGGGGAGGTAGGGAGGGGATAGGTCAGTCCAGGGAAGACGGACAGGTCAAGGAGGTGGGATGAGGTTAGTAGGTAGCTGGGGGTGCGGCTTGGGGTGGGAGGAAGGGATGGGTGAGAGGAAGAACCGGTTAGGGAGGCAGAGACAGGTTGGACTGGTTTTGGGATGCAGTGGGTAGGGGGGAAGAGCTGGGCTGATTGTGTGGTGCAGTGGGGGGAGGGGACGAACTGGGCTGGTTTAGGGATGCAGTAGGGGAAGGGGAGATTTTGAAACTGGTGAAGTCCACATTGATACCATATGGCTGCAGGGTTCCCAGGCGGAATATGAGTTGCTGTTCCTGCAACCTTTGGGTGGCATCATTGTGGCAGTGCAGGAGGCCCATGATGGACATGTCATCTAGAGAATGGGAGGGGGAGTGGAAATGGTTTGCGACTGGGAGGTGCAGTTGTTTGTTGCGAACTGAGCGGAGGTGTTCTGCAAAGCGGTCCCCAAGCCTCCGCTTGGTTCCCCCAATGTAGAGGAAGCCGCACCGGGTACAGTGGATGCAGTATACCACATTGGCAGATGTGCAGGTGAACCTCTGCTTAATGTGAAATGTCATCTTGGGGCCTGGGATGGGGGTGAGGGAGGAGGTGTGGGGACAAGTGTAGCATTTCCTGCGGTTGCAGGGGAAGGTGCCGGGTGTGGTGGGGTTGGAGGGCAGTGTGGAGCGAACAAGGGAGTCACGGAGAGAGTGGTCTCTCCGGAAAGCAGACAGGGGAGGGGATGGAAAAATGTCTTGGGTGGTGGGGTCGGATTGTAAATGGCGGAAGTGTCGGAGGATGATGTGTTGTATCCGGAGGTTGGTAGGGTGGTGTGTGAGAACGAGGGGGATGCTACACTTGTCCCCACACCTCCTCCCTCACCCCCATCCCAGGCCCCAAGATGACATTCCACATTAAGCAGAGGTTCACCTGCACATCTGCCAATGTGGTATACTGCATCCACAGTACCCGGTGCGGCTTCCTCTACATTGGGAAACCAAGCGGAGGCTTGGGGACCACTTTGCAGAACACCTCCGCTCAGTTCGCAACAAACAACTGCACCTCCCAGTCGCAAACCATTTCCACTCCCCCTCCCATTCTCTAGATGACATGTCCATCATGGGCCTCCTGCACTGCCACAATGATGCCACCCGAAGGTTGCAGGAACAGCAACTCATATTCCGCCTGGGAACCCTGCAGACATATGGTATCAATGTGGACTTCACCAGTTTCAAAATCTCCCCTTCCCCTACTGCATCCCTAAACCAGCCCAGTTCGTCCCCTCCCCCCACTGCACCACACAACCAGCCCAGCTCTTCCCCCCCACCCACTGCATCCCAAAACCAGTCCAACCTGTCTCTGCCTCCCTAAACCGGTTCTTCCTCTCACCCATCCCTTCCTCCCACCCCAAGCCGCACCCCCAGCTACCTACTAACCTCATCCCACCTCCTTGATCTGTCCGTCTTCCCTGGACTGACCTGTCCCCTCCCTACCTCCCCACCTACACTCTCTCCACCTATCTTCTTTACTCTCCATCTTCGGTCCGCCTTCCCCTCTCTCCCTGTTTATTCCAGTTCCCTCTCCCCATCCCCCTCTCTGATGAAGGGTCTAGGCCCGAAACGTCAGCTTTTGTGCTCCTGAGATGCTGCTTGGCCTGCTGTGTTCATCCAGCCTCACATTTTATTATCTTAGCATTGAAACTAATGTGGCTGGAATTGTGTTATAGCCAATACAGGTAAGGAAATAAAGAGAGAGAGGAGGGGTGGGACTTGGAAAGGTAGGAGGGATGGTGTTAGATGAGTGCAGTTAGGGAGTGGTGGTGATTGGTTAGTGGGATGGGTGCGGCAGAGCGGATAAGTGGGAGAGAAGATGGACAGTTTGTGTCAGATCAAGGAGGCAGGGATGAGAGGGAGGGTTGGACATGGGATGAGACCAAGGGTGGGGAGATTTTAAAACTGGTGAATTCTATGTTTAGATCATCAGGTTGTAGGCTCCTGAGGTGGAATATGAGATGTCGTTCCTCCAGTTTGTATGTGGTGTCATTGTGACACTGGAGGAGTCCCAGGATGGACATGTCACCAGGGAGTGGGAGGAGTGTTAAAATAATTGACGACTGGAAGATGTTGTTGTTTGTTACATACAGAGCGCAGATACTCTATGAAACAATGTTTGTGTTTACCCTTGGTCTCACTGGTGTAGAGGAAGCCACACCAGGGGCAACAGATGCAGTAGACCAAGTTGATGGATGTGCAGGTGAACCCATGTCTGATATGGGAGGTTTGTTCTGGGCCTTGGATGGAGGTGAGGGGGGAGGTGTAGGGGCAGATGTAGTATCTCCTATGGTTCCTAGGAAAGGTGCCGGGTGTGGTGGCGTTAGTGAGGAATGTGGAGTGGACAAGGGAGTCATGGAGAGAACAGTCCCTACGCAAGGCAGATGGGGTGGGGAGGGAAATATCTGTTTGGTTGTGAGGTTGGATTGTAGGTGGCGGAAGTGGCAGAGAATGATAAACTGGATGCGAAGATTGGTGGGGTGAGATGTGAGGACAAAAGGGATTCTGTCTTTGTTTTTATTGTGGCGTTTTGAGGGCAGAAGTGCAGGAAATGCAAGAGATGCGGTTGAGGGCATTTTCCATCACCGGAAGGGGTAAGGTTGCAGTCCTTGAAATAGGAAGACATTTGGGATGCCCAGGAATGGAACGCCCCATATGGGAGCAGATGCAGTGGAGGTGGAGGAATTGGGAGTTGGGGATCACATTCTTGCAGGAAGGTGGGTGAGAGGATGTGTAGTCGAGGTAGCTGTGGGAGTCGATGGGCTTGAAGTAGATGTCGTGTTGAAGTGGTCACCAGAGATGGAGACGGAGGGGTCCAGGAAGAGGTGGGAGGTATCAGAGATGGTCTAACTGAATTTGAGGTTGAGGTGAAAGGCGTTAGGAAAGTTGATGAACTGTTCAAGCTCCTCGTGGAACCACGAGGCAGCACCGCTACAGTCATCAATATAGCGGAGGAAGAGGTGGGAGATAGTGCCAGTGTAACAGCGGAAAATGGATTCTTCCATGTATCCTAAGAAGCGCAGGCATGGCTTGGGCCCATGTAGGTGCCAATAGCCAACCATTTTGACGTCCCCCTCCCACTCCCTGGGTGACATGTGCATCCTGGGCCTCCGCCAGTGTCACAATGACGTACCCACAAACTGAAGGAGCAACAACTCAAATTCCACCTCAGGAGCTTACAGCCCATTGGCCTGAATATAGAATTCACCAGTTTTAAAATCTCCCCAACCCAGCCCCCGGCGTCATCTCCTGCCTTGCCCCCCCTCTCATCCCCACCTCCTTGACCTGACTCATCCTGTCCATCTTCTCTCCCACTTATCTGCCCCACCCATCCCACTGACCAATCCCCACCACTGCCTACCTGTACTCACCTATCACCATCCCACCTACCTTCCCAATCCCCACCCCTCCCTCTATTTATTTCCAAGTTCCCTTCCCCCTCCCTATTTCTGAAGAAGGGTCCCTACCTGAAATCTCAACTTTCCTGCTCCTCTGGTACTGCTTGCCCTGCTATATTCGTCCAGCCCCACAATGCGTTCTCTCAGACTCCAGCATTTGCAGTTCTTTCTCACAGGTAAGGAAAGTTCACATTCTACAAATAGCAGTCTAAAGTCTTCAATCATGTTAAAACTAATTCGCATTGAAGAAGCATGTGTTATAGCAGGACCAACTGTGTAAGTGATTGCAATGTGAAGTCAGATCTTGACAGCCTTTGTGGTGTAGATTGTGTGCTTCATGTGTACTTTTAAAATCATTAATTTTAAGTTTGGGTTTTTTGAATTTTGAATGGCTGACATGCATTTTTCTGTGTGTCTGAAGTCTTAATGATAAACTTTTAGGCATTTCTGCAGCTACGGTGATTTCTTTTAAAACAGTAGCTTCCAGAACTGATGGATTTAATTAACATTAGGAGGGTTTATGCTAAGCAAACCAAACAATTGTGCAAAAGGATTTCTGTTCGTTTTTTTTTAAGTTTAAGAAAGATAACGTTTCATGGGTAAGAAAGTGATTTTTGAAAGTTTTTGTGTTCCCATTTTGTTCTAGACATACATGCATCACTGGATTGGCCAGTGTTTATTGTCTATTCCTAAATGCCTAGAGGGAAATTATGGGTCAATCATACTGTTGTGTGTTTAGGCTCACATGCTGGTGAGAGTAGGTAAGGAAGGCAGGTTTCCTTCCTAAAAGACATCAGTGAACCTGATGCCATTTTGCCACAATCGTTTACACAGTCTCTGTTTATTTCATTTATTGCACCTCAATGCAGTTGGTGGAAAGTAAAAATAAAGCCTTCTGATCGAATATTGGTGGCAAAGGTGACACTTCATTGTGAACAGAATGTCACAGTTCTAAATGTATTAAGACTTTGAATTACCACCTGTCTGATCAACTCGCATTTTAGCTGCAGCTAGAAGAATGCAGCTATAGAGTCTACTCCTTCTTAGCACTATACAATTTTAGAGCCCCACATGAAGGAATGCTGCGTCCCCTGATTTTAACCCTCTGAGCTATTGTTGCTGAATGTGTCAATATCAGATGCCCAAAAGTCATCCAACAATTGTCTATTTTAACTTCGGTTGCACGCCAGATAAAATGAAGTAGAAAATAACAAAAACAAAGCTGCATTTTTGACTGGGAATAAACACATGTTGCTACGTTTCTATCAGCAACACATTGACAGTCAGTTAATGATAACTTCACCCAACTCTATTCCACTGGAAGTGGGTGTGCTAAGTATGTCCCCTCTGGACAGTTGCTGTAGGTACTGCTACACTGCATCACAGTGAAGGTAATGTTCCTCTTGCTCAATGTCCTCATATTCCTCTTTGGAAGGCCATAGCCATTCTCCCAGCTCTGCAGCAACCATTACATCCCCTTTTTTCCTGTTCCAGTTGTCCACAGCAGAGCAGCAAGGATTAAGGAACATGCTCTGTTACTATTAGGACTTCCCAGACCTGTCCAAGCATTGGAATGTTATGAAACATGGGGCTGCACGGTGACTCAATGGTTAGCGCCAGGGACCTGAATTTGATTCTGCCTTCAGCTAATTGTCTGTGTGGAGTTTGCATGTTCTGTCTGAGTCTGCATGGGTTTTCTGCAGGCTTCCTCCTACGGTCCAACAATGTGTAGATTACGTGGATTGGCTATGGAAAATACAGGGTCGCAGGGATAGGGCCAATATGGGCCTAATGGCCTGCTTCCATGCTGCAGCATATCTATAATTCTAAAGTCATCTCAAGGGAGCATATCACCTTTTCCATAATGGCTCCAGTGGAAGGATAGGCTGTGTTTATTTACGCTTGGCCTCAGTCAGGGATTGTCTAACAGAGTCATTAGTCATTGTTACAGAGGGCAGCTTTTGTCTTCTGAAAGCCAACCTTTAAGCCATGTGTTCTTTGAGGCGAAACAGAAACAGATTTATGAAGAATATATGTATTATAGCAGCTTCCAGGATGCCTGGCACAGATTTCTGAGATGTGGCAGCAATTATGAATTGGATATTGACCAATTTGAACACTTTCTGATCAATAAAGTTAATTGTGTTAGGATATGGAGCACTCATTCCAGTGTGTGGACTGTCCATAGTGCTTGAAAAGGGAATGCTACAAGAGAGGATGCACTCAGTGTCCAAGGAGACTTTTTTTGCTGGTAGACCTGTCACATCATTTCTTGTCAATTACTTTGAGGATGAAAGATTATAGACTGCTTGTTTCTGCTCTGTATCCTAAGGTTACCTAATACTACAACTTCTACATTCAGAGACTGTTTAGTGGACACTGGAGTTTGCCAATGGTCTAGAGTTGCAAGTGCATGGCTGTTTCTCCTGAATCTCTGTGACCTACGTAGTGCCACAGCCACAGTGCCAAAGACACCTCCTGGGTTTGAATCCATTGGGGATAGTCCCAACGAAGCCATGTGGGCAACTTCAGAAACAGAACAGCTCCACAATCTAGATTGTCTCCTGGGGAGGTAATGGCCTGTTGGTATTACCATTAGACTGTTAATCCAAAAACCTAGGAAATGACCTAAGGACCAGAGTTCAAATCCTAGTAGATGGTGGTATTTGAATTCAATAAAAGTCTGGAATTAAGAGCTGGTGACCATTGTTGGGAATAGCCCATCTGATTGTCTAATGTCATTGAGGGAAAGAAACTGCCATCCTTACCTGGTCTGGCCTATGTGTGACTCCAGACCCACAGAAATGTGGTTGTCTCTATCCTTTGGGCAATGAATGCTGGACTAGCCAGCAAGGTCCTCAACCTGTGAATAACGTTTTAAAAGTCAATCAACAGTCACGGGACATGCAAATAGCAGTTTACCATCACCTTCATACATTAGGGCTTTTAGGCCTCTGACTAAGAGAACAATGGTTTACCGCTACATGGATCTTCTACAGTGTAAACTATATTGTGATGTGTATTGCACAAGGCATGCAGCACATATGTCAGAAAATTGTGGTAGGATCATTAAACCCTCTCCCCGAAGTCACAGACCCGAAATGAACCTGAAGCATGTTGTGACATACTTAGAATTCTAAGTGTGAAGGAAACAGCTCCGCGTCCTTCTGTGGCCTCAGTTACTTTGGAACCTTTTTTGTGAATTGTTGAATGCAGGTGACATTTTAATGGTGACCTGTGATCATTTCTGCTTCTCAGCGATTACTAGGGTTAATTTTGTAATGATTAATGTCAAGATTGCTCATGCCCGGCATTTGTAATCTACATAATTGACAATTCATGCAGAAGTGTGTGATTACAGATGTCTGTAACCCAGAATTTGAGGGCCTGACTAATGCAATTGTCCCTTGAATAGTCTCTCTTTGCACTCATACAAAGGAAAGCAAACTGACTCTGTCCACACTGCATATGCTGGCAGCTATTTATTCTTTTCATTATGCATGTGTTAGTGCTGCCGGACTTGACCTCACCTCAGACCAGCATTCGCGAATGGTTCCAGGACTCTCGAGTTTTCCAGGGGGCTGTCATAACATGGGCCCCAGATGGGTGGAAACACATACTGACAAAATATATTTACTGCTTTATAGTTATCTACTATATTTATCAGATGTACATCCAGTGTTTAACATATACTTAGCACTCAATATATTAATTTACTGTCCAAAAATCTTCAGCTGCTTCATTAATGAACTCCTCACCCCACCACCCAACTCTCCCATCATAAGGTCAGAACTAGGAATGTTTGCTGATGATTGCACAATGTTCAGCACTGTTTGCAACTCATTAGACACTGAAGCAGTCCATGTTCAAATGCATCAAGATCTGAACAATATCCAGGCTTAGGCTGACAAGTGGCAAGTAATATTTGTGCCACACAAATGCCAGGTTATGGCCATCATAAATAAGAGACGATCTAATCACCACCCCCTGGCATTCAACCATGTTACCATCCTAAATCTCCAGCTATCAACATCCTGGGAGTTATCATTGACTAGAAACTCAACTGGATTCACCACATAAACACAGCTACTACAACAGCATTTCAGAAGCTAGGCATACTACAGAGAGTAACTCACCTCCTGGCTCCTCAAAACCTGTCTGTGCCTATAAGGCGCCAGTCAGGAGTGTGATGGAATACTCCTCACTTGCCTGGATTGGTGCAGCCCCAACAACATCCAAGAAGCTTGACACCGTCCAGGACAAAGCAGCCCACATGACTGGTGTCACACTCTCAAGCATCCACTCCCTCCTCCACTGACTCTCCATTCGCTGCAGTGTGTACTATCTACCAGATACACTGTAGAACTTCACCAAAGATCCTCAGGCAGCGCCTGCCAAACCCAAGACCACTTTCATCTAGAAGGACAAGGACAGCTGACATATGGGAACATCACCATCTCCAACTTCCCTCCAAGCCACTCGCCATACTGACTTGGAAATATATTGCTGTTCCTCCACTGTCGCTGGTTAAAATCCAGGAATTTTCTCCCTAAGGGCATTGTGTGTCAACTCACATCAAGTGGATTGCAGTGGCTCAAGGAGGCAGCTCACTACCACCTTCTCAAGGACAACTAGAGATGGGCAAGAAATGCTGAACAGCCAGCAACACCCACTTCCCACAAATGCATAGAAACAAATTCATTGCCACTTACACGTATTTATCATCAATAAATTTGTTAATTTGGATTGTTTAACCTGAAGAGTTTTTGTTACATCCTACTGAATCCGCTTTTGAACCATAAAATCCCCAGACAACCTTTTGCTCATTTCTGTATTGCATTCTGTCAACACCATCAGGTTTGAGCCTCCTCTTCTACCTACCCATGTCTTTTACTTTAATCATTCATGTCCCCGGTGTATCCCTTGAGCTAAAAGCCTACCACTTAGTAAAGTCCAACGTGCTCATGCACTGTATTCCCATCAAAGCCAGGGTGATGGTGACCATTGATGATACCCACTCTTGCAATCCTTTCATGCACCAATATTGTATGATCTCCTTCTTATATGTTTAATTGGCTCCCACCCTTGCACAGTAATTGCATCCTCTGTATCCTAGCATTGCGTCTAATCATCACACTTGACGACGTCCTCAAATTCCTCAATGCAGCACTAGCCCTGTTAGTACTCTAGATTTCTATTGCACAGACCTGACAGGAGTGACTGTGGTCCACCTACCTGACCGATAACCAATCAGACTCCGATTGGCCACTGGGCAGCTCCTTGGCTGCCTACTGTTAATCCTTGGGTTGTTTTGGACTAAGTCTTCAGGACTGAAAGTGACTCACTCTCCAGACTGTATTGGGACTGTACGCTAATCACACCAAGCAGCTGACTGACCATGGCCAAGCCTCTGAAATGAGATCAGATACAGCCCTTAACTGACTGGCAGCAACCCTGACTGGCCATCGAACTTTTTGACCGGATCTGGGGCTATTCCCACTGTGCATTTGATCATCGCTATTTGGTTGCAACACCTGTGGTGTATTTGCCATGGTAGCTGCTTGTACATGCTGTAGGAGTGAAATTGATCAGCACTGTGCTTCAGAAACATGGCCATTCCCTTGACTTAGCGTTGCTGGCAAACATGACAAGCTGTCTGGCTTTGTGTCTGCTCTAAAATGCAAGGCAAACCAGAACTATAGAGAACTCTGAATGAAATGGCAATGCTCACAAAGAGAAGGCAGGATGCTGCGAGCATTCAAGCATGCACAAAGAGTAAGCAGTAACCAGGCAAGCAAAGACCACTAAGATGCACCCTGTTGTGCTGCATGAGTTGGTATCTATCTCTGCACACTATGTGGCTTGACTTCATCACTGTAATGTAAGGATCTGATAAGTTTTGAAGTGTAACAGCAAAGTGCTGCAATGTAAAATTAGTGAGTTCAAGATGTACCAAAGTCATCTAGTGAGGCTAATGCAAATTCCAACTGCCCAGCCTTTATCCAGTATTTTAACTGTATTAAAAATATTTCTGTAACATATGCAAACTCAACTTCAGTGTCACTTTACTGATCTCAGCAAGCAAGCCACGATTGACTTCAACATTCCTAGACCAAGGGGCAAAAAAACCTTTGTTTTTATGGTGCTTCTGTGCATAATGACCACTCAATGGAAACTGTATATATGTGGCATCAAATCAGAATGGAATTAGACTTGATTGTAATGCTGCCACCCACAGTCACAAGGTTTTCAGAATGCCTATAGTTGAAGTATGCACTGGGTGATAGTACAGAAATGAAACACTGATACTGTCACTTCAGGCTGTCACTAGGCAGAATGTTGAAATGTAGGACCGGAGAGGTAGTTATCTCAGAATCACTACCAGTGCCACAAGCTAGCCAGAGTATAAACAACAGGATATTTAGAAGGAACATGTGGCTGAAAAGATGGTGTGAAGGGAGGGTATCAGATTAATGGGGCATCGAGACCAGTTTTGGGGGAGGTGGGGCCTGTACAAACTGCGTGGTCAACTGATGTCCTTGGTGGGATACTTGGCAGAGTGTTTGGGAGGGTTTAAACTGGTGTGGCAGAGGATGGGAACAACATCAGAAGAGCAGTAGATGCAGAATTTGAGGGAGATGTAGAAAACAAGGCAAACATTACTAACAACAAGGGCAGGCAGGGAAACACTGCTGAAAAGAGGAAGGTATTTGCGCTTAAATGCATGTGTTTCAATGCAAGAAGTATTATAGGCAAGGTAGACAAACTTAGAGCTGTGGTTAGGACTTGGAACGATGACATTATTGTGATTATGGAGACTTTCAGCTGAAAGAAGGATAGGACTAACAGCTGAATGTCCTAAGATTTAGATGTTTCAGATGTGATAGAAAAGGAGGTAAGAGGGGTGGGGGAGTTGCATTACTGGTAAAGGAGAATCTCTCAGCTGAATTGATGAAGGATACATCAGAGGACTCCTGTAGCAAGGCAACGTGGGTAAAACTCAGGAAGAAGAAAGTTGAGACCACAATGTTGGGGGTATACTGTAGGCCTCCAAACAGCCAGCAGGAGATAGAGGAGAGAATATGTAGACAGATTTTGGGAAGATGTGAAAACAGCAGGGTTGTTGTGGGAGATGATTTTAATTTCCCATCTAATGACTGGGACTCACAACATACCAGGAGCTTGGATGGTGCTGAATTTGTAAAAACCATTCAGGAGGGTTTCTTGACACAATATGTAAACAGTCCCAGGTTTTGGGAAATGAGCTCAGCCAGGTGAGTGAAGTTTTAGTGGGGGAGCATTTCGGAAGTAGTGGCCATAATACCTTGAGTTTTGAGATACTCATCGATGGAGATAATACCTGTTCTTGAGTGAAGGTGTTAAACTGAAGAAAGGTGAACTACAACAATATTGAGCAGGAACTGGAGAATGTTGATTGGAGGTAGCTGTTTGAAGGTAAAGCTACATCAGACATGTGGGAGTATTTCAAACAGCAGTTAATAATAGTTCAGGAGCTGAACATTCCAGTGAGAATGAAGGATTGGCAAGTTACATGAACATTGGATGACCAGGGATGTTATGACTTTGGTCAAAAAGAAAAGGGGAGCATATGTAAAGTCTAGGAAGATGGGAACTGATAAAGCCCTTGAAGTGTATAAGGAAAGTTGGAAAGAAATAAAACAAGGAAGTAGCAGGGCAAAATGGGGTCATGAAAAGTCAATGGCAAACATGATTAAGGAGAATTCCAAGGCTTTTTATGTATGTAAAAAGCAAATGGGTAGCAGGGGAAGTAAGGAATCTGTGTGGAGGCATAAGATGTAGATAAGGTCTTAAATGAACACTGTCAGTATTCACCAAACAGAAGGAATTAGTGGAGGATGATTTCATGTCAAGTTTATAAGCCAGGTTGGTATGAAAAAGGAAGAGGTGGTGTGTGTCTTAAAGTATTAATGTAGATTTGTTCCCCGGTCCAGATGAGGTCTATTTCGGACTATTAATGGAAGCAAGAGAACAAATTGCTGGAGCATTGACAGCTGTCTCTGTTTCTCCTTTGGCTGCATAGTTCTGGAGAATCCCTCATGTTGTCTTATTGTTTAAGAAGGGCAACAGGGATAATACTGGAAATCACAAACCTGTGAGTCTCATCACTAGTGGGAAAATAATTGGAAAAGATTCTCGGGGACAAGATCTTATATGCATTTAGAAGCAGATTGATTTCTTAGTGAGCGACGGCATGGTTTTATATGGGGGAAGCTGTGCCTTACTAGCTTGATTTAGTATTTTGAAGAGTTGACAAAGACAATTGAGTGACAAGCGGTTGATGTTGTCTACATGAACTTCAGTAAAGCCTTTGACAAGGCTCCTCTTGGCAGGCTAGTACAAAAGGTGAAGTCACATGGTATCGGGGTGAGCTGCCAAAATAGATACAGCACTGGCTTAGTCATAGGATGCAGAGGGTAATGGTGGACTGATCCATTTTGGAATGGAGGGCTGTGACTAGTGGCGTTTCACAGGGATCAGTGCTGGCCTCTCTGCTGTTCATGACCTACCTAGATGATATGGGGGAAAATGTAGGCTGGTCTAATTGGTAGATTTGCAAACAATACAAAGATTGGAGTTCCAGATAGAGACGGATTGTTAGAGGCTAAAGTAGGATATAGATCTGTTAGAAGTATAGGCAGAAAAATGGCAGATGGAGTTTAATCCGGATAAATGTGAAGTTATGCATTTTGGGAAGTCAGATACAGCTGGAAATTATACAGTGAATTGCAAAACACTTATGAGCATTGGTGTGCAGAGGGATCTGGAAGTGCAGGATCACAGATCATTGAAGGTAGCAACACAGGCCAATAAGGCAATAAAAAAGGCATTTGGCATGCTTGACTTCATTAGAAGTGTCATTGAGAAGAAGGATGGACAAGTTAAGCTGCAGCTTTAGTTTGACCACACTTGGAATATCGCATACAGTTCTGGTCAACACACTACCAGAAGGATATGGGCATTTTGAAGAGGGTACAGAAAAAGCTTACCAAGATGTTGCCTGGTATTGGGGTTTTAGCTATGAAGAAAGGTTGGATAGACTGGATTTAAGGAGATTAAGGGGAAGCCAGGTAGAAGTTTATAGGAGTGTGAATAGCATGGATAGAGTGGCAAGTACGTGTCTTTTTTCCCAAGGTGGAGGTGTCAATTACAGGGGGACAAAAGTTCAAGGTGTGGGGGTGTAAGTTTTTAAAAGGGATGTACAAGGCATGTTTATCACATGAAGGGTGATGTGTGCCTGAAACATGTTGCCAGAGGAGGTTGTGGTAGCAGACACAATAGCAGCATTCAAGAAACACTTGGGCGAATACACCATAAGTAGGGAATTGGGGGATAGAGATCCTGTAAGTGAATACAGCTTTAGTGTGGAAAGGCAAAATATGTTTTGGAGGCTTGGAGGGCCGAATGGCCTGTTATAGTGCCATATTGCTCCTTGTTCTCTGTACTTCTATTGAGGAAAAAATAATTGACAGTGAAATCATTAGGGTAGACAAACAAGGTTGTGATAATACCGCAGGACTAGTAACCCTAAGGCTCAGATTAATGTTCTCAGGTTGTTGGTTTGAATCCAACCTTGACAGTTGGGGAATTTAAGTTCAATAAAGATCTGAAATTGAAAGGTAACCTAATTGCAACTGTGTGACCATGTCAATTTGTCACAACTCCAAGTGTGTGGGTTTCCTCTGTATGCTCCAGTTTCCTCCCACAGTCCAAAGGTGTGAGAGTTAGGTAAAGTAGCCATGATAAATGCAGGTTTACAGGGATAGGGTAGAGGGACGTGTCTGGGTGGTACATTTTTCGGAGGGACAGACTCAATGGGTCTAATGGCCTGCTTCCACACTGTAGGGATTCTATGATTCTATAGTACTTCGCCTAGGTCAGCCTATGGTAAAAGGCTACAGGCAGTCATTGCCCACGGAGTGTGCCTTGATGTGTTGCTGAATACTGGCCAAGATAGATACCCAGAGGAGACTAGTGCGAGCTGCAACTACCAGAAAACCACACTGACTCTCATCTCAGGAAACCATCTAGTTTCTCACCAGTACCTGGGAAAATCCAATCTGCATGTACATGAGGTGAGATTGAGTAATAATGTCATGTTAATGCATGAAAATGGGCCCCTCACTGCTCATTAGTGAGGTTCAGGTCTAACTGTTGAATCCTAATGCAGAAATTTGGACTTCTTTTCTTCAATGTTGTAAATTTCATTTTTCGATTCTTCCTGTGTTTTCTCCATTCTCTTACTTTACCTTTATCATTCCAATAATGGGAAAGTCTATAAATGGTTTGAAACATTCAACCCTGTTCCTCCAACTTCTAAATATCAAGTTGTCTTCAGCAGCTCAGCTGTACAGGGAAAAACATCAACATCAATTACACTAACTTTGACTCATTTGGATATGTAAATTATATCAATTTTACAATGCTCTGACTTGCACAGGTCTGAAAATGATTTATATTTAAGACTTCTCCATATTATTCCCTCAAGGAACAATCAATGTCAGTTTGATTTTAAACCATTCAAGATTAATAAATGCAGAATATGTTTTCAGAGGTAGAAGAGAAAATTTATTTGGTTATTACAGAAACATGTTGAAAGAATTTATCTTATTACCATAATTAATTAGGGAATATGTCGAACAGCATAACAGTGGCTTTGACTGAGTATTTAAGGTTTAGATATACAGAAAGTGCATGTGTATAAACATAAATTTTAATTTAAAAAGTAAACATGCTTTCTGAAAAGATTAGCTCCAGTGGCATAATTACATTCCGAAAGTTTTACACAGTTAGAGTTTCTCAATATGATTAAACTTAATTTGCATAGAGATATGTTTATTCAGAATCCATTAACGTAATGTGTGTGACAGCATGCAAATTATAGCCTCTAGATTAGAATACAATAGTCTTTACCTACATTAAAACATGACAGAGATGATCCCTGATCCAATTTAGTGATTTCATTAGGCCGATTAGTATGGTTTCTTAATCTTACTTCAATTACTATACAATAGCAACAATTAGTATTACTCTTCAATTGTTGCAAAGATATATACCCGGTGTCTAAATTGGTGCTGGGCCTTGTGCCACTGAAACAAACCAATAACAAGGAAGAAATGGTAAGTAGCAAAACACTTTAGTTCAAATGCAATAAAAATATTTCAAAAAAACTGCATACCAAAAGTTTGATTTGAAAAGTATTCAGGTATATGGTAAATGAAAATTATCTGTATTTTGTGACATATTAGTACAAATAAGCAAGTAAATTGGAAAAGTAGCACTTTAATGAAATAATTTGTCGTTGTCATTGAGAACCAATGAGAAACATTTAGAAACAGCCTCTGTTAAGGCTTTTATCAATTGTTATCAGTGGGAAGTTCTTGCTGAATCTGATAATCAAAATATTAAAAGACCTGACATGAAATTGCTTATGAGCTTGACTTAACCAATTCTCTGCTAATTTTATTTACTCTTTTCCCCCTTGAGCTAGTAGGTAATATTACTGTTGAGAAATAATGAACTACAGATGCTGGAGAATCTGAGGTAAGTGTGGAGCTGGATGAAAACAGCAGGCCAAGCAGCATCTCAGGAGCACAAAAGCTGATATTTCGGGCCTAGACCCTTCAGCAAAGAGGGGGATGGGGAGAAGGTTGTGGAATAAATAGGGAGAGTGGGGGAGGCAGACCGAAGATGGAGAGAAAAGAAGATAGGGTGAGAGAAGAGTGTAGGGAGGGGATAGGTCAGTCCAGGGAAGATGGACAGGTCAAGGAGGTGGGATGAGGTTAGTAGGTAGGAAATGGAGGTGCGGCTTCAGGTGGGAGGAAGGGATAAGTGAGAGGAAGAACAGGTTAGGGAGGTGGGGATGAGCTGGGCTGGTTTTCGGATGCAGTGGGGGGAGGGGAGGAGCTGGGCTGGTTTTGTGATGCAGTGGGGGAAGGGGAGATTTTGAAGCTGGTGAAGCCCACATTGATACCACGGGGCTGCAGGGTTCCCAAGTGGAATGAGTTGCTGTTCCTGCAACCTTCAGGTGGCATCCTTGTGGCACTGCAGGAGGCCCATGATGGACATGTCGTCTGAGGAATGGGAGGGGGAGTTAAAATGGTTCGTGGCTGAGAGGTGCAGTTGTTTATTGCAAACCAAGCAGAGGGTGCTCTGTTAAGTGGTCCCCAAGCCTCCGCTTGGTTTCCCCAATGTAGAGGAAGCCACACCGGGTAAAGTGGATGCAGTATACCACATTGGCAGATGTGCAGGTGAACATCTGCTTAATGTGGAATGTCATCTTGGGGCCTGCGATGGGGGTGAGGGAGGAGGTGTGGGGGCAAGTGTAGCACTTCCTGCGGTTGCAGGGGAAGGTGCCAGGTGTGGTGGGGTTGGAGTGGAGTGTGGAGCGGACAAGGGAGTCATGGAGAGAGTGATCTCTCCGGAAGGCAGATAAGGGTGGGGATGGAAAAATGTCTTGGGTGGTGGGGTCGGATTATAGATGGCGGAAGTGTTGGAGGATGATGCGTTGTATCCAGAGGTTGGTGGGGTGGTGTGTGAGAACGAGGAGGATCCTCTTGGCGTGGTTGTGGCGGGGGCGGGGTGTGAGGGATGTGTTGCAGGAAATGCAGGTGACACGGTCAAGGGCGTTCTTGACCACCGTGGGGGGAAAGTTGCGGTCCTTGAAGAACTTGGACATCTGGGATGTGCGGAAGTGGAATCCCTCATCCTGGGAGCAGATGCAGCGGAGGCAGAGGAGTTGGAAATAGGGGATGGAATTTTTGCAGGAGGGTGGGTGGGAGGAGGTGTATTTTCGGTAGCTGTGGGAGTTGGTGGGCTTGAAATGAACATCAGTTTCTATCTGGTGACCTGAGATGGAGACTGAGAGGTCCAGGACGGTGAGGGATGTGTTGGAGATGGCCCAGGTGAACTTGAGGTTGGGGTGGAAGGTGTTGAAGTGGATGAACTGTTCGAGCTCCTCTGGGGAGCAAGAGGCGGCGCCGATACACTCATCAATGTAACAGAGGAAGAGGTGGGGTTTGGGGCCTGTGTAGGTGCAGAAGAGGGACTGTTCCACGTAACCTACAAAGAGGCAGGCATAGCTTAGGCCCATGCAGGTACCCATGGCCACCCCCTCTGTCTGTAGGAAGTTGGAGGAATCGAAAGAGAAGTTGTTGAAGGTGAGGACGAGTTTGGCTAGGCGGATGAGGGTGTCGGTGGAGGGAGGCTGGTCAGGCCTACGGGACAGGAAGAAGTGGAGGGCCTTGAGGCCATCTACATGAGGAATACAGGTGTATAGGGACTGGACGCCCACTTCCACTGCCCTTTCACATGCTGGATTCAGGTCATAATTTCCTTCTGCATAAAATGTTGTGGTCCTGCTTTATTTAGTAAGTTTTGATCATCTTTATAGGTTTTCCATCTCCTAATCCTTTTGTTTAGTTAAATCAAAATAGCTCCCCATAGCTTAGACAATTTTGTTCTGCAAAATTATGTATATACTACCATAAGATAAACTCAATTTAATAATACAGTGCCATAAAATAATTTTGAGGGATCTTATCAAATGCCATCTAAAGGACATGGTATTTCAACTAATTGCAGTAGACTTGACAGGCATGAATATTTTTCCTGAACCCATGTCACCTCTCGACCCTCTCGACATCCACACCCCCTATATCCCCCACAACCACCAACTAATCTCTCTTCCTGGGATATGTTTGGAATGAGTTAAGACAACATCACTGATGATATGGGAATGATTAACCCAGATATAGTGTATAGTCTATTTTACAACCTTACATAGCCTCAAAGTTATTTACAGACAATTTCTTTTGAAGTTTATGCACTCTTTAACACAGAGAAATGTATCAACGAATTTGCACTCAACATTGGCCCCACTAGCAGCAATTAAGCGAAGGCCCAGAAAAATTGTTTCCATTGGTGCAGTGTTGAGCTACACTCATTGAGACAAAAGTATTATAAGTATTTACTGGGACACAATAGAATTACTCTTGTTCTCTTTAAATAGTGGAGTGGGATAGTTGACATTCAGCTCATAGAGCAGGTGGGGGCATTGTATAATATTCCACTTGAAAGATAGCATTTCCGACAACACAGCACTACCACAGTCTTGCAGTTAAGGTTCAGCTTGTGTTATGCGTTCAATTCTTGAAGTTTTGCAAAATCTCTTCCTTAGACATACATAGAAACATATGCTGTGATGCCTGGGCAACCTATGAAATGAGCTAGTTGTGACAATACCAAGGCTTCAAGACTGTATTTTGTCCTGTTTGTTTGTGAAGAAACGTTAAGACAGAGGTGCCGAGCATGCTGTTCCAAGCCAATAAAGTAAACAGCTTTTGAAGTGTTTTTTTAAAGTTGAAACAATAGAAACAGCATGAATGAGTGGAATCAGGTTCTCACGGAACCAAGCTTTTCATGCGCCATTCACTAGGTGTTGGTGGTTTTTGAAGTTGGCTGTTGTGCATCTCTTTCAGCCAGAGCGAAAAACTAGAGTTTTTGCTTTTTGCCAGAATTTTCCCTTGATGTTCTTTCCTCCTGGTCTGGAGAATCAGTGCAGGTGAGACAATGTATTTTACCGAATTTGCCTTTGCCAAAAGTATGTTTATGGGATGTTTCTAAAAAAGAACAGTTGCTATTTAGTAGTTAAATAATTTATTACTCTATTATATTTTCCTATAAATTTAAAGCTATATTAATTCTTCTTTATTTTTGTTTGTATTTTAACTGGAACAAAGAATAAAGTGTTTTGCTTAAAGCTAATTGAATTACATCTGGAATACATCTTACACTTACCTTTTTAAATAAAAGTAATGGTCTAGGCTATCTCTGTAATGTTTTTGAAGGGGTTTTGGTCTGCCACCTAACATATTAGGAGCTCACTTGGGGATTAAAATCTTTAATTCCAGATTGGATTTGTGATTATTGGACTCAAAGGCAGTGAGTGGTGAACATTGGAGTTTTATTTACTTTTGATGTTCCATTCCGTTGACTTAATTAAGGTGTGCTTTGTGTCAATAATGACTCTTGCAGTAACTAAGAGTTTCATGGGGCTGGAAGAAGTCACTTTGGGGAGTTTACTGAGAGTGAGCAAGGCAAAATTACTGCGTCCAGTTCTGGGCGCCCTATTATAGGAAAGATGTGGATGCTTTGGAGAGGGTTCAGAGGAGGTTTAGCAGGATGCTGCCTGGACTGGAGGGCTTATCTTATGAAGAGAGGTTGACTGAGCTCGGTCTCTTTTCATTGGAGAAAAGGAGGAGGAGAGGGGACCTAATTGAGGTATACAAGATAATGAGAGGCATAGATAGAGTTGATAGCCAGAGACTATTTCCCAGGGCAGAAATGGCTAGCACGAGGGGTCATAGTTTTAAGCTGGTTGGTGGAAAGTATAGAGGGGATGTCAGAGGCAGGTTCTTTACGCAGAGAGTTGTGAGAGCATGGAATGCGTTGCCAGCAGCAGTTGTGGAAGCAAGGTCATTGGGGTCATTTAAGAGACTGCTGGACATGTATATGGTCACAGAAATTTGAGGGTGCATACATGAGGATCAATGGTCGGCACAACATTGTGGGCTGAAGGGCCTGTTCTGTGCTGTACTGTTCTATGTTCTAAAACTTTCAGTATTGGTAATTAAGCTGAAGTTGAAGTTTCCTGTGTCAGTGACGAAAGGGAAGGTAATTGTAGCAATATGTCTGCATTTACAATTGCCAGGAATACAATCCGAATAGTTGAAAATGGATAAAATTCATTGCAACTGAAGCATCTTGAATTAGAGGCAATAGTAAGGGAAAAACAAACAGTTTGAATTATGATTAAAAGTAGAAGAACAAGATCAAAGGAGTCCCTAGCAGAAGAGAAGGAAGTTGGCAATGAAAGAGGAAAGTTGACTTAAAATGATGGAGGTGCAGGTAGAATGTAAACATAGTAATGAGAATAGCGATAAAGAGTAAACATATTGTAGCCAAAGGCCTGGTAGGGCTCTGTTTAAAAATGTCCAAGCATTAACAAAGTTTGAGGAGAATAGAGAATTCTTTTTCATTTCATTTGAGAAAGTTTCTGGACAAATGAAATGGCCGGTGATCATGTGGATATTATTGGTCCAAATAAAATTGTCAGGTACAGCAAGTGAGGTGTTTGTATCACTATCACAGGAGATATCTGGGGAGTATGATTAGGTGGAAAAAAAGCCATCTTAAGTGCTTTGAACTAGTGTCACAAGCCTACAATTTAGGAATCTAAGGAGGGAACCTAGTCAAACATATGTGGCGTTTGAAATGATCAAACGTGCTAATTTTCAGAAACGGATTAAGGGAACTGAAAATAGCTCAAATATATGACACTTTTAGAGAGACTGTTGTTTTGGAGGAGTTCAAAAATTCCAGTTTTATCTCACTTACTTTTTCGCCCTATTCATTTATGGGATGAGGGCATTGCTGGCTGAGCAGCATTTATTTTCCATCCCTCATTGGCCAGAGGGCATTTAAGAGACAACGACATTGCTTGGGTCTGGTGTCACATATAGGCCAGACCAGGTGAGGATGGCTATTTCCTTCCTTAAAGGACATGAGCGAACCAGATGGGTTTTCCTGATAGTCAACAATGGATTCATGGTCATTATTAGACTCTTAATTCCAGATTTTTAAAAATAATTCTACCATCTGCCTTGACAGGATTCAAACCTTTCCACAGAACATTGTCTGGGTCTCTGGATTAACAATCCAGCATTAATACCACTCGGCTATCAGTTCCTCCGACTTTCAAATGCTATCTAGCCAAGTCATCCACTCTCTTTATTCTTTCCTTAAAATTTGACACATACTCCAAAAATGTCATCTCTGAATTCTAACTTACTAATTTTTCCTCAATTAATTTCAGTGGTCCTCTCAGCTCATATTTGAAACTAATTCAACTGGATTGAATTTAATTCATCAAATCAACAGATACATCACTAATTGCAAAAAGTATAATTAAAATTCCTTTATCCCAGTCCTCTGGATAGTCTTGGTCTTTAAAGTTTGATTTAAACTGTTTTGAATAATTTTATCAAATTTAACCCTTGATCTGATTGTATTTCAGTTTTAACTCTCTGCTCTGCTTAAGAATTCTCTGTTTCAGGAAGTAAATTTATATGTCTGCGTATGTACAGTGTAATCCTAATTTAGAAGTTACAGCAGTTCTGAGACACCTAATACTTTGCTGTTTCTTACACTTGTGCTGTGTCTCTCCCAATCTTTTGAGAATATTATTTTCTCCTTTATAACAATGCATTCTTGTCTCCGTGACCTCGTAGGAATGTGATTTAAATGCAGAATATATTTCCTTCCGGTGGTATCTGCAGCACTAAAGGAATTCCCAATCTACAGTGTAAGATTATCAGGATTTTCTGGAAGTCAGACTTTGGGGTTTCAGATGTCAAACTATCAGATGTAGATGTTCTAATGTGGGATCTTTGGGTCTGCACACCAACCCTGGCTAGACTTTGAGATTGATCATTATTTATTGACAAACCACCTTTGATGCTGATACTGAAGAGTCACATGATCTGTACATTACAGTTTCCAATGTTTGGGCAGAGAATCAGCACATAGCTATTGAGGTTGCAGTTACATTACAGCTTCCCTCAGTTTCGTCTACATATCGATTAACATTTATCTCCACAGACATCTGCTCAGAATGTTTTATATTAACCGAAATAAATTATGATTAGCCAATTAAAATTCTAACCTCCTGGGTATCTGAGTTTCAGGGAGCCAGATTCTACCCTTGACTTGAAAGACTGAGAAACTATTTTGCAGTGGTAACAATTCTGAAACATTACTTCGTGCAGACGGCACTTTGCACGATCAGAGCTGCAATGTTTTGAATTAGACATTAAGCTGAAACTCTGTCAATGTGCTCAGACAGACATAAAATATCTCAAGGTATTGTTTTGAAAAGAAGCAAGAAAGTTAGCCAGAGTTTCCTGGTCAATATTCAACATCCCAAAAACATTGTGTGATCATTACCCGACTGGTGTTTGTGGGAGTGTGTTGTGTATAAATTAACTGCTATGTTCTCTACAACTCAAACGTGATTACATTTTTAAAAATAAATAGCTGTGACTGGCTATGACCAGTCCTACACAAATAGAAATCATTTTTTACTAAAAGAGGTGTTGAATGTTCCAAAAAACCTTTTGTCACACAATCAGATTTGTTTTTAATAATAAACAAGGCATTGTAGTAAACAAGAAAACGAAAAGTAGATGCATTTTCACATTATTACAGCTGTTTACAGGAATCATGCTGCTTTAAAGTAACATGTTGCTACTACATATTAACAAATAAATGCACAAGTAGGAAAACTCATTGCTTCATAAATTGTGCATTTTACTTCTCTCCCCTGCACAGTTCTGATTGCTGAATAGCTTTTTATATATAAAAAAGAGTCTTATTAAAAAGAATAATGATTTTTAAACTTTTTTGTTTTACTGAGGCATCTGTGTATTTCGTACTTTACAGTATCCAAATGCTTGAAGGAAATGAAAAATAGATCACAGAAACAAACTAAAGTCTCTGAATGAGTACAAGAATCATTCTGTCTTTTTATTCAAACTTTTCTTCAGACTGGATGACCATTATTCCAGTAACAATGATTCAGACATCGTTGCATGAGAAACATGGCATTGAATATGCCTTCAGCGCATATTAAGAGACTGATGTTGACGTCTGCTGCATTTCAGAACACTTCAATACACTAAGAAAACTTTGTTTAACATGTTCCATCTGCTTACTCCATCTGTTAGCAAAAGCTTCAACAACAAACTCATCAAGGAATGAAAGCCAATGTTTGGGAATGTTGCTTGTTAGCTGGAATTTAGAAAGTTGAGGAATGACTGAATCAAAGTTTTCAATATAGGAAGAAGAACCAATAAGTTAGAGACAAAAACAATCAATTCTGTTGTTTGAGGAAATCTTGGATGTGGGAACATGGTGTAACATTTGGAAAGATGTTTTCAGTAGCACAGGGCAGGCTTTGCACTGTCTGGTAAAAATTTGTGATCTCTCTCAAACAGTTGCAACAGGCACATCAAATTGAATAAGGCTGACTGGTCAGAGGGGCTGAACAGTGGCAAAAGGAATTTAATTCTGAAAGTATGAGGTCATGAATTTTGGGAGGACTGAAAATGGCAAGGCATTTGGTCCCGAATGTTAGGACCTTAGGTATGCATGTCCATATATTCATCCATCCTTGAAGGCATAAGGATAGGCAGGGAAGGTAGTTAGGAAGGCATGTGGGAAACTTGTCTTTTTTAGACAAAGCATAAAGAGCAAGGAGGTTATGATGGAGCTGTACCAAATATTATTGAGATCACAACTGGATTACTGAAAGCAGTTCTCGTTGCTACACTATTGAAAAGATATAGTTGCACTAAAGAGGGTGTAAAGAGATTCACCAGAAAGTTGCCTGGTCTGAAGAGATTCAGCTGTGAAGACAGACTAAATAGACTGATGCTTTTCTTTTTGGAGCAGCAAAGGCTGAGAAGGGACCTGACTAACATGCACAAAGTACTGAGGGACATAAACAACCTCGATAGGGAGAAAAAAATTCTCTTCGTAGAGGAGGCAAAAAAAATTGAGCACAGTTTTCATGGAAGGAGCAGGAGGTTTAGAGGAGATTTGTGAAAATGTTTCACCTAGATGATTGTGGGTATCTGGAAATCATCACCTAAGAGGATGGTAAAGGCTGGAACCCTCAAGATATTTAGGAAATATTTAGATGGTCACTTGACATGTGACAGCATCCAAGGCTATGAACTAAGTATTGGAAAATGGGATGAGGCACTGCAGACCTGCAGCAATGTGGTTGACTCTTAACTGCCCTCTGGCCAATTAGAAATGGGCAGTACATGCTATCTTTGCCAGCCCTCACCCCATGAATGAATAAATAAAAGGTAGACATATGTGGATGACTGGCAAGGACACAATGGGCTGAAGGACTTTTCATGCTGTAAAAACTCTATATCTCTCTGACTCCATGCATGAGACCAGCAGAGTGATGTCTCTTTCTCTGTAGCATTAAAGGGGGATGGGGTATGGAATAGGGGAGGTGATGGCCTAGTGGTATTATCGTGAGACTATTAACCCAGAGACCCAGATAATGTTCTAGGGAAACAAAGTGTGAAGCTGGATGAACACAGCAGGTCAAGCAGCATCTTAGGAGCACAAAAGCTGACATTTCAGGCCTAGACCCTTCATCAGAGAGCTGAAGGGTCTAGGCCCAAAACGTCAGCTCTTGTGCTCCTAAGATGCTGCTTGGCCTGCTGTGTTCATCCAGCTTCACACTTTTTTATCTCGGATTCTCCAGCATCTGCAGTTCCCATTATCTCTAATGTTCTGGGGACACAGGCTTGAATCCCACCATGGCAGATGGTGGAATTTGAATTCAATAAAAAAAAACTGGAATCTAATGATGACCATTAATCTATTGTCGATTGTCAGAAAGCCCTTCTGGTTCACTACTGTCCTTTAAGGAAGGAAACTTCCATCCTTACCACATCTAGCCTACATGTAACCCCAGACTCTGTGATGTGGTTGACTCTGAGCTGCCCTCAGGGACATTAGGGTTGCGCAATAAATGTTGGCCTAGCCAGCGACGCCCTCATCCCGTTAATGGATAAGGAAAAAAAGAATGGAGAGGGTAGCTCTGTGCAATTGCATGTATCAAGTTAGCCAGACTCCTCTATGGGGTGGAGGTAGTGTGAGACAGTGGTGGACAAAGTCTGAAGTCTCTCGACACCAGGTTATAGTCCAACGGGTTTATTTGAAATCCCAAGCTTTTGAAGTGTAGCCCCCTCATCAGGTAAGTGAGAGAGGTTCACTCAGAACACAGAAGTTATGGGCAGAGAGATCAAAAGATCATACAAATGGTGTGAGTGGAATGTCGAATAATAAGTCCCTGCATGTGATTGGAAGCGTTAGACGATGCGAGTAAAGTTGTCAACAAATGAATAACACGCGAAGGGATGATCTATAATCCAATGAAATGAGGCAGAAAGGTAAATATGAAAAAAAATGATAAGGTGGTGCTACAGACCAGTTACATGACTGGGAATAACATGATAGGCATAAAAGCCATATGCCAAGCCTCTAACCAAAGTAATAAGTAGTCAAAAACTGTACAAATTAAATAAAGTAGAGAAATCATAACAATTTATTTACGTGATGGTGACAAAACAGAACAGTAAGGAAGATTTTACAGATACAGAACAGTGCGATGGGATCACATGTAGGTCACATATTTGCAGGCGTAAGGTGAGGTGGGGTAAAGGAGTAAGAAATAGGTGGAAACAACCCAGAGTGGGAGGAAGACAGTTAGGCAGATAAAGGGACGGATAAGGGTGAGCCAAGAAGAGAAAAGAACTGATAATAGGGACCAGAGAGGCAGACATCTTTCAAATCCTCCTCTTCTTTGTATTGATTGAGATGGTGGCAGCGTGGTATTTTCACTGAGCCTCAGTTCCAATGACCCATTCTAACACTTTGGGGAGAGGGGTTTAAACCCCACCATGACATTTGAATGCTATGAATCCAATTTGTAAAATAGAGAATTGGAAATGAGTGTCAGGAAAGATGAACAAGAAAAAAAACTATTGTTGTTGGCACAAATAGCCATCTAGTTCATTTAAGGTGCTTTAAGAGAAGCAAATCTGCCTCCTTAAACTGGTCTGGACTACATGTGACTCTGGATCTACAGGCATATGGTTGACTGTGAAATGGCCTAGCAAGACACTCTGGCCAAGGAATGTTAAGGCCAGGCAACAAATGCTGGCCATGCCAGTGATGCCCACATCTGATAAATGAGTATAGATTTTTTTTTTAAATTGCCTGTCAATTTTTCCTCTAAGAGCAAGGGGAGTTGTTAACTTAGAACATAGAACAATACAGCGAAGAACAGGCCCTTCGGCCCTCGATGTTGCGCCAACCTGTAAACTAATCTAAGCCCCTCCCCTTCATCATCTTCCATATGCTTATCCAAGGACTGTTTAAATGACCCGAATGTGGCTGAGTTAACTACATTGGCAGGCAGGGCGTTCCACGCCTTTACCACTCTCTGGGTAAAGAACCTGCCTCTGACATCTGTCTTAAATCTATCACCCCTCAATTTGCAGCTATGCCCCCTTGTACAAGCTGAAGTCATCATCCTCGGAAAAAGACTCTCACTGCCCACCCTATCTAATCCTTAAGCAGCACAGTATTTAGGTGATGTTAGAAACAAAACAAGTTGCTGGGAAAGCTCAGCAGATCTTGCAGCATCTGTGGAGAGAAATCGAAGTTCATATTTCAGGTGCGGTGGCCCTTCCTCAGCTGATGGTAGCTAAGAAAATGACAGTTGATATGCAAAAGATAGGGCGAGGGGGCGGGAGAAAGGAGTAAACAATAGGTGGGGATACCACCCAAAGAGAAGAGAACCGTTGGGCATACAAAGGAATGGATAATGATCTGGATAAGAGGGTGAATAGCTGTTAATGGAGATTGTTAGTGGCTAACAATAGGTGATGTGTAATTCCAGACACTGACCAAGGAATGTTAAGCCAGGTCTGGTGTGTGGGGTTGAGTTTGGAACTGGGACAACTGAAGCCCTAAAGTTATTGAGTCCAGAAAGCTGCAGAGTCTCTAAGACGAATCTGAGGTGCTGTTCTTCCACTTGCACTAAGCTTCGCTGGAGCACTGCAACAGGGTGGTGTGTTAAGTGGCAGGCAATTGGATTCTTAGGGCCTTTTTTGCAGACAGAATTCAGCATCAGTAGGTGGGTGAGTTGAGAGTACAGTATTTGTTGTTAATTTGATATTTACACCAGACGCAATGGGTGGGAGTCAATAATGCATCGTGATCTTGTCACCATTTTTGAGTCTTATTGACTTTCATGACCAAAATCCTTTTATGTTGCTTGTTAGTTTCCAATTTCAAATTAATTCTTCGTGGCTTTATGTTGCACACTGCATATTACTGCCATTAGTCCGAATTTGCACTAAATTAAAAGACTTGCTCTTAGAGAAAATAAGGCTGACTAATGTGAGAAACGGGTGTGAAATACAAGCGTAATAAGGTTTGATGAACTGGAAGCGGGTATTATTACACATTCATGCCGAATTTAACCAGCAAGTTTGCACAATGCAGCAGCTCTCTGTGCTGAAAAAATGAGAGAGAATCCCTTTGGTGTTTGTCCTCCCTTTGTGATAAGGATAACGATTGAAAACAATCATATTTCAAAGAAGAGAGATAATGGGAACTGCAGATGCTGGAGGATCCAAGATAACAAAGTGTGGAGCTGGATGAACACAGCAGGCCAAGCAGCATCTCAGGAGCACAAAAGCTGACGTTTCGGGCCTAGACCCTTCTTCCAGCTGTTTGGCCTGCTGCGTTCATCCAGCTACACACTTTGTTATATTTCAAAGAAGATCAGGCTCTCAACAAAACTTCTCACGTCTTCAATATTAACTCTAGACTAGATTTCACTACAGGTTTCTCAAACACAAGTAGATCAGTGTTTGTTGCTTTTTAAACGTTGATGTGCTCGCCACATTCTTGCCTCCAAACTTTCAACAACATTTGGTAAAACTGAACAAAGAGGTTGATGTCAACTGCTTTTCACAGTCAGGCATTAAAAGAGCAAGAGGATGTCTCTAGGCTGACTGCATTATTATAGGTTTTGTATTAATTCTACAGATAATGGACAGTTCTCCGAAATTGATCATAACACTCAAAGAAAAATAAACTGACTAGATTAAGGTTAATGCAGACAATCTTGGTATTGATTTATAATCTAAATTGGCTATACAAGGCTCCTACTGGTGACAAATCCTTCTCCATACTGTATTTGTTTATTCTGTCAAGGAACGAGAGTGTCTTTAGCAATACCTGCATTTGTTATTTCTTCCTCATTTTCCTTTGAACCGAATGGTTTGCTAGGGCCATTTCACAAGGCACTGCAGGTTATAGGTCCAGAGTCCTATGGAGGCCAGACCAGGTGAGGGCAGCAGATTGCCTTCTTTCAAGATCATTTCCCCACTCCTCTTTGTTTGATTTGTTTGTCAGCAATACTGATCTGGCTTTGGAGTCAAATGCTGCCAGATCAGGTAAGGAGGGCTTTCCTTTCTTTAAGGACATTAGTGAAATAGATAGACACTTATAACAATTGACAATGGCTACAATTAGCCCAATTTTAATTTTAAAAATCCAGGCCTCTATTAAATTGAATTTTCAGCACCTATTATGCTGGGGTGTGAATTCACATACATAGGGCCTTAGTGGAGGACCTGAAGCATCTGCTCTGTGACAATACATTGATGCCAGTGTATCCCACAAAATCTGCCATAGTATCAGTGAGTAACTACATTTCAAAAACTGCTTTATTGGCTGTAATATACTTTTGAGATGTCTGGTGGTTACGAAAAAAATCTGTATAAATATAAATTCTTACTTTTTATTGTTGCCTTGTTTGATGAGAGTTTAATTTTTAAAGTACATCGTCTCAATTGGTATACCAAATGTATGTATTAAACTGTCATAAATATTGGTGTTTATTTTCTCGCTTTTCAATTTCACTATCGCCTGCATTAGCCTTTACATAAAATGAATAAGTCTTGTGCCTAAAGTAATTTATGCATCCAGCATCAGTTTTATAAGCTTTAGTCAGCCTACTGGGAGCTCTGCAGGATGTCTCACTCGTGATCTGGTGTAGTTAATGTTCTATTCATACATTTGATTTTTTTTGTACATTTTAAAGTCCTATTGTAACCTATGCAATCATGACTGTCAGGTAACATTGGGGAACATAAGGCAGCCATCGATTGTAAGTGAGCAGGCCCAAACCATATGTCTCGCTCTATCCTGACTGATAATCCCAATTTCTTTAATAAAGAAAAAGCCCAACGGGAAAGAAAAACAAATCCCTTTTGTTCCTGCTCCTCAATAAATACTGATTTTAAAATTGGGAAATTTAAAATTAAACAGTATGTGCAAAGTAGTGAGTGTTAATGGGAACTGCAGATGCTGGAGAATGCAAGATAATAAAATGTGAGGCTGGATGAACACAGCAGGCCAAGCAACATCTCAGGAGCACAAAAGCTGATGTTTCGGGCTTTCTGATGAAGGGTCTAGGCCCGAAACGTCAGCTTTTGTGCTCCTGAGATGCTGCTGGGCCTGCTGTGTTCATCCAGCCTCACATTTTATTATCGTGCAAAGTAACGATTTTGGTTGTCCAAATGGTAACAGTCTTTTAACCTCCTGATTTCTATTTAACTGTGGCAATTGGTATGACAATAATAAGCAACAAGTGGAATCGAGCAAGTTAAAATTGCAATTCAACACACTTGAAAAGATTGAAAGGGAATATTTGTGATATTAAAATATGGAAAATGTTTAATAGGATCTAACTCCAGTGTGATGAAACAGCCAATGTTCAGATATATAAATCTAATTTTCCAATTACCTGTATTGTCAGGAGTGTTTCAAGTTTTGAAACCACTGTAGAATAGGAAATGCCTTCTGCCTTATTGTGTTTTTTCAATTTACTTTCCAAGGAGCAGGGGAATTGATCATTTTTAAAAACTTATTCTTGGGAAATGCTTAACTCATCTTTTCCAATGGCCTTGGATGTTAATAGGGAGGACTTTACATGGTTAACTTCATTGGGATTGTCTCCATTGCCCTACCTTGATGTTCAGATGAGCAGACCATCTATGCTTATTCTTCTTACCAGTTTATTTCAGTAGACAACTTAGGAGGGCACTTCAAAAGTTGATAAATGACAACCAAGTTAATGTTGATCTAAATAGATACATAGGCCAGGTCTGGTAAGTGTAAGATAATGAAGATGAAGTGTGGAGTGTAAGATTTGGGAGAAATATAGAATTAGGGGTTTATACTCAAATATCTAAATAACCTACACCAGTAGCAATGTAAGAGATCATATAACAGAAGATTCAAGAGTGAGATGGCTTTGTGCATGGGCCTTGCGCTAAGCCTAAAATTACATAATAAGCAAAATACTAATTAATGAGGTAATCTTATGAATAGCTTGGATGTTGATAATCTCCCTAAATCTCATTGAGTGCACACATCTTCTGAGACTCACCACCAGGATAAGAAAGTAGATTTTCTTTCCTGTGACTGTCAGAAAGATAGTCTAGGTTTTATGATTTAAAGGCTTTTTTAAAGGCTCACTCTAATGGTACTAGTTTATTATTATTTTGAGGTCTATTTATTTGAAATGAATTCAAATAAACAAGCTTTTTTTTCATTTCAAAAGTATACTTTATTCATTAAAAAAGCTTGTGTATATATACATAGTTACAAATGCAGTTCAGTTCTGTACAGTAACTGATCAATGAAACAAGCAAACATTGGAGATTGACTCTATCCAAACAAACCCAATACATTTCTTACACATACAAACTCACATACTTTGAATTATCATCCCAGTACTTTGGATTACAAGCCTAGGAATGATTTGCTATCATACTCATGTTACCTGTACAAATGTGGCTAAAAGACTTTGTCAGTAAAGAAGAGAAGCTAGCTTTTAAGGAATTAGCAATCCTGGTTATATTTGATCATGGTTAAATCATAGGCTTGTTTCCCTATCATGCAAGCTGTGTGCTGATAAAACACAGTTTCTCAAACATTGAATACAATCTTCCTGTAATGTGTGCTGCTCACAAGTTAATTAATGAATACTGCACGGCACTTCGGAAAAATTGCTAACCCATTTTACCCTTTGTTTCCAGACTGATTTTAGTTTGTGGGCTTCTATTTTGTTTTGACAAATGAAAGGAAAAGATAGGTGACTATCCTCAAAGACTGACAACAAGCACTTAATATTCTCAGATCAACCTTTCAGAGCTGGTTTTCTAGAAAACTGAAAGCTGGAAATAGAGGTTTATAGACACAGCCAAGGAATGAATTTCACAGACACCACTTTCAAAATCTAATTGGCAAATTCCCATCTGAGTACAGAGTAGAAACAGATCCAACTTCCATGTATTAAAATCCACAAACTGGCATTGCCACTTCAATCTTCTTATTAGATACTGATACACTGAATCATTCTTTTATTTCATAAATCTAGTTCAGTGTAATTATAACTTCTATTGCTTATTAGGCCAAGGCAAGCAAGATTGAGGAATAAATTACCTTCTTTATTTCACTAACATCAAGCAATGCTTCATTTCTCAACCTTTGTATGCCTGAAGAAATTTTAGGAACTGGGTTTCAGCTTTTTCTTTTAGCTAATTTTGATAAGGAATCAAAAACGTCTCTGATCTGAAGTAAAAAAAATGTTGATTGAGCCATCTTTGACACTTGCATATCACACATAGCAAAAGCAAGTGTTGAATGCAGAGATAATGGGAACTGCAGACGCTGGAGAATTCCAAGATAATAAAATGTGAGGCTGGATGAACACAGCAGGCCAAGCAGCATCTCAGGAGCACAAAAGCTGACGTTTCGGGCCTAGACCCTTCATCAGAGAGGGGGATGGGGGTGAGGGCTCTGGAATAAATAGGGAGAGAGGGGGAGGCGGACCGAAGACGGAGAGTAAAGAAGATAGGTGGAGAGAGTATAGGTAGGGAGGGGATAGGTCAGTCCAGGGAAGACGGACAGGTCAAGGAGGTGGGATGAGGTTAGTAGGTAGATGGGGGTGCGGCTTGGGGTGGGAGGAAGGGATGGGTGAGAGGAAGAACAGGTTAGGGAGGCAGAGACAGGTTGGACTGGTTTTGGGATGCAGTGGGTGGGGGGGAAGAGCTGGGCTGGTTGTGCGGTGCAGTGGTGGGAGGGGACGAACTGGGCTGGTTTAGGGATGCAGTTGGGGAAGGGGAGATTTTGAAACTGGTGAAGCCCACATTGATACCATTAGGCTGCAGGGTTCCCAGGCGGAATATGAGTTGCTGTTCCTGCAACCTTTGGGTGGCATCATTGTGGCACTGCAGGAGGCCCATGTTGAATGCAGAAGTGTGTAGTTTATGCTCAGTGTCTTTACAATCTGAATATAACCAAGAACTGTGAATGCTGGAGACCTGAAACAGGCAAAAATAGAAATTGTTGCAGAAAATCAGTAAGCTTGATAGCGTCTGCAGGGCGAGAGATAAAAAGGATTAACATTTCTGTCTGGTGCCCCTCCTTCAGACTAGAAGCAGCTATGTGGTGCTTAAGCTGATGACGGAGGGTGAAGTGGAAAAAGAACGAGTGAATAGGTAGAGATGGAGCCCAGAGAGAGACGCAAAAGGTTAGGCAGACAAAGCGATTGTTGATTGTAAGCCAAGGGAAAAAAAGAACCTAAACAGGTGATAGAGTGGCAGTGTGGCTCAGTAATGCTCTGAGACAGCATCAGGGTTCCAGGTTTGTTTACACACTCGGATGACTCAGTGTGGAGTTTGTACATTCTCCCTGTGTCTGTGTGGGTTATGCCAGTTTCTTTCCACAGTCCAAGGATATAGAGGTTAGATGGATTGGCCGTGAGAAATGCAGGGATGGCTTAAGAGTTTGGGTCTGTATTGGATGCGGTTTGGAGAGTCCGTCTGGATTCAATGGGCCGAATAGCCTGCTTCCACATTGTAGGAAATCTATGAATGGGTAGTTAAAAATGGGTTGGCTGTACTGAAAAACGCCTTTCATGATAGCGCATGAACTGTGGAGGTGGGTAATAAACAAAGAAGGGGTGGTTTTAGATTAGATTTCCTGCAGTGTGGAAACAGGCCATTCGGCCCAACAAGTCCACGCTGCCCCTTGAAGCATCCCACCCAGACCCATTCACCTATAATCCACACACCCCTGAACACTACGGGCAATTTAGCATGGCCAATCCACCTAGCCTGCACATGTTTGGACTGTGGGAGGAAACCGGAGCACCTGGAGGAAACCCACGCAGACACGGGGGGAATGTGCAAACTCCACACAGACAGTCGTCCGAGGCAGGAATCAAACCCGGGTCCCCGGAGCTGTGAGGCTGCAGTGCTAACCACTGAGTACCGTGCCACCCCTAATGTTTGCTTGCTGGGGGATGGTTCAGGCCTTCTCTCAAGGAAGAAGCAATGAGTTCTAAGACCATCCAGATGTGGGTTGGATGTGTAAAGGGATTGCATGTCTGTGGTGCAGGGGGGCTAGCTGCTGCCTGTGAGCTGGAAATTTCAAAACTGAAATAAAGCATTCGAAGAATTGTGGATATCAATGGGACTGGAGAAGGGAAGAAACAACTGAGTCCAACTGGAAAGAAATCAGTTCTGTAAGGCAGGAACAGGCGTTTACCTGGTGGACATAATAACTTAATGATTGATGGTGAGGCCAGGGTCCAGGAGGGAGATGGGACGGGGTGCCAGAGATCTGGTGCTGAGCTTTCAGCAGGTAGAGGTCAATATGCTTGACGACAACAGCACCACCCTTATTGGCAGGTTTGATTACAAAGTCAGGTTTGGGTCTGGAAGTTTGGTTGGAGAGATTTCTGACTTCAGACTCCTCAAATCCGATGAGTAGAGGGAATTCTGTCTCTCACAGGAGAAGACTAGGACCACAACTTTGCGATGTCGAGACATCTACATCCTGACAAGTGAGTAAATATCACTCTACATGCCAATCTCTCAACCCTGACAGTAACCCATCTGACAGTATCATTCAATGCACATACTTTGAACCACTGGCCATGACTCTTCTCTCTTAGGATGTCTACCACCTTCACAGAGAAACAATCACATCCATCAGAAACCATTCCCTCAGCCTCTGAGGATGAGTATGGATGCCACGGACAAAGTTTTAGCAAGCCTGCCTCTTGCGCACCCCACACCAGCTCCGTTTAGGAGTATAATCTGGTGAGCACGTCACTGCAACAGTCCCACACTTGGCCAAAGGTATAAAAAGCAGCCCAGGCCACTGGCATTTGGAGGGCTGCTGGAAACCGGGCAACAGTTGATCTCCACCTCTCCCCAGGCAGGTGAGGAGGCAGTGGTGTCAGCAATCAGAGGCTTTGCTCACATAAATGGGAAGGAACAGGAATAGTGAACAGCTGTATGGGGTGCAAAGACCCTTATTGACTAGAAGCTGCTGTAATCCATGAGTCTGTCTGACTCCCTCCAAGGACAGATTGGCAAAGATCACCCCAATGCCAACTCTCATCCCTCAAAATCATTTTCATCACTGTGTTCCCAGCTAAAAATCACAGCTGGTATGACTGTGATTAAACATGCAGTCAATATTAGTTACAATTCACAGAAGAATATTCTTGCGCAGTTGTATTTTATTCTAAGAAGGCAAGTCTATTTAGTTTCCCCAGAGTCTAAATTAGTCCACAAATTGCACAGACACCAAATTATTCCAAACTAATTTGATTTGAATCCATCTGAGTTTGGGGATTTCACTTGGCATTCAATCCTCACAATATCTCAAAACAAGAAAAAGAATCAAGACTCTCAAATTGTTCTGAATGGATGAAGGTAATCACAGACTCAAGCGTATCCTGTTGGGTATCAATGATAATGTTTGTCTGAGGTATATCATGCACCATGAATGAAAATAAAAATACTTTGTGCACATTGTACCTTGATCCACATCCCTCGTATGAATTGAAGTCAACCTGCTTGTAGTGCCTTTATTATACACAGACACCCTCAGAAGATTAATTTGTAGAAACTTGACTGGAGAACCGAGAAAGAGGTGCAATAATGGTTGGTCAAATGCTTAGCAGAGATGGTGCATTTTGAGTAAATTTAAAATGGCAGAAGGAAGATAATGATTCTTGAATGAGTTGCACAATATTGGATATTATTGCCCAAAGATACAGCTACTAATAGCAAGTTAAGGAGGAGGGAAATGCTCAAGAGACCAAGTTCAGAGGAACAGAGCGTTCTGGATGTAAGTGTCATGCTGGATGAGATGACAAAGACAGTGAAAGTGCAGTTCACTGTGTGGATGAGGACTTCAAATTGCTATAACATTTAACATTGGATGTGAATTGTTTTCATATTGTTATGAATGCAAGTAACATGCTTGATAATAAATTTGGTCTGCGGTCCAATCATCATACTAAACAGCTGCTAAAATAGGGGGATTAATGACAAATTGGGAAGATCAACTCCTTCAGATAGTCTGGTTGTATCTGTTTGTGGGATTTGGAGTTAAACATTGAAGCTGGAAATCACTCAGCAAAGACTAATAGAGCTGTTGAAGACAGGAAACTTTCTTACTGCAATGAAACTTTGGGGATTGTAATATGACAATATCTGAACAATCATATATTCAACAAAAGAATATTCCAAACATAAGAGCTATCAACATCAGCTTTATGACTTTTAAAATCAGTCACTGATGTAGAACCATGTTACCAGATTGAATTTGAGTAAAAATACAGAAATCACTAATTGTGAGATCCTATAGCACTCCAAATGGCACTTGTTTGCTTAAATCCATTTAAGTGCCCAATGATCTATACAATATTTAGCAAAAGCCTATCAAAAAAGTTATTTCTGAAGAAGGGTCCAGACCGGAAATATCAGCTTTCCAGCTCCTCTGATGCTGCCTGACCTGCTGTGTTCCTCCAGCACTACACTGTGTTATCCTATCCTTAAATTGTAGCTCCTCTGATGCATTTTAAGGGGGAATGATTGAATTAGAGGGGGATCGGTTATGGCAAAATGAATTACAAAGAACATTTACGTTCTAAACTACTGGTATAACCTGAAAAAAGATACAATTATTTAATTAATATGGTTAATTTTTAAAAGTAAAAATTTAGTCAATTGAATAGAATTAAGAGTGGCGCAGCCATGAAAATGTTAACTTAAGTGAGAGAAATCATGAAAGAAACTAATTTACCATAAAGGTTGCAAATTCATTCAAAAATTGTATTCGGCTTTGCTCAACTTAGATATCACAATCAAAACTGACTTTAAAACAGAGGGAAAATTATGTTGGAAATTTTTCCCAATGCCTTTAATGTCAGTTTAGTCCCAGACTCTGGATTCAGCTCATGTTTACCTTGTGTGGTTTGGCAGTGTGTGTGACAACTGTTTTGTGACTGAAATTCAAGGGACCAAAATTGGTGGAAATTTAGATTTGGATACCACTCCCTCCAAAATTTCTACATTTTTTTCATGGGTTGCAGACATTTGCAAGTTGTTAGAGTGCAGTCATTCAAGAAAGTGGAGATTATTGTTTCCCACTACTGATTAGTATTTTGTAGACAGTGTATGGGATTTGGAAAATCAGGGGGTAAATTACTTCCCACAGAAATCCATCTCTTTGATTTCCTCTTGTAACCACAATATTGATATAGGTCCAGTTCAGATTCTTCTCGATTTGTATGTTGATGGTGGAGGAGTCAATAATGTTAATGAAGTCGAATGTCATGGAGAGTTGTTTAGATTTGTAAACTTTTGTAGGAGATAGTTGCTGTCCAGCATGGACGTAGACCACTTCAATATCTGAGGAGAAGTGAATGGTACTGGATATTGAGAGACCTTCAGCAAACATCTCCACTTTTGACCATTTGACTGATGTTATAGAGGAAAAGCAACTGATGTTCCAGCTAGGATGGTCGGATCTAGGACATCACCCTGAGGAGCTCCTGCAGAGATGCCCTGGAGCTGAGGTATTGGGCCACCTACAAATACAGCCATCTTTATTTGTATCCGGTATGAATCTAGCTAGTGGAGAGTTTGATCCTTGATTTGAACTGACTTTAATTTTGCTTTAAGGGTAGTTACTTGCACCTCAGCTCTGGAATTATGTTCTTCTGTGCATGTGATGGACCAAGGTTACATTGAGCACTGAGATCAAGTGGTCCAATTGAAACCAGAGCCATAGACAAAAAATATGGGCCCTGGCTGTTCCTGAGTGCATGAGAGGATGCCAGCGGCTGCCAACCCAAAAACAGTTGCCCTGTCCTCAGTTGAGCACTGTGGCCCCGTATCTGACCCGAACTAAAGCTCCTGCACCCCTCCTCACACCAAGCACAGCAACCCTGCTCCCAATCTAAATGCAGTGTCTCTGGCCCCCATCTGAGTACAGCAGATCGGATCCCCATTGCCAGCAGGCCTGACCCTACTCAAGCACAGGGACCTTGCCCATGATTCAGACCCACCTCCCAATCAGAATTCTACTGATGCCCTCGAGTCCTGGCTTCTGGTTAGTGGGCCCTCCAGTGGAACACCTGCTGAGAATCAATAAGCTTTTGTTTTTCTTTATTCATTCACAGGATGAGGGCATCATTGGCTAGGCAGCACTTATTGCCCATCCCCAACTGCCCAGAGGGCAGTTAAAGGTCAACCACATTACTGTGGCTCTGGAGTCACATGTAGGCCAGACCAGGTAAGGATGACATGTCCTTCCCAAAAGGGAATTAGTGAATCAGAAGATCTTTTCTGACAATTGACAATGTATTCACAATATCATTAGATTGTTAATTCCAGATATTTTATTGAATTCAAATTCCACCATCTACTGTGGCAGGATTCAAACCTGCGTCTTCAGAATGTTATCTGGGTCTCTGCATTAACAGTCCAGCGATAATACCACTAGGCTATCACCTCTCCTTGAACTGGCATTTGCTGAGTAAAGGCTACTTGAGAAAGTGTCGCTCACACTGTTATATCACTTTGTTGAGATTGAGAATAAATGGATTGCACGGTAATTGAGTGGCTTGGATTCATCTTGCTTTTCATTGGCACAGCGTATGTGAGCAATTTTTCCCAATATTCAGTCATCTACTGTACTGTAATTGTAAGGGGACAGCTAGGCAAGGTGCGGCTAGTTCTGCTGGCCTCAAAATGAGCTGAAGATTGGCCCCAACTTGTCCAAGGCCAAGTGGAATGTTTAATGCTTGCTCTGCTACTGGTAATTATGTCAGCAGAGGGAAATGGGTTTTGGGGGCTTCACATCCTCCCCAGCTTTCACCTAATTTTCCTTACCCATCCCTTTCCTGCCAACATACTCTTGGTTGGGGGTGAGAGGGTGGTAGACCCTAATTCTCAGCTATAGAAAAATAGAACTTCAGATTAAAAGCAGGCCACTTGGCCCTTTTGAGCCTGCTTTGCCATCCAAAATGATCATGGCTACAGTCCAACTCAATACCCTGCTCCACTTTCTCTCTGTATCCTTAGATCCCTCTGTCACTGAGCTTGTCATATTCCATCCTCTCCAAGTCTACTTAGCATGGAATTGTTGTCAAAATCAGTGTGGATGGTTAGGGCGCAACTGGGTTGCAGATGATTAAATTTTAGTCATAACAAAAAGGCAGCATAATTTGGAAATGACAGGAGATCAGCACTGATATAAAATATTGAAAGGGAATAAAATTTCTGTGCAAAGAGCTAAAGAATAAGCAATAAACATGGCACTTTTCACTAATTGAGACAAATACAGGATTCTCTCCAGCATAAGAGAGATTTGAGAGAGAATCAGCAGTGAAGCATATCATGCAGATCTAATGTTGCCATGTTAACCTTTGGCAAATGGGTAAATGGCAAGAGCAAAGCTTTAGTGTATAAGAAGGTATAGTACAGGAGGGCAAGGATACATATTGTGACATATTCAGTTTTGAGGAAACCAGGTGAATAGAAAACCTGAAGGTGCTTAAACTTTGACAAGTCAAATGCACTACATATTGTTTTCCTTTTTGCTCTCCGTAGTAGAGATGGAATTGTCTCTGGGTGAAATGTTTTACTCTCACCAGTGGCATTTTTGAAGGTGGAAAGGATATTTACTGAGGGAGGGTTGTGATCTATGATGGGAGAGAGTTTCAGTTTAATTACATTTCACGGAATAATAGACAAACAACACAGAAACAGCCTCTCTGGTGCAACTCATCTATGGTGACCAGATAATTCAGATAAAACGAGTCCCATTTGCCAGCATTTGGCCCAATTCCCTCTAACACTTTTCTGTTCACATAACCATCCAGATGCCTTCTAAAAGTTGTAATTGTACTAGATTCCATTATTTCCACTGGCAGCTCATTCCACACACGCACCACCCTCTGTGTGGAGAAAGTTGCTCCGAAGGCCCCTTTTAAATCTTTTCCCTCTCACCTTAAACCTAAAGCTCCCTAGCCTTGGGGTAAAGACCTTGTCTATTTACCCTATCTCATGATGTTATAAACGTCTATAATGTCACCCCTCAGCCTCCGACACTCCAGGGAAAATAGCCCAGCATATTCAGCCTCTCCCTGTAGCTCAAACCCTCCAACCTGGAAACATTCTCATAAATCTTTTCTGAACACTTTCAAGTTTCACAACATGGTGGCCAGAAATGCACCCAGCATTCCTAACCAATGGGCTGTACAGCTGCAACATGACCTCCCAACTCCAATACTCAATGTACTGCACAATGAAGGCAAGCATATCAAAAGTCTTCCTCACTATCCTATCTACCTGTGACTCCACTTCCAAGGAATGATGAAACTGCACTCCAAGGTCTCTTTGTTCAGCAATGCTCCCCAGGATATTACCATTAAGTGTAGAGGTCGTGCCCTGACTTGCCTTTCCAAAATGCAGCACCTCACAGTCACCGAAGTCAAACTCCATCTGTCACACCTCAGCCTATTGTCCCATCTGATCAAGATCCCAGTGTACTCCGAGATAACCTTACTTATGTGATTTTTGATTTAAAAAAACTGAAACTTAACATTCATAATGTTATATCACATCCCACCTGCATCATCTACTGCAAAGTTTTACCCTTCCTTTTCATATCAGTCCTGAGTTATACGATCACTTTGTCTTCAAAAGACCTGAAGACAGGCTTCACAGTTCTATGCTCCTACTATGAAGAAGCCCTAGTCTGATAATCTCTGTGATTTGAAACCCATGAGGGCCATGCTGAACACAGCTCCACCAGTATCTGGATGGGGGCATGATACCTGATTCTATGTAACTGAAACCTGAGTGTGTACCAGTCCAGAGATGACCAGCCTTATTGTCTCTGTATAGAGTTAAGAGATCCTAAAGTCTGTTGATTTTCACTGACGTGGATATCTTCCATCAACAACTCAGACCAAGAGTGATTGACCCGAGCAAAGGTCACTGCCAGATACTTGCTAAACTCCACCAGTGTCATCCAAGGGTTTCCAAAATGAAGATATTGGTGAGAAATTGTGTGTGGCAGCCAGGCTTGGATGCAGACATAGCCACTTCGGTGGGGCAGTGCCTAGACTGCCAACAAGGATAAAAATTATTGCCAGTAGATGCCCCATATTCATGCAAATAGCCAAGAAACCCTGGGCTTGGTTACATATCAACTATGCAGATGCTTTCATGGGCTCGATGCTTTCAGTCCTTGAGGATACATTTAAGTCATCATTGGACAAGCCTATGGACGTATATGGAATAGCGTAGGTTAGATGGGCTTCAGATCGGTATGACAGGTCGGCACAACATCGAGGGCCGAAGGGCCTGTACTGTGCTGTAATGTTCTATACCCACTCAAAGTCTGACTTGGTATCAGGAGACTAGCCTCTGGAGTTATTTCACTCTGAGGGATCACATTCCAACCCTCTCAAGATACAGGCCAGGTAGCAGAGGATAAGATAATTCCAACATTGTACCCATATTCAAAAATATTACAGAGTGTGGGCCAAACAGCAATGTCAGTCAGTCTAATCTCAGTCATGGTCAAATTGCTAGAATCAGTAAAAACCAAAAGAACTGTGGATGCTGTAAATCAGGAACAAAAAACAAAGTTGCTGGAAAAGCTCAGCAGGCCTGGCAGCATCTGTGGAGGAAAAAACAGAGTTCACATTTCGGGTCTGGCTACCCTTCCTCAGAACTGACGGTGGCTGGGAAAATGTCAGTTTATATGCAGAAAATAGGGAGGTGGGTGGGGTAGGGAGTGCATGTGGAACACTTCCTTCACCCCCAACACCTCCCCACAGACCGACGGCACTTTCCCCTGTAAACAGCAAAGGTGCAATACCTGCACATTTATCTCCTCCCTCCCCAGTATCCAAGGGCCTAAACATACCTTCCAGGTGAAGCAACACTTCACCTGCACTTCCCAGAATCTAGGCTACTGCATTCAATGCTCACAGTGTGGTCTGCTCTACACTGGGGGACAAAAACATAGACTTGGCGAACGCATCGCAGAACAAATACGTTCTGCTTGCAAAAAAGACCCTGAACTACCTGTTGCCTGCCACGTCGATGCATCACCCTGCTCCCTGGCCTACATTTGCTGTGGTGTAAATTTAGTTTCTACATGTGTATTTTTGAGATTCAGATGAGGATGGTGAAGGTTCAGCCTGCTTTGGGTTCGACCTTGAACAAGCATCAAGATGAACAACAGCCACGGCAATGCCTTACTGTTGGGAGACCTGCAGGTGCTGAGTGGAGCAGGATGCAGCCAAGAGCTGCATTGAGCTCTCAAAAGGGTATCTAGATGAGACAGTCAAATGTTCGATTTCATGACCTGTCTGAAAAGAAGTGCCTCAGGAGACTGAGGATGTCATGTCACGTCATTGGCAGACATGCACAACCTGGAGAAGAAAGTCTATTCCCTGCTGGCACAGAGGGCTGTCAATTTCATTTCCTGTGAAAGTGGCTCCTGCCACCTCAATATTAGCTTGTTTTTAAATTCTTCTGGCACCATTCTGGAGATATATTTAGAATCTTCCGTTCAGCTGGATGTAAATGCTTAAGACGAATCCCTGATTGGTTATTTAGTCAGGTTTCATCATCATGTCAACTTGCCTGTGGTGGTGGCAGTCAGAATAGGCAGGTGTTTGGGTTTCTGTCTTTGACTGACTTTCCGTCTTTGACTGACTTTCCATCTCTTACCTCCAACTGGTACAGCTAGGACAGGGACGTTGTATTTCCTGTCCCACCACCAACTGAGAGCCATCAGTGAGTAATTAATGATCGTATTCTGCCACCAAATGAAAACCGAAGGAATTGCAGAGGCTGTGAGTCAGCAACAAAAAGTTGCTGGAAAACCTCAGCAGGCCTGGCAGCATCTGTGAAGAGAAATCACTGAGGAAGGGCCGCTGGACCAGAAATATTAACTGATTTCTCTTCAAGATGTTGCCAGAGCTCCTGAACTTTTCCAGCAACTTCTGTTTTTGTAATCAACCATCACTTGTTTTAACCCAGTTGGGGGCAGTTTTGTCACTGCACAGGGAGCACAATAAGTGAAACTGTGTGGTCTTCTGAGTGTCTCCAGGGACAGGGAGAAGAGAAGCTTTCCACCCTGTGTAATCCCTCTCACCAATGGCCACTTCTTGCCTGAGTTGCCGTCCTATCTTTTCAACAGCATTCACCGCTACTGCAGTGGAACTGTTGAGCAGAGGAGTTGCCAAGCTGCCCCTGATCCCAGGGAAATGCCTGCTGGATTCCTCAAAGGTGTCAATGTCATTCTGTCCAGCTCTGCAACCAGCAACTAAGATCCCAGCCTCTGCCACATAATTCTCCCCTTCATCTGTGAAACAGTGTCAGTCTCTGAGAATTTCTAGCATTTCCACTCTCTTCATTTGCTGTTGGCCTGCCCCCACTTTACCTCAGTAAACCTAAGACCAACCTCATTACTCATCAGCCTGCTTCCAATCACAAGATAATCTTGGAGGGAAAGGTCATTAGCTGAATTGGCTCGCCAACTGGCTTGCAATGCAGAGTGATGTCATCAATGTGCGTTCACTCTCTGTCCTCACAGAGATCATCAAAGAGGCTGTCCCTTTTCACTTTTGACCCTTGCCTGAGGTGTAGTAACCCTCAGGTTAAATACATCCCCAGTTGTCTCTGTCTCATGAGAGAGAGAGCAGTCAATATGGTGACTTTAATTTCATTCCTATATTCAATATGATCAAGGTTAAACTGTCACTGTGTCAAATACCACATTTTTACCTACTATTGATTACCTATGATTCCTTTGCCCAACAAGAATCTACTACTTCTGGCTTAAGAATATTCAATGACTCTAATTCCACAAGCAGAGATTTTCAAAGTCTTTCAATCCTCTGACAGGAAAGGAAAATTTCCTCATCCAAAGGGTAACTCAGTGTTCTCTAGATCTTGAAAGCACTTCCCACTAAGTGGAAACGGCCTTTCCATATCTACCTTGTCAACACAAATTAGGACCTTATAAATTTCAGCAAATCACCCCTCAGTCTTTGAAATTCCAGGGGAAACAAGCCATCTCTGTCTTTTAAAGAAATTACTGAAGAAGGGTCCAGACCCAAAACATCAGCTTTTCTGCTCCTCTGACGCTGCCTGGCCTGCTGTGTTCATCCAGCTCTACCTCTTGTTATCTCAGACTCCAGCATCAGCAGTTCCTATTATCTCTGAATTCTGTCTTTTTGTTATCTTTAAGTCTGGACATTCCAAACTGTGTAGAACAAACAAGGAAAGTGACATTTCTGAAGTTACAACTCTTTTTCTCTCTGCACAGATACTGCCTGACCAGCTATGTGTATTTTTTAACACGCCTTCTATTTTTATTTCTTGTCTCCAGCATCCTCAGTATTCTGCTCTCAAGAAAAGAAAATAGGCACTTAGGTTTCACCTACACTGTGTCACTTTCTTAAAGGAAAGGCATCTTTGTGGATCAAAACCAAGCACAATGTAAAATCTTGCATAAACCTACACTGACTCCACTTGATTGGATAGGGGCATTTGAAGGTCAGGTTCAGGCTTCACGATAAGCCATCATCTGTTAAAACATGGAGTTACGAGTTTCTAAATTAGACTTGTGAAGACTTCTGAATTGCAAGCTGATGTACATTGCAAAACGTTATAGTTGGTCTAATAAAAACGAATCATTTTTACTGCAGGAAAACAGTAGGCTGGATTAGGTTAGAATCATTCAAAATCCAATTTATAACACTGATTGTTAACATAAACCTATTTTTGAAATTGGATTACACAGATATTGGAATATGCTCGTGAAAATGCACATAAAAGGAGTCAAAACAGCCTCAAAAGAAATGTGAGATGAAATCCCTTAACCAAAATGAATTAGATTGTATTTTGTGAGGTAATGGGTTTTTTGACTGAACAATTTTGCCATTTCTAAAATGTTACACAGCACCTCCACAGATCAGCACAATGGCAGGTAGTGAATGAATCATTGAGTGAAGAAATTTAGCTGCCTGTAATTTGACTCTGACCTCAATTTAATGGGATTTTAGGAAATATCATAGAGTTTTAAATCAACAACTCACATCCTTTGGGACAGAAAGTTAGTAACTATATATGTTTTAATGAAAATGTGCAAGAAAATAAATGCCACAGTGCTACTCTGTGAGATTGCTCTATTGGGTCACATATCTTCATTACCTAACTTGCAAAAAAACTGCATCCAACCTTCTCCTTAAAATTTGCATTTTAATTCAAATATATATTTAAATCTGCCAACAGTCTCAAGTGTGTAACGGTTATATAGATTGAGCTTAAGTGTTCACATTTTAAAGAAATGTCTCCCATTGTTACAATTAGAGACCTTGCATGAATTAGCATTACCAGGATAGCGTTTTGATTATCCAAAATGATGCTGCCTTCGCCACAGCTCCTGATAATGATGACCTTTGCATTGTTTGTGTTTTAAGACTGTTAAAGCAGAGATGTTCTCAGTTTAATATACAATAGCAGCTAAGTAAGTTTAGGAATAGCAATAGTTTGTAATGGCACAGAGATTGCGAGGATCATTGAACCATAAAATGGCTATATCTTTGAATGTGGACATTTGGCCGTTTAATCAGCACCTGGCCCATTGTTCTATCCTTGCCACATAAACAGAAAAAAAGCTTCAACCTTCAGGTGCTTACCCAATTATTTTCCAAAAAACCATGATAGATCCCAACTATTTGCTTCATCAAAAAAATGATTTCTTATGCTGGCTTTGATTCATGTGCAATCACCTTAAATATGTTTCTTTGGTTTTGACTACAAAGGAGAGTGTGTCACTGGGACAATTCTATTCAAAGTCACAGGTACATATAGCTTCCAAGGTAATGTCTACGTGGGCTTGTTCTTGGAAAGGCCCTACCACAACTTTCCTTTCAGGTTCATGGTAATGTACAGAGAGTTTTGTGGTCCTTCTGGCACTGACAGAATTTGATGGGCTGGTGTGTTTGCAGATCTCGTAGAGCCTCATTTTGGTCGAAATCTGGTTGGAATGAGAGTCGTACAGATCTTTTGCCTTGTCGCTTCATAACCCTGGTATCTGCACCAGCAACTCCCTCCTGAGTATCAGGTTCTTCCCCTTCCTTCTCATCAGAGGAAGCATCTGGCTAGTCAACTACCTTGACTGCCAGTTCATCATTGCTTGCTGCTCGAGGTTGTGTCAGGTACAACAAATCACCGTGAACCTGAGTACCCTCTCCTGCACAGACCGTGGCTTCACTCTTCCCTGAGCCTACACTTTTGACTCTCCAAATGGCCACTTTGATGCTATCCCCTTCCCTTAATCCAACTCGCTTCTTTTGTTTACTTCCATGACCTGCCTTAGAAAACCCTCCTAAACCTATCCTTGCACTTTAACACTCTTCCACATGTTAGTGCCCTCTGACTGCAGCTGTTCATCATGCAGTATTCTTACTTCAACACTCTAGCACCCCAATATTGACAACATTGACTTTGCCCTCTAAGACTACCTCTTTCCAATTGTCCCTGCATGGAAAGCCTATCCCATCCTTCAGGTTAAATGAACACCCTATTCATGATGTTAGGTCCTTCCCTCCAATGTCTTTGCAGCCTTCCATTCCCCTCTTCCCTCTGAGTCTTTCTTCTTCCCCTGTCTAACTGCCTCCTTCTGCCTCTTTCTCATTCTACAGGTGGTAATGTTATAGTAATGCCGCTGGATTAAGAACCTAGAGAGGTGGGCAAAGGCTCTTGGGGCACGAGTTTAAATCCCACCATGGCTTCTCAATTGATAAATCTGAAATTGAGTATTACTTCCAGGAGTAATGCCATGCAACCACCACCAATTATCATAAAACCAACCTGGTTCTGTAATATCTTTTAGGGAAGGACAGCTGCCATCCTTACCCAACCTGGCCTATATGGGACTTCAAACCCATGGCAATATACTTGCATCTTTATCTGTTTTCTGACATGGCTCAATCAAGCCACACAGTTGAAAGACAATTAAGAATGGGCAACTAATGTTGACCCTACTGATGAATGAATAAAAAATAAACTCTCCGATGGGTAGATATGCTTTTGCCTACTTTCACATGACCGCAATCATTACTTCCCATTGAACATTAAGGAGAAAGTAGCACCAACTCCAGCAAGTGCATTACCTCACTTGCTGCACCCCTGCTGCCTATACTCATGAATCTGTTTCTTGTTCGCAGACTACTTAATGTGAAAATGCACTTGCTACTGGAGAGATTGCCTTCATCTGGAAACTCAAACCTCCAAGAACCTAAAACTGCTGTTTCATCCCATCACCAATATCTGCTTATGGGCTCCTGTGCAACGAAGCTCCCCCAGGAAATTTGTTTACGACATACGAGACAAGAACTTGATTCCACCTAAAGTGTCTACCATTAATAAGATGGAAAACGGTTATAAATAAGAATGAGGAAGTAAAATCTTTATAATGTAGCTATTGTTTTTTCTCAGATTCTTGTTTCTGGGAAGTCCTGAATGTGTAGGAAACTGAAAAATTTATAACAGAGGATCGTTGACCCATGTGAACACTTGTCATGTTTGACAGCATTGTATGGAGCAGAACCATCAGATAGATCTTTTAGGTAGAACAGTTTACTTCTGTGCAACAAATAAGGCGTAGTACAATATAGGTTTACATATTGTATCTGCTTCCTTTTTTTGTATGAATCATCAGTGTTCAAAACAGATGGCAAATTATATAAGTATCATAGTTGTCTTGGGAGATCACTCCTTCACAAACTGTTCAACTGGACCTTTGCATTGTGTCAGCTTAATTGTGGCTAATGAATGGATGAGGAGGAAAGTCCTGCAGTCAGTTTTCATTATGATCAACTGCTCTTTGCTGCTTTCTGGAAATGCCCTATACAATAAAAATCTATCCTTCTTAATTGCTGCCAATTGGCCAAGTACATCTTCCAAATCAAGTTAAGCATTAAACATGAAGCAGTCAGATGTAAAAGCACTTTCCCCTTTTCAGTGTTAATTACAAAATCCATCCAGTTCAATTTCAGTGACATTCATTCGAAACGACTTACTGTAAGGAAAATCTGCTCAAATGCCTGCATTTGGTTCTAGAGCATGCAGACAAAGCTCATGAAGGCAAAGTATAAATATCAATAATTCGACTGTCTCTTCCTTTGTCTCAATTGTTTCCATTCCAACAACTCTCCAAACATTCCTGCATGATATTCTTTTTATAGAGCAATATTTGTGAAGGAAGGACACAGGCAGCAGCCGTTGCTACTGATGTGGCCTCCTCTACATCGGTGAGACCAAGTGGAGGCTCAAAGACCGCTTTGGAGAGCAGCTGTGCACTGCTTACAACAAATGACAACACCACCTTGCCACGAATAATTTCAACTTCCCCTACCACTCCTTGGGTGACATATCCATCCTGGTCTCCTCCAGTGTCACAATGACACTATCCAGAAACTGGAGGAGCAGCACCTCATATTCCACCTTGGAAGCCTACAATGCAATGGTCCAAAGGTGGACTTTATCAGTTTCAAAACATCCCCACTCCCGGCCTCATCACATGAGCAACCCTCCGTCTCAGCCCTGTTTCCTTGACCTGACACAACCTGCCTATCTTCTCTCCCACCTATCCACACCCTCACCTCACTGACCAATCCCCACCACGGCCTACCTGCACTCATCTATCACCATCCCACCTACCTTTCCCAGCCCCTTGCTCCCCTCTCTATTTATTTCTGAACTCCCTTCCCCCTCCCCCATTTCTGAAGAAGGGTCCCAATCCGAAACATCAACTTTCATGCTCCTCTGATGCTGTGTTTCTCCAGCTCCACACTGTGTTACCTCAGACTCCAGCATCGACAGTTCTTACAATCTCTAATTTATTCTAGGAATGTCAGATGTCACAATTTTGACTAAATCTTGGAGCTAGCTAGGTTATTTTTGGGAATTGGATGTAACATTTTCAGAAAAGCCTGATAACGTGAAAAGTGGTGAAGTAATGGTTTTGCTGACCAGGGACACTGTTACAGCAATAGAAATCAAGGATAATGTCTAATGTAGCATTCAGATGAAGCTATTTGAGATTGAGTTGAAAATTAAAGATGGTGTGCTATAGTATCAAATGTTCATTTTTGGCTATTAAATGGTGAAATGAAAAGGAAAATAGCAACAATGGACACTTGTAAGATTGACGATATGCAGCCGCATAAGTGTTCAACGTGGTTTTGCAGAAATCATTCTATAATAGGGAATATACTCAGCTGTAGTTTTGAATAATACTAATAACAAGAACTAACATAGAGAGGGGTTCATAAAATATATTCAGAACATTTTCTATTACAACCAGCTTTATTTTTCCAAATATATAATACTGGGTTTAGTAATAAAGTAGGAAAAAATAAGTGATCCGAAGATAGAAGAACATTGAAGCAGAAAAATTCTTGGATTTATAGTCAGTGCAAAAGAAAAAAAGTCAAAAGTCATGATACATCAGTCAAAAACTGAAAGAACTGCAGGTGCTCAAGTCAGAAATAAAAATAGCAATTGTTGGAAAAGCTCAGCAGGTTTGGCAACATCTGTGGGGAGAAATCAGAGTTAATGTTTCTGTAAGTGATTTCACTCACAGATGTTGCCAGACCTGCTGAGCATTTCCAGCAAATGTTTTGATACATCAGGTGTCTGCAGCACAGATAATAAAGTGTGTGTTTTGTTGTTGGAGTAGAAGGACTGTGGAAAGGGCAAGGGTTCCAGGTAGCCATTTGATCAAAGCTAGCAACTTAGAGCCATGTGTATCATCATATTAAAGTTAGTAATAGAAAAGAGAAACGCACTACAGAAAATTGAACCAGAAAAGAATAATAAGGTTAAAAACAGAGAAAACTAGCAGATGACACAAAATGCTATCATAAAAGCAAACCAACAGCTAAAGGATGGTAAAAGAGTAGGACAGAGCTATGACAAAAAATCAAGAAATACACACATAGAGAATAAAGCATGGTGGAGACATGATAATGAGTATAATACCCCAGTGTTTACAGAAGGTAGTGAGGTTTTAAAAAGCTGCAGGAATACAGATGCAGAGGCAGAAGAATAATTAAGTAAAATAAATATTCAAAAGGTAAGTGTGGGAATCAGTCTTAAATTTGTTAAGATAGCAGATCTTGATTGTGCTGATTGTAGAATGTTCAAATAGTAACCGAGATAAATGGAAATTATGCTCAAAGGCTGGTTGGTTACATGGTTGCAACATGATTAATGCATTCACAGATGATTACACTTATGTTGCTAGTCAGAAAACTGACCAAGATTATAATAATGGATCACACTAGTGAAGGCTTAGTAAGACGTGGGAATAATCAGGGGCAGTATGCACCAATTTATAATGACTACTGTGTACCTCTTAAATCATTGAACTGAGCATGAAATTTATGAAGTAAATATTCAAAGGAAATATGGTCGGATGTGTTACACTGGAATCCATGAGAGACATGTAAAGCAAATTTACTGTTGTAAGGGTAGAAATAAGAGACTGTAGTATTTCTGAGAATTCATAGGAAATTAGGACTGTATTCACTGGAAAGGCAGGACTTACTAACACATCATACAAGGTTTATGTTCTTGAATAATATGGGATTATTTTTATTTGCTGGTGAATTGATAATAATTGGAGTATAAATTTAAAATAAATAATTAAAAACATCTTAAATATGTTGCTTTCTTTAAAAGAGTTTGGAATATGGAATGTTGCTAGAATTAAACTCAAATCATGCAAGGAATTTAAAAAAAATCTTTAGAAAATCATCTTAAGGAGGGAAATAAATGATAAGGGCAAACAAGTAGAATAGAACAATATAAAACAATGGATGTGTAGCTAGCCAACACATATGCATGAGTTTTGGACGGCTTTCTGTCATTGGAATCATGAGGGGTCTCTAATATTTCACAGAATGTCCATTCTTTCCAAGTGAGCCAAGGTAGTGGGTATCAGCAGCCTCTTGAACCAATGACCTTTCCCCCAGCACATGGTCAGATGTGGGGACGTTTGCTGATGACTACACAAGTTCAGTAGCTTTCACACATGCTCAGGTAGTGAATTAGTCTATGACGTTAGAAACAAGACATGGACAACTTTCAGATTATACTGATTAAATCGCAAGTACATTCACACGATACAAGTGCCTGGGAGTGACTGTCTCTAGCAAGACAGAATTTAATTCATCACCCCTTGATATTCTAATGGCATTATAAAATTTATCATCATTATACCTTGCGTGTGACGATTTATCATACACTTAATAATAATAAGGGAAAGCTAAATGCATTATACATTGCAACAAGCAATTCAAGTTTGAATTCCCAAAACCTTTTCAATCACCTACAGAGCAGAAGTCAAGAGCATGTTCCAATAGTCTCCTTTTGATTGGTATCAGTGCAACTTCAACAACATGGCTTAGAGCAGGTCCAACAATAATATGAGAAGTTGACAGCATACAAGCCTTCCTTGTTTGGCCCTCCATTTATGACAATAATATCAATTCCATCCACCTCAGTTGCACTGTAACTGTTGTGTGTGCCATCTAGAATGTGTAGGTTAGCAACTCATAAGGAGAAGAACAGAATGCATGAGACTGCCATCATCTGAATGGTCCCAATCAAGTAAAAATCATCTTGATTTGGAAATTCATTGTCCTTCTTTTACTGTCAACGGTTAAAAATGCCAGAACTCCCTTCATAATAGTTCCATTAGAGTGTCTTCACTAAAATGCAGCATTTTAAGAAGTCAGTCCCACCTCTTTTCTAGAGGAACCAAGGGTAGACAATAAATGTACCAGAGATAACATATCAAGGAACAACAGAAGTAAAAACTATTTGACACTTTTTTTTTACTCCCTTGGAGGCTTACAACGTACCAGTAAATCTTCAACCAGTCAGGACAAAATCAATGCCTGACTATTATGCCTATCATCCCTTTTACTCTCTCTCAAACAAATGTCAGAATTTGTGGTTAATATTGTGTCATTTAAAAAGTCAGCAAAAATGTACTGGAAGCATATATTTAGACATGGAATTTCACTCATTGGAATTTATACAATAAGATTATCAGAATAATGCCCTATCAATGAGTGACAATTGTTTGCAATATTTTGACATTTAGAAAGTGATAATGGTTGTGAGACAAGATAATAAAATGTGAGGCTGGATGAACACAGCAGGCCAAGCAGCATCTCAGGAGCACAAAAGCTGACGTTTCGGGCCTAGACCCTTCATCAGAGAGGGGGATGGGGAGAGGGAACTGGAATAAATAGGGAGAGAGGGGGAGGCGGACCGAAGATGGAGAGTAAAGAAGATAGGTGGAGAGAGTATAGGTGGGGAGGTAGGGAGGGGATAGGTCAGCCCAGGGAAGACGGACAGGTCAAGGAGGTGGGATGAGGTTAGTAGGTAGATGGGGGTGCGGCTTGGGGTGGGAGGAAGGGATGGGTGAGAGGAAGAACTGGTTAGGGAGGCAGAGACAGGTTGGACTGGTTTTGGGATGCAGTGGGTGGGGGGAAGAGCTGGGCTGGTTGTGTGGTGCAGTGGGGGGAGGGGACGAACTAGGCTGGTTTAGGGATGCAGTGGGGGAAGGGGAGATTTTGAAACTGGTGAAGCCCACATTGATACCATTAGGCTGCAGGGTTCCCAGGCGGAATATGAGTTGCTGTTCCTGCAACCTTCGGGTGGCATCCTTGTGGCACTGCAGGAGGCCCATGATGGACATGTCATCTAGAGAATGGGAGGGGGAGTGGAAATGGTTTGCGACTGGGAGGTGCAGTTGTTTGTTGCGAACTGAGCGGAGGTGTTCTGCAAAGCGGTCTCTAAGCCTCCGCTTGGTTTCCCCAATGTAGAGGAAGCCGCACCGGGTACAGTGGATGCAGTATACCACATTGGCAGATGTGCAGGTGAACCTCTGCTTAATGTGGAATGTCAACTTGGGGCCTGGGATAGGGGTGAGGGAGGAGGTGTGGGGGCAAGTGTAGCATTTCCTGCGGTTGCAGGGGAAGGTGCCGGGTGTGGTGGGGTTGGAGGGCAGTGTGGAGCGAACAAGGGAGTCACGGAGAGAGTGGTCTCTCCGGAAAGCAGACAGGGGTGGGGATGGAAAAATGTCTTGGGTGGTGGGGTCGGACTGTAAATGGCGAAAGCGTCGGAGGATGATGCGTTGTATCCGGAGGTTGGTAGGGTGGTATGTGAGAATGAGGGGGATCCTCTTAGGGCGGTTGTGGCGGGGGCGGGGTGTGAGGGATGTGTTGCGGGAAATACGGGAGACGCGGTCAAGGGCGTTCTCGATCACTGGGGGGGGGGAAGTTGTGGTCCTTGAAGAACTTGGACATCTGGGATGTGCTGGAGTGGAATGTCTTATCGTGGGAGCAGATGCGGCGGAGGCGGAGGAATTGGGAATAGGGGTTGGAATTTTTGCAGGAGTGTGGGTGGGAGGAAGTGTATTCTAGGTAGCTGTGTGAGTCGGTGGGCTTGAAATGGACATCAGTTACAAGCTGGTTGCCTGAGATGGAGACTGAGAGGTCCAGGAAGGTGAGGGATGTGCTGGAGATGGCCCAGGTGAACTGAAGGTTGGGGTGGAAGGTGTTGGTGAAGTGGATGAACTGTTCGAGCTCCTCTGGGGAGCAAGAGGCGGCGCCGATACAGTCATCAATGTACCGGAGGAAGAGGTGGGGTTTGGGGCCTGTGTAGGTGCGGAAGAGGGACTGTTCCACATAACCTACAAAGAGGCAGGCATAGCTGGGGCCCATGCGGGTGCCCATGGCCACCCCCTCAGTCTGTAGGAAGTGGTTGTGAGACTCTGTCTTTCCTCAAAGTTACAGTGGATCAGGTGATTCACATTTGCCAAGTATTAGCTAAAAGAAAGTTAACAAATAACAGAGAACCAAAGCATCAAAAATCAATGCTTGATTCACAGTGATGAACTTGGAGAAATGCAGCAGAACAATCTAGTTGGTTCGTTTGTGTGCCTTTTGTTTCCTAGAGAATTATCTGTCCGAAACCTAATCATGCATATTCCATTCTGTTCTCGCTGTTTTTCAATGCTAGGTACCTAGAAAACTTCTTTCTCATAGATGGGCATCAGGATCAATTTAATTGATGGATATTCAAGTTATCCAATTAAGTGCCACAGATAGATACAATATGAGTCCTTTGACTACCGTCAAAAACTATCACAATTAACTTAGTTATTTCAATGAGAGGGCAAGGTTTCTTAATCTATTTAGAAACCTGTTGGTCGTAGTCAATCTTATACCAGTACTCCAAGGGATATCTCCTAGCTCCAAATGGCGGGGAAAATTCAAAGATATAGTAATCAAAGGTGATAAGAGTGTTTGAAATCTGGGAAACACAAAAACAAAATTGAAGTATAAACATTGAAGACCACAGAGCAATTTTCCAGATGTTTTATGCTGTAATCAGGCTAAGCTCCTGTCCAGTTATAAGAAGATTAAGTTAATATTGGATGTGTGAAAAGTGTACACGTACTGATGAAGAAAGCGTAATGACTGTGTGGGACAGGTTGAATAAGCTAGTCATTGTTTTCCAAAACAATCATTGATTTGTGGTTCGGTGATTGGCACATCTGCCTCACAACACCAGGGACCTGGTTTTGATTCCAGCCTCGGGCGACTGCCTGTGTGGAGTTTGCACGTTCTCCCTATATCTGTGTGGGTTTCCTCCCACAGCCCAAAGATGTGTAGGTTAGGCGGATTGGTCATAGTAAATTGCCCGTGGTATCCGGGAATATATGGACTAGGAGGATTAGCTATGGGAAATGCATGATTACAGGGATAGGGTGAGAAGGGTTGAATGGTGGGTCTGGATGGGATGCTGTTTGGAGGGTTGGTGTAGAATCAATGGGCCGAATGGCCAATTTTACAATTTTCTCATTTCTTTACCATTGTACAACTTTATGTCATTCCAGTTCTGGAATTCACATTATAAGAGGAATGTGATAACATTGGGGAGGGTCCAATGGAGTTTTACCAGGATGTTGTCTGGGTGAGAGGGATTCAGTTACGAAGAGAGATTGGACAGACTGCTGTTGTTTTCCTTAGAGTGGAGGAAATTGAGAGAGGTCATGACTGAGATAGATAAAATTATGAGGGGCATAGATAGAGCAGACATGAGAAAACTATTTCCCTTGATGGAGAGTCAATGACTCGGGTTATAAATTTAAGGTAAGAGGAGAAAGTTTAGAATAGATGTGAGGAAAAACATTTTCAACGGAGGATGGTGGCAATCTCAAACTCACTGCCTGTAAGGGAGGTTAAGAGGCAAAAACCCTCATGATGTTTAAGCAGTATTTAGATGTGTGTTTACTTGAATGAGCGTAGCATCTGTTATGTAATGTAATCAAGTTGAAAGAATTAATGATGAAGAATTTGTTAAGTGTAACGTAATCTTATGATGCCATAAAGACTTTGTTGGGGAAAGGCAGAAGATCTTACAATCCCAATGGGAACAGAACTGTCATCCACAGGCCTTTCCAAAAGTCTTTGTACAATGGACCTAATGTCCCAAGAAGTGGCAAACATACTCAGGTCATTTTCCTGCACTTTCAACACCACATTTCCAAGAGGCAATTTCAATCACGACTTTTCAAAAATATGGAAACATACTTTAAATCTGATAGGACCCACCTATTGCAACATATTCAGGGGGAAAGCAAACCATGGAGCCCTTTTATAAAGCAAGTCAATTGTTGTCTTTTGTAACTGAAATGTCTAGCATCACAGAGAGCCACTTTGACAGCTTCTGTGAAACAATAAGTGCACAAGGTAAGTCTAAGCTCAGGGTGCCAACTGGTTAGGGTGTCAGGATTCTGGGTGGGTAGGATGCCAAGTGCATAAGATGTAGAGTGCCACGTAAGTAGATTGAGAATTGTTCAGGGTGGCAGGTTGTGCCAAGTAGGTCGGATGCCAGATCTGTCAGTTGCTGGGTGGGTAAGGAGTAAAGTGCCAAGTAGGTAGAGTGTCAGATGAATAGGGTACGGTGCAAGCTGGGAAGGGGTTCAAGTAAATGAACATTTAGGGTAGGTCAGGGTGGCTAGCAGATACTGGGTATGGTGGCAGGGTTTAGGTCTCGTTGTTTTGCATTGGAGTTAAATGTCCTGGGGCTGTATATATTGGGTTCAGTGGTGGCAGAGAGGAAAGTATCAGACCCTGGGTTGGCAGGAGTGTTGGATCAGGATTTAGGAATGTAAAGGGTCAGGGGAGGTGTAGTTGGGGGCTGTGTGGCAAATTAGAGGGGAAGCTGGTCCGTCTAACAGCTGTTAGGTTTTTAAGTGCAAAAGATTTCCAGTGTAACTATTTATTTAACTGTATTGGAACCCTTCTGATTTTCTGAAATAAACAAATGTTTTCCAGGCATAGGGGAATTGCACATTGGAATCTTCAATTTTCTAAGAAATTGCCTCAGAGATTGCTACTTCAGTAATTCTACACTTTCTGAATGTGCGAAGATAGCAATCTGTCCATTGAAAAATCCCAGCCAATATCTAACTTGCTTATGTAACTTGTCCTGATTGCTATCTTGCAATGAACTCTACCTTGTTTAAGACATCCTCTTCTCATTAGAATACTCCATGGTTTTAACCATCCCATTAGACCAAGTATATCCTGTAGACCCAGTCAGAAATAAAAGATGACAGAAGCAAGCTCCCCAGTCACATGTTGGGAGTAGTTGATATTCAAGCTTCTTGAGTAGATTTGTAGCTTGGATTGTGGATGCAGTGGTTGGTTCACTCGCTAAGCTGGTTTGTTAGTTTGCAGATGTTTCATTAGCCTGCTGAGTAACATCATCAGTGCAGCCTCTGATAAAGCGTAGTTGTGTTTTCCCTCCTGGTATTTAAACTCTGGGGTCTGTTAGAGTTGGTTACCTCATTTCCTGTTTGTCTTCGCAATGGCGCACATACAGGGTCTAATTCAACATGTTTATTCATGGCCTTCTTGGTGGAGAACCATGCCTTTAGAAATTTCTGTACTCGCCTCTGTTTGGCCTGTTCCAGGATCCTGGTGTTGTCCCAATCGAACTGGTGCATCTCCTTAACAAATGTGAATGGAAATGAGTGAGTATTAGTCATGACTTTTCGTTGCTAGTTGGTGTTCATGATTTCTTGTGGCCAGTTTCCTTCCTGACTTGCCAATGTAAACCCCAGAGTTTAAATACCAGGCAGGAAAACACAACAGCGCTTCATTGGAGTCTGCACTGATGATGTTACCCAACATGGTAATGAAACGTCTGCAAACTAACAAACCAGCTTGGCGAATGAACCAGCCACAGCAGTAGTTGATATTGCATGGTCATACAACATGATAGGTACCTGTGCACATTGGAATTTGATTTACCTGTATAAAATTAAGTTTAGATAATCCAGAAGAAAAGTCAAGTTGCAGTTTTAAGGGCAACGCAGACAGACAGTAAGCATCTCAGGAGCTGAACAATCAAGCAGCCTACCGCAGGCGAACTCATAGCAAGAATCAGCGAGGAAGAATCAACGAGAATCATCTTAAAGGCAACAGGAAGTAGGATTTATTTGATAAAGTCAGCGGAAAGGACTTCAATTTGGTCTTGAGCTGCTAAGATGCCGGAGTTGGGGAGACAAGAAACGGCGGGGTCGGGGATGAGGATCGATGGGGTTGGGGAGATGAGCAGCAACGGTGGGGTTGGGGGAATGGGGAGAAACGGTGGGGTTGGGGAAATAAGGTGTAACAGTGGGGTTGGGGGAATGAGGAGTAACAGCGGGGTTGGGGGGATGTGGAGTAACAATGGGGTTGGGGATGAGGAGGCATTGGTTAGCCCGGAGCCTGTCTATAGAGGAACCACAAACACAACATAGGTTTGGCTTAAACAAGCAATAAGTACCTTCTCGTTCGGATTTGAGGCCGACCCTGGGTATTCTGATGATTTCTGGCTCTCCCATTGCCTTTCATCCATCATAGCCTTTCCACAGGAGACACGAAGAAAAATCTTTTAAATCCAAGATGGTAGCGAAGTAAGACACTTCAGTTTGAGCTCATCCACTCCATCTGTCTCTTTCTCTTTGTTTTTGTCTTTTGTTTTCTTTTGTCTTTTTTCTCAGGGATGTCCTGAACTCCCTGCCTCAGCACGGACTCAGATTCTTGGCCTCAGGCATTCATTTGGCCCAGCATGGCAGTGTTCCCTGCCAGAACGGAGGTCATTCAGCAGCTCAAAGGGGCATCCTCTCGACCAAGCACGATGGTCTCTCAGCTGGGTGTGGCGATCTCCTGGCTCCGTGTGGCAATCTCCCACCTCAACGTGATGGTCTCTCAGCCCAGTGTGGTGATCTCCAAGCTCGACATGGTGGTCTCCCAGCCCTTTGTGGTGATCTCCTGGTTTGACCTAGCAATGTCCCATCTCAATTTGGTGTTCTCTCAGCTGAGTGTGGCAGTCTTTCGGTGTCCTGGCATGGCTTCCAGCCTCAAGGTGATTTAAGGTCTGGCAGGATGCCCAAGTGGACTGGGTTGGTTTGTTATTCTGAACTTTTTATTTCTCTATTTTTATAATTTACTCCTATGATCTGTAATTCTGGATATCTTATTTCTTTGTCTTTCTATTCTTTTTCCCCTAAGAACTTACACTGAAGAATCTGTACTTAAACACATTGTACCTGATATGGCACAGGAAGTAGTGATTTGTAAGCTTTTCACGGCACTCACGTGAGTACCCGTAACAATAAAACAAATTCAGTTCAATTCAACTCAATTCAATTCAGTTCAAATCATCTATTTTGCTTACAAGAAGTCAGAAAACTTCCGCTTCGTCCCATCTGTTGCTTTCTAGAAAATCTGACTTTGAAGATAGCCTTTCAGATGGTGTTGGAAACAATACTCAAAAAGAGCAGCTGCTAAGTATGAAGAGGGCAACCTGAAAACATGAGCGGAGCACAATCCACTCAGACTGTTTAGTATAAAAACTGAATGAAAAACATGACAAATCAAGTGAAAGCGAAAGGCCAGACAGCAGGTACGGAGATTCAGAGTCAGCACTGTGGAACAACAAAGCCTTACAGTCAAAACAATGGGTCAAATTCAGAAGATGTGCAGAGGTAAGGTACAGACACAGAGCAGCAAAAAGTCAATAGCTCCTCACATCAAGATGTCAATGAGGAAGAAAAGCCTGCAACAGAGGAGACATCCAATGTTTTCCATGAAGAAACTGATGATCCAACCAATTCCTTTTGACAAGAAGTGATTTATATCAATTGACATCTCAGTAATTTCAAACTTAAGAGTGAATGTCATTAACAAACAGATATGTACCATGATGAAGAAATAAAGGTTATGGCCTATGTTTTTTCTTATTTTTCTTGCCATGATGCAGACCTCTGAGTTCATGCACAGCAGTGAAATGCAGAGGTATAAGCCAATGTGCAGCTACAGCCTCCAGTAAAATTTCATCATCCAGATAAATAGAAAGCGGGACATAACACCAGCACTTCGTCGGAGGCTCACTGATGATGTTACCTAGAATGGTGACAAAACATCTGAAAACTAACCTTCCAGCTCAGCGAGCAAACTCACATCCAGAACCTCAACCTGAGCTACAAATTTTCTCAAAACTCGCAAGTACCTGGCACAGATCCAGGATACTCATGAAAAAATAAAAATGCCTAGTTCAGGAATCCATGTTAATACAAAACGAAAACAGCCTGTTTCAACAGAACAGCCTGCTTTCAAGAAGAAAGTACATGAGACTAGAGGTCATGCAATTAAGGGAATGGACCCATTGCTACATACAGCAGGAACAATATCTTCTGCAAGACATCCAAGAGACAAAGGTCTTCAAGTTTAAAGGGGTTTACAGAATACACACAATAAAAAAGAAAATCAAGGTTGACATTTCTTCAATTAAAGAACTATCAAAATTCCAAGTCTGAAGAGAAAACATCCTGGCAGAAGTGCAAAACTCCCACACTGCCTAGATTTCCGAAGGCAGAGATTCAAGGGAAATGGATTCATGATTAATGGGATTAAACCAGTTTCGTTGAACATTTACCACTCAATCTACAGCCATTCATATAATAACCTGCCTTTCTATTTTTGCTACCAAAGTGGATGACCTCATATTTGTCCACAGTATACTACATTGGCCATGTAATTGCCCACTCACTCAGCTTGACCAAATCAACCTGCAACATGTCAGCATCCTTCTCACATTGAGCTAATCTTCCAGACCCTTAACCTATTATGTGCAAATTTTCAGATATTATGTTTAGATCCTGCATCTAAATCGTTAATGTATATTATGAATAGTTGGGGTTCTAGTACTGATCCCTGAGGTATTCTGCTAGTCACTCCCTGCCATTTAGAGAAAGACCCATTTATTTTGACCTTTTGTTTCCTGTCTGCTAACTTCTTTTCTATCCACGCACATTTGGAAGAAGTGAAAAGACAAGGGAGAACTCAATGAATGGCAGGACACTAAGAATCTCTGTGGGGTCATGGGGTGTTTTTCCACAGATTGTTGAAAGTACAAGAACAGGTATCGGGTAGTTAAGAATGCATAAAAAATGCTTGCCTTTATCCATTGAAGTGTAGAGTATAACAGCAGGAAGATCGTGTTGGAACCTGGTTTAAATGACAGATGGAACACAGTGTACAGATTCAGACACCACACAGTAGGAAGAATGCGATTGCCCTTGAGGGATTGCAGAGAAGATTCACCAGTATGTTGTCTGTGATGAAGCATCTCAGCTATGGAGAGAAGCTGGATAGGCTTGTTTGTTTTCTTTACAGCAGTGAAGTTTGAGGGGGTTGGATTTGACAGAGATTTATAAGATTATGAGGGGCATAGAAAGGGTGAATAGAGGAAAATTTTCCTCTGAGTGAAAAATATTTTCATCCAAAAGTTGGTGGGAATGCAGAATGCATTGTCTGGTAGTTCAGGTGGAAACATTATATCCTTTAAAGAGTTCTTGAAAGGGTACTTGAAGTGTCTTTCTATTTAAGGCTATTGATCTGTTGTGGGAACATTGGATTAGTGTAGGTTGCGGTGTAATTTTGGTTTCAAAGACTCAGTGGGCTGAAGGGCCACTTCTTTATTGTATGATCCTATGATTTTATGATTCTAAGACAACTAACCACCACTTTCTTAAAGCAATTATTGATGAACTTGCCTTTCCACTGATGTCCACATCACACCAAAGAATAAAAATAAATTGATAGCACTCTAAAGAACATCAATTGAACCATTTTAGCGTGGCTGATGCCTCAGTGAATGAAGATTTATGAGTAAGATTAATCAATATGCAATTTTCATTTTAGGACCACTATCTCAAGCAGTATTCATTTCAATTATGAACAAAAATGTGTTTGATGGAAGGATACCCAAAAATATTTCGGACAATGTGATTAACTCACCTCTTCCCTGCCGATTTTACATTGTAATTGTCTGTGCCCAGTCTTGATTTGTTGTTTTTATACATTCTTGGTAATGACTCATTGAATTTTCATGACTTTTATTCTGTTTCATATATTTGCTTTCGAACCGACTGAATTCCAATTTATTGCTCCTTTAGAAATATGAAAGTTGCATCAATAAAAAAGAATAATGTCTAAAAGTATCATGGCAGGAATTTTAGCCCCGTATGTTTTAATGTATTAATACATAAGTGTATTGAGCAGAAATAAATGTTGCCAGATTCCGAAATAGCCAGAAGATTAACAGGGCATTTCCAACCTGAAGTTGTTACTTTATAATTATCAGCTGACAGTATCTTCAGTGCTAACATTACATACATCATATTGTAAGGCACAATCATTACTATCTTCTAAGCAGTGCTTTTTACCCAGCATTAAGCTTACAATTCATAATGTAAATGGCTTCAGTTTGTTTTTGCAGCCAGAATTCTGCCATAGAGAAAACATATGGTTGTGTTGTTTAACCACACTTTCACATACAAAAGCAAAACAGTGTTAGTGATTCAGAAGGCCCTGCCTCTTTTAAGAACACAAAAACAGAAGAATTTTTAAATACTGGTTCAGTGGACAATTGGAAAGGCAAATGGAATGTTGGCCTTTACTTCAAAAGGAGTAGAGTGTAAAATAAAAGGAGGTCTTGCTAAACCTATGCAAAGCATTAGCCAAATCACACCTTGCATACTATGAATAGTTTTGGTCAGCTTTTTGAAGGAAAGTTATTGGAGGCAGTCCAGAAAAGGTTCACTAGGTTGATCCCAGGTAAGAAGAAATTTTCTTATGAGGAGAGGTTGAATAGATTGGGCTCATTTAAGTTTAAAAGACTGAGTAGAGATTTTATTGAAATATAGAAGACACTTAGTGGCTTGGTGGGGTAGTTCTGTAGAAGAATTCTCCCCGTTGTGGGAAAGCCTAGGACCAAAGGATATAATATCAGAGTAAGTGATCAACCGTTGAGTACAGAAATGAAGAGGATTGTATTTTTCCTCAGAAGGTAATGAATTTTTGGGATTATTTACTGCAGAAGGCTGTTGAGGTTGGATTCTTAAGTATATTCAAGACAGAGAGAGAGAGATTTTTAATCAGGGTGGGAATCAAGGGTGATGGGGACCTTAAAGGAAATCAGAATTGAGAATTATCAGATCAGCTAGATCTCATCAACTGGCAGGGCAGACTTGACAGGCCAAACCTGGCAGGTTATAGTTTAATAATCTGATAAGAAGTAGAAACAGGAGTAGTTTGTTTGGTTCAGAGATAGCAAGGACTGCAGATACTGGAATCACAGATAAGTGTGGAGCTGGAGGAACACAGTAGGCCAGGCAGCATCAGAGGAACAGGATTTCTGAAGAAGGGTCGTGACCCACGACGTCAGCTTTCCTGTTGCTCTGATGCTGCCTGGCCTGCTGTGTTCCTCCAAGTCTACATTGTGTTTAGTCTATTTGGTTTCTTGAGTCTTCTTCACCATTCAATACAATATGGCTGATCTGATTGTACTTACCTCCCTGCTTCCCATCACCATCCCCAAATCCTTGTTGATCAAAAATGTGTTGAATTCAATCCAGAATTTATTAAATGATGCACCCTCAACTGCTCTCTTTGGTTGGCATTCACAACTCTTCGAGAATAAATTTATCCTTGACGGTATCTTAAATAAGGACTGACGAATGGCAGATTGAGTTTAATTTAATTGAATGTAAGGTGTTGTATTTTGGAAAGCCAAATCAAGGCAGGCTTCATGCACTTAATGGTTAGGTACTAGGGCGAGTTGCTGAATAAAGAGGACTTGGAGTGCAGGTTCACATTTCTTTGAAAGTAGAGTTGCAGGTAGATAGGATAGTGAAGAAGGTGGCTGGTATGCTTGTCATTATTGGTCAGTGCATTGATTATAGGAGTTGGGAGGTCACATTGTGACACTACAGGACATTGGTTAGGCCATTTTTGGAATACTGCATGCAATCCTGGTCTCCCTCCTTTAGGAAGGATGTTGTGAAACTTGAAAGAGTTCAGAAAAGGTTTACAAGGATGTTTCTAGGGTTGGAAGGCTGTAGAGAGAATTTAAATAGGTTGGGGCTATTTTCTGTGGAGTGTCAGAGGCTGAGAGGTGACCTTATAGAGATTTAAACAATCGTGAGTGCATGGATAGGCTATATAAATAAAGTATTTTCCCCAGGTTGAGGAAGTCATAAATTAGAGGACATAGATTTATTGTGAGAGGGGAAAGATTTAAAAGGGACCTAAGGAGCAAATTAGGGGTGGCTTGTGAATGGAACGAGCCACTGGACGAAGTGGCATAGGCTGGTACAGTCACAACATTTAACAGGCTTCTGGATGGTTGCATGAAGAGAAAGACAATGACAATTTATCAGGTCCAGTTTTACCCCACTGAGTCATTGTATGGAGACAGATGGGCCAAATGCTGGCAAATGGGACCAGATTTATTCAGGATATCTGGTCTGCATGAACGAGTTAGACTGAAGGCTCTGTTACCATGCTGTATATCTCTATGACTCAACAGCTCAATTTAGCCATGAACAAAAACTTGTATTCTCCCCAAAACTTGCTTTCTATCTTTCCTTGCATCATCAGAAAACTTAGTTACAATATATTCTGACCTTTCATCTAATTTGTACACATTCAACCTGTGGCACTCCACTTGTACCTGTTTGCCAAGGTGAAAATGATACCTTTGTTTCTATCCTCTGTTTACTCTTGATTGGTTAGTCTGCTATAGCTGTTTACATCATTTCACAGACTCTTACATTGTCGTAGCCAAAACTGAAAATGAATTTAAACTGGAGGTTGAGCCAGGAACAAGTTAATTAAGTGAGCCTAAATAACTGCGAATTTTCCACTCCTGCTGCTATTGAGAAAAAAACTTTTTTTTCCCTTTCAATGAAAAAAGCTATGAATTCAATGAAAAACTGCACAGATTGGAAATTCAAGCCTGTTGTCAGTCCAGTTGAAGAATACTATAATCTGTATTGCAATCCTAGATCTCACTGAGGAGCAGGACACTAAGGCAGGAGAGATTTTGCAGTCTTTGAAGACACACTCTGAACCCCATAGCAATGACATTTGTGAACAGTATTTGTTCAACATCAGATCTCAAGGGTAGAGGGAGAGAATTTAACAGTATGGGATCACGCTGATGTATCTAGCTGGATCTTGTGTGTTTAGATAACTGAAAGATCATCTCACCAGAGACAGGATTGTCTAAAGTATAAGCGATTCTACAGTAAGAGCATGTCTACTGAAAGAGGAAAAGCCGAATCCAATAAAGCTACTGACATGTCCAGAAGTCCTGAGGTTATCAGTCATTAGCTACAGTGTATTGATAGCATAACAGACAAGGCTTTGTGTTATACCGAGAGATATTTCAGGCTGAAAGAGAACAGCAAATTGAAAAAAAAAGGAAGAATATTGATAGAAGAACTTTTATAAAGTTCAAAATCAGTGTACAGGATGTAAATATTGTACAGACATCGTATAAAAGCCAATGAAGCACATCCAACATGGGGAGACCAGAGATCTAACATCAAGAAGCTAACTAACTTGCATGTACGTGTTACATGGCACCTTGTTATTTTTTGATATGAATGCTCCAAATATACTGGTCAAAGAACTAATAGATTTCTCATCAAAATAAAATTATGTTGACTGTTGCATTCAATGTTGTAGCTTATTGTCATCCATTCCCGATGCTAGTTTGGAGGTGTAAAGTATTTTTAATTGGGTGGATTCATAATTGTTGGGCGTTCCGCTATGTTTGCTCCTTAACCCCAGTGAGGTTCCAGGAGGGGATCCTTGTGCTTAGTGGTGTACAGATGTCAATTAATTCGGTGGACAATTAATGCCTACCTAAGCCTGTCATCGCACCCCTATGGGTGTTTAGCCAGCAGTAGCTGTGGTAATTGCCACGTTAAAGGCTAAAAATTAAATGTGACCTGAGTTCCAGGAGGATGGGGTGGAGCTGCTGGGTCCTTCAGTCAGACAGCGGCTGAGAGATCCGGCACAGAAATTGGAGGAGAGCCACCCGCATATCATCCAACTCTTAACCCCATTCCCACTCCATCAACCTGGGACGTCTTAGTGGTCCTGGGCTTCATCCTGCTCCTTCTGATGCTGCCTGCATTCCACAGCTGTCACCCTCCAATTCAAGCTTATGGCATTTCCCACCTCAGGTCCTAGAATGTGGAAAATAAAATTACCTTTGTCCTTTACTTTGGTCGTGAGGCGACTCTGAAGCTTTTGCTGGCTCTAAAAGTTGTTAACGGACATGGATACTGATATATCAATTGGCTAGCCTTAAACAGTTTCTTTAATTTAAAAATCTCTTCAAATGTCTTCTGAAAATCTGGCTGAAAGATCATTTCTGCTTTGTTAGTTTGATGACATGTAGAAAGAACAAAGAGGGGCTGCTTGGGCAGCACGGTGGCTCAGTGGTCAGCACTGCAGCCTCACAGTGTCAGGGACCTGGGTTCGATTCCAGCCTCGGGTGACTGTCTGTGTGGAGTTTGCACATTCTCTCCATGTCTGCATGGGTTTCCTCCAGGTGCTCCGGTTTCCTACCACAGTCCAAAGATGTGCAGGTTAGGTGGATTGACCATGCTAAATTGCCCGTAGTGTTCAGGAGTGTGTGGGTTATAAGGGAATGAGTCTGGGTGGAATGCTTCAAGGGGCGGTGTGGACTTGTTGGGCCAAAGGGCCTGTTTCCACACTGTAGTGAATCTAATATAATTTAGCCACAGGCAAACTCTCAGTCACCCGCCAGTTCTTTTAAGACACTCTGAAAAATGAAATAAGGTCTAGGAAACCTGTCAGTCCACTTTCCTTTATTGTCTGTAAATGAGCAAGTAGTTATTGACTTTTACATGTTTCACCCATGAACATCTGGATTTGTTACACACTGTTTGCGATAATGATCACAAATGTTAACATAAGATTTACATATTGGCAACAGCCAATCTGAGCTCAACACTGACTTCTCTAGTTCACACAATGACAATTTATCAGGTCCATTTTTACCCCACTGAGTCAGTTCTCCCAAAGTAAACTTTTCACACACTGGATTGCACTCTGTCATTGTCTATAGCCAATTTAAATGTAATGATGCAATGTTCAATAAACCGCAAGTTTCCCGAATCACGCTTGAATCGCATCATTCACATGGAGCAGGTCAAACAAATCATGGAGAAAATTGTTTTTGGCTCACTCAAGGAATTCTTGCTCCTCCCTGCCCTTTATGCTTTCACTATTCCAGTATATAGAATATAGAACATAGAAAAGTACAGCACAGAACAGGCCCTTCGACCCACGATGTTGTGCCGTGGAATATTCCTAATCCAAAAATAAAATAACCTAACCTACATTCCCCTCAATTCACTGCTGTCCATGTGCATGTCCAGCAGTCGCTTAAATGTCACTAAAGGCTCTGCTTCCACGGCTAATATATATATAATTGAGTGCCTCAATTGTGATGTAGACTGACATCAACATTCCAGGGTTAATTCCTGTCCGAGCTGATGTCATCATGAAGTTACTGTCTTCTCAAGTCACGTGATGCATCATCATCCCTGGAATAAACTCCCCATTGGTCATCTCGCTCTCTCTACTGAAAGAGCAGCCTCCGGGGCTATGATGGCTTTGGACTGAGCTTTATGGGTTATCTGGAAATGGAAATGTCGGTCTGTAGAGCTGTCATTTATGGCTCAGTCCAAACACGATTTGTAATTGTACACTTTTCCCAATTTGGTAAACAGTGATCCTAACATCCTTCAACCCCCTGCCGGTCTATTTCACAGTGATCCCAACCTGTTGTACACTCCTCCCAGTCTGCTTCACAGTGATCCTGACATGCTGCACCCTCTGTCACAATATGATACCATGCTTTGAAGTGGTCACAAGATGTGATATACTGATGATTTGCTACTCCTGCCCTGTGATATTTATATTCGGTCCTATAAAATAGACATGGGCATGCAGTACTGAAGAATTCGATGAACTTTTATCACAGCTCTAGTCTATATATCTATATGTACATTGCAATCACAGATATTTGAGTATCTGCACTCAAGCTACGTAATTCAAATGTACTGCAGCACAATTGTCTCAGCATGTCTTACTGCAAGAGGACCGAGTGCAGTACAATGGAGATGATGATTTTTATACCATTGGGTCACATGTCCTTAAATGGTGATGACAATCAAGAGCCATGTTTCTTAAGGATTTATAATGTAGCTGTTGTGAGACTCGCTCACCCCCTTTCTCCAAAGAAAAAACATCCCAAAACAATTAGCATCATTGTCCATAGATATGTGTCACCAACTGGGGTGTCACCATTTCAAAAACTATACAGATGTACAAAAACATAGTCAAGAAGATTAATAATTTTATCTTTGATTTAAAGCTTTGGAGGTTTGATAATGCATTGTGGTCTGATAATCATTTACCCCTATGAAGAGATATTCTCGGTTGCTCTTGATCGGCAGCTTGGTTGTCTCGCTGCTGGTTACTGGCACTCAGCATCATTGTATAAAGATTGTCACTGAAGATTTTTCCTCATTCCCTGCCTGCATGATTGGTGTGCTGTATGTAGGGCTGAGTTGGTTTCTGTTCCTTCATAACTTAGCACCCTGATCAATAATTACTTCGTATGGCATGGGCTAGTTGTTATCTCTTGGAAACCTTTACCGGTGTATCTGTTTCATTCTTGACCATCTTTGAAGTGGAAGGTCCTGGGGCTCTTTCATTCTAATTGCCACTGGTGTTTAAATCTCATGAAATGGATTCATGCTGAGATCTAGAAATGTGAGCATTTCTGCATGGTGTACATGTGCTTTAAGATTCATTGTAGTTATATGTTGGCACTAGATCCACTATCAGCTTCGGCTTGGGTTTGTTGAACTGGCTTGAGGGAGGGTATGATTTGGTGGTCGTAAAAACTTCTCTTTGTCTTATATTGTTGACATGATTCGTGAAGTTGACATTATGCAAGGCATGGCCACTTTCCAAAGATGGTTTTCAGTTTGCTGGCTGTTTGATGCATTGATATCCTTTTAGTATATTTGGATGAGTTTTCATGCTGCCAACATGATGGCATTGTACTATCTTGTTGGCTGCTTGGGTCATGTTCCATTGTCTGGTTTAGTTTTCACAACCAGACTTTCTGCACGTGTGCCCAATGTTCTTTTGTGCCACAGGCTTTATAAATATAAAACTAGTTCCTGACCATTTCTTGATGAGGGAGACAGACTTGTCAGTGACAAATCTTGCAGGTATGATGTATTTCAATGACAGTAGCATGAGTGCTGGCTGCACCTAAAGCATAGAATTGATGCTGACTGGCAAATATGGCTTCCTGCTGGTAAACATCTCCAACAAGGCCTTCAATGGTATGCTAATTTTTCTTGTCCAGAAGGTCTTTCTGGAAAGCTTTATTTAGAGTGGAGACAATTGCCGGCTCTGTTGGGCTCCCTACAAGTTCTTCTTCAGTGAGATCATGCTTGTTCTTTTCTGCAACATCTAGCAACAATAGATTTTGGGGGTTTCTGTCTGAATCCATGCGTACAGTCTGTGAATCTGGAAGTAAATGTGCACCTTGAGCTTGTTCTCAAGTGTTGTCCAGATCTTTTCTGGATCCTGATTATCTTCCTCAAGAAGTCCAGATGTTTTTAGTTGGTGAATCTCCCTCATGCCAGTAGCAAGTATATATATCTTTTTCTTTTATTCATTCATGGGATGTGGGCATCGTTGACTAGGTAGCACTTATTGCCCATCCCTAATTACCCAGAGGGCAGTGAAGAGTCAACCACTTTGCTGTGGGTTTGGAATCACATGTAATCCAGACTAGGTAAGGATGGCCGTTTTTTTCCCTAAAGGCCACTAGTGAACCAGATTAGTTTTTCCCAACAATCAACAATGGATTCATGGTCATCATTAGATTCTTAATTCCAGATGCTTATTGAATTAAAATTCCACCATTGCTGTGACAGATTCGAACTTGAGTCCCCAGAACACTGCCTGGGTCTCTGGATTAACAGAGACAAGCCAGCAATAATACCACTGGGCCACTGCCTCCCCAGTATATGAAGTGATCTCCTCTCAGAATCATTTAGTTCTTGATCTATGAAGTTATCCTGCATTCATTGCTTTAATAACAGTAATTTGCTGAAGATGCCATGAGCTACGCAATCCATAATTAAAGACTTCCCTTTTTTTTATGGCTGTTCTGTGATTTTTGTTTTGTTGAAGTAGAGTGCAGGGCTTGTTTATTCCTTTCTTTTATTTGGTTCCCTCTTCTGTCCCTACATACTTTCTCCTTCTTGTGTTTCTATTTTACCTTGTTTTTCACAGTTGCGGCCCTAAAAAAGTTGCTGGATGTGGGCAAGTCTCTGTAAGAGATAAATGCCTGTAATAGCAGGAACAAAAACAGAAGTTGCTGGAAAAGCTCAGCAGGTCTGGCAGCATCTGTGGAGAAAGAAAATCAGAGGTAATGTTTTGTGCCTGGTGACCTTTCCTTCGAGCATAGTAGCAGGTCCAGTCTCTAGGGGGAGTTTGCAACAATAAAGGATTGATGGCATCATGGCAGCTCTTGGCATCTCATTGAAGGATGCAAAATGGCCAAACGAACCAAGCAGTGTATACAATTAGGTTAGAAGTTCAGTTTTTAGCACTTAAAACATTACCTGGCCAGTTGTCATTCCAGTGTAAAGCCCATTTCTAAAGAAGGGTCCCAACCTGAAATATCAGCTTTCCTGCTCCTCTGATGCTGTGTTCCTCCAGCTCCACACTGTGTTATCTCAGATTCTTCAGCATCGGCAGTTCCTACTATCTGAGTATGCCATTCCAGTGTAGCTGTGTAAGGGAAACCTGCAGAATCCCCACCATAACAGGTTTGGATGGACTTGTCCTGAAAATTGAAGATTTCACTGGGCAATTAATTCACTAGAATGTGTCAAAGGCTCCATTTAAATTGGGGACTTCAGACAGTTCTGATTAAATTAAATAAAATAGTTACTCAGGAAATGTTAAACTATTAAATATATAGTTCAAAAACTGAGTAACTAGTTACTGACCCTACACTTAACACAGACACACCAAACCCATTCCCTCTGCCCCACATGGGACACAGTCCCCTTCTCTGCACTCCACAGGATCTGACCCAATATCAAGCCCCCCCCAATCCTGACCATCTAATACAGCCCCCACCCCACCCCGACCACTGCCATCAGACCTGACCTAATCTGAACGCTCATCATGTTGCTGGACCCTATTCTTACAATGTAATCAATACACCCTCCCCCCGGAGCCCTTATTGCTTCCCTTGTTCCACTTACCTGGCACCTTGGGACTCTAACCATATGGCATCCTACCCACACCCAGCTAACAGTCTGGTGCCCTGTTTACCTGGCAACTCCTACTTAACTGGCACCATACTCACTACCCATCTGACAAGGCCTGCTTTATTTAGCAGATATCCTAACCCCTGGAACCCCACTCACCTGGTACCTTTTTAAATCCGGCACCTTTCGTTCCACGCACCCTAACATCACACCATGCGTACTTATGGTTTGATAGCAAATACCTAGGAGGCTGTCAGGACTTTTAAAGTTTCGAATAGAGCAGCTGACTGTTGTGAAAAGGCACCATCTTTGAAGTTTGTGTCACATGTGAACAGGATGGTTAAAAGCTGTTTAGCATACTTGCCTTTGTTGCCCAGTCATTTGAGTATGGGAGTTGGGAAGTCATGTTGAGGCCTCTTCTAGAACACTGTGTCCAGTTCTGGTCGCCCAGTTATGGGAAGGATATTATTAAACGGAGAGGGTTCAAAAGAGATTTACTAAGGCGTTGCCAGGTATGGAAGGTTTAAGTTATAAAGAAAGGCTGGACTGGTTGGGACATTTTTCACTGGAGCACAGGAGGTTGAGAGGTGACCTCATAGAGCTTTATAAAACCATGAGGGGTGTAGATCCCTAGGATGGAGGATTTCAAAACTATGGAGCACAAATTTAAGGTGAGAGGAGATAGATTTAAAAAAGACATGAGGGGAAATTTTTATTTCCATAGAGAGTGGTTCAAGTGTGGAAAGAACTCCTGATGAAATGCTCGATGTGGATACAGTTACAATGCTGAAAAAAACATTTGGATAAGTAGCTGAATAGGAAAGGTTTGCAGGGATATGGGCCAGGAGCAGGCAAGTGGGACTAATTTAGTTTCGGATGATGTTCGACATGGACTGGTTGGACCAAAGGGCCTGTTTCTGTGCTGGTATGACTCTATGGAGGCTCTGAGTGTGAGTAAGCTATAAGCTATAATGTCAGATCATCAGTATATCACACCACTTCATGGCATGGTGACAGCACAGCAATAAGCACCAGTAACTGCTTATTAAAGAAACCACATTGAAAGTCAGACAGCCCTAGATCATAAAGCATTCAGATGACTGATCACAACAAATTTAAAAGAGTAGAGACTTCCAACTTAAGTAACCAGGATGCAAACTTACCTGCTTTCTGTTTTAAGATTTATCCCTAACAAACACAGAGATAGCTGGAGAACCTCAGAAGATCTGGCAGCATCCATGGAGAGAGAAACAGAGTTAGTGTTTCAAATCTGTGTTGAGTCTTCGTCAGAACTTTTTCTTAAACCAAAAAAGGCAAGATTTGCCGCAGAGTGACAATCTCACGTAAGCTGGCCGTTTTAACTTTTCTTTATGTCAGAAAGGAGTGCCACATCTCTGAGAGGACATTCCACGCACAGCACCCTCAGAAAATCCAGAGTTGTACTTGTATTCTGATAGCACAAATTTAAGGTGAGAGGAGAGAGATTTAAAAAAGACCTGAGGGGAAACACTAACTCTGTTTGTCTCTCCATGGATGCTGCCAGATCTTCTGAGGTTCTCCAGCTATCTCTGTGTTTGTTAGGGATAAATCTTAAAACAGAAAGCAGGTAAGTTTGCATCCTGGTTACTTAAGTTGGAAGTCTCTACTCATTTAAATTTGTTGTGATCAGTCATCTGAATGTCATCTAGGGCTGTCTTGACTTTCAATGTGGTTTCTTTAATAAGCAGTTACTGGTGCTTATTGCTGTGCTGTCACCATGCCACAAAGTGGTGTGATATACTGATGATCTGACATTATTCACACTGTTATACTCATGTTAGCTTCATAACATGAACACCACATTTTGTACGTCATGTTACATAGTACTGAAGATTTCAGCAAAAAATTATTGTGCAGTTGATGTTTATGTATGTACATTATAATCACTAGCACATGTTTAGGAGAAAATTACTGCAGATGGTGGAATCTATACTGAAAATAGTTAGTTAAAGATTGCAACGGATCAGGCAGCATCCATGGAGAGAATGCAAGCTAACATTTCTAGTCTAGTTGGCTCTTCATTAGAGCTCTGATGAACAGTTATTTAGACTCAAAACGTTGCTGCCTCACAAGCACCTGTGTGTCTGGGCTCAGCTAAGTGATCTGATTATACTGTAGCACCTTTTCCTCAGTACATCATGCTGCAAGAGCTCAGAGGTCAGTAAGATGGAGACTGAGATTTTTATATCATTCGGTCATATGCCATGATTTGGTGATGACATCATGAGCATATCCCATCAAGGAATCTTGCACATAACACAACCTGGAAATTCTATAAACAAATGTAAGTCTGAAAAATCAACTGATGATGTTTCGGCTCTTTGAACAAACTACAGTTGATCAAAAAAGAACCATTTGTGCCAGCACAGAAAAAATGTTCCAGTGTTTATCATATATATGGATCTCAATTATTGTTATCAATATAACATACATTTGGATTTAAACAGAGTAAAGCCTAAGTAGTTCAGCATATTTAAAATCATTGTACATTATTTGGGACTAAGGTCATTTAACAACAGCAGTAAACTAACTTTAATCTATGTGTCTTGGAAGGATGCAAGATTTTATCTTCTGTGTGATTCACTTGCTGGTAACTGTCTAACATGAAGGTCATATTTTGTATGCAGCCTTTTGCAAAGTAATCAAGCAGAGTTGCATTTAAAAGACTTGGATAATTTGAACTTAACACTTTGACTGATTAAGATGAAGTAAAAATGGAAAGCTGCTCGATAATAAACAATGCCCATTGAATTGGATGACATGTACAAGACACTTGCCTTGAATGTCAATACTTGCTCATAATGGGAACACTATGAAGAGAGTTTGTTTTAGCCGTAGAGGAATTCATGATGGAGGACTTCACTACTGAAAAACACAATGGACATGTTTAATTATCCAAGATATACTCGTGTATCAATTTTGCTTGTCACTCGATACTATGTTGGCAAACTGTGCAAGTTAATCCAAGGGGTACACTCCACATCCAGTGAAAGGAGAATTAGAAGAGTTAACACATTATTAAGCAAGGTTAAGTGGACGTTAACTATCCCATTGTTATACCTAATCTAATAGACTTTTAACATTAACATAGAGACGTCATCTCATTACAATGACACACACAAGCAGGAAAGCAAAAGGGAAATTTCAACCCCCAGTGACAGATGGATGGCATGAATTTGAGGAGGGGGGAAATGAAGTGTGTTTTTGGAGTGAGACTCAACCCAGCTTCAATGTGGTCACCTACAGATTAAACAAAGGTATTTTGTATGCCAAGTAGAAATTTAATCACCAAGGCAATTTTGATAAGAATGTGGATTTGCTAAATGAAATCCTCTAGGGGGCACTAGTGATCTCCCCTTAAATTGTTTACACCTCAACTTCAAATTTGAGTTTTGCCTCATATATTCCCAGGGCTCAAGAAACCGGCTGGGGTTTCGTGTTTGAGCAGCATTTCAGGCGTGTATTTAAACATATCATTTTTTGGTATAAATCAGACCACATGTACTGCAAAACTTACTGTTTTTTCTGGTAGACATTTGGCAGGAAGTGCTCATGTGGATGCAGCTTTGTTCAGGCTTGGGGGCATTTAACGTTGACAAGATCAGTGTGAGAGGCACGTTGGATGCTTTTAATAGCACGTCAGAGGAGCAAGACCATCACCATTGATGATCTGTTGCAATGGAATCTGCGTGTGTACAGATGGGATTTGAACATTGGTCAGCTTTGTTGGATACAGCTGCATAAGGGAGAAGCTGAGGTTGCAGGAGCTGTTCAATCCTGTCAGCTTGTTGATATATCCCATATCTCAGATAATGCAGAGACAACAATTACTATGAGTGTACAACAGGTTTATTGAGAAAAAAATTAAAATATCCTTGTAGCTACAAAAAAAGACTGCAACCATATAGCACAGCTTCTAGCAACTTCTGATGTGTCTGCACATTCTGGCTCTGAGTCAGCACCCAGGCTTAACTAATCAAGCACAGTGGGCATAAATCAGTTACATAAACAGAAGTTGCTGAAAAAGCTCAGCAGGTTGGGCAGCATCAGTGAAGAGAAATCCGTGAGCATCAATCCGTTACTAGGTTTATACTGCCAAAGACAGAATGGTTGAACAAGTGAACTGTGCAGGAAGCTGCTTCCTTGACCTGCCCTTAACTATTTTGTGTCTAGATTCTTCCAGAATGCCAGCAGCAATGTGCCTGGGAAACCCTGTACCACTGCATAGTGCAGGTCAGTGCGGCTGTTTGGCAGGACTGACACTTACAAAAATTACAATAATAATGGCTCGAATGAGCAGCTACTCAGCTTTGTCACTCTGACTGGATTCACTAGGTACAGGAATACTATTGACAGAACATTTGTGGGAATCTATGCAGCTCCACAGACACATGGATTTTTTAATAAATGTAGGATTGAGCAAAAATCCCGATTATTTAAAACACTGGACCAAAACCACACACTTTTCAAAAAAACTTTTAAAAGTGAATAAAAGAAGGCAGCTGAGCTGAGGGCTCTAGGAAAAATACACACAAACACACACACACACACACACACATAGCTGCTTGGAACAATTTTTCAGCCTGAAAATCCAATTCACACATTCACTCTAAAAGACCAATCAGCCAGGCCTAAACCCCATTCAAACCAGACAGAATGGGGCCTCTACAGACACCAGACATTCAACTTTGATGAATATTCATGCCAGAGTAGCCAGGCCTAATCCACTTCATCAAAATACATTTTCATCAACTCTAGTTATCAGGTCACCAATTACCTCAAAAGGGGACAGCAGTAACACAACTGGAAGAGCAGATTTGGCGTGATGAAAAGAGACCAGCAATTAGCATAATTGCAGGCCCCTGACCCCAACTGAGAGAGGGATTTGGCCCTGGAGTTATCACCACAGTGACCACCCGGAGAAGGATCCAAAAGAGCTACTGCTCCAAGAGCAATCCCCACCACTATCTCCAGAACAGGGACCCTGACGGCAATTCCGAAACCTACTGACACAGCCCTGTTCCACTTCAGGGGAAACAATGGTAACCGACCATGACCTGAAGACCTGATAACCGACAACCTCTGAAAACCACCAATCCGAACGACACCACAATGCCGCAGACACAATCCTGAGCTGAAAAACCAGCTCACACGAACCACCGCAAATTAAGGAAGACCAAGTATTCACTCAGAAAATCCACTGCACATCCTACCGCATTAGCCGCCTCAACTCGGACTGAACGCCAACACCATCAGAAGTCTTCATTGAAGCACCAGCCATGGCAAGCGGGAATGGCTCGCTATTTTTCAAAATCACATTTATCCCCGGTGGTGAGCTTATATTATCGAGATCCCAAAGTATCCAACCTAGCTAGCAGGGAGGGGAAGGTGGGTGGTGAGAGTGTAGGAAGCCCCCAAGGGTAGGAAATCTGATGAAAGTTCCAGTGATTTAAACTACTGTTTAGCTACAAATATTGTTTAACCAGTACTTAATTTAATAGTGTATTTAAATACTATCCTCCATATAATTGATTGTGTCAATTTCACTGTATTGTATTTGCCTTTATTTCTTGTAATCTCCTCACCTTTTGTGTTTAATAAATGCAAAGATCATTTCGCCCTGAAGTACCTGTTGACTGCCTTCTTCATTTAACATTCCTTAAATAAGCCCAGTACCAGAACCATGGATCGGGGTGGTTGGGGGAAGGGTGTGATTCAAATCACTTAAATATCAGCAAAGTACTGATCGCAAACCAGAACCCCTACATAAAGCAGAAGGGATATTCCTGCATCAGTGTCCACCCACAAGAAGGATTTATGCTCTCTACCCTAAAGGCTACAGTGTGTAGTTAAATGTATTTATGACTTAGGCCATTATAGGCATTTGCCATCTTGCATTTATAATTTGACTAGAACATCATTTTTGCTCAACTCCTTAGTTACTTCCAGCCAGACCAGCAGGTTTCTTCCTCCTGTTATGAGGGAAAGGAAGTTTCTCCTGCTTCCAACTACATCCAGAGGAAATTGCGGCAAGGAATAATGAAATCTGGCAGCTATTCATGTTCTGACTCCAGCATTTGTACTGACCACTTACAATTTTAATCTGTTCCTTTAAAAGCAGTTAACATCATGTCCACTGGGGTGCCTATTTTGGGACCCCCTGTGGCACCCACATCTGTTCTAGAACTTAGATCTTTCCTTGGACTGGTAAACCAATACAGTAAGTTCACACTTTACCTGGTAACTTTGCAGCAACTCTGAAGAAAGGGGTTAGTTTGGGAAATAGGTCATGTTGCTGAGACATATCTTTCAGGTACATTCTGTATCATTCTGTAACGTGTTGCCACACTATGAGCCCAAGCAAGATCTGGTATTGACGTGCAATGCCTCTCCATATGGCATCAGGGTAGTATTAGCGCATTGTTGGCCCAATAGAGAGGAATACCCAATAATGTATGTATCCAGAACTTTGGCTAATGCAGAGCGTTAATATGCCCCGATTGAGAAGGAAGGCCATAGTTGGAATCAGAATGTTCCATTAATATCTTTACAGGCATAAATTTGTAATAACAATAGACCATAAACCCCTAGATCTATTTAAAGAGGACAAGGCAGTGCCACCCATAGGTTCAGGCCAAGTTCAAAGGCTGACTCTAATACTAATTGTGTATAATTACAAGTTGAAACACTGCCTGAGAGGCCAAGTAACAAATGGAGATGCATTGAGCACCACCACCCTCCACACACACACACAGGTAGATGCACCACCATACATAGCTCGACTGGGAGAGTCTGTAATGGCTTTAAATTTTCTGGACACATTTCCAGTCACAGCTGATGTTATCAGACTTTGGAAGCAGAAAGATTCAGTTCTGGCAAAACTTAATCAGCTGGTGGTGATGTGAGAAAACAAACAGCCATCACAAACAGAATTGAAACCTTTTTGGGCCCGTTTAGACCAGATCACAGTAGAGGATGGCATATCATTATGGGGAACAAGAGTGATTATCCTGAGCAAAGGTCACACCAGATACTGGCTGAACTCCACCAGAGTCTTGCAGGGGTTTCCAAAATGAAGATGTTGGCAAGAGGTGATGTCTGGTGGCCAGGATTCAATACAGGCATAGCCATGTGGGACATTGGTGGGGTAGTGCCCAGAGTGCCAACAAGGTCAACAATTACTGCCATTTGTCCCAATTTGTGGGAATGGCCAGGGAAACCCTGGGCTCAGTTACATGTCAACTCTGCAGGTCCTCTTATGCACTCAATGTTCTTAGTTACCGTGGATGCCTGTTCAAAGTGGCTGGACGTGCAGAGAGTTCATTTGTGAAAACACAAAGTCGGTGATAGAAAAATGCCACATATCTTTTGCAATACCCAGACTCCCAGAAGTGTTGGTCACAGATAAAGGGGCATTGTTTACCAGCAGGGAGTTCGAGTATTTTCTGAAGTAAATGGCATTCAACATATAAGGGTAGCTCCATATCATCTACCATCCAATGGCCTAGCAAGAAAAAGCAGCCCAAACTTTGAAGGCAGGCTTAAAGAACAAGCCTACCACTTCACTAGTTATCAAAATACTCCAGTTCCTATTTCATTATGGGACCACTCCGCATGCAACTACAGGGATAGCTCCACCAGAGTTACTAATAAGGAGAAGACTCCACGCCAGTTTAAATCAGATCTTTCCAATTGGGGTAGACAGTGAAATGGCATCAGTAATGCCAATGCTGGACACAAGATTCTGCAAAGTGAGATAGACGGTTTACTTCAGGGGATGAAGTTTGGTGTAGGAGCTACGGGAATTGCCTTGCATGGGTAAGAAGCGTAGTTGTGCAAGGTCAGGTCCAGTGACCTATAAAGTGGGCGCAGGTGTGAAGGTCTTAAACAAGCACATGGACCATATGAAAGCTGGACACTTGCAAACGCTGCAGGAGAAAACACGGTCAGCTCCTCAATAGCTTTTCTGACTGTTCCAGAATCCATTGGATCTTTTTCTCTATCAAGGGTCAAAGACACCTCAGATTCTGAGATGAACACAGTGGATGTTGCCACCTTAGCCCCTTTGCCACCTCCAAGAAGAGAATGAGTTTCTTCCGAAATGCCGCGGTTGCAAGAGGCGAGCTATTGTGCATTACGCAGTGCATGTATCAGATACAGAGTTGAAGGAACCTGACCAAATGCACACACACACCCCAGGAGGAGCTACAAGAGAAAAGAACTGGCCTATTTCTTCAGAGTTAGAGGGGGAGGAATGTAGTGATTGTAACAAGGTCAACCAGGTGGACCTCAGAGAATGTTACTCTGGTGAATAAAACGATGCAATTCAGTTGCAGTTACAAATTCTAAGCCAGGATGGCACAGTGGCTCAGTGGTTAGCATTGCTGCATCAGAGCAACACGACCCGAGTTTGATTCCACCTCAGGCAATTGTTTGTGCGGAGTTTGCACATTCTCCCCCGGTCTTCATCTGTTTCCTTCAGGTGGTCTGGTTTCCTCCCACAGTCTAAAGATGTGCAGGTTAGGTGGATTGGCCATGCTAAATGACCCATAGTATTCAGGGATGTCAAGTTTAGGTGGGTTAGCTATGGTAAATACAGGGATAGGATAAGGGGTGGGTCTGAGTCTGATGCTATTCACAGGGTCAGTGTGGACTTGAAGGGCCAAATGACCTGTTTGCACACTGTGAGAATCCTATTGACTTCCAGGTTTTCCTTGCCTAATTTGACCCACCGACCCTGTACTGCTCTGATGATTTTAATGCCAATGCGCATAGGAGTCTTTATAAATTGCATTGGTAATAGACCAGTGGACCTTTTTTTAATGGGAGTCAATAGTTTAATTTTATTCTATTTTTGCTAAAATGCCAAAGGGCTGCTCCAATGTGTTTTAACTGAGAGGCTAATTGGTCACTAAAAGTTCTCTTGAAGAGGTTTCATGTTAACTCATTTTGAAGTTTATAACCTGCAGGCCAGAGCTCCCCGCAGCTGAAGTGTCACAGTAATTATGGTCTGCTTTCCCCTACTAAACTGATGTAAATGACTGTGATGGCACTCCCATGGTCAGCTGACTCAGCCCTACCCTGCTGTTTAACTTTTCACACTTTGCAGCATCTGATTTCCCTCCCTTCTTGACATTGTTCCAGAAGGAAAAAATAAGACACATTAAACCTTGCAACAGACATGTACTGGTCATTTTGGGTATTTCAGAATGGAGCTTCATTTTAAAAAAGTATGTTTATGTCCAACTACTACTGTTTATTTATTTCTTCATCCCCTCGGGGATCCAATTTACTTCCTAAATGAAGTCTCCCTCGCTTCCTCAAACAAAATGTTCAACTCACACCAACTCTTGCCATGTCAGTTTTTAACTCATGAAAAATCCAGCCCAAGAAATTTCCATTCACTTCCACAAATGCTTGCCAATTCTCACCCTTGATACTCCTATCCTGCAATGTGTGACCACCTAACATCCATTCCCAGCTTGATTTTGTTGCCAGTCACACAACCAGCTGTTGTTCTGATCCCGATGTCAGTTCCCACTGGACATCCGTATGTGTCTATTCTTCAGGATTAGAAAATGTGTACTCGCTGTAAGCTCTCTGTTCTTTTTTGTTTCAAAATAATGAGACCAATTGCAAATGGTTTAATTAGATATGGGGATTAGTGCTGAATGGTTAAAACAGCAATATTTGCTTGAAGAGCCAGAGGCATTGTGTCACTAAATAATGTCTTCATTGATATGGATAACACTGGGCAACTACAGCGTTTTAATGCAAAATTCTGATTCAAAGTAGAATTCACCCAACTGGTTATTCCAAAATGGTGATTGTATTTTTTTTTCTGAGCAGATGTAATGTGTGTTTGGGCTGAAGAGAAAATTGCAATCCCTATGTCAGAAGCCTTGGTTTGAAGGAAAATTGGACTCCCATTTAATGAAATAAAATCATTGAAGATTTAATGACTCACATAAATATCTTGTCATAATTAAGTTGCATAATTCTCACAGTTAAAACACTCATACCAGTGAAATGATTAACAATTTTAGAATCCTGCCTGATGAATATGAGGACTCAAAGTCAAGGGAGCACACATTGTCAAGGTAGAGTCTTAGGAACCTTGGTGTTAATGGATCTGAGAAGGCAACAGGACAAGCAGGAAAGCTGGTGAAGAAGGCATATGGGATGCTTGCTTTTATTAGATAAGGCACTGAACAGCAGGTAGGTTATGAAACTGTATATAATGTTAGTTAGGCCACAGGTGAAGTAATCTGTACAGCTCTGGCTACTCCACTGTTGGAAGGATATGATTGCATTGGAGAGTGTGCAAAGGACTTTCACCAGGATGTTGTCAAGGCTGGAGTGAATCAGATATGAGGAGAGATTGCATGGGCTGAACTTCTGGGGGGAGCTTAATTGAGGTGTACAATGCTGGCAGAGACAACAGCCCTCAAGAAATTTAAATATTTAGCTTAGTATTTGAAATGTGATAGCACACCACACTACGAGCCAAGTGCTAGAAAATAAGAATAAGAGTAGGTACATAATAAAGTGTGAAGCTGGATGAACACAGCAGGCCCAGCAGCATCTCAGGAGCACAAAAGCTGATGTTTCGGGCCTGGACCCTTCATCAGAGAGGGGGATGGGGAGAGGGTTCTGGAATAAATAGGGAGAGAGGGGGAGGCGGACCGAAGATGAGAGAGAAAAGAAGATAGGTGGAGAGGAGAGTATAGGTGGGGAGGTAGGGAGGGGATAGGTCAATCAAGGGAAGACGGACAGGTCAAGGAGGAGGGATGAGGTTAGTAGATAGGAAATGGAGGTGCGGCTTGGGGTGGGAGGAAGGGATAGGTGAGAGGAAGAACACGTTAAGGAGGCGGGGGCAGGCTGGGCTGGATTTGGGATGCAGTGAGGGGAGGGGAGATTTTGAAGCTTGTGAAGTCCACATTGATACCATTGGGCTGCAGGGTTCCCAAGCGGAATATGAGTTGCTGTTCCTGCAAACTTCGGGTGGCATCGTAGGCTTGGGGACTGCTTTGCAGAACACCTCCGCTCAGTTCGCAATAAACAAACAACTGCACCTCCCAGTCGCGAACCATTTTAACTCCCTCTCCCATTCTTTAGACGACATGTCCATCATGGGCCTCCTGCGGTGCCATAATGATGCCACCCGAAGGTTGCAGGAACAGCAACTCATATTCCGCTTGGGAACCCTGCAGCTCAATGGTATCAATGTAGACTTCACCAGCTTCAAAATCTCCCCTTCCCCCACCGCATCCCAAAGCCAGCCCAGTTCGTCCCCTCCCCCCCACTGCATCCCAAAACCAGCCCAGCCTGTCTCTGCCTCCCTAACCTGTTCTTCCTCTCACCCATCCCTTCCTCCCACCTCAAGCCGCACCTCCATTTCCCACCTACTAACCTCATCCCACCTCCTTGACCTGTCCATCTTTCCTGGACTGACCTATCCCCTCCCTACCTCCCCACCTATACTCTCCTTTCCACCTATCTTCTTTTCTCTCCATCTTCGGTCCGCCTCCCCCTCTCTCCCTATTTATTCCAGAACCCTCTCCCCATCCCCCTCTCTGATGAAGGGTCTAGGCCCGAAACATCAGCTTTTGTGCTCCTGAGATGCTGCTTGGCCTGCTGTGTTCATCCAGCTCCACACTTTGTTATCTTGGATTCTCCAGCATCTGCAGTTCCCATTATCTCTGATAGAGTAGCTAGATGTTGATGAAAGGCACAGAGACAAAGGGCTGAAGTACCTTTATCCATGCTGTAAATCTTCTATGATTCTATGACTCTGATATACCTGAGGGTTCTTAATCAATTATTATGGCTGCAGTTTAACCTGAACAATGTGAAAGTGGGATGCAACCAGTATGGATTGTTTATGTGTTGTACCATTGATATTGCTATTGTTTTATTTGTCTTCAGGCTGTAAAAGCAATGTAGTAGTGTTTCCTCTAGCTGAAATAATCCCACTTTCTTGCTGGGGGTCATATTCCTGTTGGAGATATAAGTGAATGACAGGTAGCTATCATCCCTGACTCTATCTTAGGGAAACAATGGTATTGGTTGTCTCTGCCAGTCAAGATGATGCCATTGTGAATGAACGGCTCATTTTTGAAAATCTTTGCCACACTTTTTATGAATTCTTTCGTGACTGTGACCATTATTGGTAAAGCCGGCGTCTGACTGCCTTTGAAAAGGTGAGCATGAGCCATCTTCCTGAACTATTATAGTACATCCACTGCAGGTATACCCACAGTGCTGCCATGGAAGCAAGTCCAGTAATTTGATCCAGCAACAAAGATAGAAAAATGATATAGTTCAAAATCAGGATGCAGTGTGGCTGCTGATGCTATTTGAATGAACAATATCAGGTGACATAGTCTCATTTCAGATTGGGGCATTTTCTGTAAAAGGAAATAGTCTAGTATTTTAATCACCACCGTCAAAAGATTACGTTCCAACACTACAATGCACCAATAGTATTTCAGAATGTGCAGGACTGAAAAAAAGTAACATTTAAGAAAGTGCCTTTCATTCAGCTTATATAATGAAACATTTAGAAGGTACACATTGGAATATTGTCTTGTTGTAAAGCAATCAACCTGCTGCAATGCTGCTGTGAGAAATATAAGTAATTATTTTTATTGCAAGGAAATGTGTACAGTATAGAAGAAATTTGCTCATGTTATTCTGCACAGTAAGAAAAGTGACAGAGGGAAACAAAGGAATTACTGAGTAGATAGTCTGATATCTGTGTTGAGGAAATTGTGGAGTATATAGTCCAGGATAGGGTAAATGATTACCTTGAAAATATTCGATTAATCAGGGAGAGTCAGCATGGATTTATGAAGGGTAGGTCACATCTGATAAACATAAGAGAGCTTTTCTTTTAAAGAGGTGACAAAGGTGGTGGACATGAGTAGATTAATGGATGTTGTTAATATGGACTCTCAGAAATCTTTTGATAAAGCCTCACAAAACAGATTGTTTGCTCAGGTGGTGAGCCATGGAATTAAGGGCAAATTACTGACATGGATAGGAAATTGGTTGATTAGCAGGAGACAGAATTGGAATAATGGGTAAGTACTTAAATTGGCAGAGCATGACTTATGCTGTCCTGCAAGGATCGGTGTTAGGGCATCACTTTTCACAAAGTTCATGAACGATTTGGATAAAAAGTCAAATACACAAATTTGCTCATGGCACAAAATTCTTACAATGTGGAATGACATGAGCAAACTTCTTCTATAATGTACACTTTTCTTTGCAATAAAACTAATTAGTGTTTACATTTCTCACACCAGCATTGCAGCAGGTTGAATGCTTTACACAAGACAATGATCCAATGTGCAGCTTCAAAGTGTTTTATTACATGAGCAGCATTGTAGACAGTGTTGATGACAGTGTAAAATTACAACAGAATATTGGTAGGTTGGGTGAATGAGCTGTGGCTGATGGATTTTAATATAGGCAAGTGTGAGGTTATCCAATTCAGCTAGAAAAAGGATATATCAGGGTATTTTTGGAAGACAGAAGGCTAAATACAGTCGGTGGCCAATTCGGGGGTTCAAGTGCAAAGCTCTTTAAAATATCACAAACAGGTGCATAAAAGAGTGAAGAATTTTCATGGAATGTTGACCTTCATATCTAAAGGGCTGTGGTATAATAATTCAGAGTTTATGCTGCAGTCATACAAAACCCTAGTTAGATCTAACTTAGAGAACTGAAAACAGATCTGGGCACCATAACTTAGGATGGATGTTTTGGCCCTGGAGGGAGTTCAATGCAAGGATGATACCTGGATTTCAGGGATTAGGTTATGAGGAGTGAATAAACGGATTAGGTTAAGGGTTCACCTAATCAAGGTCTTCAGGATATTAACAGGCAATAGCATGTAAGAAAAAGATAAACTATTTCTGCTAGCTGAAGATTCCAAAAACAGGAGACCGAGTTAGAGCCAGGTCAATCAGGAGACGTATGAGAAAGGGATAATGGGAACTGCAGATGCTGGAGAATCCAAGATAATAAAGTGTGAAGCTGGATGAACACAGCAGGCCAAGCAGCATCTCAGGAGCACAAAAGCTGACGTTTCGGGCCTAGACCCTTCATCAGAGATCTCTCTGATGAAGGGTCTAGGCCCGAAACATCAGCTTTTGTGCTCCTGAGATGCTGCTTGGCCTGCTGTGTTCATCCAGCTTCACACTTTATTATCTTACATATGAAAAAGCACTTCTATTACAGCACCCAAAGAGTAGTAAAGGTTTGGAACTCTCTTTCTCAAACAGAGATCAATGTTAATTCAGTTATCAAATTCAAATCCAAGATAGACAAAACTTTTATTAGGCAAGAATATCAAGAAATATTGCCCCTTGGAAGACACATGCAATTAGACCACAAATCAGCCATGATATTGTTGAATGGCAGAGTAGGCTCAAGTGATTGAATGGCTTACTCAATTCCTATATTTCTATGTTCCTAAAATCAAGGCTTCCTACTATAGAGTGTGTCATATTTGTATTAATGGCTCTGTCAGCTTACCTTTGTTTCCTGTTCTATTGTAGTGCTTTGCGAAATGAAATAACCTGCTTTCATTTTGCTATGAATGGCATATAAAAGAGGTAATTTTATTGGTGTTTATAAAATGCCTGGTCATCACAACACTTATACATCAAACTCAATAGACAAAATGGCTACATATTTTAAACATAAATATGTAAATGTCTTTATAGTTGCTAACAGGACCTTGAATGAGCCTTTGGAAAGGGCTGACTGTGATTTTGAGACACTGGCTTATCAACATCAATCTTCAAGCTGCATTTTTCATTCACCAAATGGGTATCTCAATGCTGCTTACATATGGCAAGCCATTATGTTGGGAGGATTCAAATGGGCAAGTGTGGTGCCTCGATCATAATCATGAAAGGCAATAGACCAGGGTGGCTATCAGCCAACTTGATTATGAACAAAATTAATTTGAGTCTTAGATCTTTGTGCCCTCACCCTTGGACTTAGTCAGAATGTGTGTCCAGTTAAACTGGCAGAGCCCCTACCCTATATTTTGATAATTAAGGGGCATATCTAACACTGGTGTGTACTTTGAGAGTTCTGCTATGGGATCTTTTAAATTGTTGCTGCTCTGTTTGGTAGTATTAATCAAGTTGTAAGGCTGTTAGTCACTGGATGAATAATTCAGAGACTTAGGCTGCTTTGACAGCAAACACAGGAGTGTAGCACCAAAAATGGTTTATTGATGTGGCCTCAAGCTACAAGACCAGAAGAAATAGAAACAGGAGGAGGCAGTTGGCTCCTCAATCCTACTCTGCCATACTATAGGATCATGGCTGATCGACATTCCTTGTATCCACATTCCTACCCTTTTCCTGTAACTCTTGATTCCCTGACTGATCAAGAGTCTATCTATCTCAGCCTTAAATATACACAAGGATCTGTCCCCACAGCTCATTGTGGAGAAGAGTTCCAAAGATTCTCAATCCACTGAGAGAAGAAATTCCTCCTCATCCCAGTCTTAGATTGGAACCCCTCTATCCTCAGATGATACTGTCTCATCCTACACTCTTCCATAAGGGGAAACATCAGCATTTTCCCTGTCAAGCTACTTAAGACTCCTATATGTTTCAATGAGATCATCTGTCATTGTTCTAAACTCCAGTGAGTAGAGTCCCAGCCTGCTCAGCCTTTGCTCATAAGACAATCCTTCCATAACAGGAATCATCCTAGTGAACCTGCTCTGAACTGCCTCCACTGAAATGATATTTTCTCTTAAATAAGGGGACCCAAACTGTTCATAGTATTCCAGATGTGATTTCACCAGTACCAAATACAGTTGCAGTAATACTTCCCTATTGTTTTACTCCAACCCCTTTAAAATGACGGCCAACATTCCACATGCCTTAATAACCTGGTTACTTGCTGCAGATGTAAGCTAGATTTCTGTGTTTCATGTCCCTTTATGTTACAGCTGTCTGCAGTTTCTCTCCGTTTAAACAGTATACTGTTCTTTTGTAAGATAATAAAATGTGAGGCTGGATGAACACAGCAGGCCAAGCAGCATCTCAGGAGCACAAAAGCTGACGTTTCGGGCCTAGACCCTTCATCTGTTCTTTTGTTTTCTTTTCCAAAAATAGCAACTTTGCATTTTCCCACATTATGTCCCATTGGTTGACTTTCTGCCACTTACTTACCTGTAAAATATTTCTCCACAGATGCTGCCAAACGTGCTAACTCCCTACAGCAACTCCTCTTTTTGTTTCTTCCCTTCCATCTATTTTAATATTGTCTAGAAATCTGGCCACAGTACTTCCTTCCTTGAAATCATTAATATATGTTGTGAGCAGTTGCAACCCCTGCATTGATCCCTGTATAATTTCACAGGTCACAGGCCCTGAAGCCTGAAAAATAATCCCCTTATCCCTATTCACTGTTTCCTGCCCATGAGCCAATTGTCTAATTCACTACATCCAACACTGTGGGCTTTTATCTTCTGACTTAAATTTTTGAGAGATACCTAGTTGACCATCTTCTGGCAGTCCAAATACAACACGCCTACTGGTTTCCCTCCTTCCACTCTGCTGAAGATTTCATCGATGTTTGCCAATAGGATGTGTGCCTCATAGTAGAGGTCACATGACTACATCAGACAGTAACAGATATTTATAAGTAATTGCCTTTCATTGCTGTGGAAAAAGACATGGTGACTGGGGAACTTGAGGAAATAAATATTGATATCTCAAAAACACTTGAGATTACAGAAGAGGAGGTTCTGGAAGTCTTAAAAAAATAAAGTTGGATAAATCCCTCAACAATCTGGACATTGTGGGAAGCTAGGGTAGAAATTGCAAGGTTCTCAGTAGACATGTTTGTATTATCTACAGCCACAGATGAGGCGCTCTAGGATTGGAGGGTGCCTAATGTTCTGCCTTTATTTAAGAAAAAAAAGCTGTAAGGAGGAGGTTGGGAACTATAGGCAGGTGAGTCTATCAGTAGTGGTGGGTAAGTTGTTGAAGGGAATTCTGAGAGATAGGATTAACATGCATTTGGAGAGGCAAGGACTGATTAGGGATAGTCAGCATGGCTTTGTGCATGGGAAATCATGTCTCACAAACTTGTTTTTTGAGGACATAACCAAAAAATCAGATGAGAGCAAAGTAATAGACATTGTCTACATAATTACATGGTTCTTCATGGTAGACTGGTTAGTAGAGTTAAATCACATGGGATTGAGGGTGAATTTGCCAATTGGATAAAAAAATTGGCTTGATGGTAGGTGACAGAGGGTTGTGATGGAGGGCTATTTTTCAGACTGCGATCAGCGGTGTTCACGAGGATCAGTGCAGAGTCTGCTCTTGTTTCTCGTTAATGTATACAATTTGGATGAGAATTTAGGAGGCATGTATAGTAAGTCTGCAGATGACAACAAAAGTGGTGGTATTGTGGACAATGAGGAAGGTTATCAAGGATTACAAGAGATCTTGATCAATTTGGTGAATAGGCTGAAGAGTCACAAACAGAGTTTAATTTGGATGAATGAGAGGTGTTGCATTTTGATAAAACAAACAAAGGCAATACTTTATACAGTTAGTGATAGAGCCCTGGGTATTGTTGTTGAACAGAGACCTAGTTGCTCAGGTACATTGCTCTTTGAAAGTTACGTCATATGCAGGCAGGGAATTGAGGGGGTGTTTAGCATGCTAGCCTTGATTGTCTAAACCACTGAGTGAGGAATTGGGATGTCACATTGAGGTTGTACAGGGCATTGGTGAGGCCACTTTTAGAGTACTGTCCACAGCACAAGTTGTCCTGCTCTAGGGAGGATATTATTAAATTATAGAGGGTTCAGAAAAGATTTAACAGGATGTTGCCACAAATAGATTGCTGGAGCTAGAAGGAGAGCTGAATAGGATGGGATTTTTTTTCATTGGAGTGAAGCAGATTGAGGGGTGACCTCATAGAGGTTTACATAAACATGAGCGGCATAGGTAAAGTGAATAACAAAAATCTTTTCCATGGGGCGAGGAGTTCAAAATACAAAAGCACCTTTTTAAGCTGAGAGGAGAAAGATTTAAAAAGGGACTTGAGGGGCAACTGTTTCATACAGGAAGTGGTTCATGTGCGGAATGAACTGCCAGAAGAAGTGATAGGTGCAGATCCAGTTACAACATTTAAGCGACGTTTGGACAAGTACATGAATAAGGAAGGTTTAGAGGGATATGAGCTAAATGCAGACAAGAGAGGTGAGATTAGTTTGGGAAACCTGGGCAGTATGAATGAGTTGGACTGAAGGGTCTACTTCCAAGTTGTATGGCTCTCTGACTGAGTTCTCAACTTGCTTCTGCTGACAGTTGTTTTAACTTTGTGCCTAATATCTCAAATTTCAAATCTTCAGATTTTCTCGTAACATTGGACTTTCATATACTTATCACTGCGTGTGGTGAGCATTGTTCCATAAGCATTGTACAACGAAGCAATGTGATAACACAAGGACTTTATTAAAGTTAACCCAGGGACTTGGATAGTGTTGTCTAACAGAGAGATCTAGGGCTTTAGGTAGATAATTCTTTGAAGTTTGCGTCACATTTAAAGAGGGTGTTAAAAAGGTATTTAGCACACTGGCCTTCATTGCTCATTCTTTTGAGTATAGGAGTTGGGAAGTCATGTTGAGGTTTTACAGGACATTGGTGGGGCCCCTTCTGCAATATTGGTTTCAGATCTGGTTGCTCAGTTGTAAGAAGGATACTATGAAGCTGGAGAGGGTTCAGTTATTTTTGTAGCAATTATAACAAGGTCAGCCAGATGGACTTCATAGAAAATGGGTTCCTCAATTGGGGCTGTTAATCCGGTCCAATCAGGGATCTTCGGCTGACTGATGAGAGCAGGGCTGTCAAGGATTTTGCTCACTCTAGGAGCTGGATCAGTGTCAAGAACTCTCCATGTGTAAATAAAAGGTGACTTGGTGGTGGGATACCAGCTTCTGTGCAGTTATTTCAACTTTATATAACAACAGCTTCTGTACTTCTGGATCAGAGCTCACATGCATGAATATTCATCTAAACAAGAAGGAAGAGTAGGTTGTTAGGCCCCTGAGTGTGCTCCAGCATTTAATAAGATTATGACTGATTTGATTGTAATGTCAAATCCACTTTCCAGCCTCCCCTTGATAACCTTTCACAGTTGTACTCAGCTAAAATCTATCAACTTCTACTTTAAAAATATTCAAACAATCAGCTTCCACTGTCTTTTTGAAAAAAAATGAGTTCAAAAGACTCTCAACCATCTGTGAGAAAAAAAAAGGCCTCCCCTTTTTGACATGGGTGATGCCTTATTCTTAAATGGTGGCCAGTAGTTCCGGATTCTCCCTAAAAAGGAAACATCCTCTCAACAGCTATGCTATGAACACCACGCATACTCTGACATTTTTCAACAGTCATCTTACTCTTCTAAGCATCAACGGGCACAAGGCTAGCCTGTCCAACATTTGCACATGAACTTTTGCATTAAATTCTCTTAGTAAATTGTCACATACTCTGAGTTTTTCTAACTATTTGCTGTACCCGGATACTATTCTTTTGTGAAACATGCACTAGGGCATCAGATCCCTCTGCTTCTCATGGTTCTGCAATTTCTCAAAATTTAGATAATATCCTATTTTTATATTCTTCCTGCCAAAATGCATAATTATGCAATTCCTATATTAAACTTCCTTTGCCAGATTTTCTGCCTAATCACTTAACCCATCCGTACTATTTTATAGTCTCCTTATGTACACTTCACAACTTACTTTCCTCCCTATCTTCGTCAAATCAGTGAATTTGGCAACTATACCTTGTGTTCCTTCATCCATTTATTTATAAACATTGTAAACAGTTGAGTTACATGCACACCACTTGTCAAATCCTTTCACCTAGAAAATTATATCTTCACTCTGCTGTCTGTTGGTCAGCCAACCTTCTATCTATGATAATATGTTATCCCCTATACCATGATCTCTGATTTTCTGCCAATAACCATTGAGGTGGCACTTTATCCAAACACCTTCTGGAAATCAAAATACTGGACATTTTCTTTATCAACAGCGCATGATACTTCCTCAAAGAATACTAATAAATTGGTTTAAGATTCCTTCCTTATTACAAAACTACCCAGTGTCTGCCTGATTAACTTATAACATACCCGGAGCAGTGCCCTGCTATAATTTGCTTAAGAATAGTTGCTATCAGATGTTGTGCTAACTGGCCTATGGTTTCCTGATTTGTGACTGACTCCCTTTTTTGAATAACCATGTTACATTTGTTTTATTTCAATTTAATTGGTCATTCCCTGAATCTCAAGAGATTTAGAAAATTAAAACAAGTGCATTAATTATCTCACCTGCTACTTCTTTTAGGAGACTCAGATGCATTCTGTCAGGGCTGGAGTATTGGTCAGCTTGTAGCTCCAATAATTTACTCAGTACTTCTCTGGTTATTGTATGTTTCCTTCCTTCATTCCAGTGGGTGAGGTATTGAACACAAAAACAGTGCTGTAATGCTGGAACTATACACAACACTGGTAATGCCACAGCTGGAGGTTTATGTACAGTACTGGTCACCACATCACACAAAGGATATAGAAAATGCAGTGGAATCTTGAAAGAATATTGCATAGGCTTGAAAATTGTCCTATGAGGCAAGATTAGAAAGAATTGGGGTGTATTCCTTCGAAAACAGGAAGCTGAGGATGACTTGATTGCAGTATACAAAATAAAAATGAGCTGGGAAGAGTGACAGGAAAGAGCAGTTTCCACTAATGGATAGGGGACACAGATTTAAAGGGAATGAAGAAATGCTTTTTCACCCAAGGGATGGCAGTTGTCTGGAATTTGTTATCCAGTTCCTTGGTTCAGGTGGAAACCTCATTTAAAAGAAACCTGGACCTGAATTACTGTAACCTGGAGCAGATGCTGGAAAGGTTGCCACCCAGGTTGATAGTGCTGTTAAGAAGGCTTATGGTGTTTTAGCTTTTATTGGTAGAGGGATTGAGTTCCAGAGCCGTGATGTCATGCTGCAACTGTACAAAACACTAGTGCGGCCTCATTGTGAATATTGCATGCAGTTCTGCTCACCCCATTACAGGAAGGATGTGGGAGCATTGGAAAAGGTGCAGAGGAGATTTACCAGGATGTTGCCTGGTCTGGAGCACAGGCCCTATGAAGAAAGTCTGAGGGACTTGGGTCTGTTTTCATTGGAGAGAAGGAGGCTAAGAGGGGATTTAATAGAGACATACAAGATGTTATGGTTACTTCTACTTAATAATTTTACAGTGAAGTTGCTCATGTCTTGTTGCATAACAACGGGTCTGTTAGAGTTTGCTCTCTGGCTGTCTCTAGAACATGATGTTCCATTCAGAAAAAATTCTGTGAACTCATCTGGGCTACTTTACCCATGTGACTTTTCAGGTCAATTATATATATTTAACATTTGCCATGATTATTACTGCTTCTTCCTGGCAAGAGTTATGGGTTATACCAGATCCCCTCAAGATATGTTAATAACATAGCCGAAACCCTAACTTTTTTCCTATTAACGGTTAATGTGAGGTGCTATGTTCCAGATGCAATTTGATTGCTCAAACTACTCGACGTTAAGCAAAACACTATTTATTCAAACACTATTACTAACATACAACAAAAGAAAAAGGAACTTGGAAGAACTTAACTGTTAGAAAACTTAACTGTTAGAAAACTTAACAGAACAATTGATTATTTTACTAAATAGTAACCATTCCAATATAGTAACACCATAAACACACTCTTGGCATAAGGTAAAGTTAGAAATCAGAATTGTCTGACATGCAACTCCCGCAGCGTAGGAAGAAAAACATCCAGAGAAAACCTAGGGAGAGAGTATGGCTACCTTCCAACCCTGCTGAGACCCCAGCACCAACTGCTGCTGAAAAATCTAAATTTTCAGCTTCTGTGAGAGCTCAATCCCACCCATTCAGGTTGCTTCTTTGTTCTTACTTTAAGAAAAAAACCCAAGACTTCACCAGCTAACAAAATGTGGAGCTGGATGAACACAACAAGCCAAGCAGCATCACTTCACCAGCTGTTTACTCTAATGGTTTTCGTAGACTGGCCGGTACCGATGCTTTACAATTTCTTCAGAAACAAACAGGACAAAATAACCTCTGAAAGCTACACCATTATCATACAAGCTCCCATTATTTCTTCTGTAATGCTCAATGTTCAAAGTCTTCGCTGTTAGAGGGCCTGTACACAACTCCCACAACTGACATCTTGCCTATATTGCTTATCAATTTCACCAAAATGTTTTCTGAAATCTGCTTTCCTGAACATAGGCCATCCCTTTCGTTTCTTTTAAATACCAGAGACCCTCTCCACCTTTCCTAGCTCCCTGTCCAGTACTCTTCAGTTGAGACCCCATCCATGTCATCCTGCCCGTGTCTCTATAATAATGACATGCATTTATGCAATACAGAGCCTGAAATTCTATCTTTTTATTCTTTTGTCGTGTTTAGCCATATCTGCTTCTTTACCCTTAGATGTGTGCTCTCTATCCCCTCCTGTCGTATCATTTCCCAGATTAATATCATTCTCTTTTGACTTGTCTATACTATTTGTTTTTCTACATCTTCCTAAATTTTACCCTTGGCCTAACTATTTCATTTAAAATCCTTTCCCTTTCTCCAGTAATACAGCTTTCATGAACAACAGCCTTAGCACAGTTTAGGTTGAGATAATCTCAACAGCACAGATTCCACTTCTCAGAGTACTGGCAGCAGTGCCCCATGAACCAGAACCCATTTCTCAAACGTCAATCTCTGTATCATGCATTTATTTCTCTAATCACTTTGCTGCAGAGAACAGTGCCAATCCCTACGACTTTACTCTCCCACATTACCCCTCCCTTCACTTTAATAGCTTCCTGTACCACAACACCACAGTCAGTGGTGCATCCATTAAAAGATTGAGCCTTACGTGCTCATTTATTTTTATACATCCAGAAGTACCCTTGCAAACAATTGAACTGTTTGTTTATTCCCCAAATCCAAATCACCTTTTTTTTTCATCTGTTAACCACCACAAGTAAATTCCTCAAGTTTTCCGATTAATTAATTTGGCACAAAGCCTTTGAAGGGCAATATAAATTATCAAAGGTTAGGGGCTAAATCAAAATGAAGTTTGAAGGGGCGTACTGTGCTCATTTTTTCCCCTTCTATCTACTTACCGGGAATGCTTTTGTGCTTATGCCCAGTTAGAGGAATTGGTTTCAGCTGCTTCTTTAAATTAATTAAACCCAACTGATTTTCCACTGAACATTTTGTAAAAAAAAAACTTAGGAGTAGGTACTGTACAATTTAAACTCCTGTGCTGTTTTAACTACATGCAGCTAAACATATGCTCAATGTTATGAAGACTGTCCCAGTGCCCACTGCACTTCTATTCCAGCTATAAACAAAGGATCATGTACTCTTCCTGTCTCAGGCAGCTCCTCACGATGGAGGGTGCATTACTTCAACAAAAAAAAAGTAGTGTTGAGGTCCTACTACAGGACTTGGTAGCCTAGGAAGCTGAGCCAAACAGGTTGATGTATGAAACTCCCAATCCTTTTAAAAAATACAAAATATCCCTGGTAGACAGTAACACTGGAAAAAAGTTCCTAGTCAGCCAGAAGCATGCAGTAGTTTCAGTGCAAGAAAAACCTCATGGTAAGAGCATCAAGTGAAGATTTTGTGTTGAACAAGTGTCAGGCTCATTGAGGGATTACCAAGCTCACACACACTGCATTAATACCAATGAAATGGAGGGATTTCATTACCCTCAATCAATACCCATCGCATCACAAAATAGTGTTTACAACAAGCACACAACAAAATTAATTTCCAGAAAAGAGTTTGTTTATTTTTTTTTAAAAAATGACTTCAAAATAGAGATTCAGATGGCAAACTTACAAAGTATGGACATCAACACTGCAACCTACACATCTCATTTTATAGTGAACAGCAGTTGCTACTTGGAACTCAGGTTAACCATAGAATAAATATTATACAAAACTTATGTAACTGCTTGCCTGTATGTCCACAGACAGAAATCTGACTGGCACATAGACTGTCACAGAGAAACGTGTTCAGCAATTGTGCAAAAAAAAAGCTATTTTACAAAATAAAATAGTCATGCTGAAATTGTCAGAAAGAATTTTGTCAAGCAGGAAACTTTCCATCGAACCGGGAAGTGAAGCAAAGGTCATAAGGTAGTACAGATGAGGAAGCCTTACAAATCCACCACCGTTGTTCTTCTGTCAGCCTGTCTAGCTATCTGATTCTTGATTAACTGCATAGTCTCTTGCCTGCACTGCCTTAATTAGAGACCATTCTAGATACTGATCATTGTTTCTGTGAAGAAGTCTTTCCTGACAGATTGCCTTTCACTTGAGATTGCCTACAATCCCTTCAGTTCAGCTTTTATTGCTTCAGAATATTTTCCCCACACAGGGAGTGCTTTTTAATGCCCTCCCATGTAGCAGGCTTGGTGAAAGGAATCAAGTGGCAGTTGGGAAATCTACTTTTTTGTCACCTCCATCCTAATTAAATCTGTGGCAGAATGAGTGCTAATGCCCTTCTTGCTAGTCACCAATTGATACTCAGTGAAGGGCCCAACTGAGCTGCATAGCAGCAGGTAGGACATTCACCATGTGGAAAGCGCAAAGGTTAACCTATTGGGAATGTTTATAGATTCTAGGGAGATATGTCCCATGTTTCCAGATATCCAGGGAACCTGGCCTCAGCTAAGTGGATGTAAGTTAAGAGTCATTCACCTGCCTTTTGTTATCTACCTCCTTATCGCCTGCCCTTCCCCCTGACTTTCCCTCCTGACATTTGCCTTTGGCTCGGATTCCTCAGTGATCTTGGGCCTTTTTTGTAGGGGCTTTAGTGAGACCTGCCACAGCCTCCCAATGGTATTGCTTTGTAACAAAGAGCTGTTGGCCTTAGATCAACTGCCAGTTCTCGGAGTTCTCAGTTCCTTGATCCCAACCAAATTTTTAATTGGCACAAGCCTTCCCAGAAAAAGTTAACACAACCAAGCTCCTTCCAGCTCTCCAGCCAGTGGGCCAGACCCTTACTGCAAAGATTAAGTCCAACCGTCTACCTTGCATACTGATGTAAAAATCCCAATCATATGCTTGCAGTTGCTGCAAAGAATTTGAGAAAAATATTATTATTTTTTCCATATTAACAGAATGCATTTTCAAATGCTGATTGCTCTGTGTTATGTATCAGTTCTCTTTTATCACTATACTAGTCTATGCAATATCCATTACTCAAGAGAATGGCTACAGATTTCTCAAATACTTCCACAAATGAGCTTCCAGAGGGTGTGTAAATTTACATGCAGCCATTTCCACTTACATGATACAATTAATGCCATTTGGCATCACTCAAAATATATGCCTGGTCGTGTTGAGAGATTCAGGTATAAGCCACACTGCCCCTCAATAGTACTCTATCACATCCTTTAACATTTCTTGTAACATGTACTGTAACAGTACTTGTAAAGGACAGCTCTATGGTCAACGAATAATACTAATGTATCATAGAACCATATTTCAATTATATACCTTTGATCTCTGATTAAAGCTTGGACAATGGGCCTATGGTATCAATTCTGGCATATTCTTGTTCAGTCTTTTTCTCAACAACAATGAGCCAAATATTTCAAAATAAGTGAGTCAATCAGGTCATTATTAATAACTTTATACACATAGTCCTAAGAGATTGTTGCATGGAATTTAAAGCAAATATATTAACTCTCCCAAACCCAATTCTGGGATTGTAGACTCTAGGTACACTTTTCTTACAATCTATAGGAGTTTTCCTTCACATTTTTTTTAACTAGGAAATAGGAGGTAAGTGTTATTTTGACCTTAGTGGGTAGTTACTAAAATAGAAAGTAAAGAGCAAGTTGGAGAAGAACCATATTTTTATCACGAGTGCATTCTTGCTAAACACAGTACTGCACAGTACCCTCCAACATGTAATAATATGTACATTGTGGATGAAATATACATTATCATAGAAAACCAAGGAGACCAATGTGAGAGTACTGAGGATACTGAGACTTTCCATATCTTTAGAAATGCCATGTTTTAGTTTTTCTCCACTTATTTTAATCCAGTAGAAATAGTTAACTTCAGATCTGATGGATTCAAGCCCGCATGAAATTATCCACATTCTGGCATTAATGAGTTTTTAAATTAATTCACTCCAAAGTGCTACAGCAAAAGGGTGGAATGCAAAATGGAAATGTCACACCAATGTGGAAATCACAGCACCTCCCTCTAACCAACAAGTCTGGAATTGAGCCATGTAATATAAACTTTATTCAACATTCAGAACAAGTGTGAATGGACTTGTGAATTTTGAGATTGATGCGGATGCTGGCATGAGGTCTAATGGTGTGCAGCCTTATAGGCTTCCATCACAAACACCCCTCAAAATGGAACACATAAATGCCCATTTTAGCTCATTCCCTCTGAAATAAAAACATTTGCAAAAAAGTTGTTCATCACCGCAGCACAGGACGGAAGACATTCTGCATGGTCTTGAAGATGTCGACAATTGTTGTTGAATCTTAATGTTATCGTGCAGCAAAGTGAATGGTTCTATGTAAAGAAAGTTTATAATCTGAATTTTTTCTGTGGGTTGCTTACATCATTGCACAGTGTAGTGTTCACATTAAGCATTAAGTTTAAGGACTTCAGTTGTTAAATGCAGTTCAACTGGATCATGTTCCATGTTGTATTGAATGATAAAATCCTAAAATCAATCTCAGAAAGTGTTTGTTGTGTATAACACAGACTAGAAGGGACAAACATGGATGAAAAGTAAAGCGAAAAGCCTTACAAAGTGTCAGAAAAATTATTGGGTCCATTTTGTTTTTCTGACTTGAAGCCATAATCATACCAGATTATATCAGGAACATACCTACCCAATACTTCAATCTTTTTTTTAAACCAATCTTCCAAACTGTTGCGGCTCCTTCAGGTCATTTTCCAACAAACGCTGATTGCATTCACTGTCACGTTGGAATCCAATGTATAAGTTGTGGCACAACGTTGCAATTTTTCTTTCCAGATCGGACAAACAGAGTATATATAAAACAGGCTCACTTTTGCGTGGCCCTAAAAGTGTGGAAAACCATACGTATATATGTGATTCATCATACGATTATAATCCATATACTAATTTGGGCATTGTCTTCAGTACCCTGCCCGCTCATGCTGTTGTAGTTAGGCAAAACTCAACCCTAAGAGTAAATTTAATTATATCAATTTAGAGCTCCATACACAAATCTCCAAATGCTGATGGGAATTTCAAGTTACTCAGGGTCTCTTCATTATAAGTAAAAGAATTAAGTTGAATGCTTGGAGACTTACCTTAAATGGGGCTTCATTTAGCTGCCAAGGAACAGCAATCCGGTTAGCTTCCCACAACTCTGCAAACTCACTCAAAACTGCTGCTGAATGTTTCTTTTGCCAAAAAAAATGTATCCCACTGGTACAATTTAAGATGATGGCAGATTGGGGCCATGTCAAAAGATTTCCTCTGTAAAATTACAGCCTAAAACTAAATCTAAGCCTGTCAACCAAGTTGACTATGCAACTTTCTAAGAACAAAAAGGATACACAGGCATTGCAAGTGACCCAATCACAGACCTCTGAGTTTGCTGTCAGAAAGTCTGCTGCTACCAACTGACATTGCTCACATTAATATCTCGGTCTTTCATTTCGTCTAATTTCAGTAGCCTTTATAAGTAAGATTTTGTTTTAGTCTGCTATATGCCTACTGAATGTAAATTGCAGAGGTCTGATTCATATATAATTTCTGGTAATGATCTACTGAGATGAAATCCAATCAATTGTCGCATTCAGAATCTTGATTCATTTTAGTGAAATTGGATATAATTGTAAATGAAAATATAATTCTGAACATGGTTCACATTCAGAAAATCATTAAAAATCTTCTTTGGATTATATGAATATTAGATGATTTGATTTGCAACTAAGGAAAAGGAAACAGACTTTTTACTTATAGTATGATAATTGAAAATAGTTTGCCAAAATGTCTATCTTCCCTAGTCTAAAAGGTCGGTTTTGAACAGAAACTAGAGTGAGAACATATCTCAAAGCTATTGACTTCACTGTCAGTCTGTGTGGTACCAAGATAGAGTCAGTTGAGATGATCTTTCCCATTCCTTTTGATCTTTCAAACCTCAAAACCTCAGTGTATCTGTATTGTGATTGTAATTTCTTTTTTTGTTCTCAATGTCAAAGACATAGTTTTGACCCCCTATTGTCAAGATGATCTTCAATGGCTTTCCAGTTATCTTGTTTACTCAGTCACTTAATTAACTATATTGTATTTACATTATATTTGGATATAAAATTTATTTAGCGGTGAATTCTAGATGAGAATGCTAATTAGAGACATACACTATCATATTCCTACATTTCATTTCTTAAAAGAAAGAGATAGATTACAAGTGTCCTATACTCCATTTTCTCACTTATCAAATAAAAACTCAGAGGAAAGCATAGTGGGGCCAAACTAAAATGATTTTTGACTCTTTTTTGCCATTTTACATCATAATTTCAAAGGTGTTGCTTAGTGCAAATGAAGACAAATGACATGATGATTAATGTAGCAATACATTTGGGAGCAGCATGGTGGCTTAGTGGTGTGCCTCACAGCCCCAGGGACTAGGTTTGATTCCAGCACTGGGTGACTGTGTGGAGTTTGCACATTCTCCCTGCATCTGCGCGGGTTTCCGCCAGGCGTTCTGGTTTCTTCCCCTCATCCAAAGATGCACAGGTTTGGTGCTTTAGCCATGGGAAATGCAGGATTATAGGGTAGCAAGGTGGGATGCTCTTCAGAGGGTTGGTGTGGACTTGTTAGGCCAAATAGCTTGCTTCCATACTGTAGGAATTCTACAGCAGAATGGAGTAGCAAACATAAAGGATTACAAAGTGGTGCCATATCATAGGATCGTAGAATCCCTACAGTGTGGAAACAGGCCCTTCAGCCCAAGAAGTCCACACTGACTCTCAGAGCACCCCACCCAGACCCATCCCCCTATAACCCACCTAATCTACACACCCCTGAACACTATGGTCAATTTAGCATGGCCAATCCACCTAGCCTACACAGCTTTGGACTGTAGGAGGAAACTGAAGCATGTGCAAACTCCAAACAGTCAGTTGTCCGAGGGTGTTATCGAACCCGGGTCCATGGCGCTGTGAGGCTGCAGTGCTAACCACTGAGCCACCATGCCGCCCGAGTTGATCACATTAACAACTCATGAATACTAAGCTAAGGCATTCAGTGGAAGCAGGGCCTCTTCCTTTAAGAAGTGGAGGAGCATCAGAGGAATGAGTCATCTCCAAACTACAATTCAAAATCAGCAAAATAGCAACAATAGTGAAGCTCAGGCCAACATATTTCTCTAGCTAGGAGAGTTGTGTGGTTCAAAAATTTGTGGTCAGTGGGAAAATGAGGAGGATGTCTTATAGTCAAATAGTAAAGTACAGGGCCCATTGGAAACTTAAAGCACTGTGGCCTTCCCAGTAAAAGTTGTAGATCAATCTATTTGGTTTCAGGGAAGAACACAGCCTTTTGAACTTGCTCATACATTCAAACTTTTCCATCACCAAGATCAACCAGCCTTTTTATGTTTGAATCAAATTTAAAATTTACTTAATTATTCACTCAATCACCTATAACATGAAATTTAATCAATAGTTCAAATAATAGTTGACGGAGCACAACTGGATAACTCGCTGTTATCACTTTTGGCTCTGACACCTGTGTTATGTAAAGAAAGACCTTCTTAATACATGAAGCCATAGGTCCATGAAAATATTAAATCCAATGAAAATTTGAGTGCGATTAATCACCAGTGAGAAGCTCTGACTGTTGACCTTTGAAAGTTTAATCCTGTGATTTATGTAATCTGAATTCTCAAGTGCATTGCTATTTTGTTACATCCAAAGGCCCATGTATTAAGAGTGGCTTGCTCCAGTTCCACTGGTGTTTGCCATTTAGTATTTATTAATTAGCTTTCAGAAAAATATTTTTGCTGTTGCATTCAATTTAATCTTTATCTTGAGCACACTGCCAGCTGTAAATAAACAGGAGCTCTAGGCCATAGGCAATAGATTTCGCCAATGGAAATTGGTTGCATCATCTTGCTTTGCCTATTTGACCGTCTGAGAAAGATATCACTGGGAAGCATATTGCCTGTTCTCAGATTCAAAGTTGTATGGATTTATCATAACTGGAGTAAATACTTTCCAGTTATCATTATACTCATTAATCAGCACAATTTGAAATTGTAAATAATTTACGGTAGTGCTTTCCAAGCTGTTATATTTAAGTTTGAAAGGGTTGATGTCTGATTAAGGTATTATTGAATTGATTAAGTGCAGTAGTGACTGCCCATTGTGATGATTTCACAGAAAATTGGACAGATTAAAGAAGCTTGCAGGAGATAGTTACTGTGTTCCTAACACACTCTGTAGTAATGAGGGCCATATTTATACATCCGTAAATAGTTGCCCTAATGTGCAGTGATTGTAATGAGGCAAGTCGGCTAGGCATCACAGGGAGTGGTCAAAAATCACATGACAAAGGTGTGATTGGATCAAGTGAATGTGGAGCAAGACTCTGAAGGCTTGTGTCTTCAAATAAACCGGTTGAAACATAACCTGGTGTCATGTGATTTTTCACCATGTCCACCCCATTCCAACAAAGGGTTCCTCCACATCATCATATAATACGAGTTCCCTGATTGAGGCTAGTAATCTGGTCCAGTCAGGGAGCCCTGGCAGCCTTCAAAATGTTAAGCAGCAGAGATACTGTTACACCCCTGCCTGGCTCTGTATAAGGCAGTACTCTCACCAAGGACGGTTGCTATATAAATAAAAGGTGACTTGGTGATGCCACTGTGGAGTTTTTCTTAATAACGCAATAAATTTCTCATTCTTAGTCAATAAAACTCCTCTGGTTAGACCAGAAAGTTGACTATCTTCGTAACATTTTGGTTTGACGAAATACATACTCAACACAACCCACAATTTTAAATAACGTTTACACTCTTACAGTTGCTTCATCTATTATTTGTTGAGGAAAAGCAATCAGTATCTGGCCCTTATATTTACATGATATTACAATGTTTTGAAGCCTTGAATTTTGCTACTCTGTAAACGAACTGGAAGTACAGTTGGTCTTAGAAACCTTACTGTAAAGTTTAAAGTAAGGAGATCTGTAACACCAATGTATTGAAAGCCTTGACAGAATCCTTTAATTGTTTCTTGCAGTTTACTATATGGGAACCAAGTCATTACATAATACAATTACCTGAGAAAACTGAAAGAACTGTCAGATGCTGTAAATCAAGAATAAAAACAGAAGTTGCTGGAAAGGCTCCGCACTGACCTGACAGCTCCGAGGAACTGAGAAAATCAGATCCGAGGAAGGGTCATCCGACCTGAATCGTTAACTCTGAATTTCTTTTCTTCACAGATGCTGCCAGACCTGCTGACATTTTCCAGCAGCTTCTGTTTTTGTTCACAATTATTTGTGAACCTTACTGCTCCTTAGACTAAGTCTGCAGCCTCTAAATAAACCAGTTCATCTATATGTTCATGCAATATCACAAGTTTAATTGAAAGCGTTCATTACATTATGACTCTAACAGTTCACTTTTAGCATGTCCGGACTAAATTAATTAGAACATTATTAGCTTGAAATATCCCTCAAGGAACAACCAAAGAAATTCTTTTTTGACAGTTTCTCAAACATAGCAGCCCCTTTGTTTCTGTACTTAACATTAATAAATGTATGACCATGCAGAACACCTTTTGTCACTGCTGATTTATTACATTCACAGGGAACAAATAGTTGTCTTGATTTATGTAGTTTTTTTAACATTTAAGTGTATGAATCATCTTCTTAAGGTAAAGTGGTGAGTAAATTACTGAAAATTCCAATCTAAATCTGAAAATAAAGTAAAATAATTACTCCTAAATGTTTTATTAGCCTGCCAATGGGTGTGAAATGTTAATCTAGATTAAACACCAATTACTGGCAAAACATTTATTATTTGAAAATTGAATTATATTTATTGCAAGCACTTAAGCGAGGGAGGTGAGATAGCATGAATACTTTAGATACGAGCCCAGCTCCGACAATCATTCCAATTTTCTTTCAAGGTTTCTGTTGATGCTTTATCCAGTTAATATTTAATGTTTGTAAATGCATTTACAATGCAGTCTCTTAACTAATTGATTCCAACACAAAAGAAAATGTCATAACACATCTCAATAATGACAATCTTCATTATTTATAATGGCGAACGACAAAAATCTCTCCCTATAGAAGTTAACTTCTGCTTTTTATACCAAGCATACTCAGTCAAAAAAGTATGTAATTCAGCTAGTTTCAGTCCAATCATCTCTAATGAAGACAGCAATGAAGAAGCAGCCTGGATTGTAAATGTCTGGGTGACATGTTTGTAGAAAAATACAAGTAAAAACAATTCTTGATGCTTGACCTCAAATAACCCTGAGCAAGTTTTCCCTTAAAGCAACATATAAACTTTTAAGTTTCGAACATGTGTTCAGAACACATATGGGACAGTTTACAGAGATTCTGAGAAACACTTGAGTCAACAGTGGATAGGTTGGCAGGCAATGAAAACATCAAAGAGATTTGAGAATCTAAAATTTGCCTTGTGCTCTCTCTACAACACTATTTGGTTGTTTTGTTTCATCAGCAGCACTGCATAAGACCCTACATGCGTCAATATGATACTGGATCCAGTTGACTGATTAAGCTGACTGCCATCTGGAATAAAATAACACTTTATTATGAGCGCAAAGTGCTTTGTAGACCTGTCAAGGACTGTGTCTGAACACAGCTTTCATATCAAACCGCTATAAGTAGAACAAAAGCCTTTGTTTCATGTCAGTGAGTCACAGCTGACTTGAACACACATTACGTACAGTTTGCAAAGAAGAGCATAAAGAAAATCAAAAATTGGAAAAGAGGTTTTATTTTACTTTAAAAGCTCATTCATACTCAGATGGTGGGCTTTGAAATGACTGGTTGAAAGATCCAAAGATACTGACAAAAATTACGTGACCTGAAAATTGGAATTAAATGTAGGTTGCAAATGTATATACAAGTGCATGTGTATTTCTGCATGGAAAGACATGTTGAATGGAGGGGGGATAAGCTACAATTAATCACTAAAGCCATTACAAGTTGTATGACACACAGATCTGAAGAACCTTTGAACTCTGGTTGAAAACCGACATGCACCGTCCTGCCAGAGAATGAGGTGACATTCTTCATTAATAGGCTTAACCACCATTCAGCCTGGTATGATCTGGACACCAATTATTGTTTAATTTAGAGATTGTTCTAAAATTCAGCAAAGTACAACAACTTTTTGTGCAGTGTGTCAGTGTCTGATGAAAACAAAAAAAAGCTCTCCTGCATGTATTTAAGATCAAGAAGCAGATCTTTTTGTATGGGAAGAGAAACTTTTGACCTCTGCATTGGAAAAATTCAGCATCCACTACATCACAAAATTTCAATGAGTGCATTTATGTTACAAATTAAAATCTTAAACAATGAGTTGGTGAGATGTGGTTATTTTCTTTCCCTCACTTTGCGACCCCATTTTTTTTCCCATCATCCTCAATTTGATTGCCTTGGATCAATAAAGGCTGATCACAATCCTGCAGTATAACTAAATGGCAAGACCTCATGCATAGTCTGCGCAGTGAATGTCTGTAGTTCAATGATTGTGAGCCCTGTAGTCAAGCCTGATGCAATATTCACATATGTGACATTGTCTAGCAACATTGGCAGTGACTAGGCATGGGAATCCTGGTTTGAATGTTCTTAAAATTCAAAGGAATTTGACCCAACGTGCAGGGAGTGGTGTTGATGGGGAAGTCAATGCAGTTCTCAACATTTATACCAGATGAAATCTCCTAAAACAGGCCTTAATACACACCATTCAGGTCCACATAGATCACTGTTTCCCCACCAATTTTAAACAATATCTTATTGATCGGCCTCTTTACAAAATTGCCAATTTATAATGTGCAAGAATTCCTGAGTCCACTAAAGTACAAAAAGGTAAGTCTGCTGAATGGGAAATATCTGGCTACACTCTACCAGTTCTGTGATATGTAAAATAACAAAGAACTGCATCAACAAATAGTACAATAACATTTAAGAAAATTATACACAATTTATTCAAGTATGCGAGATCATTACCAATGAAAATCATTAATAATGAATCAGGACAGGGGTTAAGGGATTAGAATTTTAATGATAATATCAACCCTCGTGGCAAATTGTTGAACCTATCTCAAAGATGGAGAATTAGAAAGGCTCTATATCTCAAAATTTTATCTCTGCATATATATCTTTCCCTCCTTGATCTTTAACTCCTTCTCGGTTCTATCCCATCAATTTCTTGCTCTCCGCCCATCCCATATTACTCGAGACAAATAATTTCATTGAATATGAATCTGAGTATCTAATGACAAAAAAATTCAATGTATGGCAAATGCTGACATTTACAACGACCCCAGGATAGTGTTACAACGCAAGCTGTTTTAACATTTGCAATAGGAATTGAGATTGAAGGATGCAGTGAGATATCAAACAGATCAACTTAAACTTTTGTTAAATGATACTAACTGTAGCCTAGACTTGTCAGTGAGCTTTCAGATCTGGGCAGCAGGAGTATGTTAGACCGCAGCCATGTCAAATCTGCTTTGCAATGGGTCAATCTGGCATCTGGTAAGACAGATGCATGCTTCTTTCAGTGGTTACTGGCATCCTCTGTCTTAAATCTGCATTGCGATTCCAGCATCAACTTCCAAACCAGCCATCAATGCGAGGCAGGGAGATATTGTACCTTGCAATGGACTGGAAACTGTTATTTAGTCACAACTTAAAAAGTGCAGGTTATATAAACAATTCCAAAGGATTTAAAAAAAATACACATACTCCACAGACTACCTCTAGTTAGCAGATAGTTCTTTGGTAATTTTTACTGAATTAAAATTTTGTTCACATGGTAAAATCCCTTCAAAACCATCATTTCATAAAAAGACTACCATTTGTTCTTTCTGTTAATCAAGCACAAATTAAACAATTAGATAAAAAACTGGACACAAAATATGAAAACGACATTTTGAACACTCTCCTCATCGTTTTGATGTCTGTTAAGTCCTTTCCCATTGTTTCATCTTTTGCTTTCCCTCTCCCCTCCCCCCCCCCCCCCACCCCCCTCTCAATCTCAGTTCTCTGGAGGCACCGTTCACTTCCAGCTCTGTTAGTCTCTTTCAATGGCAGAAAGGAAAGCATAGCACTGAGGTAAACGATAAAGTTGTAACAGCTGCCGAGACAAGACAGCAACTTTACATGCTGTGTGTTAAACGGTCAGCTGCATCCTTGAATGAACGCACTGTGCAGTTTTCTCCAAATCAATATCTGTAGATGCCCCCTGTCTGAGTCAATCGTTGTAGCTAACAGAATGAATGCCGTTATTGCCATGCTGGAGGTTCTCACCAACGTATAATTGCATTCTTGCTACTTCCTTTCCTCGATTGTCTCGCTGCCCACTGCCCAGATCCATTTCTTCAAATCTATCAGCACTGAAATTTCTCACGCATTGAGAGTTTGGAGTCTGATGTTCCGCATTTGTCCTTGTTGAAGTTTCAGAAACACTACCTGCAGCCTTGTGCTGTTTTTTGTTTTGTTTTCCATGCGTTGCATATTGCATTGTCCATGCTTCTGGGGTTTTTTTTTGCTCCGATCGAAACACCTCTGACGTCCCTCAGGCTCTGTCCCTGAAACAAAGCTCCAGCCTCTCGCTTTTTTTTTTCCAGTGCTAGAGCCGTGCCCTCTTTCTGCTCCCAGCACAGGCTGCGCAACTCCTAGGGAAACACCGGAGTCAGCCCGGTGTTGCAGGTCATGTTGTCCTTCCCGGGCAGTCGTCGGTCATTGAATGTGTGCATGTTAATTACCGCCTCTGTTTTCACCATGACCGGTGCTTGTGGCTTGTGTTTCACCCGCCGCTGGCATGTGAGAGATAACCGTAGCTCCTGGGCCATGGTGCTGCATAAGGATCTCTGCGGAAACATCAGTCACAAGTTTTTCAGCCCATCTTATTATCTAGCACCAATGTCAAGTTGCAATGAAGTTAAAATAAAAATCCCATATATAGTGCTGTGGGTCGTTTTGGTGTTTGTTTTGGAGTCACTGAGAATGTACAGCACGGAAACAGACCCTTCGGTCCAACTCATCATGCCGACCAGATATTCTAAATTAGTCTAGTGCCGTTTGCCAGCGTTTGGTCCATATATCCCTTCAAACCCTATTCACACACCCGTCCAGACTTCTTTTAAATAACAAAAGAACTGCGGATGCTGGGAATCAGAAACAAAAAAACCAGAAATTGCTGGAAAAGCTCAGCAGCTCTGGCTGCATCTGGGCATTAACATTTTGGGTTGAGAGTCCTCCGAACTGCCTTGTAAGCATTTCTAATTGCACCAGCCTCAACCACTTCCTCTGGCATCTCATTCCATACACACACCACCCGCTGCATGAAAATGTTGCCTCAGGCCCTTTTTATATTCTTCCCTGTTCACTACAGCATTAAATGAGAAGAAAAAGGTACAGCGATAGTAGGAGCTGCAGATGCTGGAGAATCTGAAATAACAAGGTGTAGAGCTGGATGAACACAGCAGGCCAAGCAGCATCAGAGGAGCAGGAAAGCTGATGTTTTGGGTCTGGACCCTTCTTCAGAAATGGGGAAGGGGAAGTGTGTTCTGAAATAAATAGGGAGGCGGTGGGGGAAGGCAGATAGAAGATGGATAGAGGAGAAGATAGGTGGAGAGGAGACAGACAGGTCAAAGAGGCGACCCAAAACATCAGTCTTCCTGCTCCTTTGATGCTGCTTGCCATGCTGTGTTCATCCAGTTCTACACCTTGTAATCTCAGAAAAAGGTAGATTGTTTATGTACAAAACAATGCTTGTTTATCAGAATACATCATCTTTTGATCAAAATATCATATCTCCTGATCTATCAGTCCTGCAGGAGTCTATTCACCACACACACTGAATAGTTCAAGAAAGTGATTAACCTTTTCAAAAGGCCCTCAGTTAAAGGTGGTAAATGCTGGCACCAAAATTTCATGAATGAATAGAAAACAAAATAAACAATTATCGGTGTCCAGCTCAGCACATTTAATATAAAAGCTAACACAAAGCTAGACAAATGTCAGGCAAGTGATATTCCTTTCATATGTCCTAATAGCCATGTCATGCTTTTATCCTTTGCAATGTCATGTTGCAAACATTGTTTTCTCCAATGTGGTTCACTTTGTTTTTACTTATTAAGTAGTCTGTGGGCTAGGGAAAAAAAATCTCCAAATAATTTTTGTACGTTTGTAGTTTGGCAACCATTTTTGTTTCTTTTGTTTTGCTAAGCCTATATTTGCATGCCTTCTGGCTTCTGCGAGGTGTGCAGAGATATAATTCCGAATTGTTGGTCTTCAAGAAAAGCTGTTCATAAGCATGGTTATCCCAACTTGCAAGCAGCAGGTGACAGAGCATGATTAAAATAATAAATATTTAAAAGAGCTGCAAGCTATTTGATTTTTACCTCCTGTTGCTTGTTTCCAATTAGGAATGTTCCACAAAAGCAGGTTTGAAGTGAAGAGTTTACTACATGGGGGATCAGATGTAGGCCAGTGTTTCATTGCAGTGTGGTGAAGAAGGCAAAAAATTCCTTAAGTAGTCCTTTGGCAGTACTTTGGCTGGGATTCTTGTAATTCTTGTAAATTGTTAATTGATGGTAACATTCACCCACAGCGCACAGTGCTATGTGAATTTTATCAAATGTATCCATCTAAAGCGTACTGGAAAAGCAGTGGGTTCACAAGACTAGATAACCTTGAAACCTAAGATCTCATATCTTTCTTGTTTTCTCACAGTGAAAACTCACATGTTAAGGCATGTCAGATCGCTGTTCCAAAACATTCTTGCTCATTTCTGAACAGCCCCCTGTTTACTGTCACTATTTGTGAAACTACCATTTTTAGCAGAGGAAGGCTTTTTGCCTGTAGCAGCTCCTGATTTAATTCTTTACAGTCTAATTTCATTGCCATGGAATCCCCAACAGAGCGGAAAGAGGCCATTCAGCCCCATCAAGTTTGCACACACCCTCTGAAAGCATCTCATCCAAAGCCATCCCCTACCCTAATCCGTGACCCCACATTTCAATCCACCTAGCCCACACATCACTATGAGCAATTTAGCATGGCCAATCCACTTAACCTGCTCATCTTTAGACTTTGGGAGGAAACCGGAGCACCCAGAGGAAATCCACGCAGACACGGAGAGAGCATGAAACTCCACATAGGCAGCCATATGAGGCTGGGATCGAATGAAGGTCCCTGTTGCTGTGACGCAGCAGTGTTATTCATTGAGCCATTGTGCCTTGCCTGTTTCCCATGTCCTATGTGACTTTTCTTTACAAACATGTACTCACCAAGCACAAAAAAAAGTCAAATATAACAAGTGCCTTGCTGAAATTTCAGTTACCACATTGTTGATCAAGTTTCTGCTGTACTCAGATGGATGTAAGCCTCATAGGCATCATGAACTCTAACAGAGCACACTACAGATAGCTCTGTGGTCACATTGTCTGCCACATGCTGAAATGTTTTCATGCTTTTCCTTTGGCCTTCAGAACTGAAAAAGGTGAAAGTTGTAGATTCAGCCAGCTGCCTCTGGCTCTAATGAATCAGTCATGTTGCCATGGGCAACCAAGAGGTGGGGTAAGATTGGAAGTTACAGCATTAACTCTCCAGTTTCCAAGGAAACAGGGAGACCACTACAATTCTGTATGTCTCCCCTTGCTGTAATTGAGAGCAAATGACTCATTCTTGCTTACTTACCTGTTCACGTTCAGCAGTTTTTCGTAATTTATAAATAAACTCTCCTATTGCCACAAACACTGAGAGCACAAGGCCCACTGCTAAGACAATGAAGATGCCGCCAATGTTTTGAATCCCCAGGGCACTGGCCTCTTTGTTGTCCTCCTCAGGGCAGCCATTGCCTCTCCACCACTTCTCCTTTATCATGTGCAGTTTGCCGTCCTCCTGAAGCTGCAGGACAGCAATGGTTATCTTTTCCTTATACGGTGAGCCTGTGAAAGACAGGGGTGCACAACAAATAATGACAAACTCGAGCTAAAAAAACCTGTCATGGCAGCACAGTGCACTACTGTGTGCAGTGTCTGTCTCACAATCAGTCAACTTCTCTTGAATTTTAGTCGATAGTCATTGTGAAGTAATGATTTTGACAGTAGGAGAGGATTGAATTGTACCATCGTTATTTCAGTTAAATGTTAATCACAATAAAAATCTTATGGGACACATGGCTGTTTGCTAAGATTGAAAGGCCTGAAATGTCATTCATTTGGTTATGATGTTTACAAGATTATGTTTTTGTTGGGACCATAACTTTAAATTTAAAGTGAGAACCTAAGAACCAGGAGCAAGAGTGGGCCAGCTGGCCCTTCGAGCCTGCTCCACCCTACAATAAGATCACGGCTGATCTTTTCGCAGACTCAGTCCCACTTATCCATCCTCTCACCACAACCCTTAATTCCTTTACTGTTCAAAAATTTACCCATTTTAGGATTTAAAAACATTCAATGAGGAATCCTCATCTACTTCACAGGGCAGGGAATTTCACAGATTCACAATCGCTTAACTAGTCCTAAATCTGGTCCCCTTAATTTTGAGGCGATGCCCTCATGTTCTAGTTTCACCCACCAGTGGAAACATCCTTCCTCCTTCTATCTTATTTCTTCCCTTTTTAATTTTATATGTTTCCATAAGATTTACCCTCATTCTTCTAAATTGCAATGAATATAATTCCAGTATACTTAATCTCTCCTCATGAGCCAACCCCCTCAACTCCGGAATCAACCTCGTGAGTCTCCTCTGAACCCCCTTCAGAGCCAGTACATCCTTTCTCAAGTAAGGAGACCAAAACTGCACACAGTACTCCAGGTGTGACCTTACCAGCTCCCTATACTGCTGCAACATAACCTGCCTGCTTTTAAACTCATCTCTGTAGCAATGAAGGACAAAATTCCAATTGTCTTCTTAATTGCCTGTTGCACCTGAAAACCAACTTTCTATAATTCATGCACAAGGACACCCAGGTTACTATGCTCAGCAGCATGCTGCAACGTTTTATTGTTCAAATAATGGTTCTTTTTACTGTTATTCCTACCAAAATGGATGACATCACATTTATCAATGTCGTACTCCATCTACCAGACCTTTGTCCACTCACTTAAACTGTCTAAATCCCTTTGCAAATGTTCAAAGTTGTCTGCAATCATCTTAGTAACATCCACTAAATTTGACACACTACTCGTGGTCCCCAGCATGTAGTGGGGTTGGGTGCTGGGCTTTTTTATGTGACTGTTGTTCAAGTCAGTCTGACAACAGACCTGGATGATGTTGCTGCGAAAGATTAAAGGAAGGCTCTGATGAAGGGTCTAGGCCCGAAACGTCAGCTTTTGTGCTCCTGAGATGCTGCTTGGCCTGCTGTGTTCATCCAGCCTCACATTTTATTATCAAAGGAAGGCCCTTTCGACTCGGCAAAATGTGTGAAGAGAAAGTGGCAGAATTCTGTGTTGTCAGTAATTGCACAATTATACTTCAAACTCATCATCACTACTACAAAATTAAGTTTGTTTTGCTTTAACCTTGCAGCAGGTCCAAATACCTTACTCTTTAACTTAACATAGTTGACAATAGGTAGTTTTTGCAAAAACAATTGTTTCTTCAGTTCCTTGATTCTGAATCATGAGAGAAATTATTAACAAAGCTTTATATTTGACGATTAACAGACAGATTCTACCTAACTGCACAAAAGGTCAGTGAGTCAGCTTTTACGAAAGAAGTACTGTTCCATACCAAGGGGTGTTCCAATACCGTAGCCTTTCGAATCTATGGGTGCACCGATTTGGGTCAGGTTGCAATTCCTCTGAGTAACATACTCAATGGAGGTAGATTCCATTAGGAAGGCATAATCGGCACTAAGAACTCGCTGGATTCCTTCCTCGTTAGATTTGACAAGTGCAGTTTGCTGCCTGCTGCTCATAAAGGCCCACATCTTCTCAAAAGTGGAAATTTTTGATTTCTGTTGTGAAACGAACAAAGCATTTTGTTAGCGTTTTCATGTTGAATTATTTAAATGTCTGTCTGAAATTCTGCATAATTACCTGGATGCACCTGCAGTCCGTTTAGGACATCAAAATAATTGCAAATGAACGTAGCAGTTAAAAGCCTAGAAATAAGGATCAAAGTTTACCCTCAGGAACAGTTAGCAGATCACATCACTGCTTTGGAGCTGAAAGCTGTTGCGTCTGTAATCACAGTGAACAAACCTGCATACATTCTGGTCCCCAGTTCAAACTCCTTACTTAATTTTTATAATTCTTCTTTATTCTCACGTTTTATTTTGATTTGCTTAAAGTGGCTGAGGCACTGTTTAGTATCCAGCACGTGTGGATCTATATCCTGGTGAAAGTCAACACCTTTAGCAGAAGAGAACTGGGCTTATCTTCGGTAATTTATTGCTTATTACGTTTTGCCGAGTTTTCTCTAATCTTACATATAAATGCATTACTACAATTCAATTAATACTATTTGTAAACAAAAACTCTTTAGGTCGTGTACTTGGGTCACAGTCTTCCGGTGAGGACATATTGTAAAAATGTATCATTATTAAATGTAGTACTGCAGGACACATTTAATTCATATCCACATCTTGGCAGATGCAGCAAATCCTATCTGCCATTGCTTACACCTTCCTCTCAGCCAGCAAATTAATGAATTTACAGATTAAATGCCAACAACCTGGCTGCATTTGTGAACACAATCATATTTACCAGAGAATCAGTTACAAAATTCATTTCAAAAACCTTTACCCACCTGACGACTGAGTGATCACTGATCTGAGAATAGAACTTGATTTTAAAAAGTGATGTAAGTGAGGTAAATGTTTGCCAACAGATTTTGTGCTGAGCAGCGACGAGTTGAAGAATGCCTCAGTGCACGTTTCCCAACTATGGCTCATTCATTGAGGAAGCAATATTAATGCTTTCAGTTTGAATGTATATAGTTGAAGTGTTGCACAGTTAAAGTAATTTACTGCTATGAATTCAGAATGACTTTATCAAGAAAATTGATTTGTACCATGATCTTGGTGTATGGACGTCATTGTTATTTAATGCACGGAACTGTATGTTGGAAAAAGTATGTCCTATTTTGGGTGTTTATTGCACAGCTCCCAAAAGTGGGTGCAGTGAACACACTGTGCAATTTTCCATTTGTCCTGGCTGAATCATTTTGGTGTGAGTGCAGCCCGCACTACCCACTCTGATCATTGGCTACATGCATTCAGCAGGAAGGCTGAGACATCACTTCCAAACCCTACTCAACGTTAGCTTGCACCTCTCAAAGGGAAGGAACACTGTGGTTGCTGAAGGCGCTGAAATCATTTGAGTTTGTGTGCAATATATAATCAAAAACAGCTGACCATAGGAGACAAAGTGCACCTTTCTTTTTCTTTTGAACATTACACTTGATGAAAGAGAGGCAATGGAATAAAGATATACTGTAATCTCAGGTGCTGCTGGCATTCCTCCAGTCATGTGGTCAGAAGAGATTGGCGAGTGATAGTGGAGATTGTTGATGCTCGGAATTATGCTGTAGTAGTGCAGTGGGAAATTTATTGACATATCACAAGTGGTTAAGATCTGTGACTATATTTTTGGATACCAGATTCAACAAACTCTATCAAATCAGAACTCATATTTAACATTTGTAACTTCACATCATCCTTGCACAATGAGCAATATTGGAAGCCTCACATTTGTATCTCATTGTTTGCATGTGTTGCCACCTCTTTAGACAGCCATATTACTATTGAAGAATGTCTCTTTGAGCACACTTGAATGGAGCCCACTGTATAATTGAAGAATACCCGTTTCCAATTCCTGGCATCAAGAAAACTGTTGCAAATTTGGTGCGAAGTGTAATGGGCCTCCATAGTGAATGGTCCTTTACAGAACAGGGTACAAAACTTGCAACATTGATGAGCATCCAACAAGGGGTTTTTAAAAGACAAGAAACACATTGTTTGGCTGTTGCTACCTTTGCCTAGATGGTTGCATTTTCCTGCATCATTTTTTTTTACCTCGAGTTCAACTACTTTTATTACATATATTTATTTAACTGGCATTCCCTCAAAATTGGTAAATTAGTTTTATATGGTGCCACTTTTGAAACTTTGAAAAATGTGTTATTTCCTTCCTTTCCAGTACAGAGTAGCTTCTTGTTTTAAGGTCACAAAAGCAAATGTTAAGAAACCTCATCAAATACATAAAATATAGGTGGAGCAAAGAACTGAGCTATAGCTGAGTGTGAACTTTTTTTTGTCTATACTACTTTTACATTGGTGTCTTCTCCCTTGTTAACCTCACTCTCCAGATGCTTAATTGTAAGTTGCTAGAAAAATAGTGATAGATGAAAAGCGAGAGAGAATGGAGCAGTTTAACAACATGTCTGTTCATACCTTCCCTTGTCATGATCTTTCATTGATTTCCAATTGTTAATTAGATCTTGATAAAGATGAAATATTAGCAGTTTAAATGCTTCATTCAGATATGACCACAGTATCAATTTGACAATCAAGGCTTAATGTGACAGCCAACACTGAACAGAAGTTGAAACTAGTGCATGTTAAATTTATAGTCCATCTTATTACAATTAAGTGATGGTTCCTTATTCGTAATTTAATCTGGCAATTACAAGCCATAATTAAACATTGCATTTGCAGTACAATTATAAACAACACCAAGTCAGGAGTTATTCAGTCTGTCAAAAATAATACTTGCATTTCTATAGTGCCTTCAAAGCACTTTAAAAGTAAACAAAATACAGTACCTGTTATAAGCTAGAAGACACGGCAGCATGTTTACACAGAGTAACCACTCGCAAACAATAATGTGACAATTATCATGATACTGGTAGACTATGAGCTATCGATTGTGAATGTTAGAAACAGAGACCTTCATAGATTAAAATGACTCTAAAGGCAGAAGTAACCTTCAACTAAAATAGGTGTAGTAATCACTTTTAGTAATCAGATTGATGCTTGTTCAGGAAATCAAAATGGAATAAATTAAATCATCTGATCTGAAATTACAAACTCTCTTGTTTTAATTTATATTTTTCAAGTTGCACATATAGAACAGAGAACATTACTTAAACTTTCCAAGGAGCAAAACCAGACTCATGAATAAACAAACGAACCACGTTTCAGTGGTTGATGAGGCAGTAGAGAGAGAGAAAAGCATAAACTGGATTGGTAAAAGTAAGAGGGTTAGTAGTGGTATCTCTTCCCCCATTTCCTTATCGTCTTTAAACTGACCAACAATGATAGAACTAATCTGAGAAACACTGAAGACTCTACAGTTCTGTTTTAATGATTAAATCCCAAGGACTTTAAGAAGTCTTTAAATGGCATATTCATTATCATCTGAACCTACTTTACCCTTCCCTTTTTTAGAGGTTTTTGCATGTGTTTGTGTGTGTTTTGAATGTCACACTTTAATTTTTCTCAGGGTTGGCAGACAATGAAATTCCCATTTCTACCACTCAAGGAAGGCCTTGTAATTAGATCCTTAATGTTGATTGCAAGAACTACGTCTTCACTGAGGTGTGATAGAGCAGGGCACTAAACAGAATTCAAAATCTTTGTTTACCGAGAGGAGCTGATTCACCCACCTCACCTGCTGGTAACTAATGACCAGATATTCTGTTGCGTGATGCTAATGAAAGATAAATATTGGCCAGGACCCAGCTTTTTTATGCAATGATTTCATGAGATCTTTTATGACTACACAAGTGAGGAGAGGAGACCTCAGTGTAAAGTACCATCTGAAAGATAGCACCCTGGACAGTGCAGTTCTCCCTCAGCAGAATTCTGGTCTTGTTTTTTTGCCCTGTGCACAAGCACTAGAGTGAGATTTGGGTTTTCAACTTTCTGAATCAAAGGCAGAGGACTACCAGCTGAACTATGATTGAAATGTTTTTCAAATATTGATGTATAGTCATTTGATGGTTGGTAAAACAGGTACTTCCTAAATCATTAACCAATTTATTTAAATGAGTTTAGTGGTTTTGGTGAACATGAATTCAATAAAATCCGAAAGAATATTGTTAACCATGATCAATTCAATTGCATTTCTCTTTATCTCTGCTTTGAGCAACAGTTGGATTGATAGCAGCTCATTAAATAGTATTTGATCATTATACTCTTCCTTGGGAAAGCACAAAGCAGATATGAATGGCATAATCACATTACTTGCATGCGACAATTGCATCTTTGGTCCTGACCTCGCATCTGAAGAATAAATAAAATCTATTCCAGCTCTTTTTATTCTGAAAAAGAAGGATGTCATTATACAGATGGAGTTATGTTTCAGAAGCACAGGATATGGGTGGTGACATGGAAACATTCTTATTGAATGAATGAGCAACTATTGACAATTCATGAGTGACAAATCACAATGGAATTAGAGATGTCTTGAAGCAGAATAAATTGGTTTTACTGTTTCCCATTGTGTATGCAGTTTATGCCAATCATGATTAGCAGATACAAAAAAAGGATCTTTTCATGTTAATCCATCATTCCCATAAGAACTATTTAATTGTAAAGGGTTCTTTAATAATTTGTGTGATTAATCTGTTCCCCCAACTAGCATGCTCAGTGGCTGTGATAGAAGGCAGATTTGAAAATTAGATGACAGTCAGAGTAACGTTATAATAAATTGACTTTGTCATTGGATTCAAGCTCTGAGCAATAAGATGTAATCTTATTTCCCACTATGACCCTGTAATATTACTATTTATCCCTTAATAATGTTAAGGATGGATACAATAAGTTATGGTGTGGATTACAATCTATGAAATGATAATGGAAGCAGATTCATCAGTAATACTGAAAAGGAAACTGAAAAATATGAAAAAAAGAGAAAAAATGTGCAGGGCTATGGGAAAAAAGGCTGGTGTGTGAGTCAACTAATTAGATAGCTCTTTCAACAATCCAACAAAGGTAAAATGAGCCAAATAACCACACCTTGTGCCATATGGTGTTTTAGCTCTGAACATTAAAAAGTTAATTATAAACTGATGTCCAGCAATTGACCTTCCTCTATCATAAAGTCAGCAGTGGGATTCACTGATGATTGCACAATGTTCAACGCCATTCACAATTTCTCACATACTGTGGTAGACTGTGTCCATATGCAGGATGACCTGGATAAAATTGTGGCTTGGACAAGGAATATTTGTGCTACCTAAGTGCCAAAAAATGATCATTTCTACTTGATGTTCAAATAGCATCAACATTGGCCAGGAAATTAACTGTGCTGACCTTATACATACTATGGATATCAGAGCAAGTCAGTGGCTAGGAATTCTGTAGTGAGTAACTCCTTACTCCCCACAGTCTGTCTGCCATCCACAGGGCACAGAAGTATCATATATTTTCCTCTCATTTGGATGAGTGCAGCTCCAACAATAGTCAACAGCCAAGTTAAAAATACCATCCAGGTCAATGTAGTAAGCTTGATGTCTAGTTTCTCACTCATTCACCTTTTTCACCTGTTAATGCACAATGGGAGCAGTGCACTCATTCACAGGTTACAGTACTGAAATTTACCTCCAGACCTTTGACAGCACCTTCCAAAACCAGGATCCCTACCAACTAGAGTACATTGGAGACACCACAAGCTGCAAGTTCTATTCCAACTCCCAATCCATCCTAACTTGGAATTATGTAGTGATTCAGTCACTGTTGCTAGGTTAAAATGCTGGAGCTCCCTCTTTAGCAGTACTGAGTGTACATACACAATGGGAACCGCAATAGTTTCAGGATGTGGCTCATCTGAACTTCTCAAGTGAGGTTAGAGACGGACAATAATTTCTGGGCTTACCAACTATACTCATAATGCACAAGTAACATATTTTTAAAAATACATGCGTCATACCCCCGCTGAAACTTTTTAAGTGTATCACTTCAAGACAAAAAATAGCTCTTAAAATCAGGATTTTTATATAAGATAGACTTTATGTCTACTTTTAGCCTTTAAAATGAAAGTGATATTCAGGGCTAAGTGTGAATGGAGAGCCTGAATTTAAAAGAAAATAAGTGGAAAGATTGGTGTCGAGTTGTGCTTGAGGGGATGCAGGCTGTGAACAATGTAAAATTGGAACTGGGGCAGGTCAGGAGCAAATCAGAGGGTGCTCATATTCTGTCTAATGCAACAAAAGAAATCTTTCAACCAGTCCTACATTACAGGCTGTTTAATATCTCAAACTGTCGCTTGTTGCAAAGACTAGATTTGTTAAGAAGTAAATGCAGCGATGTATTTCATAAAAAGCGTGGAGGTGGATTGATTTTATGAAGATTTTGCAAGGAATACAATGTGAGATGTTCACTTGAAATAAGATTAAAAGGTGATTTACAAAAACATGTCAGAACAAAAGAAATAGGAACAAGAGAGGGCTATTGGGCCTATCGAATCAACTGCACCAATCAATATGATTGTGGCTGAACTTTTACATTATTTCCACTTTCTTAACTGATACCTATATCCATTTCTTCCCTTAATGGCTAAAAATCTATTGCTCTCAAAATTGGATATATTCAATTAACTGAGCATTCATAACCCTCTGGTATATAGAAATCTAAAGATTCACAATCCTCTGAGTGAAGAGATTTCTTCTCAGCTAGCTTTAAAGGGCTCTAGCCTTTATGGTTTAAGGTAGCTAAAATCTTCCTTTATGTATACTTGTACAAGATCTTGCAAACTTGTTTTCTTACATTTTTCTATAACACTATTAATTCTATTCTTAATTCTTAATTATCCTTTGTTAGTTTTAATGTCTCCATAATTCTAAGGCTCAACGCTCATTTTGCAATGTGGTAAGCTGCACCTTTCAAACTAATACTAGTCCTGACTTCTATTACTCATAGCTGTAATAGATTTTCAATGGTGTTTTTAGTCCTGAAAGGAATAAAGTATTAATTAAGGTTTGATGCCATTGTTTATCTACTACTTTCCAGCCTATTTCCCTGCTCCAGCTGTATCTTCTTTAATGGACTTGGTTTCAGTCTAAGGTCATAGTTCTGGACTCAACCACATCACTCCCAAACTTAATAAAACACCATATAAAGTCCGTTCTTTAAAGATGATCTTTAACCGTTAAGGTTACCAATTCATTTTGTCTCATTACAAAATAAAGGATCTAAAGTAGATCATTCCTTAATGATTCTTCTAGAATCTATTATTTTAGAAAACTGCCTTGAATGCATTCGGTGAACTTGTCCTTCAAACAACTTTTGCCAATTTGCTATCTGTTTCATGTGTATTCAGTAAAGTGGTTGTAATTTTAAATTGTCACCATATTTTCTTCAATTGGCCTGAGCTGCTAACTTTCTATAACTGTCAATAAGCTCACTGCCTCTTTCTGCTCCAATATCCTAGATATTATTCAAATCTAACACCATTTTCAGCCTGATTTTTCTCTTTCTGATTTTCAAATTTATTTTTGTCTGCGTCCTTTTTCACCCTTACTGCTTATTCCCTTCATTCTTTCAGTCTTACACTTAAATATTTCATCTATTTGTTACTTGCCCAATTTATTGCTGACTTTGAGTGGGCAACAGCATATCCGTGGCTCCTCAATGTGTCAACAAAAACTGTATCCATCCTCCTGAGCATAATTTTCTTCTCATGATTCGTGTTTGAATGGTCTCCTGCACCACAGTACGTGGGGTCCATTCAACCATTCTCCCTGAATTCCATAAGTAACAACTACCTCATACCAACTGAGCAATGCTAAAAACCACGCAACACCAGGTTATAGTCCAACAGGTTTATTTGAAGACACAAGCTTTCCGAGTCTCACTCCTTCTTCAGATGTCAGTGTCTAGATCAGAATGCAATATCTAGAATATTGTAGCAGAAAGAAAGAGCAAAACTACAAAAGGTTGTGTCTTCAAATAAACCTGTTGGACGATAACCTGGTGTTGTGTGATTTTTGACCTTGCCAACCCCAGGCCAACACTGGCACCTTCACATCATAGCTGAACACTGACAGATATCGAGGCTTCTCCACCACTTTACCTACAATTCCCTTGAGCTGCTTATGTTGCAGGCACATTAGGTTTGGCTTGTGGCCAGGAAGCAAACAACTGTCAAACTTCAGGGTTGTGAGCCCTCTTGGATCAAAATATCCAAGTATCTGTAACAATTCTAAAGTCTACCCCACACTGTTTCTACGTTATTAAGTCCCTTCAGAATCTTATATGTTTCAATTCGATAGTTCCTCATTCTACTAAAGTCCAGAGAATGAAGTCTTGACTTCCGCAGATTCTAACATAGGATTAGTCCTCTCATCTCCAGGAAATTTATAGTAAATCTTCATTGCATTACCTCCATTACAAGTGCAAGCATCCTCAAAGATGGAGACCAAAAATAGCACACACCGCTCCAAGTGTGGTCCCACCAAACTCCTGGACTATTTCTGGAAGAGTAATATATTCCTGATCACTGGTCTGCATATAAAAAGCCAACATGCCACTTGCCCTTTTGCTGCTCCTGCATGCTAACTTTCTTTTAGAACAATTTTGAACAAAATTCATACAAGACTCAAAACATTAACTCTGTTTCTTTCTCCGTGGATGTTACCAGACCTGTTAAGTTTCTCCAGCATTTTGTGTTTGCTTCTGATTTCCACTTATTGCAGTAATTTGCTTTTGTGCTAAATTTTCAACTTCCTTGTATGAGCACGCTCTAGACCCTACAGTTTTCTAGTCAACTACACTGACAAGAAATGCTATACCTTGAGTACTTGAAATGAAATAAGCCCATAAAGTGCTTTAAATTTTGAGACTTCTTAACACAAAGCAGTGATAAATTGATCCATTTATTTTGTTTCTAACTTCAGGATAATGCTTTGCTTTCACTAGTCCTCTCTCAAGTCAGATCTGGTTGTAATGTTCTTCTATGACCTCGAGATATTGCTCTGTACTTCTTTTAAGTTATCATTTTTTAACTTAAATTATTGTTCTTGGGCTTTCAACATTCGTTGCTCTTCTCTTGGCCCAAGAAGATGATCAACCAGAGATAATGGGAACTGCAGATGCTGGAGAGTCTGAGATAACAAAGTGTGGAGCTGGATGAACACAGCAGGCCAAGCAGCATCTTAGGAGCACAAAAGCTGATGTTTCGGGCCTAGACCCTTCATCAGAAAAGTGGGGGGGAGGAGAGGGTTCTGAAATAAATAGGGAGCGAGGGGGAGGTGGATCGAAGATGGATGGAGGAGAAGATAGGTGGAGAAGAGACAGACAAGCTTAAGGGGTGGGGATGGTGCCACTGGAGGTGAGAGTGTAGGTGGAGAGGTAGGAAGTGGATAGGTCAGTCCAGGGACATGTCCATCCTGGGCTTCCTGCAGTGCCACAATGATGCCACCTGAAAGTTGCAGGAACAGCACCTCATATTCCACTTGGAAACCCTGCAGCCCAATGGTATCAATGTGGATTTCACAAGCTTCAAAATCTCCCCCTCCCCCACTGCAACCCAAAACCAGCCCACCTCGTCCCAACCTCCCTAACCTGTTCTTCCTCTCATCTATCCCTCCTCCCACCTCAAGCCACACCTCCATTCCCTACCTACTAACCTCATCCCATCCCTTTGACCTGTCCACCCTCTCCCAATTTATTTCAGAACCCTCCCCCCTCCCCCTTTTCTGATGAAGGGTCTAGGCCCAAAACGTCAGCTTTTTTGCTCCTGAGATGCTGCTTGGCCTGCTGTGTTCATCCAGCTCCACACTTTGTTATCTAAGATAATCAACCATAATGTTCAGTTCACCCATCAACTGCAGAAAGTATCAAAGGCTAACTGACTAGAAGAGCATTACAGTTGAACACAGTTCCATCCATAATCCAGTGTTCAGATTTGCACAGTTTTCGCAGATGATGAAAACGAAGATTGGTAACCCTGGCTTGATTTTCTTCCTTGACTTTTAGCATCAAAGGGGCGATCAAGTAACTCCGCACAGACTGGAAACAAACCAAGCACTTTACTGGTGTATAACTCAGCTACTTATTTTGGAATCATTACAGCAGCCTGCCTCAAATAGTTTGGTTGATCAAGCTCATTTATCTAAAGTAAGAAGGGAATTAAGTTGTTCATTTGCCATTAAATGTTGTCAAACTGTTGCATATTTATACTGGGGCCTGGCATTTCTTACAAATCGCACAAAGATATCCGAAATTTACAGTTGTAATTACATGTTCTTGGGAAAAGAGAGCAATTCTGAGCCTGGAAAAGGCTCTACAATGGAGCACAACCAGACAAAAAATGAATTTTAATGAAATGAATACTGAATTTAATGATTGCACTGTATTTTTTTTTAACTCTAGGGCTTATATTGTCCATAAAATAGCAATCAGCAGAACTGCACTTCAGATTAAGCAAATAGAAACAAACATTGCATCTCAGGTTTTAAATGTTGATAATAACTAAATATTCAAACACTAAATCCTTGAAGAGCAACATTTGACAATACGAAAGATTATTCTGCTTTGAAATATTTAAGTTTTGAGATTTTTCTTCACATAATGAATTTCTAAGTTAAGCAGAATGCATTTGTGTGACCACCTTGAATCAGCTTTTGCAATGGGAATCTATACAATTCATTGTATAGTGAATTTATTTTCACAAATTCTCAATGCCAACCTTGAGCCAACTGTTTGGTAGTTGGTCACTTTGACTCTTGGTGACTGTTGGAGAACATTAAGTGTCAGCAAACATGATCAAACTGCAAGCTGTTTGGAACAAAATTCAGCAATGCCAGTCTGCATGAGCAAAATGGCCATGACACATATTGGAAAAATGTCACATATACATGACAGAATTCTTATCTGATGCTAAAAATGAGGATAATTAAGAAACAGCTTTATTCTGCTTTTAACCATGTCATGGCTGTCCTGGTTTCTTGAGATGGGAAGTATTATATTTTTCACCGCCAATGCCCTTCACCTTTTTGAGCCTAATTGCAGTAGTAAAATGAATGCCTTGTGGCAAAATAATCACCTAAGATTTAGCTTCTTAGCGAGTGTTGTTATATCAGTTACTTTTTAATATCCCTCAAGTACACAAAAGTCTAGTCATATTCAAAGTTATGAAACTTGGTCTCAATTTGTCCTCACCTACTACATTGTCCATTTCGTGGCCTCTTTTTAAGATTGTTTCACAGGATCTGAGGCTGACTGGCTCAGTCATCATTTAATGGTTGTACCATTTTTATTATGGCAGCTTGTTCCAGCAAAACATATTTGACCAAATAGGAGAAAATAAATGTTGAAGGAAGCCTGAGTGAAGTTTACGTTTTTAAAAGCATGTGCATTTGATGTTAGGCAAGGTAAGTACGGAGAGTACCCAGGGGACTAATCTCTTAACACGACAGCAACAGGTGAAATAACTGCACTTGTCTTGTTAGATAGCTATATTCTACATTAACATAAGTAGGCCCAGCTTTTTTTTCCAAAAAAATACAAGGTTAAGAAAAGAGTGCAGAGTATATCAATCTAATTGAAAGAAGTATTCCTAAGAACCTAAGGACCAGGAGCAGGAGTAGGCCATCTGGTCCTTTGAGCCTTCTCCACCATTCAATAAAACCACGGCTGATCTCTTTGTGGCTTCAGCTCCACTTGCCCACCCTCTCACCATAACCCTTAATTCTGTTACTATGCAAAAAATTCTCACATAGCTTTAAATGCATTCAACAAGGAAGCCTCAACTACTTCACTGGGCAGGGAATTCCACAGACTCAGAAGCCTTTGGGTGAAGAAGTCCCTCTTTAATTCTGTCCTAAATCTGGTCTTCTGAATTGTGGAGCGATGTCCTCATGTTTTAGTTTCACCCTCTACTGGAAACAACCTCCTGTGCCAAAATATCCTTTCTCAAGTAAGGAGACCAAAACTATGCGCAGTACTCCAGGTGTGGCCTCACCAGCTCCCTATACAGCTGCAACATAACCTCTCTGCTTTTAAACTCAATCCCTCTAGTAATGAGGGACAAAATTCCATTTCCCTCTTAATTACCTGTTGCACCTACACACCAACCTTCTGTGATTCATGTACAAGGATGCTCAGGTCCCTCTGCATAGCAGCATGCTGCAACTCTTTACCTTCAAGTAATAGTCCCTTTTACTGTTATTCCTACCAAAATGGATGACTTCACATTTATCAACATGATACTCCATCTGCCAGACTTTTGCTCACTCATTCAAACCCTCTGCAAACTTTCAGAGTCCTCCGCACACTTTGCTCTATCACTCAACTTAGTGACATCCACAAACTTTGACACACTACGTTAATTCCAACTCCAAATCTTCTATGTAAATTGCAAACAATTTTGGTCCCAATACGGATCCATGAGGCACACCACTAGTCACTGATCGCCAACCAGAAAAGCATTCATTTATCCCCACTCTTTGCTTCCTAATAGTTAACAATCCTCTATCCATGCAAAGACACTGCCCACAACACTGTGCGTTCAAAACACAATTAAACATTACAACGTGGTCAGTAGGCTTTGTAGTTTGAACTTCCCCCAAAAAGACAACATTTATAAGGAAATCGCCTTTTAATTAATTGAACTAAACTAATTTTCAAGTAAATTTAGAAATGTCACTGACTGTAATTTAGATGGTGGCAGTTTGATTATTTTAAACTGTAGATATTGTGGAATTGTTCAGGAAGCACTATGGCTGGATTGCTAGTAGACAACTGACAGCTGGACAGCCTTTTCAAATCTTTGAACAATTCCTCATGCCTTCAGTCATTCATGTTGTTTACATTCTCCACTTGCTTTCCAAAAATAAAGCAAGAAAATCTTACATTAAGCAGATTCACTTGAGTATGCCAGCTTTCCTATCATTCTCTTTCAGCTGCTCGGGTCGGTGTCAATTGCTTTATCTGCCTCCTGTAAAGGTCTTGGAGGCTTTTCAGGAGAATCCTGGAGGTGGTGGTGGGGTTTCCAATTTTTACTGGCGCGTTATGCCCAATCAGGAATCTGCTGATAGCCATTAACTCACCCTCACGTCTGTTGTCCCCTTGCTGGTGCCTACCCCTTCCTTCCCTGTGACCTAGAGTCTCTCCATCACTTGTCTCCATGGCATCAGTTCTCCTGGGTGGTGCTGCATTTACTGTGGAGTTGCCAGATTTTCAATTAACCAGCAGTAGTAGGGGGCAGGATTTACACTTAACTGGGGACTTCCTTCTGTGGAAGGTCAAATGCTGCCCACTTAAGTGCCTGATTGCAGTTAAATAAACTCAGCACTCCATGGATACACAGGATTGGTTTCTCACCAGTCCCTCCTCCGACACTGGGCTGAATAAATTAGAATGATGTAGAATAGAATAACCTTTATTGTCACGTGTACTCCAGCACAGAAGCACAGACGTACAGTGAAAAATTTTTACAATGGCTGCCTTCTAATGATGCCATCTTAGCTCAAGTAACTCGGTACAAGTTTTGGAAACCAAAGAGGAATAAAAGAAAAAGTAGTACTTAGTAGAAAAAGTAGTTACTTAGTGTCTAAAATTAAGTTAGAAGTAAGACAGTTATAACACAGTTATAAGGATTGATATTACAGTCTGGTAAAGAATTTCCAATAGCAGCAGCTCAGCATGTGGTCTGACAGTCCACCCCAGGCCCCAGGTCTCTGTCCAATAGCCGTCCTGCTCTGCTCAATGCCTCCTGTCCACCCCACGCCAGCACTCAGCTGCACCAAGTTAAGTTGCTCTGCTCCCCGCCTCCCTCTGCTCCCCCCGTCGGGACTCGCTTCCCCCCTTCGCTCTGATCCGGGGCTTGCTCTCCATTTCATTTTACCCAATGCCTCTAAATCAAGCCTCAGAGCCTCTGGTGTTGGTCAGATTTTTACGAGCAAAAATACTCACAAAGAAATGTGTTTATTGGCATCTAGACTTCTAATGAATTGTATTTAATTTGCTGTTTCATGGTAACATTGACCTTTAACCCCCTGACAGAAGCAACTTCTTAAGTTAAGAAACACAGACTGCTGAAGAAATTCACCAGGTCTGGCCGAATCTTTGTGCAGAGAGGTAATGCTAATGTTTCTAGTCCAGTGTGACTCTTTCGAACCCACCTTGAAAGATTTCAGAACTTAAATTACAGTAGCCCCTTTGTGTTTTGTGAAGATAACTAGAAATGTTTATTGTTAAAGTTGTAATCTACATGCACCAGAAAGAGATAGTACCAGTGAATAATTTAAGGCAAGTTACTGTGACTGCAGCAACTACAGTAGCAGAGGTGGGGAAAAAAGTGCATTGACTAATGTCATGATGCTATTGCATGCTTCAAAGAGAACAGTTGATAATTGCCGACAACAAAGACACCCTTTATAAAGCTATGTAGAGAAAGCTATAACTAAATCACTGGGAAAAGGATGGGTGATGTGAAAACAAATAAAGCGCCATACTAGTCACGCTGAATTATCCGTATGCACCACTTTCTGGCTGGTTATAAAGTAATCTTGTTACAGTGTGGACAGATCAGCCACACACCCCCTGTTGGTGAAAGAGGGCAAGAAACACAAACCATGAAAACATATACAATTTTCATCAGGAATGTCATCCTCAACATATAATCAAAAACGTTAAAAGTCTAAAGGAGTACAAAGGGAAGTTGTTGCCAATGGAAATTTCATCTGGTACAACTTTGCAGTTGCTGTGTTGCCAAATATTGCAATTTTCAGAGAAAACAATTCTGACATAATATAGCATTCAGCAGCTATCAAATACATTGTACTGCAAATACACCCAGTGTTACAGTAATACTGAAGTTATGGTATATTCTCATATGCTGAAGCTTTATTTTTCTCAGTACAGTCAACACAGTTTGTTTGAATGACTTACCCTTGAAACCACAGACAATGGTTCAGACTTTGTTGTCAATAATTCGTTCTATGTAGCTGTTTTCCAACTGTCTGGCAGATTTTAAAAAAACCTAGAATTATTTAAAAATGAAGTAACTGCACAGAGGCCAGTATTCCACAAGTCACTGTTGATTTACATGTGCAGAGTATGTGGGGTCTGACCGGCCAGCTCAAAGCCAGTTCCTACAGTAAGGAAACTGTCAATTTTTCAGCGGAGACTCCCTGATTAGCCAACATTAACAACCCTAATCAAGGATCTCACAGCCAATGAGGTCCACCTGGTCAACACTCCAGCCACTAGATAAAAGAATAAAGTGTCCTCTGCAGAAGATTTGAGATTCTAGTGAACATCAGAAGCAATTATATGCTTCATCAGCCAGACAGAATGAAGGAAGTTTACTGGAGCATGTGGGGCATAAAACAAGTTATTTACAATATTTAATTCAATACAAAATCATGTCAAATAGAGCAAGGAAAATACAGAAAGAAAGGTAGAAGAAACAGAAAGAGGCACACAGTTTGGTTTTATTTATTTCAAAAATTTGCAAGTGATTAAGATATAAAGGAACGTGACTGTGTTCAAAGTACATTTTTAATATCAGTGATGTTACTTGGTAGTATTAAGACTGATTGCACAAATAAAATTCATCGATACTTGAGTTAATGAATGCTGAATCTTTCTGCCATGTCGAATAAGTATCTAGAATGCCTAGTAGGTAAGTAACATCACCACATCCTTCATGTTTCTGGATATTGAGGTACTAGTGCAGTAAAGTTTTTGCAAAAATAGAGGACAAATTGGGCAGCACCTTGGTGATTTGTGTATGTGCAGATGTAAGAAGTTGCTGTCCACTGTTCTCAATAACAGACAGCACTAACAGTTCCCACGACAAAATTTAGGCCATGTGTAAATTCACAGGAACTGAGAGCCTAACAGAAGCATTTACTGTAACGTGATGGACAGCAATGCAAAGACTGTAAAGGAAATGGACTTCTCATTGCATACTTGCCCGCTCTCTCAATTGCAAAATTTTACTTGATGTCTTTTTGCGCGCTGTGACATGTAGTCAGCAAACTAAAGGTACAGAACAAACAAAATAATTGAATAAAAAAGCACAAGTGTCAGCACTTTCAGTAGCTGCTGCCAAATGTTCCCTCTTCAGTCATTGATGGCGATATGCAATCATTGTAAATTCAAACCATTTAAGCAATTATTGCAGGAATCCTTCATGTGGAGGGATTAGAATTTTTACCACTCCAAAAAATAATCAATGTATCTCAGTCTGATTGACATTGCGTTACCCTCCACCCATTGTGAAATCATCACATTCAACTCAGGTACCATCTGGCCTCAAAGCTTTTGGGAAATGCTATTGAATCTGAGTAAAGCAGCAGATATTTATAATCTATAATGTTGAAATATCAGTAAAGGATTTGACATCTTTTGAGTAATGAGATGAGAATAAAGTCAACATGAAACAGCTATACATTTTGAGGAAAAAGCATCAACTGCCATTAGTTCTAAAGAAGATTACGTTGGTGTTTTTGCAATATTTTCCTGATTTCCCCTCTGCAGCAACTTACCAAACCATCTTTCAACAGTACTTTCCAAAACCATGATCTTGTTTACCTAGAAGGACAAGGGCAAAAATACCTGGGAAGACCTTCGCCTGAAAATTCTCGTCTGAGACGCACATCATCATGCGATTTGGGACTGTTACAGTGTTCCTTCAATGTCACTGGGTCAAAATCCTAGAACACCATTTTTTAAAAGTTGAGGAAGAATATACTGGGATATATTGTCATTGGATGCATTGCCACTTAGGTCTACCACAAATGATGCCTGAACTCCAAATGGTTAACTGAAGGAATGATTACTGACATTAGCTTTGATTTCCTGGAATTTAGATGGTTAAGGAATCATTGTCAAAGTTTACATAAAGGAGAACTGACCGAGCTAAAAGACAGCAAATGTTGTTTGGGGGGGCAAGATTCATGTGATGTTGTGTAAAAAAGTAGAAATAGATTTTTCAGAAATGGAATATTTCTCTGAGGAAAAGTGCGGTAGAAGTTAAGAGTTCACTTCCACAATGACAATGGAGGTTGAATTGAGTGTGAATTTCAAATCTGCACGTTTGTTGATCAAAGGCATATGGGGCAAATCTGGGGATATGGTGCGACCTCACAGATCAACCATTATCTCAATTAATGTCAGCAAGGGCTAAAGGCGTTAAGTGGTCTACTTCTGTTCCTCGCTTCCTGTGTTAGCAAGGCATTTGATTGTACAAAGTATCACAACTATAATGCATACTTTAAAAAGAGTTAGCAACAATGATTTGAAATTTATGCTGATTTTATTTGGCAGAAATTGATCTTATTTTTTAAACTTTTAGCCCTTTATAGGTTGCTGAAAGATAGTGTGATTAATTTTAAAATGGCAGAAGTGAACACTATTTTGTTAGCTTGTAATAGTATATGATTTCATTCATGAGAGCTGCCAAATCAATATTTAGCTTCTCTCCAAGGGGAGAATTACAAGCATAGCAATGTATCTGTTGAGTACTTAAGGTAACCTGCAGGTACATATGAAAGAAAATATCCTTAATCATGCTTCTTGTAACAAAAACACTTTAATGTCCATTTATGATCATTGTAAGTTGATTAAGTTTGTCAAAAATCTACTTTCTTAGCTCTTGCAAAATATTGATAAAATCAAGCAACAATTTATCACGAACAAATGTAGAAGAGACAGAAAAATAAAAATAGTCTAAAAGTACAACTCAAAACTCCACATATTTTCCACTTCTGTGAACAACTAAATACATTGAGAATAGTGACAATCACAGTCAAATTGCCACCACACTTATCGCGTTTCTGTTTAACACACAGCTCCTCATTTCTAGCCAGGGTCTAGTCTGATCCCAGTGGCTTCAGAAATGCTGAACAAAGTTGAAATCAACTCAACTCCCCAGTAGTGCAGAACAGTTAATGGAAATCAAACTGTATGCTCTTTTTTGCAGCAGTGTATCATGGTCTGGGATTTAAATATCCAGCAGCAATACAGCCAGAAACTTTGACAGCTACTGTGCAAAGGTAAATATGTAGGTAGAGCAAAGAACTGTGCATGTTGGCATCGAAACAAAAGCAGAAATTTCTGGAGAAACAGCATCTATGGCAGCATCTGTAGAGAGAAAGCAGAGTTAACGTTATGGGTCCAGTGACCCTTCTTCAGAAGACACAAAGGTAGATGTGGGGTTGGGATGGCAGGAGAAGGGTGCCAGGAAAGTTGAGTATTTAGTGTGGGTGGGGTTGAAGTGTGCATCATATGTGGTCTGGATTGGATGTGGATGAGAGGTATCTGTCCGGTGGGCTTTGGGCTGGTTGTGGGGGAAAACGTGAATATGGAATAAAAGGATAGGACTTTACGTGATAAATTGTGGGTGGCGATGGTGGAGGGTGGTGGTAGGGGGGCACGTCAATGATTACTCAGGGATTAGACTAGGTATTTCTTTGTCTTGCTTTGCCTCTATAACTATTAACAGAGGGAAACTACCCTGATGTCAAAGCCTTTCTTCAGGGGTTTCCAGATGCAGTAAAGTGGCCCAACGGAAATTTCAATTTCCAGGATATTTCACATGGAATTTGTACAGTCCCTAGATCTAACTGTGACCTGCACTGTGGAAATGGAGATCTGATCACTGGATTATCCGGGCCCGTAAAATGCCGAAAGTGTCAATTGTGACTTACATTCAATACACCGAAAGCTATTACACTTCCAATAAATCTCAGATGCCAACAATAGTGACAATTATATAAAACCTGACTAACTACTTTTTGCAGAAGATGTAGATTTTTGTTGAAGTATCTTAGTTTATTCCAAACAAAATTCTTTTTACTTTCAGCTTATAGCGGATAATGAGGTCCACTACCCAAGGTAATAGTGAGCTTACCCCTTGAACCACTGCAATCCATGTGCTGTCGGTAGGCCATTAGGGAGGGAATACCAGGATTTTGACACAGTGACACTGAAGGAATGACAACATCCTTCCAAGACAGGTTAGTGAGTGGCTTGAATATAGAGCTTGCAACTATATTCACTCATCCTGGTCAGAGAGCAAATTGGACTTGAGATGACGAGGGTGGTTGGGGAGATTATTAGATGAGTGTTAATTCTCAACCTTGATTGTTGGCTAACTGTGAATGTCTAAGTAGCACAAAACAGGCAAAACTAAAAAAGTAAGAACAAGCAAACTTTGCAGTAACTGCTGTTCATGTCAAAAATGAACAACTGGGGGCAAGGCACTATTAGTTGTCCATTGTAATGTACTTCAACATTTCCATGTCTTCAGGTATGAAGAAGAGTGAGGGGAAATAATGGGAAAGAAAGTACTTTGGATGTATTTAATATATTTGATTGTTTGTCTCTACTTTTAAAACAAACAGATTTCCAAGCGTAGAGGAGTCCAAAAGTAGATGGCATAGGTTTAGGATTGGAGGGGAAAGATTTAAAAGGGAACCGAGGATCAACATTTTCACAGAGAGGGTCGTTCATTAATGGACTGAGCGCCAGAGGAAGTGGTGGAGGTGGGTGCACTTACAACTCTTAAAAGTCATTTGGACAGGTACATGAATAGGAACGGTTTAGAGAGATATGGGCCAAATGCCAGCTAATGGGACTAGTTTCGTTAGAATACCTGGTTGGCATGGACAGACGGGTTGGACCGAAGGGTCTGTTTCTGCGCTGTATGACTCTATGAATCTGACTCATACAGAAGCAAAAGACAAACCTATTCATGAATCTCAATCATGGTTCATGCTACATACTCATTGTAACATTGTCAGGTGATGATGAATTGACCTTTCTACTTTGAATTCTTGTGGAAGGCACACTGATGACCCTGTCTCGATGGTGTATTTCTACCTCATCTTGCTGCCAGAGCATCTCCGTTCACCAATTCTGAGTCAATGTTTTATGCAAATTTTTGGGTTGAGGATAGTGCTATTGTAACATTGGTATTATAAGCTTAATTATCAACATTCCTAGACAGTGTATCTCAATACTACTTGCTGGGTTAGAGGTTAGATGATATCTGTAAGCTAATTAAATTTCAAATTTAGGACAGGAATGAACGAGCAGAAAATTAGAAAGTCAGTCATAGCATAGAAATATGAAAATGGACTTTGTTGATGTGACAATTTCAGCAGTGATCAATTCTGATACAACTAAATTTCATTTCCATGGAACAGAATTAATAAACTCTAATGACGGTCTTCACCCATAGCAGGGTAGGGAGAACTTGGCATTCTGCTCATCTTTTTCTCTATTATTTTTGAAATGTGAGTTGCTTCCTTTAACACATGTTAGATATTTGCAGAAGGTGATGTGGATTCCAGCTTTATTTACAGGGAAGTAAGGCCATAGCCCATATTGAACACCTGGTATTGTGGTAAGGCATAGTGGGAGGTGATGGTTTAGGTGATAACATCAGAGTGTTCGCAATCCAAATCCCAGCCTATTGTTTGGGTGACATGGGTTTGAATTTATCATGGCAGAAAACAAAATTTGAATATAATTAAGAATATAAAGCTAGTCCAATGACGGCTATGCAACCATTATTAACTGTTGTATAGAAAAAATGATTCAGGAAAGGAAATTTTCCAACCTTACCTGGTTTAGCATCCATGACACTCCAGACCTACAGCAATGTGATTGACTCCTGATAGCCCTTTTAACCAATGGCGTTGGGCAATAAATGCCAGCTAGCCAGTGATGCCCACATTCCATGAAGAATTTATAAAAATCACTATCAGAAGCAAGAGCCTTTGATTGAGGTGTTAATTCAAGGCTTTCTGCCGAAATCTTGGTAGAAGGGATCCCATATTATCACAAGCCTGCTGACCAACTGTAGCATCCAACACTCTAATTCGCTACAAACTTTAACTTGACAGCCAACACAAATTGATGTATTATCTCGTAATTAAATAGATTTCAAAATCTTGAACTTCAACTCCATGCACCAGCAGCTGATGGGATCTTTTAAGATTTTTTAATTTACATGCTAAACCATTGTGCTCTTTATTTTACTTCCATTATCGCTCTTTTTTTCATTCATTTACAGACATGTAAAACAATAAAACAATAAAATAAACTTTACCTCCCTCAACATAAGCTCACCCCCAATCTCCACATGAGACAGATACTCACAACAGAACAATTTACTATTGCCAGACAAGAACAAATAAGACTTGTACCAGGCGCCTTACAGTCCTGAGGTATTATCTGCTTTTTGGACTGCAGCTGTGTTTCAGCTCTCTGTGCCATATTTGTAATGTTAAAACAGTCCTGCATTGTAACTGTGAATTATGAATTAATTCAACAAAAACACTATACATTCAGAAGAAACAAATTAGAATGTTATACTTTTCACCTTTTTGGCACTGCACATAAGTAAAAATTGGATAGATTTGAATGAATTAATTGTGTCATGCATGTCATTGTCTGTTCAACAAATAGTCGCATATATGCTACCATGGCCTTTCATACTTTAAAAAAGTCTTGTTCAAATTGAAGTATTTTTGGCTTCAATATAAGTTGAGAGAATAAAGAGTTTAATGGCACATACTAAATTGGCCATAATGCAAATTTTTGAAGAGCATCATGGGTACAGTTGTCCAGATTACTTTGGAAATTGGCTTAGGTGGATTTATATTCAGGTTCTCTGAAATGAAGCCAGTCTGAATTATACCTATCTTGAATGGTTAATCAATATTGTGAAAATTTAAATGTGTTGGGCTAGATTTGCTGTTTTCTGTGGAACATTATATTATAGTGCCTGACACCATACTCCTTAAGCACGTATCAGTCAGCTCTGTCCATTCATAAAGTAATTTCAGTTAACCTGAAAGAGGTTGCTCCCATTTTGTCTTGAAAGTGTGTTTCACTACCATGAGAACTTGCCCCAGTTTTCATTAGACAGTTAAAATTCAGTAAATGCATTGCTTTTTGATTTGTTGGTACCCTTGGAAGTGATGCCAGCCACTAGTTTTGTTTTTGATCAATGGAAGGAGAAATATCAGCTGTTCAGAGTAGTGAAAAACAAAAAAAAAACTGGCTTTTATATAACACTTTATCTGGCTTTCAAAACAACTATTTGTATATGAAGAATTTTTGGGAAGTCCTCAGAGACGGTAAGATGTTACACAGGGCAAATTTGTTTTATCTGTTCAAATCTTTCAAAACTTTCCAGAACACTTCACACAGATTGCATTACCAAGAAGTTCAGTCAAGTGAGTCTGGTTGCCATTTTATACCAGCTAAGAATTGACTGAGTAATGCAACTATTTTTGCTGTTGTGGCTTGAGGGATGATCGTTAGCCAGGAAACCTTACCATTTTTCATGGAATCCCTACAATGGAAGCAGGTCATTCAGCCCATTGAGTCCATATCAACCCTCTGAAGAGCATCCGACCCACCTACCCCGTAGGCATGCTTCTCCCATGACCAATCCACCTAACCTGCACATCTTTGGACTGTGGGAGGAAACCACAGCACCTGAATTAAACTCACGCATACACGGGTAGAACATGCAAACTCCACACACAGTCAACTAAGGGTGAAATTGAACCCAGGTCCAAGGCATTGTGAGGCAGCACTGCTAACCACTCAACCACTGTGCTGCCTCATTTTTTGGATGGCTTGAATTGCTTACTTATCAGTCAATGGGGGAGGTATTTGAAATCAAGCTGCAGAGGGTGAGATTTCATTTATTGTTCAATGAAAAAATTTCTTTATCTTCCATCATACTCGTAAAGGAGCATTTATCCAGTGTAGCAGTGATAACTTTTTAAGACTTTACCCAAGTGGTCATTTCTCAAAATGGAGCAATAGAAGGTAACTGAGTCCCTTGAAAAGTGATATAACAATCAAGTCCATTCACTCAACATCCAATCATCATTTACTTACTGCAACATTTAATGAGCAACTACCGAGAGCAGGAATTCTCACAGAATTCTCTTTCCACCCCGCCCTGACCCCATATCTGGAGAAAAAGATGGTGAAATTAATTTTAACACTCACTTTAGCACAATACATCCATCAAGTCTACCTGATTCATTGGAATCATGTTAAAAATTTTCCAGAATATTTGATCCAACAAGCAAGTTGTACTTTAGAGCTCTGTGTCATATGTTTCTTTTGTCAACTTCTTGTACACATTCATCTCATTTTCTCACACGACTTGAGAGATTAATATTTGTTCCTGCCAATAATTCACTGTTATGGAACAAATGATTGGCATCTCATTGGCCACCTTAAATGATCACTCTTTCTGTCACTAAAGTAGCAATACCAACCATCTACATGATTTATCATAGCAATACAACCAGGTTCCTTCAAAACTCATTCCAAAACCATAGCCTCCACCATCACAAGTACAACGGCAGCAAATGGTCACCTGCAACTCTCATAGCTCCCTGACTTAGAAGCACATCACCATCCCTGCGAAAGGACCAGGAACTCCTACATCAGCATGACCATGGCATAACTTCGCCAATTAAGGATAGACAATAAATGTCAGCCATAACAGCAACGGCACATCCCATGAGCAAAGAACAAAGTTCTTTATTGTTGGTTCTGAGGAAGGGTGACTGGACCCAAAATGTTAACTCTGATTTCTCTCCATAGATCTTGCCAGACCTGCTGAGAATTTCCAAAAATTTCAGTTGTTATTTCTTAATTTTTGGGTTTGATGTAAATCAACATCAACTCAGATCTGAAAAGAAATTTCAGAAGGCAGGTAAAATCTAAAAGCATTGCCATTTAGAACTCCTTGTATGAAAAGAACTAGCCAACGTGGACTGAAACATAGAGGATAGGAGCAGGAGCCCTGTGAACCCGCGCTCATCCATTCTTCATGATCATGGCTGATTGTCCAACTCAACAGCCACATCCTGCTTTCTCCCCATGACCTTTGATCCCATTTGCCCCAAGAGCTATATCTAGTTGTCTCTTGAATACATTCAGTGTTTTGGCATCAACTACTTCCTGTGGTAATGAATTCCACAGGCTCACCACTCTTTGGGTGAAGAAATGTCTCCTCATCTCCGTCCTAAATTGTCTACCCTGAATCCTCAGACTAGAACCCTTGGTTCAGGACACACCCACCGTCGAGAACATCCTCTCTGCATCTATCCTGACCAGTCCTGTTATAGATCTTATAAAATTCTAAGATCCCCCCTCATTCATCTGAAACCCAGCAAAAACAATCCCAACCTAGTCAATCTCTCCTCACATGTCAGATGTGCCATCCCCAGAATCAGCCTGGTAAACCTTTGCTGCACTCCTTTGAGAGCAAGAGCATCCTTCCTCCAAAAAGGAGACCAAAACTGCACACAATATTCTCGGTGTGGCCTCACCACGGCCCTGTACAACTGCAACAACACATCCCTGCTCCTGTACTCGAAACCTCTGGCAGTGAAGGCCAACATACCATTCGCCATCTTTACCGCCTGCTGCACCTGCATGCTTACCTTCAGCGAGTGTTGCACAAGGATACCCAAGTCCCACTGCACACTCCCCTCTCCCAATTCACAGCCATTCAGGTAGTAATCTGCCTTCTTGTTTTTCTTTCCAAAGTGAATAACCTCACATTTATCTAAATTTCACTGCATCTGTCATTGATTTGTCCACTCACCCAACCTGTTGAGATCATGCTGAAGGATCTCTATATCATCATCACAGTTCATCCTCCCATCCAACTTGGTATCATCTGCAAACTTGGAGATGTTACATTCTGTTTCCTCACCCAAATCATTGATATACAGCGTGAATAGCGAGTGCCTCAACACTGATCCTTGTAGTACCCCAGTCGTTACTGCCAATTTGAAAAGGACCCATTAATTCTTACTCTGTTTCCTCTCTGCCAACCAGTTTCTACCCATCTCAATACAGTTTCCCCAATTCCATGCACTTTAAACTTGCACAATAATCTCTTATGTGGGACTCCATCAAATGCTTTCTGAAAGTCCAAACAAACTACATAGACTGCGTAAACCCCTGCCGACTTAGTCAACGCTACTGGTTACATCTTTGTAGAATTCAAACAGGTTTGTCAAGCATGATTTCTCCTTCATAAACCCATGCTGACTCTGTCTGATCCTGCCACTGCTTTCTTAATGCTCTGCTATAAAATCTTTGACAATGGATTTAAAAAATTTCCCCATTACCAAGGTTAGCTTCACTGGTCTATAATTCTCTGTTTTCTCCCTACCTCTCCTTTTTGAATATTGGAGTGACATTTGCCACCCTCCAATCTGTAGGGGCTGTTCCAGAGTCTATAGAATCCTGGAAGATGACCACCAATTCATCCACTACTTCGAGAGCTACTCCCTTAAGTACTCTGGGATGTAGATTATCAGGCTTTGGGGATTTATCAGCCTTCAATCTCAACAAATTTTCTCAGCACCATTTCTTTACTAATATTGATCTCCCTCGGCTCTTCTCTCTCACTAAAATTTTCCTCCAACTGTTCTGGTGTTTGATTTGTGTCCTTTTTTGTGAGGACAGAACCAAAGTATGTATTCAGTTAAGAAAACCAGGCATATGGAAAATAAATGTAAACATGAAATAATAAATCTAACGAAAGGGGCACTCTAAAAGACTCAGGGCAGTATTTATTAAAATTATTCACAGGATATGGGCATTTCTGACTGGCCAGCGTTTACTGCCCATCCCTAATTGCCCATTGAGTGGCTTATAAGTGCAGTTAAGAGTTAACCACACTGTTATCAGCCTGGAGTTAAATGTAGGCTGGACAGGCCAGGACAACAGATTTTCTTCCCTATAAGACAGATAGATCCTGGAGCTTTTTCATCAGCAGGACAGATAGGTTTTTAGGACAGTCACACAGTTGCCCTTAGTCTCGTATTTAATTCCAAATTATTATTATGTTAATATTTTACCATCTGCCATGGTGGGATTCAAACCCAGGTGCCTAGAACAGCTCAGGATTACTGGGCTAATGGTGTAACCATTGAGCCAACAACTCCCCTTTTATTTTGTTTCACCATATCTGATCTCACGGAAGATCAGCTGATCATACATAGAACAGAGAAGTCAGGCTTTTTTTTTAAATGTTCGCCAATGTAGTTTGCTTTTTATATTAATTGTGTCCCACACTTTGCCATTTGCCATTTGTCAAAAATTATTGCAGGAGATTATGATGAAATTAGTGAGAGTATTTTTACAAAGTGTCCTCCACATGGCGTGAAAAGACAGTAAATATAAACATATCTTTTTGACACTCTATGAAACCAAAGAGGAATCAAATTATATGCGCACAGCATTATGTGTATATCTTATGGAGAACACTGGGATGTTGAATGTGTTTCTGAAGCAAACAGCCTCACTAAAAATTTCAGATAATGCAAACAGGGAATAGTTTCCAGGAGATTGTTCAATTGAACCTGAAATCTGTATTAAAGCTTCCTTTATCATCAAACATGTTTTTCATGTGTTCATTTTTAATTAACATAAATTCATTCTCAAGTACACTTGATGTTACTTTTGGTGTTTTTCTTTTAAAAACAAAACATCTTACAGCTTATAGATTGTAGTAGAAACAGGGGGCTGTGAGTTTTGAACTTCAAATGATGTTCAGAACAGACATCAGGAGTCCTCAATTTCTTTTGCAAGAAAAACGGTCACACAAGATTCCTGCAAATTGCCAGAAAGGTTGAGGGAAGCATAGATGGTCACAACTTTATAAAGTAAATGCTTGAAATGGAAAACATTAGGAGGGTTAGGGAGAAATGACAAGGTAGTGGCACTAACTGGGTAGATCTTCCAATCAACTGGAAATAGATGAAGGGTCAAAGGATCTTCCTGTAAGCTAAAACCTCTTGGGTGGTTCTTGCAAATGCCCTTCCTTTGGTGCAGGATATTACAATGAGACCGGATGGTACAACACTAGGGGTAGGATCACAAGGCTCTGATGAAAATTTGATACCAGATAGACAATTGCAAAAGTTGCACCTATCATTGTACATTTTTTAAAAATTTTAATTCAGAGGATAAAGGCATCATGAGGTAGGCCAGCATTTATTGCTGATCCCTGATTGCCCAGACAGCAGTTGAAAGTCAACCAAATTTGCTGTGGGTCTGGAGTCATATGTAAGCCAGACCAGGAAAGGCCAGCGGTTTCCTTCCCTGAAGCACATCAGTCAACCAGATGTGTTTTTCCTGACAATTAACAGGTTCACGGTCATCATCAGGCTCTTAATTTTATATTTTTTTAAATTAAAATTCCACCTTCTGTCATGGTGGGATTTGAACCCAGGTCCAGAGAACTTACAGCATGAAGACCACTAGGTTGTTGCCTCCCCTGCACTGCACTGCTGAAGTTTGAAGCATTTCAGTGTTGCAAGCTGATGTGTATTCAGCAGGAAATGATTGAGAGTCTGGTCATTGTGTTTTCTTAGCAAGTATGGCTGTACACACATTTTTCTGTGTTAGACAGAAGCTCAGATTGGTAGGACATAACAGCAGCAATAAGTCAATAAATAGCCGAATAAAAGTCAACATTAAAGGTGATATTGATATGGAAAGCAAAATGCCGTGGCAACATTGCTAGAATATTACTACCACCTGACTTATTGCTATTACATGGAATCTGATTCAAAACCTTGCTGATCTCATTGTGCACAATACCTTTATGAGTAAATGCAATATAATCTATGGACACAAAAATTTATGTTCCTCAATTGTTCATTGAATTAGCTCAGGAGACGCCATGAATAACTTCTGATGCAAGCCCAAGTACCCAAATATATTAATGAATGCACTCACAGGAGCTGAATTCTGTGGCACCATGCCAAGTTCGCTCTCTGTCTCCTCATCACTCTGACTTGAGAGAGATGGAATGCTGAGATCTAATACTTTCAATACCGGCTTCAAAGTGTAAATCTAAATTGATTCTGCCATTCAGGCTGAACTAGTTCCATTTCTGGGTCAACGTATTTTGCACAATGATTATAAAGAGGAGTACTGCATATTGGTCCCTACTTTAAATGACCTGTGAATTTACATAAACGAATAATATGTTCTGACATCACAGTCTACTGCAGTGATTGAAATGTTAAGGTAAAAAAATAGTTAAAACAACTTTATGATTGCATGCACTCTCTTGGAGCAACATCCACAAAAACGTTAACTAAAGCTGTCAAACATTTTTTTTATCTACTAGACAATAGGATTAAAATAAGAAATGACGTCGATGAAAAGGTGTACAAAATTGCAAAAATCTGAATTGGCTAATAATTGAATCAAAACACAGCTAGCTAATAATCTGTGAAACATCATTCAACGTGGGTGGATTCATTTGGGAGAAAGTTTTGTTGCTTAAATGGAACATTTTATCTATACATTTACATGGGATCACCAAGCAAGTGAGCAGCACATTGAGATTTTAATTCTAGTTTGAAGCAACATGGAAGGAAAAGATTATTACTTACACTCAGAGTTTCAGCAGCAATGCAGGAACATAAGCCCCCCGCATCAAAATTTTCCTTTCTCCTAATTAAATATCAGACTTTATTTTCTGTACTGAATTTAATTTGCCTTTATCACACAAGCTCAGGCCTTTCTTCACGTTCATGGATGGTTAATGGTGAGATTCCATTATTGTAAAGATAGTGGCAGATTGCTGCAAATTACGAACACTCACACCAATTTGGAAGATTCATCTCAGTGAAGTGACGAACTGGTTACATGCATCCCTGTGGTGAGGTAGAGAGAACTGACAAGCCTGTTCCATGCCACAACCTTATGACTGATTCAGAAACACTGACTCAGAATTTGCTGGGAAAATAACAGTGAGCTAAATGCACGTGGCATAACTAGTGTGTAAATAACCTCAGCAATTGTTGTCAAGGAAGAGAGGTGCCCCTACAAATCACCACAAATTATTGGATGATTTGTAGTACTCTGCCATTATGTTTACATTTATGAAATCTCACCATTAACCGCCTCATGAACCTGAATAAAGTGCTGAACCTGTGTGTCAAAAACAAACTAAATTCTGTGCATAAACACCGATATTAAAGTGGGCAAAACAACAATAGGAATGATGTTTTTGCAATGCTGCTGAAACGTTATGGTCAAGGAATGAAACAATTAGAACTGTAGTGTTTCAATCCTACTGCAGTGAATTGTTGCGAAAGATTATTAAAAGAAATATTTCTCACTTTTGCTTTTTGTTTTATCCAATTTATCTTTCCCTCAATTCATTTTTTTTTCTCTCTCTATTTTCCTTTCAACATCTGATTTGGTTCCAATTCACACAATAGTTTAGAATAGGATTAGAATAGTCAAACTCTTGTTTTTGACTAACATGGAAAGAATAGACCAAGGAGCCTTTACTGCACTGTCGGACTCCAAATTTTAAAAAATGCCAAGGATCATTCCTGTTTTATATTCATCCAAAACTCTCATTCTCCCAAACTGTTTTTATTTTAAAAAGAGGACTTGCTATAGCTTCATTGTATTAAGATTCCAGCTGCTGGTAATATTGGGCAAGTCTGATCCCAGCGTAAATTCTGGTCTGAGTGTTTTATTTTTGCAATTTGCTGTCTATGGTAATCAATCATTAAACACATTCACAATAAGGAAACAACAATTTCAATAAACTAACAAAATTTATTACATACAAATGGGGAAAAGTTAACTATTTTATACTACGGAAACTAATCAAAACAATCTTACTGCGCTCATCAGAAATAAAAATTCAACCCTTTTACCCAGAAAAACGTTACAGATACTCAAACCTCAGCGAAAGGTCACTCGATTTCCATTTCTGAACTTCCATATTCTTTTGGCAAAGCAGCAACTCATTTTTTTTTTTGATAATTTGCTGCATTCATTGGATGCTATTTCTTTAGTTAATGTCCCTTACCAAGACCTTTACACAAATTGTGAATGTAGCTCAGATCTTTGTAAAACATCAGTTCTTTAAACTTTTTTTTCTCTTCCTAACTTTAAACCACAAGACTACTTTTTTTTACCTGATTGTTTTAGAGACTGCTTAAATTGTGTTGCCGCTGTTCCAGACTCCATTGAATGGTTTGCTGCTCTCTCTGAAAACAATCTGCACATTCACTACCCTTCTACAGAGTTGACTTTTTAAAATAATTTGACTCCACCTCTTATAGGAAGCCTTATCTCCCTCTCTCTCTTCTATCATTGTTTCTAAGGCACTGATCTATTCTGTCTCAAGGATCTGAAAAGCCTCATTTAAATGCATGATAAGCATTTCCTCAGAATCTTATAACAATCATAGAACTCAAAAATGAAACTAAAGCTATGTCCTCCTTAACACGCAATGTAGTTATACAAATCAAACATGCAGCTGTATGAGTTTCAGTCCACTTTAGTACCCTTGTTCCTGAATACTAATTATTAATAGCAATAATGTCATTAATTTTCATCACAATTGTTCATGTACTTCTATTTGGATGTAATTTATAAATTTTGCCATCAGTTTACTTTTCACTACATTGAAATAACAAAACAACCTACTTCTTTGAAAGTTAAAGTAATGTTAAAATCTCTCGGCACTATGTATTGACAGCAGATAAAGAATCATTAACGTATCCCAACTTGTCTTTTCTGAAAAATGTGCTTTTATTGCTCTTTGAGGGTTCCTGCTAATACAAAACCATTGCCATATTTACTGGCATAGAAAGTCATTGTTTTCCAAAAGTATTTTATCATACCTGGCACATTTTAAGATATTACTATAGGAGGTGATGTTAAGGTAAATTTGTCATTGTCCTCCCATGTCCTGGAGCTGTTGCCTCATTACAGAGAAATGATTGGTGGTGGTTTAACCGGAGGGTCACCATGCTTCAGAATAGAGAGACATTGCAAAATAAATTCTTTCATGGTAACCTTAGCCCATGTGGGAAATAAACCCATGCTGTTGGCATCACTAAGCCATCTAGCCCACTGAGCTAAACCAAACGCATGTAAAGTTAGGATAGTATCAGAGATAATGGGAACTGCAGATGCTGGAGAATTCCAAGATAATCAAATGTGAGGCTGGATGAACACAGCAGGCCAAGCAGCATCTCAGGAGCACAAAAGCTGACGTTTCGGGCCTAGACCCTTCATCAGAGAGGGGGATGGGGAGAGGGAACTGGAATAAATAGGGAGAGAGGGGGAGGCGGACCGAAGATGGAGAGTAAAGAAGATAGGTGGAGAGAGTATAGGTGGGGAGGTAGGGAGGGGATAAGTCAGTCCAGGGAAGACGGACAGGTCAAGGAGGTGGGATGAGGTTAGTAGGTAGATGGGGGTGCGGCTTGGGGTGGGAGGAAGGGATGGGTGAGAGGAAGAACATGTTAGTTAGGATAGTGTTGTGTTCTTATGAAAGAAAAACAATTGGTGCTGATCAAACCAGAAGATCACCATGCCTCAGGCAAAAGGAGTGGTTGAGAAACATCATTCCTAATGGTAACCTAAAGAATCCAAGTCTCATTTATTCAGAACAGGCAATGCAAAAAGTGATTTTTTCATCTGTCAGCCAAGGAACAGGGCATAAAATTATGAAAGTGGGAGGAACACTAATTTTCATCAGTGAACTTTTTCATCTCAATTCCATTTTTGATCACTGCTTATCAGTAATATAAAACCATTATGTTCTGACCAAAATGTTAATAACAATTGGATTATTTCCAAAAAGAAATGTTGCAGCATTTCATCTTGCGCACAGCAGAACAAACACATCAAATGTATAAGACATGTTTTATTGCAGGAGACAAAGGTATTAGTTAGGTGGGTAAATAACTTGGAATGACCTGCGAAATGCCATGGAGATAGAAATGGGAGTCCAGTGGCTTCCCAAGGTCACGGATAATTCAAAGAGGAGATATGCCTTGAATATATTCCACTTGCTTGCTAAGGGGTCCCTACTTATGAATGTAAATTGCCTCTAGAAAGCACAAAGGAACCACATTACAAACGCAAATGATTAGCTTAAAGCTGCTCATTAGGGTAGCTATTAACACGGTCAGGATTGTGCAATAACTGCTGCTCAATGCGGATTCATATCTAAAAATAAATCTTTTATTTCCTGAATTGTTTCAAATTATACCCAAGCAGCCCGCATTTCCAAATTCCAATAAAAAAAGTCCACTGTTCCACAACTGGGCAGTTAAACTATGACAAGTGTGCCAGTGTCCACACTAAAAGAATTTAAGATGATCAGTCAACCTCATAACATGGAACATTTATATTTGCTTTCCTTTGACGTGTATTTATTTATAGGGCCCAGTTCTCTGCAAACAGAATGAATATACTCGAGCCATTTGTTATGTTAAGTTTCATGGGAGCAGTTGCCTTCTCCGTAACGGTGCCTTTTTCGATCAGAGTCAAACTGACAAGCAGATGGCATGCTTTTCTTTCCTCGAAGTTTTGATGATCATTTGACATTTAACATTCTTGCCTTTGTTCCAAATGCAAAACTAAAAAGCTCGGTAACCTGTCTCTCTTTTCAACAAAATTCATATTCTGTCCGATTAAGCAACAATATGATTCATAGGCAAAGAAAAATCTTATTAATGCAAATCTGTGGTTTCAGATTTCTTTTCTTCCAATCTACGCAGCCTGATGTGACATGAGAAGAAGTAAAACTATTAAAGCATGAAACCTGGTAACTGTCAGTTGTCCTTCCATCAGCTATAATTGCCATTAAAAATGACATGTACGGATTATTAGATTATAATCAGTCTAATTAGGAGATTAGACCCTCCGAGGAATAGATTAGTAATATCTGTGAATGACATATAAAGCTCTTCTGAAAGTGATTTGGCCTTCAATAGTCTGAAGCATATAGATAAACAACAAATCCTGCATCCAACAGACAGTGGGGATAGAATAGACTGAATACATACTGGCTGGCTAAAATCTGTATGCCATTTTATGGCAAAGTAATTTTAGAAATCCAGGAATAAATTACACTGTCAAGTACTACAACTCACACATATATTATTCGAAATCCAGTGAGATTAATTTGTGCATTGTTCATATACATAACTGATATTGTGCAAGTTAATGTCACCCTTACCATGCTGATGCAGCAGTTGGCAATCCTGGTGGGATAGCTGTGATATTTTAGCATGCTAAGCAATAAGACTAAACATTTTCTCTTAATAAAAAGTAAACAACAAGTTCTATGTTCTTTCAGTGCTGTGTGTGGCGATTCTTAATGGGAAATCATCTGCTATTTGGGAGACAAGGTCTGTAGGGTTGAATTTTCATTCAAGGGGTGAAAGTGCCAACTGGAGTTGGGGACTCTGTAACCAGAAAGAGTTCTGAACCAGCTAGGGGTGCTATCATATTCCAAGGGAGATCCTTCAGAAGAAAAGGTGCACCTCAGGTGCTGTGGAATTTTGAACCAGTTGTGGAAGTAACAGCAGTAAAGTAAGGATAACCAGTGACTTTATGGGGTATCAACACTTCTTTCCAGTGACGTATTATACACTCTTGAAATGTCCACGGTTCTTAACAAGGATCTCAATGTCACAATGCCAATTCTCTTCTAAATCTTCTTATCTGATTAATGCTCGAGAGAGAGAGAGAGAGTCATGAAGCGGTGGAAGAATCAGGTCACCAAGAAAGAATCTGCATCAGGATCTGCTTTCCTGCTAGGCAACACACAATCTTGAAAAGGCTAAAATAGTCAAAAATATTCATGGACATGCTGAATTGAATCCTTCAATGATTTTGGCCACAGTTTCTGCAGTGTGGAATCTTTGCCATTTCTTATTGTGGCTGCTGACATTTGCCAGACCATTTTCAGATTTGATGTTAATTAAGCCAACCTGCAAATCCCATCTTTTGTTTTTAATGGGCCAGGCAGTTTGCAAAGTGCATTCAATGTGACCATCAAGTGATGCCTATCACTTAGACTATTAGCCCAGAGACTCAGCTAATGTTCTGGGGACCAGGGTTCAAATCCCAACGGCAGATGTTAGAATTTGAGTTCAATACAAAAAAAAGAGAAGCTGGAATTATTAGTCTAAGGATGACCATGAAATCGTAGTCAATTATCAGAAAAATTCCACCTAGTTCACTAACGTCCTTTAGGGAAGGAAACTGCCATCTTTACCTGCTCTGGCCCATATGTGACTCCAGACCCATGGCAATGTGGTTGACTCTTAACTGCCCTTTGGGAAATTAGTGATGGTCAATAAATGCTGACCTAGCCAGTGACACCCTCATCTCATGAGTGAATGAAGAAAAGCTACCTGGTGTGTACCCGAACTCACAATAACCTTGGACCTTTGTCAGGAGATGATGCAGTACACAAAATCAATGGTGCCCACAAAAGCATCTCTGGTGGTTTGTGAACAGTCTCAAACTCCTTGCCAAATAGATAGGCATGGAATTGCATGATTCCAAAATGAAAAATGCATGAGTGGTCAGACGGCACTATTGCTAGAGTTTTGAAACAAGTGAAAGGTAAACACAAAGTTCTTATGTTCTTTTAGTGTTTTGTGTGGTGGCTTTTAATGGAAGATCATCTGCCATTTGGATGACAGTGTCTGGAAGGTTGAATTGTCATTTAATGGGTGCAGTTGGGCCCATTGTCATGAGAAAGCAAATGTAATTGGTTTACCTTGTTGTATGTACGCTCTCAGACTCTTCTGTGAGATTCCAGCTTCAGGAGAGTTGTTTACTTGGGGTACAAAATTACACATTTTTTGCTTTCGGTAATGATGTGCTTCAAAGGGCTACTGGTGGTCCTTGTGCCACAGGAAAGTGAAAATAATCCCGACAATGATGAATGATTTTGAGCAAAATGGTAATATCTGATGCCAGAAATTAAAGAGGCACAGAGATCTTAGAAGATTACACCTATCTTGGGGAATTGGAACTGTTTTTATATTCACTATTTTACTTAGATTAGGAGATTCATCCTTCTTCATGCACACTTAAGGAGCTACACCAGTCTGTGTACTCCCATACTCTTAATGATTCCATCTTGCTGCATCTTGTCTAACTGAACCCTCAAGCTTGTCTTTTAAGTCGATGCTGTTCTCGTGTGGCAAGTCAAAGTGTAGGCTTGCATTCTTCTTCAAGTACAATGTGGAAGTTACCATAAAGCTTCATGCTTCTTTTGCTCACTCACTTCACCTCACCGCACCAACCCCCCCCCCCCCCCCCCCCACCACCCCGCCAACAAAATGTAGTGATAGGCAGGTTCTGATGAAAAAGGAGGATAGGGTTTCCAGATTCTGGGCTCCACATCCGTATCAGCTCAGGCACAAAGTCTATCTGACTTTACAATCATTTGTCCTCAAAATCTCAGACACAAACACCCCAAAGCACGCAGAGTCGCATGTTTTATCTCTTGCAACCCTCACAAAGAAGGTGAATTTGATTTTCGTTAAGGGCAGTTTTGTGTTTTTGAACATGAACTTGCCCCAAATAGATTTGACATATGAATCTGCAGCCAAAACAAAAGACACTTCAAGTAGCATCTCATATTCCACCTTGGGAGCCTAGAGCCAATGGCTGAAGCGTTGGTTTTACCAGTTTCAAAATCTCCCCACCCCCAGCCTCATTTCACAACCAACCCTCCCTCTCATGCTCACTTCCTTGACAAGACACAGCCTGTCGATCAGCTCTCCAACCTATCCATCCCTTCCACCTCACTGACCAATCCCCACCACTCCGTACCTGAACACACCTATCACCATCCCACCTACCTGCCCCAGCCCCACCCCTCTTCTCTCTGTCTATTTCCCAGTTCCCTTCCCCCTCACCATTTCTGAAGATGGGTCCTGACCCAAGAAGTGAACTTTCCTGTTCCTCTGATGCTGTCTGGACTGCTGTGTTCCTCCAGCTTCACACTGTTACTTCAAAGATGTACTGTTGATCTGGATCATAAAAATACACATAGACTCTGGATGCTTTGCCTCACCCAACTGCTTTGGATTTTCTAATTAATTTTCTTTGCTCCTTTCGAAAACGTGTTGCTAAGACACATCACCAGAGACACTTACCAAATGGCCACTCTTCATGTGGTAGCAATCAGTCAGGTTCCATCTGGGAAAATTTATAGCCAAGTCTGGTCACCTTACCTGAAGGTAATACAGCAAATGTTTTATTAACTGACACCTATGGGACAAGGAGCGTGCCAGTTGATAAAACATTTGGCTAACTCCTGTGGATGGCATGGGGTGGCTCACTTGTTAGCACTGCTGCCTAACAGTGCCAGGGACCCAGGTTCGATCCCAGCCTTGGGTGATAGTATGTGTGGAATTTGTACACTTTCCACGTGTCTGCTCAAGTTTCCTCAGGGTGCTCTAGTTTCCTTTCTCACAGCCAAAGATTTACAGTTTAGATAGATTGGCCGTGCTAAAATTACCGATGTTGTGCAGGGTAGGTGGGTTAATCATAGGAAATGCAGGGTTATAGGATATGTGTAATGGGTTGGGGTGGGATGCTCTTTGGAGGGTCAGTGTGGATTTGATGCGCTGAACGGCCTGCTTCCACACTGTAGGGATTGTGAGAGTCATGAGGTCCACATCATGTAAAAACACATATTAAGTCAGAAAATCATAATGCAGGGTGTGTACGCATCACTGTTATACTTAAATAATAATGCAACTTTGTTTTCAGTAAAACTTCCCTTCTAACTTGTACCCTTAACCGACAACTCGGAAATTGCCGTATTTGCCGAGAAATTAACTCAAAATTGAATCAGCTGCTGATATTTCATATAGCCATCGATTGAACAACAAGCAGATTTATATTGAAGTAAATAAATTTTTAAAATCTAATAATTTGACAGAATAATGCAATAAACGTGTGGTATTTGAGGTATATAATTTTTGTTGGTTTATCGAGAGTGCTGAATGAAACAAAGTTTGCTGTGATTGAGAATACTGGACATTTATCTGATGTCTTTTTCTTTCTGAACTGATAGGTATAGAGAATAATGGTAAAAGAATGTTTGTACCAGCAATTTCTTTTTCTCTCTAATATTAGCAATTAGTTCTCACACAATTCTTTCAATTTAAACATTTGCAGTTGGTTCAAATTGAACCACACAAAGAAATCAGTTGTTTTGATCAATCAGAGCTGTCAAGTTTATTTTTAATGATGCGAAATTAGTGGCACATTTTTTAATCTAAACTGCCTTGATGACAATATATATTCAGTTGTGATGTGATCCTTACAATGGGGTTTCACAACTAAGAAATTTAATCTGAACTCGATTGCTAGTGGGCACAGGTCTACAACAGCACAGATCCACCTGTAACAAGGTCTTAATTAAATAAGTCCAAATGGATACCTGGTACAGGTAAAAGAATTGCTTAACTATTGCAAATGTTATGGCTAATGTAAAAATGATACTAATCAAGGAACATGCCAGTGATTACATGAATTGTTTTATATGAATAACTCATTGTATTTCATCTACCACTTCTTTGCCACTCTTCTAGCCTGCCCAAATCCTTCTGCAGCATCCCTGCTTCCTTAACACTAACTGTCCCTCCACCCACCTTTGTCTTATTGGCAAACTTAGGAACAATGCTCTCAGTTCCTTTACCCAAATTGTTAATGTAAAACAGTTCTGGTCCCAACACCGACACTTGAAGAACTCTACTTGTCACCCAATGCCAACCTGAAAAAGACCCCTTTATCCACACTGTCTGCCTTCTGCTAGTCAGCCAATCCTCTATCCATGCCAGAACCTTGTCCCTAACACCATGAGCTCTCATTTTATCATACTTAGCAGCCTCTTCTGTGGTACCTTGTCAAAGGCCTTCTGAAAATCCAAATAGATCACATCTCCTTTGTCTAACTTGTTCATGACTGTCACAAAGCATTCTAACAGATTTCTTAGACATGACCTTTCCTCGACAAAGCTTACTAACTTTTCTTCCAAGCACTCTGCATTCTCACTCTTAATAAGATTTAATTAAGATTTTGCCAATTGTATGACAGAGGTCAGGCTAACTGGCCAATAATTTCTGCCTGCCTTCCTTCTTAAACAGGGGTGTTGCATTAGCCATCTTCTAGTCCTCTGGGACCCTCCCTGAATCAAGTGATTCCTGACAAAACACCACCAATGCCTCCACTATCTCCTCAGCTATCTCCTTCAGAATTATGGGGTGTAGTCTATCTGATTTGGGTGATTTATTCACCTTCAGATTTTTAGTTTCCCAAGCATCTTCTCCTTAGTGATAACTGCTACACTTATGTTTGCCCTTCTGCAATCTTCTTTTATATTACTAACTAGTTACCCTCATATTTCATCTTCTGCTCACTTATTGCTTTTTTTTAATGTTGTTCTCTACTGGTTTTAAAATATTTTCCACTTCTCTGGCTTCCCACTAATCTTCACTATATTGTATACTTTTCTCTTGCTTTTATTACGTCCTAGCTTCCCTTGTTGCCTCATCTTCCCCTTGGTACATTCCTTCTTCCTTGGGATGAATTTCTACTTCCTGAATTACCCCCAGAAACTCCTGATTTGCTGCTCTACCATTTTTTTTTTTGCTAGGCTTCTCTTCCAATCAACTCTGGCCAGCTCCTCCTGTATGGCTTTATGGTTGTCTTCAATCAATTGTAATAATGTTACATCTGATTCTAGCTTCTTCCTCTCAAACTGCAGGGTGAATTCTATCATATTATGGTTACTTCCTCCTAGACGCTCCTTCATCTTAAGCTCCCTAATCAAGTTTGCCACATTACATATCACCAAATCCAGAATGGCAGTTCCTGAGCAGGCTTGACCAAAGTTTCCCCAAAAAAAACAGTCTCATAGGCATTCCATTTCTTAGGATCCACTACAAACCTGATTTTCCCAGTCCACATGCATATTGAGGATCCCATAGTTATCTAATTGTTCCTTTTTGACAATTCTTTTCTATCTCCTAATTTGTTTTCTACCTCACATCCTTGCTACAGCCAGGAGACCTGCACGTGACTCCCAACCTTTTTCTTTTGGGTTCCTCAAATCTTCACACAGATTCCAATGTTTTCTGACTTCATTTCTTATGAACAAAGCGACCTCAGCCCCACTGGCCATTTGTCTGCTCTCTCAATAAGCTGCATATCCTTAGATATTTAGTTCCCAGCCCTGACTCCCTTGCAGCCACGTATCCAAGATACCCAGAACATCGCACCTGCAAATTTCAATCTGTGCTACAAGGTCATTTGTTTTGTTTCCTGTGTACATTTAAGTACAGCACCCTTTCTCATAGTTGTCCCCAATGTTAGATTGTTGAGATTTTCCAAATCTCTGTCCCGCCACTTCTTCTAGAAACATTAATAACCTCAGCTGGACTCCCCTCCCACTCCCTTTTCCATAGATTTCCATCGACTTTTTCCACAGTTTTTCCATACAAGAGAACCCACTCAAACCTTACTAATCAGTTTAAAGCCCTTTCCATAGCCGTAGTTATGTGATTCATTGGGACTTTGGTCCCAGCATGATTCAGACAACTTTAGAATCCCTACAGTGCAGAAAGGATCCATGTGTCCCATTCAGTCTGCACTGACCCTCCAAAAAGAGTAGCCCACCCAGACCCAGCCACCCTGCCCAATTCCCATTTACCATGGGCTAATCTATCTAACCTGCACATCTTTGGACTGTGGGCGGAAACCAAAGCACCTGACAGAAACCCTCACAGGCATGGGGAGAATGTCTGTGCAGAGTTTGCACAGTCACCAGAGTGTGGAATTGAACCCTGATCCCTGGCGCTGTGAGGCTAACCATTGATCTACCATGCTGCCTCAACTTGGAATATATCCTATTGGAATAGTTCATCCTTCCCAGTACTGGTGCCAATTTCCCAAAACTTTGAACTTGTTTCTCCCACACCAATCTTTGAGAGCCCACCTTAATCTTGTTGACCATGTGCTAAATAGCCCATAGCTAAATAGTAACCTGGAAATTATTACCTTTGTGATCCTGTCTTCTAATTTAAATCCCAGCTACTCATATTCCCTCAGCAGAACTTTATTCCTCTTTCCACCTATATTAATGCTACTTATCTGCTGCCGTGACAACTGGATCTTTCCCCTCCCACTCCAAGTTCCTCTGCAGCCCCAATGTGATATTCTGAAGCTGGACACCGGCTAGAACACAGCCTTCCATACGCTCGATCTTGGCTGCAGTGAACAGCGTCTATTCCCCTAAATGTACTAGCCCCAAATACAACATCTTTTCTCTTTGCTCCCTGTCACAAAAGGATCCCTCTACCCTGATCAATTGGTACTATAGTCAGTTTGCTCATCCAAAATGCAGCCCTCACTCTCATCCTCATGGGGATTCAGAATCTCAAATGAGTTAGACAAGCTCAAGGACTGAAGGTCCTTCAGCATGACATTCTTGACCCCACCACCTGCCTCACCCACAGTCAAACCCTCCCACCTGGTCACAAATTCAAGGCAGTCAAACTGAGGGGTGTTATTTCCTTCCTGAAACATAATGTCCAAGTAATTCTCCTCTGCCCGGATGTGTTGTAGTGTTTGAAGCTCTGAATCCAATCATCAGCTCTGAGTCAGAGTTCACTGTGAACCACAACAGGATCCGTAAGCTCCCACATCATGCAGATCCAACACATCGCCTGGTCCAACATCACTATTCGATTTATTTAGTTCTTAATTTGATTTGTATAAATTTCCTACCTTTTTTAAGTTTCTCACCAGTAAATATTTCCTCTTTTTACATTCAATCCAAAAGTACTTTATAACGGATAGTCAAATTAGTGGTTATTACCAACCAAAAGACTTATGGTATTCCTGTGATATTACTCTTTCTTTTGTGCTGGGCCTTATGAAAATACCTTACAAATTATGAATCAAAACAGCATGCAACAAGCATTTCTTCCCCTCTGCACTGAATTCCATACTGCCTCCAAATTCCCTGAACTATATATCCACTCAAGCTGTGTCTCACTCCAATGGTCAGTTTACAGGACATTGGTAAGGCCATTTTTGGAATACTGCATTCAATTCTGGTCTCTCAGCTGTGCGAAGGATGTTGTGAAACTTGAAAGGGTTCAGAAAAGATTTACAGGGATGTTTCCAGCCTTAGGGTATTTAAGCCATAGGAAGAGGCCGAATAGGCTGGGGCTATTTTCCCTGGCACATCAAAGGCTGAGTGGCCTGATAGAAGTTTATAAAATCCTGAGGGGCATGGATAGGGTGAACAGCCGAGGTTTTTTCCCCAATATGGAGCAGTCCAGAACTAGAGGGCATATGTTTAAGGTGAGGGGGAAGATTTAAAAGGGACCTAAGGGGCAGCTTTTTAGATTAGATTCCCTACAGTGTGGAAATAGGCCCTTCGGCCCAACAATACCACACTGTACCTTGAAGCATCCCACCCAGACCCATCCCCCATAACCCACACACACCCCTGAACACTACAGGCAATTTAGCATGGCCTATCCACCTAGCCTGCACATCTTTGGACTGTGGGAGGCAACCGGAGCACCCGGAGGATACTCACGCAGACACAGGGAGAATGTGCAAACTCCACACAGACAGTCCCAAGGCTGGAATCGAACCTGGGTCCCTGGCGCTGTGAGGCTGCAGTGCTAACCACTGAGCCACCGTGCTGCTCCTAAACAGAAGGTGGTGCATGTAAGGAATGAGCCACCAGAGGAAGTGGTGGAGGCTGGTACAATTACAACATTTGAAAGGCATCTGGATAGGTATATGAATGGGAAGGGTTTAGAGGGATATGGGCCAAATGCTGGCAAATGGGATTAGATTAATTTAGGGTGTTTGGTCAGCATTGACGAGTTGGACTGAAGGGTCTGTTTCCATGCAGTACATCGCTATGATTTTCTAATCTGTGTGTGATCTCTCCTTCCTGACCGTACACAGCTTACTCTGATTAACAGAGGAGAAAAAGGGGTCAGCACCACTTTCTGAAGGCAATAGAGACAAATTGAACTGTCAATAAGGAGAGGTCCTACGATCGCATGCGTGCGATTCCATCAATAATGAATGAACTCCCAGCTTTATTCACTTAAAGTGGCAACACAGAGGAAGCATATAGATCAGAAAATCTAACGAAAGAGGTACACAGTTGGTAATCAAGAAACGTTATGCTGACCTGTTAAGATCAGCACCTTCTCCTGGTTTTAAAACAAAACATAATTATACTCAGGTAATGGCATGTTTGTGGGTGTTTTATTACCCAAATATCAGAGTGGTAGCACCTTTTCCTCTGAGCCAAAGGCTTAGGTTCAAGTTTCATCTGCTCCAGAAATGTGATATAATATTTCTGGATAGGTCTTCAAAAAAATACCTATCACTGTGTCACAACAGCACTATAGTGTCCTTGCCTCTGAGCCAGACGTCTCTGCTATGGCAGAGGTGTGTCATAACATGTCCAAAGTTTGGTTAAAATAACAATAGATCAGCCTGTATATGTAAGTTTGAGATTTCATGCTAGTGTGCACAGTTAGATGTTAATAAACTTCCAAATATCTGACGCGACAGGAATCTGACTATGTGATATATGTAACATGGGGTAGACCAGGTCAGAACAGTAGGCGGAATTCTGAAGAAGCTTACAAGCATTAGCAACAAAACCAAGAGTGACTGGGGTTACAGAGATGAAGCGGGACCAAACAGAAAAACAATAAGTAGAGTTACAGAGGAAGCAACATAGAAACAGAAAGAAGGAATGACTGCAAAACATGCTTCAAAACAATCATTGAGAAAGAAAATAGAAGTGCATGTCACAAGTTAACTCATTTCTTTATAGAAGAATCATGTGTAAGAAGGGCCAAAAATACTGACTTCCACAACCAACAGTCCAATTGTTGTATTGCCAACAAAGCCTCTGAGCCTGAAGCACTAGCTCAGAGCCATTGGAAGTACTGTATGAATATAGTATGAGGAAAAGAAAGAAAGCTTAGCAATTAGAATGCAGAAATTCAAAGGAAAACAAGGTTAAGATACAGAATTGATTCTTTTCACTGGCATTAAAATTAAGCTCCCTTGCTCAGAAGTTCCAGTGTTACGCTGTTTGAGAATTTAAATACTTTTTAGCTTCAATGATTATTGCGCTATAAATGTCCTTGAAATCTTTCAAAACTGAGTTTGGTGATGATGCAATCAAGGGAACAGGACAGAAGAGAAAAATCCTGTGATGTTGTGAGTAACCGAGAATCATAGAATCCCTACATTTTGGAAGCAGGCCATTTGGCCCATCAAATAGACACTGTCCCGCTGATGAACATCCCATCCTGACCCGCTCCCCTAACCCTATCCCTGCAATCCAGAATTTTCCATGGCTAATCCACCTAACCTGCATATCATTGGGCTGTGGGAGGAAACCCATGCAGACATGGGGAGAATGTGGAAATGCCAAACAGAGTTGCTCAAGACTAGAATCGAGGACAGGTCCCACACATTGTAAGTCAGCAGCACTGAGCCACCGCTCTGCCCAGAAGAGGAAGGAGAAAGAAATTGAGATATCTTTCTTGTGATCAAGTTGACAGTGACAGAACCCTTATCTGGGTGCCAAAATTATATACTTATTTCAGTGAGGGTAGAGAAAGGTGAGAAGAGGAGAGAACTAACCTATGGCACAAATGGCTAGAGGAAAGCACCATGCTAAAGGAGAGGAAGACAGACTCAACTAAATTCAGGAGTCAGGGCAACTCTAAACCAAATGATGTGGCAGTTGCAAATACAAGCAGAAATTGCCAGAAAAGCTCAGCAGGTCTGGCAGCATCTGTCGAGAGTAATCAGAGTTAACATTTCAGGTCAAGGTCCTTCCTCAGAACTGACAGTTTGACATATACTGCTCTGGTGCATTCAAGGGAAATGAAAATACTGTTGTACACGGTGGAAATTGCAGGAGCTGCAGGCAAGGTTTGCAAGCTCCCATACTGCAAAGATTTGTGAGCCAGTTCTGATCAACTTGAAGGAAGATGTAGTGATATTGTCCAACCTCATGTTGTTACAAAATGCAATCTGTTCTGCAGAGAATGAACCTAGTTTCACTTGGAATGTAAGATAAGAGGTGATCCAAAATAATGTAAATTTCACACTTCATTGAGACAAATCTCTTACTCTAATCACTAGAAATTCAATTGCATCAAAAAGTAATTAACACTTGTTAAAACTAAAGTATAAAGTAACAAAATGAACCATTATATCTGCCTTTTAATCAGATTAATTTTTACTTTGCTGTTTTGAGAACCACAATAGAAAGACAAGCATTATGGACACCTGTGAATATAACACTACCAGATGTATTAATGAGCAAGTTGCAAGGATAAAAATAAAGTTACATGCTTTTTATTATCAATTTTCCTGAAGAAAACCACATATTAAAAAATGCCTAGTGCTTCCATGGTTTTCATTCTCATTAGATGCACTGTACACATGAATATCACAAACCTGTCTAACATTGCATTGCATTATGTCCTGTTATTACAGAAACATGGTATCACCAAAATTGCACAGATGAAAAACACTTATTTTCCAATGGTGTACATTCCAACATATGTAATAAAGCAGGAGTGGATTTGCTGAACATTTTGCCCACTGGAAAATGCTGAAACATTAATCTTGAAATAGCAAAGACTCATAGACTTTGTAATCACAAATGCTACTTCATGCATTTCACTGTTTACAAATGGTGACACCTAACAGCCGCACTGTCTCACTCTCTCAAACACATTCTATTTCTAACAGGTTTTCATTTCAGGCAAGCAAGAGATGTACATAAGCAGGAAAGGTATTTGAAATGTTTACCAATTTCAATTAATTCTGGAGTATTGCTGACAAAAAGAGACATACTGTCAAAGCTTTTTGTCTTGCACTAAAGACAACATTGCAAGAATATATAGTCTCAAAAGGGAACATCAATTTACACTGCATGAGTGGAGGATGTTGATTGTTTGGCAAACATACCCTAGTTGCTAAAGGAATTACCATAAAGCAGATGTCATGGAACAGTTAACTGCTGATCAATTCTATGCATCACAAACAGAGATAAACCACATCTAGTTCACCCCTATACAAATGTACCTATCAGTTGTCTGTTTAAAATACAGTGAGGTTGATGACTTTCAATTAGTATCTCCTCAAGGCATCACACTCTCAATAACTTGTGCTGTGCACAAAATCACAGCCTTAAATCCTTTTACTCAAAGCAGAAAGCTGATGATAAACAACTCAGGAAAGATTCAATAACTTGGCAGTTTTTCTGCACAGAATAGAAAACTGGGCTGTGGCCTTATCAAAGTCCTTAAAATATCAAAACTCATCTTGGGTACATCTTTCTATTTGTGGAAGAGTCCAAAGCTGGGGAATCAACTATACAAGGCATGCATAGAAAACACTTGGGCTACCAGTGGCAGCTCTGGGCACCACACCTTGTTAAGGATATTTCGGCCTTGAAAAGAGTTTAGTATAGATTTATCAGAATTATGCATGGATTCTAAAGGTTAAGTTATGGGAGATTACACAAACAAGAATTTCAATGCTTGAATTTAAAAGATTAGGGTAATTTCATTTCAAAAAAAGAGAAACTTTGGGTGGATTTACAGAAAACATTTCCATTGACTAGAAAGCCATAGCTTTAAAAAAAGCCAGATTTTTAGGAGGACATGAGGTAATGTCCTACATAAATGGGCGATAGAAATTAAGTAACAAGTGATATTCAACTACAAGTAATATTCATATGACCCAAGTGCCAAGAAATGAGCATTCCCAACAAGTGAAACAAACTATTATCCCTTGACATTCAATGGTATTACCATCACAATCAATGTCCTGTGATTACAATTGACCAAGAACTCAGTTTCATTGGCCTTTCACATTTTTAACTACAAGAGCAGCTCAGAAGCTAGGAATTTTGCAGTAAGTCACCTCCTGACTCCTGGAAGCTTGTCTATCATCTACAAGGCACAAGCCAGGAGTGTTATAGAATATGTGGAGATAGTGGGAACTGCTGATGCTGGATAGACTGAGATAACAAGGTGTAGAGCTGGATGAACACAACAGGCCAAGTAGCATCTGAGGAGCAGGAAAGCTGATGTTTCAGGTCTGGACCCTTCTTCAGAAAAACCGAAACATCAGCTTTCCTGCTCCTCTGATGTTGCTTAGCTTGCTGTGATCATCCAGGTCTACACCTTTTTATCTAATACCTTATTTTTCTGGATGACTGCAGCTCCAACAACATTCAGAAAGCTTGATATACCATCCAGGACATAGCGGTCTGCTTCACTGGTACAGCACCCAGAAACATCCACTCCCTCCACCACCAATGTTCAGTCGCAACAGTATGTACCGTCTACAAGATGCACTACAGAATTTCTTCAAGGCTCCTTCAACAGCACCTTAATCTAGAAGGAAGAGGGTGGCAGACACATGACAATAACACCATCTGCAGTTTCCACTTCTAGCCACTCAACTCCCTGACTTGAAAATATCTCTGTATTCCTCACTGGGTCAAAATCCTGGAAATCACATCCTAACAGCCCTGTATGTCTATCTAAAACAAATGGACTTGAACAGTTCAAGGTGGCGGCCCAGCAATGTTCACATCCCAATAATAATTTGAAAAAAAACCCATCAACTTCAAATCTAAGATGGATATTCTTGGCAAAGTTATTAATGTAAACAGGAAAGTGCAGGTATTTGGAGTTTGGTCACAGACCAACTTTGAACTCATAGAATGGTACTTGATCCTGAGCTCCTTATATGATAGCTATTCATAAATTCAGTAACGAGTTCAGGAGAATAAGGTCATACAATGAATGGTTAGAATCTGAATCTTAACAACCATGAAGAGGTTGATGGGCATAGCATAATGGTATTTAAGGGAAACTTAGTTGCAGGAGTAGGGAATAGACATTGTTGCTGGTAAATTATAATGAAGGGGGGAGGTCAAGAGTCTCATATGAAATATAAACAGTAAAATAGATCAGTCAGAAATAAATATTACTTGCTGCAAAATCGTATGCCCATAAATATGATTGCTCACAGAATACATCAGGATGAAAATGATGACTTTCTGCATGCAATTTGATATTATCCCTTTGTCGCGAGTTTGATGCTGGAGACATTTGGTCAGAGGGGAAGATGGTGAGTGGGGACCATTCCACCTTCCTGCCTCCACCCCCAAACAAGCCCAGAATACAAAGCATCAATGGTGGCCTTCCTGTCCCACAGCCAATTGAGGCCCTTAGACGGGGGACAAATGTTGACTCTTAAACCGTCATCTCGCTGCCACCAGGATTCACCCGGCAGGCTGGTACGGTATGGGCCATGATTCTGTCCTTCTCCCACGCAATGCTTAGATGAAGTTGTGTCAGATATATGCATTCTCCCAGTTGAGATGAACGGTCAGTAACCAGATGGTGCCTGAGCTCAGAATGTTGTAGCTACTTTTGTTTCATAACTGTCAACTCTGGAACACAAGAGATAATTGGAAACACTGATGCAGAACTGGAACATTGTTAGCTCTAGTTAACTGAAACATACTTAACACATAAAACATCTGTTAGAGATCCCTGGGACGCAATCTTACGTGTGAAAATCCTCTGCAGTGGCAAACCTGCTAACTCACTTTCATTCGGGTTTGAAGCATTGAGTAAACAGTAGGACATAGAGTGCAGCATATCATTCATCCTCTTGGAGCAATGAAGCCACACTGCCTTGCACAAACTATGGCTCTGCTGTCTGTTGCATCTTCAATACAGCCTTCATCAGTTGAACAAATCCGTGTTGGCACCAAATTATACATCACTTTTCGGTATTAGACAGCCTGCAGGAGAACCTCAATGTCTGTTGTGAGACATCTTCAGGGGGGACTGCAGATTACTAACAGAGATTCAGTAATGCTCCTGTCCTACAGGAAATGAAGAGCTAACCAGTAAGCCCCTGGAGATCAAAGCCAAGAAAGTGGCTCAGTGGTAAGCACTGCTGCCTCACAGCGCCAGCAACCTGGGTTTGGTTCCACCCTTGGGCATCTGCCTGTGTGAAGTTTACACATTCTCCCCGTGTCTGCATGGGTTTCGTCTGGGTGCTTCGGTTTTCTCCCACAGTCCAAAGATTTGCAGGTTAGGTGGATTAGCCATGCTAAATTGCTGTGGTATTCAGGGATGTGTAGATTAGGTGGTCTGGCTAGGACAGTCTGAGGTTCAGTGTGGACTTGTTGGTCCAGTGGGCCCATTTCCACGCTGTAGGGAGTCTATGAATTTCCTGTATAGTTCAGAATTTGCTGCTTACAGGTTTTGCTGCATACAAATTGAATGAATTGAAAAGTCATTGACGTCCAACACAACCAAATCCATCCTCAAGCTGGAAACATCCTTCATTATGAGGCCCAAAATCTCTCTCAACCTCAAAAACCAAGATGCCATTCAATATTTCCATAACAGACATTGTTTCCTTTAATTATTTTATTTCAAAAACCAAATGCAGGCTGGACTGGAAAATGCTCAATACTTGTGCTTACTTGGGTTCAATTGTACAAGAGCACTTGGAAAGCTCAGCAGGCTCTGTGGAGACAGAACTTTGGAGTAAAGAGCCAGCTTAGTGCCTGATTTTAGCTGCAGCTGAGCATCTGACAGCTGTTGTTTCAGCCAAGATCTCAATGGGTTTGAATTTAATAAGTTATTGTGCCAAGAGTGACTTGATTCTTTCTGCAATTGCCAGTTTTAACAGGGATTTGCATTGTATAATATGGCACCTGAAAATTGTTACTTTTTCATCCAACTGAATACTAGTGGGTGCAGTTGTGCTGTCCTCACAGCTAATATCTTCACATGACATTCTGAAGACTAGGTATACAGATTCTCCCTCAATCCAATGTTGATTGACAAGAAATCAGGGCTGTCTATTCTGTCTGTCAGGTGGCATTTGAAGTCCCTAATCTGCTGTTTGTTTTGTCCACAATTCTGAATGCCATACTGAGTTCATTATCTTCGCCAAGCTGTTTGTAAGAGTTGGTAAATAGCAGCTAAATAATACCTCACAGAAAGCAAAGCAACAATCTTGAGAGAAAGTGCTATCCAATACAGTCAACATCTGACAAATCATGGCCCATTTACAGAGCAGCGTTGATAGGAATGTGACAGTACCTCACCTTTCCACTTCAGTTGGCTAAGACAAAGGTAAAGTAACCAGCCAGGTTGTAATGACTGTCATTCATCCTGGGAAGAGATGGGAGAGAGATTGTTTAGGTTGAAGCATGGAAGATTGGAGGGGTGGTGTGGATTTAACTCCGAGGTCTTTCAAAATCATAAAGGGGTTTGCCAAAATAAGTACGGAGAAACTTTGTCTGGAGGGGGACGAATTTAAAGCTAATTGTGAAAAATCTAGTTGAAAGATAAGGGGGAAAATGTTCATGCAGTGAGTTATAATGGTCTGTACCTTTGCCTGATATGGTGCTGGAAGCAGCTTTAATAGTAACTTTCAAAAGGAATTAGGTGGAGAAGTGGGGTCGGTGGTGCATGGTGGTTGGTATGTGGGGTGGGGGATGGGAAGAGAATAAAATAAGAGCCACGTGCAGTAAAGGCAAATTGACCTAATTGTATAGCTCTCAAAGAACCAGCATTGGTGCGATGAGTGAATGGCATCTTCCTGTCATGGATAATTTTATGAAACTCTAGTTCTTGCTAATGATTGTGCCCATAAATGAGATTTACAAGGCATTCATTTAATGTTGATTTATGTTATCAATAGTGTCACAATCCACTGAACCAACCATATGCAGGTTCCCATTAGAATAATGAACTGAATCATTTGTGTTATTTGTAGCACACATGCACTGTGCTGAAGGACAGTAAGCCAAGAATTATAGGAAGCCTTTTATCATTTTCTAATAGATTATATAAGCCACTTCTTTATTTTGTTGTTACAAAGAACGTTTTCCCCTCTGCCATAAACAGAAATTGTGCTAATCTTATTGTAATGATGGAGGTTGAAGTCACATACTACTGAACAGTGAGTGATTCCACAAGCTCCTGAAATCACTAGAGCAATAAACTACTCTGTATCGAACCCATAAACAAAGTTCTGATGGGGATACCTGGCTTTAACACTGCAGTGAGTATTTAAACAATGAGTCAATCTAAAAATTCTATATTTCTACATTTGCAGATATCAATTCTTAGTTTACTGATTGTCACAATCTGAGAAGACAGTGAATTTTGAGAGTTATTGGATCCCTCATGTTTAGATTGTGGTACAAACACACAAACAATCATGCCAACGCTTTGTGGGGGTCCTGTTGTCCGTACTTTGGATACTTCAACCGGTTTATGTATTAAAAACATTTTACCAAATTGCTCATCAGTGAGGTGGACAACAAGACACAGAATTCGGTTTGTGGTTCAACTCAATTTTATTTAAAAGACCACGTGATCACTTCTCAAGTTTCCATAATATTTACCCTCTATCTGGCTCTACACCACCCCCCCCCACCACCACCACCACCCCGAGAAAGGACATTACCGATAGTGCTCTACATGTTGGAGCTCAGCTGATGGAATCTTTTTCCTTTCTGATGTAGGGCTGCCTCTCTCTTCCACGAAGGTGGGTCTCGCAGGTTGGGGTGGATCTTCTTCTGGGTCATCTTGGGTTGCTGCATGGTCTGCTGTCATGAGTCTTGCTGTGAGTCTTCAATGAGGGAGTTGCTTCCAGATGTGCGATTGATCCTCCCTCATCTCGGACCTTCCTGCATGTCCTTGGCCTTTGCCCAATGGGGTCATGAGCAGGGATCAAAGCATCCAAAAGGGTTGTGCCAGTTCCTGTCACTGTTGCCATTGCTGGAGCAGTGTAAAGTGCTGAGGGCACTGGCTGAAAGTCAAAGTGCCAGAAAGTTTGCTTAATGCTCCTCCAATACACTACCCCCAGGGCTGATTGTAACTGGTTCCCCCAAGGTGACATTTTTCACTTTGGTTTCCACTGTTCTCTGTGGCCGATAGCTGGTGGCTACCATTTGATTTAGTTTGGCTAATTTTCTGTCAGATCTAATTTTTCTGGCTGTAGGTCAATTTAGACATCCTATTTTGGGCTGTGGTGGCTTAATTTATGGCTACATTTCATTACATAGGGAGCATTGTGATCTGCAAGAAAGACACTGTCATATGTCAATAGGAGTTTGAATTATTGGTGGTATTGTCAGATGGAGTTAATGCAAACCTGATGTTATACATTTTTGTGCAACGAACAGCCGCAGACAAAATCAAAGAGCAGAGAGGCCTGGATGTATAGGTGTGGAAAACATCAAAAGCAGCAGGACAGGTGGAAAGCATTGTTAATAAAACACGCTGTATCCTAAATTTCATTTAAATTGGCATAGCGTGCAAGAGCTGGAGCTTAAGATGAACCTGTCGATGACTCCAGTTCTACATCAACTGCAGTATTGTGTACCACATCTTCAGAAGAATGTCAAAGTATTGGAGTCAGTTATTATTCCAGGAATGAGAAACTTTAGTTATGAAAATAGTTTTGATTTTTTCCATGTAGAAAAGGTCAGGAGGAGATTTGATTAAGAACTTTCAAAATCATGAGATAGCTGGACAGCAGACAGAGAGAGACTGTGCCTGCTCATAAAAGATCAAGAACAGTGGTTTGCAAAGTCAGTATGATGTGAGAAGATACTTTTTCCATGGTGAGTGTTTCAAATCTGCAATGTGCAGGTTGAAAGTGTTGTAGAGACAGGTTCAAGAAAAGCAGTAAAAATGCATTGATGATGAGTTAATTGGAAATAATGCATAGGATTGCAGGGAAAGGATGGGGAGATGGCACTTAGCCATGGCACAGATTTGGCGCGCCTTGCAGACATGATGGGCCAAACTTTTGTCCTCAATATCATAACAGTTCTGTGATTCTGTGGATGCTTGGTGTTGCAAGCCTAAGGAAATGCTTGGTCTCATTACTGATCTCTGCCGTGTTAGCTCATATCAGGGGCTATGCCTAATTTGGTTATTTAACTGTTGGAAATAACAACCAAGTTTCCAATCCCCAACCACTCTTCATTCACCTGTGCTGGAACATGGGCAATTGAATGGTTGCAGGTTCAGACTGTAATTGAACTTGACATCAATTTGGCAGAATCACAGTAATTTTACAGTGTGACCTGTTATAAGCCACTGATTATTAAAAAAAAACCTGAAGCAAAACTAAATTATCTCTATAGTTACAGCCTGTGTTTGTTTTACACAATGAAGAGTTAGACATGTGCCACAGAGTTCAGGTGATAAAACTTCTCCTTTACCATTTATAGTCTCAGGCAAGTAGTTTAATATGTCATTGTCTTCTAGCGTGCCTTGGTTTTAAGTGTTTTAAGTCCATTATTTACATGAGCATAATTATGTGTACAAAAGGATTTACGCTAAATACTCAATTGTTTATCTTGTCTTCTCTGATTTTACAAAATCAATGAACAATCTCATTAAAATATGAATGCACCTTCTGTGAACAGATTTAATCGAGTAGATGAATCTTGATAATCATAGGCTCTGTGTTCTGCAAAATCCTCAGCATAGACATTCTATGCCAAGTGCTAACCCCAAAACATTAAAGATCCAGCTCATTATATTTCTCCCAACATTTATTAACAGCGTCTGGCTATGTAAAGTAAACATATACAAATAAAATGCTCAGGAAAACAACATTAACCTTCAGATTGTCATCTGATTTAGAGGCAGGCCTAGAGACAATTTTTCTTATCTATAACCAAAAGCAGGAAGTGCTGGAAGTGTTCAGCAGGCCTGGCAGTATATGTTTAAAATGAAACAGAATTAATGGCCCAATGTTTATGGCCTCCAGAGCATTGGAGCTGAGAATGTATTTTGGAGTTAACCATCAAGATACTGTGGAGGTTTAGACGTATGAATATATGCAGATATTCCAATAGGCCGATTCCCTGCAAATGTCTGACACAAAGGTAAGACTTCAGTTATGTCTATACTCTTGCAAATATGAGACATGCGGTCAAACTGAGCATCATAATTCAGACCCCAATGAACATTTCACCCTGCCAGAGCACTCAACTAGCCCTCCCAACAACACAACTCTCCCCAACAGCCAACCACCTGCAGACCCACTCGCACACCTTATCCACCTCCCAATCTTACCCACTCAATTGTACACTGAAAGAATTCAAACCCTTAAAAAGAAAGTACCTAAACATGGCAGTCATTTTCATAAAAAGGGCATGGCCTCTCCTACATATGTTAGAGTTCCTAGGCTGCCTATTTCTACTTTAGGCATGTTTGGAAGATACAAATAAAAATCGGCAAAGTTCACATCTCACAGGAAACGTCACAGACAGCTGCAATGCAATACTAACTGGAATGTCTCGGCCAATGTTTCAAGTCAGTGACTTTTCATTGGAACAGCCAAAGGTTGGAAAAGTAATAGATTATAAGTAAAGGCAGGGTAAAGGACAAAGGTGAAGGCCTGTGTTCTTGGGGAATCCAAGAGAGGCCAAATAACAAAAGAGATGATGGTTCAAGGCCAGAGGAAATGGCAATGGAACAGCTAAAGAAACAAAAGTCACAATTAAGAGTAATAACGGGCAGTTGCTCTCAGAAAGGAGGCAAAAACAAGAGAAAACTGAGGCTGAAACGAAAACCTATAAAAAAAGTGAAAACAAAATGGGGCCAGATATTACAGTACGCTTAGTATTCGATGTTGAGTCCTGAAGGCTTTAAAAGGCTTACAAAAGTTTGAAAACATGCACTAACAGATTCAAGAACAGCTTGTTCCCTGCTGTTGTCAGACGTATGAACAGACCTGTCATATTAACATTGATCTTTCTCTGCACCTTCTCTGTAGCTGTAACTCTATATTCTGCATTCTGTTTTATTGTCCTGATGTACTTGTGCAAAGTCTGATTTGCCTGGATAGCACTCAAAACAATACTTTTAACTGAATCTCAGTACATGAATCTCAATAATAAGACAAATCAAATATACAAATAAAACAGGAGATGCAGTTCCTTGAGCTAATGTTGAGTTTCACTGAAACATTTTAATGCAAGCATTCTACAGAACAGTTATTCAGGCTACACTAGTCTTCATATTCCAGAACAGATGTCATATGAGCAACATATACACAGTAGACTAAGCTGAAAGAAGTAAAATTGTTCTTTCACCTGAAAGGTGTGTTTTGGACCTTGGACAAAAGTAAGAAAGTAGGATATCCTATGGTTGTATTGAAATGTGTCACAGGAAATGGAATGGATGTTATGGATTGCAGAGGGCCAGGAGATTATAAAGGATACAATCCCTGTGCAGTGCTACATGGGGAGGGGAGAAGTTGATGGGAAAGCATGGTGGTGAAATACTGGAGATGGATAAAGGGAATAAGGTGATCTGTTGGATAGGTGCTGGTTGCAATGGAAGGCCAAGATAAAGGGAACACAGTGGTGGTTTTGGGAGGGAGAAGAAGAGAGGAGACTAGAAGTGTGGAGAATTAGATAGACAAAGTCAAAAGCCCTGTCGACCATTGTGGGGAGAATCTTTAGTGAAGGGGAAAGGACAGTGCATCACGATAATTGGAATCATTTGCACTGTGATGCATGTGTGTATGTGCGTGCATGCGTGTATTGGGGAAAGAAAGTGCGATCAAAAGGAGTTGATGCCACAGCAGCAGTTTGAAAAGATCAAGAGAAGTTAAGTGACCAGAAAGCAGAGGCCTTGTGGAGGGATAATAACTGAGCTTGGGCAAAGTGCAGACTACTGCCTCAGGAAGTGGAACAGAAGCAAAAGTAATGCAGGAAGAGCTCAGCAACATGTCCAATTCAAAATTCATCGAGGAGAAGCACAAGAGGCCAAACTGATCCCTTTTATAAGGATGGATCATTCAGGATCAGAGACCTGAAAGTAAACTGCTCAAAACTTTCTCATTTCTTCCAATTTCTTCAGGTCTGTCATTGACCTTCTCACCTTTGGAGGTCTTTCTTCCCTGAATACCAACCTCACAGCCCACAACTCCTAACAGAAGAGAAAGGAGCTATCAGCGATGGATCAGTTGGATGTGAGACAAAGATGGAAGTTGGAAAATAAGTTGATGAAAAGTGCCAGTTCAGGGTGAGAGCAGGAAATGGCACCAATACATAAATCAATGTACCAGACAAGTGATGAAGAACGGGTGTCAGGGTCAAGTAGAAACAGAACAAAGAATGTTCCACAAATCCCACAAAACATTCCTTGATTCTTACCTCCCCAACACCCATTCACTATCTTTCCAAGATCCCAAAATGAATTAGCCCTTTTAGATCTAATGTTTACGCATGTTTCTGCCTAACTGATCATTCTTTATCAAACTAGTCTCTCTGTCACTATCATGTTCCTCTGTCAGGGTGATTCTGTTCTCGCATCGAATAATGTCTCCTTATTCCAACTCACTTCCTCCAAATGTAGAGTGTTGCTATGGACACTCACATGGCTTAGAGATAAAATGATCAATGAAATGCCCTGATGCAGAGATGTCCTCATATCTTAGTCTTGCAAGAACACTATACAATTCTCCCAATTTCTCCATATCTGTCACATCTGGTTTGATGATGTTATCTTCTGTACTAGTACTTTTGATATGGCTTTCTTGCTTTGAACTGGGGATTTTCCTTTGCCATGTTTGACAGGGCCATTCCATATCCTGCAGTTTAGCTCATCACCTTTGTGTCACTTTCTTTACCCTTTCTTCATTTGTATCTCACCAGCTTACTATTCAATACATTATCTTCAACCATTCCCACACTTCTAGCGTCACAGCATCATTCAGTAAACAAATCTTCCCCTCCCTTCCCATCATTCTGAAGGAACCATTCCCTTGGTGACACCCTGGTCCACTCTTCCAATACTCCAAAACCCACTTCTTCCAAGTACTTCTTTCAGCATACTGGATTTTCTGCTCATACTCTCGTCCATTACTGGGAAGGCTCAATGTGAAATTGACTGATCACTTTCCAGAACACTAAGACCCCTTTAATTCATAAAAGAGACCTCCAGCTTTTGGTCAGTTATATAAACTTTGTGTTAAAACCATTAAAAATGAGTGGACAGCATAAAGCACATCAATCCATGCATCCATTTGAGTCTACTCAAGTCAGCTCCTGTTATAAAATTGTTTTTTTCATGAGCTACACAATGCAAAATAAGTTTCCTTTGGACAACCACGTGAGAGCTGTTCACAAACTTACAAAAGGCAATTATGCAAAACATCTAAGATATTAAATCTGACATTATCAAAGGGTGACTTTATACGTTAACTCAGTTTCAGAAAATGCTCAATTCCTATGTTGACTCTTTTATTCGCTCATTTCAGGCATAACATTTCAAGGGATCCAAAAAATGAAATAAACAAGACAAATGCTGGGCCCTGGCTCCTTGATGCCAGGCCCCTGGAATATGAATGCCGTGAACATAATGTTGTATGAATTGTCCTGTATTGGTCACTCTCTGATTATTTGTTTTCCGCATTCAAAGTTTTCACGTCTCAACATTCCAAGGGTTAAACAGCATCTGATCACAGAATGACATTTTTTTCTTAAATCTTCTCATCTTTAGTCCTCTTAAATAGATAATCATCAGCTGCAAAGCGCCATCTCATCCCATCCTTGATGCAAGTCAACCCTGCCTATCAACATTTTTTTTGCTTTTAGGCAGGGTAGAAATCGCATCTCCTGCGGATGAATTATGTCTTTTTTTTTGCCTGGAACCTGCAGTTCTGCAAACAAACTCCAATGATAAATGTTGGGAGTGTAGGTATGATCTCTAGTAAGTGCTTCTTGATTAAATTTGAAGCCATGACCAATATTTGCATGACCCTGCAGTAGAACAGATATCAATGAACAAAACTCAGAGCAATAGTATACCTAACCTGCTGGTAAATCATGTAAATTTACATGAACCTCACCAGCTCACGTAAAATGTTTCTTTCAAACAAGGATGATAAATTTAAATAATCCATTATGCATGATTTAACTGTCTACATGATATTAAAACATAGCTGAAAGAGAAGTTTAGGCATCCTGGTGTAAATAAAACAGAGGGAGTTTGGTTGTGTTTAAATAAAAGACCATGTCTCCTTACCTTGAAAAAAGTCATGGTGGCTCCATCTTTAACTGCCCCATACTCTATTTTGGTTTGTTTTGCTAGGTCATCGGCTGATTCTATGGGGGATTCCATACGTTCAACTGTTAGGAAAGCAGCCAGGTTCGCCGTGTAGGATGAGATAATTATGAGGGTGAAAAACCACCAGATGCCACCAATTATCCTGGTGGAAAGGGCTTTGGGCATCAGTTCAGAACCTGGGGCAAACACAGGACAAAAATAAAATACACAGTGAGCAACAGGTAGACAATATTTTTTTTGTTTGTCAATAATAAATGTATATTGATGTTAATCTATTTTAAAATGCTGTGTCAATGACAAAACAAAAGTGTGAATATTACATTTTATGGATCGAGCAGGAACAGAACGGGTCAATTTAACATGAAAGAAATGAGGTGAAAAATCTTGCACATATTCATTCCTTCAATCTCTTCAATTGATAAATGTGCCTCAAAATCTAGTTATTTGGCTCTCAGTGATTCATTGAAAGCCTTTAAGTGACTTTCTGCTGATTTTTCCACCTGCAATATACCAATCTGAGAGTCTGTTGGGAGAAAACCAAAGGCAAATTTCTCTGCCCATTTAGAAGTTCCTTCTTATAAAATGCAGTGTAATAAAACAGCTGAAAATGTCTTTTTGTCTTCAATTAAAAATTTGAACGTGGACTGTAGAATCTAAATATGAACCACAAAGCTTTTTTTTAAAAAGACAGAGAAACAATCAAACCCATTGGACTCTGCGAAAGTGTATAATTGGTGATTTAAAATCAGTTGCCCCTTTAGGAAATACCCAACTTTTAATTTTACTGTATTGTTTCCCCCAAAGAGCAGCATTGGTGCAATTGGTCAACTGGGCTCCCTTCTGTTGCATCATTCCAAGTTGAAAATCAATCCACTTAATTAAATCAACATAATTTATCTTTTATATAAATACACAAGCATGAATATGTGACACAGAATGTGGATCATTTTTATACTTGTAGTGTTCCTTTTTACAATTCCCTCAGTTTCTAAGGTCCACTAATTTTGACCGAGGTTCGATTCAAAATGTTGACACATCTATTCTTTCCATCTGAGCTGTTGAACAGTTTCTGGCTGAGAACTTGCAACGTTTTCACAAATTACTTTCTTTAAAGCACAAACTTTGTTTCCACTTAAAGATGACATGCTCTCAAGATGCAGATTAACCCATGAGCATTAAGATTTTATCTGGCTAGGCAGTATTTATTGCTCATCAATAATTGCCCAGAAGGCAGGTGCGAGTCAACCACATTGCTGTGGGTCTGGAGTCACATGTAGGAAAGGATGGCAGTTTCCTTTCCTAAAGGAAGGGCATTATTGAACCAGACGGGTTTTCCCGACAATCAACAATGGATTCATGATAATCACTAGATTCCTAATTCCAGATATTTTTATTACGTTTAAATTCCACCATCTGCCATGGCAGGACCCTTAGTGGAATGGATATCTAACAAAGATGAGTCAAAATATAGAAGAGAAATAGAGGGCTTGGTGACATGGTGCAATGAAAACAATTAGTCTCTCAACATTGGGAAAACTAAAGAATGGATAATTGAAAGAAAGCAGAAGAACATGCCCCCACATACATCAATGGAACTGAGGTTGAGAGAGTGAGCAGCATCAAGTTCCTTGGAATGATGATAACCAACAACCTGTCCTGGACTTCTCATGTAAATGCGACTGTCAAGATGGCACAACAACACCTTCTCTTCCTCAGGCAGCTGGGGAACTTTGGCATACTCATAAGGTCCCTCAGCAACGTCTACAGATGCACCATTGAAAGTGTACTTTCTGGATACATAATGGCCTGGTATGGCAACTGTTCTGCCCAGTGACGTAAGAAACTACAGAAATAAGCAACGCGCACAGCCCAATCAATCACAGAAGCCAACTTTCCATCCATAGACTCTATTTACACAGCTCGCTGCCGTGGAAAGTGGCCAACATCAAAGACCCTTCACACCCTGGTAATGAACCTCCTACAACCTCTCCCATCAGGCAGAAGATACTGAAGCCTGAACACATGCACAAGCAGGTTCAGGAATAGCTTCTTTCCAAGCGTTATCAAACTGCTGAATGGACTCTAGCCTCAAGTAATATAACCTGCAATGTAACCTGTATGCCTCTAAGTCCTCTTGATCTCTACATCCTTTGCTTGCTGTGATCATCTTGTACCACTCATAAATAAAGCTTTTCACTGTATTTTTGGTACACATGACAATGAAAAAAATTAATCAATCAGGATTTGAACTCAGAATGTTAGCATGGTCTCTGGATTAGCAGTCTAGTGAAAATGCTACTGTGCCATTGCCTCCCCCAATATAATTATACACAAACCTGCCCCCATTAAATAGACGGTAGAGTCACCAAAATCTTATCAGGCTATTGGACTTTTCTTTCATTAAAGGGAAACAACTGGTTTAACTGGAGGGTAACCATGCCTTAGGAGAAGGGAGAAGTTAAGAGTCCTTCATGGTAACCTTAGTCAATGTGGGAATTGAGCACACACTGTTAGTGTTACTTTGCATTGGAATCCAGCCATTCAGCCAACTGAGCTAAACCAAACCCTCCCCAAAGGTAATACCTTTGACTCCAATGACCACGGAAATTCACTCAACTCTCTCTCAAAAAAATGGAAAAGATATATAAAATTAATTTCCAGTGATTAGTTTTCCTTCTTCAGCTGACTTTGCCAGTTGAAAATTTTTAAGAAACACATGTTCAAAAGGGCATTTCTGCTTTAAATTTCGATACACTGGACCCTGTCTCCGTGACTGCCACTCACTTGCTGCCTCAGTCTTTTGCTGATCCTGGGTTTCTGGCAAATGCATTGCTGGCAGTGACCATCTCTCCCACAGTGGCACTGACAGGAATGAGGAACCATCACATTTGGGTTAACTGGCAGTTATCAGGATGGTTAAACCCTGTTCCCAAATCCTCAATACTGAGGAATGCCTGCTGCTGGGTATTTCCACTGCCAGGCTGGCAAACAAAATGATAGGACTGTCAAAAGCAACTGACATGGGACTCTTGTTGACATTTTTGCCAATGTCATGGGTGGCACATGGCCAGCACTGCTGCCTCACAGCACCAGGGACCCCAGTTTGATTCCACAAATGGATGACTGTCTGTGTGGGGCTTGGACATTTTCCCTGTGACTGCGTGGGTTTCTTCCAGGTGCTCTACCTTCCTTGCACTGTCCAAGATGCTCAGGTTAGGTGGATTGGCCATGCTTAATTGCTCGTAGTGTCCAGGCATGTGCAGGCTGGGTGGATTAGCCATGGGAAATTTGGGATGGGGCTAGGTAGGATGCTCTTCAGAGGTTGCAGTTGACCTGATGGGCTGAATGGCCTGCTTCCACACGATAGGGATTCCATGATTCTAAAGCACCTGGTTTAAAATTTGCCCCTTAGTTTAATTACAGTGAGGATAATTATACTAATGAACATCCATCCAGGATGGAGAACATGAGAATCAGCCACTGACAGCTTGTAGGGCAGAGGAGTGTAGCTGTGCAATCCTGTAACAGATCTTCAAGCAAACACAACCTACGTCCATTTGTCAGTCCTGGTGTGAGATTCCACTTGCTCAAGTAAACACAAAATTACAACACCTTATTTGTTTTAGAAAGATCTGCATTTATCATTTGTGTAATTGCAATTCATAAAAAAAAATCGATGCATGGACATATATTTGTGTGCACAATGAATTGGAGTCCTTCTAATTATAGAAGTTAAAAAAGTCAAAAACTTTTACAAGTGTGCCCTTTAGTTTGTCATTAGTCTTGGACATGATAGCTTGAAATAAGGAAGACTTCCAGTTGATGAGACTGAAAACTAATATTAAAGTGAAATCAGGGCATTTAGAGGAACGACATTGTATGTAAACACAGAACAGTGGAGAAAATCAGCAGGCCTGGCAGCATTTGTGGTGAGAGAAACAGGGTTAACACTTCGAGATAGTAAGAACTGCCGGTGCTGGAGTTAGAGATAACAATGTGTGTAGCTGGAGGAACACAACAGGCTAGGTTGCATCAGAGGAGCAGGGAAGCTTCTGAAGGAAGGTCCCGACCCAAAACATCAGCTTTCCTGCTCCTCTGATGCTGCCTGGCCTGCTGTGTTCCTCCAGCTCCACACCGTGTTAACACTTTGAGTCCAATATGACTCGTCTTCAGAGCTATTCTGAAGATTTGGCATACCGGAATCAAAATTTTAACTCTATTTCTTCCTTCACAGATGCTGCCAGAACTGTTGAGTTTCTCCACTATTCTCTGCCTGTTTCAGATTTCTAGCATCCACAGTATTTTGCTGATATTCAAGGCTCCTCATGCCATTGGACTTAGTTACCATGCAAAACCACTCCCTTGCCATTGCAAGTTAAAACCTGGTCAACAGGTGTGAGTTACGGGTGTAGCATGTAGTGCAGACCTAATCTCGGAGCCTATACCACTGCAGTCACTCAAGCCACCTTCCACTTCATCTGGAGGTCAAAGATGGAACAGTTCTGAAGGGAAACTATATATAAAAGTTCTAAATAAAGGGGGAAGAATGTGCCCGATGCCATCCTCATCCTTGGAGTGTGGCTGTATCAAGCTGTGTGTACATGTGATGAGGTTCGACCTGTCCCTGTTATTATGAAGATGCGGCTGGCCTTGATATTGCAGAATGCTTCAAGGAGTTGCACTATTCCACATTAACTGTCCCTTGTGGAAAAAAAAATTGTGAAAGAAAAGACCTTTGACTAGAACTCACTAGCTAGTGGTTAACATCCTCAAGACATTGGGGGATAAGGGGAAAGTGGATTCTGTAGGGTGGCTCTCTAAGCAGACTGTCAAAGTCATTTGGCAGAATGCCTCATCACCAGAACTTTCCAAAAAGGACCAAAACCTAACTTGGCTGCTGCTAAGACGGGCACCACCCAGCAGATCCTCCGGGTATGCCTGGAAGACCAGCAAAACAATGAGAAATACTTTTTGGCCTAGCCAAAACTTAATGGTCTTCCGGTGTACAGAGTTTCCCTCAACTGAATGTTGCAGACTGGCACATTCCAAGATCCAGGACTACGGACTAAGTGATGCACTGAAACTTCGGCCAGCCACTACCAAGGTGCAGTAGGGAAAGACCACCAGCTAAGTTCTGTCTGCCAATGTACAATGGAGATTCATTCAGTTATTGGACCCCCTCATTGCCTCAAACACATGAACATAGTATCTTACATAAGAAAGAAATGTGCTTTTAGGTTTGTTGTAATTATAAAGAAAGTCAAACTCCAAGGTTTGTTTGCCCTCCGTACACAAACACGGTACAGAACCAAAATGCTTTAGTAACTGTGCATGTACATAAAGATATTTTTTGTGAATAAAGTATATTTTTGCCAAAGAAAAAGCTCTTGACAGGTGAGAAATGCGTTGGATTTTTTTTTGGAACTGTAGGGACTACCAAATTCCAATGTTTGTTTGTTAAACAAAAACAAATGAAAAAATTGAGGATGCTGGAAATCAGACACAAAAACATAAATTGCTGGAAAAACTCAGCACAGCTGGCAGCATCTGTGGAGAGAAGTAAGAGTTAACGTTTCTGAACATTCTGAAGAAGGGTCACAGGACCCGAAACATTAATGCTGCTTGTTATTCATGTGCAAAGCCTGTACAGAAATGCTTCAGTAACTGTCTATGTATAATGGAAGTTAATAGAGTACTATGGTCTTCCTGTGAGATGTGGGAGAAGTCAAATATCCCTAATAACTGTGTCTGCAGGCAGTGTTGTTGTGGAAGTGCTGGTGTTAGACTGGGGTAAACAAGGTCTCACGACACCAGGTTGCAGCCCAACAGGTTTGTTTGAAATCACAAGCTTTCGGAGCATAGCCACTTTGTCATCTGACATATTGAGTGACTTCTGACCTTATAGGAAGCAGGTCCACCTACAATTCCTTTCAGACCACATGGACCGTTTGGAGCAGCCATTGGATTCTGAGGTACATACAGAAGGAAGAAAGTTTTGTAGATAGGAGTTTCAAGGGCGTAGTCACACCAGAGGTTCATTCAGATAGACGGGTAGCCTGCCTAATAGGCGAAGTGGACAGGTAATGTAGGAATCCCCTGCGGCTATTCCCTTCTCAAACAAGTATATCAGTGTGGATACTGGTGATGGGGATGGCCTGTAAGGGGAAAGCAACAACTGCAGTGGCACTATGACTGGGACGACGTATAGCAGGAAGGCTCATAGTGCAGGCAAGCAGTAGTGATAGGGAACTATATAGCCAAGGGAATGGATAAGTATTTCTGTAGCCATGAGCATGGTCAAGTTCAAAGATGTCTCTAAGTGGCCACAGGATATTCCGAAAAGGGAGGGTGAGAAGAAAGAGGACATTGTCCATACTGGGACTAGAGACAGAGGCAGGAAGAGAGATGAGGTCCTATAAAGGGAATTTAGGGAGTTAGCAGGAAGTCATAAAGCAAGACCTGTAAAGTTGTAAACTCATGATTACACTCTGTGCTGTGCACTAGTGAGCCAGGTGTAGGAAGATAATACAATTATACACATGTCTAAAGAGCTGGTGTAGGAGGGAGGGATTCGGATACCTGGGCTGAAACCTCTTCCAGGGTATGTGGGACCGGTAAAAGAAGGGTGGGTTGCATCCAAACTGGAGGGTCACCAATATCCTGGCAGTGAGGTTTGCTATTGTCACGTAGGAGGGCTTAAACTAGTGTGGTAAGGAGAGGGAGCATGTGGAGTGATTGAGGAGAATCTAGTTGTTAAGTCAAGTAAATCTAATAGGAAGAACAGCCAGGCCCAGGTTAATGAACACAGCAAGACTGGCAGACTGAGACATATTTATTTCAGTGCAAGGAGTTTAACAGGTAAAACAGATAAGCTTAGAGCCTGGATTAGTACATGGAATTATAGTGTTATAGCCATTACAAAAACTAAGTTGAGACAAGGGTGGGACTGGGAACTCAGTGTTGCGAGATTTAGATGTTTCAGACATGACAGAAAGTGAAGTAAAAGGGGTGGGGCAGTTACATTACTAATTAAGGAGAATGTCAGAGCTGAACTCAGAGGCCATGTTGGAGGGCTCATCCAGCGAGACCATTCGGGCAGAACTCAGGAATAGGAAAAGTGCAACCGCTGTGATGGAGTTATACTATAGGCCTCTCGGTATCTAGCAGGAGATAGAGAAACAGATATGTAAGCAGATCATAGAAAGATGTAAAAACAGAAAGGGTATTGAAGTTGGTTACTAACTTCCCCAATACTGCCTGGGGCTCCCTTAGTGCCAGGAACTTAAATGGGGCAGAACTTCTTAAGTGCATCTAGGAGGGTTTCTTGAAACAATATGTAAACAGTCCGGAGATAGCAGGAACTGCCAATGCTGGAGGCAGAGATAACACAGCGTTGAGCTGGAGCAACACAGCAGGCCAGGCAGTATCAGAGCAGTAGGAAAGCTGATGTTTTGGGTCAGGACCCTTCTTCAGTCCAAGGAGAGAAAGGGCTATACTAGACCTTATATTGGGGAATGAACCTGGCCAGGTGATTGAAGTTTCAGTGGGAGTGCATTTTGGGAACTGTGATCATAATTACTCAAATTTTAAGATAGTTAAGAATTAGAATAGAATTAGGTCTTTGGGTGAAAATTCTAAATTGGAGGAAGGCAATTTACAACAGTATTAGGCAGGAATGAAAGAAATTGATTGGGGTGACTGCTGGAGGGTAAACCCACATCTAACATGCAGAATCCCTTTAAAAGCTCAGAGTTTAGAATCTTCATGTTCCTGTGAGGGCAAAAGATAAGGATGGCAAGAATTACGAGCACTGGGTGACAAGAGATATTGAAAATTTAGTCATAAGAAAAAGGAGGCATAAGTAAGGTTTAGGGAACTGAAACCGACCACACACTTGAAAAATATAAAGCAAGCAGGAAAGAACTTATGAGATAGTAGGAACTGCAAATGCTGGAGAATCTGAAGAAGGGTCTAGACCCGAAACGTCAGCCTTCCTGCTCCTCTGATGTTGCTTGGCCCGCTGTGATCATTCGGCTTCACACCTTTGATCTGATTAGTAAGATTGCAGAGAAAATGAAAACTGATGGAGTTGTGAATAGTGATAGAAGTTGTCAAAGCATACAGCAGGATATGGACAAAGCTGACTGATCTGGGTTTGGTTGTGGAGAGCATAAATACAAATTTTGCAGATGTGTAAAAACTTAGAATTATTGTAGACACAGAGGAAGGTAGAAACCAAACTCAAAGAGTCAATGAGAATGGAATGGAATGAATGAGCACATAGTAGATGAATTTCAATTCGGAGAAAACGGATGTGATGCATTTGGTAGGAAAAATGAAGAAATGCGGCATAAAATAAAATAAATAGTTTTGAAGAAAGATTTGGCACTTTGCATACTATATGTTGAAAGTGACATGGCAGGTTAAAAATAAGATGCAGGAGCAGGAGTAGACCATTCATCTGAATGGTGAAGCAAACTCAATCAATGAGATCATTGCTGCTCTGATAACCCTCCAGCCCATTTTCTTGCCTTTTCCCCATAATTCTCAATTCATTTACTGATTATAAATCTGTCTGTTTTAGCCTTCTATATACTTAATTAATCAACCTTGACAGCCCGCTGCAATAAAAAATCTCCCAGGATCACCACCCACAGAGAAAAATATTGGACTTTTCCGTCTGAAATATGTGACCACTTGTGCTGAAATTATGCCCTTTTAGTCATAGATTCTCCCGCAGGTCAAAACAGCCCCTCTGCATCCATCCTATTAATTTCCTTCACAACTTAGCATTCTTCTAAATTCCAATGACTAGAGGTCCAATCTATTCAACGTCTCTTGATAAGACTGTCCTTCCATTCCTTATATCAGCAAGTAAACCTTCTCTGGATTGACTTCAATGCCAGTATATCTTGCTGAGATAAGGGGCCCAAAGCTATTTGGAGTATTTCACTCGTAGTCAACTCAGTGCCTTTTTAAAGTTTAAGCAAAACCTCCCTACTTTTATTAAATAAAAGAGCAAAAGAACTGTGAATGGTGGTAATCAGAAACAAAAGCATAAATTGCTGGAAAAGCCCAGCAGACCTGGCAGTGTCTTAACTCTGATTTCTCTCCGTCGTCGCTATCAGTCCTGCTGATCTTTTCCAGCAATTTCTATTTTTGTTCCTTACTTTTCTACACTATTTCCTTTGAAATGAGAGAGTTAGTCGTCAAACTTTATTTTTACTTAATTATACAAGGCCTTGATCTTTGCTGACAAAAAGAACATGAATAAGTGTTGTGTTTATATTTTAACTCAACAAAACTGATAAGTGTTTCAGAGATAGTAGGAGCTGCAGATGCTGGAGAATCTGAGATAACAAGGTGTAGAGCTGGATGAACACAGCAGGCCAAGCAGCATCAGAGGAGCAGGAAGGCTGATGTTTCAGGCCTAGACACTTTCTGAAGAAGGGCCTAGGCCCACAGCATCAGACTTCTCTGATGCTGCTCGGCCTGCTGTGTTCATCCAGCTCTACATTTTGTTAAAACCATTAAGTGTTTTAGTCTGCCTGCTTTAAATTGAAACTTGTGCTGGTTAGGTGGGGTGATTTACGATATAAACTGACAAAGTTTTACAAAACCATACATATGTACAGTTATCACATGCTTGTGGTGCCATTCAAGAGAAGCAAATTAGAGGCTGAATTCAAATGACCTTCAGTAAAAGCCTTTGACAAGGCTCCACATGGGAGATTAATTGGTGAAGTTAGATCACATGGGACTCCGGGTATGCTTACCAATTGGATACAAAATTGCCTTGATGATAGGAGACAGGGAGTAGTGGTGGAGGGTTGTTTTTTTAGACTGGAGGTCTGTGACCAGTGGTGCTCCACTGCGATCGGTACAGGGCCCACTCCTGTTTGTCATTTATAGAAATGATTTGGATGAGAATATATGAAGCACGGTTAGTAAGCTTGGAGATGGCACCAAGAGTGGTGGTATAGTGTACAGTGTAAGATTACAAAGACAGCTTGAATTAGTGGGTCAATGGAGTGGCAGATAGAATTTAATTTGGAAAAATTTGAGGCATTGCATTTTGGTAAAACAAACAAGGGCAGGATTGACACCATTAATGGGAGGGCCTGTGGTAGTGTTGTAGAACAGAGAGGCCTTCATTGCTCAGACCATTGAGTATAGGAGTTGGGACATCATGTTAAGGTTATAAGGTATGTTGGTGAGATGACTTCTGGAGTATGGTGTATTGTTCTGTCTGCCCACTTATAGGAGGAAAATACAATGGAGAGGGTTCAGAAAAGATTTCCTAGGATGTTACTCGGAATGGAGGGTTTGATTCATAAGGATAGGCTGGGACTTTTTCCACTAGAGTGTAGAAGGTTTAGGGGTGACTTTTTGAGGTTTACAAAATCATGAAGAGTATAGATTATGTGAATAACAAGTCTTTTCCCTAGGGTGGGGGAGTTCAAAATGAGGGGGCTTTTTTCAGGAGAGAGGAGAAAGATCAAAAAAGGACACAAGGGACAACTTCTCTTAAACACAAGGTGTAGTTCATGTGTAGAATAAACTGCCAGAAGTGGACATAGGTATAATGGCAACATTTAAAAGACATTTGGATAAATATGTGAATAGGAAAGGTTTGGAGGGGTATAAGCCAAATGCAGGCTAGTGGGACTCGTTTAATTTGGGAACATGGTTTCCATGGACCAGTTGGACTGAAGGATCTCTTCTCATGACGTATGACTCTATAAGATCCACCGAGCTATGGAATCTGTTATGACTTCATCAGTGGAGAAGTGTCCCCCAGTTCCCATTAACTCCAGTTTTGCTACTTCTTCTTGTAAAATGTAGTCACAGGCAGGCACACTCACCTCACCTCTGGGGTTTAGCTCTTTTGTCCATGGTTGAACAAAGTTGACCCAAACTAAGAGTCACTGATCAGGTTATTGTTAAGCAAGTGCTACTTGATGACACTTTTGTTAACCCTTTTAACCACCTTTCTAATGATTGAGAGGAGACTGATAGGGCGGTAATTAATTTGGTTGGATTTGTTTTGCTATTCATGTATTGGGCATAACAGAGCCTTGTTGGTCAGATACAACGACAGCCCTGATATTGGAACAGTTTGCCTCAGTATGTACCAATTTCTAGCCCACAGGCCATCACTACTATTGCGAAATGCTATTGGGGCACAGATCCTGCACAGTATTCACAGCCTTCAACAATTGACACGTATAAGATTCTGAAGCAGATGTGGTAAGCATATTTCCACTTGCAGCACAGTTGAAGATTAGAGGACACTGACTTGAAATTAGGCATTGGCCTTACTTGATAGAGAGGAGAAGAATTTTATAATGCTAAAGTATTAAACTCGCTCCCTCAGAAGTCGGTGGGGGCAGGGCCATTGAGCATTTCCAGGGCCAAGATGGATTGATTCTCATTTGACAGGGAATCAAACGGTTATCAGGGGTCAATGGGAATGTGAAATTCAAATCAAACAGACCAGCCATAATCTCATTGAATGGCAGAGCAGGTTCGAGGGGGTGAATGATCTACTTATGCTGTTACTTGGGCTGTTAATATGCACATCACCCTCAATTATCAGCCCTGCTCTTTGTGTCTTGTGTTTGCTTTCTGCCTGTCTTTATTATACATGTCCAGTTGTTTAAATTATTTCATATCTTCAACACTCCCTTTCTCCAACCTCCTCTACCATTGCAACTTCTAACTTAATTCTTCTCTTCCCACGCCCTTTGCTGCATTTGGCCTTTCAAAAATGGATAATGCCAAAGTCATAACTTTTTTCTTTGTTGGAAAAAAAGACAAATAGCTAAGTGGATAAAGTGATAAAGAAGGCATAACGTATACTTGCCTCCATTGGTCGGGACGCTGAGTCTTAAAGACATGTTGTAGCTGTACAAAACATTAGTTAAGCCACAATTGGAGTATTGTGTGCAGTTCAGCTCATCACAACATAGGAAGGATGTCAAGGCTTTGGAGAGGGTGCAAAGGAGGTTTGCTAGGATGTTGTCTGGATTGCACTGTATTAACTAGAAGGGGATTTTGGATAGACTTGGATTGTTTTCACAACAGCGTCAAAGGCTAAGGGGTGAAATGATAGAAATATGTAACATTTTGAGAGGCATGAATGGTGTGGATTGTTGGTGTGTTTTTCCTAGGGTGGAAATGTCAAATACAAGGGGGAGTACATTTAAAAGTGAAGGGACCTAAGCTTAAAAGAGATGCAAGTCTGTTTATTGCAGAAGTTAGGTGCCTGGCACAAGCTGCCAGGCAGGAGCGTATATAGGTATGATAGCAATGTTTAAAAGTCAATTAGACAGACACAAGAACTGGAGGAGAATAGAATGGTTTGGACCATACTGGGGTGGCATGGTGGCTAGCACTGCTACCTCACAGTACCAGGGACCCGGGTTCAATTCCAGCCTTCAGCGACAATCTCTGTCGAGTTTGCACATTCTTCCCATGCCTGCGTGGGTTTCCTCTGGATGCTCCAGTTTCCTCCCACTATCAAAAGATGTGCAGTTTAGGTATGTTGGCCAAGGTAAATTGCTCAATGTCCAGGGATATGCAGGCTAGGTGGATTCACCATGGAAATTAATGGTGATAGGGAGAGGGTAGAGATGTGGGCCTGAGTGAGATGCTCTGTGGATGGTCAGTGTGGCTTTGATGGGCCAAATGGCTTGCTTCCACACTGTAGGGATTCTATCGATATGCAGGCAGATGAGGTTAGTTTAGACAGGCATCATTGTTGGGCCAAAATGGTCCCAAGGGCCTGTTCTTATGCGAGATTGCACTTGTTCTATGACATACAGGAAGGAATTTGCAGATCATGGTGTTCCATCATCAAAAGATTGAAGAATAAATCTTGTATTTACTTATTTTCTTATTCATGTATTAAAAGATAAAACTGCAGTAAATAATTAGCATACAATCCTGTCACTGAGCTGGTAATTAATAAGGTTGAATCAGAATAAGGTTATGTTTTTAGTGTGCTCAGTTGACTGCTAACTCCTAGCCTAAACCGCCACCAGTCATCTCCAATGAAAAAGCAGCCCCATGGTCTGGTATAGCAAGAACTGCAGATGTTGGAGTCAGAGACAATATAGTGTGGAGCTATACATATGTAGCAGGCCAGGCAACATCAGAGGAGCAGGAAGGTTGATGTCTCAGGTCAGGAGCTCTTCAGAAATGGGAAGAGGGGAGGGAATTGAGAAATAATTGGAGTGAGGAGGGGTTGGGCTGGGGAAGGTAGATGGGATGATGATAGGTGAGTGCAAGTAGGCACTGGCATGGATTGGTCAGCGGGACATGTGGCACAGATAGGTGGGAGAGAAGATGGATTGGTTGTGTCAGGTCAGGGAGGTGGAGTTGAGAGGGAGGGTTCGACATGGGATGATGCCGGGGATGGGGAGATTTTAAAACTGGTAAGTTCCATGTTTGGGCCATCAGGCTGTGGGTCCCAAGGCAGAATATGAGGTGTTGCTCCTCCAGATTGTGGGTGGAATCATTGTGACGCTGGAGGCAGCCCAGGATGGATAAGTCACCCAGAGAGGGGAGTAGGGTTAAAATGGTTGGCAACCAGAAGGTGTTGTCATTTGTCTCGTACAAAATGCAGATGCTCTACAAAACGGTCTCACCGAAGTAGAGGGGGCCACATCGGCAGCAGCGGATGAAAGAGACCAAGTTGATGGATATACAGGTGAACCCCTGTCAGATATGAAAGGATTGTTTTGAGCCTTGAATGGAGGTGAGGGGGAACGTGAGGGACAGGTGTAGTATTTCCTGCATTGCAGGCAAAGGTGCTGGGGGTGGTGTGGCTCGTGGGGATTGTGGAGCAGACAAGTGTCGTGGAGAGAGCGGTCCCAAAGAAAAGACAGATGGGGTGGAGATGGAAATATTTCTTTGGTTGTAGGGTCAGATGGAGGTGGTGGAGAAGACCTCTTATTTCAAAGGTGGTAACTTTCCCTATCCAGCAATTGAAAATGCCTTCAACCACATCTCTTGTGTTTCCCACACTTCTGCCTTCAAACCACCTTCCCCCAAAAATAAAGGCAGAATCCCCATTGCCCTCACGTATCACCCCATCACCTTCGGCATCCAGATTATCACTCTCCGCCACCTACAATCCAACCTCACAACCAAAGAGACATCTCTCTCTGCCCACCCCACCTGTCTTTCATAGGGATCACTCTCTCCCGACTTTTTCTCCAGAACCGTAGCAATAAGATTGACAACTTCTGCCAGAAATGGTCTTGCAAGCTATTTAGCCAAAGTAGAGTTAGAGATGGGTAACAAAAGTCAACCTTGCCAGTGACACCCACATCCTGTCAAAGAACAAAGAGGTAAAATATTGACAGGTTACTGAGTCCTTCATAATAAAAAGAACCAACTTCCAAATTATTCCTGCCTGTTTGTGTCAGTGACACCACTAACAATGGGAGGTAACAGCACAAGGGTAATGTCACTGGACTAGTAATCCACCATGGCAGATCACAAAATCTGAATTCAATAATAAAGAAAAAAAAAATCAGGAATTTAAAAAAATAATTGGCCCAATGATCACCATTTAACTACTATTGTTTGCTATAAAAACTCTCTTCATTCACCACCATCCTGTAGGGAAGATCTGCCAATCTTTACCTGATCTTACCTTGACATGACTCCAGAGCCATAACAATTGACTCTTAACTGCCATCTGGTCAATTAGGGCTGAACAATAAATGCTGACATAGCCAATGACACTCTCATCCCATGAACATGTGAAAAAAAAGCATGTGGAAGTTAGCTATTATTAGGCTTATGCATATTTCCAGTCAAAAGAAATTCTGAAAACATGGTTCCCTTTAGTAAATTGCTACATCCTTCCTAATCCTTGGAGGAAATTTTCATTACTACATTATGAAACACAAATGCATCTTTAGATTATAAGCCAACTAATCCAATTATGGCTGTCATTTCTTGCCATGAATAAATTACCACTTCCATTATATTCCTCAAATGCCTCATGTCAGTGCACAATACTTCAATACTGTAAAATTGTATTGGCTTGAATTTTTCCTCTAACATTCTCCCCTACCTTTGTCTCAAAAGGGGTAACCCCTACTGAGTTCCAGTTCCATATGCAATACCTCACCCAAGTAATATAGTCTTTGGGTAGAATCAACTGAAAATCCAAAGGCACAAAAATCAGAACACTACAACCTTTCAACTACTATCCAAGCTTATTTCTGGACAGGAAGGCCCAAGCTTCACCTTCACACCACACTCCCTTCCCCACTGAGGCCCTTAAAATGATCAAATAATGTTTAATCAAGAACTGATTCCTGCCTGGGGTTTAATTACTGAAGTTCCAGGTGGAACAAGAGTCAATTTACCCTCCAATGTGAGCAGGTTTCCAATTTGGGTGCAGCTTTTGCACTAATCCGTGTGTGATTGAGAGACTGGGCATACAAAAGGCAGATGGCTACTCAGAGCCAATATCCTGCCACTGCTTCTGATCCCATGCTCAAGACACATCCCCTACCAACAAACAAAGCATGCAATACTTTCCTTTTCTATAGATCATCTTCAACTCCCAGAGTCTGAAGGGTGTATTGACAGTAAAAGCTACAGCCTCCTCTACGACATTACTGATGTCAAGAGCTGTCAGTCTCAAATTGGTTAGCAGCTCATGGTGGTTTTGGGTCTTTATAATATCACGTCTTAATTCTGTTTGCTGGCAGGGTCTCTACCAATCAGCTGGTACATTGATTGAAAATCCAATTCACTTTTATTAACAGTTTGTGGGTTTCCCTCTTCTAATTTCTTTGGCTTTAGCCCAATAAAATGGAAGGATATCAACCTTTACTTTTGTTCCACGACGATGAACAATAGCAAATTGGGGAAGGGTATTAGATCATATAACATAGGCTGAATTTAGCTTTGCCAAATATCAGTAATTTCTTTTCCCTAGCCAATAGACATTTGATAATGGTAATGATTAGGGTCCCTTGTTGAATTTTTCCCAATTAAACACAGGCAAGATAATTATGCCAGTTCTATCACATTTTTAGCTGATTAATACATCACACTCTGGCAATTGAATTTGACAGGTTCTTATTGTCTGCACAGACTATAACAATGGATGCTGCATTTGTCTATTGGGGTATTGGAAGCAGAGTCATTTCCAGAGCCTTCTAATGCTTTACTTCTTTTGAATTACTTAATCCTGCCATCTTCACATATGTGGTCCTCTTTCAGCATCTTGGTAAAAATAATTATACCATTAACCTTTAATAATTATGGTCCAGTAATGTAATTTGATGCAAAGATGGAAGTCCATGCTGAAGGAGCACTCAAATCAGTGCAAAGGATATAACTGCTAATTTAAGGAATTTTTCTTAAACAGAATCCCTACAGTGTGGGAACAGGTCCTTCGGCCCAAGAAGTCCACACTGACCCTCAGAGCATCCCAGCCAGACCTATCCCCAAACCCACATGTTCTACACATCCCTGAGCACAACGGCAATTTAGCATGGCTAATCCACCTAGCCCGCACATCTTTGGACTGTGGGAGGAAACTGGAGCAAATCCACGCAGACACAGGGAGAACGTGAAAACTCCACACAGATAGTAGTCCAAGGGTGGAATTGAAGCCAGGTCCCTGGCACTGTGAGGCAATAGTGCTAACCACTGAGCCACCATGCCACAATATAGTTTTTATTTCACCACTATCTCAGCAACAAGACACTTTGTCCTCTCTATCTCTGTCTGATTCATCCTTCAATACACCTTTGGCCCTTCATTATTTTAGGTTTGGGATAACTTAACTCTTGCTTAAACTAAACTGAGTTCTGAAGAAGGGTCAACTGAAACATTAACTCTGCTTTCTCTTCACAAATGCTGCCTGGCCAGCTCAAATTTCCTGGTAAATTCTGTATTTGCTTCTGCTTTCCAGCATCACAGTTCTTTGTTTATTTTTCTGGTCAACTGTTTGGTCAATGTATTCTACAATTTGCTTTGTTCAGGGGTGCTACAATCACAGACAGACACAGGTAGATGTACCTCTGCTGCTGGCCACTGCAATGTAAACCAAGAAATCTGGAACATCACATCAGGGGGGGATTTGTATTCTATGTCCTCAGGAATGTAGGACTGGAGTTGCCCCACAGTCTTCAGGAGCTTGACCTCCTCGATCATTGCTGCATTACAGATGGCACGAGGACACCTCATGCTTGGTCATAAAGGCAACAACTCTGAAATCTTGGCAGATCCACCTGGCGAGGTGGGCGCAGCCAAGGCAGGTCATAAAGCTACGAGGACGCTTCAACATGATGGCGGGCTCGGATCTTTGCAATAGAATTATAAATTTTGCACAGTAAAACTATTAGGCCTCTTGTAAAGAGAAGTAGTTGTGGATTGAGGATGGCCTTTCCTGACACTCTTTGAGACATGTAGTGTCCTACTTTGATGCTTTGATTTACTTAGGGGAAGCCACTTCCGTCATGATAGTCATAGCACTCAGTTTGGACACAGCGGGAGGGATACACTGCTAGTGAAAAAATGCTGGCACACCAAGACAAGTTGGGAAAAAGGGCCTGTTTCCATGCTGTATAACTCTATGGTAGAGCATCAGAGAAATATTTTTGCACGAACAGTTTATTTTGCTTTTCTGGAACTTGGAATGATTTATCCCATTGAGGAGAATGGATAAATATCATCCAAATTCTAATGGGAAAAGTGGGCACGTATTTCAGCTGAAGGTTTTTTTTTAAAGAGTTCACAAGGCAAATGTTGGATTAACAAGGCAAAGATTTAGTATGGACAGAATACCCCCGCTGGGGCTAAGTTCTAAAAAGGATGAGAAGCTGCTATCAGGAAATCCTATTCCTCCAACTCTTTCCTTTCAGAACATTCCGAGCCCAGAAGTTAGCCTAGCTGACTGAATTGGCTTCCTGTGGGCAGGGAATGCTTGAGCGAAAAGTGGCATAGCAATGCTACAGTGCAGGCTGAGTCTTGGCAGGGCGGTGGGGAGACGTGGATCATAGGGAAGAGTGTAGCAATTCGGAAGGTTCACCAACATTGTGGAGAGGCTGGTTATATCATACGCCCAGGTCCTATTGAGCAACAACTTTGATCTCAGAAATATGGCACATACGTTCACAGCGAAGACCTAGATGTAATACTGGGCCAGGGGAAGCTCTTCTGCTTCTCTGGTCCACAAGTAGTGCTGGAAAAAGACTTGCATCTTCTCTTCAGCTGCTGGGCTCTGGGAAACATGGACTGTTAGATTTAAACCTGAATAGGTGATAAAATTAGCAGCTTTTTTATGCTATAAAGCATTTCAAACTACTAAAACTATTTTTGCAAAACTGCAGGTAAGTTAAAATAAGAAGTACAGCTCAGGATTTTGAAGACGGGTTTGAGATTTTTAGATTTTAGCATCTCACACAGCCCAAAGACATATATTTTTGTACAGTTAAAAATCCCCTTGGTGATATCAGGACATACCTCTATGCTGTTAATATGTATGGTTCTAATGGAGTTCAGAACAAGTAATGGACTTGAAACATTAACTCTGTTTTGTTCTCCACAGATGCTGCTAGACCTACTGAGTTTCTCCAGCACTGTGTGTGTGTGTGTGTGTGTGTGTGTGTGTGTGTGTGTGTGTGTGTGTGTGTGAGAAAGAGAAAGTGTGTGTCTGGGCTTTCTTGGATATTCTGAAATCTGCCTCAAATTTTAAGTGGGATAGATTCCAGTATCCTTTAGTTAAACTCAAAGAACAGCAAATACTTGAGCAGATCTTTTCATGATCAGTAATTGAGCCAGTAAACAGAAATAAATTTGTGACATTTGTGTTCAAAACTATTTACAACCCAGGCAATGCATTTTAACTTGTGCCTACTTTGTCTGTGTATGGCTCCAAACATAAAATGTACTCAATCTAAAAATGTATAAGCCCTGGAGGAAAAACCAAGATATCTACACAGAATAAAATACCGCACCCAGGTTTCACTAATAAATGATGAATGTAGTTGTAGACAGTCTATTGGGCTAATTTATTCTGTAATATATTGTCCACTTCCATTGCTCTTTGCAAGCCAATATGTAAAATCTGATTGTTTTTCACTGAAAATGCCTTCGCGAATCTCTTGTCTTTACTATTTGATAAATTACATTGTGACCTTAAGGAAATTCTTTAATTTACATACAGAACAGAAATATAAGAATTGTTACCTTAAAAAATGGAACAATGTGCATCTGGTTTGCCCTTTCAAAATTCTGATTGTCAAATGCGGAAACAATATTGGAATTACTAAGTGACAATGACAGTAATTACTCACTCTGAATTAATCTACAACAGAACCAGACATGAGGAACCCCTAGTGCATCATGAGTCATTTCAAACACCCTGAATAAATTTCCAGCTCTCAGGAGTTGTTTAGCTGTGTGAGCACAGCCACTAGTAGGGAATAGCAAGACAGACAGACAGGTGGCAACAGAGAGCATACAGAGACATGCACTAACAAATGAAGGCTATAAACAGATGGGAAAAAGATACATGGAACCGAATTCAATTTCCCCATTGACACTGGTCCGAAAATGAGAAGTTAAATGTGCTTGCATTCAATCCCTCTGCATTAATTTAGCACAGCATACAGGAACTGAATACAAATACACCAACACCAATCAGAAAACTTACTCCAGAGACAGAACATTTGAGAGAGAGAGGCAAATGCAAAAGTGAGTGCTGCTGGGTGAAAAAAAAGTTGTTAATTCAACAAATTAATTGTGAGATTAATTCTTGAAGATTATATTCAATATTCCCATATCTATAATCCCTATCTTGACTTTCAAACATATTTAAGAGTGGAAGAGGGCAATGAAATGGTACATTTCTCAGTATGTCCAATGCAGTGTTTCCGTTGACTGCACCTTGATGCCCTAGACTGGGGTAAATCAGAGATAAGTGACAAAATATCTCTTACTGGAGCTCAAAATATCTTTTTTACAAAATGTAACATTCATAGCACCAGCATAACCAGATTTTCAACTCCCTTGTCAATCATCCTTGCCATTTGTCTGAGTAAAATTGCCAAGTTAATCATGTGGTAATTTCTTCCCACGTGGAGTGGGGTGGGTGTATTCGGAACATCCCAAATTGATTTCACTCAACACATTTGCTGCCATGAGTTAACAGGAATTTCAACTGATCTGAAATCATCCTTGACTGGAATTTCAGTTCAGTCTGGCTGGGTGATCAATAGACTATGTCCATAGCTATTGTACCATCTAGTATTGTATTTTTTTTTCTTGATTTCTGTATCACAGGTGGCATTGCATATTAAAAACTGAAAATGGATAGTAAGAGGCAGGGTACTTCTAACGAAGAAGTAACTGATGCTCGGTGAATTTTAATTACAACCAAGTGTCAGATCTTTCAAATAAATCTCTCCTGGGCCTAACGTAAGTGTGAGTTATCTGTGGTACCTGATAGTGGACAGGCCATATATTGTGAATAATGAACAAATTATTGGATCAGATATATGCATCACAAAGAAAATACTGATGCAATCTTTCCTGTTAACATCTCCCTCAGTACTGGACCATCCAATTGGAGCTCTACCTGTATTTGATAGGACACCATAAATTGCACAGAACCCAGAGGAGGGCTCGGAACTGGAAGAACAAGTAGGATAGAAGCCCATTTGCTATCCCAGCTACTGACCTTACAAGTTACCTCCAAGTTACTATCAGAGAGTCCAATCTCCATGAAATCCGCCCACACAGCTGCCTGGATCACTCAAGAGCTATTGTAGGATACATTGCAGGGATATGGCTTGGTCCCATCAAACATTTCAACCCTGTATCTTCAGCCAGCCAAACAATAAAGTCCTGTCATACAACTCTTCTGCTTTAGCTAAATGATCAACTTGGACCTGCATAATCACAGAAATTCCATTTAATTCAAAATGTGCATTCATGTTTCTGTTAGTAATGACACATGGCAACATCCAATAAAACTGTTTCAGGGATCTGGTGCTAACTGGGGACAAGAATCTTACATTTTTATTGTGCAATCTGAGATTTCCATCTTTGCCTCATTTGGGAATAGAGAGGATGTTTGCCAAAATTTGCCATTATTTATCCCTACAGGAATTAGTTGGATTTCCTAAGGTCCAGAGACATGCTTTAGTTTAATGGAACACCGTAAATATCTGATGATTACCCCTTAACTCCAGCTAATTTGCTTTATTCTTGTCACCCTTTCCATGTTCTGCAGATGTACAGAGTAAATCATTCTACCAAAAAGAATGTGGGAAAGTATCCTTATTTGATGCATTATTAGGATGTATAATCTAGCGAGTTTTGAGAAGATTTGTACAATCTTGTAAAATTTGTACAAGGATGTACAATCAACTGTGATTCTTTGGTAGCACTGTGACTCTGAAAGGATTAGTTTTGAATGCTAATCTACACTGACACAATAGTGTAATGCTAACAAAGTGTTGCAACACCAAACGGTTCTTTCAGATGAGACTATATCATACAATGTTTCCAGCAAGGAAAGAGACGTCATTCAGTCTTTCAAGCCCATTCAGGCTTTACAAATGCAATGTATATAGCTGCACATACCCTCCTTCTCCTTGTTACTGATATCTTGTTTGGTGTAGTTCAATGTGACACTGACCCATCTCACAGCAGAACTGATGAGATAAACAATGCTCTGCTCATTGGATGATGCATCTCAGCATAATTCAACAATTATTGATACAAAAAAAATACAACACCATCACCCTATATGCTGCTGTTGATTGTTCAATGGTTGTTAGTCGCATGTTCTACATCCTGGTCAATTGCTTATTAACCTATTTCCATTTAAAGTGATATCACAATACAAATTACCATCTCATGAATTACAAAATATTCTGTCATACTCTTCAAAAATAGCAGAGGATTTCAAATTTTCCTTTCAACCACTTATCCTACAATCAGCACCATTAAAACAGATTTTTTTCTATTTTAAAATATTTTTAACACTGCTTCATTGGCTGTGAAGTCTTTTTTAGGACATTCTGAGGCTATGAAAGTCACTAAATGAATACATGTCATTTCCATAGATATTTATAGTATACACGTCTGGAACAAATGGGGCTTAACCTGGCCGGCTGGCTCAGACTGCCACTGTGCCACAATAATGAAAGTTTTGTTTGTAAGATTAATACAATCACCTCTCTCATGGTCAGTATTATTGCTAGCTTAGCCTAATTATGTAAGTGATGTGGAATGTCAATTGTTTCCTGTCCATCGTGTACATAGAGCTGAACTCTGCATAGGTGTTTGTTTATCCCTTGACATGGTACTGTGGTTTCTACAACAGAACACACTTCTCAGTGCAGTGATAATGGAAACTGCAGATGCTGGAGAATCCAAGATAATAAAATGTGAGGCTGGATGAACACAGCAGGCCCAGCAGCATCTCAGGAGCACAAAAGCTGACGTTTCAGGCCTAGACCCTTCATCAGAGATCTCAGTGCATCTGTGAACAGCTGGCAGTCAGTCTGTATTATTGCTGTTAATGTAACACCTCTGTTTGTTCTCAATTTGGAGAAACAGGCAATTATTACATTACAAAATGTCAGCCTTTCTGGTCTTCTGATGCTGCTTGGCCTGCTGTGTTCATCCAGCTCTACATCTTGTTATCTCAGATTCTCCAGCATCTGCAGCTCCTACTATCTCCGAAATAATTATTACATTCAGGTAGGGGAACTGATTATGTGACTGGAGATCTGAGATGTATGATTAGAAGGTCAAAAAGTCACCAATCTCACTCCAGGTTGCCAAAGACTGAATGATTAGAATGATTACCTTTTTATGCTTCGCTCGACAGAAAATTATAAACTGCAAAAGAGGTAAGAATTAAGAAAGAGCCCTGGTTGTATCAATGACTTAGATTTGTCATGGAAAGTATCTTCCCCTGACATCCAGCCCAATTTGATGAGTGTGGCATCAAGGGGCCATAGCAAAACTGGAATCAGTGGGTATCTGAATCAATCTGTCTGGCTGGAGTTATACCTTGCACATCAGATGGTTTTGGTTGTTGAAGGTCAGTCATCTCAGCTGAAGGACATTTCTGCAAGAGTTTCCCAGGCCTGATCATCTTCAGCTCCTTCATCAATGATCTCCACTCCATCATAAGTTCAAAAGTGGGGATGTTCGCTGATGGTTGCATAATTCAGCACCATTTGCAACTCCTCAGACACTGAAGCAGTCCATATTCAAATGCAGCAAAATCTGGGCAATGTCCAGGCTTGGGCTGATAAGTGGCAAGTAACATTCCCACCACACAAATGCCAGGTATATACCATCACCAATAAGAGACAATCTAACTACCAACCCTTGACATTCAATGGTGTTACTATTACTGAATACTCCACTATCAATGTCCTGGGGGTTACCATTGACCAGAAGCTCATCTTGATTCACCATGTAAGTACAATGGCAGGTTAGAAGCTAGGAAAATTGTGGCAAGTAACTCACCTCCTGAAACCCCAAAGCCTGCCAAGGCACAAGTCATGAGTGCGAAATGCTGGCCAACTAGCAATGCTCATGTGTAAAGATAAGCACAAAATTGTAGATGATAGCTAAACAACAGAGAAGATGGGAATCCAATGGGAAGGTAGTTTTGCAGCAGTATAGATTTGAGTTGTATGCTTGGGCCTTGCAAAAGTCCTACCCAATGTAGCTAACTCCTCAGGAACTATCCCCTAGGAAGTTGAATCAACCACAGGACAATTATTCAGGCATCTGAAGTGCTTGCACTCTATCCCTAACTCTGGGTTACAGTCAGCCACTTCAGACTGATTTACCTTCAGAGTCAACCAAGGGATTGAACTGTTAAGCCTAGCCTAGCTCCTGGATAACTATAAAACCAATTTCCCCCTTCTCCAACCAATAATCCCCAAACAACTATATTTCCAAAACTGCCACCCTCCCCATTTGACATCCAAATTCATACCCAACTGAACAGCCAACTCTCTGCTGATACCTAATGCCTGCACAAGTCAATACATGAACACCTCCACCATCCCCTCTCAGACCCAAAACTCCATCACAGACCTGAAACTTTTCTTGCTGATCTGAATAATGACCCTACATCCAACAGGACCCCTACCAACAGTCCATGAGTCCCTGTCCAACATGATTTATCTCCCCCCAGAATGGTCTTAAACCCTCACCCTTTAACTTGCACCCTACCACCTACCATGTGGCTAGCCTCTTCACCTAGCATCCTATCTCTTATCTCACTCATCCACAGTCATTCAGTGGAAATCATTAAATGTCTGTTTGCTCCCTCCAATGACTCAAATTTTCCTCTCCATTTTCCCAATGAATTCTCTTTGTGTTAGGTGCTTTCCATTTTGGTCATTCACATGTGAGGGTCTCCTGACAAGGGTCTTTTTCCGTGTTGGATCTATACTGGTTCTTTGAACCGAGCGTTTAAGTCTAAAATTATTAATGTAAATGTGACTTCCTCCCTTACACTAGCCAATTTCTCCAACCTCATCTGCAACTTCCCTCATTCATACAAATTTTAGTCATAGAATCATACAGCATGAAAATGGACTTTTTGGCTGAACCAGCCCATGCCGAGCATAAATGCCAAACTAAACTAGTCCCACCTGCCTGCTCCTGGCCCATATCCCTCCAAACATTTTTTATTCATGGGCTTATTCAAATGTATTGTAATTATAACTGTATCCACATCTGCCTCTCCCTCTGGAAGTTCATTCCATATGCAAACTACCCTCTGTGTAAAAAAATTGCGCCTATGTCTTTTTTAAATCTCTCTCCTTTCACTTTAAAAATGTGCTCCTGAGTCTTGAAATGCCCTGTCCTGGGGAAAAGACAACTACCATTAACTTTGTTTATGTCCCTCATTTATCTATGAACTTCTATAATGTTGCCTCTTTTGGCTCTGGTCTTCAATGGCAGAAGAATAGGTTCCATGCTCCTATCTTCTATCTCAGTTTTTATTTCATCTTTTTAATTCCTCTCTTTTCTTTTTAATTCACTAACTTGATCCTGATTATTTTTTTCTTGTCCTAGATCAATTTCAACCCTTTCCTAGCTCCAGCTGAAAGCTACAGAATGGATTTCCCACTTTAGGACTGGAGCATTAATCCAAGTTAACATTCCAGCCCACGACTGAAGAAGTCCTCCACTGGAGGAGGTGTCAGGATTTGAGTGAGACACAAAACCAGCTAAGGTACCATCTTCCCTCAGCTTGATGTAAATGATTGGATGAAAATTTTGAAGAAGAGTAGAAGGGTTTTGTTGGTCTCCTGGACAGCTTTTCTGTCTCAAACAAACATTACTTCCAATAGACCAAAAACTGAAAAAAAAACAGCCGATGCTATAAATCAGGAACAAAACAGAAGAAACAGATTACCTGGTCATTTATTCCACTGCTACTTTTTTTTTTAACCTGAGTGCTAATAGTCTGCTGTAGAATGCATTAGAATGTCTTGAACTCACGTAAGGCACGATATCACTGTATTTTTTTTCTTTGATCACCAGCTTGTTAATTACCTGTTCAGCATTTCATAACTTCTGTAAACTACTGTTTGTGACATGATGAAACCTATTTTGAAGAACAACAGTGCAATTGAAAGCAATGTTTCAGCTCTCCTGAGAGCTTAAATTGTCACTAAAAGGTGACATAGTGCTGAGCCATACAAGCTCAGAAGGTACGAAGTTCTGATGGCTGCTGAGCTTCATGCCATTAGCTAAAAGCTGAATGGGGATATTAACAGCCTGAATAAGGGAGGATACATCTCTGTCAGGAATCCTGCTTTCATCGAGTCATACAGCACAGAAACAGCCCCTTCAACCCATCTCATCCATGTCGACCAGACATCCCAATTTGACCTAGTCCCATTTACCAGCATTTAGCCTATACCCTCCCATTCATATACCCATCCAGGTGCCTTTCAAATGTTGCAATTGTACCAGCCTCCACCACTTCCTCTGGCAGCTCATTCCATACACGCAACACCTACCCAGGAAACATGGGACACACGTCGGACTTCAGGCGAGATTAAAATTTCAGGGTTTCAAATGCATCCTCCCCAGCATGATCCTGGAAAACATCCAAGTCATTGAGAATAAAATGGATGAACTTAACACTAGACTCACCTTCCAAAGGGAATTGATAGACATGGTTCACTCCTACTCCACCCGACTGTGCTTTACAACCTGAGGATATCTCAATTCACTGAATGAACTGCTTGGTGTTCTCAGGCAAAGCAAAGGGTGGTGGGGTCTTCCTCTGAATCAACACCCCCGGCACTCAGATGCAGTGACCCTGGTGAGTTACTGCTGGTGGGACCTAGAATATTTAACAGTGAAATCCCTGCAACCTGCCACTTGAGTTCACCTCTGCTATCCTGACAGCAGTTTACGTCCCTCTCCATGTGGAAACAAACAGTGCACTTGATGAAGTATACAATGATATATGCAGTCTTGACTCAGAACACCTCGAGGCCTTGTTTATCATAGCCAGGGACTTTAACCAGGCCAACCTCAAGAAGATGCTACCAAAATACCATCAACCGATCACATGTCCCACCACAGGTCTGAACATCCTTGACCATTGCCATACAGCCATCAAAGATGTCTACTGCTCCATCTCGATCCACGTGTCAGAAGACCGGATCTCAATACCGTGCACCTCCTCCTGGCTTCCAAGAGATATTGAAGCATGAGGACCATGTTTACCATGTGGTTATGTTGGCTTTAGAGAGGAACATGTGTCCTGAGTCTCTGTCTCTTTGGCTTCCAAAATCTGCTAATTCTGGGAGTAACTAGTTTATCTTTCTCACAGCTAGTCATAGCAAATATCCAGGATCAGTTTGCAAAATTGGTGGGTGGATGGCTGGTTTGCAATGCAGTGCAATGCCAGCAGCATGGGTTCAATTCCTGCAACTGGGTGAGGTTACTACAAAAGATTGTCAACCTCTCCCCTCTCCTGATGCATGGTGACCCTCAGGTTAATATACCATCAATTGTCTCTCTGTAATGAGAGAACAGCCTCACAGTCTGCTAAGACTATGGTGACTTTATCTTTACATCGTAACTCGAGCATATTGACATCACTTGTGCATGAGACATATGTGTAGGGAAATGTCGAGGGTAAAAGAACTCTCCAGGGCACATGCACACATAGCAAACCAAGAGATAATAACTTGTTGGAATGTGTTCAGGTGATTGTTGGAGCAGCTGCAAAACTGAATGGCTCAGTATCATCACGTTGAGGTGAAAAATTGGGGAAATGACATTGCGCAATGATTCAACTCATATTCTAGCCCCAAAAATGGAAAATGTGGAGTAAAATCAATTCAATTCTGCTAATTCAAGGCTCATGACTTCATCACTCGAAAAGACCTTTCTATCATATCATATCTATCATATCTGTTGGTAACACATTCTCTATTCGCATAGCGTAGGATAATAAATAAGCAATGATCATGTGCGTATTTACGAAAACCATTTTCAGACAAGTAATGGTAGTTGATGAATATGTAATGAGAGTTTGACTGGCTCCTGCATTAAATGAAGTCTTCAAGGCAGCTCTGTATTCGTGTTAGTTTGGAAAGTCTGTATACAGCTCTAATGGTTGACTTCTGTAAATCATTAATATACATTTGACATCCATAAAAGTGCCATTAATATGAAGCCAAAGCAACCAAATAGTCCAAATTCTGTTCTCAAGGATATAATAAGAATGTGAGTTATTCACACTGACTGACCACAAGACCACATGTTTGAAAATATTTTAATTTGTCTTGCTAAGAAAATCAAACGAGAATTGACAGCTGCTTTGAAATGCTGTAATGCCTTTTATCACATGAAGATAGATCATATAAAATTGTTATTCTCAGAAGGAATCTGTGACTATGCTCCAATATATCTCTCCAGCGCTCTGACATTTTAAGTGTGGGATTTCTGTTGGAGCTTTCATCACAGAACTCTCTTTCCAAAATCTTTCACAAAAAGATACTGAAGTATTGAAATACTGAATGTTAACAGATGAATTATGGTTTGCTTGTGTAACACATAGAAATTGATTTCTTCTCGAAGGCTAGATTTATTTTCTCTGGTTTGCAGAAATTATGTGAGCAATTTCAAAATAAATTTGGATCTACACTGTACACAAAATCACTGTTACTGAACAATGGACAACAAAGTACATTCACAACCATATGTCTTGGCATCAATTGAAACAAAAGTGTCAATGTGGATCTCTAACTCAGGCCTGATGTATTTGGACCCAGTTTGGGCCAATGATTGTTTACTGAGGCTGCCAGTTATGGGTCAATGGTATTATTTATGAATCTTCAGTGAGGAGATTGTGGATTCAAACCCCAGTGTACTGATGGAGGCAAACTGCTGGAGATGACATGTTTCTGATAAGGCATTAATCTGAAGCTCTGCCTCCACGCTTGAGTGGATTAAATGATCCTGTAGTGCTGCATTAGTAAAGAATGGCTAGCAATTATTCCTCTGCTGACACCACTAACACCCTGTGGAGCCTTGCTGTGACTGGTCTGTGATAATTATCTATTGTCTCTGAAGGGCCATAGATATCTCTCTCCATTAGGGCATGTTAATTGCTTAAATAGCTGAGACAACCAAGCATGGGACAAGATAAGAAGGCAGGCTTCCATGATCTATCACAATGGTAGTCAGTGTAAATCTAAGTGTGAACACAAGTGTGAACCTGTGCTGTTGGTATTATTCATGCCTACTGCAGCTACCATTTTAATGGTGGCTACACTTTAAAGTTCATTGGCTTAATAAATAGGGAGAGAGGGGGAAGCGGACGGAAGTTGGAGAGAAAAGAAGATAGGTTCTGCAAGAACACCTCTGCTCGGTTCGCAATAAACAACTGCACCTCCCAGTCACGAATCATTTTAACTCCCCCTCCCATTCCTCAGACGACATGTCCATCATGGGCCTCCTGCAGTGCCACAATGATGCCACCCAAAGGTTGCAGGAACAGCAACTCATATTCTGCTTGGGAACCCTGCAGCCCAATGGTATCAATGTGGACTTCACAAGCTTCAAAATCTCCCCTTCCCCCACTGCATCCCAAAACCAGCCCAGCTCGTCCCCTCCCCCCACTGCATCCCAAAACCAGCCCAGCCTGTCCCCGCCTCCCTCATCTGTTCTTCCTCTCACCGATCCCTTCCTCCCAACTCAAGCCGCACCTCCATTTCCCACCTACTAACCTCATCCCGCCTCCTTGACCTGTCTGTCTTCCCTCGACTGACCTATCTCCTCCCTACCTCCCCACTGATACTCTCCTCTCCACCTATCTTCTTTTCTCTCCATCTTCGGTCCGCCTCCCCCTCTCTCCCTATTTATTCCAGAACCCTCTCCCCATTCCCCTCTCTGATGAAGGGTCTAGGCCCAAAACGTCAGATTTTTGCTCCTGAGATGCTGCTTGGCCTGCTGTGTTTATCCAGCTTCACACTTTGTTATTTTGGATTCTCCAGCATCTGCAGTTCCCATTATTTCTAACTCAGATGACTAGATGGCTATCATTTAGTTCACTTTGATGCCAACAATGCAGGTTTGGTTCTTGTTCTAGTTGCGATAGACTGGCAACCTGCCTCCTTGCCTTGTCACAGAGTGGAAAATAATAGTAAATAGTCTCCAACAGAAAAGTGCCAGGATGAAGAATCAACAGACAATGAGCCAAAGAGATTGGTTGAGCCACTTTTGGAATACTGCATGCAATTCTGGTCACCCTGCTATAGGAAGGATGTTGTGAAACTTGGAAAGTGTTTAGAATAGATTCACAAGGATGTTGTCAGGCTAGGAGGGTTTGAATTGTAGGGAGAAGCTGAATAGGCTGGGGCTCTTTTCCTTAAGCGTCAGAGGCTGGGATGTGACCTTGTAGACGTTTATAAGATCATGAGGAGCATAGATAATGTGAATAACAAAGATCTTTTCCTATGGATGGGGGAGTCCAAAACTAGAGTGCACATTTTTAATATGAGAGGGTAAAGATTTAAAAGCAACCTAAGGGGCAACTTTTTCACACAGTGTGGTGTTGCATGCATGGAACAAGCTGCCAGAGAAGTGCACATTTGTGACTTTAAAAGGCATTTGGGTAGGCATATGAATAGGAAGGATTTAGAGGGATATGGTCCAAATGCTGGCAAATGGGATTAGATTTATTTGGGATATGTGGTCAGCATGGACGAATTTCAGCAATCTAAGTGCAACCTTTCATTAGCAGTATAGCTGTGGTCTCAGGACTTTATGTTATACATAAACAAAGGGAAGGAGTGCAGGAATAGGCCATTCAGTCCTTCAAGCCTGCTTCACCATTTAATATGATCATGGCTGATCATCCATTATGGTTTCCAGATTCTTGTCAGTCGCTGGTAGATTGGAAATTCCAGCAACTTCTATTTTTGCATTGCAAATACAACCTGGCCTTTGCCACACTTGACTCACAAATGCCTGATACCAATGCTAGATAGAAAGCACTGAAGTTTTCCATTCTCCAGAGCAAGCATTTTTCACAGCATAAACACAAACCTTCCTCCGAATTGTTTTCAAAATCAGCTTTGAAATCATTGCTCCTTTTGAAGACTTGCTTTCAAAAGGCAAAGTCACACAGATTCCATTTAAAATACTTCAGTCTTAGATCAATAACATCTTTTACCGGTGAACCAATGTTTTCACGGGAGTTGGGCTTAATTTACTGATTGATAATAATTTATGGAAGCCGCAAGGGTAAATTGGCTTGCATAGGGTTTCTGTGTATCTAGTTCAGTCTGGACTGTAGCATTGTGTCCACATTATTACATACGTATTAGTAGAATCACATGGCAATGCTGAAATATAAGCTCTTGTTGGTTTCTTAAACCCTACCCAGCAGGCACCAATAGTCCAGCTGTGAGTAGACAGCCAGAGACTTTTTCCTGGGGTGGAGGTAGCTATTATGAGGGGGCATTGTTTTAAAGTGAATGAAGGTAGTTATAGGGGAGATGTCAGAGGTGGGTTCTTTATCAGAGAATGGTTGAGGTGTGGAATGCATTGCTGGAGAGGGTAGTGAAGTCGGCCTCATTAGGGGCATTTAAGTAGTTATTAGGTAGGCATGTGGATGACAGTACAAGGTAGGGGTGGAGGTTAGATAGATCTTAGGATTAGGGTAAAAGTTCAGCACAACATCGTGGGCCGAAGGGCCTGTACTGTGCTGTACTGTTCTATGTTATATGTTCTATTACCAGCATACACAGATCTCAGTAAAGTCAAAGTTTCTGAGATTCAAATCACTATCGAAACAGACCTTGTGCCACAGTGAAGAATTGAATTACTCATGAGTGTGCATGGTTAAGCTAATCACTAGGATGATTATTTTTGACACTTAATGAAGATTACACAAATCACACGCAAAGACCAAAACTTCCTTTTGATCTATTCATTGATGATCTTGACAACAAAGTTAAGCACATTTGCGCAATTGAACAGTTGCAGTCAGCAACTGATGATCTGTTCGTTTTGGCCATAGACAGATGAACATGGCATATCACACCAAGTTCTTTTAAAGAACAAACACGTCCTAACACTAATAGCGTTATGCCAAAATGTGGCTATGTTACACAAAAGGCACTTGGATTATGGACACACAAATGGTGAGCATGTCCACATGAATCTCCTTATTCACTTTAAGAACTTGTGAATGTGTATGGGACCTGCCACAAGACTCAATCCAACAATGAAGGGAGTCTCCACATCTAATGGTGTTCCTTTCACCTCCTGGATAAAAGTAGCAACAATTCTATCCACAGTTTGAGAAGAAAATTATATCTTTATAATGAATCACCTCTGTAAATTTCTCATTGTTTGACAAATTACAACATAATAAGTGCAACTGTTGCTGACACAATGGGTATTATTTTCAGTTTATTTGGTGTACAGAGTGAACAGGAGTCCAGTAATGAGCAGCAGTATACTAACAACCTGTTTCAAGATGTGTATGAATTGGAGAATGACCAATATCGCACCCCATTATCTCTGCTCAAATGATGATTGTACGATGGGCCCCCCCAATAGTCAGCTGGAAATTGAGAAACAAATTTGTATAGAGATCTCAGTTATGTGTAAGAATAATAGGGTGGTTATTGTAGGGGATTTTAAATTTCCAAACGTGGAATAGGACTGCCATAGTGTTAAGGGTTTGATGGAGAGGCATTTGTTTAGCACATACAGGAAAATGTTCTTATGTGGATGTTTCTAGTAGAGAAGGTGCAAAACTTGACCTACTGTTGGGAAAAAGGCAGGGCAGGTGACTGAAGTGCCAGTGACCATAATTCTATGAGATTTAAAATAGTTATGTAAAAGGATAAACCTGAACTAAAAGTTAAAGTTCTAAATTGGAAGGCCAATTTTGATGGTATTACACAAGAACTTGCAAAAGTTGTTGGGGACAGATATTCACAGGAAAATGGATGGCTCAAATGAGATAACAAGATCCCAGAGACATGACATTCCTGTTAAGGGGAAGGGCAATGCTGGTAGCTGTAGGGAGTGCTGGATAACTGGAGAAATTGAAATTTTGGTTACAAAAAGAAAGAGGCATATGTCAGGTATGGACAGCAGAGATTGAGTGATTGCCGAGAAGAGTGTGAAGGCAGTAAGAGTACGCTTAAGAGGGAAATCCGGAGGGTAAAGAGGAGACATGGAGACATGAGATAGTTTTGTCAAATAGGGTTAAGGACAATTCAAAGAGATTCTATAAATACATTAAGGACAAAAGGTTAACAAGGGACAGAATTGGACCACTTGAAGATCAGTAAGGCAACCTATGTGTGGAACCTCAGGAGATGGCGGAGATACTAAAGGAGTATTTTTCATCAGTGTTTACTGTGGAGAAGGAAATGGAATGTAGAGAACACAGGAAAATAAATAGCAACACCTTGGAAAATGTCCATATTACAGAGGAGGAGGTGCTGGACATCTTAAAATGCAAAAAGGTGGATAAATCCCTGGGACCCAATCAGGTGTACCCTAGAACTCTGTGGGAAATGATTGCTGGGCCCCTTCTTGAGATACTTGTATCATTTATAGCTGTAGGTGAGGTCCCGGAGCATTGGCGTTTGGCTAACGTGGTGCCATTATTTAGGAAAGATGGTAAGAAAAAGTCTGGGAATTATAGACTAGTGAGCCTGAAATTAGTGGTCGGCAAGCTTTTGGAGGGAATCCTGGGGCCAGGGTTTACATGTATTTGGAAAGGCAAAGACTGATTACGAATAGTCAACATGGGTTTATGTGTGGGAAATCGTTTCTCACTGACTTGACTGAGTTTTCTGAAGAAGTATCGAAGAGGATTGATGGGGACAGAGCGGTAGGCATGATCTATACGGACTCTAGTAAGGCGTTCAACAAGATTCCTCATGGTACACTGATGAGCAAGGTTAGATCACACAGGATAGAGCGAGAACTAACCTTTTGGACACAGAACTGGCTCGAAGGTAGAAGATAGAGGGTGGTGGTGGGGGTTTGCTTTTTGGATTAGAGGTCTGTGACCATTGGTATGCCACAAGGATCGGTGCAGGGTCCACTGCTTTTGCTCACTTATATAAATGATTTGGATGTGAATATAGGAGGTATGGTTAGTAAGTTAGCAGATGTCAACAATTCAGGTCACTCTAATTATTCATCATGGTGCTACATCGTGTAGGAATAGAAGTCAGCTCAGGCCAGCAAATAGCCCACCAATCATGCATGAAACAATAAGGAAGAACGCTGTGATGATGCCTTTATAGTGACATTGAGTAATCGCAACCTGCAGCATGACAACGACATTGTGAAACAAAAGCAACAGAGAACAACATATAATAACCTTCAGAGCACCGCTATAAAGTTTGACATTTTAGACTGGTAAACTTTGTTTTGCTTATTTATGTAATTATCGAGCTGACAGCACCTGCTTGCGCGCAAAAAGAAACTGTGGATCCTGGAAATCAGAAGGAAAAACAGAAGTTGCTCAAAAAACGTAGCAGGTCTTGCAGCATCTGTGGAGAAAAAGTAACATCAATGTTTTGGGTCCAGTACTGAAGAAGGGTCACTGGACCCAAAATGTTAACTTTGCTTTCTCTCCACAGATGCTGCCGGACCTGCTGAGTTTTCTCTTGTCAATGGATAGTAGTTTGGGATAGGTTTTTTTAAAAATGTTGAATAGAGGGGTCGTTGTATTATGTCTTACAGTTAACATGTCAGTACTCCTTTCAGGGAGACATTAATGATGTTATCAGTGTAACGCACACGTGACCTGAGGATATAAAGATCTTATACTTCATTCTGCCTTAGATCACTTGGAGCATGAGACTAGACTGGATGAATGCTACTTTGTTGTAACAAATAGTCTACTGTTGCTTGGAAAGTAATGGCTGCACATAATAGATTGCTGTTGTAAACATCTATTTAATCCTCATTTCCAGAATATTCATGACAAGTTTTCTATGTTGCATGAGATAATATAAGCACTCCTGTATCAGGCCAAATCGACTATTGGAGGCAAATATAAATCAGGGGATTTGCTATATGGAACCCAATTTTCAAATACTATCAGAGTTACCTTCAGGCTTCCAGTGGGGTCCTCTGATCTAAAATATTCAATGCCTGATCGCATGACCTGACATCAGGGGGATAATGATAAGAGGGTAATGATCATCTTCCTGCTGATTCCCTTTAAAACTATGATTATCCCTTCCACCATCACTCATTTGTGGTGTGAGTCCCATGGCAGTCCTGGGCATTGGGCAACACGTCTCAAAATGATGAAGCTCTTGCAGCTGGGCAGTAGTTCTCAGTGACTGGAATCTCTACCCCTCAGGGTCTTTGATTCTGACTATTCCCACCAGAAAGGACAGGGACAGCAGACATATCGGAGCAGTAACACCCGCATATTCCGTTTTAAACAGCTCACCATCCTGACTTGGAAATATATCGCAACTTCTTCACTGTTGCTGAGTCAAAATCCTGGAATTCCCTCTCTAATGACAATGTGGGTAATACCTGCAGCACATGGACTTCAGCAGTTTCAAGTGGAATTGACATGGGCAATCAATGCTGGTCCAGCCAGAGAGACCCACATCCCACAAGTGAAAGGAAGCCTGAAAGTGCAATGTCAAATGCCAGCTGCTGAGATCCCCATGGCCTGCATTAAATTCCTCCCTCATGTTTCTGTTTCTTCAGCCTCTAGAGAAGGATATCTGACAGATGATTAAATAGAGTAAATTCACTTTGTGCAAGTGGTTTTCCCTCTAAAAAAGAGTCTGCCATCTCTGCCTGAGCAATATGTAAAAATATGTTCACAAATTTTGAAAATACTTGTGCTCTGACTGCTAGAATGATTGCTGATGTGCAAATTTGCTATGGCAACATGGTATGGTGGCAGTAGAGATTGCCTGCCTGGTTCTTGGGGAAGTTGAGTTTGGCCATCCCTGTTCTTGATGCTGTAGTATTTTCTTACAATTTCACAAAATGTATTCCTTATGTGCTAAAAGCAGCACTTCTCTGTTAACCTGACCAACGTGAATAAATTCAGCCTTGTCCAAGGTTAAAATATTTGATCAGCATTCAGTACAGATATTTAGTCTCTGGTTTATTCTACTGGCTTGTGATTTTCACTACTTAATCTCTGAGTTGAATAATGGTTATTTCTACAAGATGACCAAACGTACCTAACACTTGGAGAACTGGTTCCAAGAAAGAAGTCAAAGAATTCAGGGAAAAATCCGGAAACATTCAGTGACATTAAAAACATTTTTTCATTTCCAATATTAAAAAAGATAATTACAGCTTTGAATGTTAAAGTTTTGGAAGAATTATGGCCAGGAACATATTTCTGCCTGGCAAATATAACCAGTAAAAATCCTTCATTTGTTTTATAATAGTCCTTATTGTAATGTACTGCTCATTTTCTTATTGTTAATTTAGTCAGAAATAAATCATATCAGTAGCAATGAGCAACTAGATGAATGTCCAGAGTTTGTGCTGTAAATATTCTGACTTGATTTTAAAAGCCTTTGGTTTTAAAACTGCTTTCAGAGCTAAGTGCAATGATTATTGCATGTCCGAATATATTTCAGAGAAGTTGTAATTATCTTGAATGAAAGAAAGCCAATGAGGTAGATAGTTAATGTGCATATTTTCCTGCGAGCCTGAAGGTGAGTCAGGACACATTAGCTTTGAGCGAAAGTAAGCTATGGTTGACTAAGGTCATTCCGACAGTGCCTTTAACAAAGTCCAAATCCACTTCATAGAAATACTGTCAAACAATATTTCAGTGGTGGAGATATGGGAATATTGTCGGGCTGAATTACCTCTAAGGATCACGGGTAGAATTGTCTGATGAAGGGTCTAGGCCAGAAACGTCAGCTTCTGTGCTCCTAAGATGCTGCTTGGTCTGCTGTGTTTATCCAGCTCCACACTTTGTTATCTTGTAGATCAGTATAGCAGCATTATGTTTGTTGCAGCATCTTGGAATTAATTATTCCTTCTTCGCAAGAGAGTCAATACACATATAATCTGGGGAAGGAATGGGCTTCATGCGGTGAAGGACCTTCTCTTTTTTCATGCCCTTTTGAATTCCCAAATAAAACAGAAATTCACTTTGTCACTCTATTGACATTGAAACAAGATCTGATGGTGTGAGTATTCAGCAGTGCTGAGTTCTGTTGTGGTGCTCTGGTTTCCAGTAATAGTTACTTCATTGGCCATGAATTTGACTCATTAGTTATGTGTGCCAGAGTTTGGGAACCATTTTTACCACTCAGCTTTGCGCTGTACATCATAAATCCTGTATTGTAAGCAGATTGTAGTTGAAGGACCATTTTTTCCAGGAGACAGATACAGGAAGAAAGAATGAGTGAAAAGTATCTCCTCACCTTGTTGCATGAGAGCTCCTACTCCAAACCAGAAGCTATTCAATAGGGTGAAGTTGTTTTCCACAACATCAGATCCAGGGTTACATGGGTGGGCATCATACCATTCATAGGGGCTGAACCTGGAAGAGGAGGTCAAAAGAATGTATAAGCAATGAAGAGGCAAACTGCAAATATGAAAGTCTGAATAAAAACAGAAATATTGAAAGTTGGAGCAAATCTGTTAGCATCTGAGAGAAGAAACTTATTGGGTGGAGGCATTTTTACTTGCATTTTGAGAAAATGAAAGGATTGGATAGCAGTAAATGGCCCATAGGTAGTTCAGCTATGAGATAAACGTTTTGGCATATTGTAAAGAATTAACATCACAGAAACAGAGCATTTGTATCAAATAGTCTACTTCAGTGTTTCACATGAGCCTCGGCCCAACAAATGCTTTCATTCATTTCTCTATTTAGCTTCTCCCAAAATGCATTTGGCCTGTATCACTTCCACTGGTAACAAAGTCCACATTCTAACAACAGACTAGTGAATCAGAAGTGTACTATATGAAGTGGCAGAATGGATAATATGTGCCTGTATGTTGTTACTAACAAATCACTCCTTGTGTTGCTGGTTTTGAAGGAGGTTGTGTTGCACTGATTGAAATACCAAAGCTTCAAATATTTGCAGTGAACAATTAAATGAAACTTTGTCTTTAAAAGCCTGCCATTCTTTTATTTTCCCTAATCCTTTCAGAATTATATTCCATATCGTTGTTGTTTCAGTTAGAAAATGTGAATTGCTGATTGTAATTTTGATTTTTTAGCTTGAGAGATGAATTTGTAACATTTGTAGCATATGGTGTTTTGGCTTTCATTAACAGGGGGATTGAGTTTAAGAGTCATGAGATCTTGTTGCAGCTCTATAAAACTTTGGTTAGACCGCACTTGGAATACTGCGTCCAGTTCTGGTCGCCCTATTATAGGAAAGATATGGATGCTTTGGAGAGGGTTCAGAGGAGGTTTACCAGGATGCTGCCTGGACTGGAGGGCTTGTCTTATGAAGAGAGGTTGACTGAGCTCGGACTTTTTTCATTGGAGAAAAGGAGGAGGAGAGGGCACCTAATTGAGGTATACAAGATAATGAGAGGCATAGATAGAGTTGATAGCCAGAGACTATTTCCCAGGGCAGAAATGGCTAACACAAGGGGTCATAGTTTTAAGCTGGTTGGAGCAAAGTATAGAGGGGATGTCAGAGGCGGGTTCTTTACACAGAGAGTTGTGAGAGCATGGAATGCGTTGCCAGCAGCAGTTGTGGAAGCAAGGTCATTGGGGTCATTTAAGAGACTGCTGGACATGCATATTGTCACAGAAATTTGAGGGTGCATACATGAGGATCAATGGTCGGCACAACATCGTGGGCTGAAGGGCCTGTTCTGTACTGTACTGTTCTATGTTCTATGTTCTATGTAACGATTTGTAGAGCTGGATCAACACAGCAGGCCAAGCAGCATCAGAGGAGCAGGAAAGCTGATGTTTCGGATCTGGACCCATCTTCCTGCTCCTCTGATGCTGCTTGGCCTGCTGTGTTCATCCAGCTCTATATCTTGTTATCTCAGATTCTCCAGCATCGGCAGATCCCATTATCTCTGAATTAATTTGTAACATTGTTTTAGACACCACGATACATAAAATGATATTCGAGTCAAGGTATACAGTGGAAGAAACACATTTAATTTAAATAAACTGTGGAAATTCTTGCATCTGTCACTGCAGTGTTTGTAGAAAGTGTACACATCTATAGATTTATAAGATTCTTACAGTCAGAAAGCACTGGGAGATAAAGCAAGGGGACTGTCTCTGATACCTTGTCACTATTTTTCCATTGTACCTCCAAAAAATGCACAGCTACATTGGGGAGGTGATGGCCTAGTGGTATTGTAACTGGACTGTTAATCCAGAGACTTAGATAATGTTCTGGTGACCCAGGTTCAAATCCTGCCACAGCTAATGGTGGAATTTGGATTTGATAAATATGTGGAATTACAAATCTAATGATGACCTTGAGTCAATTATCAGGGAAAAACCCATCTGGTTCTTTAGGGAAGGAACTGGCCTTTCTTACCTGGTTTGGCCTATATGTGACTCCAGACACACAGCAATGTGGTTGAGTCTTTACTACCCTCTGGGCAATTGGGGATGAGGAATAATTGCTGCCGAGCCAGCAACACCCTCATCCTGTGAATGAATTAAGAAATTGTATTTATTGGTTAGAAAAAAAAGTAGGTGGTATGTGGCCAATGATTAGAGCTTTAGGGAGAGATTGAGTAGGCTGGGCTACTTTCCCTGGAGTGTCACAGGCTGAGGGATGACCTTATATGAGTTTACAAAATCGTGACGGGCTTGTATAGGATGAATATTCAAAGTCTTTTCACCCAACCTAGAGGACAAAGGTTTAAGGTGAGAGGGGAAAGATTTACAAGGGATCTAATGGGCATCTTATTCATGCAGAGGGTGGTGAGTGTCTGGAATGAACTGTCAGAGGAAGTGGTGAAGGCTGGTACAATTGCAACATTTGAAAGGCATCTGTGTGGGTATATGAAAGGAACAGTTTAGAGGGATATGGGCCATATGCTGCTAAATGGGACTAGGATATCTGGTTGGCATGGACAAATAGGGACAAAGTGCCTGTTTCTGTGCTGTATGTGTCCATGGCTATGACTCTAGTTTCCAAAAACCTGGACTAATGTTCCAGGGAGCTGGATTTGAATCCTATCTGCCATGATAAAATTTGAATCAAGTGAAAAGCTGGCCGAATGATAAATGTGCAACCTCAGCCGATTGTTGTTCAAAGAATCTGGTTCACTAATGTCCTTCAGGGAAGGAAATCTGCCATTGTTACCTGGTTTGACCTACATATGGCATTTGCTCCACAGCAATGAAATTCACTCTTAATTGCCCTCAGGCATTTAAGGACTGGCAATAAATGCAGGCCAAGTCAGTGATATCTATTTCCACAGTGTGAATTTTTTAAAAAAAATTAGTGTCCACATACTGCCGCTGAAATTTCTGGTGTCAGTAAGTAAATTTGTGTAGTACACATGCTCACTGTCAGATTTGCACCAAATCCATTAATACTCATTACACCTGATTGGTGCAAACAGATTTAAATGATGTGATTCAGAATTATTAATTGTAATTTAGTCATTTGTAACTGCATTGGAAATGCAAAGATAATGAGCTAAATGTTTCTTGATATTTTTACATCTACTTGCTTTTTCCTCATCTTGCTGACTGCAGGTTTGAAAAACTAGGTTTCTGATAAGACAATATTAAGAAAATCGCATGTTTAATAATATGTTGTCACTGTCTTCTGAAAGAACCGTACCACTCGGAAACCTTAAACAAAGGGTCTATCAAAATTGTCGGAGGCACGAAATGATTATTTAAGCACAATCCTTTAGGAAACAGAAGTGCTATTTTCACATATAATGATAATGATAGAAATGCATAATTTGTTCGTGTTTATTTACATTTTATAAGTCTTGACGCTCAATTTTTAACTGTTCATGCAAAAGGATAAAAAGTTCCTTACATTTAAGATGTGGATAGCTTCACTTATGTAACTCAACACACTGTCCCCTGATAGAAGCTCAATGCACTGATTATTGTCCCTGAATATATGAAAATGCAGCTCCAAAACACTTTTTTATGCATTCTTTAGAAATATCCAGTAAATGGAATTATTCGCATGCACTGAAGAATTCTTTATGTTCTCCCTTGACTCAAGGACAATTGTTTTGTTCAGAACTCAGCAATCTTCCAGACCAAGACTCTGCACTCTGGGATTATAACGAGTGGGGGATCCTCATTCAAGAAAACAATAGGAATTATTACAATTGGAGCACTTTGGTCATGGCATGGGCTCAATTTTTGACAAGCAATGTGAACGAGCAACTTAGAAGTTGTAAAGGATCATATGTAAGTGCCCAGCAGATGGAGGATAGGTCAACTCTCACAACCTAGTATGGTCTGTAAGGTTGCTTTTTGCAAAGGGAAGTTTTCACCTAATTACTGATCTTTGAAGTACACAATGAATAACAAATTTATTACTCTCCTCTATTGCTGGCATCCATCATCTTGACAAGGACAAAAGCTGACTGAAATAAATATCTGAACATAAAGATATAACTGATGCTTGGAAACTATTCGAATGTTTTGAGGGTGAGACTATGTTCTGAGTCAAGGAAGTATGTTCAAATGTTGACGCAGTGAAGAGGGAAAAAGAAGAGAAAGAAGACTGGGTAATGTTTCTGCTCTATACAAGACAATGCAATTGAATCTGGGTCACCAACCTCACTACATTGATCCAGATATTTTAATGACCAGAGAGTTGTTGGAGCAGCAGGAACTTGTGGAATCCTGCACACGGCAGACAATATGACAATTGCTGGGAAATTGGATCTTCAAAGGGGCAGTTCCCTGCATCAGGAACCCTCCAAAGAAGTTTCTTAGCATTGGAAACTTCAGAGCGTTTGAATGTTTCAGATATTTTTAATCAATGTGTTATGATACACCTCTGGTGCAGGGGGAACTTGAATCAAAACTCAGAATGTTACCATTGTGCATCAAAAGCACTTCTGACTCTTAAGTTTAATAGTTACCCAGGAAATGTTTGAGAATTAAAAGCCTGCTCTAACTCATGGATAACTCTTAAAGTAATGCCCAATTCGTCACTGACTTCTCACCTCAGTACACCTCACCAGGCTCCTGGTATCACCCAACATGTGACAAACCACTCCTCAACTCAACACGCTCCCTCTCCCAAACTCAAACAAATCTTTCTCAAACCCCTCAACATGACCAACCTGAACTGGGCACTCCCTCAATCCGGCAGAAATTCTCCCACCCGAAACCTGACAAACTCGACCTGCCAGGTCTGACCTTATTACGACCTGGTACCCCACCTCGCAGCGGGATTTGGAGTCCTCAGCTCAATCCACTCCACCCAACACAACACAACATCCCCTAAAACTGACACGACGTGAAACATCTCTCTTGACCAAAGTTCTGACTTACCTGAAACACTCAGTCATTTACTTGGCACCGTGGTACTCTAACCATTTAACATCCTGCCCACCTGGCAAACTGCCCACTGCATCCATCGAGCATTCTTTCCACATCACCCAACTGAAACTCTAACACCTCTCAAATGCCATACTAACAGCACTACTGCCTTTCATACTTAGCCTTTCACAGAAGTGTCAAAATGACTCAGAGTACTCCGGAGACATTTATAAGTCACAGAATACTCAAAAGATGGTGTGTTTCTACAAAGATCTTCTGAGCTGCTGGATTTGTGGATTCCTGTCAGGAGTCAACAACATAGAATTCAATTATAATTAAGTGATTAATTTTAAAATCAGATCAGGGGCTGAAATAAAGCTTCTAATGCTGCTTAGAATGTTTTGGGGCCACTGAATTTATAGCACAGCAACAAGTCAACTGGGCTTTGCTGGTGTTTTTGCTTCACACAAGCTTTTTCCCAGCCTGCTTGATCTAAACCTATCAAAATGTTCTGTTACTTTCTTCCTCATGTACTTATCTAGCTTCTCATCAGTGCAACAATGCTATTTTTTTCAGCTACTTCATGTAGCAGTGATTTGAACTGCTCTCCGGCTTTGCAGTGTCCTACTTCAGTCAAAATACTGCTCTCTTCTCTGCAAAACAAACGTTGTAAGCTGTTGTGATGCAAGGTTTCTCAATGTTCAATAATAACACACCACGAGCAATAATAAAATACAACACAATAGCAGGCCTTCCAACCCATCAAGCCTGTGCCAATTCCTATTCCTTATCTAGACCCACTACTTACTGTCCACATGCAACATCTTTCCCTTTGTTCGCCTCCCATTGGTGTGTCTATCATGATACGCCTTACAAATTGCTAACATTCCTGCTTCCACCACCCCCACTTCAGTGCATTCCAGGCACCCACCACCCTCTGTGTTAAAATTGTTTCTTGCACTTCTCCCCCAAACTTTTCCCCTGTCACCTGAAACCTTTGCCCTCTTGTAGTTGAACTTTTCACCCTGGAGAAATGTCTCTGACTGTCCATCCCAACTATGGCTCTCACAATTTTTTAGACCTCATTCAGGTTTGCCCTCAGCCTCCTTCTTGCCAGTGAAAATAATCCATGTTTATTCAACCTCTCCTCATAACTAAAACCTTCCAGACCAGGTATACCTTCTCTGCACTCTCTCCAAAGCATCCACATCCATTTGGTCGTGTGACGACCAGAACCCCACACAATGTTCCAAAAGTGGCTGAACTAAAGTTTTGTACAGTTATGGCATAACTTGCTGACTTTAATATTTGATGCTACGGCCAATGAAAACAGCCATGCTGCATGCCTTCTTAACCATGTTATCCAACTGCGTTGCCACTTTCTGGGATCTGTGAACCTGTATGCCCAGATCCCTCTGCACATCAATGGTCCAAAGGATTCTGACATTTATTATATGACTTGCACCTGAATTTGGGCTTCCAAAATGTATCCTCTCACATTTGTCCAGATTCAACTCTATCTGCCATTTCTCTGCCAAAATCTGCAATCTTTCAATAACTCCGATGTATCCTTAGACGTCATTCTCACTATCTGCAACTTTACCAATTTTGGTGTCATCCACAAACTTATCAATCAGACTACTACATTTTTGACTTGATCATTTATATATATTACAAACAAAAAAGTTTTCAATATTGATTCTTGCAGAGCACCATGAGTTACTCATTTCTATTCTGAAAAGCACACCTCTACCACTACTGTCTGTCCTTTATGACCAAGCCAGTTTTGTATCCCTCTTGTCAATTTACCCTGGATCCCATGACACTCTACCTTCTGTACCAACGTGTCATGAAGTACCTTACCAAATGTCTTACTAAAGTCCATGTAAACAACATTCACTGCCTTTACCTCAATCGTTCTTGTCATCTCCACAAAAACTCAGTCAAATTGGGGATACTTGACTTTCCCTATGCAAACCCATGATTCCTATCACTGACAAGTCAATTAACTTCCAAATGTTAATAAATCCTGTCCTCACTACCTTCTCCAACAGCTTGTTTACCACTGACATCAGGCTCACCGGCCTGTAATTATCTGGGTTATCTATGTTTCCTTTCTTAAACAACAGAACACCATTCGCCATTGTCCAATCCTCTGGAATATCATCTGAGGCCACAGTAGATGCAAAAATATCCGTTAAGGCCTCAGGCATTTCCTTCCTTGCCTCCCGCAATGTCCTCATATAGATCCCGTGTGGCCCTGGGAACTTGTCCACCTTAATGTATTTCAAGACACCCACCTCTTCCTCCTCCATTTTGTTGACCTGCCTGAGAGTACTCACACACCTTTTCTTAACCTCAACATCTCTCACATCCCTCTCTTTGGCGAATACCAACATAAAGTATTCATTAAGCATCTCACCCATTTCATCTGACTCCACGCATAGCCTCTAACCTTTTATCCTTGTGTGGGCTACCTTTCCTTAGCCACCTTCTTGCTCTTAATATGTGTATAAAATGCGTTGGAATTCTCCTTAATCGTGCTAGCTAAGGACATTTCATAGCCCCTTTTAGCCCCCCTAACTCCCCGTTTGAGATCCTTTCTGCTTTCTCTACAATCTTTAAGTCTGTTTTTAGTTGCCTCGACCTTCGGTATTTTTTCTGATTAAGTCGATAATTTTCCCTTTCATCTCAGGGTTCCGGAATTTTGCCACTCCTGTCCTTCATTTTTACAGGAACATGCCTCTACTGCACTCTAATCAAATTGTCCTTAAAAGACTCCCATATGTCAGATGTGGTTTTACCCTCAAACAGCCGCTCCCAACCCACATTCTCCAATTCTTGCTTAATTCGGTTATAGTTGACCTTCCCCCAATTTAACACCTTCATCCGAGGTTCACCCTTGACCTTATAAGCATCTAAAAGTATAAGGAAATATGGTCACTATTCCCAAAATGCTCCCCCATTGAAACAATGATCACCTGGCCTAGCTTATTTCCTACTTCAATGTCCTGTAAGGCCCCCTCCTTATTGGACAATCCACATACTGTTTCAACAAAAACTCTCCTGGACATATCTAATGAATTCCTCTCCATCCAAACTCCAGCACTAAGGCAGTCCCAGTCAATATGGGGGAAGTTAAAAGCACCCACCACAAAACACCTGTTACTTTAACATCTTTCCAGAATCTGTCGACATATTTTTTCCTCTACCTCCCACTGGCAGCTGGGAGATCTGTAGTACAACCCCAGCATTGAGTTTGCATCCTTCCTATCCCTGAGCTTTACTCATAATGCACATTGCAAGACCTCTCCTGAGTGCCCTCCCTGAAACCAGCTGTGATATGCCCCTTAACCAGTAATGCGACTCCCCCACTATTTTTGCTTCCTCTTCTGTCTTGTCGAAAACATCAATATTCCAGAACATGAAGCTTCCAATCCTGTTCCTCTTTCAACCATGTCTCTGTGATAGCGACAACATTATAATTGCACATATTAATCCAGGCTCTAATATGGCAACCATCTTACCTGTTATATTTCTTGCATCAGAGCAAATGCAGTCCAAGCCTTCAGTTCCACTGAGCTCAGTAACCTCTCGCTGACTGCCCTTCCTCTTAGCTATATTTGCCTCAGAGTCAGGTTCTTCAACAGTCTCCATACTGACTGACCCACTGCACCGGTTCTCACAACCCACAAATAGTTTCAACCCTCCCGAATGGCACTGTCAAACCTCCCGGCCAGGATACTGGTGCACCTCCAGTTTAGGTGCAGCCTGTCTTTCTTGAACAGGTCTACCTTCCTTAAAAGACATCTCAATGATGTACATATCTGAAGCCTTCCTCCATATACCAGCTCTTTAGCCACATGGTCAATAGTAATCTGTGTCTGTTCCTAACCTCAGTGGCATGTGGCAAGGGGAGTAATGGTCCTGCCTTGTAGTTTACTACTGAACTCCCTGAATTGTCATTGCAAGACTTTGTCACTCTTCATATGTACATCATTTGTGTCAATATGGCCAACAACTTCTGTTTGTTTACCCTCCCATTTCAAGATGCCCTGTTCTCTCTCAGAAATATCCATGACCCTGCCACTGGGTGCCTCTCCCATATGGATTATGTAGCAATGAGCTTAAACTTTAAAAAGGTGAAAATAGGAAAGAACACTCTGTGTTTTGGTTAGAATCTAAATCAGCCACACCTTGGAACCTTCTACAAGTTTTAAAAATAATTTCATTCTATGTCTGACTTGGATTCTTTTATAACACAAAATGATAAATTGACTTCCAGACTTACTTGCGCTTGCAAGATTGCTATCGAAACATGTGTGGTGTTTCACTCCAATCGCTGTGCACTGTTTGACTGACAGCACTAAGTGGGTGTACTGTTGTTTCTTTGTGACAATACTGCAATAGGGGTGGCAATTTATAACTCCCTCCTTTCTGTTTAAATCTGGCCAGGTGCACGATATAATCTGCCATGAAGTCTTCAAATTCAGTGAAAGGTTCTTGCTGATGAATGGCAATAAGAAGTAAGGGATCAGCTTTTTTCTCATTTTCCTGCCTGCATTTGTAGAGAATGCCATCATTCGACACTGCCATAAGCAGCTGAACCAAAGCTGAGCCACCTCTGTTAGTGTTGTGCATTCACTGATAGCAATGACAAGGGTCCAGGACAGAGGTCACAAAGAACTAATGATCCACAGCAATGGGGAGAAGGTTGGGGTGCAAGGTGATGTCCAGGTGGCAACAGACTCATAACGTGTTGGAAGTTAATCGACAGGTCAGATATCACAATGGCTAACAATACTGTTGTGATGTTCTGTTGTTATAATGGCTTGATGGAATAGATATTAAAAGAAAAAAAATAAATTTACTTCTATGTTGCCCCCTTCATGACAATCAGATTTCCCAAAGAGCATTCAAAACACTTTGTGTTTCAGATGGACATTGCCTCATGCTATCTCAGGATGGTAGAAGGCAAACTATCTTGACACTGCCCTCTTTGTATCTAACCATTCCGACATAGTTGTTCAATTTGTCATCATGATACCAAATGTTCAGCATTTCATAGCATCATAGAGATGTACAGCATGTAAAAAAGTCCTGGGCCTTGCATTCCAGTCAAACTAATGGACTGTCCAGTTATTGAGCAAATTATTCCAAATTTAATCGTGATAACTTTTAACATTTAAACTTTAATAATAAACTCAGATCAGTTACTCTAAACAGCAAAAATGCATGCATTTTTTGTTTCTCAAAGAAGGCGTATTTAGACAACACCTTCAACGTCCTTAGGGAGTGCCAAAGCACTCAGTGAAGGACATTTATAGTCACTTAATAAAAAACTCATACACGTTCCTTTCATACTAGTGTACCCATTGGCTGGTTCATTATGCATTTTATGTAAAGAAGAATTTATTTCACAATTGACAGATAAAATTACTCCATGTAATTATCTCGCTGAAATTATCAGCAGGCTTGCTTACATTTGTTAACATTGTAAGGCTAAAGTTCAAAGATTGAGATCAGGGAACAGAATGAAAAAAAAGTGGCAAAGCATTTTGTGTAAATATTTTCCTACTTCTTTAATTAAGTTAAATTAGATTTTCAGACTGGCCATTCATCACAGTATACTCAACTTCTGACTTATTCTATTTGTCACAGTATATATGTGGCTGACTTAGTTAAGTTCCTAACCAATAGTGACCTCAGTATGGACACAGTGAGAGTCTTAATGAAAGTAATGACATTGAATGTTAGGGAGAAGTGACCGGAAATAGTCATTGACTTGGGCTTGTATGATGTGAATGACAAACGTCTCTAATCAGCCAAGGGTTTAATGCTGTCCAGGTCTTGCTGGTTCGTTGGGAGACAGGTTAGGTACAAGACACTTCTCCACAGTTTAAAAAAAATGAAATTAAAAGGAATCCTCCAGCCTTCACTAGTTGCACGTAATCTCCTCCACACATTCCCTCTGACCCTCAATTGTCCCTAAAGGCCCGTCTTACCCCGTTGCCACCCTAAGTCCTGTCATGTATGTCGTCTAATTCATCAATATTTTAATTACATTTATTATGGAGTTTGGACTTTGAACTAGTGGCATGTGGGTTTACCTATGTTTATAAGGGGTTTTAATGATAATCTCAGAAGCATTCCTGTCACCGTAGTGAGTTTTGTTTTTGTTGAGAGACTTTTGCGAGCAAAGCAATGTGCAACAGGTTTCAGGTACAAGGTTCCAAGATGTATTTTTTTTTAGTTGAGGGGAAATATCCATAGGTTAAAGAAGCCCTTGTGATTTCACATTTTCAGAAGACTCAGCTGCAGAAGGATGTGTGCAATAATAATTTCGGATTGAAGGAAATGGTTTAAAACAATTAAGAAATATGTTCCCTGAATGCATGGAATTTATTTTTCAAGTTTCAAACAAGAAGTACTCAGTTGAAGTTCTGAAGGATTATTTGCAGTTCAAAAAGTTTAAACTTAGTTGTTGAAGACTCAAGGAAGAAGCTATCAAATTCTCAGTTATGGGAATTGAAGCCACTATCAAATTAAATCTTATAAAGGTAAAAGGGTAGAAATTCTTTGATCTGTGTAGGAGGGATGATGGGATTAATGGGAATTTAATTTATTGTGCATTTTGAAGATTTTAAACTTGTGTTTCATTTTAATAAAGGCAGAATTTGATGGAGAAGCTCAGCAGTCTGGCAGCGTCTGTGGACAGAAGACAGCATTAATGCTTCAGGTCTTGTGATCCTGCATCAGAACTGATGGTAGCTAGAATAAGGTGGTAATTATGTTAAATTTAGAGGGGAGGGTGTGGTGGGAAGAGGAGTAAATGATAGATGTAGAAGGGTTCCAAAGGGAGAGAAAGATGGTTTGACAGAAAAAGGGGCAGATAATGGTAAACCGGGGAGAAAGAAAAGCTGATAATAGGGAGCATTAGTAGGTGAAAATACACGGTGCAGGATACAGCCCGTGTGATTTCAGGGATGTGGAGGTGACTAAAAAAGATGTGGTAGAAGGTTCTCAGGATCTAAAATGATTGAACTTGATATTGAGTCCTGAAAGCAATAGGTTCCCGAAATGGAAATTAAGCTCACCCTGAGCCTTGTTGGAGTGCGACAGAAGATCAGAGGCAAAAATGTTGGTCAGGAAATACTGTAGTGTGTTGAAGTAGCAGGCAATCAAAAGTTCAGTGTCCTTTATGCAGATAAAATTCATGCATTTGGAATAAAAAAATGGACACCCAGTTCATGTTCTGTCTTCCCTTAATAGAGGGAGCCATACATTGTGAGCAGCGAAGGCAGTAGGTTAGATTGAAAGAAGTGCAGGTAAATTGCTGCTCCACCTGGAAGATGTGTCTGGACCCTGGGGTAGTGAGGCCACAGGAAGTAAAGGGACAAGTGTTGCACCTTCTACAATTGCATGTGAAGGTGCTATGGGGCTTTGGTGGTGTGTTTGGAGAAGTGGACCAGAGTGTCCTGGAGGGAATGGTCCCTGCAGAGACCTGATAAGGGAGGGGATGGAAATACGCATCTGGTGGTGGCATCCCTACTGGAAGTGGCAGAAATGGTGGCTTATGATTCACTGAATATGGATGCCAATGGGGTGGAAAGTGAGAGTGGGGGCATTGTGAGATTGAAGAGAGGAGGTGAGGACTGATGGTTACAACATGACTGAAGACTTTGTCAGCCACAGAGATGGAGAATCCTCGGTTGATTAGAAAAGGTCGACATTTCTGAAGCTCTCCTGCAGACGGTAGCACAATCAGAACAGATGTGACTGAGACAGAGAAACTGAGAGAATGGGATAGAGTATTTACAGGGAGCAGGGTGCAAGGATATATAGTCAAGGTGACTATGGGAGTCAGTGAGTTTGGAGTGGATATTGATGGCCGGCCTGTCCCCAGAAATGAAAACAGAAATGTCGAGGGAGTATATTGAGGAGTCGGAGATGGACCAGATGAAGGTGAGAGCAGAGTGAAATTGGAAGCAAATTTGATCAGTTCTTTCTAATTCTGTTTAAGAAAGGGAAGCAGTACTGATGATGTCTTCCATGTACCAGAGAAAATATTTTGGTGGGGTACTGGAATAAGGAATATTCTGAGTACCCTACGAAGAGACAACCAAAACTGAGGCTCATGCAGGTACCGTTGGGCACACCTTTGATCTGAAGTAAGTGAGAGGAGTTAAAGGAAAAGTTGTTTAAAATGTGGACAAGCTCAGCCTGGCAAAGAATGATGGTGATGGATGGGTGTGGTTCAGGCCTTTTTACTGTGTTATTTTAGTGGTATATGTTGATAGTTTGGTTTATTCTTCATTTCTTTTGCATAATAAGTTACTATTTTATTGTTATAATGAAATCTAAAACATTGTATGTTTGCAATTTAATGACAAATGTGTATTAAAACAAAATAAAAGTCTATTAAGCAAGACTTCCATGTGGAAACAGATTTGTCCATTAATATCAGCTAGGATTAAAACAGTCCCTTTTCTTATACCCATGTCCCTTAAGAAATTTATGACCCCCACTCATTCCCATGACCCTTTGTAGCTCCCTATACATACTTAGCACCAACTCATGCCAACACAGGCAGCCCACGCCCAATGCTGCTATCCAACAGGAGCAAACTTCGGGAGGTTTGCTAACATAAAGTTATGACTTCAAGTGACTTCAGAACTAAAAACACACTCCAATTAACACAAAACAACTTTCAATTTATTCAAATTCCTTCAACTAATCTCTTATAAAAACATTCACTTCTGCCCTTACTTCCGAATGGAAGCAAACATTGAAGATCTTCATCAAAATGCTCACTCAACATTGTGAAGATGACAGGTCAGGAGATCAGTCCCACAGTACAAAATTTCTAATGGCTTATATAAATGGGAGTACTGAAATACCTAGTACTTTTTTTTAAAATCCACAGATATTTTACTGACAGCCCTTTGAGAGTGTGAACTGCTTTTTGTCAGCTATAACTATATAGACAGATCTATATAGACTGAAGATTTGACAAGTGTAACACTTATTTTTGGCAGATCTAAACATGTGCTTATGTGCTTTTTAAGGCAAATTTCTTGATAACTTCTCACAGCTTCATTCTCACCACCTAAACCTCCAAGAGTACCTGACTGCACGGCCAATTGTAACTGATCTTTCCCCCTTACTAGGTCACCTGCTCCTCCCAAAATGTACCAGACCGTATCCACAGGGTGCATTGTCTCTCCAAAGGGCTACATAAAATAAATTATCTGAGACTCTGACCTGACCTGCTTTGCACACTTTGTGACCTCGGTGACAGGATATCAAAATGTTATTTAACTGGAGGCAGCTGACCATTTTAACAGCTAAACATCTCTGACTGAAATGTAGGCTAACCTCAAATACATGCCCATAAAAATTGGAAATTATACATTTGAATGTGGGGTATCTTATTTTTAGGGCTATCTGGCATATTTTTCTGGCAAAAATTTGATCAAAGGATACAACTTAAATGATGTGAGATTCACTATTCCAGTAAAATCAGTTGTGGCCAAACTTGGTGAAGAATTTCAGTTGACACATCTATTTTTGGTCATCAGTAACAACCACAATCATCTTTCAACCTTTATATTTTAATATGGTATTTAGATTCATAATAAACATTCAATTGCTTTGTATTATATTCTCAATTATAATAATGGCAAGCGTTGATCTGAAATTTCTGAATTTAACATGAAAAGAAATGCCAGAATCAGAAGAAGCATTTGCATAAATCAACAAAAATACTAAACTTCACGTCTAATTAATTACAACTAAAACAACAATAATGACCTTATTAATTCATGTTTGTAATTGCAAGACTGATTTGTAAGGTCTGATATTTATTTGGTAAATCGAGCTGATGTTTTGTGAAGTAATTAAGCACTTTCTCAGTTTAAATTGCATCATAAATATTCTGATTCAATCACTTTCCTGTTTTTTCTTTGTTTTGGGTATGCAATGGAAGAATTGTCGCAGTTCTTTATTTTAAACTTTAAGATAAGCCATCGTTCCCTCAGGATCCCATGTGAAAACGCTACCACATACAAATGTTATTTGTTGAAAGTTTCTTCAAGTAATTAGTGATCTCACTCTTTCAATTTCTCATGGGGTGTGGATCAGCTTCTGGATTCACATTTACACCCTTGCACTGAATGTGCTCCTGTTTCTGTGATCAGTACTGTCAATTTTAGCCTTACTGCAGCCCTCTTGCTTCTTGTGTCAGAAGCTTAGGGTCTCATATTCTATGCTAGAAATTTCAGCACATAGTGTGGGTTGACATTTGTGTATAACGTTGAGGAAGTGCTTCACTGTGGAAGATTGGATGATGTTAAGTTGTAGGCCTGTCTGACCATTTGATTGCAGAGCCATTTCAAACTAGAGTAAGAGGAGGCTCCAAGATTTTCCAGACAATATCCACCCCCATGAAAATTGACTATAGGTCTTATCAAACAGATGTTCACCTGCACATCTGCTAATGTGGTGTACCGTATCCGCTGTTCCTGATGTGGCCTCCTCTACATTGGGGAAACCAAGCGGAGGCTTGGGTACTGCTTTGTGCAACACCTACACAACAAATGACTGCACCTCCCAGTCGTAAACCACTTCAACACCCCCTCCCACTCCTTGGATGACATGTCCATCCTGAGCCTCCTCCAGTGCCACAACGATGCCACCTGAAGGTTGCAGGAACAGCATCTCCTATTTTGCTCAGGAACCCTGCAGCCCAATGGTATCAATGTGGACTTCAGAAGCTTCACAATCTCCCCTCCCCCGACCGCATCCCAAAACCAGTCCAGCTCTTCCCCACCTCCCTAGTCTTTCTCCCACTTACCTACTCCAACCACCTGAACCCCCACCCCCACCTCCTCCCTACCAGTCTCATCCCGCCTCCTTGACCTATCCGTGTTCCCTGGACTGACCAATCCCAACCCTAACTTCCTACTTACACACCTTTACTGGCTCCATCCCTGCCCCCTTGGCCTATTTGTCTCCTCTCCATCCATCTGCTCATTTATCCATCTTCTATCCGCCTCCGCTTCTCTCTCTATTTATTTCAAAATCCCCTTCCTCTCAACCATTTCTGAAGAAGAGTCCAGATCCAAAACGTCAGCTTTCCTACTCTTCTGATGCGGCTTGGCCTGCTTCATCCAGCTCTACACCTTGCAATCTCAGATTCTCCAGCATCAGCAGTTGCTACTATCTCTCTCTCTACAGATCTTTGGATTTTTATCACATTATGGGGTCTTGCTGTGTGCAAGTAATCATGGCTATGTTTTCTAGATGATGAATTTGTTGATGCATACTATTGGCTATAAAGCATAAAGGCAATGATATTTGCTATATAAATTAAGTTCTTCTCTCTTTAAGTCTGATTTCACAAACACTAATAAGCATAGAACTGGGACTGAATAAGGTGCACATCAAAGTTTTAACAGCAATGCCATGTTTAAATTACTGTGCTGGTAAGGGAAAGTAATGGCCTAAAGGTATTATCCCTGGATTGTTAATCCAGAGGCCCAGGTAAATATTCCGGGGACCTGGGTTTGAATCCCAACCTGGCTGATGGTGGAATTTGAATTCAACAAAAATCTGGAATTAAGAGTCTACTGATGACTGTGAAAGCATTGTGTCAAATGGGGAAACCCATCTGGCTCACAAATCTACTTTAGAGATGTCAGCTAAAGAAGCACATTGAGTGCGCTCTGAAATTGATCAAAATGAAATTGATTGCAGTCCTGCGAGCTGAACTAGGTTTAGATTAGAGACCAAGTGACCTTTCACTGAGTATCTGTAATATTGTTTTGTTAGCGTTGACTCTTTCTTTCCAACATTTGTAATGAGACTGTTTCAAATAATTTTTACATAGTATAAAATAGTTTGTGATGTTTTTGTGTAATAAACATCCTCTTTATTAAAAATGCACCGACAGCCTATTGTAGAAACGCTTGGTAACTGATCTCAAGAGTAAACAAAAAAAATACCTAGCAAGCCAGCTTTTATTGTGGGGTCTGGCTTACCCAGTATTACCACCAGGTGGAATGGTAATAATGTAAGTTATTAATTAATATGAATTAAGTGAACACAGAGCTTAAGTTGAAATAAGACACAGTTTTTGGAATGTAACCAAAAACTATTAAATTCAAAACTTTATAAATAATATTTTTGTAGGCAGAGGCCATTTGGTCATTGAATCTGCACCAACCCTCTGAAGAGCATCCCACTCAATCCATGTAATAGTGCATTTACCATGGCTATCCTACACATACTGGCCAACCCACCTAACCTGCACGTTTAGAACGTAGGAGGCAATCAGAGTATCCAGCAGAAACCCATCTACAGCTGGAACTGAACCCAGGCCCCTGCTGCTCTGAGGCAGGAATACTAACCACTGAGCCATTGGTTCACCCTGCTGAGTAGTACCTCTTGGTCAAGATACTGACATTATGATACAAAAGATGTAGTCAGTTGTTAATGCAACTCAACATGTTTCCAAGGCTTATTGTCTGAATTCTGGGCGATTCTGACTGATAAATGGGCCACTGACCTTGGGGGGAGGCTGTTATATCTCATTATGACTCATCAGGAAAGTGTAGAAAAATTAGACAGGTTGTTGAAGAAAACTTAACATGCACAATTGTAATGCAGATTACTGGGAAAAAGCACTTAAAATATTGGACTGTATTAATGTAGATAATTGAGATTTTCTCCATCTTCCTGCACTCCTGGTCATTTCAACAGCTCTAAAAGCCTATCTAGTGATTCATTAGGTATTTCCTCCCCTTCCTTTATGTAAGCCAACACAAATAGTGGATGGAGTGTGATAATGAAATGAAATTGAGAGAAACTCAGCCTCCTCCGTTTGATTTGCAACACCTCTGGGAACAGTAACATTCATTCAGACCTGAAATCCATCATTTAGCAAAGTGCTGTGGAGCCAACTAAGAATGTGTAGGAACCCAAGTGGAGGCTTGGGGACCGCTTTGCAGAACACCTCCGCTCAGTTCGCAATAAACAACTGCACCTCCCAGTCGCAAACCATTTCCACTCCCCCTCCCATTCTTAACATGACATGTCCATCATGGGCCTCCTGCAGTGCCACAATGATGCCACCCGAAGGTTGCAGGAACAGCAACTCATATTCCGCTTGGGAACCCTGCAGCCCAATGGTATAAATGTGGACTTCACCAGCTTCAAAATCTCCCCTTCCCCCACCGCATCTCAAAACCAGCCCAGTTCGTCCCCTCCCCCCACTGCACCACACAACCAGCCCAGCTCTTCCCCTCCACCCACTGCATCCCAAAACCAGTCCAACCTGTCTCTGCCTCCCTAACCTGTTCTTCCTCTCACCCATCCCTTCCTCCCACCCCAAGCCGCACCTCCATCTCCTACCTACTAACCTCATCCCACCTCCTTGACCTGTCCGTCTTCCCTGGACTGACCTATCTCCTCCCTACCTCCCCACCTATACTCTCCTCTCCACCTATCTTCTTTTCTCTCCATCTTCGGTCCGCCTCCCCCTCTCTCCCTATTTATTCCGGAACCCTCATCCCATCCGCCTCTCTGATGAAGGGTCTAGGCCTGAAACGTCAGCTTTTGTGCTCCTGAGATGCTGCTGGGCCTGCTGTGTTCATCCAGCCTCACATTTTATTATCTAAGAATGTGTAGAATTCTCTTCACAGTTCTCTAACTTACCCTTCGGGAAAAGGGAGATTCTACTCAAGTTAGATAAAGTATTGGCAGGCAGCATGCTGGTCAGCTTGATGTTATTTACACTCTTTCCCAATAAAGCCTGGACCTATGCCCCCCGTTCACATCCCCACCCCAGTATCCACTCAAAGACAAATGAAGCACCTCCCTGTCAGAGTCTGAAGAGCTCACTCTGTTAGGATAACATCACTGGGGTTGGAAAATAGGCTAAGAAGTGTCAATGTACTTCATGTTTGCTGACCGCATCAACTGAGCGGGTAGCGCTCTGGACATTGTATAAAGTAAAATGTCAGAGTATGTTGACAGTGATTTGGTGGGCTGGAAACAGAACGCAAGAAAGAAGAGTCAAAATAGGATCTTTGAAACAATGGGGAGCATGACAATGCAAATTCCAGAAAGTGGAGCTAGGTAACCGAAGAACCAGCAATCTGACCTCCTGCAACTAAACCTGCAATAATTTCTGATTGTGTATTATAACAATGGTACATAATCTGCCAGACTGCCTTGATTGGCTTACAGAATATAATCATTCCTGGATTCTCAATACCCTACATATTTATAAACAGCATGGCCTCAATTAGATATAGTGCACAATTATTTCTGGGTATTAATTACTCCACATATAAGCAGTTTGACCTTTTTGATTAGATTACAGTGTGTGATCACTCCTGAGTATTAATTACTCCGTATACAAACAGACCAGCCTCTTTGATTAGATAACAGCCTGTAATTAGCCTGGGGCAAGTATATCCTTTACTAATAAAGAACCATGCTCTTATCTCTTGTTTGTTACAAATTCAGAGGCCTCAATGATGTATCCCAATTTTGAAAGGATCACCATCAATCTATTACATTCGCTGTAATATACCAAAGTATCTCAATTAGGATAACATTTTGGTCTGATGTATATTTTCTGTACAGTGAAAATATCACACACTTTCTTTTTGAACAATCTCAGTAGAGGCAGTGCACTGTCTTTGGAATTCAAGGTCATAAGGGTAAAATTTTCAAACACTGTTGAGTCGGTTGCCAATAGTTGGAGAGTTCCAGGGTTTTCAGACATATAGTGCTTCTGCATTGACTGTTTTTAAAATCAAACCTCTCGTTTTAAGAAGCAGCACTCAAAACATTGATTTTAAAACATTCACCTTGTTGTTCCAGTTTTATTTTCAAGTCATCTTAGTGCACAAAATGTTAATGAGCTAGATTTTGAATCAAGCTCGTGCAAATAATTATCATTCAATAATGATATCCTTTAGTTTCTCAGCAACATCTTTAATACATTACTGTAAATCTCCTGATATGATATATCTTTTTGTTTAATATAGATTATAGTGTAAAGGTTTTGGAAAAAAATGGAAAATAATAAATACATTTTGGTATCTATGTATACAAGCTAACTTCTAAAGTGGATCTGGGTAGGTTATGGACAAGGCTAGAGAGGAATTGTGTTTCCTACTACAAGATGTACCATATAATTTTATGCACTAAATGTTGAAAATATAATCAGAAGAATTGACCAGGGGAAGATAATAAGCTGACAGTGTAAATGAGCATTGTTACGTACATTGACAACCCTCGAAGTGACTCAATAACAGTAAGTTATCAACTGAATCACTTAATTCAGAATCTTCTTGCTACTCAGCTTAATTCTCCCCAGGACATATTTCATTGATGATTTCATCAATGCTTTATGTTTAATTCTCCCCAGGACATATTTCAATGATGATTTCATTAACACTGGATAGTTAAAGGGGGAGGCAGGTGGTGTGGAGGTGATAGCCATACCCATTTTGTTTGATGAAAAGCTAATGGTATTTTATTTACTACTAAATGTGTTTCCTCCTGCCCTGAACTCACTGTACTAAAGGATGCAATGGATACCAATATCCTCTAGTACATTGGTCTCCTTCATCCAGTGGCCTGCCAGCGTGGTCAACTTTACTTGGATGCATTTCAGAAGCTTCCATCACATGTCCTACCACCTCCAACTGCCACACTCCTACAGTTCTGCCATTGCACACCTGACATGTATACCCTGTGCACTGTTTTCCCTAGAACAGTTTTGATTGTGAACAGATTCCTGCTACCTAATTAACAATTGTTAACTCTATTAAACTTTTGCTTCCTGGATTGTTATTGTTGCATAGGATACTCTATGTATTTGAAGAAGAGGAGTATTCAAGGATCTGGAGATCGGGCTAGCAAGGAGTGGCATATGAATTTCTGCTTAGGAGGGGCAGTAACAAAATGATGGATCAAAAAGGTGCTTTTACTGTGTTCTAATGAACCCATAATTTTTTAAATCCACAATATACAGCACAAAAACAGGCCATTTGACTGAAATGGACTTTGTTTTCTTTTACACTTAACAAAAACATTCAAAGAAAATTCAAAGGCTCCTCTTTTGATGTTCCTGGGATCTTTATTATTACTTGTTCCCTAAACTGACCAGAGTTTAATTTTAAAATTGCTTTTGACTCCAGGAGCCCAATCAGAGGTTGATAATCATGGACTCCAGAGAACCAGTATTACAATTTATTCGTAATGCGGAGGTACCGGTGTGGGACAGAGGCGGACAAAGTTAGACTTCACCTGATGAAGAAGCAGCACTCCAAAAGCTTGTGATTTCAAATAAACCTGTTGCACTATAACCTGGTGTCTTGTGACTTCTGACAGTTTATTCAATCATGAGGGATGGGCATTACATTTGAACCCAGTCATGTCCGAGTTCAGCATTCAGGCTTTCGGCAGACATTACAATCATAATTGGAAATCCTGACTGATCTTCCAAACTGTGCATCAGCCAAAACCCACCTGTCAAAGACACAGGGCTAGTTGTGACACAATTACCTTTCCGACTTACAGCTGTTTTGTACAGAAGTCCTAGTTGTGATGCTTTGTTTTCAGAAGGAGCCTATGTGTTTTTATCAGGGTTTGCAAACAGTTAGTGTCCATTGAGAAGGGAAAAGCTACATTTATTTTCACTGTGGCAGCACTGTGTAGTATGTACAGGATGCATTGCAACATGTCACCAAGGCTTCTTCCATAGTACTTTGCAAAGCAGTGACATTTGTGATGCTGAAGAACAAGTTTTGCAGGTACTCGGGAAGACCGCACTTGCAGATTCCCCTCTAAGCCACACACTATTCTGGCTCAGAAATAAATCATTGCCATTCCTTCACTATAGTTGTGTCAAAAGCCTTCTGAACAGCACTGTGGGTGCAATTACATCACATGAACCACAATGACTCAAGAAGGCAGTTCACCACCCACTTTCTCAAAATGTAATTAGCGACGGACAATAATTTCTGGCTTAGCTAAAAATACCCACTTCCTGTCAACAAATGAAAGAATTGCTATCAAGAGAAGTGCTCAACAACTCATTGCCAGTTTACCACTTCCAGTTTACTAAATGTATTCTCCAGTCTGGCTCTAGCCAATTGTTTAACTGTAATATTAAATCAGTGATTACTTGTGTCAAGGGAATGTCTCATACTCAAACTGCGACATCATGACAGAAGATGAGTAGCACGGTGTGAAAATACTGGCATTTTCCCTCTGAAGCCAATTTAATTCCAGCTAAAACAACTGTTTGTAATTCAGTTCCTTCTGACATCTTTTACCATTATCAAATTTTTACCAAATCCGATATTCCTCCGTTATTTGTGAGGGTTCTGTTCCCGAAAGCCACCATAAATGACAAAATTTGTGAGTGCGGATGTCATTAAAAGTAAGTCACAAATACGTCAAATCTTGGAAATACCATTTTCACCCATGCATGTGTAATTTTGTTGCTACTTATTTCTTGGTGCAGTCAGGCAAATTCACAATTTGTGATTTTGCAGATACAGAGAATTTACTATCTGATGTTTAATAATTTAGGATAGAATGGAGTAGAAAATCCTTTTTTGTCATGTTATGAATGTTGGATAGGAAAGCAAACTCAGCTTTAATTGATTACCTTTAAAAAAAGAAAGATTTGTATTTATGATGTGTTATCCACAGCCACCTGGACAAGTTTGGATTACATTTGAAGTGTAGCTACTGAAACTTGAAAAGGGAGCAGAAGTGGTTGGAGTGACAACTGGAATGTTGCATCAGTTCAATGGAGAATATTGACCTGAAATTGGGGTTAAGACTAACTTGGGATGGAATGGAGAAAGTGTCAGTCTGAAGTGTGTCGTTATCAGAGTTAAGAATGTTCCATCTCAATGACCATGAACACAATGTGAAAATATTGACTTCCTCAGCAATGACATCCTTTACTATAACAAGACAAAAATCCACTGAATTTCTTTTTCAAAGTATATGGGTGTCATATGCACTAAGTTCACAACTGACAAGATATACAAAACATTAGATATGTATTTTCACTCACCAGAAGATTGGGATTATTTGTAATTTCAGTGATCTTAGTTTCATTGGCTTTCCAAAACCCAGCATGTTCCAAGATCTAACATATCACTGTGTCACCCACCTCTTTCCCATGTTGCACTGTTTTACTGTTAATTCCTCATCTGCCCTGGTTAAAGACAGGGTGTTAGGTGGCACAGGCCTGTGAGAAATTGATTTGAGAGAACCGCTGCGTCTAGAAATTTTCTATTTGCTCCTTTGTCATTGTGCGCAGGTGGTGTGGTAATGCTCATTGACAAGACTGAAGTGCCCAAATGCACCAACAAACAAGTAATTACAATGTTTAATAGACAATTACTGAGAAAAGTATGTTGCATAAAGCTGACAAACACTAGTTCTAGTGAGTTACTAAATTGTACAGCTATATCAATTTTAGAGCTAGGACTGAGTCATTCAGTTGGTCAATTTTGTTTCAGCATTCAATTAGATTGTATCTGTTCTGGGACTTTAATTATATTTGCCTTTGTTTGGTTCCATAATTCTTTCCATTGACTGACTAAGCTATACCAATCTCAATTTTGAAATTTTCAATTGATCTTACCTCAAAGGCTTTTAAGGGGAGACAAATTCGAGATTTCACGAATGGTGTAATAAGACAAGTTTTGTAACAACCCCATTTGCACAGAAGGAAATTGCAGCTTTTGACAGTATTAACTTGCTCAGTCACTGATAGAAACTGTTCAATTTCACGTGGGCCAGGTACAGTGCAGTATTAAAAGTGTCATGTGAGGAATGGCACCCACTGAACAAGCATAGCATTCAGCTGCAGTCTGACTTGCAATTGGTGATCTAGACATTTTCTGGTGGATGGATGGAGGGCGGTGATGGCCTAGTGGTATCATTACTGGACTGTTACTCCAGACACCCAGATAATGTTTTGGGGAACTGGCTTCAAATCCCGCCACGGCAGATGGTGGAATTTGAATTTAATAAATATCTGGAACTAAGCGTCTGAAGATAACCATGAATCCATTGTCAATTGTTGGAAAAAACCATCTGGTTCACTAATGTCCTTTAGGGATGGAAGCTGCCATCCTTACTTGGTCTGGCCTACATGTGACTCCAGTCCCACAGCAATGTAATTGACTCTTAACTGCCCTCTGGGCAATTAGGGATGGGCAACAAATGCTGCCTGGCCAGTGACGCCCTGTTCCGGTGAATGAAGAAAATAATGCAAAAGTGACGAAGTCAGTGATTCATTAAGGAGCAGGGATGGAATTACCAGAAACTTCCACCGCTTCACACTGCCTGCCTCATTACAATGTTTAAGTTTGTGGATTAGTGGGAAAGATTTGTCAGCCTCATTTATGTCATGCAATCGATGTGAGATCAACGCAACGCATTTAGTTATAAGAGCTACGACTTGATGTATTTTGTATATCAAGTCACTTGATTAATAATGTAACCAATCTCATGAGTTGCTCAATCGAAACTTGCTTTGGTGAGTTTAACGTTGCACTCCTTCATTCATGTGCAAATCGGTCACCAATATCAGATGACAAAGAAATACCTGACAACTTGCAATTTTCCACAAATTGCTAGACAATTTGCACTGTTTGCCATTAGCTTCCCAGAAATGCGAGCTCACCCTCCTCGTGAGTTTTCAAGAAATTGCTGCATTTGCATATTAATTACCAAATAAACATGCTGCAGAAATTAGGGCTGGTACTTATCAGCATAAGCATCCTTTTAATGGGGAATTTTATGTCCCTATAATACTACACAACTTTTTCACCCCAAAATAAAATCACTTAACGGCTGAAGTTTCATTCTGAGTAATTTAATCTTGGAAAATTTTTACTTTCAATTTTGACTTTTCCACCCTCAATGGAGCTCCCACCCTTATCTCAGAATCTCCCCTCCTGTAGGCTTGACAGGACTGAGCAAGGAAAATACAAGCCAAAGGGAATGAACAGATAAAGAACCAGTAGTGCATGGATATGAACATACTAGTCGTCCTGGAGGTCCATTTTAAAGTTTCTCAGGCAAGTGTATATCATCGATAAGTTTTATGGGTTTTTCCTCTTGGGAAGCAAAGGGTGGCTAACTGCCTAAGATTACTGGGGAACTGTCCTGCATTCCATGGCCTGGTTGAGTCCTGTTGGGACAGTTTCTCCTGTAACTCCATTCTCTGTGCACGTGCAGAACAGCTCCTCAAATGCAATCTCTTTCCACTCCAGTAACTCCAATGGCACAAGAGATAATGGGAACTGCAGATGCTGGAGAATCCAAGATAACAAAGTGTGGAGCTGAATGAACACAGCAGGCCAAGCAGCATCTTAGGAACACAAAAGCTGACGTTTCGGGCATAGATCCTTCATCAGAATCCACGCTTTGTTATCTTGGAAACTCCAATGGCACAACCTTCCTTTGGTCTTACAGGAATTTTCACTCTCCACTCCACCCACCACCCTTTCTCCCTTGTTCCTATAACTCCGTCATGCCTCTACTCCCCCTCCTGCAGCAGGAAATTGGTTGCAACTGTCTTCCTTAATTTACAACGCTGGGTTTACAAGCCTACCTGCAGGTGCGATGCATCAAAAGCAAAATGATGTGCCTGCTGGTTTTCTGAAATAGAAATACCAAATGCTCCAGAAACTGACAGCATCTGAGAAACAGTTAAATTTCCAAGTCCGACATGACTGATCTTCAAAGCTCCAGTCTCTCTCCAATGATGATGCCAGGCCTGCTAAGATTCCCCAAACATTGTTACTACTATAGTGCAATACAATCTTAAGAAGTTACTTCTTCCACCATGAGTGGGGACTACTCAAGTCACTGTTAAAAATGATTTAGCCACTAACAGGAATTAAATTATTTGTTCTTCTGTTCACAAAATATCAACAACAACATCCAATGAAGTGTAAAAGATTGCTAAAATGTTTTTAATTGCTGCAGGGATTGATTGGTTGTATTTCCTGAAAATTCCTCATACCACGTATCTTGTATGTGTCCCATTCAAACATGCCTACTTTAATAATTCCCTCCACTTTAGATATTGGATCTAATTAAAGAGTCAAGAACAGGGAATACTCAAAATCAAACTCTTGTAGTAATATCTACTTTGGGAAGGATTACTCATCTGCAAACTGCATGTGCTTTTGCAATTACTTCATACATTTAACAAAATTGCCATGGCTATTTATCTAGTTAATTAAGTTCATCATTTAAAGCTGCCTTCACAAAAGGGCAACATATCAGGCATCAGACAATAAGAAATATTCACAGCTGAACTATTGCTGACTGCAGTGTCCAGAACACTACTCGCCCTTTTTCATTCAAAGCTGATCTACTTTGAAAGATGAGAACATAAAGTCAGTTAACACCAGAGGAGAAATTCAGCGACCTTGAAGTTGCACTGAATCTAAACTGCAAAGGGGAAGGATGATTAATTATGACTTCGGAAAATGATAATTAAATCATTTTACCAATAGTGAAAATGGATTGTTGGCAAGATGACTGTGACAGCGCTGGTCTAACAAAGTATTTTAAAAGAGAATTTGATATCTCTAGGGGACTGAAAGAACTCTTGTTCAGCATCAATCACTTCACATCTTTCAAAGTATCACAAAATTTTATGTTAAATATAGAGATAATATTAAGTGACCTGTCAATATACATTTGTGTAAAAGATAACTTGAGACAAACTCTGCTGAGAACCCTTCAATTGGGTCAAGGAACACTCATACTTTTCCTACGTAGCAGTAAATGTCATGGTATTCCATCTTGAACAGTAAGAGAACCTTCAGTTCTCTAATTAGGAAATGGTAGTGCATGTTGATGGAATGAACAATATTACAATCTTCAGTCTTGAAGCTCTGGGAAACTGAATTCAAAGCTGGGTGATTTAGGGAGTTTAGGTAATAGTTAGCTTAAATTATAATAGCTGTTGTATAAGGGTGGAAGGGTCAGAAAGGATTAATACTGAGTAGCGTATTAAACACTGCAATGATGCAAAATATATTTGTGGGCTTACAATTTGGGGTAGTCAAGTCTGACATCCAATTCCTTCTCATGGAAATTGTAGTAATATCTGTATCAATGCAACTTGTAACTAGTTGCAATAAATTAATTATAATAAACTAGCACTAAAATAACTAGTACAATAAAATATCTTCTGATCAACACAGGATCGCCTTCCAGTTAATTCAGTGAGTGGCTTTTCTCTACCACACTAGACAAAGCAGGCCCAGTGCACACCTACACTTAAAGAGATGGTGACTGCAAATCCTACTCTAGGATGAGCTGCAAACTTGGTTTAACTGCACATATAACATGGTGGGTAGTTGTGTGGCCTCCATTTAGCTGTCTCACTTTATATGCTAGCAACAATGGAGGTCTAATGATTTTTTTGACATCTTCAAACTCAGCTTTAAATTATCTGTTCATGCGGACAGTCAGCAGAAGGAAACAGATGAGCATTTAAGAACCTTTATGGAAAAGTTCCTTATGGCAAGAGTCAACAGGAAGTACAGAGAGTCAATTGTTATGGACCTTGTAAGATGATGTGCTGCAAATGGAAAGTGAGAGATTTCCTGGAGAAGGAATATAAGTTACTTCAAAGCAGAGACAGTCTGCCTCAAGACTGCATTGGTCTGAAGTCTCTGATCTGAGACTTTCAATTGTGCAGGTAAAATCTCTCGTGGCCAAAGGAAATTATTTAAAAATGGTGCAGTTTGACAGGCTATCAAAGCAAAAAACCAAGGAAATTACTTCCATCGCTGACTGAATGATGCCACCATGGGTATAGGGGCACCACAGTTCCTGGCTACAGTAAGTGAAATAAAGGGTGACAAAAACAATTTAATCTGGGGTGGCAGACCAGAAACAATGCAAAGAAAATATTAAAACAACAAAATGTCAGATTAGCATCTGAAGCAGTGTTGGTCTAACAGGAAAAGATAGGGGACTTTATTAAAGCTTCAGAAAAAGGTCTTCATTGATATTGCATTAAAGGTGGGAAGGACTTGATTAAGGTATGTGGGACAGGTGTCCTCCAGTGTTATCAAATGATTGACCAAGGGGCAACTGTTCAAACATTTCAGAGGGCTTTCTAGTCTCATGGTGGAATTTAAGCAGAAGATAGAATCCATCAAGATGCGCAATGTTGGTGTAAAAGATTTGGTTCAGATAGCTCAAGATGTAGTATAATGGATTGGCAAAAATGTTTTGTATTACTGCTAATGCTGACACGAGTTGAGACTGCAAGATCAGCAAGGTTTCTGGACAAACATAAGCAGCTGATGCGTCAATTGATGAATCGAAAACTAATGTCTCTCAGAACGCAAAGCAGTCAACATGATGGGCTGAATGGCCTACTTCTGCACCATGAAACTTCCATGATTCTGCAAAATAGTTCTGACAGATTTTTGTCCAATGTTAGACGATGAGGTGACACAGAAGAAACAAATTCAAGGACAATATGTTTTTCTTTTATTTTCCCAGGAGGAGTCCTCAGTAATATGACATATACTGTGGAAATCCAGAAGCAATATTCAAATAGCAGAACTGTGGAAGGTGAACACATTGTTTCAGTGATATTACAATTACCGAGTGTGAATGAAGAATATCTAAATCAAACAGCACGTTGAAGGGAAATGTCTGCATTGTTCAGTATAAGTCTACAGGCAGGTCGAGGGAGAGCGAAAAAATGTTGCCATCGATTGAAGATGTGGCGTATTCAACACTGTGGAAGCCACCACTGAGAAGGGACATTCAACTAATTAAGTCATCTCCAAAACACTCAGCATTCAGCAAAGATGAAATTGACTGTTTCAGCAGGACAAATATAGTCTATGAAGGAAAATCATGAAATCAAAAGTCTTCTAGTTCAAAGGCATCTTTGAACCTCGCACATTAAGAGAAGAAGAATCCACATTAAAACTCATCAACCCAGAGAGCTACCAATCCTCCAAGTACAAAGAGAAAACATTGTGGAAGAATGATAACATCAGAAGGTGGACTGGATCTGGGAATGTGGGTGCATACAAAAATATATATCAATAATGGAAAAATGCTTGGAGAGTGAAGATATGTGAGGGTGTGAAATGGTTAGTATTGAGGAATATCTGAAGCATGACACATTATGCTGATGTCATCTGGATTTATAGGCAGAACAGTTTAAGATTTTAGAGGATTTAAACCTAAAATCCAGGTCCTCTTCATCATCTCTTTAACAATGGACCAGATCTTCTGATAGAATCATTGTTGTAGCAGTGTAGATAGGAACAACATGTAAAAACCATGTAGTACTCTCAGCCTAGCTGACTCAGGAAATGTCTATGAAGTTAAAACCTTCAGTGGTCAATTACCTACTGTCTGGAGCTATGTAAAGATCCCCACATTGAGTCAAAGTAAGACACTTTGGAGGGTTCTGACTGACTTATATTAATGATGACAACCCAATAAAAAATAGAGAGAAATTTAAAAGTACGTTAGCACCTCAGTAGCAATGACAGGCAATTAAACAACTCACTGGAGGAAGGTTTACACAAATATCTCTATTTTCACAATGGGAGAGCTCAACACATCAATAGAAAGGTTGGGCAGAGGCTTTCGCAACAATCCTCAGCCAGAAGAGCTGAGTGAAAGATATATCTTGACTTCCTTCTGCGGTCCATAGCATATTGGATGATCATGTTCAGCCAATTTGATTCATTCTACATAGTACCAAGAAACAGCATGTTGGCAGCAGTTCTGAAGACCTATTTTTCCATAATTTACTACACACCGAGACAAACTGTTTCAGCACAGCCACAATACCAGCATCTACCCAACCATGTGGAAAATTAGCACAGTGTGTGCTGTGCACCAAAGTCAGACAAATACAACCTGGACAATTACTGACCCATCAATTGCCCATTAATGATCAGTCAACTAAAGGAAGGTATCATCAACAATACGATCAACCGCATAAGCTCAGCAATAACCTGCTCACTGATGGCAGTTTCAATTCCAGCAGGGCCATGCAGTTCCTGAACTCACTACAGCATTTGTCCAAACATTGACAAGAGGGATGAATTTCAGAGGTGAGGGGAGAGTGACTACCCTTGACATCAAGACCACAATCAATGAAATATGACATTAAGAAGTCCTAATAAAATTGAATTCAATGTGAATCAGGGTGAAAACCCTCCACTGGCTAGAATTATACTTGGTGCTAAAAAGGATGGCTGTGGTTTCTGGAGGTCAGTCATCTCAGTTCAGAACATTCGCTACAGGAGTCCTCAGGGCAGTGTCCTCTGCCAGGCTTCATCATGACCTTCCCTTCTTCATAAAGCCAGAAGTGGAAAAGTTCATTGATGGTTCCACAATGTTCAGCACCATTCATGATACCTAAAACATACTGAAGCAGTCCATGTCCACATGCAACAACCCCTGGACAGTATCTAGCTTTTAGCTGACAAGTGGCAAGTAACATTCATGCCATACAAATGACAGGCAATATCCATCTCCAACAAGAGAGGCTCTAAGCAGCATCCCTTTACATTCTGTGACATTTCCATCTCTAAATCCCCCATGGTCAACATTTTGTGGGTTACCATTGACCAGAAACTCACCTCCGCTAGCCTTATAAATACTGAGGCTATAAGAGCAGGCCAGAGGCTAGAAATACACAGCAAGAAATTCACCTTCTGATTCCCAAAGCTTGTTCACCATCTACAAGGCATGGTGGAATATTTCCGACTCGCCTGGATGACTGCAGCTCTAATCTCTCTCAAGAATCTTGAGACCACCCAGGACAAAACAGCCCGCTTGATTAGCTTCACATCCACAACCATCCACTCCCTCCATTATTAATGCTCAGTAGTAGCGGTGTATACTTTCTACAAGATGCACTGTGGAAATTCACCAAAGTTTCTTAAACGGACCTTCCAAACCCACGATTAGTACTATCTAGAAGGATAAGAGTAACAGATACATGGGAACACCACCACCTGTATGATCCCCCCAAGTTACACTGCGCCTGACTTGAAAATATATCACTGTTCCTTCCATGTCACTGGTTTAAAACCCTGCAATGCCTCCATGATGGTAAGTGTAGCTACAACAAATAGATTGCAACTGTTCAGGAAGGTAGCTCACCATCATCTTCTCAAGGGCACATGGAGAAGGGCACTTGCTGGCCCTGCTGGAAGTATCCACATCCCAAGTATTGTTTTTTAAAGCCCTTCACAGTAATCCTTTGATATTATCATAAACTGGGCCATCTGAATTTTCTTTTGTCTGGTCAGACCGCAGAGGTGAAAGGTTTTGACTATATTTACTGAGTTTAGTTAAGAGCCACTTCAATCAGGCACACAAATGGTTGACCATTGAAACTCAGATAATTAACATCAAGCCATTCTTCTAATTACTTTTAATGAATTAATTTTGATTTAAATAACTTTATTCTGTTCTTCTTATGTTTTTTTTTTGAACTGCACGAGGGGCACAAACCAATTGCAGTCATTTCCAATGCATCAGCTTTGTTATCCAACTTATTACAAATCTCTGTGTAATTAGTAAATTGGTCACAGATAGGACTCTGTTATATCCTGTCAGAGACAGTCAATAATGGCAGCAAGAGGAAGAAATTCAGGTGGACCAAGGTGTGCTTTTGACTAAATAAAAACTAAAAGAAGTGCAGATACTGTAAATCAGGAACAAAAGCAGAAAATGGTGGAAAAGCTCACTCTGATTTCTCTCCACTGATGCTCCCAGACCTACTGAGCTTTTCCAGCAATTTCTGTTTTTGTACTTTTGGCTATCACGCTCTAATTCCTGATATAATAAGGTATAACTTCATGAGAAACTCTTTCAGACAGAAAGCAAAATAGATTGGTAGCACAACCTGCCCAGCCAAGTTACATTTCAAGGGTGAGCTTGCAAGAATCCAAAGTAGTTAACGTGTTTATTGTGATAATAACTATTACTCCTGACTGACCTGGCTGTCGGATAATTAAAACTGCTGGTGTTTCACTGTATAAGTTGAAAACAGTTTAAAGTTTTACCTTCAACACCTTGTTTACAGTTCATTAAAATGGTGACTAAATGCCCTTAACATTTTGCAGACGCAATGTTGTCCTTTGAAACTGAAGCCTACAAATTCTGAACATCCTGTGGTCTTTGCTGAATTCGTTGCCTTCTGTCAACTAGGTAACATGGTGTCACAATTATGTTCAGCACTTTCAGCAGTAGAAAGGAAGTGTTGTATGATGTGCCTGTTCGTTATAATGTATGAGCTGCTGCAAATATGTAAGTTTTTGCTACCGTCCTCTTTAAGTGCAGGATACTACAGGGCCATTTTGGATTTGTGTGTTCGAGGAAAATCCCTTTACGGCTGGTGATGATACTGTGGCTTTAAAAGGTGCATTTTGTCCTGTTATTTTGTGAAGAGAGATTTTAAAACTGAGGTGCTGAGTTGTCTGTGTGTATCTAATGAAGTAAACAGAGTGTGTCAGCTTGTTTTTTGAAAGTTGGGACAATAGAAGTAGCTTGAACGAGCGGGGTCAAGTTTCCACAGAGCCAGGATTTTTAGTTTTAGCTTTGCTAGGGTATTGAAACTGGATGTGGAAGCTGTTTTTCCCATCTCTGTTATAGACAAATGCTGGGGGTTATTTTCCTGCTATTTGAATTGCACGTGAGACAATCTATTTTTCTGAATTTGCTATTGCCAAGGGTGTGTTTTTGGGATGTTACTAAATTCGAATGGTTACTGATCAACAGTTTATTCATTTTTTATTCTGTTAAGCTTTCCAATGGAGTTGTTATTTCAATTTCTTCTTTCTTTTGTTGTGTTTTAATTGAAGTGTATGATTAAAGTGGTGTTTTGCTTCAAATTTGGTAGTTTGACCAATTGATTTGCATCCAGTGCAACACACCTGGAACTTGCCTTTAAAATATGAAAAAGTTACAGCTAGGCTATCTTCTTAATACGTTTTGAGTGTTTGGTCTGGATCATAACAGGCCTAATTGGAAGAGTTAACAAGATATTTTGAGTGCATGTTAATAACTTATTATGGGTTACATTCATATATTCGACATTGTTGCATGGATTTTGAGGAGAATCGGATGTTGAGTCTCAGCTCTTTGTGGTCCTGAGCTGTTCTGACACAAGTTTGTATGATCTCTTAAAAGCAGATGGCACCTTGACACTCTTCAATATTATCCCTTTCATAACCATATACAACAGGAAACAGTGCAAAAAAAAGAGAGCTTTCAACATTTGATAATTAATCTATTGCAAAGTATAAGTCTGTGTTGATGTTAGGTGTGGACAGGGTAATACTCAGAATTGAGGGAGGGACTCCCCTAATCTCTTTACCCTTCACATCCCATCTCAAACATACACTGACCAGTCTCATATAGAAATAAGAACCACTTGGTGAGATTCAGGAGGCAGTTGATAGCCATGAACCTTTACAGCAACATGAATTAGTATGTTAAGAAGAGGAGAGTAATGGATAAACCCAAAGGATTCAGTAAAAACCAGCTGAGTGGGCAGCTACACTTGCCCTTTAGGGTTTCTGATGCTTGTCGTAGTTTCATAATGAAGCATAATCTCCCCTCCCCTACCACATCCCAAAACCGGCCCAGCTCGTCCCCACCTCCCTAACCTGTCCTTCCTCTCACCTGTCCCCTCCTCCCACCTCAAGCCCCACTGCCATTTCCTACCTACTAATGTCATCCCGCTCCCTTGACCTGTCCTTCCTCCCTGGACTGACCTATCTCCTCTCTAACTCCCCACCTCCACTTTACTGGCTCCATCCCTGCCTCTTTGACCTGTCTGTCTCCTCTCCATCTATCTTCTCCTCTATCCATCTTCTATCCACCTCCCCCTCTCTCCCTATTTATTTCAGAACCCCATTCCCCTCCCCCATTTCTGAAGAAGGGTCTGGGCGTGAAAAGTCAGCTTTCCTGCTCCTCTGATGCTGCTTGGCCTGCTGTGCTCATCCAGCTCTATATGTTGAAACAGAATGCCTGCCTGGTCTAGAACAAGGAGACAAAAATATAAGATTAAATGTGAAATATTTAGGATAGAGAACCATTTTTATCTTACTGCAGCTGGTTGAGAGGATGCAACCTGCATGACCAGACTGATTGAAGTAGGGACCTTGTCAATGTTTATGAAAAGATTAGATAGGTGGAAAGAACAGTAAAGGTTTACAGGAGCAGAGTGAACACTGGGGATTTTACTGGCTGTGAATGGGAAATATTTGGAGGGATATGCGGGCAGGTGGGGTGAGTTTAGTTTAGGATTACGATCAGCATGGACTGGTTGGACTGAGGGTCTGTTTCTGTGCTTTATGACTCTATGACTATGACATCATCGTGGATTGGCCAGATTGAATGTAAGTGATATGATTTATGTGGGTTTCGCTGACAAAAATAAAAGAGAATTATTGAGAAAGATCACAATCTCTGACCTACATTTAGAGAGAAAAAAAACTACGAAAATTGGAGTGCAGGCAACTACAGGCAATTTAAAATTCATTTCTGAAGAATCTGATAGTCCCTACAAATCGTTGATGATCATTTCACTTGTGAACAATCTGTGCATCCACTTCCTGATCACCAACTTAGACAGCTGATAAATTAATTGAGAAAAACCTGGCCTAACTTATGATGTACTATATTGCTAGTTTCATTGACTGAATCAAATATTGGTGTATTAGAATCCACAAATATCATAGACTTCTGAGTAATCTAGTTTACTGCAAAAAAAAGACACAGTGAACACTGCTGTCAAACACAAAGGGGGAAAGTAAGTAATATTTTGGCTATATTCCCTGAGAGAGAAAGCCAAAATATTATAGATTTGAACATCAGTTTCACCAGTACATTGGTTCGAACTTCAGTGTTCTTATTACTTGTGCATCTATGTAGCCAACCTCACATGCCAGCTTGACACTTTGAAGACCATCATGGGAATACAGAAAGTCTGTCCCTAATACAGATAATGGACACTTAATACCCTTGGCATTGCTGAGAATTGAATGTAACTATTTTTTTCACAAACAAACAAATGCTGATATTCCCAGTTTGCTTAATCAGGGTCCATCAAATATTATTTACATCCAATCAGTGAGACCACAGTGATCCAATGAATGGATTGTAAATGGGGAGACTGGGATTACAAGGATTTGATCTTTTCAATCAACAATGTGTTACACATAATGAATCAAACCCTCTGGCTCCAGAGTAAGGATATGACCACTGTGCTACAAGAGCCTCTGGTTGCAAGGCACATCAAATGCATATAATAGTCACATAGTTGAGGCCAATTAGTTACCTTTGAAGAGAGTTGACTAATTATGCTAATTCCAGATGGATTGTTTGGATTCGATCAGGTACAAAACAACTAGTCCATTGAAAATTACTCCACAATTCAATATAAATAAATTAGGCTAGGATGACTATAAGTGCCAGAATAAACTTATTGGGCCAGATAATTTGCATTGGACTGTAAATTCTATGTAGTTCCGTGAAATTACATCGTTAGTGATCAAGTGCTCCAATGTCTCCTGAAATTGAACAACATGAATTGCCTGACTCTCAATGCAATCAGAAATCAGTTGAACGAGAAACTATAACCAATGTTTGTCCTTTGTCTCCAAAAGTATACAATTGGGACTTCTAATAATATTTTTCTCTGTTAATTCTCTGTTTTATGATAAAACTAAGGTGTAACAATTTTCAAATCAGTAATGAGTTATGTCTTTATATAGATTATATAAATTTTGTTAGGTGATTTACTTTCAGAAAATTGCAAAGTGTAGATTGAACAGTCACAATGACATGAGGTTAACATTATCAATACCTTACCTGGCTATCACAAATAGCACACAACTCACACCGAGGTATGCCAATAAGATGTACATCCAGATATCTGGAGAGAGAGGATTCAGGAAGGAGAAGACACCAGCGTTTGTTCCATTTGATTTCCGGTACAAAATACTGATCCCCAATGTCATGAAGGGTTTAGAAAAATCAATGACCTTCTCACGGGCGTAGGTGATAGTCAATGGAGCAACAGCAAGGTCGGCTTTCTGTTGGGAGAAGCAAACATTTTGAGTAAAAATATATGCATCAAATTTCTTAACTAGTGGGTATTTAATAGAAAGTACATTGGTGAATTGAAATGCTGAGGAATATCATTAAGTGAGCATAAAACCACTTCTGTTATGGTCACTTAATGAAATTCCTCAGTATTTCAATAAAACCATTTGTGTTATGGTCTTGTCAGGATCGTATTCTCCTTATTGCAAAAAAAACTGTTTAACTATACAATATTGTCAAGCTCCTGGTGGTGATCCAATAATAGGATCTTGTATTTATATGGCAGCTTCTATTATAGTAAAATATCCTATCTTTGTATCCAATGATCATGTATTATCACATATGCACATTTTATGTCTCTCTGTCTCACACTTCCCAAGTCTTTTCATTGCTCAGCCCATAAGCCTATGCTCAGTACATTTCTCAGAATTGTAGGGGAGATGATGATCTAATAGTGGTGAAATTAAGCTAGTTGCCAAGAAGTCCAGGTTTATGCTCTGCGGATATTGGTTTAAATACCATTACAAGAGCTGATGGTATTAAAATTCGATTATAATTATCTAGAACTGAATGCTAGTCTCAGTAATGGTGATCATAAGCTAACCAATGATCGTTGCAAAAAAAACCACAAGCAGTTCACTAATGTCCTTTTCGGAAGGGAATCAGTCATTCTTTTCTGATCTGAACTATTTGTACCCCCAGATCCACAGCTTTTAGCTGTCTTCAGTAATAGCGTGGTAAGCCACTTCAAGGGCAATTAAGAATGGGGACCAAATGTAGGCCTTACCAGCAGCATCCATATCCCATGAAAGAATACATTAAAATAACTATTTTGTCCCTTTCTTAATGTGAATAATTCTCTCATTCGGCCACTGGAAATGGACACTATGAACAACAGCTATAGTAAGGAAATCCAGGGCATGGAAGTAATTTATACTGGGAACATCACAACGCATAATCAAGTCAATAAAATATTTAAGATAAAAGTTAAAGTAGACAGAATATAATGGAAGATAATTTGAAGATTTCTGAAACTGTGATGAGTGAAGAAACTATAATTTAAATTGTAGATCGAGTGCGAAGGCTTTATTAAAGCTGCAGATGCAGGCTTTACTCATGGAAGTTGTGAAAAAAAGAACAAACATTGCTGATTAGGCCATGAAAGGTGGGAATTCATCCACTTTGCTTGCAGAAGGCAGAAAATATCCATCTCGACCTCAAAAAATACTCCCGGAAAGAAAACTGAGTAAGCGCTTTAGTCATATTGAATTACGGCTTAACTTTAAAGCATGGTATTCTTATACTGCTCCAGTTAAAAATTTCAAGGCAATGAAAATTAAACAGCATTGCTGCTTACAGAAGTTGTCAAGGGAAACCCAATTAAGTTATTTTAGATTTTATAAGCCTTACAAGAATAAATAGTTACATTCGGAATAGATGAGAGGAGAAATAATACAATTATAGAGATTTAATATCAGAGATGGTCCAAATAAAACATGGAATTGGACATCTGGAAGAAAATAATTCTTAAAATGCAGAATATTTTTTAGAAACTCTAAATAAAATGATGAACAAATAAATACACTATTCCATTCACCAGGACCTATAGTGGATGATGTCACAAATTGCAAAAACACATAAAGGAAGGTGCAGATACTTTTGAAGAATGTCTTTAAGATTTTGGCAATTACTTTAATATGAGTGAAAACAGAATTCTTGAAACAGCAAAATTCAAAAGAAGATTTCAGTATTTACCGGGGAATCAGTATTTCATTTCACCCATCATCTCTAAAGCTGAGAGGAAAGTTGTGACAATGGAGCTTTGAAATCAGAATTCTTAAGAGACAGAACTATTGTTAGAATTAATGAAGAGAGTTTGCCAATTTAGTCACAAGAAGATGTCACTTTGAAGAAAGCTACTTAAATTGGCCTGGAAACAGAAAACAGGAAGAATCATATTCAAACCCTGAAAGCAGAAGGATACCCTTACTACCGGAGACTATCAAAATTCATCTGTTTTATCAGGTCAAAAGACTGTAAAGGCATATGTAGGAAGCCCAGCATAAAGAGCAGGACAAACAGAAAAAAAAACAGGGGTCAGTGTCAGTACTATGGAACAAGAGATTCTCACAAGAACGAGCAGTATCTAGCTATGTTTCATTTGTAAAACTACAGGTTATTTTCAAAGGATGTACAGATGTAGGCTAACCAATCAGGAACAAAAGGCCTCTCGATTTTAGGGTGACATGGTGTCTTAGTGGTATGCACTGCTGCCCCACAGCACCAGTGACCAGGGCTCAATTCCAGCCTCAGGTGACTGTGTGGAGTTTGCATGTTGTTCCTGTGTCTGCAAAAGTTTCCTCCAGGTGCTCTAGTTTTCTCCCACAGTCAAAAAATGTACAGATTAAGTGATCAGAGATAATGGGAACTGCAGGTGCTGGAGAATCCAAGATAACAAAGTGTGGGGCTGGATGAACACAGCAGGCCAAGCAGCATCTCAGGAGCACAAAAGCTGACGTTTTGGGCCCAGACCCTTCATCAGAAAAGGGGGATGGGGAGAAGATTCTGAAATAAATAGGGAGAGAGGGGGAGGTGGACTGAAGATGGATAGAGGAGAAGATAGGTGGAGAGGAGAGTATGGGTGGAGAGGTAGGGAGGGGATAGGTCAGTCCGGGGAGGACGGACAGGTCAAGGGGGCAGGATGAGGTTAGTAGGTAGGAAATGGAGGTGCGGCCGGAGGTGGGGACGAGGGGTTGAGAGGAAGAACAGGTTAGCCAGGTGGGGATGAGCTGGGCTGATTTTGGGATGCAGTGGGGGGAGGAGAGATATTGAAGCTGGTGAAATCCACATTGGGCTGCAGGGTTCCCAAGCGGAATATGAGTTGCTGTTCCTGCAACCTACGAGTGGTATCATTAGGGGGATTCTCTTTTGGCAGTTATTGCGAGGGCGGGGTGTGAGGGATGAGGTGTGGGGAGTGCGCGAGACACGGTCGAGGGTGTTCTCGACCACTGCAGGGAGGAATTTGCGGCCCTTGAAGAATGAGGACATCTAGGATGTGCGGGAGTGGAATGCCTCATCCTGGGAGCAGATGCAGCAGAGGCAAAGGAATTGGGAATAGGGGATGGAATTTTTGCATGAAGATGGGTGGGAGGAGATGTATTCTAGGTAGCTGTGGGAGTCGGTGGGCTTGAAATGGACATCAATTTGTAGGTGGTTGCCTGAGATGGAGACAGGAAGGTCCAAGAAGGTAAGGGATGTGTTGCAGATGCTTCAGGTGAACTTGAGGTTGGTGTGGAAGGTGTTGGTGAAATGGGTGAACTGTTCGAGCTCCTTGTGGGAGCATGAGGCGGCGCCGATACAGTCATCAATGTAACGGAGGAAGAGGTGGGGTTTAGGGCCAGTGTAGGTGCGGAAGAGGGACTGTTCCACGTAACCTACAAAGAGGTAGGCATAGCTTGGGCCCATGCGGGTACCAATGGCCACCGCCTTAGTCCATAGGAAGTGGGAGGAATTGAAAGAGAAGTTGTTGAGGGTGAGGACGAATTCGGCGAGGCGGATGAGGGTGTCGGTGGACGGGGACTGGTCGGGTCTGCGGGACAGGGAGAAGCGGAGGGCCTTTAGGCCATCTGTATGGAGAATGCAGGTGAATAGGGACTGGACATCCATAGTAAAAATGAGGTGTTGGGGACCGGGGAATTGGAAGTTCTGGAGGAGGTGGAGGGCGTGGGTGGTGTCACAGACGTAGGTAGGGAGTTCCTGGACCAAGGGGGAGAAAATAAAGTCCAGATAGGTGGAGATGAGTTCAGTGGGACAGGAGCAGGTGGAGACAATAAGTCAACCAGGGCAGACGACATGTCCATTCTGGGCCTCCTGCAGTGCCACAACGATGCTACCCATACGTTGCAGGAACAGCAACTCATATTCTGCTTGGGAACCCTGCAGTCCAATGATATCAATGTGGATTTCACAAACTTCAAAATCTCTCCTCTCCCACTGCATTCCAAAACCAGCCCAGCTCGTCCCTGCTTGCCAAACCTGTTCTTCCTCTCACCTATCCCCTCCTCCCACCTTAAGCCGCACCTCCATTTCCGACCTACTAACCTCATCCCGCCCCCTTGATCTGTCCGTCCTCCCCGGATTGACCTACCCCCTCCCTACCTCCCCACCCATACTCTCCTCTCCATCTATTTTCTCCCCTATCCATCTTCAGTCCACCTCCTCCTCTCTCCCTATTTATTTCAGATCCTCTCCCCATTCCCCTTTTCTGATGAAGGGTCTAGGCACAAACGTCAGCTTTTATGCTCCTAAGATGTTGCTTGGCCTGCTGTGTTCTTCCAGCCCCACACTTTGTTATCTACAGATTAAGTGGATTGGCCATGCTGAATTGTCCATAATATCCAGGCATATACAGGGTAGAGGAAATGCAGGGGTAGGGTAGGGAGTTGTTTTTTTAAAATTCATTCATTCATGGATGGGGGTGTCGCCGGCTAGGCAGCATTTATTGCCCATTCTTAATTCCCCAGAGGGCAGTTAAGAGTCAACCACATTGCTACACGTCTGGAGTCACATGTAGGCCAGACTAGGTAAGGATTCCTTCCCAAAAGGACACTAGTGAACCAGATGGGATTTCCCAAAAATCTACCATGGAATAAGGGCCATCATTAGATTCTTAATTCCAGATATTTATTGAATTCAAATTCTACCATCTGCTGTGATGGGATCCAAACTCTGATCCCCAGAACGTTACCTGGGTCTCTGGATCAACAGTCCAGCAATAATACCATTTGGCGATTGCCTCCCCCACCCTCTGGGTGGATGCTCTTGGAAGCGTCGATGTGGACTCAAATAGATTGCTTTAACAATATAATGATTTGAGGAGCAAAAAGTCTAACACCTATTCAGACAAAGACACAAATGCAATAGAACCAGCAACACTAAAAGAATGAGATACCCAATATATCCCAAGGGGAATTAGGTGATTCAACTGACATAATCCTGTTATGTTAATAGACTTATCATTAAGTTTAAGCTTGGTGCAAGCGCAAATGTCTTAATAGATGGAATATCATGGCTGAGAATCTTTATGCTCAAATGGCATAATTCTCAGGATTAAATGTAAACCAAAAGCATCTCTGCAACTCAAAGAGATTATTATAGTTGGAAAAGTCCACCTGACATTCAATTAGTACGTATTACTTCAGGGCCTGCTTGCATATCTTGTCCTCAACATCCATGAGAAGACAGAAAATGCTCAACTAGTTCTGAGGGGCAGCAAACAGATCAAGAAAACCAACAACAACAAAAATAGAAATTGCTGCAGAAGTTCAGCAGGTCTGGCAGCATCTGTGGAGAGTAATCAGAGTTAATGTTTTTGGTCCAATGACCCTTCTTCAGAACTCACATAAAAAAAACAAGTTATGTAAAGTTTGCTTTATATTCATTTGTGGGATGTGGGCATCACTAGCTGAGCCAGAATTATTTTTTGCTGATCCCCATTTGCAATTGAACATAGAACATAGAACATAGAACAATAGAGCGCAAAACAGGCCCTTTGGCCCTCGATGTTGCACTGACCTGTGAACTAATCTAAGCCCCCCCCCCTCTACACTATCCCATCATCATCCATATGCAAGGACTGTTTAAATTCCCATAATGTGGCTGAGTTAACAACATTGGCAGGCAGGGCGTTCCACGCCCTTACCACTCTCTGAGTAAAGAACTTGCCTCTGACATCTGTCTTAAATCTATCACCCCTCAATTTGTAGCTATGCCCCCTTGTACAAGCTGAAGTCATCATCCTCGGAAAAAGGCTTTCACTGTCCACCCTATCTAATCCTCTGAACATCTTGTGTGTCTCTATTAAATCCCCTCTTAGCCTTCTTCACTCCAATGAGAACAGACCCAAGTCCCTCAGCCTTTCTCCATAAGGCCTTCATTCCAGACGCAACATCCTGGTAAATCTCCTCTGCACCTTTTCCGATGCTTTCACATCCTTCCCATAATGGAGCGACCAGAACTGCACGCAATATTCCAAGTGAGGCCGTACCAGCATTTTGTATAGTTGCAGCATGACATAATGGCTCCGGAACTCAATTCCTCTACCAATAGAACCTAACACACTGTAAACATTCTTAACAGTACTATCAACTTGGGTGGCAACTTTCAGGGATCTATGTACATGGACACCAAGATCCCGCTGCACATCCACACTACCAAGAATCTTTCCATTGACCCAGTATTCCGCCTTCCTATTGTTCCTCCCAAAGTGAATCACCTCACTTTTATCTGCATTGAACTCCATTTGCCACTTTTCGGCCCAATTCTGCACTTTATCCAAGTCTCCCTGCAACCTGCAACATTCTTCCACACTGTCCACAACTCCATTGACTTTAGTGTCATCTGCAAACCTACTAACCCATCCACCTCTACCTGCGTCCAAGTCATTTATAAAAATGACAAACAGCAGTGGTCCCAAAACAGATCCTTGAGGCACACCACTTGTAACTCGACTCCAGGCTGAATATTTTCCATCAACCACCACTCATTGCCTTCTTACAGAAAGCCAGTTTCTAATCCAAACTGCTAAATCTCCATCAATCCCATGCCTCTGTATATTCTCCAATAGCCTATCATGTGGAAACTTATCAAAGGCTTTACTGAAGTCCATGTACACCACGTCAACTGCCCTACCCTCATCCACATGCTTGGTCACCTTCTCAAAAAACTCAATGAGGTTTGTGAGACATGACCTGCCCTTGAAGAATCCATGTTGACTATTCCTGCCCTTGACAAATCCATGTTGACTATAAAGGTTGAGAAAGTGATAGCGAGCTGCCTTCTAAAACCACCGCAGTCCATTCAGTGCAAGTAGATTGAAAATGCTGTCAGATAAAGAGATACCAAAGGAAAAGTGATAAATTCCCACATCAGGATTGTTGGGAAGGGGAGGTTGAATCCCTCTGAATCATGAAAATTGTATCTCAAACCCTCAATCTGCTCCAGTAGGAGTAGAGATTCCCTTCTAATAATTAAACCCAAAACACCCAGAGAAGCTCACCTCATGTCACCTAATCTGTTAAACTGTTACAGAGAAGGGGAGGTTAAATGAAAGAAAAACCTTGATATTCACTTTAATTACAAATAACAATTAATTTATTTAACCCTTACTATGAGCAAATTAACAGTACTGCAAACAAACTTAACAATCCCCCCTTAACCCCTAACTATTCCCAAATGAACAAAATTCTACTGGTATGCTATTCCAATAAATACAAGCCCCACTTTTATAACCCTAGTAATAAGAAAAAATAATCTCTCAAAGTCCGCACAGAATGTTTCTCCCAGAATGCTTTTCCTTCTCCTCTGTCTCTCCAGTCATAAATGTCTTTTTTCTGCTACTCTCTTGACATAAACACTTTTCCTCTGCTGATCCCACTTTTAGGGATGTTTTCTCTGTAAGGGCTGTTATCTAAAAGGGCTGTGGAGGTACCTTTTTTGGATAAGATCATACTTTCTTAGAGACCTTAGCAATTTCTCGAGAGTCTGATAGTTATTTTTTCCGATGGCATTTCGCTCTCACACCGATTTTCAAAAACACCCTCCCTGTATGCCTTGGATGACATATCAATTCTCTCACAATAGCATTGGCCCGAGGTTGTCAAAACCATGCGATTTGAATTCGGTTGGCTTTTAATTGCTAAGTGCTAGGTTTAAATTAAATTAGCTAATTCCGACTCATAGCCAAAAGATCAAAACACAAGGTTTCCAATCACTCGGCCAATTGATACGTGTTTCAATTTTTAGAACTGTCTGTACTCTGCAGCTGTTTACAGACCCATTTACCCAAGGTAATGGTCTGAGAAGCTTAACATTGGAGATTGCTTTAGGCTCCAGCTGATCACACTCAATGAAATGATTCCTTGGGAGATGCGGTAGCTCAATGGTTAGCACTTTTGCCTCAGAGTACCAAGGCCCTGGTTTCAATTCCAGCCTAGGGTGACTCTCTATGTGGAGCTTGCACATTCTCCCCATGTCTGCATAGGTTTCTTCCCACAGCCCAAAGATATGCAGGTTTGATGGATTGGCGACGGCAAATTGTCCAGAAATGTGTAGGCTAGGTGGGTGAGCTATGAGAAATGTGAGAATACCTGTATGGGATGAGGCCTGGATCTAGATAGAATATTCTTTGGGCTGAATGGTCTCTTTTTGCACTGTAGGGCACTATCATTCCCCATTACCCCGGTAACAATATCTAATGAACAAATATAGATATTTTTCATCTTTCTGTTCAGATAAGTGTGACACACCCATGGAGCAGGTGAGGCTTGAACCCAGGCCTTCTGGCCTAAGTGTAACATGTGCCAAATTGCTATTCTTAAAACAACTACTGTCTTGTTCAGATTAAAAGTCTTTACTTTACAATTTATTAGTGGTCAGTCCTCTCCTATTGCCTAGCAGGAGTGAGTTAGTTTAGTTGTTTGGGTGGCTGGTTTGTAATTCAGAACAACAGACACAGGGAAATATGCAAACTCCACACAGACAGTCACCTGAGGGTGGAATCAAACTTGGGTCTCTGGCAATCTGAAGCAGCAATACTAACCACTGAGCCACTGTGCTGCCCAGGAGATCTGTGGATATAGGTATTCACTTTATTGAGATTTTAAGGTGTTCTGTGTTATCCCTACCCATTGGTAGCTAGTGTTCCTCCTTGGAATGTACCAATACTTTCTTCTGAATTAATTAAATTTGAATAGACTGAGCTCCCTCATGGCCTGACGAATGTAACTGTCAATCTTTATGTTCTTCTCCCTTATTTCTCTCTTCTCCTCTCACATACACACTGGCTTTTCTCTCATATCCCGTCTCCACTCTCTCTCCTTCATCTCTTTGATTCTTCCTACTTCCCTCAGCTCAAATATTTCAATAATATTTCATATCAGCGAAAGGAGGAAAGTTATGATCTATCTATTCACAATTATCCTCATTCTTAATGATCTCCAGTGGGATGTTTTTCTGTTCTGCTGGGGAGGTCACCAGGAGAAAATGAAAGATAGTTTTGACATCTTTCACAGAATACAAACAACTACGCTATAGTTATTGCTTCCACTGATATCTGACCTTGCATTGTAAAGAGACCATGGAATTTATCAGAATCAGCATAATCAGTTTAAGTGACAGAAGTTTCAATATTTGCATTATGCCAGAGGGAACAGCAACACTTTTATTGTGATGGTCTATGTTCAACTTCAGTGATTACCTCTTGAACCGAGTCATTGGGCCACAATTCTTGATAGTAATGAAATACAATAATTTACTTTTCTTGGAGAATGTTTCTCACATTCAATCCTATTGGCTAACATCGTGCCCTGATGAACAACAGCAAATTAAATTCATTATACATTTTGAATCTGTCACTGTGGAATATAAATCAATATTGTTTTGAAGAGAATGATTGCAGCTAGCTGTTTATGAAGTTGATGTGACCTTCAGTTTTGTTTAACATGATCAGTGAATTTATATTGTAACAATAGAGAATGCATTGTTAAGTGGAAATATCAAACCTCTTCAGCTGTTGTCCATAGCACTTGGATTATATTTTGTGTCATATGTATTACTTTGTTTACAGTGCCAATCTTCAGAAGAGAACATTGGAGATTGTCTAGTTTGATTGAAGATGCAATAGAATGACCACCTTTGAAAACAAAAGTGCATCGCTTCTCGAACTTGATTTCTGATGTAATCATGTGTGTAAAATGTTTTTCTTATGATTTATATCTGGCAGGTAAGAATATATTTCTGGATCAAGGGTGAAGTTCTCTTCTTTCCCCATTGGCAAACGTGGTAGTGAGAAAGGTATTTAGTCAATCCTGCAATCTAGGGTTGGCGCATACAAATTCTTGACTGTGATGCACTGCTTCTAAGCTAGGGTGAGTTGAGTTATGAGGCTTTCATTTGTCCCTCAAGAGCTGTCTGATTTGGCCATTCTTCTTCAGGTTTACCCTTCTGGAAAAAATGTGAATCCACTGTCTTGTTTATTAAGCTGCCATTCTCCTTCTCACTATGGCTCACTCATTACAGCCATGTCAATATTGTAGCGCCAGAGTTCCTAAGGCAATGATAGTAGCCCAGCTCTGTCACTGCTGGTACCAACTATGTTGGTTCTGATGTTCCAGGGCTCAACTCTCATGTTCAGGGCTGTGGAAGATGCCTGTGCATGAGATCTTTTAATACGAAGAGGTCATTGCCTACCGACCAGCTCAGGGTCCTGAAAGAACCTTGACTTTGTCCGATGATAGTCATCCACACTTCGATCAGAGACCAGGTTCTGCTACGCAATAAGATCTAATACACATTGTTGCCCTGAGCCATCGCCAATCTAGCTGCATACACTGTTGCTTGCTGATGAGTCAGCTGCTGCTTTAACTGCACAATAACAGTAATTCAGTCATTATTACTGTAGTCAGGATTTTCCATGGTGCATGCTCTTCTCAAAAGTTTGGGACAGATTGTACTCTTCACCAAAATCTTTCCTTTCTGTTTTATTCTGACTTTGTTTGCATAAAAATAATCTTTTCTTTACAGAGATGGATTCAAATTATTTGTTGTTTTCATGAATAATCAATACATTAGGTAAATGTAAATGTGTTATCTGTAAAGTATCTCTTATCAAAGGTATTTAGATGATTATTCCACCGATATTGTACATATTAGTTGTCGTTTCACATAGCTCTTAAATCAGTTTAATTGAGGTCAATTAGAGCTAGTTGGCATTTCTCGTTTGAAGACAGCATCACTTCTTTGAGATAATGAGCATTGGGAGTTCTGATGACCTCTTTGAAAAGGTTAGAATTCAACATGCTTAACACAATGGCCAATATACAGCAGTTTCAGCTTTGAATTATGCTGTACATGAATTCAGGGCATACTTGGTAATAAACTGCACAGTGAATAGCAACATGTGTTCCATAGTATGGTCTTTGTCTACAGAGACCAGCTCCCTCTCTTTGTATCATATCAATATGATAGATCGGTTTAATCAAAAATCATTCCCAGCCTCATTTGAAGGTTTGCCATTTTGACTGAGAATTGTCTGGCTATTTTTATTTTGTTTTGCTATGTGCTTTGAGCACTGGTTAGCAAAATATAAAAAGAGTCACAGGGCTCAGTGTTGGGGTCTTTTCTGTTTACAATTTGTACAAATAACTTGCATGAAGCAACCATGATGTGGAGGTGCCAGTGTTATAGTGGAGTGGATAAGGTCAGAAGTCACATGACACCAGGTTTTATTCCAAAAGGTTTATTTGAAATCACAAGCTTTCTGAGCGCTGCTCCTTCGTCAGGTGAAATATGACCTGGTATTGTGTGACTTCTGGTATTAAGAAACCAAAGAGATGATTGACAAATTTGCTAATGACAATAAGGTAAATAGGAAATTCTCTTTTGACGCGGACATAAAGATGGCACAACAGGGAGATAAATAGATTTAGTCAGTGGACTAAGGAACTGGCAAATTGAGTATAATGTAGGAAAAATTTAAATTACTTATTTTTGCAGAAAGAATAAGAAAGAAGTACCTGGTGAGCAATTGCAGAAACATCTGAATATTCTAGTATATGCATGGCAAAAGGTGAATATGCAAGTACAGCAAGGAATTAGGAAAGTTAAAGAGCTGTTTATTGCAGAGGAATTGAAGACTAAAGTGAGAAGGTTATGTGTCAGTTATATAGAGCATTGTTGATATCATATCTGATTTCTGGTGTGCAGTATTGGCCTCCTTAAGCAGGATATATGTAAATGTGTTAGAAGCAGGTCAGAGAAGGCTTACCTGGAATGGACAGGTAGTGTTATGAGCAAAGGCTGGACAGACTAGATTTACATCTACTGGAGTTTGGGAGTAAGAGACAATTTGATTGAAACATGTCAGACCCTGAGGGGTCTGGACAGTGTGCTTATAGAGAGGATGTTTCTTCTTGTGGACGGATCTAGAATTACAGCGTAACTGTTTCAGAATAAACAGTTGCAGTTAAGTCAGAGATGAGGAGATTTTTGTTTTCTCACAGAAGTTTGTGAGTCTTTGGAACTGCCGCTGAAGGTGAGCATGCAGGGGCAGCAGGTGGTAAACCTGTTAAATGGTATAGCGGCCTTCATTGCGAGAGGTTTTGAATACAGGCACAGAAATGTGTTGCAGTTATGCAGGGCCTCGGTGAGGCCACACCTAAAATACTGTGTACAGTTTTGGTCTCTTTTGAGGAAGGATGCCCTTGCTGTCGAGCGAATACAGCAAAAGTTTACCTGGCTGATTCAGGGGATAGCAGGACTGATATATGAGGAGAGATTGGTTAGGCTAGGTTGTTTTTGCAGGAGTTCTGATGAATGAGGGGGATCTCAGAGATACTTTTTAAATTCTAACAGGACTAGACAGTGTAGATGCAGGGACGATATTTCCAACAGCTGGTGTGTCCAGAACCAGGGGTCACAGTCTGACGATTCAGAGTAGACCATTTAGGACAGAGATGAGAGGACATTTCTTCACTCAAAAAGTGGTGAGCCTGTGGAATTCATTACCACAGGAAGTAGTTGATGCCAAGAGGTGGCTAGATATGGCACTTGGAAGGAATGAGATAAAAGGTTATGAGGAGGAAGCAGGATTAGGCTACGGAGTTGGATGATCAGCCATGATTGTGATGAATGGTGGAACAGGCTTGAAGGGCCGAAGGTCCTCCTCCTGCTCCTACCTTCTATGTTTCTATGTTCAGAAGGTGGTGGAAACTGAGCCTTTGAATATTTTTAAGGCAGAGGAACATAGATTTTTGGTAAGCAAGGGGGTGAGAAGTTATCAGGAATATAGAGTGATCAGATTAACTGTGATCTTATTGAACGCTGGAGCAGGATTGAGAAAACAAGTGGCTTACTCCTGTTCTGAATTCATTTGCTTGTATGAAGAGACCAGCTTTGTAGAGGTTCACTGATAGTAAACTGCAACGCGATACACCAAGGTGAAGTGTTTGTGAAGTCTCTGATGAAGGGTCTAGGCCCGAAACGTCAGCTTTTGTGCTCCTGAGATGCTGCTTGGCCTGCTGTGTTCATCCAGCCTCACATTTTATTATATTGTTTGTATATCACTATCAGTTCAGGATGATTTTGATAGATGAGGGCTGAAAACCATAATCATGCAGATGAATGAACATTTACTACCTTTTTGTTAATTAATTATGGAGAAATTGTTCAGTGGGACTTCAACAGGTCCTTTTTGTCTAGGGTCCCAGTTAATATGTCTTGACATCACCACCCTCTAGATTTTAACATCGTGACAATTCACCCTTTGTTCTGGCTATTGGTCAGCCTCCATGGCAAAATCACTTCTTCAGCAAAATTACGCAATGGCCTTCATGGCACTGCCTACTCTTGAGGGTATTATTAGTTATGATATACTTATCCATGGTTTACAGATCTATGGTGGTTCCCACCCTCCTACACAGCTCTGAGACATGGGTTGTCTACAGGAGATACATCGAGGCACTGGAACAGTACCACCAATGCTGCCTGCACAAGATCCTGTGCATCCACTGGGAAGACCGATGCACCAAAATCAACATCTTCGATCAGGCTGACATCCGCAGCGACAAGGCAGTGTCCACCCCTGATCACCCGTGATGGGCTGGACGTGGCTGACATGAGACACTTCCCCACCCTGCGCCCCTCCCCAAAGCAGCTGCTCTATTCTCAGCTTTGAAACAGCAGGTGGCCAAGGAAACACTTCAGGGGTACACTTAAGACCTCACTGGAAGGGTGTGGCATTCCCACAGACACCTGGGAATCACTGAACCAAGACCGTCCAAAATGGAGCAGGAGCATCTGGGGAGGCTTCGAGGACCTCGAGAAATGGTGTCGCGAAAAAGTGGAAACCAGGCAAGAACAGCGAAAGGAGCAGGATGTCACATCAATGCCCCACCTTCCCATGACCACCTTCTGCCCCAAGTGTAACAGAGCCTGCAGTAGCCATATCAGCCTGTACTGCCACCTACAGGCTCACTTTGAAAGTAGAAAAGAGTCAACCTCATCTGTGAGGGACCAGCAATGACGATGATATTCCTGAGATTTGGCAATTCTTCAGCTATCCACTTTATTGGTGCATGAAGTGATACATGACATTCAGAATTTATATAAGAAATGTCTGACTATTTCTACGCTATCTGCAATGGTTGGCTGCTCTTGGCAGCACAAAGAGCCCATATTAACCACTATTTGCCATCTTGCAGCCCAGTTCTGTAAGATACTCCATCAAAAGTGCAACAGTGTTCTTGCAATTGATGACTGCAGAGTGGAGCCTGTTGCAGGAACTGGATGATTCTGCTATGTCATCTTGGATTTGTTGCTTTGATCTTATGTGCGCAGCAGTTAAAGCCAAGCCAGAAATAGAAATTGATTTTTTTTTCAATCTGGACTTGTAACTGCTGCACACACAGAATTGAAGGCTGGGTTCACAGAAGAAAGAAACAGTTGCTGCATTCCTGGAAGGGTCTGTCCACTGATCCCTGCTCATCGATTTGTCCAACTAAGATTTAGTAAGTCCTTTAAATCAAAGAACTCCTTGAAAAAAAGGCATGTCTGCAAATTCAGAATGTTGACCTCCTCATGTTCCAATTCTGTTGTTTCAACACAGAGTCAGTGTTAGCAGCCAGAAAGTAAAAGAAATACACAAATGAGGGTGCTTACCTTGAAAGGTAGGAAGAAGTCTTACTTTCTACAGGCTGAGCAGTGAGTTTGGTTGAATAAATACGTTAACTGTTCCGATAATGCAGGAACTGCATGCAATCAGGAATTTAAATATTGCAAGGAGATTGAGTTCAGGAGCAAGGATGCCTGCATTATATGTAGGTTTGTTGAAAACTCACATGGACCACAATGTGCATCTTTTGTTTCCATACCTAAAGAAAATTGCACCTATCTTTGACGAGGTGCCACAGAAGTTCACTAGTTTGATTCCCAGCATGTGAGGGCTGCCCTAAGAGATCAAGTAGAATTAACCTATATTTGTTAGTGTGGAGGAGACTGATAAGTGATATCACTGACATCTGCAAAATTCTTTCGAGGCTTGGACACGGAAGAAGCTAAAAGACTGTTTCTTCTTTTAAGGGAAAATTGGATGCTGAGGTGAGGAGAGATAACATCACCCAGAAGTTTGAAGTTTCCTCCCTCAGACAGTTGGGAATGCTCAGTCATTCAAGATATTAAAGAATCCCTACAGGTGGAAGCAGGTCATTTGACACATTGAATCCATACTAGCCCTCCAAAGCGCATCCCACTCAGACCCACAACCCTACCCTATCCCATTCCTTAACCTACACATTCCCGGACACAATGGGACAATTTAGCATGGCCAGTCCACCTGACCTGCACACTTTAACGGTGGGAGGAAATTCATGCAGACTCCACGCAAACAGTCACCCAATGCTGGAATTGATTCCAGGTCTCTGGTGCTGTAAGGCAGCAAGTGCTAACCACTGAGCCATTGTGATGCCCTTACATGCCAAGAATGATAGATTTTTATAAATTAAGATTATCATGGGATGAGTGGGTAGAATGAGAAAATGAAGTTGAGGTAGAACATCACTCATGATCATACAGAGGAGGAAGGCAGGTTTGTGTTGCCATCGGCAATCCCAGTTCTTTTATTTCTTCTTCTTTTCAAACTACTTAGAGATATTCTATCGAAACAATGATTACTTTTCATAGCTGTGAATCTTGTGATTCCTTCTAAAAACTATTTTCATCGAGGCAAGGATCTTATACAAGTAAATGACAGTGAAATTACTTCAATGTATGCACTGGAAGTCATAATAGTTTCTGCAAGGAACATCAGAGATTATAGATGTTGTACTGCACTCAGAACAAAAAGCAGAGGTGGGTATCTAATGGATATGCAAGAACAGAAATTCCGCAAGTCTGGCAGCATCTTTGGGGAGAAAATAGAGTTATCATTTTGAGTCCTATGAAATTTCTTCAGAATTCACTGGACTGGAAATGTTAACTTTATTTTCATCTTCTGCCAGACCTGCTGAGTTTGTCCAGTAATTCCTGTTACTCTTTCAGATCTCCTGCATCCACCGTTCTTTGTTTTATTCCAATGAACAAAAGTCACTAGTTTCTTGTTAACATGAAGCAAAATTCATAGATTTGACTACCAATCACTATAAATGGATTAGTCCCCAAAGAACATCTCTTCAAAATTAGTTGGGGAATAGAATTAGGAAATATTTTAACTGGCAATGAATACAGCTTTAATGAGTCTTGACAGAGAGCAGCCAATATGCAACCTTGCCCTGAGAATGTGTCAGTGCATCAGTACATTGTCCACTCTTCCATCAGGGTGCTTTTAATTCGCTAAAATGCCCATTAGTCTTTCCATAATGCTCTGATCTGAACTCTGACTAACATTCCAGGCTTTCCACCAATCTACATATTCCCCTCCTGCCTTTTAGTTTCACATAAGTTGCAATGCTTTATTTCCATCATACACACAGCAAAATACAAAAAATAAACCAAAAGCAAATGCTAATAGGGCTGACACAAATGTTATCAGTTGTAGGAATTTGGAACTTTGATAACTTAACATTTTTAACAATTCCTATTTTACCCTGTATGTCTATTGCAAATTCTTAAACATTTTTATTCAAATATGTTAAAAAAATGACAAGCAGCTGTTTTCAGAAGGGGTACATTGTAAGCTTTATTCTGCGCTTCATCTAATGAAAGAGCCATTAACAATGTACATTCTATTATCATTAAACAGTCAATGTAAACAGTGCCGTCATGAGTGTGTATAGAATGTCGTTTTAATTACAGTGTGACTTCATTCAGTTTATTCTGCCTTCATTTATTAAGGCATTGCAAGTATAGAATTTCATAAATTCCCTACAGTGTGGAAACAGGGCCTTTGGCCCAACAAGTCCACACCGACCGTCACAGAATCCTACCCAGACCCATCCCCCTAATCTATAGATCCCTGAACACTACGGGGAATTTAGCATGTCCAATCCACCTACCCTGCACATCTTTGGGCTGCGGGAGGAAAACCACACAGACACGGGGAGAATGTGCAAACTCCACACAGACAGTCACCTTAGGTGGGAATCAAACCTGGGTCCCTGGTGCCGTGAGGCAGCAGTGCTGACCCCTGAGCCACTGTGCCATCCAATATTGTTGCATCACAGTGAGTCAGTTAGCTCAGTTGGCTGGATGGTTTGATATGCAGAGTGACATCTAGAGTGTGGGTTCAGTTCTCTCACAGGTTGAGGTTGTAATGAAGGACTCTCCTTTTGAAACTTGCCCTCACTTCAGGTGTGGTGACTTTCACGTTAAGCCACCACCAGTCATGTCTCTCTAAAGAGAGAGAGCAGCTGTCTGGCATACCTATGGCAACTTTACCCTTACTTTTGTACCACACTGAATCTGGTATGTGAAATGGAAATCCTGCAACCCCCAATCTGTCATATCTACCTTCAATCCTGAGAGACCTCATATCTCTCTGAGAACCTTCCCACGGAACCGGTCTGTAATGCTCAAGGCCTTTATAATAAGAAGTAACCATTCTACACTAGAAATTGGAGTGGATTAATCATAAAGGGAAATAGTTAGTCACAGTGAGACATCACAGTATCGTCCCTTCAATGAATGCTATTCCATACAAGGCAGGAGGTCAACTATTCTTTCCTCTGTTTGGTGAAACATCACCTCCTGATGTTACAATTACTTTCTTCATTACATAAATACGGGACATGAACAGCACACTCATCCATAGGGCTCCCCAAAATTTATGTACCTTAATGATGTGAACACAAGTGACAAAGCCATAGCTCTAGCACCCCATTTCTCCCCTTATCCCTAAAAATAGGCTTAATCTGAATCTGATATAAACATTTCTTCACATCAGAAAATGGGCTGCCAACTACTCTATATCAACTATTACATTCTTTGAGGTAACCTGAAAATACAATATCAAGACATAAATGTAAATCTTCTCTTGTTTCCCCTTCTTTCTTTCCACCCCCAAAACCCTCCTTTATTGCACCACCCCCCACCCCCCGCCCCCATCTCATCTGCTTGTAGAATTTAAGATCTGACCAGTCCTTCTCAGGATTGGACCATGCCAATAAGTTACATTCTATTTAGCATTTGACAAGAATGACAAAATTTAAAGTACATACCAAACACTAGGGTTAATGCAGTGATACAGGATTTTACTTACAGGCTTGAGCCAATTTAAGCAAATCTTTTTCAACCAATTTCTCAACTCATCAAGCTATGGCCAAAGCCATTTACCACAATGAGTGGTAACTGAACCAGCTGCTTCTCAGAAGAGACCAGAACCAAAATTGTATCCTTAATCTATAAAGACTCCCCACTAGCCAAGGTTTGATTGAACGAGTCACATTTCCCAAATAATAGCATGATGCCAGAAATGTTGACCCCAACTCAAAGAGGACTGTTGCGAGTAAATTTCTTCAGGAGCGTGCTTTTCTCACATCACTACCGAAATAACGTCACCAAATCCCCCTTTATTTACACCTGGAGAGTCCTTGACACTGATCTAGCTGTCTCAGAGCCAGCTCTCAGAGTGAACAGGATGTCTGACACTCCTGTTTATAGTCGTCAGCCGGGGCTCCCTGATTGGACCAGATCAACAGCCTTAATTCATACTCTATGGGTCCACCTGGCTGACCTCATTATAATCACTACAGTAGTAGCATATGTCACAAATGATAAGTGGTCCTTTCTTAACCTGGGACTTTCCTAGCCTGGTCCATTTACCATCAATTAAAAATGTCTCGCCTTACCTATCAGTGATATATAAATTTTCTCATGGTCATCTAAAATAGTCACTATCCAACCAAACCTTGAATCTGAATTGCCCTACAGATTTTTCTTTGTAATGGCTCTGTACCTGCCAAGCATGTTTCATTTGTTTGGACTCTTACTGGCTCATAACGTTTCTCCTGTATTTCTTGTGTGGTTCATGGTGAGTGGTTCAGACTGGAGCATTGCTTCTGGCTTGTTGCTCCTTCCATAGGCTCTGTTGACTGTTTGTTGCCGCTGACTGACTGTTTGAATATCCCTAAAGCAATTAAGTACTTAAAGCAGTAAATGCATTTATTTTCTGATTTTCTTTTTCCCTGGATCCAATGGATCCTTTTTCCCACCACTTTGATCAACCACGTCATATGTACAAAAGAACTAACCGCTACCACCTAATGGGTGGACAGGGTGACCAACCACCAGAAATCCTCCTTCGCACTTTAACATAATAAACTACAAATCCTCCTTTTTGTAGTGGGTCTATGGACCAAGTTGGTAATCAATGTTGGACGGTAAATCATGAATGAATTTTAACGAGAAGAAGCACTTGTCTGAGTGAGATGCAGTTTATTGCATGATAACAATAGGTGCAAACTAAATTGGATGTTGGATATAATGACAAAGAATATCAGGGGGCATTGACGTCACATCTGTCTCCAACAGGATTTTGAGCCGGACTCCATTTTTCTCCCAACCAAAACCCATATGTTATCAATAGATTGTGTGGAATATAACATCCCTTTGAGTTCTAAAAAAAATGACAGCTGAATGTAGATTTAGAATAGAATATTATATGATCAAAAACTCGAGGGTTGCCTATGTTAAGAAACAAGTGAAGTGACTAGAGGGAAAAATCTACTAGAACAAGCTTCATGGAAGGACAGGATTGTCATCAACCACATGACATGCAACTCATAAAAAATTGCTCTGACAGTATAGACACATAACTGCAGCCCCGCATTTGTGTCTGATTAATTCAATCTAATCATGGTGGAAATTTATTGAAGGCTTGAGCTGGTTTGCAGCATCTTCTCATTGCTGTCTTTAAAGACCAGTGGTGAAAAAGCGGGAGGTTACAAGAGCAGCAAGAACTTACATAGCAGCAGTCTATTTTACTGTTGGCATCACAGATGGATCGATGAATGGTGACGCAGTGCAGAACCTTAAAGTCCTCTGTATACGTAGGCTGATTAGTTAATGATTAATCTTCCACTTTGTATGTGAAGTCAAGAAGACAACGAAAGTAGGAGAGAAATTAATCATGGGTTCCATGGCTCAAGTGGGATATCTGTTACAAAAGAAATTGGTCAAGACAAAGGGGAAACAATGAATTTCTCCCTTTTCCAGGGGCAGGTGTCATAATCTGTGATTATCCTACATCCAAACCTATGCAGGTAGAATGCAAAGTTCCTGCTAGCTCACCATTTCATCATTTCATTGTTTAGTCCCGCACTAACTCCATCGCTCATTGAATGCTTTATGGGAACAAATCGGCACACATGCGCAGAACAAGTTTTAGCTTGCCTTCATGTCTTAGACCAGGGCCTCTTTAAGAGTACTGCATCGTTTCAATGCTGTTTTGCTGTAGAAAATTGGTTTCTAAAGAAAGCACAGGAACTGGAAAATACAATCACAATTTGAATTTATATTGCATCTTGAATGTAGTAACATGACAACAAATTCAGTTTGGCATTGGGACACATGGAGGTATGAGAAGGGGTGACAGAAAGCTTGATTAATTATTTTCAAGTGCGCCTTAAAAGGAGACAGAGGATAGACTCACACAGATGGGTAAGGAGGGAATTCAAAAACAGTCCTGAAGAGCGGCAGAATTCTGAATGAATGGCATCTACAAGTTTGCTAATGACACCAACATGGCAGGGTGGATATCATACAATGATGAGTCAGAATACACAAAGGAGATTGAAGGCTTGGTGCCATGGTGCAATGGCAACAACCTCTCTGTCAATGTCAGCAAAACAAAAGACCTAATCACTGACTTCAGGAAGAAAAGAGGAGAACACGCCTCAATCTGCATCAATGGAGGTGAGTTGGAGAGGGTCGAGAATGTAAATTCTGAGGAGCACAATAACTGACAATCTGTCCATGGACCTCCCAAGTAGATGTGATGTTCAAGAAGACACAACAATGCCTTTTCTTCCTCAGGCAGCTTAGGAAATTTGGCATGTCTATGAGGACCCTCACCAACTTCTACAGATGCGCCATTAAAAACATACTATCTGGGTGCATAACAGCCTGGAACAACAATTTCTCTGCCCAGGACCATAAGAAACTACAGAAGGTGGTGTGCACAGCCCAGACCGTCACAGGAACCAGCTTTCTATCCATGGAGTCCATTTGTACTTCTTGCTGCAGTGGAAAGTCCGCCAACATCATCAAAGACCCCTTCCACCCCAATAATGCTCCCTTCTAAACTCTTCTGTCAGGCAGAAGACACAGAAGCTCGAACACACACACACACCGACATGTTCAAGAACAGCTTCTTTCCTACCATTGTTAGACCGCTGAATGGACCTCTCTAACTTCAAATAATGTTGATATTGCTAATGTTGATCCTGTTTTGTGCACCTCCTGTGCAACCATAACTGAGTATTCTTTGCTCTGTTTAAGTGCCCTAAGATTTGCATATCCTTGTTTGCTATGATCTGCCTGTACTGCTCACAAAACAAAGTTTTTCATTGAACTTAGGTACATGTGACTACAATAAAACAAAATCAATAACATAAAGTAAAAAAAAAATCAAGGATGTATAGCTATCAATAGTGGAATGATGGAAAGACAGGATGGGCAAGAGGTTATAATTAGAGGAAGGCAAAGATGTTGGGAATCATACATTTGGACTAAGAAAGTAACATTTCAAAAACCCTGTGTCCTAAAATTGATATTACAAATATCAGTATGTGAATAAAAGCAAACAAAACTATCTATCTCTGAATTTTCTCGATTTCACAAATGTTCTTCATAATTTCTCTTTGTCGTACTGCCTATTTAAAATGGCCATATGTACAAGTCCTAATGGGTCCATCCAACTTGTGTGTAACTTAGTTATCTCTTGGATAGCAAGATTTAGATACTACGTGACTGTACAATGAGACACTTAGAATAATGTTGGCCCCATCTATAACTGTGGAGTTAACTTTTGCTTTGTTGTAGAAGGTAATAGCTCTGAAAAGTTTAATATTCATTTTACATTAATCCACTCATTCTGCTGATATTACACACAATATGGATGGAGGGAGCAGATGCTTATGTACCGGCTTCCCAATATTCTTATAATTATACCTGGCCAAATGTAGTTGCACTTATTGCTGTCAGGCAATAATTCTTTGTGATACCTAAGAACAGTACCTCTTCTCTAGATACTCTGTGATGGCCTACCATCTTCCATTAATCATTAGAAAGTCCCAATGCAAAGCAACTCCAATGGCAGATTGGCAACAGCCAATTGTTACTCCTAATCCCAATCTTAAAAAAGCCTTTACCAGCACAGAGGTGGAAAATACCACAAGGTACTAAGAGCAGTCATCCAGAAAAATCATTGAAATGGTCGTCAAATTTGTAGCGTTGACAGACCGCCTTCATTTGTGGCCCACACCTTCCCAAGTGTAAGATATAAACAAGGAAATCTAACTCAACAGGAAATAACAGCAGTAGCAGACCCACTTGGATCCCTCAAACCATTCAACCAGGTCACAGCAGATCATCTGTTTCAACATTACTTTTTGGAATATTCTGACATCCCTTGATATTTTTACTATCCAGCAATCTATAGATACCTTTTTTTGAATATAATTAATGATTGAACCCCACAGTCCTTCAGGGAGAAATTTACATAGATTTACTGCCCTCTGACTAAAGTTGTTGTCTCCATTTCAGTCTTGAATTGCTTAAATCTTTTTCTGATACCGGGTCTCCTGATTCTAGACTCCCCAAATGCGAAAAAAGCCCTTAGCACACCCACCCTATCTAACCTTGTAAAATAAGTTCTTAATGTCTAATAAGATTGCTTTTCATTTTTTATAGCCAACAGAAAATAAAGACACAGAAGAGAACATCAATTTTGTCAAATCTTCTTCCTTAAAATAGCTATTTGAAATTCACCTGGACTCTCCACACTTTGATTTTCTGAAGAAGTTTCTAAATCAAAGGATTTCCATCCTGATCCAAGAAAAAGGAAGGAGAAATCTCCAAGGTAACATACTCGATGTGACTTCACTTTTACTACCTGCCTGACACATTTAGTTTGTAATTTATTGAGAGCATTGCAGTCATTGTTTTCTGTGAAACATGTCACCATCTGTGCATATATTCTCTCTGTAACCTTCAATCCCATTCTTAAGCAGTTAATGATTCAATTATGTTCAAAGGAAATTAATTAATGAAACATTTTACTTGTCTGTGGGGAAAAAGGCTTTTCTAATTTCTAAACTCTTGACTTTACGACAACATCTGGAAGATGATCTGCTTCATGGGCATAGATAGAGGGAATATATAAAAGCAAAATATCACCAATCCTGACTTGCATAAGTTCTTGTATGTGGCTTGATCATTACACTTAAAATATCATATTTTTAAATAATTCTGTTCTCAGTGAAGGACACTATTGGTGCAAAAGTCAAGTTTGAAGTAAAAATAAGATGTGCTGGTGAAACTCAGCAGTTTTGGCAGCATCTGTGGAGAGAAAAACTAAAGGTAATGCTTTGAGTCCAGTGACCCTTCATCAGAGCAAGGTCGAAGCATTTGCACCTATCTTCAGCCATAAGTGCCGAGTGGATGATCCACCTCAAGCTTCAGTCTTTAACTAATATGATTCACACCAGGTGACAACGGGAATGACTGAAGGCACTGGATACTGCAAGAGCTATGGGCCCTAACTTCACTGCAATGGTACTGAAGAACTTTTCTCTAGAATTCACTATGCCCCTAGCCAAGCTGTTCCAATACAGCTACAACACTGGCACCTACCTGACAAGGTGGAACATTGTCCAGTTAAGTCCTGTCCACAAAAAAAAACATGATAAATCTGACCTGACCAATTTCTACACAATTAGTCTACTCTTGATCATTGCTAAAGGATGGAAAGTGTGCTTGACAGTGCAAGCAAATGGCACCTGCTCAGTTTTCACCAGCTCATTTCCACTCACTTTGGATTCCAACAGCTCAGCTCCCAACCTCATATCAGCCTTTGTTCAACCATGGATAAAAAAGCTGAACTCCAGATGTGAGGTGACAGTGACTATCCTTGATGTCAAGGCAGTATTTGACTGAATGGGGCATCAAGGAGCTTCAGTATAACTGGAATCAATGTGAATCAGGCATGAAAATGATCCACTGGTTGGTGTCATTCCGTAAAGGAAGATAGTTGTGGCGATCATCTAAGCCACAGGGGATCACTGCAGAAGTTCCTCTGGGTGGTGTTTTATGTCCAATCATCATCAGCTGCTTCATCAATCACCTTTCTTCCATCATGAGGTCAGAAACGGGGAGTCTGCTGATAACTGCACAATTGCTAGTACCATTTGCCATTCCTCAAATGCTGAAGCAAACATGTTTAAGGCACCAAGATCTGGACAACATCCAGACTTGGAATGATAAATAGCAAGTTACATTCATGCTACGGCACAGCCAGGAAGTGGTCATCTCCAAGAGAAAATCAAACCATCACTCTTTGACTTTAAATTGCACTACCATCATTAAATTCCCAACTATCAAAATCCTGGGGTTTACCATTAACTAGAAACTGGTCTGGACCAGCCAGATATATACTGTGGCTACAAGGCCAGGTTACAGTCATGAAATCCTGCAGCAAGTAGCTTATTTTCTGATGCTCCAAAACCTGTCCGCTATCTTCAAGGCACAAGTCAAGAGTATGATGGTATGTTCCTCACTTGCTAAGATGAATGCAACGTTAACAGCATTCAAGAGGCTCAACAGTATTGAGGACAAAGCAGCATGCTTGATTAACAGCCCATCAAACACATTCACCAGTTACTCCCACCACCACTGACATATTAAAGCAGCAGGTGTGTACCAGCTACACATGCACTGCAGCAACTTACCAAAGCTCCCTTGCGAGCATCTTCTAAAAGTGCAAACTCTACCACCTAGAAGGACAAGACTAGCTGATGCATTAAAATGTCATCACCTACAAAGGTTCCCTCCAAGCCACACATCAAGCCGCCTTGGAGCAATATTGTTATTCCTTCAACATCACTCGGTGAAAATAGTGGAACCCCTTCCTGACAGCACTGAAGAAGTAAAGCAAATAATCTGCAGTAGTTCAAAAAGGCAGCTCACTTTGCAAGATTATTTAGGGATGGGCAGTGAAAGGTGGCCCAGCCAGAGGAGCTCACATCCTATGAATACATTTTCAGAATGGTGTCAGAATTTTAGCTCTTAAATCACAACTAAGTGATCAAGGAAGAAAAGAAAGTTGTCATTTCCTGTTGATTTTGATGAACTGGTCTCTTGGCGATGGCTGTATGACTAAGATTGAAGCAAACTAGAGGTGAGCTTCACACATCGCTGGTAATTGGGCCATAAGTCATTTTAGGATGCACCAGTTTAGAATGTTTTGCCTTGAAGTGTCAGGTGAGCTAAACATAGAGCATCGAACCTTTGAATGCAGAAGAGGCCATTTGGTCCTCAATGCTAAAATGTTTCTTTTTGAAAGACATGCCTAGTATGGCTCACTCCATTGCTCATGCCCCATTGCCCTGAAAGCTTTCCTTTTTTGATACAAATCCGTTTACTCTTTATAGGTTACTAGTGCCTTTGCGGCAGTACATTGCAGTTCACAATGACTCACTGCATTAAGCAAAAACTCATATACCCCTTGGTTCTTTTGTCAATTATCTTAAATAGCTCCACCTTAACAGCAACCAGCCTTGCTTGAAGCAATTTCTTTATGCCTATTTGGAAAAGGCGATTCAGTAATAAATGTACCATTATAATTACATCTTGAGACTTTTTTGTTCCATAGCGTGACAGATGCAGCAACTTAGAGTGGGCAATGTCACAGGAGATCCACGATATGCTTAATGTGTATGTTTATGAAATGCAATCTAAGTTAATTGTGCAAATGGGAATTACATAACCATTTACTTCATTAGGTTACGACTATGTAATAATCCATTATACTCATTGATTGCATTATATCTTTGTAATAAAAACGGTTGGTCGAATTTCATTAACCTGCAACAATTATGTTACAAGCATTCTTTGGTGCAGGTCTGATGTTGCATCAACATGAGCCAGTGTGTGGTCCCTGGATCTACAACGGGACCTATCACTGGTTTAAAATAAAGTAAAACTAAATGGAATTAAGGCATATCTGTTGCCACAGTTTGAGAAAGTAATGGAGAAGTGGCTGGAAGGCTGCTGTCTACTTCTTTAGGTCCAATATAACAAAGTGTGGAGCTGGAGGAACACAGTAGGTCAGCAAGCATCAGAAGAACAGGACAGTTGACGTTTCAGATTGCGTAGTGCAAACCAACAGCCCTTATTCAGAGCAGTCAGCTTTCATATTCAGAAATATACAATTCAAGTGTCACAGATAGTTACTTTGACAGCTGCTTTCAGCAGTAATCTGGTAATGGATGTATGAGGTTAGGATGACAAGAGGGTAAGGTGCCTGGTGGACAGGGGTTTATGGTGCCAAGTAGGTAGCAGGTAGGGTACAGGTATAGAATAAAATCCTACAGTGTGGAAACAGGCTATTTGTCCCAACAAGTCCACACCATCCCTCAAAAGAACATCCATTCCAAACCCACCCCCTACCTTGTCCCTGTAACCCCTGCATTTCCCATGGCAAATGCACCTCACCTGAGCACAATGGGAATTAGACATGGCCAATCCACCTAGTTTGCAGATCTTTGGACTCTAGGAGGAGACCAAAGCACCTGGTGAAAACTCACGCAGACACGGGGAGAATGTTCAAACTCCACACAGTTGCCCTAGGATGGAATTGAGCCAAGTCAGGGTAGGTATGGATGGGTGGGAGATAATGAGTCTAACAGTGGGATACATAAGGGGGATGCCAAACCCCAGGTCTGTAGTGGGAGTGGCATCTTCAATTTCGCAGCTAATTCCTTCTGATTCTGCTACAATGAATATTCTGCAACTTCCTCATGCACAACTCGCACGTATACTTCATAAATACCTATCTGGCTTTTGGAACATATGGGGCAATATTTCTACATGGTGAATACTGTAACTAAGGCTAATATTGTATTTACTCAATGCTTTCTAGTCCATAATTTGAAGCACCAACCTTAGATGCATTTTACCTTCATTAGCCATAGCTTGTTGATAATAAACCAGGAGCAGGAGTTGGCTAATAGGTCCTTTGAGCCTGCTACATTGTTCAATAAGATCATAGCTGATCAAATGGCTTCAGTTCTACTTGCCTGTCTATTTTTTTGAATCCATCATTCATCAAGAGCTTATCTACCTCTACATTAAAAATATCCAATTATTCAGCCTCCATCACTCATTGGGTAAATGATTGAGCTCTTCCAAAAGTGACAGCCCTGAATAACTTAACTCAGAGTAGCAGGGATCGAATTTTGGGACAAAATAGATAAGATTAGAGACATACAACATGGGAAAACTGACGGTGTCGATGTCAGCTAACAGTTCCATTGCAGCTTTGTTGCAGTGTCCCAGCAAGGCCCAGTATAGCATTTTAATGCCTTTGCGGCTCAACATTGAGTTCAACAGCTTTAGAGCACGAACACTGTCCTCATTTTCCATCATACACCAGGCCCCTAGTGTCTTGTTGGTATGGCTTTACTCTCAACAGCGGTGACCTGTTTTCTAATAATCAGATCTACTTTGTCTCTACATCACTGCTTTACTCACACTCCACATCTATCTCTCTCATTGCTCCTCTCCCTTCGTCAACAACATATTCCTCCTTCAGTTCTGTAGAAGGTTCATTGGAGTCAAAACATTAGCTGTGTTACTCTCTCCACAGAGGCTGCCTCACCTGCTGAGTTCCTCCTGCACTTTCTATTTTTATTTCAGACTTCCAGCATCTGCAGTATTTTATTTTTATTTGCATATCTATACAAGAATTGGTTTTAACACAATCTCATTCTACAGACTTAAGCACATTATCGAATGTTCCATTGTCAAGAAAAGCTATTTTTTGGGTGAGATGGCTCTAAACATAGAACAGTGGGGACTGTGCCGTTTTCTGAAAAATACCTAATCTTTAACCAACCTTATTAAACAATAGATTGTCTAGTCTTTTATTATGGAATTAAATTGGCTGTTCAGCGTACACATTGAGCCTGTGCAGTTGATCAGTGACTACACTTGAAATAAATATTTTATTAGCTTCAAAGTTGTTGGGACATCTGGAAATTGTGAACAATCTGCATTAAATTATGTTCTTTATTTGAAAGTCTACTTACAGTATGTTGTTTACACTGAAATGAGCCTCAAACTCATTGACAAGTACAATCATTTCGAAGCAAAATCAGTTGCAAGTTCATTTGTGATGATGAGAGAAGTTTGCAAGTTGGTGTTAAACCAGACAGTTATAAGAATTTGACAATTTGCAAACAGCTATTTTCAACAAGACACCTGTTTTGTACCATTTCTCCAACAGGAAGTTCAGAAATGATCTTAATAGTGAGTTTAGCAACTAAATGTTATGAACAAGCTCCACAAACTATTGGAGCTGTAAGATATCCATTACTGCATAACAATAAAATGAGCATCAATCCAGAAGCAAAGTGTAAAATATTAACAAAGAAGGAAATAAAAGTAATTGGTAAAAATGAACTGAATTTTATTGCTTTCTCCTCTCTCTCCACAGATGGTACCAGGCCTGCTCAGTTTCTTCAGCATTTGCAGAATTAACTCTTCAATTGATGAGACTGTGACATAGACGTTTCTCTATCTCAAAAGCAGCTGGAAATGTGACATTATTTATCCTGAGCAGCAACATGAAACAAGATGCTTTGAAAATTAAAATAAAACCATTCTTTGGACACTCCTTGTAAAAATTCATAAAGATTGTCATCTACTTGCCAAATTTGGATGACATTCCATGGTGAGATCTTGTGAAGAGCCGCATGTGGAAATCTTGGACCTCGACAAGAATGCACAAATATTCCACACCATAGTATGTGGGGCATGGATCCCTGCTCCTGACTCTATAAATAGTCAACTCTAGATTTCAAATACATGGTTCCCAGCAGTGCAGGTTCACATAACTAGGGAAATGTAACAATCAGGAACGTAACTTATAATTTGAATACAAACTTCTCACTTGTGTTGTCTTATTTCCTGATAGAATTTCGCAGTGATTTTTCAGAAGGGAATTGAATAAGATACCCTAATGGCAAATTGGAGCTGGGAAGGTCATGAATGGAATGATGAGAAGATGAGTTAGAATTGCACTGGATTATTTTCCAAGTATTTCAAACCAAGACTGTGTCAATAATTTGCAAGGGTATCTTAATTCATTTAATGCATGTGGGCATCTTTGTCTCAGCCAGCAGTATTTTGGCCATCATTAATTGCCACTGAGAAGATGGGGCCAAACAAAGTTGTAAAATATATAAATATAGAAAAATAATTAAATGTTTTGCTTTTGTGATCATAATCTTTATGTATTTCCAACTTTGCTTTTCACCTGCTACATTTTCTAGAGGTTGCATTATCTGTTACAAGTTTATAACATGCTAATTCAATTCCATCTTGAACCATTCCAATCCCTGGAATGGAGGTACATCAACAGTCCTAGTAGTTAGGCAGCTCCACAATTTTGATCCAACAATAATAAAGGAATGGCGAGAGACTTCAGATCAGGATGGCGACGGCTCTGAGGGAAATTTGCAGGTGGTTGTTTTCCACTGCAGGCACGACCCTTTTGTTTCTAAGTGGCAGAGGTTGTGTGTTTGGAAAGTGCTGCTGAAGAAGCCTTGTTTGCAGCATTTTCCAAAGACACAACTCTACGATCTAGAAGGACAAGGCCAGAGATTCTCAAGCCATGGACAGTACATAGCTAATTGATACTTCTGGATTTATAAATGCCCAAGCCATATCACAGAACTGACAATAAGACAGAAAAATAAGACAACCTAATTTGATGACTGGTTTAATTGAAAGTAACGAGGGAGGAAAAAAAAGTCAGCATTTTTGATTTAATACAAATAGGATAGAAATTTAATTAGCATGTTAATTTTTTTGACAGATAATGCAACCTCTAGAAAATGTAGCATGTGAAAGCAAAGTTAGAAATTCACAAAGAATATGATCACAAAAATGAAATGTTTAACGATTTTTTTTCCATACTTATAAATTTTGCAACTTTGTTAAAAGATTTGCAGAGTACTTGGATTACATCAATTCATTATTTCATTTGACAAAGTGCATTGAGAATCTTAGAGGTTTTTTTTGTTTCAAGCTTTTGGAAGTCCAAGCAAGCTAGTCTTTACACTTTTTGAGGGATGTATGACATTTTTAAGATACGCGTGTGTGTGTCTGTGTGTGTGTGTGTGTGTGTGTGTGTCTGTGTGTGTGTGCGCGCGCGAGAGAGATAATGTGTGTTGGTACTACTTCATTATATTGATTTTAGGTAATTTCTTGATTTGATATAGGAATGTTGTGCAGACCCTTTGCTGTTTACTCTTGGAACTGTATGCTTTGATGCCATTTTGATATTAGAATGTGTGGAATGATTTTACGGATATCTTCAATTCATCACCATTAAAAGCAGTTTTTAGCTTGACTCAAGTCATTAGCAGATGGAGTGGTACTAATTCCATTAATTTAAAGGCAAATTAAATCAATTTGTGATTCAGTAATACGTAGAAGGAAATTAAGGAAAGAAAAATTGGATGGCAGGAGACCTCTACTTTTGGGCATTAGGAGTCTAGGGAAAGTTGGTGATCAGAGAATAGATGTGTTTTAGAGGAATGTCATCTCAACTTTTCTTGTATTCCATTTGACTATTTACGGGAGGGGTTCCTATGTTTAAATTTCCTGCTGTCCTACAGCCACTCCCTGCCCCCCGCAACTGCCCCCAACAATATTGCTATGTTTCTCCAAATATTCTCTTTGGTCCTGCACTCACTTCCTTCAGTCTAATATTGGTAGCAATACATCCAGCTACCTCAGGCCTTGCAAAACCTTTGTCTCATTGCGCTTTTAAAGTACTTTGTGAAATGTAAGTAATACAAAAGGCTTTGAGTCACCTTTCCTGATATCTCTTGCTTGACTTTTGGCTAAGTTTTGTTTGATTACACTCCCAAGAACTGCCTTAGAGTATTTTACAATGTAAACGTGAGATTTTTAAATGTAATTTGTTGGGTTTTTTTTGGAAAAGGGGGCAGTATCATTTTGGTTGAAGACAGCATGTTTTCATTTGGGTTAGACTAACTAATCTACGTGTTCCAGTCTGCCAGAAATGTTCCTTACTGTGGACTTTGATCCTAATTCAGTGACATTAAAATACAACATTGTTTACCAGACCTAAAATGTTTTGTAATTATATTCTTTTTACTCAATGTTTCAATTAGAGTCAATGCACTACCAAATCAGCTTTGAAATAAAGAAACAATTTTCGTTAACCACTGTTATGTAAAACTTGTTTACATTTCAGTTTTGTTGAGTGAGCAGTTAACCAGATGAGGAAAGAAAGGCGTATAAATCTGATATTTCCTTTACTCTCATCAAAGCAGAGGGTCAGAAACACTGGGGCAGAAGCAGAGGGGCAGAAACAGAGGATCCCTCTGCAAACTTCCAGAGTCCTCTGTACACTTTTCTCCACCACTCAGTGAAGAATTTGACACACTACACACGGTCCCAAACTCCAAATTATCTATGTATCTAAGCAATTGCTGTCCCATCACTGATCCCTGAGGCACACCACAAGTCACTATTGGCCAACCAGAAAAACACTCAATTATCCACACTCTTTGCTTCCTGCTAGTTAACCAATCCTTGCTCCATGCTAATGCACAGCCTATAATGCAGGCCACCTTTATCTTATGCAGCAGCCTTTTGTGCGGCACTTTGTTGAATGCCTTTTGGAAATCCAGATTCACCACATCTACTGGGTCCCCATTATCCACTGCACAAATGATGTTTTCATAGAATTCCTGCAAATTAGTTAAGCATGACATGCCTTTCATGAATCTATGCCATGTCTGCCCAATGGGATAAATTCTATCTTGATGCCGCACTGTTTTTCCCCTTGATGTTAGAGTCAAGCATTTTTCCCACTACAGAAAATAAGTTAACTGACCCATAATTCCCCATCTTTTGCCTCCTCCTTTTTTAAACAGTGGCATCACATTGACTATTTCCCAATGTGCTGGAACAGCCCCATAGTCCAGCAAATTTTGGAAAATTACCACGTGTTTTTGCTATTACTTCCACCATTTCTTTTAGCACCCTGAGATGTATTCCATCAAGGCCAGGAGACTTGTCTACTTTTAGCTCCATTAGCTTGTCCATTATGATCTCTTTCGTGATAATGATTGTGTTAGGTCCTCACCTACCTTAGCCTCTTTGTCATTAATTACTGGCAAGTTATTTGTGTCCTTCACTGTGAAGACCGACAAAGTACCTGTTGAATGTCTCAGCAATTTCCTCATTTTCACTTATTTTGTTGCCGTTCTCATCCTCTAAAGGACCCATGTTTACTTTAGCCACTCTTTTTCATTTTACATATTTACAGAAACCTTTGCTATCTGTCTTTATATTCTGAACTAGTTTTGTCTCATAATCTATCTTATTTTTATTTATAGAAGTCTTTGTGGCTTTCTATTAACTTTTAAAGTTTTTCAAGTCTTCTAGTTTCCCACTGGTCTTTGCCAGTTTGTACACCATATCTTTCAATTTGATGGCCGTCCTTATTTCCTTAGACATCCATGGCTGATTACCCTTTTTTCTTACAGTCCTTCTTTTGAACTGGTATATACTTTTGCTGAACTCTTTGAAAAATTACTTTGAAAGCCCTCCACTGTTCCTCAACTGTCCCAACATAGAGTGAAGAGAGAATTGGAGAGAGAATTGCAAGACATTAAATAAAAGCAATATTGCCCTCCAAACATTTTTGTTTAGATCCATTTCCAAAGTGGTTTCCTTTATACTTCACAATCTAAATGATAAAGACGAGTTCCAGAATTTAAAATTGTGTTTCCTATGTACATTATATCAATAAACAGATTGCCTCAGGCCTTTTTTTTCTGCTGGCTTGGTCTTCTGAAGGCATTGATTCCTTACGAGGGATTTCACAAGGGCAATTTCTCCCCAGTCAGTGAAATATCATCCATGTGTAAGCTGTATAAACACAGGGGGTAATACAACACTGAACCTCAGTACCAGAGTGGCATGTGATAGTGATAGTGTCAGTGGGCTAGTAATCAAGAACCCCAGGCTATTGTTCTAAGGAAATGGATTTAAATTCCACAATAGCAGATGATGAAATTTGAATTCAATACAAATCTGCAATTAAAAGATAATCTCATGATGTCCAGTCATTACAATCATTGCTGATTACCTTAAATACCCATCTAATACATTAATTCCCTTTAGGGAAGGAAATCTACCATACTTATGTGGTATGGCCTATATGTGGCTCCAGACCTACAGCAACCTGGTCACCTCTTAAATGCTAAAACGCTAAACAAGCCACTCAGTTCAAAGACAATTAGAAATGAAGAATAAATGCTGGTCCAGTCAATGATGCCTACGTCTCATGAACAAATAATAGAAAAAGATTTGTCACCGTGGAACTGCACAAAACAATTACAAATAGAAACTTCTGCAGACATCCCATCACTAACACTTACATTTGGAACCTCTTAAATATCAGAGAAGATTTCACTGTCCTGTTGACATTTAAATCCAGGATGTAAAATCGTTGAGATTTCAAAGGGAAAGTGTATTTGTTTTACTCTGGAAAAGTTAGATAAATATTTGGAGCCAACACTGAATGCATTGCACTGCTGGATCAGATTTGTCAAATTGCAGAAATGCTTTTTAAAATATTGCCAATCTACATTTATATTAAATGTTAGTTTAATCCTAACAAAAGCGAAATAAAAATCTGTCAAACATCCATCAGGAAGCCAAACTCAAACACGTTAGAAATTCAATGTTCCAGTGCTATCATCTCTTTAAATCTTAGAGGATATCAATGTCCTGGGAATTTTCCAAGGACACTTAGCTTTTACATTAAAGAAGCCAAAAGCTGCTTAGTAATCATGGCGCACTGCCAGCATTTTAACCACTGAAAGTTTTTGATGTTTGAAATGCTATGCCTGCAGAGTTATTTAATATTTTCTGTTCACTTATTTTCTCACTTTCTCTCTCCTATCCTGGAGACAATGGCTTTTCATGACAGAGGATCAGTAGCGTTTTTACATCTCTCCCAATATTAATACCAGCAACATCAATAGAAATATGCGTCGTAGGAGAGGGAAATCAGGTTATCCAATTCAGTATCACACTTTAGAACAAGGTACAAATATGCATCTTGTTATGCAGAGTGAGGGCCTGTCTCATAATATCTGTTGTAAGAACAAAAACACAATGTCCCCATTGCAATTACTCTTCTGAGAAAGCTGTGGTGAATCACTTTCCTAAGTAGGGACTATTTGTGTAATCAAATGGTTTGCAAGGTCAGATCAGAGGGAATGAAAAACTATCTAGTATTATCTGTAGGCAGGTAGGTGTGTCAGTCACACAGCTGACCCTTCACAACAAATTGTTTTTCATGGCCATTATTCTTTCAGAGATGAGACAATACTTTATGCAATTCAACATTAAAACTTGTCATGAATTTGTGCTTAAAATTTCTCAGTTACTCACCCAGTAATTTTTTTTATAATCTTATACATTCAAAAAGTCTAACGTTATATGTAAACTTGAATGGATCATCACATGTAACATCACATTTAAGTATCCACTAAACTTTTGACCATCAAAATAACTTTCTTGGCCTGCACGTTAGCTGATACTGTAAATGGTTTCCACACAACAGGTGCTATCCTCGTCCTTGTCAAAACCACCATCACCATCCCTTCCTCAGGAATTGATCCTTAACCCTTCTGCCCTTGTAATTTACTAGCCAATGTCGAGATTTCTTTGGGCACACATTTACTGGAAATGTTGTTCCAAAGGCCATGCCAGATCTTGACACAAGTGAGTAAAAAGACATTAAGGAAAGTGTTAACAAGGTGCACAGTTGCAAATATATGCATGAGGTTCAGAGCCAATCAAGCAAACGGCAAATTCCAAATGATAACTAAACTTTCCCCAGTGTAAGCCTCATGCCACATGGACAGTGTAAGGCATTCAGAAGTTTTTACCATCATAAATAATATTCATTCTGGAATGGCAATGTAATGCCCATAAAAAAACTGAACTCAACATGGGAGCTAGTTCTAACATATTGCCACTCCACTGCCTGTAAGATATTTATCACCACAAGTAATGCTCCATGGTAATGCCTACAGGAAACAATCCCAAAATGTGTAAAGGATCATCAATTCAACGTATTGGTAGAATTGCAATACAGTGCCAATTAGCAATCTGATCATGGTTTCCCAAGATATTCTCTCTTGTAGATGCCAATAGTAGTGGCAGGATACCAGCATGCACAGATCTCAGTACAGTCACAGATCATGATATTCAAGCCATTTCTTCTGTGGTGTAAACAGGATACATGTGATGCAGTTGAATCAGTCAATGATCTGCAAAGACATAAATTTGAAGTGAAGTAGACCTTCACTATCAGACTGATTTAGGTTTGACACACCAGATTACCCAACCCATACAAAGACCAAGTTATTCACTTGATTTATACATTAATATTCTTGATTATGAAGTTGATGATGTTGATTTGTTACAGTTGACAAGAACCAATATGAGCAATTGCAGTGTTAATTGTCAAAGATGAGCAGCTATAAGAGTTTCAAAAGTTCATTATTTAGGGATGGCTGAGAGAATTAAAGAGGTACCTGAGAAAATGTGTTCATTTTGTTCATTCAGAGGCAAATTTCATAGAATCCCTACAGTGTGGAAACATACCATTTAGCCCTTCAAGTCTGCACCAATCCTCCGAACAGCATCCCATCCAGATCCACCACATCCCTGTAACCCTGCATTTACCATGGCTAATCCATCTAGCCTGCACATCCCAGGGCACTATGAGCAATTTAGCATGGCCAATCCACCTAATATGCACATCTTTGGAATGTGGAACGAAGCCAGAGCACCCAGCAGAAACCAACAAAGACACGGGCAGAATGTGCAAACTCCCCACAGACAGTCACACAAGGCTGGAATTGAACATGAGTCCCTAGCACAGTGACGCAGAAGTGCAAACCAGTGAGTCATCTATTTGGTACATTCTGTTAGATTTGCTTAAATTTGACATATCGTGAACAGAGTTTTTTCAAAGGAAAACAACGCTAATGTCAGAAATACTCAAATATCAATGCATAAATACGATTATACAAATATGCCAATATACTAATGCCAAAAGCATCACACCAAGACATCATATACATCTTATATCAGGGACTTATTGATGTTGAACGCACAAGACAGTGAGCATGTGAATCTGTGTGTGGCCAGGGATGAATCAGAATATTGAACTCCTGGTGAAAATGCATGTGAAGCATGCCAAAGTTATCAACTCCAGGACCAGGGGTGTTCACTACCTCCATGTGATATTCCATCCACTCTCGGGACAAAAGTAATGCAGAACTAATCAAAACACATGGGATGTTTATATCCTTGTGATTGATTATTTCCTTAAATTGCCCATTGATCAATAACTTAGCAAAATGATGAGCGGGAGCATTGACATGATGAGCGCTATTTTCAGTTTATTCAGTCTCTCAAATCAGATATTATCTGACATGGGATCTCAGCATACCAGAAAACTATTTCAAGGCATGTGTGCTAAGTGAAAAGTGACCTATATCATGGTGTCAGTGCACTGTCTGTTCTCAAATAGCTGAGGAGAATGTATGATGCATACTATCTAATCAATGACAACTATGTGTCAAGCAACAGAGCAAAATATTTGTATTGTTTTTCGGCAATTTTATGCAGCACCAATGAAGAAGGGGTTATCATCGTAGCACATCTCATGCTCGGAAGGCAAGTGCAAATGATCATACCAGAAACCAATTGTCCAACATTCCAAGACACGGGGCTTGCTTTTTCAAGGAAGGAGGAGAATGAAAACCTGTGTACAGGTTAGAAATACAAATACATTAACTTGGTACATTGAAGAGTTTTAGAAACACAACCTGCCAGATGACATGATGTCTTCATTGATCAGGGTGCTACATTGCGAAGGAACAATGCCAGCTCAGACCAATGTATGGCATGTCAAGCATATGTAAAGAGGGTGAGGAAAAACACTCTGAAGATGATAGGCTGTTGATACTGAGTCGCAGCTACCAGCAGCAAGGCCAGCAGGTTGTCAAACAATTACAACCAAGAGCAATGCATACCTCTCCAGGCAGGTATGTGGTCACTATATCGAGATGATTTCTCAAAATTTTTAAAGTATTACAAGGTTTTCAATATTTGTCTTGTGAACTGTTTGTATAATTATCAAATCGACAACATGTGCCTATTTTCAACTCACTAAATCTGTTTGGGTTAAGTTTTTGCCTTTGGAAAAAGAGGGACGTTGCATGATATCTCACAGTCAATATGTCTGGATACCTTGAAGCGATATGCTCAGAGCCATACGTGCCTCCATATGAAAAAAAAATGAGCAAAACTTCTCAGGTACTTCAATTCTGTCAGAAATTGTATCATGTGATTTGAGGAAATAAAGATTACGTTCTATCTTACCTCAGATCACTTGAAGTATGACAGTCTACTGGAAACATGGCCCTCTGTTATAAGATAGCAGCATAATATTAGTCACAGCACTTATATTCCTGAGGAATGTAAGGTTTGTATGTAATAGTTAGTTATAATAAATGCCTGTTGTGTTCTTCAATATCACAATAAGAACTATTGAATTCATGTCAGTTTCTGTCTATGTTTCATCTTGAGCAAAATAGAACATAGGAAATCAATACCTAAAGGGGGAATCTGAACAAATCCATTCAAAGTTTCATTGTACTATGATAGTCTCCCTCATTTGAACTAAACTGTCATAAAATCTCAAGGTTTTAAACAGCAACACAGGTTGAAGAATTCAATTTGGTTTTTGCTTTTAAATCAGCTTGTAACTTTCCTTCAGAAAGAGAGAATTCCATTAAAAGCTATCTCACAAACTATGAGCCATGCAAGCAGCCAAAATAATAAACCTTGAAAGTGAGAGATTCTAACACAGAAAAGACTTCCACCAAACCTGTTCCAACTTCAAGTTGACTCAAAAATAAACTCCTTAGCATTTCTGAAAAAATAGACATAGTTTCAAAACTTTTCATTTGTGTTCATCCACATAATTCACAGAAAATACCAGTGTTAAGAGAAAACAACTATACTGTACGAGAAGGGGCTATTGATTGGTTGACAAGGGTACACTGATTAGTAGATGTGTTGCTATAAAGAATGCCCCAGTTGGATGATGATTGACAGTTAATTGCCAAAGATTTTTTAAAAATGAAACCAGGAAGCTTAACTCTGATTGGCCAAGACATTGCTATCAGAAATGAACCAGATTGACTGTCATCTTTAATGTTCAGTTGAATTCGGCACAGCATGCATATCGGTATGCATATATGTTCTTCCTGTCGATAAAGTACAGGACGCGTGTGTCAGCTAGTGTAGCAAGTGCACAACACTGTGAGCCCAACTGATCATCTAAAATTAGTCATCAGCATAAGTATTTGCACACTCATGGCTCCTTAGCAACTGTTGTCTAATCACAGAATGACATTCAGTATTAACTACTTTTATCAGAGTTTTGCAAATACAGGCAGGATGGTCAAAGCCTGATTATTGCAGACAGCTGAAGAGACATACTTTTTGATATTATCCTTCAGTCTTTGGGATGTATAGGCTGTATACCTAGCAGTATATTAGCAATGGAGTTGATATACCACATTACTAATTTCTCATCATGAATCATACAAACTGCATGATCAGGTCTAATGTTGTTTTTGGTTCTGACACTACCTACCCAGTCTCAGATTACCATGGAAGATGAAGCTCTTAACTGTTTAAGCAACAGACAAAGCTACTTCATACATGCTGCTACTAAACAGTAGTAACATATGTGATGATCACCCCTAACATGATTATGCCATCAAGTCAAAACAAAATTTTGCATGCATCACACAAATGAATGGGTAACATTACTATCTGCCCCATCCTCAACATTAGGAAGCAGACATAGGACAGAAGGGAGCTGGGAAACTGGCATGCTGGCCAAACAACACCACTTTTAGTATTTGACTGCCTCTGGTTCTGGCCCATGTCAGCTTCCACACATATGCAGACAACACTGAGTTTTGCTTCTCCACTGCATTTTCTGATTTCTCCTCTGCAGCTGCATCGTTGGACAGCTTGACAAAAAATCCATCTCACAATGATGTACAATTCAATACTAGGAAAGTCAAAGTCATCATCATCTGCATTCCCTGTGGTAAACTTTACAATATGTCACTGATTCATCCATTTGCTCAGCAAGTATCTTCAAATGTACTTTGGCATTCGCAAGCTATTTGACCATGACCTAAGTTTGCTGACCCTGAAATCTCTCCGTCACAAAGACTTCTATCACTGTAACATCACACACCTATATTCCAGCTTAACCAATCTGGTGCTGAAGCCCTTATCCCATACATGGGACAGCTCAAAATTGGATTACTGCACTGTTCTGCTATTCAGATGCCTATAATCTCTTCAAACCTCTTCTATCAGGCAGAAAATATAAAAGCTTGAACACTTGTACCAACAGATTCAAAAACAGCTTCTTTCCCACTATCATTAGATTTCTGAAAGGATAGTTCAACTTATAAATTTAATGTTGATCTTGCTGTTTGTGCATTTTCTCTGCATCTGTTACATTGTAATCTTCACTCTGTTCTGTTACCTTAATTGTATGGTATGATCTACCACATTGTAAGCAAAACAAAACTTCTCATTCTACCTATGTACATGTGACAATGATAAATCAAACATTAAAAAAAAATCAAAATTTCATTATCCCTAAACTTCAGCTTGTCAGGAACTCTGTGATCTATATTCCTTTCTATGCCTGCTCCCATAGTTACATAATTTCTTTGGCCACGTATTTATGCAGCATGTCCTCAGATCAGGTTGACTGTTCACAATTTTTGTTGTGTTCCCACACCTACAAAGGCTCAACCAATCATCAACTTGTTATCATACAGTATAAATAAGATTTCCTTCAGAAAGTCTGGATTCTTATGTCCTCGTCCTGATATGTGCACAATGAAAATCCCGAATTTCTCCTTTGTGTTTCCTTTCAGCAATGTTTAAGTTCTGGATAACATTTACGCCAAGTGCCTCAGGTCATTCTCTGTTAAAGGCACTATGTAAATATAGTATTTTGTCGCTCAGGGAGCCTCTTTTGTGTCATTTTTATTCAGAATTAAAATGAGATTCTATCATTAAAAATAAGAGTAATGGTAGAAGAAAAGTGTAAAATGGTGACTTGACACATCTCAAATTTATGCTACTTTTCATTTTACATCAATATTACAAACTATCCCCTCCAACACTACATCTATTTAACAATGGTCTGTTAAAATGTTAAGATTTAGCTCTGGTAGAATCAGAGTAATGTATTCTGAAATTTAAATGATGGCATTTCGACTAAAAGACGCAAAATGCCTTTTGCCTTTCTAATGGTAATAAACAGCAGATTTCAAAAGGACCAGTTCGTACAGTAGCTGCAAACAAACCACCTCTCATCTGACAACCATTGTAATTCACTAAGTGATATGTTCAGGAATATCCTTTCTTGCAAATCTACAGAACAAATAGTCTATGAATCAAAACATTTACATTTGCGTGACCTTTTTAACTGCTGCTGTTGTGCATTTGTGACATGATGGAACCGATCGATCATATCTAGCAAGGCTTTGATTGCACTCTCCCTGGTGTTGTGATAACAGCAGCAAAAAAATTAAATGTGTATTAAGATGGATGACTATAGAAAGTGGTTGTTAACATATGCCACAAATCACTTTTTCAGAAGTAGCAATCTCATGAGACTTTCAAATGAAAAACCTTGCTTCCTAGTGGACAAGCACTGTATCATGATTGACAGGGAAATTTCAGTAAGAATTGAAAGCTTAAAAGGTGCAATCAATGATCAGACAATCCTGATTGCATTAGATGACACTTAAATATCTTCAGAATTTTTTTCCCTTCTAACCAAGAGGCTTCAGTAATAATTGAAGGCTATACTACGTCATCTGTGAGATTAACACGATCACATACTTGTGTCTTTTACTATTCTCGTGCAAAGTAGAAAACCACATACTCTCACGACATCTGATGTTGTTGGAGGCTGTTCCACTGCTTTATATAAAGGGACCGCATCATTTTAATGGTCTGCATAGAATACAACCACAGTCCAGCAGAAATGAAACTCAGGGTTCGGCTTAGTGAACAACAATTTATAATGCAAAATGAGAGGTCCATCACCAATTGTGATACAGTGATACAGTGCTTGAATGTTATGTGATAAGCGTTATCAAATTATTTTAACTCTCAGAGAATTGACAAGCTCAGGAAATATTCTAGCTCCTGGGCAGACTGATTTTTCTGATTGTCAATAGTGGCTCATTTCCATAATTGAGAGACTTGGTGCTTGTAACAGTTGAGTAAATGTATCAATGTTGAACCAAGCCAGTGGGAGCAAAGGTGGGTAGCTATAGTCCAAGTCCAGAAGTAGTTTATCCATGTTCTAATTGAATGTCAGAAAAAGAGGCAAAGGACCAAATGACCTCTTCAGGTTCTAAATGATCTGGTAAAGAAGGGCATACCCAGATTTTTAAGCTTCTCAGACTGGTGTACAACTAAAAGTTTAATTCCTTGCAAGCTAGCATTTTTTTCTACCAGTAGATTTCCCGTGGCATGGCTCATAGTAACAGATTCTGCCAAGTTAAACCGGTCATATATTAATGACATGTGGATAACAATGTCAAACTGCCTACAGTATATTACTAAATCTTATACCATGTTTCATAAAATGTTTTAAGATTCTTACTCCAGATTGAATTCCACCAAATTGTCCATTATTTTGTCAAAATCTTAAATGATGGATCATATTTATGTTCTTCATTCTGTTACTGTTGTATTTTGTTTTTATTCCAAACAACGTTTGAAGCTACAACAGCACCAAAAAAAACTTGCACCATTTGTATAGATATAATTCATATTTAGCAACACTTAGGATGAGAATAGCTTTCCAATTGTTGTCTCTCAAAACAGAATTGGGTATTTTTTGATTGGTTCATGGTTCTGCAATTCTTTGTTTGTCTGTTAGCATGCCACAGAATTACAGAACAGTTACTGTACAGGATCGATCTGGTGCCACTCCCTTGTCCTCTTTCCAGGATTTGCATGTTGCAAAGAGAGAACAAGGACAAAGAACAATACAGCACAGGAACAGACCCTTTAGGCCTCCAAGGCTGCCGCCACGTTTTGCCCTTCCATGCTAAAACTGTCTTCATTTACAGGATCTGTATCCTTCCATTCCCTTCCTATTCATGTGTTCATCCAAGCTTCTTGAATGCTGCTATTGTGTTTGCTTCCACGACCTCCTCTGGCAATGAGATCCAGGCACTCACCACCCTTAGTGTAAAAAACTTGCCTTGCACATCTCTTAAACTTGCTCCTTCACACGTTGAACCTGTGTCCCGTGGCAATTGACCCCTCAATCCTGGGAAAAAGGCTCATACTTTCCACTCTATCCGTGCCATTCACAATCTTAATAACTTCTTTTCTGTCGCCCGTCAACCTCCTGCATTCCAGAGAAAACAAGCCCAGTCTCTCCAATCTTCCTCCACAGCTAAAATCACCCATACCAGGTAGCATCTTCTTAAATCTTTTCTGTACCCTCCCAAAGCATCCACTTCCATCTGGTAGTGTGGCGACCAGAACTGTAAGTAATATTCCAAGTGTGGCCCAACTAAAGTTCTATAAAGCTGCAGCAGAACCTGTCCATCTTTATACTCAATGTCCCTTCCTACAAAGGCAAGCATGCCATAGGCCTTTTTTACAACCTGATCTATCTGTACTGCCACCTTTAGTGATCTGTGGACCTGCAATTCCTAGATCCCAAACATCTGCTGAGTAAAATAAATTTGCCTCCATTGCTTCTTTAGCCAATGACTTTAAAAATGTTCTTTCTTTCTCTGGATCCATCGACCAACTGGAACAGTTTTTCTTTGCAATCTACACTGACCAGACTCCTCAATAAAATCACCTCTCAATCTTCTTCAAGGCTAAAAGCCCAAGCTTTTATTTTGTTATTTACAGAGTTGAAGTTGCTTATTTTTGATGTGAGTCCTGTAAATCTGTTCCGCAACCCCTCTAGTACCTTCACACCCTTATTAAAGAGTGAGACTCAAAGGTGGACATGATACTTCATTTGAGGCCAAATCATTTTTCTGCCTCTGTTGGACGGCACTTCCTTACCCTTGCATTCCATGCTTCTGTTCATACAACCTGCAATACTAAATATTTTATTAACTGTATTCTCAACCTGCACCACCACCTTCAATGAATTTATAAATGTACATACCTAGGTCCCTCAGCTCCTGAGCTCCCTTTAGAATTATACTGTTTTTATTTTTCTTTTCTCTCTTCTGGTTTTTCCCACCAAAACGTTCACATTGCTCTGCATTGGCTTTTATCTGCCACTTGTCCACCCATTCCTCAAAGTGTCTCTGTCCCGTTCCATATTATCTTCCTTGCAGTTGGCGATGCTTCCACATTTTACGCCGACCACTATTTTTGAAATAGTGCTCTTTATAACAGGGTCAGAAAGAGTAAGGATCCTTACACTAAAACAAAGACCCATGAATGCCGAAGGTCTGAAACCAAAACAGAAATTTCAGAGAACTCAGTAGATCTGGCAGCATTTGTGGAGAGAAACCACAGTGAATATTTTGAATTTATTGAGTCTTCCTCAGAACTCATAGTAGCTATGAAAAGATGGTATTAATGCTGATGAGAGATGGAGTGGCTGAAAGAGTGAGAGAATAGATGGAGGTGGACCCCAAAGACAGATAAAGAGACTTAGGCAGACAAAGCGATCACTGATGATATACCATCTTACACCAGAAGCTGTCACTTTGCTCATATATCTGTTATACGGCCCTTTATAAAACGTCTTTGGAAGTCCATACACACTGTATTGTCCTCAACAAACATCTCTGTTAGCTCTTCCAAAGACTGCAATATGTTCATTAAACAGGATTTGCCCTTACCAACTCCATGCTAGCTTTTCATAGCTAATCCACACTTGCCAAGTGGCTCTGTATTTTGCCCTGAATTACTGTTTCTCGAAGCTTCCCCATCACCAAAGTCAAACCAACTAGCCTAAGTTGGCTAGGTTTATTTTTACTCTTTTATTTTTAACAAGGATGTAACATTTTCAATCTTCCAGTCCTCTAACACCACCCCGAACTCTATGGGTGAATGAAGAATTATGCTCAGTGCCACTTCCATTAATTCATTGTCCTTAGATACATCTCACCCAGTCCATTTCTTCATCATCTTTGATGTCTGCCTGTGCAATTTCTTCTTCCTCTAAAATGAAAACAGCAAAGTATTCATTTGAAACCTCAACTCTGCATCAATTTATTTCCTTTTTTGTCCCTGTTTGGACTCATTCCTTCTTTAACTACCTTTTTTACTGTTTATCTGTCTAGCAGACTTTGGGATTCCCTGTTATATTGGCTACTTTTTTTTTGCAATTCTTATTCCAAATTTTAAATCTGTTGTAAAATGAGCAGACAGGTGGTAAGTGAAATTCATCCCAAGAATAGCACCGTGTGGTAGGAAGCATGAAGGTAAGTGATATATGTTAAATGGGTCCATTCTGAAGAAAGGTCCATGATATGAAATGTGAACTCTATTTCCTTTTCACATAGATGCAGCCAAAGATAAAGTCATAGAGTCTCACAGTATGGAAACAGACCCTTCAGTCCAACTAGTCCATGCCGATTACAATCCCAAACTTAGCTAGTCTCACCTGCCTGCTCGGCCCATGTCAACAGAATCCACAGAAGCCTTACAGTGCGGAAATAGGCCATTCAGCCCAACAGGTCCACATTGGTCCTCTGAAGAGCATCCCACACTGACCCATCCCCCTACCCTACCCCTGTAACCCTGCATTTCCCATTTCCCATAACACACCTAACTTACACATCCCTGATCACTTTGGGTAAATTAGCACAGCCAATCCACCTAACTTGCACATCTTTAGAATATCCGTCCAAACATTCCTTATTCATGCACTTACCTAAATGTTTGTTTTTAATGTTGTCACTATACCACCACCAATCACTTGCTCTTGAAGTTCAATGCACACATGAAGCATTCTCTGTTTAAAACAAAAATCTGCTCCTCATGTCTTTTTAAAATCTTTCCCCTATCACCTTAAAAATGTGCCCCCTAGGTTTGAAATTCACCATCCTAGGGAATAGTTCTTGAGTCATTCCAGCATTTTATGTTTTTATTGTATTTAAGTGTGGGGAGAGAGAAAGAGATATAAGGTTACCTGTCCACAAATCTTTGAAAGTGACAGAGGGGATCAATACCGTTAATAAAACAAATGCAACCGAACATTGCATTCTTAAACTGATTCAAAGATTCGGAGGTTAAAAAAGCCAAAAAGTTAATTTAACCCTACATAAACCTCCAAGTCAAATTTTATGCCCAATTATGAATGAACACCACACTTTCAGAAAGATATAAAGGCTTTGGAGAGAGTATAGTAGAGATTTGTTGGATTGGTTTCAAGAATAAGCAATCATGATCAGATCGATAGTCTGGAGATGAAGAGTTTGTTTTTAGAGGAGAGAAAGTTAAAAGGATAATTGACTGAGGTGTTTAAAATCATAAAGGGCCCCAGTGATGTAAATAAGGAGAAGTGGTTTCCAATGGCTGAAGGGTCAATAACCCAGACATCATAATTATAGGGTGATTGGCAAAAGAAGTAGAGGTGACATGATAAAGAACTATTTCATGTAACAAGTGGTTAGATTTTGGAGCTTTGCCTAGTACTTTGACACATATTCAATAGCAGCTTTAAGAAGAGAACTGCATAAAGATTTGAAGGAAAGAAAATTAGCAAGTGTGTTTGAAAAGAATTTGGGACTACACTAAATGAATTTCTCTCTCAAAATCTGTCATAAACTCAATGAGCCAAGGTCTCTCATTCTTTGATGTACTTTTCTATACTACTTCCCATCAAACTTCCCAACCAGGAAAAGTAAGGCTGACTTGGGTTTTCAAACGTTAAGTGAGGCTTGAGGATTTCCTAACCCATCTAACAGGTGATAATTACCAAATTATAAGGATATGAAGGGAGAACATGAAAATACTAGATTGGGAGCACTCCATTGGAAGTCTTAGCCTTAACACATTGTTGTAGTATACGTCCTTAGTTCTGTAGAAATCTGCCGATTACAAGTAGTAATATTTAAATTAAGTAAAGTTCACAAGAATTCTTTGGTCAAGTCAGTTCTTCAAGGCACAATTGGGTAGATTTTATGCTGGTCTGAAAAAGCAACCTTTCACCAACTTTCTGAAAAGGGTCCTGACCTGAAACATCAACTTTCCTGGTCCTTTGATGCTGCCTGGCCTGCTGTGTTCCTCCAGATCCACACTGTGTTATCTCTTTCACTAATATTCTGTGCTTTCTATCCCTTAGCCAGTTATATTAATGCTGCCCTGCTCACATAATCATATTGGATTTAATTCTAGCTTGCAAATCTTTCTTTATCTTTATTTGTCTGTTTGGCGTATTTTAGGTTAAAACAAATGCAATGAAATAAGTCCTACAAATTCTCTTTGCAAATGAACATGGTGAGAGATCTTCAAACAACCAATATATTTGTATGTTGTGGGCAGATTGTAAAGATCTTGTGGCTGCTAACAAAATTTAGAGAATGCAGCCCTAAAGCTCCATCAATAGTGTCTAACAGTAGCACTGGGAGATTTGCAGAAAATGAAGAGTATTTAGCTTTTCTTTTTTAATATAGAGGTAGCCCAGGTGATGCATGCTAATAAAAAGGAATGGCATTAAATTTGCATTAGATAGCTATTCCTTTCCCAGGACACACTGACCTCCAATGATTGATATTCCTAAGTGACATTCTGTGCATTATTCTGTTGTCATCACTGCGGCAATCACTAACTTCTCCCAACCAGTAAGACTCCTGCTGCTAATTACATTGTTATTCCTGACATTCCTTTATTAGACGGTCTTATTACAAGGAATTATCAAGGAACTCACCATTATCCGCAGGGTGTTGCCATTCACCAAAGGCCTAAATAGGTCAGCCACATGACTGTACAAGATGGCTACAAGTGCAGATAAGAGGTAGTCTATTCTGTGGCTATTAATTCATTCCTGAGTCTCTAAAATTGTACCATCATCTAAAAAGGTAAGTGGAATACCGTACTCCTGAATGTGTTTGTTATGATCCTAAATGTTCCTAATACTGGACACAACAAGTCGGAGAAGATACTTGGTTTGATAGATCATATTTTTAACATAATCAATTGTGATGTTTAGTCACTGAAACATATTCACACAACCTAACACTCTCCATTACGGAAACTCAATCCAAAAAATGGAACACTCCTGTCTTAGCTTGTTAAATGCTTACTTAAATTCTTACTTTTTCTTCAGTTTACTTTTCTTGAAATGTGGAGACAATTTTATGATTCTATTTCATTTAGTGGCCTTAGCCTTTTCTGTTTGAACAACTTGAAGATTTCTATCCAAACTGTTCTAGTCTGGACGCTTTGCAAATTAGAAACCAATGCTGAGGTGGCCAGTTTCCCTGAAGTGACTTGATCCTCTGGCATACCTTCTGAACTGGATTCCTGATTCTTCTCAACTGAAACTTAGAACACTGTTTTCTGAAGTAAAAGCCAAACTAATATCTTAATATATTTATCTTTCATAAATGAAACAGAATAAATATTTTTTCCATCAATGCTACAAAGGTTTTCACAGGTACTTGACTGCAGTTACATGCCTTCTTGGATTGGATATACATAGGCCACTGTTGCAAATGATTTTCTGACCTGTGTTTCAAAAATAACCTTCACAGAACTGAAACCAAAACATCTATATCTATACTAAAGTCCAAATTTTATATATATATATATTTGTCGAAATGGGTTCAACACCAAAAATACTCAAGAAGACTATTTATTTAGAACCCCCTACACAACTTTAAATATTAACTTCCTACACGTAGTGATGGAACATGTATCGTCTGGATGTCACATCATAAAAATGCTCAGAGGCATCTTTGACATGATCTTTTAATTCTGTGAGCTCAGCTGCCCAGAAGGACAAAGGCTGCAATTGCAAGTGAACCACTTAAAATCTTTCCTCCAAATCACTTGATGTCTTGATTTCGAACAATATTGCCATTTCTTCATTGTCACTGGGTCAAAGTCCCTCCTAATGGCACTGCAGCGGTATTAACACTAGACAGATTATGGCAGTGCAAGAATTGGCACAGGATATAAATAAACAATAAATTTCTTCAAGGAAACTTCAATGTAAAATGTACTGGCCTCTCCATTGATGTTCAGATGGCATGAAACTTAAAAGCTATATTATTTTGATTTTGCAGAAGTCTTATACACTAACAATGAATAGAAGAGAATTTGGTCAATGGATGTAAGTAGGCCATTAGATGTCTCAAGCCAGCTCTGCCATGCAAATGCATCATAGCTGGCTTGCAGCTCAAATCAGTTTACCTGCTCTTAATACATGCTTCTCAATACACTTACCTGATAAAGCTCATCTATTTAAGACTGGAATATTTCAGTTGAACCTCATTACTCACAGAATGTTTTGCATTGGAGGTGATGGGAGGGTGCATTGCTATCATCTTTCCTGATTTCAGTTTTCAATGGCCTGTTTGTAAGTTTGAATATTTTTCTCTAATTACTGGATCCCCTCACCAAAACAGATAGCTTTTCTGCATCTAAACCATTAAATCCTGTTATCATTGTAAACATTTCTGTTCAGTTTCACCAACAATGATTAAAGCAACATGCAGCGTACTCCCTAACATTGGATATGTCCCATTCTTACATAACATTTACTTGGCGTACAAATAGTATATCTAAAGCTGTTAGAATTTATATGTGTTTTCTTTTCCTGTGTTCTTCAGAAAGATTCAGCATTGAATATTTTGAAACCGTCTCTTCCCAAAAGTAGAAGGATGCGGGAATTTGTAACTGCTCAACATATCTGTTGCCATTTCAAAATGTCACCATTGTTATGGAAGGAATTCTTATTTTGTTTTACACTTCCTGTCATTGAGCAGGAGCTGGTAGGATAAAAGCTGCAACCATTTTCTTTTAAACAATGTTTTAACTGTGGCTTGTTCCTTTATTTTTGATTTTTTGTTTCTTTGCAAGGTAGCTCACCACTCTGGGCAAAGTTGTGTCTCCCCATCTATAGTTATATTTCCATACAGCCCTGCAACACTCACGGTCGTGTCACTTTAGTACCATGTTCCGTGTGTGTAGTGCAGCACTGTGTTCACTAGAGACAGAATCGACATAAACTTTAGATATCTGCCTACAGCAACTGTGCATCATATCTGCAACAGGCCAGGAAGCACATTTGCACATGATTGCATTTCAATGCAACCAGATACAAAGGGAAAGAATAAAGGCAATAATTGTGTACTGTTTGGAATATCGGATGCTTGTGCTTCTCAAGGCTAAAACATATCCATATTCTCATATTTTTTTCCTCTAAACATCCTCTACCGTAGCTTCCTGAGCAGCAACAGAGAATCTTGAAAACTGTTCTACCATATTGTGTTATTTTTCAGCTCAGAATCAGTTCTAAACTTACTTTCAGGACTTTCCCCTACCCTAATGGACGTATGAGCTGAAGGCAAGGCTGGCTTGAAATACTGCAGGCTAACTTCTTACTAAGGCCCCATTGCTCTCCCAGATGGATCACAAATAATCCTATGGCATGATTCAAAGTAAGGATGTGGCACTTCTTATTGCCCTGGAATACTGATCCCCCAAACAATACCTCAAAACACTCGTGATGGATTGATAATTTATCTCCTGGTCTTTCTTTATTGACTATGTGCAAATTGTTATGTTTCTCTTCCATAAGTACAGAAATATTTCATAACCGTGAACTGCTCTTTATTAAGTCATGGAAAGCCCAACAATATTGTCTTTAAAAAGACATGAAACCCACCATAGGATTGAAATACCTTAAATAGTTCCAAGTCTTTGGAGAATCTGTTTACTTTGTTTACTTTTCTGAAATTATTCCAAACCATGAGATAACAAGGTGTAGAGCTGGATGAACACAGCGGGTCAAGCAGCATCAGAGGAGCAGGAAAACTGACATTCGGGTCTGGACCCTTCTGCAGAAATGGGGACGGGAAGGAGATTCTGAAATAAATAGACAGAGAGGGGGAGGCCGATGGAAGATGGATAAAAGAGCAGATAGGTGGAGAGGTTACAGACTGGTCAAGAAGGCAGGGATGGAGCTAGTAAAGATGACTATAGTTGGGGAATTAGGGTGGGGGTTTTTCAGTCCAGGGAGGATGGACAGGTCAAGGAGGCAGGGGTGAGGCTGGATGGTATGGGGTGGGGGCGCGGGTTGAGGTGGGAGGAGTGGATAGGTGGGAGAAAGGACGGACAGGTTAGGGAGGCAGGGATGAGCTGGCCTGGTTTTGGGATGCGGTTCGGGGTGGGGAGATTTTGCAGATGGCCTAAAGGCCCTCCGCCTCTACCTGTCCTGCATGCCTGACCAGTCCCCCTCCACTGACACCCTTATCCACTTAGCCGAACTCGTCCTCACACTTAACAACTTCTCTTTCAATTCCTCCCACTTTCAACAGACAAAGGGGGTGGCCATGGGTACCCACATGGGCACAAGCTATGCCTGCCTCTTTGGAGGAGTTGTGGAACAATCCCTCTTCTGAAGCTACACTGGCCCTATCCCCCACCTCTTCCTCTGTTATCTTGATGACTGTATCAGTGCTGTTTCAGCAGGAACAGCACCTCATATTTCGCTCAGGCACCCTGCAGCCCAATGGTATCAATATGGACTTTACAAGCTTCAAAATCCCCCCTCCCTCGACCACATCCCAAGACCAGTCCAGCTCGTCCCCGCCTCCCCAACTTGTCCATCCTTTCTCCCGCACATCCACTCATCCCACCTCAACCTCACCCCCACCTCCTACCAACCAGCCTCATCCCCACCTCCTTGACCCGTCCATTTTCCCTGGACTGACCAATCCCCACCCTAATTCCCCACCTACACGCACCTTTCTGGCTCCATCCCCGCCTCCTTCACCTCTCTGTCTCCTCTCCACCTATCTACTGCTTTATCCATCTTCTATCTGCCTCCACCTGTCTTTCTATTTATCTCAGAATCCACTTCCCCTCACCCCTTTATGAAGAAGGGTCCAGACCCGAAACATCAGATTTCCTGCTTCTCTGATGCTGCTTGATCTGCTGTGTTCTTCCAGCTCTACATCTTGTTGTCTCAGATTCTCCAGCATCTGCAGTTCCTGCTTCCCTGAATCAATACTTCTTGACCTTCCTTGATTCAGGAAATATAGCTTTTAGGTTTTTGGCATTTTGTGTTATGTCCTGACAAGATACCCTCTCAGTCAGCTCATTTCAAGTTTGAAAAGGCTGTGATTCTCCATACTATCCTCATGACCCAGTTACCAACATTGAGCTCTGCCCATGTGAACCCATCTCTGCACTGCCTTTAGTGTTCAATCTATACTTTACGTCTCTGCTTGGGTTTGTGTCACCATCCATAGCAAAATCAAGGCTGAACAAACAGCTTGAATAATGTACAATATTAAAACCGTGTTCAAATAAATTAGTTTTGTTTTTGCTAAAAACATTCTTCTCTCATCACTGATTACACTTCACACACAAATGCCAAGGGGAATTAACTGTAATTTTTCTTCAAGTAGCAGTTTTATAATACTTATGAGGCCTTTTCTTTTTACTCTAAACATGATTGCTCTCACTTCCACATTCTACCCTCACAAAACCTAAGGTAATCCAAAAGTTTTCTGCCCATGTTTAGTCCTTTATCGTTGAATACACTATGGTTCCAGTTAAGCAACAAAATACATCCCCTCATTTTCAAATCCTTCCATGGTATCACTCCTCTCCATCTCTAGATCTCTTGCAGAAGCACAATTCTCCACAATATACGAGTACCTCTAATTCTGGTCTCTTGAGTATCAACAAATTAAACAATTTCATCATTGGTGGATATGCCTTCACCTACATAATCCCTAAAAATTCCTTTGAAACTTGTTTCCTTTAAGACACTACTTAAAATCTGCCTCTTTGTTCATTTTATCTAAAATCTCTTTATGTGGTGGAATGTCAAGTTTTGCTTTGTAATATTCCTATGAAGTATTTTGGAACATTTTATTTCAATTGAATTCCAAGGTAAATGAAAGTTGCCGTTGATTTCAGTTTGAGTATAAACAAGAAAGTATTTGGCACACAGGCAAACCGTCCAGTTGTGTAGATGTTCATCTACGAAATCAAAACATTTTATTGCTTCATGTTTAGTATTGACATTAGCTAGTCTCACGATGCAAAGACAGTGATGTTCATTGTGAAAGATTTACTTTACAGCAATCTGTATTTTTACATCTGCTGCAATTTTGAAGCTTGATCCCAAGTGTTGAGGCCAAATGGTTCTGCCTATTTCAGTAAAATCTAATCTGTAGACATGAACAATTAGACCTTAAAAAGGAATCCAAACAAGCTTGCTGAAGTGTATTTACTGAGGTACATGTGATTTTTTTATTATTAAAATATTATAAATTTTCGGTCAATGATAAAACCTCCAAAGTGTATATTTTTAATTTATCCAAACAAATGCGAGAGGTAGTAGGATCATTGCCCATATTCTCTGCATTGGTTTTGAGGACAGCATGGTGGATCAATGGTTAGCACTGCACCAGGGATTTTATTCCAACCACAGATGACTGTCTATGTGGAGTTTTCACATTTGCTCCGTGCCTGCGTGGGGGTGCTCTGGTTTCCTCCCACAATCTAAAGATGTGCAGGGCAGGTGGATTGGCTATGTTAAATTGTCCATAGTGCCCAGGGATGTTTAGGCTAGGTGGGTTAGACATGGGAAATATAGGGGAATGGGTCTGGGTGGGATGGTCTTTGGAGGGGCAGTGTGGAATTGTTGGGCCAAATGGCCTGTTTCCATACTGCTGGGATTCTATGAAATCTTTAAAATAGAGTAGAAGTACATTAACTTTAAAAATATAAAATAAGTTATGATCATTTAATGGTTGTAAGGCTCATTAAGAGGAAAATCTGAAGCCATTAAAATGAATCCAATCAGTCTATTATGGTTTCCGTCTGATAGAATAAGGTAGATCAGTAGACCTGCATGAGTTAGCAGGGAGATTGAAATCTGTTATGAAGCAACAGTAAGAAACTAATTGCATTCATTTCAAGAGTTCTTGAGGTGGTTTATGAAACTAATTTTAATGGCATCTGTTGAGTTTGTTCCAGTGCTTCTACTGAATGGGAAAATTTAGTGGAGGTTTAACCATAATGAAGAGTATAGATTTAAATCAACATTAGGGTAGGTACACAAATGAAAAGCACCAATCTCATTAGTCTTTTAGTGGGGGCATAAGTATTGCCAATGAAGTGCACTTGCCCTGATCTTATATTTTTGCCTTTACTATTAACATTATCATTGTTTTTATTTATTTAACATTTATATTATTTCATAAGGGCTTCTGCTCCAAACCATTTTAGTGAAGTACACAGACTGGGCTTTTGTAGGCAATGGATTTCACATGATCTTTGTTTTGTGGGAGCTTTATGTTATTTTATGTTGATCATTGCACACATAAGTTCAGATCTATAACAACCTTGATGTCTGGTTTTCTAGTTAGGTATGTACTGAGAGTGAAAGTGCTGAGCAACGCTTCCAATAATTCATACATATCATGTGCTTGAGTGCCCATTGATGAAGCAGTCTTAAAATATTATCCAAAACCCAATGCTACTCACGTGATCAATGAGCTCCTTCACCATGCCATTCCATTGCCCCTTGTCATCTGGAGTTCCATATTTTCCATCTTTTGTCAGCTGAATATCATAAACAAAGCCCAAGATACTGGCTAATTCCTTCAGCAGATCAATGCAGTATCCTTCAAATCGGTCATTACCAGAGAGTGGCTTGTCAGACTTCTTAAACATGACATATGGTTCCTCCTGTGAGCAAGTCAAATTAACAACAGTTAATTGCAAAGGTCACTTCCAACACTCAAAGCATTTAGTTTGGATGCGTGTCCTACCTAGGTGAATGACAATAATAAATTACATTTACTCAGTCGTCAAGCTTTATTAAGTTCTAAAATTAGGTTGAAGCCAATTAGATAATTATTTCCTCACTTTTAAATGTCTTTATATACCTTGTATGTGTCAAGCTTCATTTGTTCAGGTTCATATATATTGCAGGTATGTCAATGTTCAGTATTATCCTACATGTCAAGATAAAAGTACTGCACCTGTACTTTTGCTCAATGCTGGCAACTGGTTGGCTGATTAGTCCTTTGAAACCGTAAGCTTGGTTAATGATAAAATTCACATTGTTATTAAATTATGATCAGTAGACAAGAAGGATCTCGTTACATCTTTTCACAAGATCCATAAAAATGTTCCTTTTGCCCCAATGGCACATTGGTATGTTTCCCTGTTTTTTTGGATGATTGGTTGATTCGTCCAATCCATTTGTTTTTAACCAAGATGACTTCAGACAATGGGTAGAATCTTGTCAAAGTGTTCCATCTGCTGCTGGTGAGCTAGTGAAAGAGCCATATTGCTTTTTCAGTGAACCAAACATCATTCAGGCAGTGGCGAGGATAACTGTGAGCCTTTCCCTGGGAATGAACCTGGGGCCCAGAGGTCCTATTCAGTGAGAGCTACTGGCCAGTCAGAAACTGGGAGATAGCAAGAACTGCAAATGCTGAAGTCAGATCCAATGAAGTGTGGAGCTGGAGGAACACTGCAGGTCAGGCAACATCAGAGGAGTAGGAGAATTGATGTTTTGAGTTGACATCCTTCATCAAGACTGGGGAGAGGAAGGGAGCTTAGAAATAAATAGAGGGAGGAGCGGTGGGAATGGGATAAGGTAGGTGTGATAGTGATAGTTGGACGCAGGTAAGAGATAGTGGATTTTGTTCAGTGGGAAAGGTGGGGTGGATAGATGGGAAATAAGATGGACAGGTTGTGTCAGGTCAAGGAAGTGGGGATGAGGGGAGAGTTGGACATGGGATAAGGACCAGGGCGGAGTGGGGGAGGGAGATTTTGAACCTGGTGAATTCTATATTGAGGCCAGCAGGCTGTAAGCACCTGAGGAGGAAATATGAGTTGTTGTCCTCCAGTTTGCGTGTCACGTCATTGTGACTCTGGAGGAGGACAGGATGGACACATTACTAAGGGGTTGGGAGGGGGAGTTGAAATGGTTGGCGGCTGGGAGGTGTTGTTGATTATAGCGTAAAGAGCGCAGATGTTCTGTGAATGCGAGTCGGCACTTGGTCTCACAGATGTAGAGAAGACCACATCGGGAGCAGTGGATACAGCAGACCAGTTTGGAGGATGTGAAAATATTGTCTGGGGCCTTGGATGGAGGTGAGGGGGAAGGAATTGGTGCAGGTGTAGCATCTCCTATAGCCGCAGGGAAAGGTGCCAAGTGTGGTGGAGTTGGTCGGGAGAGTGGAGCAGATGAGGGAGTCATACAAAAGGCAGGTAGGGGTAGGGAAGGAAATACTTCTTTGGTGGTGGGGTTGGATTGCAGGTGGCGGAAGATGATGCGCTGGATCCAGCTCACTCCACAATCCCTTCATCTGCTCCACACTCCTCACCAACCTCTTTATAATGTTCTGACCACAGATCAACAAGAAAATCTTATAGATTGTCAATGTACTGAACAGCTCTTTCCTGCCTATAAAGTATGGGAAATGTTCCTATTTCCATTTTGTGCCCAATGGATTGTCTAGAACAACTGCTAATCAAATCAGCTGTGGTATTACTTTGACTTTGTTATCAGCTCCCCAGAAAGCTCGAACAGCAGGGAAGGTTCTGTTAGAAATGTTTGTTAGGTGGAGCTGAGATGAGATAACAGTCCCTTATTGTTTCCAGTTATCCAGAGTAATGATATCAATATTCAGCCATTTCTGAAGCAAAAATTGGGAATAAAAGCTAACTACTCCCTTTGGACCTGACAACTTTCATTGCAGGGTTTTACAAGTGGTGGATGCAGAGATAATGAATGTACTACTTTTGACCTTTCAAATTTCCCTGTATATTCAGAATCATTCCCCATGGGTCAGAATAATCCCAATATCTAAGGGATTGGGGTAATGTGTTGGAAATAGTGACAGAAGTCACGAATGTGTAGGCTTGTAGCCTGACAACAGAATATACAATGCTTACTAGAATCGATGAAGAATTTGGTAGCAATGACTTGTTGGAGATAGCGCAATGTCTTTTTGAAAGGGAAATCATGCTTTCCACTTTTTTAAAAAAAATGCTGATACAGTAAATTTGGAATTTGACAACGCATTTGATATGCTGCTGCACAAAAGATTGTTACACAACAATACAACACAAAAGCTTGTTACTCAAGATTATAGGTATTTGCCTTAAGGGTAATATATTAGGTTGGATTGAAGATTCATTAAAGCACAGAAAACAGAGAAAAGAATTAAATAGGATATTTTTGCAATGACAGATGCCTTAAGAATCAGTGCTTGTGCCAATTATCCATCTAAATCAATAATTCCAATTCAAGTTTGCTGAAGATGCAGAGCAAGGGGGGAGAAGAATGGAGGCTAATAATGTGATTGAGCAGGAAGGGGTCAGATGAAGTATAAAGTGGGGCCGATTGAAATTATCCACTCTGGTAGGAAATAAAGAAAATGTAAGCATTTACAATTGTTGAAATATATCTGCAACTGTTGTAAATGTTAGTGTTCAAAAGGCTTAATGAGTCCCTGTACTCTCATGGCAAAAAGTGAACATGCTGCCACAATGATCAATGAGGGAAGCAGTGCAATATTTTATTTTGCAAGCATATTGGAATTTAAAAGTTAATAGTTTTTGCAGGAATTATACAGGGTTTTGTTGAGACCACACTTCTTTATCTAACAATGAATATTCTTGTCTTAGAAGTGGTGAAACAAAAGTTGATGTGATTCAAGTTTGGGATCAGAGGATTGACCTGTGTAGCAAAATGGAACAATGCAGCTCAGACTCCTCATGTGATCTACAATGTCACAGATGCCAATCTTCAGTCACTGTGTCACAATGGCATCCAGAAATGGCTGAAGACATTGGACAAAGGCATTTGGCCATAACAACATTCTGGCAATTACACAGAAGAAAATTCAGAATTGTAGAATTAGCCATGCCCCTAGCCAGGGTATTTCAAGGCAATTGCAACTCTGGTATTTATCAATGTGAAATTGCCCAGATATGTGTGGTGCACAAAATCCAAGACAAATCCAGCCTGGTCAATTACTGTTCTATGAAGTTACTCTTCGTCATTAGTAATTTGATGGCCATGGCTGTTGACAGTGTCATAAAGTGGCCCTCACACATGAATAAACTGCTCACTGATGCTCAGTTTAGATTCAGCCAAGGCCACATAGCTCCTGACTTCATCACAAGCTTGTTGTAAACATGGACAAAAGTGCTAAACCCTAGAGGCGAGGTGAGATTGAGTGAGGCAGCCTTTGACCAAGTGTGTCATCAAGGAACACAAGCAAAACTCAAGTGGATGGGAATCAAGGGGAAATCTCTCCGTTGGTTGCAAGCATACTTCGCAAAAGGAAGATGGTCACCCCCGTGTCTGTGTAATAATTATCAAGTCATTTTTATCTTTGTACATCGACTCATCTATCTTGTAACAAGATATGGAATCTCATTTTCTGTTCATATATCAACATTCTCTTTTGATGCCTGAGATTTCATAGAATTCCTACAGGCCATTTGGTCCAACAAGTCCATATTGTCTCTCTGAAGAGCATTCCACCCCATCTCATTCTCATACCCCTGCATTTCCCTATGTGCCACTCACATAACCTGAACATCCCTGGACATTACAGGCAATTTAGCCTGGTCAATCAACCTACCCTGCACATCTTTGGACTGTGGGAGGAAACCAGAGCACTCAGAAGAAACCCATGCAGACACAGGGAGAACATGTAAACTCCACACAGTCGCCTGACAGTGGAATCAAACCCGGGCCCCTGGCACCATGAGGCAGCAATGCTAACCACTGAGCCACTGTGCGACCCTTAACTTTCTCAACTAAAATCATTTTTAAGAAGTTTTTTTAAAAGCCCTGACCAATGAAAGTTGGGGAAGTAGGTGAATGATGGTTGGGGCTTTGCAGGGTTGGGAGCAGTGTTAACGTAAGAGAATTGTTAGCGTCACAGCTTGATGTTACCCGCAACTCCATATCACCCACACTGTCTCATTTCAACTCTCCAGCAATCCTCTGAAGACTAGGGAAGTTTCAAAAATGTTCACCAATATCATCAAAACAGTTGAATATTGGTTTGTCTCTAATGTTTAAAAAAATCTTTCAACTACTTCCAAAAGGGAAAATAAAATGAGAGAGTTTCAAATTCTCAAATTTGTAATAGGTTGTGTTTTCTGGACAAATCTCTAACCCACCCTGTTGATTCAAGTCACCCAGCACTTGAAAACACACGGACGTGCATTATTATCTGCAAGTCGGATGCACAAAGTCAGGAAAATTCCTTGAACCTGGCTTTTGGAAGTGGCTGACCAGATATCAGATTTTCAATCAGGAAGAAATGCTATATGTTAGAAATTTTGTGGGTGACCTCTGTTGTAGTAGGGACAATGCCAGGTGCACAGGTGAGTTATGTGGAAGGACTGCCTAGCACCTCTAGCACTCTGTAAAAAAAAATTAGAAGATGGAATAAAACACTCCCTTGCCTTCACTTCTCATTTGCTCTTACACCCATCAACATACTATCCTTTCTCCATCTATATTACCACAAACCACACAATATATGGCTTGCCCCACCTAATAATCTCTCATAAATGCCACACAAAATCCTTAACACCTTACAGTGTTCATAGCAACCTAAAGTGCACAAACTATCCTCTTGACCCTTTACAAACTTATTACCAATTTCATGGAAACTCAGGCCATCTTGGGCCAACCACCCTTTTTTGTCCCCATGCCAATCACAGAGCACCCAACATGGACAGAGATGTAATTTAATGAAGTTCAATTAAATAAAGATCTAATTATCTTTTACAGACTTCATCAAATTAAAAAAAAACTAATCCATAAAAACCCATCCTTCATATTTCCATTCTTTCATCTAGATAAAACCATATCACAGCAAACATTTTATTCAAGTTCACAATCTTTTCTAATACCCCTAGGGCTATAACCACCTGAAGCTGTCAATCAAACAGTGAAATAGCAGCAACTCTACTGTGACAATCAATGATTGTCAAATCAGACATTACATTTCTAGGCTTGACTGACATTTTTGCCACAACTTAAAGGCCCCTTGCTACTGTGAAAAATCCAGACCATGCTATTCATCACTGAAGAGCAGAAGTCTTAATTAAGAACACTGTTTGTAAAAAAAAACTTTGAATTAGTGCCACAAGAATGCGTCAACATGTTCAAAGATCCATTAATGAGCCAATGCACCAAATGGAACAACATTTCTCACTCTGTTGGCCCGATTAATGCAAGAATTCTGTTTGTGTCAAACTCAACGAAGATTATTAACCTATTGATTGTTAACTCTCTTTCCTTTAATTGTATTACTGTTTACAAAGACAAAAAAAGTCATGACTGTTGATGTTAGAATTGAATGGATTTTACTGAATTACTAGAATTGCTATTTTTCCTCTATTATCTTTAGTGTGGCCGCCATGATGACAAAACTGAGACACTTTTCTCTAAAGGTGTCTTTATTTGATGAATCCTGTTAACCACCAATTCACTTGTAACAGAAAATATGATGCTGAAAGTAAGCAGGGCATCCCATTCAGGCAACACTTCAGCAAAATAACAGATTTTCCAGCAGTATTTTCAACTATATTTGCTGTCAATTTTATAGTTTTATGGCTTGTAAATTATTTCAGGAATATGTGAACTATTTTCCTTAATTTCCTTTATACCTATATCTCCATCTCAGCAGAAAGTTTAATAATCTGTACCATTTTTCTAAGAACTTTGAGCTTGTGAAAACAAAGTCTGTTTTGAATTCTGCCTGAAGTGCATTTTTGAAGATTTTGAAGCAGTGTCAATTTATTCACATCAGTAATAATAGGACAATTTGTCTCAGTGAGCTGTGCTCTGCACCATTTCTATTTCTGACTTCTGCAACATTTTCAATAGGTTTAAAGTTCAATTGACTGAACAATTATTAATAATGCTTAGTTTCAACAACGAGCACATTTACAACTCAATACAAAAACTGAACCATGTAACTCTCTTTGAAAACATCAAGTATTTTGGAAAGAAAACAATTACCTCCCAATACGGTACCATCTGTGTTAGTTCATTTAAGATGTTACATTTATGATTGTGCAGATCAAATTTAGCAGAAACTTGGACTGTAGTCTATTCAACTCAAATTTGAACACATTAATATACCATCCTCCACGGGTGGCATGGTGGCTCAGTGGTTAGCACTGTTGCTTCATGAGATCTGGATTCAATTCTACCTTCAGCCAATTGTCTGTGTGGAGTTTGCCCATTCTCCCCGTGTCTGTATAGGTGCTCCAGTTTCCTCCTACAGTTCAAACATGTGCACGTGATATGGACTGGCCAGGCTAAATTGCCCATCGTGTCTAGAGGTGTGCAGGTTGGGTAGATTAGCTATTAGAAATGCAGGGTTACAGAGATGGAGTGGGTCTGAATGTGATACTCTTTGCGATACTGTATGGACTCGATGAGCCAAATGGCCTGCTTGCACAATGTATAACTCTATAACTACAACTGGGAAAAACCTGATTTAAATTCAGCAGAGATAACTTGAAAATTCTATGTTGAACCATTTATTTTGTGTTCACTAGTAAGATGGGCTGTAATATAATTGATACAACTTTGACACGTTTTGGGCAATTGCCCAACTATGCCAAAATGGAAACTTGCCTTGCAGATATGCCAACTTTATGCACATTGGTGGTACTATTTCTGATAATTCTTTAATATTAATTGTTTGACAGGAGGTGACATGCCTAGGGCCTGATAGTTGATGGCTTGGGATGGTTTGATGTCAGAAATAATCTGCAGGGGGATGGGAACTGTCCAGAAAGATGTTTCCAGACTGATTAAATAAACGTCCTGATGCCCAGCTACAAATATCAATTAAATCGGTCTAAAAACTGGTCCTGCAAATGCTCGCTTTGTTGGCTACAGTACAGTTGGCTGCTGTCTTACCTCATAGTCAGATGGTTTGGTGTTCAATTCTCAATTCATGACCACAGGATGCCCAAAAGCACTTTACAATCACTGAGGAATGAATACAAATAGTGCTGAATTTGACCAGAAGTTGACTGTGTCGACTTTGATGAGTTTCATGGAGATTTTACTTCTGTGAGGCCCAGCGAGATTTCTCACATATTATCTGAAACTGACCTATGCACCATGTCTCTGTGATGTCCCAACCATCCTACTTTTCTTCTCACCAGAGGTGAAAACGTTAAGACCATGAGATATAAGAGCATAATGAGGCCATTCAGTCCATCGAGTTTGCTCCACCATTCAATCATGGCCGATATGCTTTTCAAACTCATTCTCCTGCCTCCTCCCCATAACCCTTGATGCCCTTACTGTTCAAGGACCTATCTATCTCTGTCTTAAATACACTCAATTATTTGATCTTCACAGCCTTCTGTGGCAATGACTTCTACATATTAACCACTTTTGACTGAAGAACTTCCTCCTCATCTCAAATCTAAAGAGTTGTCCCTTCATTCTAGAATTGTGGTCTCAGGCTCTAGCCTCTCCGAACATATTACTAAGATGTTAGTGGAAACATTTTTTCAGTGTCCATTCTATCCAGGTGTCCTAGTATTCTGTACATTTCAATGAGATCTCACCTCATCCTTCTAAACTCCATTAAGTACAGACCCAGAATCCTCAACCATTCTTGATACGACAAGCCCTCCATCCCTGGGAACATTCTTGTGAGCCTCCTCTGGACCGACTCCAATATCACCACATCCTTCCTTCGATATATAGCCCAAAACAGTTCATAATATTCCAAATGTAGTCTGACCAGCAGTACTTCTCTGCTCCTTCATTCTAGCCCTCTTGATATCAATGCTAATGCTGTATTAGCCTTCCTAATGGCCAACGAATCCGCATGTTAACTTGCAGTGAATCTTGATCACAAGCATTTTTCTGCTTCAGATTTCGAAAGTCTTACCCCATTTAGAAAAGAATGTATGCCTCTATTCTTCCTACCAACTTCATGAATACGGGAGGACTTCTGGGATTTCCATTGCCAGTGCTATTGTTAAAACCCAGCTATACACAAGGTCAAGCACTGCCAGCTAGAAGTTGCCCTTTACTGTGCATATAGTGAGAGAGGAACCAAAAAGAAATGCTTCTTCTATGAGCACTTCAGAAGCACAATGAAGCTGACACTTTATTGCATATACAAGTGCACATTTGTATTGCAAATTAGCAACCCAGCTTCACAGCTTACCCATCCTTAGCTTCATTCCTTCTTAGAATGCTGTCGAAAGGAGATTTTTTCAATTCATTAACAGGAAGAGGGTATAGCTGGCCAGGCAGCATTATTGCCCATCCCTAATTGCCCAGAGGGCAGTTAAAAGTCAACCGCATTGCTGTGGGTCTAGAGTTACATGTAGGCCAGACCAGGTAAGGATGGTAGTTTCCTTCCCTAAAGGTCATTAATGAACCAGATGAGTTTTTCCCGACAATTGACAATCGATTAGATTAGATTCCCTACAGTGTGGAAACAGGCCCTTTGGCCAACAAGTCCACAGCGCCCCTTGGGGCATCCCACCCAGACCCATCTCCCCATATCCCACACACCCCTGAACACCACAGGCAATTTAGCATGGCCAATCCACCTAACCTTCACATCTTTGGACTGTGGGAGGAAACCGGAGCACCCCAAGGAAACCCACGCAGACACAGAGAGAATGGGCAAACTCCACACAGACAGTCGCCCGAAGCTGGAATCGAACCTGGGTCCCTGGTGCTGTGAGGCTGCAGTGCTAACCACTGAGCCACCGTGTCGCCCCAATGACTGATTCACAGTCATTATTGGATTCTTAATTCCAGATTTTTTAAAGAGTGAATTCAGATTCTACCATCTGCCATTGTGGGATTTGAACCCAAGTCTAGCAATAATACCATGAGACATCACATCTTCTTAGAATGCTAATCTTCCTTCAATGGTCAGTGCTAGCCTACAGCTTAGATATATCAACCTTTGTCCTACACTGTCCCCTGGTGGTACGTATATGGAATCAGCCTCCATTTGCATTTAATTGCAACATTTAAAAGACAGTTGGATCGGTACGTGGATAGGAAAGGTTGAAATAGAGGACAAGTCCTTGTTAACAGTTCAACTTGCTACAGCCTGTGATCTTACTAAGCTAGTCAATGAGGAAATTTGACATGGAAACCCAAGCGAGTCCATGAAAGATTCAACATGCTGTTTGGTCCTAAAAGCATTCATATTAGAGACAGGGCACTAACATCTCAGGCAACACTCCATGAACACTGGCATCTGACATGTCTCAGCATCTATGAACCTTCAAGGCACATCTCTGATCCCTTAAAGGACATCTCAAAATGGAGAACTTGCTCTTAGTTTAATCATTTTGGAAGCTGTTTGTGTGGCAAACATCAAAGATTGCAGGTTTCAGTGGACAACTAGTTAAGGAAGCATGGCTAAAGCTCTAAGAATGATGATGAGTTACTTGCTGAGTGTGTGTTTAATGACACCAGCAGCGATCAGTAGGTGGCAACAAGGACACCTTGGCCTCAGGGGCATATACCCAGATTATGGACTGGGCCAAGTAACTTCTCTGGACTCTTCACTCATTGTCATAGCACTTACACACTCTGAACCAACTAGATGCCCGCAATATCCCTGCCTGGCATTCGTTTGCTTTGCAGTACATGTATGTTCATTGGCCTTCATCCATAGATACCATTTAGCACAAAGATAAGGCAAAGAAACTTGCAAAAGTTGTCAGAAGACCTCATTCCAGTCAGAGGGGATAGTCTGCACTCCATAAGTCAGGGTAACCTCCAGTAGGCAGAGGAGACTAATAATGGACAACATATTGTTATCCTATTGTGGGCTGTTTTGCTCCCAGAATGACAGAGAGGCAGATACATCTTTAAATGTTGGTGCAGATGGTCCAAACAAGTTACTAGACTGCACAGTGGACAGGCAGAGTTAGTTGTGTGGCATGTTGAGGCAGGTCAGGGTGAGCATGCAAAATGTTGCATTGATCAGTGATAGTACTAGAGGACAAACCTTAATGGGAGTGAGGTCAAGTGGTGGGCATAGAGTGAATCAGAGTTACTGGAAAGAAGATGGTGGCCCACCTTTGCTGGTGGAATGGAGAAGGTCATTGATCTTCTTCCTACATTGCTGGGCATTCCCCCAGACAGCTGAGTATGGTCTTACATAGGTGACAAATTCTGACCAGGCTGACGTGGTCCTAATGTCAGTCTTCTTGGCTGGTCCTATGGGAAGAGGAAGTCATCCATTAGGAGTTCCAGGATCCTGACCACAAAGTGAGGTACCAGCTTTTTCCAGTCAGCCAGGTCTGTGGCAAATATCTGAAGCCATGCAGGGCAGCACTGGACTGTTGGCACTTGTCCAGGTACATAGCAAGTTTTTAACGAGAGTGCTGGTGCCAGAGTTGCCAGTCAATATTGAGAACTCCAGTGAATGACGAATTGCGGTGGGAATGTGGTAATGTGGAGTGAAATCAGATGCAATGCTTATCATAAGGGTTGAAATGCTAATTAATGTGGTGAGATTGGTAAGAATCAGCAAGAAATCTCAATCAGCTTCAGCACAAGAATCGCTGCAAAAAAAAATGTGACTGTCACTGAGCCTGATAAACATAAAATTCAGCCCACAATAGCAACCGTTACAGAAGGAACAACATCAGGTGCTTTGCTAACTGTGGACAGCATTGCCAATGTTTTCTGTAAGACTTAACCAGCTTGGTAGATAAGCTAAAGCGAAGTCAGCCGAAATTTTATCTGGCAAAATCTGGAGAGATGGCAAGGAATAAAAAGAGATTAACAAGTCCACCAACTAGTAAAACTTTAAAACATGTGACACAAAGAAGATCAACGGATTACACTTAGAATAATGCAGGGAGAATGCAAAGCCACAGAAAGAATGCACAAGTTATTCACTAAGATTACCAGAGATAAAAGACTTTAGACAACAAGAGAGATGAAAGAACTGGAGCTTTTATGATTACAAAAGAAAGGCACACAGGATATTTTATTGAGGTATTGAAAGTGATGAATGATTTTGAGAAATAAATCAGGAAAAACTAAGTTTCTTCTGATTGGTCAATTGGTAATGGGAGGTCATAAGTTTGATATAATGGTAAAAGAATGAAAGGAAATCAGGAGACATTTCATGCAGAGGCTGAAATGTCCTAACACATTCTTTGACAGATGTATTATCAACAGCTTTTTCAAAGGAAAGTAAATAAACAGTTGAAAACAAGAAGAAAGAGTACGAAACAAAGTCAGGGCACCAGAATTAAATAATTGTTTCAAAACATTACAATGAGCTAAATGGTCTCTTTCTGTTGTTACGAATGTCTGTCACATTATACATTTTGTAAAGAAGGCTAACCTGTCTGTAAAAATGCACACAAAATCCTGCTACATAACTCACAAAGATTACAACATGGTCATTAATTCACCACAGAACAAAACTAGCAGACTGAAGCATTTTCTCATCTTAAAGCAAAAAAAAGAATGGACTTTAGAATTCAAATAACAATTGGACATCATAATGTGAGAACCCAAAGTCTCTGAGAAAGTAGGTGATTGGAAGCAGGCCATAGGGACTTCCAACATATTTGACTTACTTTGTGGAACAATAATTCATCAAGGTTTACATAGCAGCCATTCTGCTCAAACAAGTTGAATGACATCATTTTGTAGAGCTCCACAGGAAGGTCTCTAAGAAGTATCCTCAGAAAGAGCATTCTCAGCCAAAGGGAGCACAAAGAGAAAGCCTTTCAGAAAACAATCTTTGTTATTTTGAAAGTATAGGCAAACTGACAGTGTTGCCACAGAGCTAATGAAAAACTAGAAACTCCTCTCAGTCCCAAACCAGAGACCAGGTGAATCCACTATTTGCAACAGGGAATCATTACAGCTGCTCAAATCTAACTTCAAATTTTCAAATCTGTTGTTCAGGAAGAGAACATGAAAATATGTGAACATGTAAATTAGGAGCAGGGATAAGCCACATGACCCCACGTGCCCACGCAGCCATTCAGTAAGATTACGGCTGATAAGGCTATTAAAAATGGAGTAGAATAAGGCTATTTGGCCCATCAAGCCTGCCCCAGCCTTTCAACTGTGGCTAATGAGTTTCTCAGCTGCATTCAAATGTCTTCTCCCAGAAAGCCTTGATCCGCTTAAGAATAATGAGCCTTTCCAACTCTGTCTAAAAGACACTGAATGACTTGGCATCCACAGCACTCTGAGGCAATGAGTCCCACAGATTCACCCCCCTCCTCTGGCTGAAGATATTACTCCTCATCTCAGTTCTAAAGGGTTATATTTTCACTTGAGGCTGTGTCATCAATCTTGGTCTCACCTACTAGCGAAAACATTTTCTCCACGTCTCCTCTATCCAGACCTCTCTGTATCCTGGAAGTTTCGATCAGATGCCCCCTCATCCTTCTGAACTCCAATGAGTACAAACTGATAGTCCTCAACGCCTGTTCATTAGACAAGTTCTTCAGTCTTTGTGTCTGGGGGAGGTGATGGCCTAGTGGTATTATCCAGCAACACAGGTTACGTTTGGGGGAAATGGGTCTATGTCCTGCCATAACAGATAGTGGACTTTGACTTCAATATGAAAAAAAAACCTGGAATTAAGAGTCTGATGACCATTGTTGACTGTTGGGGAAAAACACACCTGGATCACTAATACTCTCTAGGGAAGGACACTGCCACCCTTACCTGGTCTGGCCATTGTGTGATTCCAGACTCACAGCAACGTGGCTGATTTTTAATTGCCCTCTGGAATGGGCAATAAGGGCTGGCCTAGACACTGATGCCCTCGTTCTGCAAAAGAATAATGAAAAAGCTCCTCTGGGTGCCCTCCAAGGCCAGCACATTCTTCCTGAGACACAGGGCACAGAACAGCCACAATATTTCAAATGCAGTCTGACCAGAATCTTATACAGCCTCAGCAGTAAATCCCTACTCTTGTATTGTAGCCCTCTCAAAGTGGATGCTAACATTGCACTTGCCTTTCTAACTTCCAACTGAACCTGTATGTTAAGAGAGTCCTGAACTAGGACTCTTGAGTTCCTTTGTTTTTTCAAATTTCCAAAGCCTGTCCACATTTAGAAAATAATCTACATCCCTATTCTTCCTACCAAAGTGCAAAATCTCACACATTCTAACATTATTTCCCATTTGCCAATTCTTTGCTAATTTTCTGGCCTGCCCAAGTCCTTCTGATCTGGTCACTCCACATTCCAGCATACCTCCAGTGATCTTTCACCCCACTGCTCATCAAGAATCACAATTGCTTTAAAACAAATCACAGACTGTGCTTCCACTCCAATCTCAAAATAAAGGACCACTTATTTAAGATGGAGAGGAGGGGGACCTTTTTCTTTCTCCCAGAAGACAGTAATAGAATCCCTACATCTTGGAAGCAGGCCATTCAGCCCATTGACTCCACAGCAACACTCTGAAGAGCATTACATCCAGACCACCTTGTCCCTGTTCTCCTGCATTTTCCATTGCTCGTCCACCTAGCTTGCACATTCCTAGACACTAAGGACAATTTAGCATGGTCAATCTATCTTGGTCTAAGGGAGAAAACCAGAGCACCCGGAAGAAATACACAGGTACACAAAGAACATGCAAACTCCACACAGACAGTCACCCAAGCATGGAATAGATACTGGGTTCCTGGCACTGTGAGGCAGCATAACCACTAAGCCATTGTGCTGTCCCAATCTAGTGTATTCTTTACCACAGAGATGTCTAGCCTGGGTTGTTAAGTACATTCAAGGCTGATACAGACAGATTTTTAATCAGTGAGGTAATTGATGGCTATGGGATAAGACAAGAAAGTGGAGCTGAAAGTTATCAGATGAGCCATAATATCAGAGAATGGCAGACCAGGCTCAATGGATTGAATAGCCTACTTCTACTCCAACATGTTATGGTCTTATTGGAGATCACTTTTATGACTCTACTTATCTCAGATAAACACATCTCTTTTGATTTGACTGAAGCCTGCTAACAACCATGACAAGCTTCCTGGCTTTGTGTCTGCACTAAATAGCATGGCAATAGAGAAATATTTTAAACCTAGTATCTCTGACTGACAGCTAAGTCTTGGAAAGAGAAAGCAAGGCAATGTAAGATAACAAAGTGTGGAGCTGGATGAACACAGCAGGCCAAGCAGCATCAGAGGAGCACAAAAGCTGACGTTTCGGGCCTGGACCCTTCATCAGAAAAAGGCAATGTATGTCCAGTTTTCTGTGAGGATCCATATAGAATCAAAGTGAATGAGCATTAAGAGAGCAATTGAACATCGGAAAGATGCAGTCTGGTTAAGTCCTTGAGCTGGGTGTGTGCTCCTGAGCTCAAAGTGTACTTGCTTCACTGTTACAGGAACAATTGCTGTTGCATGTGAAATGCAGCATTGCAGTGCAGAAACACTTTTAAGTGGACAGGAGATGTGTCATGGAGATTCTTAAAGGCTGGCACGTATCAGATGTCAATGTGCATTGATGTGGGATGTGTATAGCTGATGCCCATGATGCATGCTCTGAGATATTGATACCCAGTCTGGAACAAGAGGCAAGCTGAAGTCGCCAGCTACCTGCTCTGATTTCCATGTGGAGAATTGTTGGCCTCTAGTTTCTTCAGGGTAGGATGGGAGGATAGAAGCCTGCACATTAATGAAGCTCAAGCTGCTATAAACAAGCAATAATCCCCTGAACATTCGCTGTTGTCCAGCGAGAATCTCACCTCGATGCTGGATTCATTTAAAAGATGCAGAAAATTGCTTCCGACAGTGAGATAGGCCTCACTAGACATTTCATGAGATTTCACACCATAGCCACATCATCCAGGTCCCTATTAGATTCTGTGCTATGTATTAGCAAGTTTAACAGATAAAAAGCTTGAAACAAGTTAGGATTTGGATCTTGAAGGTTAAGATGTTGCAACCCAGTACTTAATTTTGATCCATAGCCTGGGTCTCTGTGCCAAAATCTACAGAACTCTGTTTTAGACTAACTACTTTACAGAAGAAAAGAGAATCTAGCAAAATCACCTACCAGTACTGTTGTCACAATCAGCGACCGATTTGTCAAAGAGTCTGTTATGTTGGATACTCTTCCCCTCGAAATCTCTGTGACATTTAAACCATTCATTGTGTCCCAAGTCCCAACCTGTGTGACAAGAGACAACAATTTTTGTTAAATCATCAGATGCAGTCACATAACATTGCATTCAGTAGCTGTAATACAGTGTGATTCAATATACCAAAGATGCCTTTATAGCACAAGGGTCTCAAGGCTCCCAAAAGAGGTGTTGCTTTATTTAAATGTCCATTTATGAGGAGTTATAGAGAAAGTAGGAGACTTATTATTAATTAATGTCCAACTATAACACAGTGTGACCCTTTGGACTCCAACTATATTACCAGTTGTACATTATTAAAAGTACACTTCTACAGCTAGCTTGAAAGATCTGCAGCTGACATGTTAGCATGTTTAAAAATAAAGCATTGACATTCATTTAAATAGGCTGACAAAGGTTTTTTCAAGTAATCATAGATGTGGTTGGTGCAGTTTGTATTAAGAACTTGAGTTTTCAGAGATCATTTACCAAATTTCTGGTTCAATGAATTGAGTCACAGCACGTATATTGATGACAGGGTTTTGGTTAAGGTCTTTGTCTATGGTGCACTATCTCTCCTAAGGATATGTTATCCTTCTGTATCAAAATTTATTGAGGTGTCAACTCATGGCCGTGTGCTAATCACAGGAACTTCTACAAAAGGGATACACACTAACAGTGTTATATACAGACACTGAACAGTCTGGCCAGTTAATCACGAAATATTTTTCATCAGCTTAGTTCACTGCACAATGGCTGACAAAAGCAATAGTCTTATCGGCTACAGGACTGTTTATGATGTTATTAATTCAGCAAGAATTGGATAACTGATTTTATACATTCTCATTTGCTATTTTTGTGAGACTCTTTTTCTAATCAGAAGCGTATGTTTTTGAAGAGTTATCATAGTGAATAATACTAATGAAATTCATAGAGATGGATGATTGATCTTTTGTCAGTCATCTGTGGTTATCCACTGACAGTGAATTAAAGTAATGCAGTTTAAAAATCCACAAAGCAATCCCAGGAGCTTCTCAGACTTGACAGTATCTCAAGAATTCTATATTCCTTTTTACTTCCCTGCATTTGCTGACTTGTAAGTAAAATTAATTCTGTTGCTTCCAGGCCACAGTTAAAAGCATTGTCTGCAATCTTGGGCATCTCATTATTAAAAAGGACATTGAAACCTAGAAAGCCATTGAAACGGAAATGCGAGGAAAAGTAAACTAGAAGCCATCAATAAAAGATAGCTATGATAAATCTAAAAGGAAATTCAGAAGCAGAAAGTGGTAAAAATGGGGTACTCGCTACCTCAGGAAGCAGATGAAGAAAATAGCATAGGTGTGCTTAACAGATAACTGGACATGCAAATAAAGGAAAAGTAAATTGACAAAAAGTAATGTTGACAAAATTGGAGGAATGATGGAAGGCTGTATCAGAGGAGCATAAACACCAGCTTGGGCTGGTTTGTTTGAATAGCCTGTTACTGTGTTCAGCCTTCCGTGCAATTCCATGCAACGGAAGAGAGATTCCTCAGAAAGATACCAGTTCTGAGGGGAAAGTTGAGGTATTTGGAAGACTAAGAAGTGGTGTACCAGATGTCTCTAAGGTGATGAGGAATTTTGGTAGATTAGATATGTGTCACTCATTACTTTGGTGAGTTAATGATGAAAGATTATCAATTTCAAAATATCACTTAGAATGACGAGAGCAATTTATAAAGAACTGGTGAAGAATGGGAGATTGCCATATGGGATGGCTGAGGCAACGCAATTCATTTTGACTTCCTCCAGGAATGAGATCTGATAATCACAATTAGCAGAATGGCTACATTCTGTGCTATGTGTTTGTTTCTCAATTTCTGTTTTCCTTTCAGTTATTGAAAATCTCTGTCCAACTAGTTTTGTGGATTTTGGGGAGTCCTTGATGATCTGCAAGATTTTACAGGGAGCTTGCCAAAATTTGTGGAGGAATCCCTTCACAGGATATTTTGGTAAGAGAACACATGGGTCACTCCTCCTAATATCACACTTACAAATATTACAAGTCATTGTGATTTCCCAGACTTAATAACAGGAACCTTGTAATGAATTTGAACTTTAGATAGAAAATTATATTTAAAGCACAAGTGGACAGATTTTCAACCTTGAGATGGATTGCAGGAAATGGTGAAAATTATTAGGTTTGTGCTCCCACTTCATGAAGATACCGGCTCAGGTGGTGCAATCATAATGGTCAGGATGAGGAATGTGAGTGTTTGTATATGTTTATGGGCTTCTATTTATTAAGCCATGAAACACTTGCCACAGAGAGTCCAGTTCATGTTGAATCAGATATCTGGAATTTTATCAATGACTATTAATGTACTGACTATGATATCTCAGACTTGTATATGCAGACTGGGTTATATGAAAATGTAGATTATGATTATGTTGAGCACATAGTTAACTGGTTAACTAGCAGGCTGACTGTCCACTTACTTAACTATTGACTGGATGAAGAAAGAGTAAATAAAGACCCTTACAAGAAGACCTCTTATGTCTTAATGTCATCTGGTTGATTTATTGGTATAGTTCCTTTCTGAGATAATTGCAATATTACAACATAGATATCAACAAATATCTTTATACATTAAGAGAAGCTTAGGCAAGCCTCTCATTCATCTAAGCTCTGGAAAATATAGGCTCAGCCTATGTGATCTTTACAGAACAGTCTCTCTTTCTGAAGAATTAGTTTGGTGAACATTTGGTGTCCCGCCTCTGTTTATTTCCACCGGTCTGAATGGATCAGATCCCTAATCTTAGGTAGGTCAATCAGGTGGGAGATATTCGGATTGTGGGTGTTGGTTCCATGTGGAGCCATCATTAAAGTTAAGCTTGGGCTTCACTTTACCTACAAACAAAATGGTGAACCTACTAGCCCTTTCCATGCAGAAATCCCTGCCTTTCTTTAGATGCTGGGTTTCCTAAGACCTAGGAAATGCAAGTTAGCAAGGTTAAGTTGAGCAATATTGTATTATTTAAACCACAGAGCATACTAATGGCACAATCCTTCGTACATACTGATTGAAAATAGAAGTGTGCAGACTGAAGTGGATTTTAATACTTTCAAAATATTAATATATCCAACCCAGCTATTATTTGTGACTAAAGTCCCCCTCTTATTTTCAAACAGTGTGTGTCTTCCTTATTCTGCCTACCATAAACATAACAGTTCACATTTGCCCATGTTGAAATTAATTTGTCAATGAGACGCACATTCTGCAAGGTTGTTGATGTCACATCATTTCTACTTTCTTCCTTTTGTCCTTTTTTCCTCATTCTGAACTAGATTTTGAAGCAACAGTTTCATGAAGTACTTATAGATCAAGAAAGAGATCAGGTTTAATTCAGATGAATCTATGTGAAACAGGCCCACAACAAAGTTACGTTCAAAGTCAATACAACACAGATCAAAAAGAGAACGCATTATTACTGTCTCCAAAATTGATCAAATATCATTTTGATTATTGTGTTCTATTCAGTTAATGTCAGGAAAGATATAATTGCATCTTAGCTGGTAGAGTTAAGCAACAACGAAGATTCTGGAGAATGGGGAATGTGATAATGAGGAAAGAATATTAGGTGATGGTTGAGTTTTTTCATTCAAAAATCAACTATCTCACTGCGCTTTAACTGAAAACTTCAGGAATGTATGAAGAAAATTGACAGGAATTGATCCGCACTAACTATCCACTGTAATGGAGGGCTGGTGTTCCAGAGATCATGAACAGGGAATGAAAAAGGGAAATCAGGTATAATTTGTCCACAAATAAAATTAGATTTGTGAATTGGGCAGTGCAAGATGATCCAAAGAATAAGATAATGCATTACAATAGGAAGAAAATATTTGAGATATTAGATATGTAAGTGGATGAGAGGACTGCAATGTGAAAGAGCGTAATACTGTTGTTAAAATTCTTTTGTACTTTTATGTGAAGAAACATTTATGGTTGAGAAATCAAAGAACACATAATCCCCGGAATGCTGAGAGTAAAGTTATTCTCAATGTTATATTCCATTTTTTGCACCTTATCAAATTACGCTGACACAACAGAGGATCCAGTTCGATGCACAAATTACCCAGTATAGTTTGTTTCTGATTTCCAATGTTACAGAAAATTGCCAAGTGTTTCCTCTTCAATTTGTTCCTTGTTTACTCTGAAAATCACGTCAGCTTGACCCTGACTAATAAACGATGATTATTTGGCTGAATATCAAAAGAGAAGCAATATGTGTGGAACCTTACTTAGCAAATGTCTTCTTGATTGGAGTTACATTGGAAAATAAGAATGTAATTTAAAAATTAAGTTCTACCACAATTATGTCCAATGTAACCTTGAGTGATGTTGCTTTGAAAATGTTCATGTACTATCTAAAGTGACTCTGTCATATTCCTGACTACAGATGAGCTTAGCAAGCAGAAAGAAAAGTTGGAGTCATTTTTTACATTGGTGTTTGCACTATTTGCCCTTTAGAAGATCTGTGGTCTAGGACTTTCATTCAGCATTTATAACATTGTATCCAACACCTTAACTAGTAAAGAATCATAAATGCATGAAATAGTGGGACTTCAATTCTCCCGGGGTAGGGCGGGTGGGTTTTGGTGGAAGAGAGCTAGATTTAGTAAAGTAACTGCTGATGTCTGGGATTCCCAACTGAAAGAACTTCAGTAGAAGTGCAACTTCCTCTCCATGACAAAGGCTAATGCTTTGCATAATCTATTTTAAGCTGTACACTTGTATTAATGCATAGCATCCGTTAATAAATAAACTTGTCCTGCTCCTCATTTTTTTATGACTTTTTGTGCAAGACTGTACACACTAAACTATAACCAACAAAGTTTCCTATGATGTTTAACACGACATAAATCACAAATTGTTTAATAAGGCATTCAATCTCAAAATATTTTGTACTCTTTCATAGAATGTGAGCATTTTTGGCAATTGCAGCATTTATTATCCACATCCCTAATACCCTTGAGAAAGTGATGGGGAGCCATCTGTTTGACCTGCCTTAGTGTGAAACCATACCTTTAGTGATTATGGTGAGGGATTACCAAAATTTTGATGTAGCAACAAGCAGCAGTGATGTATTTTTGTAACTCAAGATGATTGACCTGTCTTCCAAGTGGTAGATTTCATGGGTTTGAAAGGTACTCTTGAGAAAATCTTGGCAAGTTTTTGAAGTGCATCTTGCTAGGCATGCAACATTGGCACACTGCACCTTGGTGGAGAGTGAAAATGTTAAACTGGTGAATGGGGTGCCAAACAGGAAGGCATATTTGGTTTGGAAGGCATCAAGTTTCTCAAGAGTTGATGGATCTGCACTGGAGCAGGTCATGAGAGTATTTCACCTCAATCCTAACAGGTACCTTGCAGATGGTGGACAGACTTTGGGGGTGTAGATGGTGAGATGTTCCAGAACACTAGCCTGCACTTGTAGCCAAAATATTTAAATGGATAGTTCTATTAAGTTTGTAGAAAATGGTGATCTTTATTCCCGGAAGAGGATTTGAGGTGTTTGTATTATTGAGCGTCAATGGAAGTGATTAGAACTATTTTTCACAGAATCCCTACAGTGTGGAAAGAGGCCTTTTGGCACAACAGGTCCATACCAACTCTCAGAACATCCCACCCTCCCCTAATCTACACATCCCTGAACACTATGAGCAATTTAGCATGGCCAATCCAACTTCCTACAGACAAAGTGGGTGGCCCTGGATACCTGCATGGGCCCAAGCTATGCCTGCCTCTTTGTAGGTTACGTGGAACTGTCCCTCTTCCGCACCTACACAAGCCCCAAACCCCACCCCATCTTTCGTTACATCGATGACTGTATCGGCGCCGCCTCTTGCTCCCCAGAGGAGCTCGAACAGTTCATCCACTTCACCAACACCTTCCACCCCAACCTCAAGTTCACCTGGGCCATCTCCAACACATCCCTCACCTTCCTGGACCTCTCAGTCTCCATCTCAGGTAAACAGCTAGAAACTGATGTCCATTTCAAGACCACTGACTCCCACAGCTACCTAGAATACACCTCCTCCCACCCACCCTCTGCAAAAATTTCATCCCCTATTCCCATTTCCTCTGCCTCCGCCGCATCTGCTCCCACGATGAGGCATTCCACTCCCGCATATCCCAGATGTCCACGTTCTTCAAGGACCGCAATTTTCCCCCCGCAGTGGTCGAGAACGCCCTTGACCGTGTCTCCCGCATTTCCCGCAACACATCCCTCACACCCCGCCCCCACCACAACCGCCCCCAGAGGATCCCCCTCGTTCTCACATACCACCCCACCAACCTCCAGATACAACATATCATCCTCCAACACTTCCGCCATCTACAATCCGACCCCACCACCCAAGACATTTTTCCATCCCCACCCTTGCCGGCCTTCTGGAGAGACCACTCTCTCCGCGACTCCCTTGTCCACTCCACATTCCCCTCCAACCCCACCACACTCGGCACCTTCCCCTGCAACTGCAGGAAGTGCGACACTTGCCCGCCACACCTCCTCCCTCACCCCTATCCCAGGCCCCAAGATGACCTTCCATATCAAGCAGACGTTCACCTGCACATCTGCCAATGTGGTATATTGTATCCATTGTACCCGGTGTGGCTTCCTCTACATTGGGGAAACCAAGCGGAGGCTTGGGGACCACTTTGCAGAACACCTCCGCTCGGTTCACAACAAACAACTGCACCTGCCAGCCGCGAACCATTTCAACTCCCCGTCCCATTCCTCAGACGACATGTCCATCATGGGCCCCCTGCAGTGCCACAATGATGCCACCTGAAGGTTGCAAGAACAGCAACTCATATTCCGCTTGGGAACCCTGCAGCCGAATGGTATCAATGTGGACTTCACAAGCTTCAAAATCTCCACTTCCCCCACTGCATCCCAAAACCACCTCAGCTCGTCCCCTCCCTCCACTGCATCACACAACCAGCCCAGCTCTTCCCCTCCACCCACTGCATCCCAAAACCAGCCCAGCCTGTCTCTGCTTCCCTAACCTGTTCTTCCTCTCACCCATCCCTTCCTCCCACATCAAGCCGCACCTCCATTTCCTACCTACCACCTCATCCCGCCTCCTTGGCCTGTCCATCTTCCCTGGACTGACCTATCCCCTCCCTACCTCCTCACCTATACTCTCCTCTCTACCTATCTTGTTTTCTCTCCATCTTCGGTTCGCCTCCCCCTCTCTCCCTATTTATTCCAGTTCCCTCTCCCCATCCCCCTTTTCTGATGAAGGGTCGAGGCCCAAAACATCAGCTTTTGTGCTCCTGAGATGCTGCTTGGCCTGCTGTGTTCATCCAGCTCCACACTTTGTTATCTTGGATTCTCTAGCATCTGCAGTTCCCATTATCACTGGCCAATCCACCTAATGTGCACATCTTTGGACTGTGGGAGGAAACCAGAGCACCCGAAGAAAACCCACACAGTGTGCAGTGTTGAACATGTTCACTGCCTATTGTTTATATGATGTAGATGTTACTCAGTACTTGTCAGCTCAAGTTTGAAATCTGTCCAGGTCTTGCTGCATGTGGGAATGAGCTGCTGTGTTATCTAAAGCAAGGCGAATATTAGAGACCACTGTGTTATCAACATTGAACAGCCTCACTTCTGACCTTATAACAGTGGTAAGGTCATTGATAAAGCTGAAGATACTACCCTGAGGAATGCCCTGCAGTGTTGTCCTTTTATAATGGTTTATGGGTAGAGTCAGGCATTCCACCAATATAACGCCTCCTTCGAGACAACTGCACTATATAGTGTAAACATGGGCCCCAAACCATTGTAGCCCTGTAAAAAATGCATGTTTAGAGATATGAAATTAGATTAAAGGAACCTGATTGATTCCATACATCAAACTACATGACAAAACCCACAGTGCCAACTACAACTGACTGTGGAAGAAAAAAGACTGTTCTCTAAGTGAATTTTATTTTTAAATTCTAAGTTTCGGAGTTCTTTGAAATTCAGTTATTTGATGTTTTATATGTAAGCACAATTATACGTATCAGCAGGGACCTAAATATATGTTGGACTTAAGTGAACTAAAAATGGTCAACATTTCAGACATTCTTGAGTCAAAAGAAAACTTCATTGAAACAGTTATTAATTTTAATTTGGTATTAACTTCCCAGGCAAAGAATTCTTGATGTTTCAACTAAAGGGATTTTCCATTGAAAACAAGCATGTGAATATTTGATGAGGAATGCATAAATTTTTTTGTTTATAGGAATCAGTCTGCTAACAGGAATACTACTATCTGGTTTAAAAAATGGTGGGAGGAATAGTCACATATACGCAGTGTAATGATTAATTGACAAAATAATTGATACAATCAGGTAATAGAAATAACGTGCATGACACAAATAGTGCGATTGCCTGATGTCAACTGCTGTTGTTTGAAGGACTCAGTGGCTTAAAAATGAGAGCATTGCTCTTTTAAAAACAAATGACGTAACATTTTATTTTTAGCAGGTTTTTCTAAGCCCGACTGTCACAACAGCATTGGTGAATTGCTGACTGCACATGCTGTTCCGGGACCTGTTTTCTATGGATACTGAAAATTCAACATTATTTGCTATAAAAATATTTCTGGCCACAATGATACTTGAATAGTTTTACGGGCCTTATTTGGATGTCTGGGTGCACAAACCCCAGTACAGGCTTTTAGCTACATATTATAGCTACACAACTGACCTGAACTATGAATGTCAATAATGTGGCTGAACTTTGCTAATGTCTATGAGCGCAATTAATGTCTATGTCTATGAGTAATGGCGTGCCCAAAGTAGTGGATTGTTCTGACAAAAGAATACAAATGATCACAAGGGAAAAGATTTGTAAAAGTTAAAGTAGCATAGGAAATTTGTTTGGTTATTATTGAAAGTGTGTTCATAAATATGGTAATAATAGTCAAGACAAGCAGAGTGTCTCCAAGTGAAACCAAGTGATTATGACACTTTATGAATCACTGAGGAGACCACACTCACTAGTATGTTCAGTTAAATCAATTCATTGTGAAAATACTGCTAGAAGATAGAACGAAGGATAATTACTGAAAACTGCTATGAAGAAAAATAAATCGAGAGTGCAGGGTGTACTCAGCAGGTCGAACAATATCTCTGGAGAGAGGAACTTAGTTCATGTTTTGAATCAAATATGATCCTTCTTAAGCACAGGTGGAAAAGATGTGGTTGTTGGGGAAAGAAAGAGCAAATAAGATATTCTGGGATAGTGAAGAGGGTAGGATTGAGTAAATGACAAAGATGTCATGGAACAAAAAGCAAATGAAGTGGTAATTATTGTCATAAAGAAACAGCTTTTGGTTAGAGTAAGTGTGAATTGCATATTGAACAACTCTGACCTCGTCCAGGTCAGTGCTAGCTCTAAACTGTATAGCTGCATGTTTTTTTTTTTTTTTTAGATTCCCTACAGTGTGGAAACAGGCCCTTCGGCCCAACAAGTCCACACCGCCCCTTGAAGAATTCCACCCAGACACATCCCCCTATACCCCACACACCCCTGAACACTATGGGCAATTTAACATGGCCAATCCACCTAGCCTGCACATCTTTGGACTGTGGGAGGAAACCGGAGCACCCGGAGGAAACCCACACAGACTTTCTGATGCTCTGTGTGTTGTGATTGGCATGCCCCCATGGATCACAGCATTGATTTCTTGTTTCAGAAGTTGCAGCCGCACAGAGAACTCTGAGGTCCATGTCGAAAAAAAATAAATTGGGGGAACTCATGCTTTGGAGGTAGCTGCAGCATAGCCAAGTTGTTCAAGTATAGTTACAACACTGGTATCTACCCAACAATGTGAAAATTGCACAGCTTGGACCTCTGCACAAAAAGTATGACAAATCCAATCTGGCCAATTATTATCCCATCTGTCAACTCCCAATCATCAGAAAAGTGACAGAACTGTTCATCAAAAGTGTTATAATGTAGCATTTGGAAAGCAATAACTTACTGAAGCTCAATTTGTTTCAGTCAAGACCATACAGCTCCTGACCTCATTACAATTTAGGTCATGGATGTGAGTTTGCTCGCTGAGCTGGAAGGTTCATTTTCAGACGTTTCATCACCATTCTAGGTAACTTCATCAGTGAGCCTCCGACAAAGCGCTGGTGTTACGTCCCGCTTTCTATTTATCTGTTTAGGATATAACACCAGCGCTTTGTCGGAGGCTCACTGATGATGTTACCTAGAATGGTGATGAAACATCTGAAAACAAACCTTCCAGCTCAGCGAGCAAACTCACATCCAGAACCTCAACTTGAGCTACAAATCTTCTCAAAACTCGCTAACAACTTAGGTCCAATCATGGACAAAACAACAAAACTCTAGAGGTGTGCAGAGAGTGGCTGCCCTATTTGACAGGGAATGTCATCAAGGAATCGAAACAAAAATAGAGTCAATGGGGATCAAGAGAAGGCTCCCCACTGGTTAGAGCATAAATAGCACAAAGGAAGCTGTTTGTGGATATTGCAGGTCAGTTATCTTAGTTCCAGAATATCTCTGCAGGAATAAAATCAGAAATTGATGGAAAATCTCAAGAAGCCTTGCAGCATCTGTGGAGAGAAGACAGAGTTAATGTTTCAGGTCCAGTGAACCTTCAACAGAACTGTAGGAGCTCCTCAGAACAGAGTCCTCAGTCAAACCATCTTGAGACACTTCATTATGACCTTCCATCCATCAATAGGTCAGGAGGGGGAATTTTTGCTGTTGATTAAATAATATTCGTCACCATTTGTGACTCTTCAGGTACAGTAACATATGCAGCCAAACCTGGCAACATTTTGGCTTCAGTTTATAAATTGTAAGTCATTTTCAAGTGACATAGGTGCCAGGAAATAACTATTTCAAACAAGGGAAATCTAACACCACTTGACATTCAATGACATTGCTGTCATTGTATCCCCTAATATCAATGCCCTGAGGATTACCATTTTCCAGAATCTGAACTGAAAATGTTATATAAATACAACATCTTCAAGATCCTAACATAGACTCGGAATTCTGCTGTGTGCAATTCATTTCCTGTATCTGTCCACTGTCCACAAGGTACTAGTCAAGAATGTGATGGAAATGTATAGCCACCTTCAGACTCACCCTGCCAGTGGAAGAAAGTCATCCTCATCTGCGAGAGCCCACCAATGATGATGGAACATTCTCCATTTGTCTAAACGGACGTAGCTTCAATGACACGCAAGAATATGACCACCATTATGACAAAGCTGAGCGCTTTCTTGACACCTCACCAATCACCTTCAGTTTATTCACCATCAGCACATGCAGCAGTATGTACCATCTACAAGATGCAGTGTAATAAGGACAGGACAACTGATACATGGGAAACCACCCTCTACACATTCCCCTAAAGTTACACATAATCTTGACTTGGAATTATATCTCACTGTTACTAGGTCAAAATCCTTGAACTCTCTCCCAAAATGAACTGTGGATGTACCTGCATCAAATAGACTGCAGGGGTTCAAGAAGACTGCTCATTACCATTTTATCCAAGACGATAAGGGATAGGCAATGAATGCTGGCCTAGCTATCAATGCACATATCTCGTCAACACACTTAAAATAAAATGAAACTCAAGTTTCAGACTGCCACATGGTAAGTAAAAACACTAAAATGGTGATAGATGTTTTAGACTAAATCTATTGAACTCAATGTTGAGATCAAACAGCTGCAAAGTTTGAATCAGAAATTGAATGCCTATTATTTGAGTTTTTGCTGAAGTACAGAGAGACTCTGCAGCAGGTGAGTGTGAATGCAAGGTGGTGAATTATAATGGTAAACAACTGAAAAGTGAGTAGAAGTGTTCTGTAAAATGATCATTCAATGTCTGCGTGGACTCCCCAGTGTAGGGGGAGACCACATCCAAGCTGTGAATACAACATTGAAAAATCAACTGAAATAAACACATGTAACTCACTGTTTCAACAGGAATAGTCTTGGATCATGAGAAGAGAGAATGAAAAAGGACAGGGATAGCACTTTTCGCAATTGCACTGAAAGGCACCATGGGAAGGAGCAAAGTGTTAGAGATGGCTGTTTTATTTTCATTCATGGATGAAGGTATTGTTGGCTGGGCAACATTTATTGCCTGTCCATAGTTGCCCTTGAGAAGGTAGTGTAAGTGAGCCTTTCGAACTGCTGCAATCCACTAGCTGCGTGTTGACGCATAATTTATTTAGGAAGGAAATTACAGGATTTTGAACCAATGACAGTGAAAGAACAGTGATCTATTTCCAGGTGAGGATGGTGAGTAACTTAGTTTGTGCGTCATGGTGTTCCCATGTATTTGCTGCCCTTGTTGTTCAAGAGGACATGGTCATGGGTTTGGAAAGTGCTGTCTTATGGTTGTTGGTAAATTTCTGCAGTGCATCATGTAGATAGTACACACTGCTGCTACTGAGCATTGCCTTGTGGATGATGGATAGAATTTGTGGAGTTAGGAAGTCAGTTCCTTGCTGACGTGTTCCAAGATTCTGACCTCCTCTTGTGGCCACAGTGTTTATGTGGTATGTCCAGTTGAGTTTCAGGTCAATGACGAATCCCAAGTATGGTGATATTGGGGGGAGTCAGTGATGGTAACATCATTGCATGTTAAGGGGCAATGGATAGATTGCCTATTGTTGGAGATGGTCATTGCCTGATATCTGTGTGGTATAAATATTATTTGGCACTTGTCAGACCAAGCCTGTACTTTCTCTGGATCTCTTTGCATTTGTTCATAGATTGCTTCAGTATCCGAGGTGTTGCAAATGGTGCTAAACATTGTGCAGCTATCAGCTGCTGAGAATAATGCAAACTAAGGTCAAAGAGGATACAGAGCTTCAGGGAGAACCAGTAACAACCAGCCTGAGGGTTGTGTCTTGTACAAGTGCCAATCAGATGCTCTGACATCTTAACTGTGCAATCTGCACCTTCTGGCATGGCAACGGAGAACGGTTTTAACGTGGCTCCACTGTATGATTTGGACTCAGCTCATGACCCTATTGGTCAAAGGCCACAAAACATTTTGGAAAATCTGGTGAGAGAAGGGATAAATATACAAACCCCTGGAAGGCAACCCCTCATGAATAAGCAGTGAACACTGAGGAGACACTCACAGCAAGACTTGCGGTGGAAAACATGCAGCAACCCATGAAGACACAGAAGATGATCCTCTCTGACCTTCGAGACCCACCTTCATGGAAGAGACACAGCCCTACACCAGGGAGTAAGGAGATTCCAACAGCCCAGCTCAAACACATAGATTGCTGCAGATAACCTCTTTTCTCAGAGATGGAGGTAGATAGATGGTAAGTATTGTGGGCTTGTGGTAAATGCTCAGCTGGGGCTCTTAATATGGAATGTCTTGTTAATAAAATCAAGCTGAAGAACAAAGTGAATTCTGTGTCTGTTCGTCTGCCTCACCTGCATATACTTGGCTAAAGTTTTCTTCTTAAAAAGTAAAACATTCAAAGTGTCTAAATCACAGTCAAAATATTTTATTTGAGAGTTTGAACATCCTCAGCATTTTGTTTAACTTTTAGTTCTGTGAAGCAGAATTACGAAAGGCTATTAGGTTCTCATTTGTCAGCAAGGAACTCAGTGGAATGTACATGCAAACATTGTGTATGCTGAATCACAAGAGAACTGTTGAATATGGCTATAAAGCAGAATATTACTTGCAAGAGAAATTGCTTTTGTATTTCTGAGTCAGAGTAACAGCATGTTACAGCTCAGAAACAAGCTTTGACTTTCTTTCTATGCCTGAGCTGTCTAGTCTAGTTCCACTTTCCTGATCACATACTGTAGCCTTTAATATTCATCTTTGACAAACAATTACCCAATTCACTTTTAAAAGAATTTATGGACTCTGCCTCAACACCAGTTTTGTGGCTGAGAATTTCACATTCTAATTGTTTTAACTAATTCTTTCCGTGATTATTTTAAATTTGTTCCCTCTCGTTACTGTGTCAGCCAGATATTGAAGAAATCTATTACTTCAAGTTGTTAACCAGTGGAATAGAAAGTTGCTTGGCACCAAGAATGTGAGCTTAATTGAAGAAGATTTAAGTGGAATTCAACTAATAGTTTGCATTGGCCTTGAGGGATATTGCCATTTAACGGAGACTGCACATGAGCTTGTTGCACTCTGACTAAATTTCTCTTTGAGCTTTTTAACACAAGCATCAGATGAGAGGAATTCAAATTGTTAGTGGGCTAATTGGATAGTTCCTAAATTTGTAAGGATTAAAATGCTTGGTTATCCTGTGCCCATCAAGCTAATAATGTGCAAGCATTGGGTAAATATCCTGCCTGCTCATTTTAATAATACTCAGGTGGAGTCCAGCACTGAATGTGCTGTTGAACTACAGTAGGTCTCAGCCTGGGGTCCCCATGTCTATGTAAGCAGTGCACCTACACCACATAAAGGCAAGTTTCAAAGCTTGAAGGCAAGGTTTGTGCTGGCTGGAGCCAGGGGTGAAACTGCTTGGATATGATTCATTTTTCTGCAGGAAGGAACAAAAATGGTGCATTAGGAAAGCTACATTGTTGTACTGCCATTGTTTGTTCAGAGAGAGAGAGAGAGAGAGAGAGAATTTCTTGTCTCTTGGCTGACCCTCCAGATAAGTGTTGAGAAAACAGTGGGGGAAAATCAATGTTATGCCAAGGGTTTTAGGACTCTGGAGCAAGCATGTGCTGATCTCATGGAGCTGCTGTCCAATGGGCATAAATACAGTACAGTGGGCAGAGATGACTAAATAGTAAGGGAAAAAAAAACACATATGCAGGGAAGCACGTAGGGTAGACCAACTAGCAATCAGCAGTACAGATTATGGAATATTCTTTCAATAATGCAACAATGAGATAAGAACTTGGCATATATCTGATTATTATGCCTTATGGTGTTTAGTCTTAGTTTGTAATAACGGTATATAATAATTTGTGATAAAGAGCTGTAAAGTAGCCCAAGCCTGACCTCATCAATTTTTTTCCAGCTAGTCCATCTTGAGCCAAACTCTTGGACATGGGCATAAAACCACATGATAAAATTGTCAATGGCATTGGTCTGATGTGGAGGGAATGGTGTTAAGGTCAAAGTAAAGTAACAAATACATCCCTGAAGTAATTTCCTAAGAAATACATCAGCAGCCTCACAATCTGCTTCCTTCACTTAACTTCACACCTTGTCTACTAACATAAGATACAAGCATAACTCAAGCCTTTCATTCACATACTTGACCTCACCCAGAGAAACACTCGGTATGATCTGTACATCATGTGTCACTGGGTATGAATGGTTGGTAGTTAGGCCAGAGGAAAGATGGCCTCAGCTACCAACTTCTCACAGGGTGAGGTTGCCAATGCTTTTTGATGCAAGGATTCACGTGAGGACATTGAAGGATGGTACACAAGAGATTACTAATGCCATGCACATAGGAATGCTTGGTATATTGTCAAACCTTAAGCAAGTATTTGATTGCTTGGTGCCTCAATCTGTAAATTTCAACAACTTTTGAAAACACCAATCACTGGTAGAGTCAAAACAACAGCCAGAAATGATCAATCCAGCAATAAATCTGTTAGTTCTTGAAAGTGTGAAGAGTTGTTTCTGCAGCTGAAGCTATTAATTGATGGCTTTATTTGAACTCTGTGTGAAATCATTGCATGCTAATTGACAACATGGCCTGTCTAAAGTTTATTGCACTTGCTTATCCTTTACCAATATAGTGTCTTGTGGACTTTATTGTTCCTATCTGTGAACTAGGAGGCCTGAGTTCATGTCGCACCTGCACTAGAAATGTGCAATTACATCGTTGCAGAAGTTGATCAAAAATATCTAGGATGTCTTGTGCAATTTACCCCAGAGGCTTATGCACACGTTTCAGCTGACATTTCAGAGTTTTACTGGTCAATTTCTCTCCCAAGTCCATAGCCCACAGCTACCATGTAGCATGAAGTACGTATCTTTCAACATTTCACAGAATGCAAAGAAAGAGTGAATTGCGGAAAATAATTAAAGAAAGAACTGAGACATAACAGACAATTAGGAGAGAACCTTGGCAATCTTCTACAGTTCTTGCTGGGGGAAAAAAAGTGAAAATGTCCAAGTGAAGCGTTTTATTAATATTTTCTTCAACCAGATGCTGTGTTACTTGGCTTCTATGTAAGAATTTTTTAACGTGTCAAAATTCTCAGTCTCTGGGACCTGAAATTGAAGTGAGTTCCAGGATTGAAGTTGTTGAAGTCACACTAAGCCATGTCAAAAAGGAGAAAGCAATAATTCTGTGAAACTGCTCATGCGCAAAGTATTTGATCATAAAGTACAATTTAGAAAGGCAAAACTCATTAAGCTGTTAGAGCTGAATACTTGATAGTTAATGTTTCAAATCAAGAGAGGTTACATGTAATGTTTAACGTTGGCTCCTGAAGTAAGGAGCATGGAATACATTGAGAATACAGTTGTATGCAGATGATAGTGTAACCATTGCAAATGGCTCCAATTGGTTTGCTACTCTAGGCTGGATGCAGGGTTCCTCAAAATTAACTAATTAAATAACAGATGATGAAGCATTCAGTGGAGACTGGAACAAATGAAATGGGTCTGATTTCAATAACCCTGTGGCAGTACTTGCAGATTATTAAGTACCATTGTGTTTTTCCATGCAATAGGATTGTCGTTTAGATTTGGCAAATGATTTTACAACCAGGTGCCTTGCCTACTGCCAAAACGTCCCATTTATCATGACTGAAAACCAGCACCTATTTCCCCGAGGATATGGGGTTTAACTATCATTAGTCTCCTAATTTCTGATTGTGGAGTCCAAGTGGCTTTCCTTTGAAAGCCCTTTATTTGTAGCATTATAAATGAACATATTCTCTTGGATGCTGATGAAGATTCTGCATCCTTCCAGATCTCTCCGAATAATTACTGACACTATTATTGCATCATTAGATATATTCGTCATCCTATATATTCTGCTGATGTCTCAATGTCCTACAGGTAACCTTATTCCCCCGTGTAAATGTTTTCCTTCCTACCACTACACACAAAGTCCTGGACATCAGTATTAGTCTTTGTGGTGCATCAATCAATCTCTCTGATCTAGTCTAGTCTCATGTTAAAATATTTGACCCTCTGCATTTTTCATTTCTTGGATCTAAATGTTTCTTTCCCGGGTGGGTTGCAGAGCTCTCTTCTTTCTCTTCCAAAGATAGTTCCATATTTCTAAAAGTCTCTTGTTCAATTATATCAATGCATTGTAATTTGCTCTTGATATTGCTTCATCTTTTTCAGCCTATACGGTCTCAGTTGCAATGTCTTCATTATGAAGGTCTTTCTTTCTGTTTATCTCTTATCTATATTCTCTCCCTGGGCTGTAGTTTAAGTATATCTGGTGTTTGCTATGATTTATTAAAATTTCTAGCCTAGGTTTTCATTTGTTCTTCATGCGTTTTCATTCTCTTATGGCTATGCTCAGTGACTTGAAATTGCAGCCTCAGAGCCAGAAATAGAAATCATGCTTCCAATCTCCTCCCCTTCAGTACCATTCTGTAGTGGGAATGCTCTGTAGCTTAATAATGCAAGGCATACATCTTCGTTCATTTTCAATAATGTCTCGATTGTACAAACACCTTGCTCAGCTTTTCCCTTCACTTGAGGATAGTATGGTGAACTTATGATGTGAATAAAATCATATTCACATGCAAATGTATTGAACTGCTCATTTGCAAACTGCAGAATGCTGTTTGAGATAACAGTGTCCAAAAAACTATGTGTTGGGAAGACTTCTTCTGTGATTCGACCACTGCTACAACAGTGATTTCGTGTTGACGATTTACCTCAATCCGTCGCAAGTAGTAATCTATGAGAATAGTGAAGGTCTTGCCTTTGAACTTGAATAAAGCTATTCTCAAGTGTTCCAAAACCTTAATGGGAAAAAAATGATGATGGTAGAAGTGACAAATTCTTCTCTTGGCTGTGCATCACACATGAAATACAATAGGTGCTCATTTCTTGCTTTCAGTTTGAAACTCCTGACCACTCAATGAATGTTGTACCCTCAGAGGACACTTGGTAGTGCCCAATGTACTTGGTAAATTCACTGATGTACTCTAAGTCAAACTGCCCTTGTTATTACTAATCTCTCATTGAAGACTAATAAGGCATGAGTGCAGGATTTCAACATTGCTTGAGGTCAGAAATCACACAATACCAGGTTGTAGTCCAACAGGTTTATTTGAAAACATAAGTTTTCAAAGCCTCACTCCTTCTTCAGGAGTATGACTTCTGACCTTATCCACCCCAGTCCAACACCGGCACCTCCACGCTGTGGCTACACTGCTTGGAATATTGTTTATGTTCTGGAATTATTCAGCATGTGGCCTGATTAACCTTGCAGACGGTATTTTTTTTCTCCAATAGATTCTTTACCATATTTGTGACGCTCATGCTGAATGTTTTTAAACTTCGAATAGGTTGGCTTCAACTTCTTTTATAAATCTATGTTTGCTTTCTGTGTTGCATTTACTGGTATTCTTGATTCAGTTTCTAATGGACTGAATCAGCTCACTCAGTTTCTTCCATAGTGCTTCACTTTCATTTGGACGAGCATCCTGTTTTGCTTTCAAAATTCTGCTTGTCTAGTGATTTTTGCTGCATTTTCCAGCACTGAATCTTCTCTGTCTTGTAAAAGGTCTGACCCACCTCATGTGAAACTCTGACCAGAAATAGTTTTTGTCTTCAGCTCCTCCTATATGCAGTTTTCTGCTGCCTGTAAATGTCATTTATGAACAAATTTCTGCTTTCACTAACCTTCAATCTTCTTTGATTAAATTCCACACACTCTCCTCACATTGAAGGACACATTGAAAGCCTTCAATATTTCTTCATATGACAGTTTATTTTTATCAATGTCCTGTCTCCAACTATATCGTTCAGAATGGTTGCAACATGTAGTTGCACTGATCTTGCCTAAGCCTGAAGCCATCCATAAACTATCATTGTTTTCTTTCAACTTTTCCATTCCTGGATCTGTGTGGTTCGGCAATCACTGTAGCAGCTTTGCAAGTGGCAGGTAGGTGTCCTGGTGCTGCATATTTTACTATGGCTCTGCTTTTCCCAATGCATGCTGCTTCAGCATGGTTCTCCATCTTTTCCTGCCTGGGTCTATTTTCCAGTCTTCTGTTGTGCTCGCGATATCCACCCCCCCCCCCCACCCCCCGCCTTTCCTGAAGAATTTGAAAAGTTTTCTATTTTCTTTCTGACTATGAGCTTCACTTTGATAGTTGCATTCAATGCCTGCTTTACATTTTTTGGTGCCATTTCCACTGCCAGCATGTTTGACCTTGCATCTGACTATTTCTTCATCTCCAAATTACTGCTTCTTCAGTCTGGTTGCTTTCCTTAAAATTCTTTATTTCAAGCATGCTAGATACACACATTGTCTTAGACATTAGTGGACCTTCTGCTTCCTTCTTGAAAAGGAGAGAGTAACATCAGGATTACATCTTCAGACTTCGCCATCACTACACATTCTACAGATGTCTTATTTCCCTGCAACACTGACACGCATTGGTGTGCATGTGACTGTGGCTAGAGAGAAGGAGGCAACTTGGTCAGGCGAGTTATGAAAATAGCACTGCCAGGAAGGATAAGAGAAAATCCAAAGCCAGATGAAAGATTCTGATAGAAAATCACTGAAACCACAATGAAACTGGAAGAAGAAAAGGTGACTGACAGGAGAAGACAGAGCAGGGTGATCAATCAGGAATGTGCCAATCCCAAGTACAATGAGAAAGGCTACAATAAGAAGGAGTAAATAGCTTTGTTTTGAAGTTTATTCTGGAAGCGATATCCCAAATTGATTCGAAGATATTTTGCAGGAGTGAAAAAGCTTTTTAATTCCTGAATGAAATTTGGCCCAGTTGAATTTTACTCATGAAATTTCATTCAATCTTGCAATCCCCTATACAACAGTAAAATAAATGTCACTTAGAATCCAACCACAGATGACACGCTGAAGCTTATGCACTAACTAGCAGTGTCGGCCACAGACTGCATAAGGCTGAGGATGGACTGACATAAAAATACTTTGCAGAACCAAAAAGATTAAACTTGATAAACATTATTTCATTTCTTTTAAGTCTGGTCTTTACCTGTGGTTCAACAAATTTCAGAAACCACACATTGCAATTACTTTTATCCAATAGTCAATAATGCTTACAACCTTTGAAGTCAACCAAATCACATTTAAAACAACAAGATAAATGTGTACCGTCGTACTATAATAAGCATTACTCTTTAATTAGTGAGGCAAGATTTATTAGTTGAATATTTCTCAATCCTAGTGCTAAACGCATTCATCATGCGTTCAGGTTAATTCTGGCTTTGTGTAGCCCTCTCAGTGATTGATCTGCTCTGCTTTAACATTAGAAAAAGTAGTCTAATTTCTTTCTCCTGTTTCTATAAATAAATTGCACTGCGGAGGTAGAGATAAGGATGTTGTTAAAATGAATATTTACAATGTTCTTTGCATGTTTCAGAACAACACTCGTAATTTAGACTATCACTTTCTAAAAGAGTTCCTTAAGGTACCATTGGGTTCTAGTATCATTCAATCTGTAATCAAAACATCCACTTGCTTTTCCTTACTTTAATAGCCTCAGAAACAATTGTTTCAAACAGCATCTTTAATGCAGTGTACATTCCATAACTCTAAATGTTCTCTGCTCTTTCTCTGAAGGCCTTCGTCTTTGTCCAGCCTTGTGGAATGTGGTTACCATTCATTATTTTTTGACTATTCCCATGTGAGCTAAGTTGTTGGATACTTAGCTGAGTTCAGTCATGGCCTCTGAGGATCAGCACACTTATAAACTACCGGGGGCTGGGGGGTGTGCTTTAAAAATGTGATCAGGAGTAGGAGCCATTAGTGATTTTCTTTTCCTCTTCTCAAACCATCAGGGCACTAATGCAAAATATAGTGTCTGACTGAGAACATTTAACAGAGAAAAGATTTGGGTTCAAACTTGGGACTATTTAGTTATATAAATCATACACTTCTGGCTTAGTTTCATTTTTATTCACCTCAGGTAGCCTCACAAAAATCACAAAAAATTATGAGTTCTTAAAATGGTATTAGGTGATGTGAATAAATTTGTAGGAGTAAATGGCCTTTTTCTGTGCTGTAACTACCGCATATTATCATGGAACATTTAAGCACACAATACTGGTCTTACACACAATCTCATTGCCCCTTATTGCATTACTGTCTCCAGTACTCCCTGTGACAGTCGATCTTTATAGAGCTATGATGGCTAAGTTTCACAGTAAAATCAATACTTAATCTGATAAGAGCCCAATAGAGATTTAGCTATTCTGATAGCTGCAACTCATGCACGGAATCACATTCACTTATAATTCTGATACTCACACTCAAACAAATACACAAACACACACACACTACTTTCCATTTGTGGTTTACACGGAAATTCTCAAATTATGCCTCACATGTACATTGGCATTCCTAGTCCTCTACAGTAATCAAAAATGTCATAGAAGGACAACATTAGAAATCACAGCAAAGTATTAGCTTTTTGCTAATTGTAAGTGAGATGAAGTTTGACCCTCATTTTTTTCATATATATTTTACTATGCAGAATTAGAGAAGGAGTGTGAGTGGAAAATGGAGTAAAGTAGTAAAGATATTGATATAGAAACCAGGTCAGGACCTGAGATGGAAATTGAGGAACAAAACTATAAATTGCTGGAAAAGCTCAGTAGGTCTGGTAACATCTGTGAAGAGAAATCGGAGTTAATGTTCCGGGCCCGGTGACCTGTCCTGAGGAAGGGTCACTAGGCCCAAAGTATTAACTCTGAATTCTCTTCACAGATGCTGCCAGACTTGCTGAGTTTTTCCAGAAACTTCTGTTTTTGCTTCTCATTTACAGCATCCACAGTTCTTTTGGTTTTTGTATGGAATTTGAGGAACTAGTTTAGAAACAGAGATAGTTTAGGCAGGGAATTTCGCAGCTTAGGCCAAGGCAGCTAAAGGATTTGCTACTGATGGAGAGTGAAGAGAAGGAGGATACATGTAAGACCAGCAGTGAATTCCTGTTAAATGTGAAAATATTAAGTTTGATGAATTGGAACACAAATAGACTATCATGCAATACAATAGCTGCAGCATGATTATTGTTAATAAATATATTTCAAATATAAATCGAGCAGTTGCTATTTGTTAACACTGGAGTCTGTTCGTTACAAAAGTGATATGTTTACTAAGCAGAACATTGGATGAAGAGCGTCTCTGTAAATATGCGTGTGACAGGCATTGTTGCATAATAAAATATGAGGTTAAGTTGGAACTATGAAGAACATGGTTAAGAGAGGGTATATTTGTGTGTACTATTATATGAAATATTATGCTTCATTCTGAAACATATCAACTGAAATAATTACAACATAGTGCTCTCAAAGAAAGGAAACATACCGACCTTTTCAAGGCCTCCTTCCTTAAGACTGATAACATCCAAATCAAAATCAGTCCGCAGTCCAGTGCTTTTGTTAAATACGATTCGGCCTGTTAATCCTTCCCATTGAGCCTCAACAGAAAAATACACGGAGGTAATTGTACGGCAGTATAAATCATTACTCTGTATAACAGTAAATTTTAATTGCTCTCTCACAAGGAAATGATCCTAATTCTGTTTCCTTGTGGAATATGATTAATTAATCATTGCTGTTCTTTATCCAAGTCGCTCCATGAATCCCATTTGGCTCTGTGTACTGATTTATAGACACAGCTATTGTGCCAGTCATGTATCTTGTTTCAGACTTTAATAATATTATGTATATTGAGGACCTACACGATTGCTCAGATGTCATCTTGAAAAGAAAAGATGTTGTTTTCATCTCATCAGTTTTCATTGCAAGCTTCTTATCTCAAAGCCTTTGTAAGTATATGCGTATCTGTCATGAGTGGGGAGAGGGGAACACTAGCTGGAAATTATTAGAACTTCTTATTAACACTCTCATTAACCTTCTTAACCCAAAGTTACATTGAGTTTGCCAACCAGTAATGAAATATCAACTTAGGTTCATTCTGGACTCTATCTGTTAATGCACCTGCAGATTTGTGACAGCAGCTGCACAAGGATGATGAATGAGTGTGCAGGGACACCGCCCCGTGATTACTGGCAGGGGCTTGCAGAGCATCTAATGCTCAATTTATATGACAGAACTGGGGAAACAACATTGATATTCTGAATCAGATCTGTTTATAATGCAGTCTGCTAACACCAAAGTGAGGGCACACATGGTTAAAGCAAAGTTGCAATTCTGAACTTGTGATTAGTATTGTGTTCCTGGTGTATGTTTGGGACAATAATGTAGAAATTGTCTTGTAGAGCTTCTTTAAGCAAGCTGAGACACCAGCCCATCCATGGATGGGACAAACTGGTCATTTATAATGGGTGGTTAAAGCTGATTTTGTTTCAATTGGTCCCCTCAGAACCTGAACTATTGAGATGAGCTTCTGACTTTTACATTTTATATCTTGTAGAAGCAAGGTAAAGAGGGCATATATAAATCAATGTGATGCTAAAATGAATAATAGTGTTACAGCTTACAGGTTTTATTGTTCTCTCACTGTTTGAGAAGACATATAAAACATTCTTTCTTTTATAGATTCCAAAAGTCAATTTTAAAGAGCAGACCCTTTATCAACATCATTGATATATCTGGCATCATTCACATTAGGAGTGTTGGTTAACATAAAACATCTTTACATTTTACAATGTTTTTCCAAAAGTTGCTGCAGACAACGTGGATAAAAATTCAGTGATCTGGCTCATGAAATGCACAGCAAACATCCATACTACAGTGTTTTGTATTGGGCTTCCTCTTCACATAAAATTTGAAAGGATTTTGGAAGCAGATTGAAATCCTGGTAAAAAGAGTCCCTGTGGAGTAAAAGGTTAAGCTTCTTCTTTGATGCAATATGCCTAACAGGAGCCCATTATTTGCCTTTTAGCAGTAGCAGCTTGTGTATGTAACTGAGTGTTGTAATGTGACATGGAACACAAATAGTTTAAAATAACTAAAGCAAATGGACACCCAGTTTGGAAATAAATTGAGAGAGGAAGTGAAATTGAATGCATTCTTGATTTCAGCAAGTCTTCTTGTAATGTAATGTAATGTAATGTAATAGAACCGACAAGGGAACAGGCTATCCTAGATCTAGTCCTGTGTAATGAGACAAGAATAATTAATGATCTCACAGTTAGGGATCTTCTCGGAAGGAGCAATCACAGTATGGTCGAATTTAAAATACAAATGGAGGGTGAGAAGGTTAAATCCAGAACCAATGTCCTCTGCTTACACAAAGTAGACTATGATGGGATGAGGGAGGAGTTAGCTAAAGAAAAATGGGAGCAAAAAATTTATGGTGGATCAATTGAGGATCAGTGGAGGACTTTCAAAACAAACTTTTAACAGTGCTCAACAGAAGTATATTCCAGTGATAAGGAAGAACTGTCGGAAAAGAGAGATCCAGCCATGCATGTCGAAGGAAAAAAGGGAAGTATCAGATTGAAAAAAAATACAAAAAAGCAAAGGTTACTGGGAAACTAGTAGCTTGGGAAATCTTTAAAGGCCAACAGAAATCCACAAAAAAGTTATAAAGTGAGATAGATTATGAGAGTAAATTAGCTCAAAATACAAAAAAGGCAGAAAAAGTTTCTATAAACATGTAAATCATAAAAGATGTCAAAGGTAAACATTGGTCCTTTGGAAGATGAGAAGGCCAATTTAGTAACTGGGAATGAAGAAATAGCCAAGGCATTAAACAATTATTTTGTGTCCGTCTTCACAGTGGAAGACACAAATAACTTGCCGAAAACTGTGGCAAGAAGATTATAGCAGGTGAGGACCTAGAAACTATCATCATCACTAAGGAGGCAGTACTGGGCAAGATAATGGGGCTAAAGATAGACAAGTCTCCTGGCTCTGATGAAATGCAACCCAGGGTACTAAAAGAGGTGATGGGGGAAACAGCAAATGCAGTAGTCATTATTTACCAAAATTCTCTGGACTCTCGGGTAGTTCCCGTGGATTGGAAAACAGCCAATGTGACTCTACTGTTTAAAAAAGGAAGTAGACAAAAAGCTGGTAACTATAGGACAGTTAGTTTAACTTTGGTAGTGGGGAAAATGCTTGAATCTATCATTAAGGAAGAAATAGTGAGACATCTGGATATAAATTCTCTCATTGGGAACACCCAGCATGGGTTGATGAAGGGTAGGTCATGTTTAACTAATTTAGTGGAATTCTTTGAGGTCATTATTTGCATGGTGGACAATGGGGAACCTGTGGATGTGGCGTATCTGGATTTCCAGAAGGCATTTGACAAGGTGCCACACCAAAGGCTGCTACATAAGATAAGGTTGCACGGTATTACAGATAAAGTATTGACATGGATAGAGGATTGGTTGACTCGGAGAAAGCAAAGAGTACGGGTAAATGAGTACTTTTCTGGTTGGCGGTCAGTAGTTAGTGGTGTGCCTCAGGGATCAGTGTTGGGACCACAAATATTGACAATTTACATGGATGATTTGGAATTGGGGACTAAGTGTGGTGTGTCAAAATTTGCAGATGACACTAAGGTGAGTGGCAGAGCAAAGTGTGCAGAAGTCACTGCAAAGGGACATAGATAATCTACGTGAGTGGGCAAAGGTCTGGCAGATGAAGTACAATGTTGACAAGTGTGATGTTATCCATTTTGGTAGGAATAACAGCAAATTGGACTATGTTTTAAATGGTAAAACATTGCAGCACACTGCTGTGCAGAGGGGCTTGGGTGTCCTTGTGAATCACTGAAGGTGGGATTGCAGGTGCAGCAGGTAATTAAAAAGGCAAATGGAATTTTGTCTGCCATTGCTCAAGGGATGGAGTTTAAAAACAGGGAGGCTATGCTGCAGCTGTATAGGGTCCTGGTGAGGCTACGCCTGGAGCACTGTGTGCAGTTTTAGTCTCCTTACTTGAGAAGAGATATACTAGCACTGGAGGGGGTGCAGAGGAGATTCACTTGGTTGATTCCAGAGTTGAGAGGGTTGAATTAAGAGGAGAGACTGAGTAGGCTTGGATTATACTAATTGGAATTCAGAAGAATGAGGGGAGATTTTACAGAAACACATAAGATTATGAAGGCAATAGAGAAGGTGGAGGCAGGGAGGTTGTTTCCACTAGCAGGTGAAACTAGGACAAGGGGGCATAGCCTCAAAATAAACGGAAACAGATGTCGGACTGAGGTCAGGAGGAATTTCTTCAACCAAAGGGTTATGAATCTGTGGAATTCCCTGCCCAGTGAAGCAGTTGAAGCTACCTCGCTGAGTGTGTTTAAGATAAGGCTAGATAAATTTTTGAACAGTAAAGGAATTAAGGGTTATGGTGAGTGGGCGGGTAAATGGAGCTGGGTCTCAAAGGTCAGCCATGATCTTATTAAATGGCAGGCAGGCTCGAGGAGCCGGATGGCCAACTCCTGCTCCTAGATCTTATGTTCTTGTGTTCCATGTTTTTACGTTCTGTGGTTTTCACTTTGCTTTGGACCCATTCTTGGGCATCTCTCATATTTATGGAATATCATATTTATGCCTGTGCAAATACTATTTGGAAGGACTTTTCCCGACTGGACATTACTTTAGCCTTATTACATGAACAAACTGATGTTACATGACAGAAGAGCTATTGTTCTGAAGCCAGGAAGATCACAACTAATGTAAAGTAATGAATATTCATAAAGAGTTGAGTGCTTTTGGGTTAAAACACATGATTTTCCATGCTTATCTGGTTATGCTGTAAACGTCACATTTATACTTGATATCAGCAGTGTGCACTCCCCAAGTTAGGTACATATTAGTTAGAATAGTCCTCATGGCATCTTCAGGTAATATGTCTGGTTTAGTGTTTCATCTATCCCAAAAAAATTCACATGTAAATAGTTTCAAGTTTAAGTTGGCTGCACAAACGTGACTACTACAACCAAGTAAGCATTTGTCAAATCAATTTACCCCACAGAACACCTACCAATCCAAAAAAAAACTGAAGTTGTAGTACCCAGTAGCAGTAATAATGGGAACTGCAGATGCTGGAGAATCCAAGATAACAAAGTGTGGAGCTGGATGAACACAGCAGGCCCAGCAGCATCTTAGGAGCACAAAAGCTGATGTTTCCGGCCTAGACCCTTCATCAGAGAGCATCAGAGAAGGGTCTAGGCCCGAAACGTCAGCTTTTGTGCTCCTGAGATGCTGTTTGGCCTGCTGTGTTCATCCAGCTCCACACTTTGTTATCTAACAATAGTAGCAATTGTTTATGCCTTGGAGGAAATTGGATAATGGTATTATTTTAAAATTATAAAATCATACAGCACCATAACAGCCTATTTGGCTTGTCATGCCTCTTTAAAATTATTACCTAATTGGTCTCATTTCCTTTCTTTCCTGCCTTGCAAATTTAAACCCATTGATTATTTCAAACATTCTGCTTTGAAAGGTATTGGACCATTGTGCATAAAAAATCTGTCCTCGTGCCAATTCTGATTCTTTTGACAATCACCTTAAGTCTGTTATAAACCCTTCTATAAATGGGAGGTGTGAGCCAAATGGGAACAGTTTTGTTTTCCTTTCTTATTTACATTATCATAGTCCATCATGCTTTTGAACACTCTGAGCACATCTGTCCTTTCATTCTTCTACCGTCAGGCCAACATTTCAGACTTTCTTGACTATCCAAATAACTGAAAGTGTTTCATCTTTGCTTCTATTATAGTGAATTTATTCATGTCTTTTACTGTCAAATCTTCATTACATTCTGAAGTTGAATCAGTGCTGAAGTGTCATCTTGATTTGTTGTTATGGGAGGAGATGTGGTTAAATTGATTAAAAATTGATGAGTTTGCAATGAAAATTTTGCAAATTTTATCCGGTTACAATTGTAACCTATCCACCACAGCCATGCCATTATGAGGATATAAACTTTATCATTATTAAACTGAATTTAATTCAATGTCTGAGAAATGTGAAGACACCATATCAAAGAAGTATACTATGTCCATCTACCATAGGACATAGATGCTATAATATACTTCCCTTTTCAAATGACAAATGATCTTTTGCAAGTGAATGTGAATGTAAACTAGTTGTTAATTTAGTCCCTGAAAGTGGTAAGTATCTGCTTGTACAGATTTTGGACTTCTCTCAGTTTTAGAACATAGAACATTACAGCACAGTACAGGCCCTTCGGCCCTCGATGTTGTGCCGACCTGTCATACCGATCTCAAGCCCATCTAACCTACACCATTCATTGTACGTCCATATGCTTATCCAATGACGGCTTAAATGTACCTAAAGTTGGCGAATCTACTACCGTTGCAGGCAAAGTGTCCCATTCCCTTACTACTCTCTGAGTAAAGAAACTACCTCTGACATCTGTCCTATATCTTTCACCCCTCAATTTAAAGCTATGCCCCCTCGTGCTTGCCGTCACCATCCTTGGAAAAAGGCTCTCCCTATCAACCCTATCTAACCCTCTGATTATTTTATATGTTTCAATCAAGTCAATTATTCCCCCTCATAATCTATTAACGGAGAAGTTAAAAGAAAGAAAATCCCTGACCTCCCCATTACAAGTAATAACGAACACTATTTATTTAACCCAACAGTGAACAGATTAACAGAATTATTAACAAACCACCCATTCTTCCCCTCCCCCCCCACCCCGACTACTAAATGCTTCCTGACTTGTCTAAATTCTACTGGAATATTGTTCAGATAAACAACTTCAACTTAATAAACCCAATTAATAAGAAAACAATGAACTAAACCTATTTCTGCAACTTTGCACAGACTGTCTTTTCAAATGTGAGGCTGGATGAACACAGCAGGCCCAGCAGCATCACATTGGTTGAAGATTTTTTTTGAAGTTGGCAAACAACCTTTGTTTTTTCTTTAAATCTTCTTTTCCAGGGAGATTACATGACATGGGTTTACGTTGGGGTTATCGAGAGAAGGATGGGGTTGATAGTGTCGGAATATTTCTGCATGCCCAAGTGGGATAGCCCCAGTGGAGCTTCTCATGACCGTTTTTTTGTACATTTTGATGTCAAACCACCACATAATTCAATTCATAATCAACTCCCAATGGCATATTCAGTGGAATGTTAGTTTGTGGCTTTGCATTGCCTCTAATGGTCTGTACAGGCCAAATTCATCTTGAATTCATGGCATCATTTTTATTATAGTCTAGTTATTATGATGAGATTGTGTTGGTCAAAATACTCTTCAAGTAGATTTTGGACTATTATTTCCGAATTGAAATGGTTATATTTGTGTTCTGTTGACTTTGGGACCACGATTGATGCATGAATGCAAGTTGTAGATTATTCTCAGTTCTAATGAACATAAGATAGGCATGAACATCGACTGCATGTTACCTCTTTTATGAAGTTCATGAAGCGGCTTCCAAATCTCCAGGGCTTGTGTCTATGGCATTGCAAAGAGTTAACAGTCATCTGAGGTGCTCGCTGATAGGACATTGATACAATATGAACCGCATCGTATGTCAGAGCAGCATCTGTCTGAAATAAATGTGAAAACTGCTTAAGTTGATTTTTCGGAATTCCTGTGATTTGTGCAAAGCATATTAGACCCAGTTTGACATCTGGCTGTTTGACAACTCAGCTACATCCTAGCACACTGCAGATATTATAATTTACTTTAACAATACTTCAAACCACAAATTAATCTGTCAACTCTGCCAATTTGAGGAGTCCTATTCACAATATTGTATAACTTGAAAAGGTTGTTTGTATGTTTAATAGAAACCATGGTGACCAACTGTCATCCGCTGTTTTGTTCTCAACATTTACAGGTATGCATGTATTATCCAGCTGAATTTGGAAAGCTACTTCGTCATTTTGCTCACTTTTGAAATTTCAGAACAAATAAATATAAACAATCAGAAAACAGTGGCTTATTTAAAGTTAAGTCTTTTCATTGTGCAGGATTGTATGAAATTGCATGTGTTTTGATTACCTTCCTACTTGCTTTCACCCTGACTTGGAAGTGTGTTGCGATGAGTTTAGAGATAGTGAAGGATTATTCTGGGACTAAAGACTCCCTTGAACACTATTACATCTATGGCGTGCATGCCCAACTTTATGCCTGGCCACAGTGCAATATCTCACTCCTCTGCAAATGTCTGCAGCAGAGCATTTCTCTGATATAGTAGGAACTGCAGATGCTGGGGAATCTGAGATAACAAGGTGCAGAGCCGGATGAACACAGCAGGCCAAGCAGCTTCAGAGGAGCAGGAAAACTGATGTTTCGGGCCTTGACCCTTCTTCAGAAAGCCTTCTTCTTCCAAGCTGATCCTTGTACCCAGTTAGCTCATTAAGAAAGTATTCATACTGGCACATAATCCATAAGTGATTCCAGTTAGTTCATGGGAATGGTATCTATTTACGTAGTACTCAGAATGACTTGCAGGAACAATTTGGAATAACATCATTGATATTATAATGTACAAAACTAACAGATTTTCCAATTTGGAAAGCAGGACAAGGGAGCCAGAGAGTTTTTCAAGACTAAAAGCATACAAATACTGAGCAAAACTATTGACATCACTCTATATCGCTTCAATTATGATTAAATGCTTAAAATTGAAGACTGAGTTTACCTTTACTTGGGGATTAAAGTGCTTACCATTTAGAGTTCCTTGTTTTGGAGTCACTTTTCCCTTTTTGAGAATAATGTGTGGTATTGTGAACTAGCAAGTATCACTACCCTAAAATGGCCAATTGGTGAGCCTATTTCAATAGTTTGGTCTTACATTAATTTTTTTTAGATATGTTGAATATAGAGCATTGTATACTCTTGTTAATGGACAGTTAGTGAACATTATACCAGGGATGGCAGTATTTACTAGCCACTTCACAGAAAGTGAAGGAAGCAGATTTTTGAAAATGGTGGCTCTCCTTAATCTAACAATTACATTTTCAGATAGGACCTCTAATGTAAGGGGAAAAAAAAAGAAACTTCAGGCTAAGCAAAATCCAAGCCACTGAAAGAGATATTAGAAAGAGTAATTTTTTGAGACAGAGAGTGGTTCATGTGTGAAATGAACTTCCAGAGGATGTAATGGATACAGGTACAGTACAATATTTGGAGGGATGTGGACCTAGCGCGGGCAGGTGGGACTAGTTTAGCTTGGGATTATGGTCAGCATGGATTTGTTGTACTGACGGATCTGTTTCCACACTGTATGACTCTATGACTCAACATTATATCCAAGTTTGCTGATAGCATCAAGCTATGTTGAAATCTAAATTGTGAAGAGTATACAACGGCTATAGAGTCAACTTAAGTAAATGGATGACAAGGTGGCAGATGAAGAATAGTATGTGGAAGTGTAAAGTGATTCACTTTGTTCATAAAGGATAAGAAGAATAATTTTTAAACAGTATGAAACTCTCAAATGTTGTTATAAAATGAGACTTAGTTGTGCTCAATAAAAGAAATACATAAACTGAGCATGTAGGTAAAGTGAGCAGCCAGTAAAGAAATTAACAGGGGTCTATGTTTCCAAGGGCAATGGCATACAAGAATAGGGTTGTTTTATGAAAATTGTACTGAGATTTAATAAGGTCTCACTTCAAGTACTGAGTGCACATCTTGGCCTCCATAGCTAAGAAATTATGTAATTGCCTTGAGGTGACATAGTAAATTCCAGTAAATTTGGATACTGAGAAGAAAATTTTTCTTTCCCTATGATCAAGGTTGAGTAAATTGAGCCTGTGCTTTCTAGATTTTAGAAATGGAGTGAACTCACAGATGATTCTGAAGGGAGCTGTCAGTGTAGAAACTGAGAGGTTGCTTTCCCTGTTGGAGGGGTCCTTGTATATGGGGGTACCTTCTCAGCATGTGTAATTAGTCACTGAGGACTGAAATGAGGAGAAATGCCTTCACTCAGAGATTTGTGAATTTTTGGAATTCTATATCCCAGTAGTCATAAATGATTGATCATTGAGTAAGTTTGAAATGGGAAAAGATAGATTTTTGGTCTCTCAGTAAATACGTTATATAGGGAATAGGTAGGAAAGTGGATTAGCCACTGGCAAATAGGTGTACAAAAGTGGATACCATTAAGATTTATATTAATATGATTGTGATTTATTTATCACAATTAAGAAAATTAGCATCCTTATCCAAAAACCTTTGAACTCCGAGCGCTCGATCTTTTGAAAACCCATCGTACCGTCATAATTCCATCAAGTAGGCCAGAATCCGCACTCGGAGATGCTTGGAGTCGCTCCATGGACCACTTTTCAATGATAGAAGCTACATGCGGGTTTTCTGTATTTAAAATTCGGAATCCTGTCATGTTTACCCCACAGTAGCGATAGGAATCTAAGTCAAGGGCGAAGAGATCCTGTGAACGAGAGAGCAAGTCCGATATTATGGCATTTCACACGCTGAATCTAATGAATAGTTGTACTGTCTCCTTTGTTTTCACTGCAGCCGCCTTCTATCAAAGATGCACTCGAGTGCTTTTCTGCTCAACATTCTTTCAGCTGCATTGATCAATATTGTGTGCCGTGTAAAACTCTCCAGAGCTAAACCTTAACCGCTATAAGAATCTGCTCTACATTGTGTCATCTCAGTTGCAAGGAAAAAGAAACAGGTTTGAATCAGCTTAAAAATAATAAGAAGAATGCTGCACCATTAATTGTGCCTGTTAATAGTACTGTCATGGGCAATGAAAGAGTTGGGATTTATTTAAAGTTTAATTCACCCAAATACTGAGAATGTTCTTTCAAACATTGCTTCATTTCTCTTTCAATTGATGCTGCATTTGATCCATGGTCCATGAAAAATCGACCTTTAGGCAAACGGTAAACCATCAATCTTTTTTTTAACAGACAAAATTCCTCTGCTGATGAGCAAGTTGAGGTTTGGACTTGCCTGATTATCTGTCGTATTGTGAGTGCATGCTTATGAGAAGAGGAGGTTGGTGAGATGTGCACGAGCAATATGTTTAGAATGACTGAATGTTGAAAATCTGGAATAATAGTTGAAGAAACTGGGAATGCATGTGGAAGCACATAAAGATGTGAAGAAGTAAAAGGGAACCGACATAAATTAACCACCTTCACATGCTGCACCTTTCCAGTTTGTATTCTGCTCTCTTTTCTCATCAATACTCTCCTTCTTTTTCTTTTAACAGTATTCTTTTCTTCCTGCAGCATAACTGAATGGACTTCGACCTCCCCCTGCGATAAAGTGTTATGAGATTCTGAATGTTGCTCAGCTATTTTGGGGGTGGGGCCAATGAAATATAGAAATATAGAAAATAGAAGCAGGAGGAAGCCGTTCAGCCATTCGGTATGCTCCACTAATCTTCACAATCGTCCAACTCGATAGCCTAATCCTGATTTCTCCCCATAGCCTTTGATCTCATTCACCCAAGTGCTTTATCTAGTCACCTCTTGCATACGTTCAATGTTTTGGTATCTATTACTTCCTGTGGTAATGAATTCCACAGGCTCACCACTCTTTAGGTTAAGAAATGTCTCCTCCTCTCTATCATAAATTGTCTACCCCGACGACTGTGAACCCTGGTTCTGGACATACTCGCTTCCGGGAACATCCTCCCTGCATCTACCCTGTCCGACCCTGTTTGAATTTTATTGGTCTCTATGAGAGAGCCCCTCATTTGTCTGAACTCCAGCAAAAACAATCCCAACCTTGTCAATCTCTCCTCAGTTGTCAGATCCACCGTCCCTTGAATCAGCCTGGTAAACCTTTGCTGTACTCCCCCGAGAGCAAGGAAGAAGACACCCAGCAGCCTAAGCCAGATCCTTTTCTCACCTGACATGAATGGCAAGCAGAAATTGCAAGACACTGATTGAGACAGAGGCCCTAGCTAATTGCACCCAGAGATAGGAGTGCTAGTGCACCGGCCACCCTCAGGCCATTGGTACAAGTGAATCTAAGTGATGAGCGTGTCTCCCATGCGTGGGATCCAGGGTTAGTCCTGTGATGTCTCGTTTGGGAAAGATCTGTCATATTAAATGTTAGCCGGGCTCTTAAATGGGCAGCAGCAGACTCAACTGAGGATCAAGGACTGCAAGTCCGGAAATTCCAACCCCACCTCTCTACCACCAAGAACCATCCAGTCAACACCAGCTGATTTGAATGACAGGCATCATTAGAAGAATGGTCATAGCTACTGGTAATGCATACACCAGAGTCCAGAATTAACAAGGGATCCAAGCCATAAGTAATTCAAGGCAGGGCAGAGTTTACTTAGGTGGATGGGTTTGGCAGCATGGCAGAAGGGTGTCTGCTTTTCTCATTTTATCGAATAGCAGAGCAGACACAATTTGGGCTGAATGTCCTAACCCTGCTCCTATATCTTAAAGTCCTAGATCCCGTGAACAGGCACTTGCTGCACATGACCATTTCTGCATCCACCATAGGCTGAGTGCTTTTGGCACAGAATGAATATTAATTGCTCAGTTAAGGGCTTATTTGACACTGATCCAGGAAGAATGCCTTGGACTCAGTCAGGGCAGAGATGAAAACAGTGTGTTCCCCACCTCATTGAATCCACCCAATTAAATGCACCAGAAACCACCAAACCTACCTTCAGGGAGGATTTTAAATTTTGTCCAAGGTAATTCAGTTACTCTATGGTTCATGTCTAAAATCATCCTGATCTATACACCTACCCTACCCTGACCTGAACCAACTAACTTAACAGTGGGACATTCATTCTCTATGTTTACTTTAGCTTTCTATCTAAGCTCCAATGTGTTGGGTTTGCAAACCCTTGAGATAATGGACTGAGGCAGACCAACTAGAGAAACTGGTAACTCAATGCAAACCATAATTTGTTCAGCTCTTTTTGCTCCTTCTTTAAGTTTCTCCCTCCTAAAGAGACAGATTTAATCATTCATGCAAAATTGTGCAATATATAAGAAGCATGTTGTTTAACTGCCGGTTGTGAATCTGATTAGTTTTGGCCTGCTTATGTTTCAAAATAGTCTGGTAAAGTCAAAGAAGACAGTCAAAGAAGACATTAGAATGATATGTATTCATACCATTTGAAGTAACAAAGAAATTAACTGACATTTTAAATTACCTGAAGAGTGAGCAATTCTGAGAAATTTAAATTTTATATTTCAATAGATTTTAATTTTCAAAAGTCCTTAAAAAATCACTGTAACCTAAATATTTAATTTCCTTTTGTCTTCAACCCCATTCTCACCCCAAACACATTTTTTCCTAATCACCCACACTCTTGTTCTCAGTCCCTCTGTGATTTTCTCACTAGAAAGGAATCAAAAGCAAATAATTTAGCAATTCATTTGGCATTATGGTATGAGTTAAATGCCTTTGAGTCAGGAAGCAATGAGATAGTGTTGTGGTCCCGTTGTCTTGTTTTTTTTATTTCAACAATGAGGGAGGGTAACAGGGAAATCTAATCTAGTCTGGTAAGCTTGTTGAAACCCTTATTGATCCAATGAATGTTTCCCTGTGATTGCTACTCAATGAATGTTTTATCTGCTCTAACATGGTAAACACACACAAATGACACAATTCCAAAGCCTCAGGAAACAAACCAAGATCAATGTTTTCATATTGAATGCACCTTTGAGATTGCTACACTTGTCGGACATAGTCCTTTGTGCTTCATTTAGAAAATTTTGGATAATCCTGTCTTCTATTCTGTTTCATAATGTTCTATGTGAAAAAAAACAGGAAGACATTTATACAGCTCTTGCATATTAGATCAGATGGATGTCTTTCACTTCAAAAAGTACCAAATCCCTGAACAAGTTATTTTCTCAGATGATCTTACATAATACCAATCAGACAGGCCACATCTCTTGGAAGAAGTAAGAAATGCTTTTATATGATATCAGTAGCCCACTGGAAGCATTAGAAGAATGTTTTGGGCTGTTCAGCAATGCACTTAAATCCAAAACAGCTCAAGTGGATCTTTGAATTTGACTATCATGAATAATTCTCTCAAATTAGATGAAATTAGATTTGAAGACCTTTTTAAGAGACATGAAACCTGATCAGCTGCCCACTCACCTGCCCCCACCTCAACCATACATATTTTTCCAATGGCTCAAGGAGATAACAGTCTTTGTTTATTGTTTATCTAATTTATTAACCAACCAGTAACTGGAATCTTTAAATGGGAGATGCATAGTGCGAAAAGTAATTGAATTGAAATGTTCCATGAAAAGATTCAGACTGAACTGAAGAGGGAGGCAAATGATAACATTAGGACCAATAATGTTGAGAGCTATAGAAAGCATAGTGGAAAATTGGAAAGGAAATCTAAGAAATGTCAAACAGACATTCTGAAAAGAAACAGATACAAAAAGGGTGGTGTGGAGATGTATGGAGAGGGTAACATTAGAGAGTGAAGAGTTTAATGGAAAGGATGAAAGTGGGATAATTTAAATATCTTGCTTTTCTAGGATAGTAGAATAAGTGTTGTAGAAACAGAGTTGAAAATAGTGACAAAGTTAACAGTAGAAAAGTAATGATCTTGGCAAACATTAGTAGTCCTTAAGTTATTGGATTCTAACTCTATATAAAGTAGGTTGTTGGAAGAATTTGAAGAGATAATTGTAGAGTCTCTAATTGTTCAATTCTTCTTAAATAAGAACCAGGAGCAGGAGTAAGCCATCTGACCCCTCGAGCCCAGTCTACAATTCAATAAGATCACGGCTGATCTCTTCGGGGACTCAGATCCAACTAATCCACCCTCTCACCATAAACCTAATTTCCTTTACTACTTAAAAAAATTATCTCTCTTAGCTTAAAAACATTCAATGAGGAAGCTTCAACTGCTTCACTGGGCAGGGAACTCCACTGATTCACAAGCCTTTGCATGAAGAAGTCCCTCCTCAATTCAGTCCTAAAATAGCTCACCCTCATTTTGAAGCTATGCCATCTTGTTCTAGTTTCACCTGCCAGTGGAAACGTCCTCCCTGCTTTTATCTTGCCTTCATAATTTTATATGTTTCTACAAGGTGTTCCCTCATTCTTCTCAATTCCTATGACTATAATCATAGTCTATTCAGTCTGTCCTCATAAGCCAAACCTGTCAACTCTGGAATCAACCTCGTGAAACTCCTCTGCACCCCCTCCAATGCCAGTACATCCTTTCTCCAGTTAGGGGGCCAAAACTGCACACAGTACTCCAGGTAGCCTGTACAACTATAACATAACCTCTCTACTTTTATACTCAATCCGTCTAGCAATGAACAACAAAATCCTATTTACCTTCCTAAATACCTGTTGCACCTGCAAATCAACCTTTTGCGATTCATGTACAAAGACACCCAGGTCCCTCTGCACAGCAGCTTGCTGCAAGTTTTTTTACAATTACAGTCTCTTTTACTGTTATTCCTATCAAAATGGATGACTTCACATTTATCAAAACTGAATTCCATCTGCTAGACCTTCACTCACGCACTTAAACTATCTATATCTGTCAGCAAATTTTCAGAATCCTCTGCATACTTTGGTCTACCAATCATTTTAGTGGCATCCACAAACTTCGACAAACTACACCTGGCCCCAAATCCAAATCGTCTATGTAAATTGTAACAAAATTGCGGTCTCAGCACTGATCCCTGAGGCACACTACTGGTGGCTGATTACCAACCAGCAAAACACTTATTTATCCCCACTCTTTGCTTTCTGTTAGTCAAACAATCCTCTATCCATGCTATTACCTTGCCCGTAGTGCTATGCACCTTTATCTTGTGCAGCAGCCTTTTGTGCGGCACCTTGTCGAATACCTTTTGGAAATCCAGGCACCCCACATCTACTGGGTTCCTGTTGACCACCATGCTCTTAATATTTTCATAAAATTCCAGTAAATTAGTGAAACATGATCTGCCCTTCATGAACCCATGCTGCTTGTGCCCAATGGGATAATTTCTATCTCAATGGCTTGGCAATTCTTCCTTGATGATAGATTCAAGCATTTTCCCAACTGCAGAAATTAAGTTAACCAACCCATAATTCACTATCTTTTGTCTACCTCCCTTTTTTTAAACAATACTATCACATTTACTGTTTTCCAATGTGCTGGAACTGCCCCAGAGGCAAGTGAATTTTGAAAAATTACCACGAGCGCAATTGTTATTTCTCTCGCCATCTACTTTAGTACACTGGGATGCATTCCATCAGGGCCAGGATATTTGTCTATCTTTAGCTCCATGAGCTTGCCCGACACTAATGCTTTCATGATAACGATGCCTAGGTCCTCACCCATCTCAGTCTCTTCGTCATCAAGTAATGGCAAGCTTTTTATGTCTTCCACTGTGAAGACCAACATAAAATATCTGTTCAGTGCCTCGGCTAACCCGTCATTTCCCATTATTAAATCCCCCTTCTCAGCCCCTAAAGGATGAATGTTTACCTTAGCCATTCTTTTTCATTTTATATGAAAATGAGCCCCAGGATAGGAGAGCCGTCAATGTATTACTAATATACATATTATCAATCAGGAGATAGTGGAGAGGTGAATGCACTGCAAGAATAATGCAAGCTAAGTTCTGGCAACACATTCTTCATCAGGAGAAATATTTCAAGGCCATATTCCCACCTTAAGATTTAGCTGAGGGGTGCAAAGATGAAAATCCATTCATATTATTTTCTGAAATATTCAATGACATTGAAATCATTTCTTGTGATCATTACCATGCAATGTTTTCTTTAGTTCATAGTCAATTAAGTTCATTGATAACATCAGAGACATGAATCATTCTGGATACTGACAGCTTTGCACTTCTGTTACAGTCATAGAATCCCTCCAAAGATCATCCCTCCCAGACCCAGCTCCCGAGCCTATCCCTATAACCCTGCACTTGCCATGACTAAGCCATCTAGCCAGCAAATCCCTGGATACCAGGGGGCAAATTAGCATTGTCAATCCACCTAACCCGTAGATCTTTGGACTTCAGGTGGAAACTGGAGCATCCAATGGAAAACCACATTGACACAGGGAGAATGTGCAAGCTCCAGACAAACAGTCACCCCCAGTGATCCTACCCAGACCCCTGGTGCTGTGAGGCTGCAGTACTAACCACCATGCCACCCTTAAACCTCCATATTTCAAAGATTCTCAACAGCATCTCTTGTTTCCACTCATTACCTTAATCAGAGGAATTTGACTAAACGATGTCTCTTCATGTAAACACAAAATCAGAATCTTAAAAAATATGTTTTGCTTTCGGAGTTTCATAATGCATGAAGCATAAATTTCTATAACTGTACAGGCAGCTGGCAGAGCAAGTACTCCAAGGGTTAAAGTACCATGTAAAATCCACCTGCCATACTGCCTAGTCAAAGAACTGCATTGAGTCCTGCCAGCTGGCAGCTGCTTCATAAACCTACGCCAAGCTCCTGAACACAATGCTTTGACTATCAGCGTGGGACCATTCTGAAACATTCAGCTTAACATAAAAGTCCAATTCATTTGGACCCCATGAGTCTGGTTCTGTGCAAGAACATTAACCAAAGCAGACAAGTAGGGAAGCTTTACTCGGCTCACTGGAAAAATATAAAGTAACAATCTTGGTACCGTAAATTTATTGTTACTGAGCTGTCACAGAACGTGAGGTAATCTGGATTTAAGCCAAACAAATCTTATTCAGGCAAAGTTAAAATACTCCGCACTTTCATCTGAAGAGAGTACCTTGCCATCATGAAGAAAACATAACTCACAAAGGACTATTGTCAACAATTAACATCGTTTTTGTTTAACAGTGCTTTTTAATTATATGATCGAAAATGACGAGTTGTGATGATATTGCCTTGGGAAATGACTGTCTGGAATAATGAACACATAAACATGAGAGAGGCTGAACACAGTAATACATACATTATCAGGCCATAAGATGTAAGAGCAGAAGTAGGCCATTCAGCCCAAGTCTACTCTGCCATTCAATGAAATCATGGCTGATCTGAACCCTCAACTCCAGCTTCTGGCCTTTTATACGTAATTCCCTTATGAATTAAAAATGTGATTATCTCAATTAACCCAGCCTCTACAATCTATTGTAACAAAAACCCTCATAGATTCACTACAGAGATAATGGGAACTGCAGATGCTGGAGAATCCGAGATAATAAAGTGTGAAGCTGGATGAACACAGCAGGTCATGCAACATCTTAGGAGCATAAAAGCTGATGTTTCAGGCCTAGACCCTTCAATCAGAAAGGAAGGGTCTAGGCCCAAAACGTCAGCTTTTGTGCTCCTAAGATGCTGCTTGGCCTGCTGTGTTCATCCAGCTTCACACTTTGTTATCACAGATTCACTACACTCTGGTAGTAGAAACTCATCATCACCATCTTAAATATGCAATCTCATATTCTGACATTATGTTCCCTGGTCCTAGACTCTCTCACAAGTGGAAACAGCTAAACTATACTGTCAAGTGTCCTAAGAATCTTGCATGTCTTCAGCCTTTTGCAATTTAAATAATATTCAGCTCCTCTATTCTCACTGCCAAAGTGCATAACCTTATATTTTCCCACAGTATATTCCATCTGCAAAATTTTTGCCCACTCACTTACACTGTTTATAGTTCTCCACATGAAGGTGATGGCTTCGCAACCTTGCCTTTCACTTGAATTGTGGTGACTCTCAGTCAACTCTGTCGAATGAGACAGCAGGCCTATGGTTCCCTGGGACTGTGGTGACTTTATTATATATCTCTGCAGACTGCTCGCACCATCCTCAGCACTTTCCTTCCCACCTATTTTTGTGTCATCTGCAAATTTAGCTGGAATACATTCACTGTTTCTCATCCAACTCCATCATACATATCATAAAAAATTATGACTCTGGATCTGATCCCTGAGGCACTCAACTAGTCACAGGCCCCACTCAGAAAGTGCCCCTCTATCCCAACATTTTGCTTTTTAATGTTGATCAAGCCTCTATCCATGTTGACGTACTACCACCAGCCTTCTGAATATCCAAATATGTCATATGCACTGCTTCCTCTTTATCTATCTTGTTTGTTGCTTCCTTAAAGAATGTTAATAGATTTGTTAGGAAAGATTTCCCCTTCATTAAGCCATGATGACTTTGTTTGTTATGCTAATGCATCCTTTATAATAGACTCTAATATGTTCCCAATGGCAGATATTAGGATAACTGGACTGTAAAGACCTAATTTGTCTCCTTTCCTTTTCAAATAAACGTGTTACATTGTCAGGTTTCCAGTCCTCTGGGGCTTTTTTCCAGAATCTAAGGATTCTTGGGCATTGACAATCAGTGCATCTATTATTTCTGTAGCTACTTCCTTTAATATCCTAGGAAGCATCCCATCAGTTCCAGGCAACCTACTGCTCTTTATCCAATAATTTTCTTAGCACTTTGTCTCTTGTGGTAGTGTTTGCATATATTTTCTCTCCTTTTTTAGGCATGATTCTTTAGTAGTTTTGGAATACTATTTGTGTATTCTACAGTGAAGATTGATGCAAAGTACTTGTTCAACACCTCTGCCATTTCCTGGTTTCCCATTATTATTTCCCTGGACTTATTCTGTAATGTGCGTATGTTCACTTTGGCCACTCTCTTCTTTTTCATGTTTTAAACAAAGCTATTGCTGCCCATCTTAAAATTACTTGCAAATTTACCTTCAAAGTTTACCTTCACATGGTATTTTTTCTCTCTTTACTTTCTTTTTTGGCCGTCATTTGCTGACCTTTAAAACATTCCCAATGCTCTAGCTTACCACTAATCTTTGGCGTGCTTGTTCAATTTTTGTTTCAATTTGATGCTATGTATTATTTCTCTAGTTAACCATGATTGGCTTCTCCCATTTCTAAAATCTTCCTTCCTCCTAGGTCTTTTCTGTTAAACTCCTTTCCCAGTCCACTCCAGCCGGTTCTGCCCTCATTACCCTTATTCAAGCTTAACGGAACTGTTGTTGACACAAATTTCTCTCTTCTCAAGCTGACTGTTAAATTTTAACACTTATAGTCACTTTTTATGAGGGTTTTTTTTACAATAATATGTTATTAAGCGTGCCTCATTACACGCCACCAGATCAAACGTATTCTGATCCTTAATAAAAATTGAAAGAACTGCAGATGTTGTAATTCAGGAACAAAAACAGAAGTTGCTGGAAAAGTTCAGCAGATCTAGCAGCATCTGTGAAGAAAAATATCAGAGTTAACGTTTCGGTTCCAGTGACCCTTCCTCAGAACTGTTGTGAGGAAGGGTCACTAGACCTGAAACGTTCCAGACCTGTTGGGCTTTTCCAGTAACTTCTGTTTTTGTAGTCTGATCCTTATTTGTATCCATAACATATTGTTCCCGAAAACTGTCCCAAATACGCTTATGAATTCTTCTTGTGGCTGCCTCTGCTAATTTGATTTTCCCATTCTGCATATAGTTTAAATTTATCCTTGATTAATGTTGCCTTTGTTACACGTCCTCTTTATCTCCTAGTTTTTCCTCTGTCCTATCATGTAAGGAATATTAGGGGAGCTATACATTACTCCTACCACAGTCTTCTGCCTTGTTTTCTTTTTTGCTTCCACCTATATAGGTTCTAATCCTTTAAATCTGAAATGACTTCTTGCTATCGTACTTATTCCATCCCATATCAACAATGCTATCCCACCACCCTTTCCTTCCTTCCTGTCATTTTGAAAGGTTACACACCCTTAAATATTTACTTCCCATCTTGCTGTAGCCCTAAGTTAACTTTCTGTGCCATTTGTACAAGTTCAGCAAGTTTCTCTGAGCATCAACAATTACTGATCCATTTGCATGCTTCCAAATACAATTTAGAAATTCACTTGTACAAAACGATGGTGTGATTACACAATGATTTACCTTAAAGTACATATCTTACTGAGTGTACCATTCACCTTTCTCTACATGCCCTCTAAATTACCACAGACTTTCTCAGCTGCAGTTCTTTTTTCTCATTTTCCTTCTTTATTCTTGTGAAAAATTCATGACTTTTCTAACTTTATTCAATTCAGGTAAGAGGTCATCAACCTAAGACATTAACTCTGTTTCTCCATCCACAAATGCTATCAGACCTGCTGAGTATTTCCAACATCTGCTGTTTTTTTCTTATTTCAAACTTCCAGCATCTGCAATATTTTGCTTCCTTATTTGTAGCATTGACAGGGTGTTGGTTGAATGGCTAACATGTGGGACAGAATAACATCAAGAGTGTAGATTCCCTTCCTGTTCTGGGTGTGATAGAGCTTGGAATTGTTTCCTGACATCATCCCTGAGAGTGGAAGCTAATAGTGAATTACAGCTGACAAAAATAAAAGCTCAGGGCGAAGACAATGAGCCTTCATATAAAGAATACATGAACAAATGATCAACATCTATCTACTCGTGACTGAAGTGAAAATAGCAATCAGATCTATCCAATAAAAATGAAAACAGATATTCAATTCAACTGAGATTTTAACTGATAAAATGTAGTTATTAGAAAGTAGGATCATGAGATGTTGCCCTCTAATTGACTCACATTTGCTATTTAAAGTTATTGGATTGTGGCCTGCGCTTTACTGAACTTCCAGTTTACCTTAGTACAGATAATTTCATATTGTGAGTGGTTAATGATCACTCTTACAAATTTAATTTACTTAAATGACCCCTGCATATAACAGTTTGAGTCCAACTAATTGATGAGCAAGTATTAATGGTCTCCTTGTATTTAAATGTATTTGACTTCCTCATCAAGATCTTTTACAAATGGATGGGATAAATAGACCAGGTCTTTTCCCTGGGATGGGAGAGTCCAAAACTAGAGGGCATAAGTTTAAGGTGAGAGGGGAAAGATTTAAAAGGGAACTAAGGGGCAATTGTTCCATGCAGAAGGTGGTGCGTGTATGGAATAAGCTATCAGAGGATGTGGTGGAGACCAGTTCAATTACAACATTTAAAAGGCATCTGGATGAATAAATGAATAGGAAGGGTTTAGTGGGATATGCCGAATGCTGACAAATGGGTCTAGATTTATTTAGGATATCTGGTTGTCATGGACAAGTTGGACTGAAGGATCTGTTTCTGTGCTACGGATCTCTACACTTGATTGATTGATTGATTGATTGTGTACCAAAATACAGTGAAAAGCTTTGTTTATTAGCAGTACAGACAGATCATGGTAAGCAAGAAATGTGCAGAGCAAAAAGACTTAGACAGAGGCACAAGGTGTGCACTAGGTGAATTCAACATTTGCAGGATCAGCACTATTTGAAGCTAGAGCGCTCATTCAACAGTCTGATAACACCAGGAAGAAGCTGTTCCTGAAGCTTCTCAAGTGTGTGTTCAGCCTTCTGTATCTTCCGCCTGACATACGAGCTTATAGGAGATCATTACCAGGGTACAATGGGTCTTTGATGATGTCGGTAGTTTTTCTGCAGCAGTGAGTCATGTAAATGAAGTCTAACTGCAGTAACACTTAAATGCGTATGAGTGACTGGGGAGAGAGAATGGGGAACACTCAATGGACCTTACTATTGCTGCCTGTCCTAGACTTGATTTCCCATCCAATTTATTATTCACCATTATCTCTAATTGTTATCAGTTAAAACTCGCTTCAACAGCTTCAGAAATTTATAGCAGAACACTTCCTACATGATTGATTAAACCACATGCAGTATGCTAGCATGGTGAAGCCAATTATAGTTGACAGAAATAGATTCTGAATATGAAATAAGCTTTCCCATGATCCTTGTCTATTTTTGATAATCTGAAGTTTTAAGTAATGCAAGTGATCACACCATGTGTTAGCAAGTTCCGTATTCTAGCCATGCATAGAAAGCATTTTGCAAACCATTCTGGAAAATTCCCTACTGTGTGAACATGATTGTATAATTAACTCAATTTTGGGAGTCAGCTAACAAAAGATAAACTTCTCATGGTTAATGATACCATTCCTGTATCTCTTTTGGATTACTGCTTATGATTCATTGATTGGCAGACTCCAGCGTTTTTGATATTTCATCAAATGTAAACAAAACTTTATTTATATAGCTTCAATGACATAATCTAACAAGTGATATCAAATATAATGTATTGAGATTATTTTAATTAGTAAGAACAATTAGTTCTCTCATATACTTCAAAGCATTCAAAATAGTTGGAAGGAAAGACAGTAGGGTCTTTGCCTCCTAACCTGGAAGTGTGGATGCTAGCCTTGACTTCAGCATTCATTCAACTGTCTCCTGAATTTGATATATAATCAATTCATTTTTCCAACTATCCATGAGGCCAAGGAAAGAATTAAGCTCTTCTCCACTTTTCAAGTATCTCCTAGTGAGGTATCCGTAGAATGATTGATGTTATCTGTAGAGATGGATCATCATTTGAAGAGAAACACATCTGTATGGGATCAGGGTTCTCATACCGTTAAAATTGATTTGATACAATTTTCCAGGCTGGGTCAGTTTCTTAATTTCCCTATCCACACTTAGCTGGACTACATTAAATTGCTTGTCTACCTCACCTTCTTCAACTACTGAGGTCAGCACATTCTCAACTCCTATCATTCTGGTTTGAGTTTCTTCTGTGGAAATCCATAGCTGCTATCTTTTTACATAGCTTCATATAGAATATGCAGCACAGAAACAGACTATTCAGCCCAGTAGGTCTGTGCCAGTGTTTAATGTTCCACACAAGCCTCCTCCCACCATACTTCAGCTGATCCAATTTTATGCTACTTTTCCTTCATGTATTTATTGAGTTACTCTTTAACTGCACCTGTGCTATTCACCTCAATCCCTGAGCATGGGAGCCAGTTCCATAATGTAATCCCATTCAGAGTAGCGGGGTTTCCTCCGGGTGCTCTAGTTTCCTCCCACAGTCCAAAGATGTGCAGGCTAGGTGAATTGGCCATACTAAATTGCCTACAGTGTAAGGGATGCGTAGATTATGTGGGTTCTAGGGGTATGGATCTGGGTGGGAAGCTCCATAGTTCGGTGTGGACTTGTTGGGCCGAAGGGCCTGTTTCCACACTGTCCGGATTCCATGATTCAATGAAAGGTTTGACATAAATTTCTTACACAAATTCTTACAGATTATCTTGTACTTGTGGAGCCACTAGCTTTGGATTTCCCTAAGTGAAAGAAGCTCTTTTTAGTTCCACACTGTCAAAAGTAGTCATAATTTTAAAGACTTTTTCAGGTTAACTCTAATTATGTCACATGGTGATTTCTTATTCAGATGATATGGACTGTTACTTTCAAATCAATCAATGGTTTACTCCTCACTATCTTTGTTATCTCCTCCAGCCCCACAACCCTCCAATGTACTTGAGTTCCTTTTATAGTGATTGGAATAAGGGTCATGTTGGATCTTATTGACTGCACAATCTCAGATGAGGGTTTTTATTCTGGGCCAATCAGAGAACCCTGGCTGACAGATATAAACAGGAGATTCAGAAAGTCCCTTCATTCTAGGGACTGACTCAGAGTTCATGCACTATGCACGTATAAATAAAAGGTGACATGGTAACAGGATACCTGTCTCCTTCGAGTTATTTGACTATGTTGTGCCTTCAACTGACTGTGAGCTAAGCACTTCCTTCACCTCTCTGCTGTTTACCTTCACTAAGGCACTTGTTAAGACTCATTTCTTTGACAAAGCTTTTAGTCATCTGGCCTAATATCTGTCTGTATATCTCTGCATCATATTACGCTTTATAATAGTTTCATAATGTGCCTTGAGAGTTATAGTTTGGCAGAAAAAGGCATTATATTGATAAAAGTCATTGTTGTTAACCAGATTTGGATAAATTATCAAGAACAGTGGGGTTTTGGTATCAACGGATCACAAGTGGCAATAGAGGGGCAAGAAGGCACCTTTAATAATGAGTGGCATACATTTTGCTATTGATTCCCAAAACTGAACACAATAGGTAATGGTTTCAAAGATGTTTTCCATGCAATTAGAGTATGCAACTTGCTACCACATGATATAACTGAGGCTAATGGAATAGGTGTGGGTAAGGAGGAACTGAAGGAAAAAGAATAATAGAAGGATTTGGTAATTGTTGAGGTGAAGTGGATGGGAGGAAGACTGAGTGGAATATAACCAATGGGATAAATCTGTTGGGATGAGTGACCAGTTTTTGCGTGAAAACAGATAAAATATATTGATTTTTGGTAGCATAGGGCTTGGATATTTGTGGAAAAGAGATATCTTACCCACATCAGGACAGATGCAAAAACGGCAAATTTCAAAAGATTACTATAAGGTAAGAGACGAGAAAAAGAGTGTTTATTGGTGGAAATATCAAATTAGATTCACTGTGGTAATGTTTCAGTCAAAGTGTTACAGAGATGGCAGGAACTGCCAATACTGGAGAATCTGAGATAACATGGTGTGAAGCTAAATGAACACAGCAGGCTAAGCAGCATCAGAGGAGGTTTCGCAGTGGGGTTAAAATTGTTACAGAGATAGTAGAGATTCTGAAGAAGGGTCCTGACCTGAAACGTTAAACTTTCCTGCTCCTCTGATGCTGCTTGGCCTGCTGTGTTCATCTAGCTCCACACTTGGTTAACTAAACTTAAGTGCATTAGTTTTATTTGAAATGAAGCCCATGCATCAAAATGTACTTTACTCCTAGCATGCATAAGTACGCAATATTACAAGCTCAATTGAATATGTTAATTTGGTTGATAGTGTAGATCTAAACACACTCAGGATTTTTCAGCATTTGCTGAGTACGAAATGAAAAGCTTTGACAACACCTGCCTCTTTTCACTAATATATACATATTTATATATTACATTTATCATGAGGCATCAAGCAAAAATGCTTATGGACCAGAAATCATCACTCATCTATCAACTAATTAAGCAACAGTTAATTTGCATAGTATCTCAAAGGGCCTCTATTTTGTAATTCTACAAAACATTGTAGAATTACTCCAAAGTCAAATTTTTTACCACTGCCTTTTGTCATTGATAAGGAGGTTTTCCGTTATTTGTGTTCAAATGCTGAGCTTTGTTACTTAGAACCCAGGATGTTGATGTTTCTGAGAACTGTGATTAAAGATTTGCAGTGGAACAAATATGGGAGTCTGCCTGATCTTGTTCGTTGTCTGACACATTCATAAAAAGGCAGAGAGTCGTTTAATTTTTAGTGGTGCAACATTTTTGAAAATAAAAAGTGTAGAAAATTATTTGTTCTTCACTCTGGACTCCAGACAGTTGCTCTTTGAGCATGAGAAGGTGGCAAATGAAAGGGAGGGTTTAAATGAAGTCAGATTGTGATATCAATTTGCAACAGTGGAATTTACCTGATATGGCAATGCTTATGTTCTCCACCATAATGCAAGAAACTGGGCATTAATGTTGTGGTATTGAAGAATCCAACAGACTTTTTTTTACAACTAATGACTATGTACAAGTATTATGTTTCTCAGATAAATAGTTATCTGGGCTAATATCAGAGAAAGGACGGCCCTTTAAAACTGAGATGAAGAAGAATTTCTTTTGCCAGAGTGTGGTTAATCTGAGTTTATTTAAGACGGAGCTAGAGTGGTTCTTGATTGGTAAGGGTATCAAAGGCGAGAGGGAGAAGGGATGAAGATGGGACTGAAGAACCTATCAACCATAACAGAATGGTGCAGCAGACTCTTTGAACCTAATGGGCTAATTCTGCTCCTATATTTTATAGTCTTATGGTCTTATGAAGATAGTTGGAAAGGGTTAATATTGGGTGCAATGAACATTAGATATTTTCCAACTAATAATTAAGTATTGTTTGCATTCAAAATAAAACAGCAAAATCAATTACCAGCGTTGTAAAAATGTAGTGGTAATATTCGGTCATCATCCCCATACTCATTGCCTGAAAAGAAGAGAAAAGGCTGTTACAGATTTTGTAAAACTTTTAATTGTGCCAGGTTATTCCAGCTTCCATGTTCGCCGGTCCCTGCTTTCCTATGCCTTCTCCTCTTCTGAAAGTGGTAAGCTATGCATAGGAACATATCTATGGATCAAGTGGCTATTGTATGAATGCAGCTATTAATGTGCATATACTATTGAACTGTTGGATTACGACAGCCAGTTTGAATTAAGTTTTAGATTGGACTCAAAATGTTTAGTCTGTTTCTGTCTGCATAGATGCTGTCAAACCTGCTGAGTTTCTCCAGCATTCTGTGTTTGTTTCTCTTTTTCAAATACAGCCTTTCCAACTCTTTTAAAATGATATTGATGTCTTCGTCTCAATAAGCACTTATGGTAAAATATTCCAGCTTGGGAATTCCCACGCAGGTGTAATTAAACACCAGTTGGAGTTTTCACTAACTAAGGCTGTTTGCAGGTTTTCAAGAACTCTAACAATGAAGTGCATTGTTAACTGAAAAGACAGAAATAGGCAATTTTTACAGACTTTTTGATTATTTTAAATGTTGTGAAGAAACCAAACCACTGTATCATCAAAGAAAACAAATAAATGGCCACGCACAGTTGTTTTTAAAAATCATTTTCACTTATTTTCAAGCCAGGTTGTTTGCAGGTAGTGGTCTGAATAAAGTGTTTGATCTTTATTACAATTTCAATCCAAATTGTATAAATCAAACTGCAAAATGCATTGTCATTTTGAAGTTTTTTTAAAGCAAATCTTAAAACAAAACATAAATAACTGGATTTTTAAACATTATCCACCCAGGTGAGTTCACGGAAGATTTTACATAAAAATGAATTGAGCACAAATTTGTGAAATGGACCACTTCTCAACACCAGTGGAAGTCTGGGTGTGATTTGCACCTGGATTGCTGCCTGACCCTAAAGCAACCACTAGTAGGTTAAAAAATTGCAGAACATCAAATGATAATCTTAATTCTGAACATGTTTCAGTCTTATCCATAGATACAATAATCTGCTGATATGGGTTCACAGCAACAAGAGATTACTAGGTGCAAATATGCTGGTAGTATGAAGTTATTGAAATTAAAGTATCATTTCATTACTGCAATTTCATTTAAAATTATCAGACTAAAATTATGCAATCTAGATTGATTTAGATTTTCTAAATTGGTGCTGCTATTAAATTGATGCTGCATATCAGCTTCTATTATAAAGAATGCCTGAATTTCCTCTCCAGTGCTTTCTCACTCAGACTGCACTTTGATTAACCACCCTTGTTGCTTCATTGACCTTAACAGCAGTGTTCTGCAGGAGTTGTTACATTCTGTTGCTTCAGCTGGTAAACTAAGTGCCAAGAGTGGAAAACATGCAAAAAGAACTGTTTTGAAAAGGCTGCGAACACACAGAATGAACAAAGTAAACACTGTCATGAAAGACCAACAGGATGCAAACAAAGTATTAAACATTACAAAAAATGTGAATCCACTGCTGGTTTTGTTGACTTGGATCTTTAGTATTCAGCGTGTTGCACCCTGTCAGTATTCTAAAATGAACAATAGCGCCGAGCTGCAGCGACAATGAATGGAACTCACTTGTTTCAGGATCTGAGCAGCCATTGTATAGCTGCAGTCGAAAATAATGCGGAACTCTCTGCCTCGCTTCATCTCCTTCAAGAGAGGCCTGGCATCAGTTGAATCAATGGGAAGTTGACGAATCTTTAGCCGGATATTGTACCTGGAGGGAGCTGTTATGAGCTCCTGCAGACGTATGAGACCTTCAATGATAAAGCAGAAAAGCTATTTCTGATGTGCAGTATGTCCTGCAAAACTAACCATACAATTTGTGCTGTCCTCGCATCTCTCCCTTCAAATTTATGTTCCCATTTTCTGGCATGGTTGTCAACTTATTCATGAGAATTTAAACCCACAAACCAATGATAAAATCAATTATTTTGCATTAAATAAAACGCATTTCTCTTTAAAAAGTGATTTTTTTTGTTGTAACATTTTCTATCACCTGAGTATTTATAAAAGTCAAGTCCTTTGTTTGCAGTTTAGAATGAAACCCCTTGTTCCTTGTGGGATCTGGTCTTAATTCCTATTATGCCACAGTGCAGTGCACTGTCAAATTCTACAAACTGCAACTGGAAACAGTGCAACAAGTACATTGGAGATAATGGGAACTGCAGATGCTGGAGAATTCCAAGATAATAAAATGTGAGGCTGGATGAACACAGCAGGCCAAGCAGCATCTCAGGAGCACAAAAGCTGACGTTTTGGGCCTAGACCCTTCATCAGAGAGGGGGATGGGGGGAGGGAACTGGAATAAATAGGGAGAGAGGGGGAGGCGGACCGAAGATGGAGAGTAAAGAAGATAGGTGGAGAGAGTGTAGGTGGGGAGGTAGGGAGGGGATAGGTCAGTCCAGGGAAGACGGACAGGTTAAGGAGGTGGGATGAGGTTAGTAGGTAGCTGGGGGTGCGGCTTGGGGTGGGAGGAAGGGATGGGTGAGAGGAAGAACCGGTTAGGGAGGCAGAGACAGGTTGGACTGGTTTTGGGATGCAGTGGGTGGGGGGGGAAGAGCTGGGCTGGTTGTGTGGTACAGTGGGGGGAGGGGACGAACTGGGCTGGTTTAGGGATGCAGTAGGAGAAGGGGAGATTTTGAAACTGGTGAAGTCCACATTGATACCATATGGCTGCAGGGTTCCCAGGCGGAATATGAGTTGCTGTTCCTGCAACCTTCGGGTGGCATCATTGTGGCACTGCAGGAGGCCCATGATGGACATGTCATCTAGAGAATGGGAGGGGGAGTGGAAATGGTTTGCGACTGGGAGGTGCAGTTGCAAGTACATTGCATGCTTCCATGTGGACATTCCAAAATCCTCAGTTTGTCTGCTGCACATGATTGGCAAAGACAGACCATGTGGAAGATGAGATCCTCTGGTCCATGTGGCCATTGGTGTTTTTCTTCAAACTTATGGGGAAAGTCCAATCCAATCACACATGATAATCACACTTTCTATTAGCATCTTGTAAAGCATACAACTTGTCTAGAATGCCTATCTGAACACAGACAAGGACTGCATTCTTAAGGATATATCTGCTAAATTGAGGCTGCGGTAGGTGTTGAGGGAACCAACAAGAGGGGATAAAGCATACCCAAGCTCGTTCTCACTAATCTGACTAATCTGCATCTCTTCGTGGTAGTTTTCATAGGACTGACTATTGTACAGTTCTTACTGAGACAAATTCTTGCCTTCTCAATGAGAATATGTACCATTGTTTTGTATGAGGCTATCACCACAAGATTTCAAAAAGGTCCAACAACTCAAAATTGAATATTTATGAGCCATAGTGGGTTATCAGCAGCTGCAGAATGTTATTCAACTATAATCTGTAACTTCATAGTCCAGAACTCTGCCATTGCCATCAAGGCAAGGGACCAATTTTGAACAATGAAGAGTACAGGAGGGCATGCCCGGAGTAGCACAAGGCATACTGAAAAATGAGGAGTAAACCTGGTGAAGCTACATAACAGGATTACATATATGTCAAGTAGCAGAATCAAAATGTGATAGAGCTAAGGTAACAAAGTGTGGAACTGGATGAATACAGCAGGCCAAGCAGCATCTCAGGAGCACAAAAGCTGACATTTCGGGCCTAGACCCTTCATCAGAGAGGGGGATGGGGAGAGGGTTCTGGAATAAATAGGGAGAGAGGGGGAGGTGGGCTGAAGATGGAGAGAGAACAAGATAGGTGGAGAGGAGAGTATAGGTGAGGAGGTAGGGAGGGGATAGGTTGGTCCAGGGAAGATGGACAGGTCAAGGAGGCGGGATGAGGTGGTAGGTAGGAAATGGAGGTGCGGCTTGAGGTGGGAGGAAGGGTGGGTGAGAGGAAGAACAGGTTAGGGAAGCAGAGACAGGCTGGGCTGGTTTTGGGATGTAGTGGGGGGAGGGGACGAGCTGGGCTGGTTTAGTGAAGCAGTTGGGGGGAGGGGAAAAACTGGGCTGGTTTTGGGATGCAGTGGAGAAGGGGAGATTTTGAAGCTTGTGAAGTCCACATTGATACCATTGGGCTGCAGGGTTCCCAAGCGGAATATGAGTTGCTGTTCCTGCAACCTTCAGGTGGCATCATTGTGGCACTGCAGGAGGCCCATGATGGACATGTCGTCTGAGGAATAGGAGGGGGAGTTGAAATGGTTCGTGACTGGGAGGTGCAGTTATTTGTTGCGAACCGAGTGGAGGTGTTCTGCAAAGCGGTCCCCAAGCCTCCGCTTGGTTTCCCCAATGTAGAGGAAGCCACACCAGGTGCAATGGATACAATATACCACATTGGCAAATGTGCAGGTGAACATTTGCTTCATATGGAAGGTCATCTTGGGGCCTGGGATGGGGGTGAGGGAGGAGGTGTGGGGGCAAGTGTAGCTTGCGGTTGCAGGGGAAGGTGCCGGGTGTGGTGGGGTTGGAGGGGAGTGTGGAGCAGACAAGGGAGTCACGGAGAGAGTGGTCTCTCCAGAAGGCAGATTCGGGTGGGGGCGGAAAAATAGCTTGGGTGGTGAGGTCGGATTGTAGATGGCGGAAGTGTCGGAGGATGATACGTTATATCCGGAGGTTGGTGGGGTGGTATGTGAGAACGAGGGGGATCCTCTGGGGGCGGTTGTGGTGGGGGCGGGGATGTGTTGCGGGAAGTGCGGCAGACGTGGTCAAGGACGTTCTCGACCACTGCGGAGGGAAAGTTGCGGTCATTGAAGAACGTGTGATAGAGCTAAGCAATTCCACAACCAGAAGATCAGATCGAAGCATAACTTTACTGCCACACCCAATCATGAATGGTGATGGACAATTAAACAATTTCATGGAAAAGGAAGCTTCAAAAGTATCCCCATCTTCAAAATGGGAGATCTAAACTCTTCAGTACAAAAGACAAGGTTGCAACATTTGTAATCACCTTCAGTCAGAAATTTGCAATTATTCCTGGAGTCCTCTGAAGGTCACAGCATAATAGGTGCCAGCCTTCAACTACTTTTGATTCACTTGAAGTAATATCAAGAAACAACTAATGGGATCAGATACCGCAAAGGCTACGGTCCCTGACAAAATTCCAGCAATAGTATTGAAGACATATGCTCCAGAACTTGTCATGTTCCTTGCCAAATTGCTTCGTAAAGTTATAATACTGGAATTTACCCAGTAATGCAGGAAATTGCTCAGGTATGTCCTGTACACAAAAAACAGAATAATACTATCTGAGCTATTGACTATCTCATCGGTACAATCTCAATGATCAGCAAAATATATGGAAGGTAAGTTGGCTGCGCTTGACATCAGGCACCCTGAGTAAAGCTGGAATTAATTGAAATTAGGGAGAAAACACTCCACTGATCAGAGTCATGTCGAGCTAAAAATGATGACTGTGTTTGGTGAAAATCAATCATCTCAGTCTCAGGATATTATTTCAGGAATTTTCCAGGGTACTTTCTTTGGCCCAATCATCTTCAGTTGCTTCATCAATGACCTTCCTTCCATCATAAGGTCAGGTATATGGATGTTTACTCATGATTGTGCCATGCTCAGTACCATTCATTATTTGTCAGTTTCATGATGCTCAAGTCCTGGGTAATATTTTGGTTTAGCTGTATGTGGCAAGTGATATTCATGCCTCACCATTGCCAGGCAAGTGCCAATTCTAACAAAAGAGAATCTAATCATTCTCCTTGGCATTGAATTCCATGTCTATCACTGAATAACCCACTATCAACAATCTGGGTATTATTGACCTGAAAAATAATTGAAGTAGCCATATAAACACTGTGCAGGTCATAAGCTGAGAATTCTGCAGCAAGTAACTCATTTCCTGCCTCCTTAACCTGTTTACCATCCATGTGACACTGATGAAATATTCTCCACTATCCTAGATGAGTTAATAGTAAAAACTAATAACTAATAACAAAATAAAAATTTAAGAAGATCAACGCTTTCCAACTGAAAGGAGCCTGCTTGTTTGGTATCCCATCTAACATTTTCAACATTCATTCCTTTGACCACTGATGCACATTGGCTTCAGTGTGTATCATCTCAAAGAGATACTGCACCAATTCACCAAGATGTCTTAGGAAGCCTTATCCCTGCACCTTTCATTGGGTCAAAATCTTAGAACTCCATTTCAAACAGCGCTGTGGCTGTACATACACCATATGAGCAGTTATGGTTGGTGAAGAAAGCTCACTACTATCATCTCAAAGGCAATTAGAGATGGATCATAAATATAAGCCAGGCTATTTGGCATTCACTTTCCATGGATTTATTGTTTAATAAAATTCCCATAAGTGTTTATTTCAACTAGCTCTATGAATGATTAAGATTCATGGTCAGAATCTACAAATTCTCAAAAAAATGCCATTAACCAAATTGTTAGTGGGTGATTTAGAATAAAGATGAGGATATTGAGTTCAAAGAGCAAGATGCTGTAATTGGGGATTGGGTGTGGTTTGAGCTGGCATCAAGGTTACAAACCTATCTTCTCACAAATTCTGCCGAATATGAGATCTGATCACTGGGGACTTCCTTCACTGTAGAGACTGTTCTCTCAGAATAGCATTCCTTATTCTGAGTCTGTTATATCCCTCCCTCTGCCTAATCCAAATGTGATCTACTGTCTGACCTGCTGGAATTTTATTAACTCTGTTTTCACATATGATTGCACAGAAAACTAATCTTTTTATTATACCACCTTAGCACAGGTCTTGTGATCCTATCTACTCGAATCTCATTAGCATGTGTGCAACTGTTAATGTCAGAGGTACATCAGCATTTCCATCATCATATGGTTAACCCATACGTTCCCACTTACTCAAAATAAAAGCTGTCCAAAACATTTTACCAAAATGAAAAACTTCAAATGGATATATTAAAGCTCATAACTTCAACAGCCTACATATGGTATCTGTTGGACTTCCACTCAAATGATGCCACGTAACGGACGAGCAAATATGGGTGAATTTTCCAAAACTCCTCTGTGGAGTTTGAAAGGGATTTTTTCAGCTCTGGATTTTTGTTATTTATTCAGGAGTGTGGGTTTCATTGGCTGGGCGAGTATATTTCATTGGCCATGCCTAACTCCAGTGAGGAAGAAAGGACTGAAAGGATTGCAGATGCTGGAAATCAAAAGCAAAAACAGAAATTTCTGAAAAATCTCAGCAGGTCTGTCAGAGATATGGCAAGCAGCCTTTTTGATGTGCTGCTGTCTATTTGTTGTTGAGACACCTGCATGTCATCGGCAGGGGGCTTGGGGCTTGGGTGTGGGAATTTAATGCAGTGACGCAGAAGGAACTGTCATATATATTGAAGTCACAATGGTGAGTGGCTTGCAGAGAATCTTGGAGGTTTTGTTGTTGACATGTACCTACTACCTTTGTCCTTCTTGGTGGTAATAGTTACGAGTTTGGAAGATGTTAACAAAGGAAACGTTTTGATTTTTGAAAATATATCTTGGAGACTTGGTACACAACTGCAACTATAATTGGTGGTGGGGGAAGTGAATGGCTGTGGTTGTCATGGCAATGGCCAGCTGCTTTGACAGTATCAAACTTCTTGAGTATCGTTGGATCTGCTCTCATCCAGGGAAGTCTGTGATTCTAATACTCTTGACTATTGCCCTGCCGATGGGGAGTAGTGGGTAAGTTATTCAATGCAGAATTCCAAGCCTCTGGCAGCTCTTGTAGCCACATAATTTATAGGTAGTCTGGTTTACTTTCTAGTAAATGGGAAACTCAAAGAAGTTGATAGTGGGGGGGGGGGTGTTGGGTAATCAATGATGGCAAATGGCATTGAATGTAAAGGGAAAAGTTTCAGATTCTCTTTAGTTGGTGACAGTTTTTGTCTGCCACTTGTCAGCTTAAACCTGGGTGTTTTCCAGGTCTCACTGGCATAGGCATGGACTGTTGAAGTAGCCTTGGGATCATGAATGGGTTGAACTTAAGATAGAAGGATACTTATTCATGAGTCTGTTGAAAATGTTTGGGCCAAGGGCAGTGCTGTGAGAAGCTGCTGCAGTGATGTCCTGGAGCTGAGATGACTGACCCAAACAACCACAAGTATCTTCCTTTGTACTAGGAATGCCTCCAACAAACAGGTGGTCTTCCCCCAAGTCCAATTGACTACATTGTTAGGAAGAAAGGCTCCTGGATGTTAACCTCAGTTAAATACTGTTTTGATCTCAAGGGCAGTCACTCTCATTAGACATATGCAATTCAACACTATTATCTATGTTTGAACAAGGCTGTAATGAGTTCAAGAGCAGATTGATCCTGTTGGAACCCAAAATAAGTGTCAACAAGAAAGTCATTGCCAAGCAAGTGCTGCTTGAAAGCACTGTTGATGACACCTTTCATTACCTTGCTGAAGAGCCTGACCCAAGCACTCCTGGCAGTGATGTAGATAAAGGGACGCAGTTTTCATTTTGCAGTTCAACTTGATTTTATCAACAAAATATTCTTCATTAAAAACACCATGTGAGCATTTTCCAAATTCCCATAAAGTATAGTCTCTATCTAGCTCTATCCATCTGAGGAAGGATATTACCCACAATAATCCATGTATTTGAACCAGGCCATTGGAATCTCGTTCCTTTCCTACATAGGGCTTGCTCTCTTCCATTAAGGTGGATTTTGCAAGTCAGGGCAGATCTTCTCCTCAGTTGCTGCAGGGTCTTCTGCTACAAGTCTCATTGTGAGCATTTGCTGAGATTCTTCACTGAGAGTCTTCACTGAGGGGTTGGCTTCCAGGTGCGCGTTGTCTGCCCTCAGCCCAGACCTTCCCGACCATTCTGTGGCCTTTGGCCAATGGGATCATGAGGGAGTTCAAAGCATCCATTCGTGCCACACCGATACCCTTCGCTGTTGCCATGCCAGGGAGGTGTAAAGAGCACATCCTCAGCCACTGGCCGAAGTCAAGGTGACAGAAAGTCTGATTGATACTTCTCCTGCACTCAGTCCTCAGGCTAGTTGTAACTGGTTTCCCCGAACCTTTCTGCTGCCTTTGATCTTGGTTTCCACTGTTCCCTGTAGATCATAGCCATCGGCAGCTGCTTAATTTAGTTTGGCCAATTTTCTGACATGCCTGATTTCTCCGGCTGTGGGTCAATTTGAAATGTCCAATTTTGGGTCTGTGATCGCCTCACCACCGTCACTGATTGGTTTGAGTGGGTTTATGCTGCTTTATGCGTACTGGCCATATTTGCACAATTTCACACATTGTTATATAGCTTGTTACTACTGTACAAGAACGACTTGTCAAGGGATGAAGCAAGGGGTCCACAGCATTTGTAGCATCCAGTGCTTTAACATACTTCATGATATCACATGGAGTGAATCTAAGTAGCAGGAGAGTGAATCTGTGATGCCAGGGTCCTGTGGAGGAAACCAAATGGATCATCCGCTCAACACTTTTGACTGAAAATTCAAGCAAATGATTCAGCCTTCCCTTTTATACAGATGTGTTGGGCTCTCCATCACTGAGGATGGAGACATTTGTAGAGCCTCATGTGTGAGTGAGCTGTTCAATTGTCCACTAGCATTCATGACTGGATGTGGGAGGATCGTGGAACTTCAATCTGTTCCATACATTATGGAATTGTTAAGTTCCATCCATTACTTTCTGCTAATGCTGCTTGGCATGTAAGTAGCACTGTGCTGTAGCTTCACCAGGGAAACACTCCATTTTTAAGTACTGCTGGGGCTGCTTTTGGCATGGCCTTCTCAACTCTTCATTGAACCACAATTGATCCCCCAGCTTGATGTTAATGGCAGAGTGGGATGTATGCCAGGCCATGAGTTTGCAGATTGCATTTGAGTACAGTTCTGCTGCTGCTGCTGACAGCTCACAGCACCTCATGGTGCCCAGTCTTGAGTTGCTGGATTTGCTCAAAATCTACTTCATTTAGTGCGGTGATTATGCCACATAACATGATGGAGACTGAAGATGAGACTTTATTTCAGAAGGGCAGTGCAGTGGGCACTTCTTCAAATACTATCATGGACACAAGCATCAACTACATGCGGAATGGAAGGAATAAAATATATTTTTATGAGAAGGTATTTTTTACCTCCTGTTGATTCCCTCATCACCTCATGTGTCTGTTGCCCATCTCCAATTGTCCTTCAGCAGGGAGATGTCTCATTCCAATGCTTCATGCATCAGGTTTTTGGAATATCGAAATGTGCCATTAACCAATTTAAGGGTAACTATCACTATTAAGTAATGACAACACCACTTTCTATGTGTGACTGGGAATGATATATATTGGAGTAATGCCTGTGTGAGGACAAAAGTCTTGTCAAAATATTCTAAAAAGGTAGTGGAGAAACAATTAAAGAAGTCCTTCAAAAATAGGCTTTGATATTGTCATTGCCCTGGCATGAGTACCTAATCTTAGCGATAGCAGTATCAATATAAAATGAATGCATTTATTTTATTCTTTTAATGTATAAAATGTGTCTGTGTAATGGCATTAATTTGAAGCCAAAAAAGCTGACAAGGTATGAGTTAGGAGAAATAGCCACAGGCCTCATTTTGAGGAGACTTTGAGATGAAGTTATAAGGTGAAAAAGTTTGCAGCTCATGAGTTCCAGAAAGCGCTGTGAATGTAGCTGCAGGGTCTTGAAACTGGGAAAGGGAGCAGGGCATTGGTGAGGGAAGCAGAGGAAGTGAATAATAGGACAAAATATCATGGGCAAGGATGTAAGGTTGTAAGGGAATGAAAGATTATAAGGAAGAAGGGCTGAGATTAAAAGCAAACCATGATCTCATTGGATATCTCATTGGGTCGAAGGGTCAACTGGCCAACTCTCTGATGAAGGGTCTAGGCCCGAAACGTCAGCTTTTGTGCTCCTGAGATGCTGCTTGGCCTGCTGTGTTCATCCAGTCTCACATTTTATTATCTTGGAATCTCCAGCATCTGCAGTTCCCATTATCTCTGGCCAACTTGTGTGCCTTGTTTAGAAAGGCGTAAGAGTAAAAGAGGGTCATGTAATTGATAAATATAAATCTATGAAGTAATTTTAAATATCACCTAACAGAACTGCTCAGAAAATTGGAGCCTAAGAGATTAAAGGGGTAACGGCAGCTTGGACCCATAACTGGCTCGGGCAATGAAGTGAAGATGTATAGAAATGGTTGTTTTACAGACTAGAGGGAGGCACTTAGCCAGTGTCCCACAGGACTCACTTTTGCAAGCATTGTTCTTTTTGTTGTATATTATTAACCTGTACTTGAGTGTGCAGGGCATAATTTCAAAGTTTACAGATAATGCTAAAATCAGAAATGTTGTAATTAATGAGCAGGTGATTAAAAGACTTTAGAAAGGAATAGACAGACTGGTGAACTAGGCAGACATATGACAGATGCCATTTAAAGTATAGTTCTTGCTGAGAATATTGAAGACAAATTATAAAAACAAAATGGTATAATTTCAAAGATGCTGGAAGAAAGAGATCTGGGGTCATACATAGGCAAGTTTTTTTTGACAATGGCATGATAACTTGAGAAGGCTGATTTTAAAAAGGAGCACAGAATTTTGGCTTTGTTAAAAGAGGCATGGCAAAAGCAAGAAGGCTATTCAGACCATTGAAAAAATATCAGGTGAGCCATTGTTGGAGTAATGCATCTGATTTTGGGTACCAGAGTTGTGGAAAGATCTCAAGGCTGTAAAGAGGCTGAAGATAGATTTACTAGGATGGCACCAATATTGTGGGATTCGAGTTACACAAAAAAGATTACAGTAACTGGGTTTATTTCTCTTTGATCAGGGAGCTTAAGGGGAATTTTAATAGAGATGTCCAAACTCATAATGGGAGTTGATTAGGTAAATAATAATAAAAGCAGGAATGTTGATAACTGGAGGATGTTACTAAAGAATGAATAGTTAAAAAAGGAAAAATAAACATGCAGCAAGGTGCAATGACCTGGATACTGCTGCCTAGAAAGATGGTGGAAGCAGACTCAACAATTGCAGAGGGAAAATGTTCAGGAACACAGGAAAAATGTTGTACAGAGGGGCTCATTTGACTGTCTATCAATGACCGGGCTAAGGCATGACATATCGAATGATCACATTTTAAAATTTTATTCTTGCACAAAGGACAGTACCCATCTCATGCACACAACCTTCTACCTGCTCGCAAATACAGCTCTGAACTTACCAGTGCTATCATCATAAACCACAGTTGCTGTCCTCCATTTCAAAAACTGCACAAGATCCAGAATTGCATGGCTGAGAGAGGCATAATCAGGATAAAAGTTAGTATAGAAGGAGTCTCTGTTGTCCATAGGATGGTGTTTCCATCGGATTTGGATGTGTGGGACCTCCAACGCATTGCAGATAGATTGGACAGCATTGGATGAGGAGCTGTGAGAAGGTCCAAATATTGCAACCACTCCTAATGAAAGCTGATCACAGGCTGGAGGAAAGAAGAAACAGAACTTTTTAACGAGGTATCATCACATAAACTTTTAAACACAAGGTATAAATGTTTCTTATTAGGATCTGACCAGTTATTTTGACTTCAAACTTGCCTGGGGGAGACAATCACAGCACAAGGGAAGATAACTCAATATAGATATTTATTGAAGCTGCCTTATTACTTATATAAAACAAAGTTTCCCCCACCATTTCTTGAAGCTGCTTACTCATGCTGTAAATTAACATCCTTCATGAGTGCAGCTAGCTGTGTGTTGGCAAGCTGAACTTAGCCTTGGTTTCAACTGATTTTCTAAATGGATTGTGAAGATCAATTTTGGCCAGTGTTCCTAGCGAAGTTATAAACCACCATTCCTGCAACATTGCCTTATTCACAGATTAACTTGAGTCAAAAATAGAATTGGATCTCCAGATTCTGGTCATATCCCAATGTTACCCAGCCTCAAGTTGGATTTTCAATTGTGTATTAATCCAGATGCATATTTGTTAGCCTGCTTGGATGAATTTGTTTCTGTAGTTTTGGCGCTCTGAGGTAATGAAAATGTTTTCATTGCTTTGTTGGGGGGCTTCAGTTAAATTACATGGGAATCCTTGGCCTGATTATGTATCACACCATTACAATGGCTGAATCTGTCTCCAATGAATTATTTCCTTCCTCTCAAAAAGCTGTTCTGTAGTAACACACACAGGAGTGAGAATATTGCACATCCAGCATTCCCACAACTCTTTAACTTAATTATAGATTGCCTTTTTGGCTGAGTGATGTTAACATAGTCTTGCTTTCTCTATTTTATTCCCCACTGGTTACCAAATGTTACACTTGAAAGTGGTTTAAGAATGACTTTCTTCCTTCTCTTGAGACAAAACCTGGGGCTGGAGTTTGTGTCTGGACTCAGGAGTCCAATATCAGGAGAACCTCCAGATCTCAAACTGGCACCGTGTTGGAAGTAAAGCTCGAGGTGATTTATTTGTGCCAAGTAAATTAATGGCCAGAGGGTAAAATTTCCAAAAACTTAAGGAAGGCATTCAGGCTTCAGAGACTGCAGAGCCAATCGGAGTCCCTCAAGTGATGTTGGCAGCCGTCACTACCTAAGATGGGAGCTGTCAATATATGAAAGAGAGAATGGGTATGCTGCTACATCAAGATGTTTTCTGAACACTTGTTTGTAAAAATAGAAGACACACCTACCAGGCCATTCTTATGAGGTAGAAACATGGCACCTGGTACCTGAAAAGTAGCCATATTGGTCTGGACAGGGTAGAGGGCACTGGGGTGGGTTGGAAGTTGGGTGTTGACAGGCAGAAGATGGATGGTGTGGAGGCAGCTAAATACTCCAATGGAACACCAGACCCCAGCCTGTAATTGGAAGGCTACCTCTTCCCATTGAAGAAGAGCTGCTTGCTGGCTGGAAATCTAATAGTACCCTCAATTCTCTTATTAACTTCCAGGCACTTGCAGATCTGTAACATTTTTGTCCCCGTGACCTGACTTTTGGAAAATGTTTCAGAGGTGGGCGGCACAGTGGCTCACTGGCTAGTACTGCTGCCTCACAGCGCCAGGGATCTGGGTTTGATTCCACCTTCAGGTGACTGTCTGTGTGGAGTTTGTACATTCTCCTCGTGTCTGTGTAAGTTTCCTCAGGAGTACTCTGGTTTCCTCCCATAGTCCAAAGATGTGCGGGCTCGGTGGGTTGGCCATGCTAAATTGCCCATAGTGTTCAGGGATGTGTAGATTAGGGAGATGGGTCTGGGTGGGATGTTCTGAGGGTCAGTGTGGACTTGTTGGGCTAAAGGGCCTGTTTCTACATCCAGGGGTTGCATGATCGAAGTGAATGTGTGCCAGCAAAAATGCCTCTAGCCCAACCACCATTGTGTTTTGAAAATTCAGTCTCTGCATTTTCCTTTTGCTGAGACATGCCCGTCATTATGTGTTAAGGTTCAAATGTACTTTCACTTTGGGTTGAAACTCATTTTTTTATGTTTTATGTGGTTGCGAATGGGAATGGTAACTATGACATATCATTATTCCACAAGGACGTTCATATTGAAGGATAAACTGATCTTTTAGTCAAAATGTTACAAGTAGTTAATGATGGGATTCTTTCTCTTTGCAGCACATATTGTATACAAGGTAATATAGATCTTGAAGTAAAAAGCTTGAATACCCATGTCATCCAAACTAAGGAAGGAAAATAAGTCAGTTAGGAGTATTCTTGATGATTCTCATCTAACTGTCAATCTTATGAAGACTTCAATTGAAGGAGCAAACTATCAGAATTTTCCCATTCCATTCAACATCCTGCTGATATACAGGCAAAAGTGAACGCAGCAGAATACTAAACTGCAATCAAATCAAGAAAGTGCAGTAAGTGACACCCTTTGGATCAGGGACTTACCTTTTCTGGATGCTTCAAAGCTATCGTAGATATTTATTCTTTGAATGTCGTATGTCAGGGTGGTATTAGGAAGAAGTGTCCTGTTCCTGTTGATGTTATTGACAGCAAATTTGAAGGCCAACTCTTCTGCTCCCACTGTTCCACCTTCCACTAATTCAAAGATCCCTCCTGTGACAGAAAAACAGCATATGCTTCACCACAATCTGTGCCTTCAAAGGAAGTGTTTGGAAGTGGAGGAGAATAAATTTCCTCTGATCAACAAACAGTAGGAATATTTCATCTATCCATGATTTTGAGTGAAATGGTAAATCTATTCTTTTGTAAAGTAGAGTAAACAGAGGTCACCTTTCCACCACTTGACTGCTGACAAGGAATGATTAACAAAACGCTCTGCCTTCACAGCTTGCCCTCGGAATTAGCTCACCTTTCAGTCGGTGAGAGCCAGAATTGAACATGTCCAGGCCTGATAAAGAAAGTATTCTCCTTTTTCCCTCTGACTGATGTAGAATCTAAAGGCAATTTAGTAATGGATGCTCCCCTGTGGCATTGTCACCCAATTATTAGAAAGTGTAAGGAAGATCTGTGCCGAAAAACAGTCACAATGCTGCAGTTAAAATTGTTCCATTGAAACTGGCTTCAGACACATACTTGGGCTCAAGAAGAGAGAATTTTATCATCGGCGCTGTACATTATTTGGCTGGATATGCTCGAAACTGAGACTCTGATACCTTTCATTGTTAGGCAAGCATCTTAAAGATTACAAAAGCCAGGCAGCTAGGAGGAGATAAGTTAATAATTGGTCATGTTCTAATTTACCATTAGAACATGGTCAAGAATTTGTTATCTTTTGTCACTATTGTTTTGTTTCTAACATTAATATCATTGGCTTCAACAAACACAGTCATTCCACACTGTAGGGATTCTTAAAAAAAAGTTAAACCTCGCTCATTTGATAGTCTGCTCTTTCCACTGGTCTGTGAAGTTTTTGCTACATTTTCTGTTTGTGTCTTTGTAAAATCGATGGGTTTTAGTTATGGTTAAGCTCACGGTTGTTCACAGTCATTTGGCCCAATGTTACTCCATTGTTGCCAGGGCCATGGATGAGAATGTGTGTAGTGTAGGAGGGGTAGGAACTAAGATAAATGCCACATCTGACCTAAACACATTTCCAACCAATCCACACCAGGATTTAATGAAGGTGAGTCAAAAGAATGAAGGAGGCAACATTCAGTTCTCAGGAGATGATGTCAGTTCGACATTTGAAAGAGAAGGTAAGCCTCCATTTGAACTACATTCTTATTTCTCAGCACCTGTAGGCCGGGATTCATAAATGTCAGAAAACCCAGCTGATGACAAGATGTGTGATGCTAAATAATCAGGTCAGTGCTGACACACTGCTTCCCTGGCACCTTCACCTCACCTCACCAGCTCAACTCATTATACAAACCCATTTGCCTTCTAGCCAGTGGACCTCTGTAAGTTACTACGGCCTCCTCAAGGTTAGATACCCCTGTGTAAATGCCACAGATCTTAATCTCCAGTTCCTTTCCATCCCAACAGGCCACAGCAATACTGTCAGTTCTTAAAAGGAAAATGTGTTGAAAATTTTCACACAGGTCCCACCTTTTAACCTCAGTGGGGTATGTGTGAAATTGAGTTTCCTATTTACCAATGCTCACCCTTTCTGTCTTTCTGCCTCAGTGTTATCACCAAGGCACAGCATCTCACTTCACAGAAGGAGGCCATTCAATGGTCCATTACTACCTTTGCGCTGGGTCTTTGAAAACAAACAATTCAATCAAGCCCACTTCTATGCTCTTTCTTCAAAGCCCTGAAATGTTTCCTTTCAGTATCACCAATACGCTTGAAAATTACCGGTCCCTTTTTCCAGCTCTTTGGCAGCACATCAGCAAGATCTTGCATGTCACTCACAAACCATGTGAAAGAGACTTCTAGCAACACTCTTCCTGATGGAGGTTTAGAAAAACTTTCAAACAGAACCAAAAAGACTGGATGCCTTTGGTATTACATCCAGTTCCAGCAATGTATCTTTGTACGGCACTGAACCATCCAGAATCCTTTCCCAAAACCTTGTTCCCCTTTATTTAAGAGATTCAGTACAATTAAGGAATTTTGGATACCAAGTGAATAGTGAAGTTAAAGGGAGAAGACAACCTGTGTTGATATTGAATGCTGGAGAAGGCTTAGAGGGGTGATTGACTTTCTGTTGTTGCTATATTCTCTGATTCTTTTTTTGCCATATACTCTACCATGCTCTGAGTATGCAAAACAAATGAAATAGAGAATGAATGATAATGTATTGACCCGAAGTACAATTTTAGGAACTTATAAATAAACTTGATTGAACAACATATTTGTAAAATAATGCTGCATGTCACTTTCAGGTACATTAGCCTTTTATTGTATCCTTTTATGAAAACCACTAAGTATTCTGCATGTAAGCTGCGTTTTGTCCTGTATGATAATCAATCAAGCTGCTGTCACCAATTAAAAATATCATAACTCATCACAAGCAATTTCTCATTAAGAATGGAGCAATAGAAAACAATACAAAGCACACTGATGAGCAGAATGAATAAAATAATAGGCAAAATGTCTCAGAAGAGAACAAATCACGTTTTTAAAAATTGGATTTCTCTTTGATTTGGAGATTAAGCCATGTCACTAATCTCTGATAGCCTACATGTGTTAATATCTCTAAGGAACAACTGGTCTGTGTGTGCAAATGTGTGGGCATGTTTGCGTGTGTGTGTGTGTGTGTGTGTGTGTGTGTGTGTGCGTGCGTGTCTGAACGGGTGTGTGTGGGTGCAAGTGTGTGTATATGGGTGTGTCTGTTTGTGTGTATGTGGGTATGTGGGTTTATGTGTGTGTGTGGATAGAGATTGTGTGTGTGTGTGTGTGTGTGTGTGTGTGTGTGTGCATGGGTGTGTTTGGGTAAAGGTGTATCACAACATGTCTATGGGTATGCCTGTGTATTGGTGTGTGTGTGTGTATTGGTGTGTGTGTAATGGTGTGTGTGTTTGTGTATTGACGTGGTTCTGTTGGTGTGTGTGTGTGTGTGTGTGTATTGGTGTGTGTGTTTGTGTATTGATGTGGTTCTGTTGGTATGTGCGTGTGTGGGAGGGGAGTGTGCGTGTGTGTAGGAGAGTATGTTTGTGTATTGGTATGTGTGTGTGTTTGTGTATTGGTGTAGTCGTATTGGGGTGTGTGTGTGTGTGCGCGGGTGCGTGCGTGTGGGAATGTGTATTGGTGTGGTTGTATTGGGGTGTGTGTGTATGTATGTGTGTGTGTGTCGTGTGGGAATGTGTTTTGGTGTGGTTGTATTGGGGTGCGTGTGTACGTGGGCGTGTGGGAGTGTGTATTTGTCTATTTGTGTGTGTGTGTGTGCATGAGTGTGTGTGGGTAAAGGTGTATCACAACATGTCTATGGGTATGCCTGTGTATTGTTGTGTGTGTGTGTATTGGTGTGTGTGTAATGGTGTGTGTGTTTGTGTATTGACGTGGTTCTGTTGGTGTGTGTGTGTGTGTGTGTATTGGTGTGTGTGTTTGTGTATTGATGTGGTTCTGTTGGTGTGTGCGTGTGTGGGAGGGGAGTGTGCGTGTGTGTAGGAGAGTATGTTTGTGTATTGGTATGTGTGTGTGTTTGTGTATTGGTGTAGTTGTATTGGGGTGTGTGTGTGTGTGTGCGCGGGTGCGTGCGTGTGGGAATGTGTATTGGTGTGGTTGTATTGGGGTGTGTGTGTGTGTATGTGTATGTGTGTCGTGTGGGAATGTGTTTTGGTGTGGTTGTATTGGGGTGCGTGTGTATGTGGGCGTGTGGGAGTGTGTATTTGTCTATTTGTGTGTGTGTGTGTGTGTGTGTGTGTGTGTGTGTGGAGGTTTGGGGGGGGAAGTGTGTGTTAGGAGATGGGAGTGGTGCAGTAACTGTTGCCAGTGCATCCAAAGGCGCACTTTGGCCATGCAGCAGTGTATTTAATGTAGGTTAGAGATACGCCACAATGATGCAGAGGGATTGTAATGAGTTCAATGGCAAGGTCCATGAGCATGGGTAGTGGATGCGGCCACTGGCCAAGAAATATGCCCCGAGATGCTGTTGTTGAGTGTCTGAGCTGGAGGATGGCAGTGCAAGCTGAGGGCTGGAATCGCCACATACTCACTCAGACTTACCTGTTGGTAATTCTCGGCATCCAGTTTTCATGAGGTGGGTGGCAGCGTAAAAGCCGATGTATTAATGAAGCAATCGTTGCCATTAATGAGGCTGCATGAGCAATAATCCCTTTTAATAGATGTTTTATAACTCCTTAACAAGAATCCCACTTCAATGCCCAGAACTCTTATAGAAAATGTAATTAGTCATTCTTGATATCAACAAAGACCTAGAGAACTCTTAAGATTCGCTCAGGATTTTCAGCATAATCCATGGTGTTCCAACGACAGTGGTCTCTCATATCTGCAGAACATCCCAATACACTTTTTAATTTACAAATATTGTTGTCATGTAGGCAAATGCTGTAAAGTGAAATATTTAATTATAGAGCTCGTGAATTCCAAGAATAACGATGGAAGAAAGGATGGAACACAGAAGGTCATTCAGCAAGCAAAACTTATTCTATCCTGAGAAAGCACTTCTTGAAATCAGTTCATCATATTTAAATGCCAATATGCCAAGTAATGTCAATTATTTGTAGCAGATGGAGTTTAGTTTAGATAAATGTGAGGTGCTGCATTTTGATAAGTCAATCAGGACAGGAATTGTACATTTAATAGTCAGGACCCAGGGAGTGCTACTGAACAAAAACGCCTTGGAGTGCAGGTTTTCAGTTCCTTGAAAATGGAGTTGCAGGCAGTTAGGATAGTGAAGCAGGCATTTGGTATGCCTGCCTTTATAGGCCAGTGCATTGAATTTAGGAGTTGGAAGGTTATGTTGCAGCTGTACACGACATTGTTGGGGCCACTTTTAGAATACTGTGTGCAATTCTCATCTGCCTGCTTTAGGAACAATGTTGTAGAGTTTGAAAGAGTTCAAAAAAGATTTACAAGGATGCTGCAAGGGTTGGAGGGCTGAACTATAGGGAGAGGCTGAACGGGCTGGGGCTATTTTCCCTGGAGCGTCAAAGACTGAGGGGTGACCTTATTGACACTTACAAAATCATGAGCGGCATGGATAGGGCAAATAGAAAAGATCTTGTCCCCTGGGTGGGGGAGTCTTAAACTAGAAGACATGGTTTTAAGATGAGAGGGGAAAGATTTAAGAGACCTAAGGGGCAACTTTTTCCACACAGAGGATGGTGCATATATGGAATAAGCTGCCAGAGGAAGAGGTGGAGGCTGGTACAATTACAACATTGAAAATGAATCTGAATGGGTACATGAATAGGAAGGATTTTGAGGGATATGGACCAAATGCTGGAAAATGGGACAAGATTTATGTAGGATACCTGGGTGGCATGGACGTGTTGGACTGAAGGGTCTGTTTCTGTGCTGTACAGCTCTATGACTCTATGACTCTATCTGCTGTGCTTGAAACATTAGTTAATGGTTGTTTTATTTAAAATTGGATATTTTATCTCTGAATTTACAGTGACCTGTTCTGCATGGAGTACAACCAGGAAAAATCAATTTGCTACAATGCAGTTCTCTGTTGCTCGGTTAATAGCTATTTAAAATTGAAAGAATTTGAAGATTTCAGATAAGAGAAGTGAGCACAGGCTCAAAGATCAATGAAGTCACAGTACTGAAATAGTGAAATTCAATGCAAGTTTTTTAAGGAAATTTGCAAATATCCAAATTATGCTTGATAGATCCACTAGCATTTTGTAATATTTATATTAACATTTATTGAGCCAAGGTGTAATTAAATATAAATAATAAAATTGAACTGTAGCTCTGAGATAATCCTCCACTTTGCTGCAATGGATTCATACAATCGTCTGGCATTATGTATACCTGAACATTTGAACACAGGGTCTGCTCTGGGTCAGCCATCTTACACTACCAGCAGCCATAACCTCTTGTTCTCTTCATCTAGTGCCAATTGCTTGCCTTTTCCCTATATCCCTACACATAGAGACACAGAAAATAAGCGCAGGAATAGGCCACTTAGCCCTTCGAGCCTGCACTACTGTTCAATATGATCATGTCTAGAAGGGAGACCTAACATCTTGGAGTGAGCTAACGCCATATATTCGCAATGCTACCTCTGCTCCCACTTGAAGTATGCAGTGCTTGCTGTGCATCCCCTACTATTATGCCTAGTTAATGGTTAAGGATTGGCGCTGCAAGGTGCAACAAAGCATTTACAGATGAAACAGGGACAACCACGTGAATAATGAAACTCAAGAGTTTGTGAAATGTAATACCTATTCACATGGACTTACATGAAAGCCAAACTTTCAACACAACATTGTTTGCAAAACAAACTATTTACATTACACTGTAGACTACAAAAAACTGTTTGCAGAAGTTTCCCAGCCATCAGTTCTCATTCTCTCCCTCCTGCTGCACTAAGGTCCCCTCGTCCATAGATGGATCGGAGGGAGCCTGCTCCATAGTAGAGCCCATTGACCCAAGAGATTCGATCAGCAAACCTGAGAACAGACCTTCCTACCAGAGGAGGTTGTTCCTCCTCAGCTGGAGCTTCCAATGCTTGAAGAATGACAGACGTAGTGGATGGGGGATGGTTTAGCCTGAGTCCCCTGAGTGGAGATTGTGGAGGAGCCTCTTCTCTAGCTAAGTGCCTTATGGAATCCCCTTTCTCTCCTTGTCAGGAGGGGCAACCGAACTCAAGGTTAGCCATGCCTCTCTCACCCTGCCCTCTCTCCTGACAACCAATGAATGAGGCATGGGAGTGCAGGTATTTGTGACTCATCCAGCAGCCCCTGAGGGAGTGGTGCCTGTCTCTCCATGATGGCTGCCTGTACAGGCAGACATGTGGTCACAGGATGGCCTGCATTGTTGCAGCATCTGAGCGATGAGAAGCAGTGTGATATAAGAATGACTGCAACTCTCAAGCTTCTCTGCCATTGCTCCTCCTCCCTGTGATTCCTGACCACTTCAGCTGCAGGGTCATCTACTGCCAAGGGTTCCACAGGTACTTGGTCTACAACAATGGCCATTTGGTCTGGTGTATTGCTCTCTTGTCTGCATGTGGAGGTGCTGGCACCTGAAACACTGTGTGTGAACGTATCAAGCTCATAGAGATGTCCTCATCTATGTTCCAAGGGGGATCCCAGAGGCAGTGCAGACGAAGATCCCTTCAATCCATCTGTCATCCAGCGAGGTTGAGGAATTATCTTCTGTGGGACATGAACTGGTCCTAGGGAGTGTGGGTGCAGCTGTAAGACAGCTGAACAGAAGGCAGTGCATCTGCTGGATAGTGATGGTGTTTGATGCCTGGAAAACATGGCCATTGCAGCTGGATAAAACACGGTACATAGGTAGGTTGAGAAACATGGATGTTCCTGCATTCCCATAGGAGCTATCCCAGTCTACTCTGGCCAGAGCAAATGTCCTTTCCTTGGAGATGTGAGAACAGACCCCTCAACAGCACCTCACTATAGAGTCATGCAGCATGGAAACACACACTTCGATCCAACCAGTCCATGCTGAACATGTTCCCAAACTAAACTAGTCCCATTGTTCCAACCTGTCATGTGCTGCCTTCTCCAGTCATGATATAACAGGGCCAAATGAGTAAGATGCCGGTGGATGGCACAACTGGAGAGGGAATGGTGTCTTTGGGAGTGAGGAGGGAGCATGGAAGGTATATGGGGTTAATGATATGGGAAGATGGGTGGTAGCCAGACCAAGTGGGGAAGTTGTATCATGCAGTGGAAGGGTTGTCAGATCATAAATCAATACGGGATGTGAGTGCGGTGGCGCAGTTAAATGTGGGGTAACAGACAGCACAGTATTGCATTCATCCTGACAGAGCGGAGAAGATCATTGACATTCTTCCTGTAATGTTGCCCAATCCTCCTCAACCTGGATATGGCACTGACTTGAGTGGCAATCTCTACCAGGCTGACATGGTATGGTGGCATAGCTTTCTCTGCTGGTACTCTCGGAAGAGGACTCCCATCTTCATGAACTCTCCATTCCTAAGGGCCTTCAGGTTTCCTTGCAGAGCAGCATGCACTGGCCTCCCGGTCTCCAGCACAGCCCCAAGTGCAACACTCATACAGGGGGACAGTGGTCTTTTGCAAGATAGTGTCGCCACAAACGATGCTGGTCTTAGGGAGGACCTCCACTGAGCAGCAAGTGGTTCTGGGAATGGCATGTGTGACATGGTTGAAATTCGACGTGCTTCTCAACACAAGGGATCCGACAGCAATTCATGTTGTGAGATTGGGAAGATACAGTGAGAAAATGCGTTCAGCCTTGCTGCGAGAAATACTTCACAAAACTCAGTGCAACTTACCCTTTGACAAACAAATGGAAAACACTGCTTTAAGTATATATGACTGATGATCAGCATTGACAAAGGCAGCTTTTTGATTGTTTGACAGTCAAACAACTTCGAGTTGTCTGGGATGAAAATAGTTATAATTAGTGCTCTTCACTGAATGAGCACAAGCTCAAAGGGACTGCAACTAAACTGTGGAGATTGAACACTGAGGAGTTCACAGGCAATAGCCAGATAAATAGCAATTCTCAGAAGTGTTTGCTGATGCCTTATCTGGGAATGTCAAGTTCTAAATATTTTTTCCTTCATATACTTAAAATATGCTACATCTCACCTTTGTTGCATAATCAAATAATTTTAATAAAAAATGTTTCCTTTTTCTTTCCTGTTTATTGCAGCAGGATATCTTTTTAAGATCTGCATGCGCTGTAGGGAGTGGGTTACGAAAGTTTACATTAATTCTCCAGGCGGACTGATGGGTCCCAAAGCTGGTCTTTGCTTTGAGTTTTCTTTTAAAACTGAGGCAAATGTCAATCCTATGAGAATAAATAAGACCAGGAGTAGGCCATTCAGCTTGTTGAGCCTACATGCTATTCAATTAGATCGTGGCTGATCATTGGTCTCAATGGCAGCTTTCTGCACTTTCTCCAAATCCCTTCATGTAATTAGTTTCTAGAAATCCATCAATTTCTGTCTTGTTATAATGCTAAAGTCTATTAATGGAAATGGCTGTAAGATAAGGCTTTTGGCTGGGGGAACAAGGGAATAATTTGTCTGATAATACTGCATATGTTTTAAAGCTAACATCTATCTGTGAATCTTAAACGAACTTGGAGGAATTACAGAATGCATGAGTTCAGTAGATTTCTACTTTTTACTGTACACTTTTCTATATGGTATCTTCAAGCAGTTAATGATGGACAGTACAATTTACACAGCAGTTATTGAATATTAACATTGAACAACGTATTTCCATCTTGGCTAAATTCAAGTTGCCATTCATGCATTGTTTGATGAGTTTGTAAGATAACCGTTGAGGCATATTGTGATGTAAATGGGACCTCCATATTCATGTGTTAGAATACCTGAGATGTCACCTCTGATATATGGATAAAACCTTTAGCTATCTTGGGGTGGTGATCTTAAAGAAATCCTGGGATTTGCGTATTAATTAATCAAAACCTGCATCCCCTTTCTAACGGACGAAAGATTTAACAGCCATCTTCGGTTTGTTTAGTACATTCGCATCAGTTCTACAACCCTTTGATCTTTCGCTTATAAATTCTGTGTCTGATGTCACCTCTGGCACTAACAGCTGAAGAAGGAGCAAGACTCTGAAAACTTATGTTTCCAAGTAAACCTGTTGGATCATGACCTGGCGTTGTGTGATTTTCCACCCTAGTCCAACACTGGCATCTCCACATCAAAAATATCCACTATAATATGTTGATTCAAGAGCTGTCAATGCAGTAATGGTTGTTGCTGGCTCATTGTGTATGCATTGTTAATGAAATTTGTTGAAAAAAACTTGAAAGTTTGGACAGTGAATATCTGAAGGGCAGATAAACCCAGAAAAATCATCATAAAACCATTTGCACGGAATGAAAGACTGCAATATTATCCTCACTGAGATTTTGACAGCACATACTTGCCATTGTTTTTCAGAAAGTAGGGCAAAGCTTGGAGTGTGTGCTTCAGCAGAAGAACTCAAGAATTTGTTACTGTTTGCATGCGGAAAGTTTGTGAACCAATGAAGCAGAGTGAAATAGAAACTGATGGCCTTTTCTTTCAGAATTAACGGGCAGAATATTCCCAGCTCCAGAGCAATGAAGCCAACGGCAAATCATTAGGGCAAATATGGTGAGATTGGAACAATTAGATTCTTGACATTGAATTTTCTTGACATACTTTTCACCTAGGGTTTTGACAGCAAGATGAGGATCTCAGAGTGAACACTGAGAGGCCTATTTGCACACAATTACATTCAATGGTTATTTAAACTCGTCCCATTAATATGCAGTTTGCCAATTTACCGGGAAGTGGAGAGAAAACAGACAGCAACAATTTCCTCTCTGAAAGTCTGAGCGGGTGCCTGTTACTAATGCAGTTTGTGGTTGGTCACGCTGCCTCATTTCATTTCCTTGTGACAAGGTCAGTGCCCTAGCCCAAGTAATAAAATTTGTCAACATTGCTGGATTCCCCAGATACAGGGGGTAAAGAGGGTCATAGAGAGAGCACATTTCATAACATACCATGACTCCATCAATAGAAAGCTATCCATTCAATAAATCTCCAAGCCATGTGTGACATTTTTGATAAGTCTTAAGTTTGTGCCTCGTTTCATGGATGCCTTACAAAGACGATTTGTGGGAAATGAGGGGTATCCTCTGCAGCCAAAGCTGATGACTGTGTGAAGCAAACTTCCTGTCTGTGGGCAAAAGTAGATAAAATGTAGCCTGTTATTGCAATAGGCCATTGTGGAACAAACAATAGGCCACCTGGAGATAAGGTTCTGATGGTCAGATTGATGCAGGGTGGGAGTCGTTGTGGACTCCAGAAAGAATGTACTGCATAGTCTTTGCAATGCTCTGCTCTACAAAGCTGTAGCAGGCAAAGAGTGAATGTGATGGACTCAAAATAGTCGACAGAGCTGTGTTCCACTGAGGAAGACCAGGGTGTTGAGTAGGAGCACCATGATAGAGCACTCAAAAGGTAGTCAGGATGTAATTGACACCTACTGCCAATCAGTCATTGATTGCAAGTTTGTATCAGTGATAATGGGAACTGCAGATGCTGGAGAATCCAGGGAATTGGAAGTCCTGGAGGAGGTGGAGGGCGTGGGTGGTGTCATTGACGTAGGTAGGGAGTTCCTGGACCAAAGGGGAGAAAATGGAAACTTTCCACATTTAGCAGAGGTTCACCTGCACATCTGCCAATGTGGTATACTGCATCCACTGTACCCGGTGTGGCTTCCTCTACATTGGGGAAACCAAGCAGAGGCTTGGGGACCGCTTTGCAGAACACCTCCGCTCGGTTCGCAATAAACAACTGCACCTCCTAGTCGCAAACCATTTCCACTCCCCCTCCCATTCTTTAGATGACATGTCCATCATGGGCCTCCTGCAGTGCCACAATGATGCCACCCGAAGGTTGCAGGAACAGCAGCTCATATTCCGCTTGGGAACCCTGCAGCCCAATGGTATCAATGTGGACTTCACCAGCTTCAAAATCTCCCCTTCCCCCACCACATCCCAAAACCAACCCAGTTCGTCCCCTCCCCCCACTGCACCACACAACCAGTCCAGCTCTTCCCCTCCACGCACTGCATCCCAAAACCAGTCCAACCTGTCTCTGCCTCCCTAACCTGTTCTTCCTCTCACCCATCCCTTCCTCCCACCCCAAGCCGCACCTCCATCTCCTACCTACTAACCTCATCCCACCTCCTTGACCTGTCCGTCTTCCCTGGACTGACCTATCCCCTCCCTACCTCCCCACCTATACTCTCCTCTCCAACTATCTTCTTTTCTCTCCATCTTCGGTCCGCCTCCCCATCTCGCCCTATTTATTCCAGAACCCTCACCCCATCCCCCTCTCTGATGAAGGGTCTAGCCCCAAAACGTCAGCTTTTGTGCTCCTGAGATGCTGCTGGGCCTGCTGTGTTCATCCAGCCTCACATTTCATTATCATTGATTGCAAGTTTGTTGTTATTCCAAAGGCAAGCTTCGCCTATTTTTTCTCAGAAGCAAATGCAGATTTCTTGCTTTGGTCCCAATTGGAAAGGTCAACTTTGCTGCTCCCCTGACGTTGCTTGCCCTGCTGTGTTCCTCCAGCTCCACACTGGGTTATTCCTTGTTCTTTTTGGGCTCTTTACAATTCCTTTTCTTCAATAAAAGTTAACATTATCAATTGTGTGGAAGCTTTCTAACGTGTTATACTAAACTGGGCTTTAGGGAAAGGGTAGCATGCCGGCAGACAGAATTCTAACATATTGTGGTGTTCACGACAGACAGTCTGTGTCGTTTCATTCTTATGTCCACAGTTACAGTGTCAGTCAATCAGACCGGTAAGGATTTCAGAGATATTACATTTATCAATACAACCAGTCCCTGGGTTGCGAAGGGGTTCATGTCTGGAGGCTGTTCACAAGTTGATTTGTATGCAAGTCGGAACACAATGCAGGACAATGCAAAGCAGCCGTTCGTAAATACCCAAAGTGTTTGCATTGTCAGTTTTTGCATTTTTTAAAAAAAAACTACACCCCTTGATGAGACCGTGTTGATAAGAATGAGCGTTCACAAGTTGGACACCACTAAATAGGAATCCCACTGAGTAGGCTTCTTATTGCAACCTGCGTCAAATCTGTGTCCTGGGAGGCGTTTACTTTTGTTTGCCACCTACAATGTTACGACGAAACGTTGTTCATAACCAGGAAGGTTCACTCGGCGCTCAGTTGCCTTTTAAATGTGGAAGGTTGCGGCAACGCCGACTATTTCTGTCGCTGGTGAGCGTGAGATAGTGAGAGAACGGTACTGTACAGGCATGGTGCATTTATAATGAGGTGTGCAGTGGAAAATCGTGTGAGAAATGCTCCCTGAAGCTCCTCGAAATTGACACTTAATCGCAATTTCGATAAAATTCAAACCAATATTCCCCTCAGATGCTCGGGTGAAAGTGATTTTCTATCAAATTATACAGTTTTCTTCTGAAGATGAAGGGTACGCCTCAATGCGCTTTTCATTATCTTAGCCACTTTTGCAGACTGTAATGTGAGGATGTGGGTGAATACTTCAGCTGACTGAATCTGTTTTGGTTTACAAGGATTCTGCTAATTAAAGCAGCAAAACTGGGATTTTTTGGTTGCTTTTCACCTAACAAAAGCCACAGCTAGACCTTGTTACAAATTCCCCGCAAACCTAATGGAATTTTCTTTAGAAAATCTGCAAGATGAAACAAGACCTAAAAATGAATTTAAAAAATAACATTATCATGGAATAATTTAAGAGTTGCAATCTTATTGATGGTCAAGAGGGATGTAGTGATATGTTACTTGATGTCTTGGAAACAGGAACCTATTTTCATTGCACTGAGTTGTTAATAAGGTGTATGACTGAGACTGGACAAACAGCGCACACCCTTTCGTTGCGAGGATTTGTGTTCGAATCCATTCCTTATTCCTGAGGAATAGTCAGCTCTCCTGTTCTGAATTTTTGGACACCTACATTAAGTACATGCTAGCTGTAATTAGCTCAACTACATTTAATCCCCACCAAGGTAAAAGTGTGAATCAAACTCATTGCTGGCCTAAAGACTCAAGTAAGTGTAATTTCAGATAATGCAAGGAATTCAGCCAGCTTCGTTAATGAGACCATAAAACCATTAGGCATAGGAGCAGAAATTAGCTAATTTGGCCCATTGGGTCTGCTCTGCTATTCAATAATGACTGATAAAGTTTTCAATCCCATTCTCTCACTCTCTCCCCACAACATTTGATCCCCAGGACAATCAAGAACCCATGTTTCCAATGTCCACTGTGTCCAGACCATTCTGTATTCTGTAAGTTTCAATTAGATCCCACCACCTCCCACATCCTTCTAAACTCCATTGAATGTAGACCCAGAGTTCTCAAACGTTCCTCATATCTTAAGTCTTTCAGTCCTGGAATCACTCTTATGAACCTCCAGGACCAGTACATCCTTCCTGAGGTATGGGGCTCAAAATTGCTGACCGTTCTCTAAATGTGGTCTGACCAGAGCTTTATAAAGCCTCAAAAGTACATCCCTGCTTTTATATTCCAGTCCTCCTGAGATAAATGCTAACATTGATTCTGCCTTCCTAACTACCAACTGAACCTGCAAGTTTACTTTCAGAGAAACCTGGGCGAGGACTTCCAAGTCCCTTTGCACCTCATGTTGCTGAATTTTCTCCCCATTTAGAAAATTGCCCATGCCTCTATTCTGCCTATCAAAGATCATATCCTTTGTATTCTATCTGCCATGTCATTACCCACTCTCCTAACCTGCCTTAGTCTTTCTGCATAATAAGATAACAAAGTGTGAAGCTGGATGAACACAGCAGGCCAAGCAGCATCTCAGGAGCACAAAAGCTGACATTTTGGGCCTAGACCCTTCATCAGAGAGACAGGCCCTAAACCCGAAACGTCAGCTTTTGTGCTCCTGAGATGCTGCTTGGCCTGCTGTGTTCATCCAGCTACACACTTTGTTACCTTGGATTCTCCAGCATCTGCAGTTCCCATTATCTCTAAATCTTTCTGCAGCTGCCCTGCTTGTTCAATACTATCTCTCCACCTATTTTTGGCTTGAGTCCTGCAATGAATTGTCCATCCTCCTAGGATTTTTCAAACTAACAAAATTATTTGGGGATGGAGTATAGATATAGAACATCTATAAAAAATGTCTATGTATTATGGCAGAAATGATTTGTCCAACTTAACCAATATTAGCATATAATATCCTCACATCCTAAGTACCAAATTCTTTAACTTGCAGTTTAAAACAATAGACTCCCTACAATGTGGAAGCAGGCCATTTGGTCCATCGAGTCCACACTGACCCTCTGAAGAGCATCCCACCCAAACCCACCCCCTATCTTACAACGTTGCATTTCCCTTGGCCAATCCATCTAATTTATACAACCCTGGACACGATAGATGATTTAGCATGGGTAACATACATAACCTGCACATCTTTGGACTCTGGGATGAAATTGGATCACCTGGAGGAAACTTGGACAGACACGGACAGAATGTGCAAACCCCACAGACAGTCACCCAAGGGTGGAACCAAACCCAAGTTCCTAGCACTGTGAGGTAGCAATGTTAACCACTGAGCCACCATTCTGGCCAAAGCCTAAGCAGACTAGCAGCAACTGTGACCCCAGAGCCTTAACGGTCAAAGCTGGATCTTGTGCCTGAAGAATAGGTTTTATCAAGGTACATTTTGCTGGCTTTTAGAAGAAGCAGGAGCGTCCTTCAGGGCCTCTATATGATGTCTTGGGTATCTTATGTTCCAACCTTTCCCACCTCCCCTCAAGAATCATGACCAGAAAACATTTCCACTTTTCCAGCCACAAACTGACTGACCACAGGGACCATTCCCACCAGGATTTATCTGTGTCCTTCTACTGGAGAGTTCCAGCCTGGTGATGGATGTAAGGGGGTTTGAGTGGATGACTGGGAAGATTTCATTAAGATTGACAGGTCTCCTTGCTTCAGTATTTCCTCAGTTTGCAGCTGCCTTTGGATTTACAAAGTGTATTCAACTTCACCTCATCCCTCCTCATCTGTTAAAGTCAGGACTAATAAATGGGATTTTAATTCACTTGCAACTCATTCACTTGCACAAAGTTAAAATTGCATCCATAACACAAGAAATTCAATTTCTCATGCAGAAATGTAAAAATAAATGGACACATGTTTACTAAGTTGTTGTAAATGTATTGGTTTTTTTTCAATTTGTTTATTTTTGTTGGTATTTCACTCAATAGATACACAAATATTAAACAAATTTAAAATTAATTTCCAGTGTAACTTGCACAATATGTCTTATGCATTGTCAGCAATAACCTAATGTTTGAGAATATAACCAAGATATAGACCTAAGTGTAGTGGTTATAACAAGGTCAGCCAAATGGGCTCCATAGAATATGACTTCCCTGATTGGAGCCGTTAAACTGGTCCAGGGAGCCCTGGCTGACCGATATAAACAGCAGTGTCAGAAGTTATTGAGCTATAGAGTCATAGAAATGTACAGCACAGAAACAGACCATTTGGTCCAACTCATCCATGCCGATGAGATATCCTAAATTAATCTAGTCCCATTTGCCAGCATTTGGCACAACATCGAAGGCCGAAGGGCCTGTACTGTGCTGTAATGTTCTATGTTCTATGTTCAACCCTGCCTATTCATATACCCATCGACATGCCTTTTAAATGTTGTAATTATACCATCTTCTACCACTTCCTCCGGCAGCTTATTCCATACATGTACCACCCTCGGCATGGAAAAGTTGCCTTGAATTCCCTTTACAATCTTGCTCCTCTCACTTTAAACCTATGCCCTCTTGTTTTGTACTCCCCCACCCCAGGGCAAAAAAACCTTGGCTATTCATCATATCCATGTTCCTTATGATTTTATAAACCTCTGTAAGGTCACCCCTCAGCCTCCAATGCTCCAGGAAAAAATTGTCTCAGCATATTCAGCCCCTCCCTATAGCTCAAACACTCCAAACCTAGCAACATCCATGTAAATGATTTCTGAACATTTTTCAAGTTTCCGAGATCCTTCCTGAAGCAGGGAGGCCAGAATTGGAAGCAGTATTCCAAAAGTGGGCTAATCAATGTCCTGTACACCTGCAACATGATCTCCCAACTCCTATACTTATTGCACTGACCAATGAAGGCAAGCATACCAAATGTACAGGAAGGCTGACGTTTTGGGCCTAGACTCTTCTTCAGAAATTCTTCATTTCTGAAGAAGGATCTAGGCCCGAAACGTCGGCCTTCTTGCTCCTCTAATGCTGCTTGGCCTGCTGTGTTTATCCAGTTCTACACCTTGTTATCTCAGATTCCCCAGCATCTGCAGTTCCTATTATCTCTCTCATACCAAATGTTCACTCTGAGAGTCAGTACTGGGGAATCTGGATGTGTATCAAGTACTTTAAACTTGCAAATAAAGGGTGATTTGGTGATGGAATCCTAGGCTCTGTGGAGTTATATCACTAACTGCTTCATCATTTCTCTTTAAAGTTACAAAGCACACTAATTAGTCTCTCAGGAATGACATTCAATTGATGAAGACACATGCATTAGCGTTGTCTCTTGCTCTGTTTTTCATATACACGCTTCAGAATGGGTTTCATGTCATTAAGCGCTCAGACAGCAATCACTGGCATCTGGTTGTGAAAATCATTCAAAACCTTTCACCTCAAAATACCTTAACCCTTTCCCTCTTTATGCATATTCATCAAGACAACAGTGCAGAATGATGCTCAGGATGTTGTATTATTTTAAAGCTGCAGTTAAGTTGGAACATATTCTTAAACTATTAGCATAGCCTTATATAGATAACAATCTAAACAATGATATCCACACAAGGGCTTTGTGCATTGAAAAATGAAAAAAACATGGTTTAAACTTGGGCAGCATTATCGAGTGATACAGGGACAATTAAATAACATTAAACTTTGCATCTGAAGTAGAAATATCATTTCTGAATTTTGTGCCAGCATCATAAACCTGTTGGCCAGGTCCTCATCCCTCTTGGGGTTGCTGTATGATGGCTGTCAACATTTTACAGCAATTATTGACTCCTGCAGAGAACAGCTTCCAATTAGGAATGAAAGGAATTAGACATCATGGACCACATTTAAATGGTGCCTCTGAATTATTAACAGAATTGCAAGCAGATTATATCATTGCAGGATGTGCAATTGGAAAGAATATCAACTTGACAGACAGTTGAGAATGGGTGAGACTAAGATGAGTAAAAGATTAAGAAAAAGGGGAAGTTTAACATATGAGAGAAAGCTGGCAGAAATATATCAATAAATAGTAAGTGTTATTATGACATTTCAAGAGAAAAGTTTTAATAAAGTAAGCATTGATCATTTGGAGACCAAGTCAGTGGAATTAATAATGCGCAATGAGCAGAAAACAGATAGTTTGAACAGGAATTTTGCATTTGTACTCACAAAACAGGACAGCAGGAACATTCAGAAACACTATCAGTCAGGAAATGGACAGAAGTGGGAGAGAGGCTCAAAAAAGTTATTATCACTTGGGAATGTCAACCTCCCAATTATTTCTGTTTATTCCTAAAGAAACCTGGAAGTATTGATTAGACACATATCCCTTGCTCATCTCATGCAGAGTGCCAGTAAAATTTGCGATTTTCTTGCAAAGTCGCAAACTGATCTTGATTCATTCATTACGATGGTAAAAATATGAGTAGCAGGAATGAAACCATTTTTTTTTGAAGCTTGGTTGTTATTAGCTGAGATAGTTAATGCAATGCCATGCTCATCATATTAAAAAAAACGTACAATGGTGCCTCGAAATTAAGACCTTTGCCAATATTTGCAAACAACTGGCAAATGATAGTGTCCAATGTGATGTGATTTTGATGCTTCGAGATCAATTGGTATATCTGCATGATCGTTACAAGTGAATTCTATGATATGCCATTATGAAAATCTCTGCACAATACAGTAACATGTACTTATTTATGTAACGATGCTTTAACATAAATGTTACTATTCGAGATCCAATTTGGTACAATGATGTGAAGGTGCCAGTACTGGACTGGAGTGGACAAAGTCAGAAGCCACAGGGCACCAGGTTATAGTCCAAAGTGTTCACCTGGTGAAGGAGTAGCATTCCCAAAGCTTGTGATTTCAGATAAACTTGTTGGTCTATAAGCTGGTGTCAGCATAAACTTCTCAATTTGACAGTATACAACAAAGTAAAATGATTTCCAGAGACTTTCAACAGTGGGATATATTACAAGGTAGGACTACGATCTCATGATTTAGTTACTTTAGTAGTAAGGTACTGTAATTTTACTTTGAAGTTGTTAATCACGTAACTACTTCATAAAATAGATCAGCTGTAGAAATCTATATGGGTTTCAGTTAGCTCAGTTTTCTGGAACACCAGCAGGCAATCAGATTAATGCCGACAGTTCAATCCCCATTCTGGCTGAGACAGATTCTGTACCTGTCTCCTTGCACTTTCTGCAGTAATAAATCAGGTTGAATTGCTGTGATTTGGCAGATAATCCAAAATGGAATGCTTTCCGGAAGAAAACTGAAAATAAAGACACTCAAGGCCTAGATATTGAGATCTTTCTAGTTCAGGGGTTAGCGATTCAAGATCCACCATCAATATAAATAGATACTGTAAATAGCTACTTTAGTGGAGTTGTCGAGGAGAGCCGCTGCATTTGCCAGAGGCATCCATTTTTAGGTGAGACTTTAAACTGGGATCAAAAACAGAATTTGCTGGAAAAGCTCAGCAGGCCTGGTAGCATCTGTGAAGAGAAATCAGAGTTAACATTTCGGTCCAGTGACCCTTCCTCAGGACTGATGATGCCAGACCTGCTGAGCTTTTCCAGCAAATTCTGTTTTTGATCCTGGTTTACAGTATCCGCAGTTCTTTTGGTTTTTCTTTAAACCATGATGCATCCTGCTCAGTCACAGGATCACAAAAAGAAACCCACGGGACCAGTCAAAGAATACTCTAAGGTTCTTCTGTGTTCTATCAATGTTGCCACACAAACAAACAACATAAAACCACAGCTATATGCTCATTCATTCAAACTATTTGTGTGACCTTGTGTGCAACTTGAATATTGCTGTTGCTCCAGAAATTCAGTGACTATGCAACAATAGGATTGCAAAGGACTTTTAGATTTTCTGGGCATGTGATATGTTGTGGAATAAATGTAAATTCATTCTTTCTTAACAAAAGGCAAAAGGCCCAATGCCTGTATATGTGAAATCAACAAGATTAGAAAGAATAGGAGAAAGGATGGGATAAAGGGTAAATGTACTAATTTACTGGAATACTCAACTTTAGCTTTAAGAGCTTGAATAAGAAGACTGAGTGAGGGGAAAAGTACTGTAAGTGCTGACAAAGAGCCAAAGTCAAAAATGTAATTATCTCCCAGGTCTTATCACCTAATTATTGGTTCTATTTTATTAGAACAAATTGTTCCAACAAAATTAAATATAAAAAACAATGGATGTCTGAGTGTTACAGCAAAGCAACAATTTATTCAAGTGGTTCAGATGGCAAAACTAAAATTCATCAATAGTTCCAGCATAATTTGACATCTGAAAACCTCAATGATGTTTGCAGGAATCATTTCTACTATGTATTTGACAAGGTGAAATTATAAAAATGCCCCTTATATATCTATGCATTAAATATGCTCAATGCACAGAGATCATCCCTTTCTTCTTACTGTCTTCTCATAGTAATTTACTTGTGAGTATTTTTCACTCATTCGCTACTTCAACAAGTAGAGTAGAATATGATAGAATGGTACAATGTGGTGGTAATGCTGTCAATATCTGAGATTCAGTCCTTCCATTGGATAATTCTGTCACCTGTTATAGCTCTGCTGGGTTGGCAGTAATCACATTTTACCATTGAAGTTCTTATACTTACATCTTATCACATGTCAGATCCCTGAGTAATCCAAGATTACAGAGATCAAGCCTGCTGAAATCATGGGTTCAAACCACACTTCCACCAATTAGTCCCTTACAAACATAGATTCATTTTATCTGCCTTTTAGCTGGGAATGCTGCTTTTCAAATGAAGTTGGGTGGTGGTGGGGCAAGTTGGTTCCTGAAGCTAGATTGTTTCCATTCTAATGGACAGAATGGAACTCAATCACATATTGGCCTGCAGTTGTATTGATGCTTACTTAGACTGAAGTGACAAAATAAAAACCCTTCTGAATTCTAACGGTTTATAATACTCATAAAATTCCCTGAATATGCAATTTAGATGAATCCATCTGAGGTTAGTAAAGTTAATCCTTTCTTTAAAAAAGTACTTGTAGCATAATGAATAATAGTAAATTACAGAGATATTTATCACAGCCATATTGAGATATACAGGTTAATAACATCATTTAAAATCCTGCCTGTCAATTAATTTGAATGTATCATGTTCTAAAAGTTCATAGAATGTTTTTGGGATAGTTTCTTGGAAAAAACATGTTCAGGAGTCATTGACTGAACCTGGAGTTGTGCAATGAGATAGGATTAATTAATGATTTCACAGTAAAGGCTCCCCTAGGTAGCAGCAGCCATAGCATGGTCAAATCTTAGATTCAGTTCAAGGTAGAGAGAAGTGATCAGAGTCTTTTATTAAAATAAATAATGAATAAGGGCAATTATGAAGGTGTGATTGCAGAGTTGAACAATATGAGTTGGAAACTAGGTGTAAGGGATAGAGCAATGCAGATGCACTGGCAAACATTTAAGGGGATATTTTGTAATACACAGTTTGAATATCTTCCAGTCAGTAAGATAGATTCTAAGTGATAAACTGACCATTTATTGTTAACTAGAAAGGTTAAAGCTAGTATGAAACTAAAAAAAATTGCATAATTGTGCAAAGAGAAGGGACTCATCAGAAAATTGGATAGAATGTGAAAAAAAGCAAAGAATGACTGAAAATTGAATAAGGATAGAAACATTAAAGTATAAGGTTAACCAGAGGTACAAAAACAGATGGTAAGAGTTTCTATAAATATGCATAAAATCGAGTTCACAAAGTACACTTTTATTCTTTAGAGAAAGAGACTGGAAAAATGATAATGAAAAGTATGGACAAGGCAGATGAGCAGATATTTTGCACCGATCTTCACTATTGAGGAAGTTCCACTCCAGAAATAGCTATAAATCAGGAGATTGAAGGGACAGAGGAACTGATAAAAATTACAATTATCAGAGAAGTGAATTGTTGAAACTGCAGGTGATTACAAGTACCCTGATCCTGATAGACTTCATACTATACTCTGAAGAGAAGTGACCATTGAGCTCACTGACATAATGGTTTCAATTTTTCAAAACTCGCTAGATTTTGAAATGTCACTGAAAATTAAAAAATACCAAATATAACTTCTTTATTCAATAAAAGGAGGATGATGGATATCAGGAATCTACAGTATGTTAACTTCTGTTGCAGAAAATTGTTTGAAGCCATGACTAACGAAGCAATTGGAGGGCACTTAGATAAGTTTATTTAGGCAGAGTCAATATGATTTTCCAAAGTGAAGATCATACTTAACCATTCTGTTGGAGTTCTTTGAGGGAATAACATGCTGTGGATGAAAGAGAATTGTTGGACGTTCTGCACTTAGATTTCCAGAAGGTAATTGTTAAGGAACCATGTCAAAGGCCATTGAGGAAAATAAAAGCTGATGATGTGGGAAGCATATTAGCATGCATAGAAGATTGGTTAACTGACAAGAGGCAGAGAGTAAACAGGGACAGAGATCCTTTTCAGTTTGGCAAGATGTAACAAGTCATTTGCCATCGGAATCAGTGGTGGAATCTCAATTCATTGCAATGTTAATTGATTAATTGGATGAAGGAATGGATGATATTTTTGCCAAATTTGCTGATATTGCAAAGATATGTAAAAAAGTAAATTGTGAAGTGGACACAGAAGGGTAACAAAAGATATAATCAGTTAAGTGAGTGGTAAAATAGATGGCAAATGGTGTATCATGTGGGAAAATGTGAAGTTATCCATTTTGACAGGAAGAATAAAGCAGAAATATATTATGTAGAAGCCAAAAGATTGAAGACCTCTGAGTTGCAAAAGAATCAGAGTGCCACACTGCATGAATCACAAAGACTAACATGCAGGTCCAGCAAGTAATTAGGTTGATTAATAGAGTGTAACCATTTGCTGCAAGTGGAATTGAATACCAAAATAGGGAGGTTACGCTTCAGGAGGGAGGTGAGAACCTAGTGGTATTATCACTGGATGTTAATCCAAACACCCAGATAATGTTCTGGGGACCTGGATTCAGATCACACCACAACAGTTGGTGGAATTTGATTTCAATGAAATGTCTGGAATTAAGAATCTAATGATGACTATCAGTCTATTGTCCATTGTTGGAAACACCCATTTTATTCACTAATGTCCTTTAGGGAAGGAAACTGCCATCCTTACGTGATCTGGCCCACATGAAACTTCAGACCCACAGCAATGTGGCTGATTCTGAACTGCCCTCTGGGCAATTAAGGATGGGCAGTTAATGCTGCCGAGTAGCAACGTCCTCATCGCATGAATGAATAAAGAAAAAAACGTAAGACTGTATCTGAAATTCTTTGTACTTTTAAGAAATAATGTAAATTTGTTGCAAGCAGTTCAGAGAAGATTTACCAGACTAATATAACAAACTTTTTATTAACCAGCATCTATGGGACCAAGGGTGATCAAATATTCTGGATAATGAAGAGGTGTACATAACCAGTTAACCCTGACTAAGCGGAGCTTTGAGTCATCAACATCCCTCAAAAAAATCTAGAAATAAACACATTCCTAAAATCAATGTAAAAAAAGTAATAAAAAAGTAATGCATGGATATACACCTCACTGTTATGCCTTGTTTACGGTATAAATACTCAGATATCAAAGTATTTGAGGTTTATAATATTTACTTTTTGCTGATTTATCAAGAGTGCCAGGAGACAAGGTGTCAGTTAAAACAAAGTTGGTTGTATTTGGAGTTATTTGGTTGTCTCATGAGGTAAGATTGGATAAGCTATGTTTGTAACTGCGGGAGTTTAGAAGAGTAAGAGGCAATGATTGAAACATATAAGACTCCAAAGGATCCTGATCTGTAGGTGTGGAGATGTTTTCTTCTCTCGGAGAAAGTGGAACTAGGGATCACTGTTTGAAAAACAAAACAGGGATAAGGTAAAATTCTTTCTCTGAGAGATGGGAGTCCTTAGCCTTTCTTTTTGAGAAAGTGATGGAAACAGAATATTTGAAAACTTTTAAGACACAGTTGGATGGATTTTTGTTAAATGAATGGATGAACTTTACAAGTAGTGGGTGGGAATATGGATTGAAAGTTATAATCAGGTCAACCATGATCTTGTCAAATGGGCCAAATGGTGTCCTCCCTTGTTGCTCATATGTTCATATATAACAATATAGAACATTGCAAATGCAATTTACAAATGTTCTGAAGTGGTCAATCTATACTATAGCAGTGTCATTAAACTTCAACAATTACATTCAATATTTCTGTACCTACTGAGTTTCCTGTGTCTCCTTAGCACAGTCTGTTTAAACACCATACTTTGCCCTGAAGTTTCTAGATGTCTACTACAGACAATCAGAATGCAAACCAATTACATGGATTAATATAAACACAGTTTTGGGGCAAGTGAGCTCTATATTTAATACATTATTCCTAAATTTTCTTGATCTTTTGAATTCATCCATCAAAATCTTCATCAAAAAGAATATCGGACTGGTTTCAAACGCGACCATCCTTCTGTTAAACTTATTTGGGATGGAGTAAGGGTGTGTATCTCTCAATACTGAGCTGCAATGTAACATCCTTACAGGAACAATAACAAAGTTACTGGAAAAGCTCAGCAGGTCTGGCAGCATCTGTGAAGGAAAAAACAGGGTTAACGTTTCGGGTCCGGTGACCCTTCCTCAGAACTTACAAGATTGTTGAAAATATCTGTGCCTCTATTGAAGATGTCTTCCCACCTTTTGCTAGAATCCTGATAAAACAGGAATGTTGCTTCGGAGAGTTTGCAGCGAGAAATTTGTATTTTGCCACACCTGACTCTAGTGATTCTCTATTATTATCTCCTACTGTGGCATGATCAGTTAATGATTGAGTGTCAAAAGTGCACAAAACAGTGTTGCTGTCGCCAGGAATGTTCAGTAACCAGCTTAGTAATTATTTAATCTCACATACACAATTACATATCATTGACTTCATGAACACAAAAGCCTTATTTTACGCCTTGTACAAAGCACAGGTACAGAATCAGTTCTGCATATATTTTAATATACTCCTTAACCCACCAGGCGCAGGGGACAAAGAATAATGGACAAGTTTGAGAATCATTCCAACTGTTCAAATTTTTAATCTATCTGCCTTGTTTGTACTAAAAGAGTTTTGATTTATGCATGTACAAACTGTGATGTACAGCGACAAGAAATTCTTATCACTGAACATGATTTTTGAACTCTCTCAAGTGAAGAGAGATTATTCACAATAAAATTGAATGTTGTGATGGTTTGTACGTAGAATAAAAATAGATTCTCAGATCTGAGTTATAGCCTGTAATCTAATTGAGTCCTTTTGTGGTTTTGTTTTGGGCTGTAACACTCAATGGAACAGGTTTCAGTATTCCAATTGTGACATAATCTCGTTGTGGGATTCAGTTCACCTTATCAATCAATGAAGATTGAGTCACTTACAACCACTGCTTGAGTAATCTGATAACTAGATGAAAATTAGATTTTTGATGTGTGTTGAGCAGCTAGTTTTATAATGCTGGATCAACATTTACTCAGTTTTATTCAAACAGCTACAAGCCACTGAATTTCAAAGTTTAGAAGCTTAGTTGGTTAAGTCTTTGTGGCATGCTGAAAATTACCCTGCATGAAGTTAAACAGCTGCCAAAAACATCCCTGGCTGAGATAATCAATTCATATTTTCAACTGCTTGGAACATGTTATCTGATTACAGGAAGGATAATAAAATGTCTATATGAGAGATGAGCATAATTCATAAGGTCCTTAACTGTTGTGTTACAATTCATTATTAGTATGGAGGGCAGTACAGATTTGATAGGCTGAAGGACATCTTTTGCACTGTATTATTTGTACAATTGTTTGATTCAATGAATGTACATTTAAGAGATACGCTCATGATATTGACATTGTTTCATGCTGTGTGGCCTAACGGTCTCAGACTCCATCTTACCAAGGCCACTTGTAGAATGACATGCTGAGGATGGAATGTATAGTTTGCAGCAAATTGCTTAGTGCTAGCCTGGAGAGGGAAGTGCCTGGGATTCCAGTACATTTGGATACTAGAAGCTGTAATATGTATCTATGGATTTTTTCAGTACTTCATTATTCATTTTCAGTTCTTACATTAGGAGAGGTAATGTCAGCATCACCTCTTCAGGTACAAAATCCCTGCTGAATGTAAAATGTCATCACCACATCATGTAGACAGAATAGATCAAGGTTAACAGCAGTGGCTATACATAAATAAACACATTCCAGGTTCCAGATAGCAAATGATTAACCATCAAGATTTCAAGCTAGCAAGCTCAGGGCTGATTCATGCTGATTGCTGATTGTATATCTAGTACTTTGGCTAAATTACCATTTTCATGCTTCACTTTAAACTGAATCTGATTATAAAGTACTTTGTAAAAAAGCTTCAAATTGACTTGTCTCCTGTCATCACTTTTCACCGTGTAGTCATTAGGTTATAGTCAAGAGGAAAAGCCCATGCCGATTTTTTTTTTCATATCTAACCAAAGACCATTGAGTTTGTGATAACAAGGTGTAGAGCTGGATGAACACAGCAGGCCAAGCAGCATCAGAGGCGCAGGAAGGCTGATGTTTTGGGCCAAGACCCTCCTTCAGAAATGGTCTGCTATGTTCATCCAGCTTTACACCTTGTTATCTCAGATTCTCCAGCATCTGCAGTTTCTACTATTTCTGAAACCGTTGAGTTTGTGGGCATTTCCATAAGCTTTCTAACAAAAAACGCCATTGGCTGGAAAAATATTCAAATAGGTTATTTGACTACTGTCCTCATTTCCTTTCCTTGTTGTTTCCAGTGACCCATTTTACCCTTTAAAAGAATGTCTTGGGGAAGTATTTGTACATGAGAAAATGTTGCTTTTTTGTTGTGAAAAACAGTACACAACTTTACTACCACTAGATGTCAGTACTATGTGTACTAAGTGCATGAAAATAGTGATAATTGGAACTGCTGTGTTCATCCAGCTCCACACTTTGTGAGCATGAAAATAGTGCACCTGGTAGTGCAAATTAGCAACAAAAAACATTTGAAAGAAAGCACTTCTCATCTTTCCAACAGGAAACACATTGTATTGGTTGTCACTTTGAGTCATTATGGTGCAGATATTTCTATATGAGATCAGATGTGAAAGTAGGTCTGAGAATAACAAGAATGCTAACCGAGCAAGTACACAAGTTCTTGAGGTGAAAGGAGCCTCTGAGGAATCTTACCGAAGCAGCAGTGTTGTTCTAAATTGAGCATTCTGTAATCATTTACTTCACAAGCATCAGTTTGGTGCAGCACCTTTGCTTGTCAATGTATTAAGATTTTCATCAGAAAATTATTATGGGTGCTAAACACATCTGTATGCACACAAAATCTTTGAAGACAGCAGGACAACGCGAGGAAGTTCTACAGACTGCTGAAGTTCTGAAGACGAGTTTTATTGGGCTTAAAATGTTTACTCTGTCTCTCTCTCCACAGATGCTACCAGACCTACTGAGTTCCTTCACACTTTCTGATTTTTTTTAAGATTTCCAGCATCCTCAGTATTTTGCTTGCATTTGAGTACTTTGAAAGAGCCAACTTAGGAACAATGGGCCAAATAGTGTCTTCCTGTGCTGTAACATTTTTTGATTTGTCTGAAATGTTCTTTATGCTGTTGTGCAACGGATCCTAATTACTGAAAGCATGAAATGAGTGTCCTTTGTGGACATTTGTTTCCAATGCTGTTGGAAGTTCCGGTTCCAAAATTTTCAGAACAGATTTCACAGGCATGATCCATTCTGAGTAGAATGCAAACATTTGGGAAATGGACTATCATTTATAGGACGTGGTTGGCCTGCTAAATAATTGTTCACAAGAGTATTTGTACAACAGCACAAATTTTCATGCTGTGACAAAAGTAGTTTCAGTAATTCTACATCAGTACTAAGAAGATTTAGTCAATTTCTATAATAAGTACCTAACCCAAAACATTGGCTTAATGCTCCAATTATAAGTTAAACCTTAGCTTCTACCTTCCTTATTGAGGAAGAGGATAAAAAAAATATGGGAAATTGTGACATAATTGGCATGTCACGTTGTAGTTGATAGATCAGCTCTTTCAGAAAATAAATATTAATTTAACCTAACGGTTAAATGTTTGTTAGCTTACATACCAATGGCTAATGACCTGTTATAATGTATGTCAGCAGCATTTGTTAAGAATGGTATGGTGTAATGATAAAATTTGGCTAAATGTGGAGAATTTTTTCTTTATCCAGTTGCCGGAGATTTTTGTTGTTTCATATGACAGATAAATCCTATTGTGTTTTCAAGGAGGCCTGTCTTTACACAATAGATATTGCCTAGAATTATTAATATTGTGAAGACCAGTCCTTGTAAAGATAGTTTTATTTCCATCAAACTCAATCGAAAAGTAATTCAAATGAATTTTTTATTTAAAACTCATGCTATCTCAGATTAAAGCCATTGTCAACATACTACATAAATGATACTGTTCCTAACATTATCAAACAAAGTCAACATATTCCTGGTGATAGCAGAGAAACTTAATTCAACGTCTGCTGTGAATTGAAAAGTTTTATACTGCTGTTCAAAGAAACCAAACATCACTTCATTCTAAGGCCCTAGGATCCCTTCAAGTTACTCCATACTTCATTTCCAATGGACTTGATGTGAGACTTCTGCCACATTTTTATATTAAAGTGCTATAAGAAAGGTTTTGGTGGAAATTTCTTTGATACAGTATATTTCTATTGTATATTTTGCAAATAACATGTAATCATCATCGATGGCCAATTTCCTAAAAAGCATTATGAAAGGAGTGCACGTAGTTGACTCTCCTTACAGTATATTAATCAAAGGTTGAATGCAAGCTATTCAATATCGTCTGCGACTAGCCTAATATTCAACGACAAGTGCCAGGGCAGCAGTGAGTTACAACGGGAACATTGTTGACTAGGCGCTTGTGAACCTATTTGTTTCTCATGTTTATGCATTAGTTCTAATCTCATTGACCATTTCCGTAGGCTAGACCTTCATATTTAAAAGCCGTTCTGAATCTCTTTTGTATTGTATTTCTTTTTCACTGTATTTACAAAAATGTATTGTAGATGGTCCATATTGCTGCCATAATACATCGTAAGCTAAAGAGATTGTATGTTGGATGGGTTGCCAATCAAGCAGCTTAAATGTTCTGGATGGCGTGCAACTTCCTGAAGATTCACTCATCAAGTCAAGTGGAGACTATTCCATCACATTCCTGATTGGTGCAGTATAGTTGATGGGTAGGCATAGGGTAGATAAGTGGTGGTTTATTTATGACAGAATTCTGATCTGCTTTATAGCCCTTTTATTTATACGGCTAGTCCAGTTCAGTTTCTAGTCGATGTTAATCACTAGGATCTTAATAGTGGAGGTTTCCATCATGGTAATGCCATTGAATGTCAAGGGGTGATTGTTAGATTTTCTCTTGCTGGAGATGGTCATTACCTGGCACTTGTGAGAGACAATTGTTATTTGTCACTTATTAGCTTAAGACTGGATGTTGTCTAGGTCTTGCTGTCTTTAAACATGGACTGCTTCATTATTTGAGGTGTTGTGAATGGTCCTGAACATTCCATAATAATTAGCAAACATCCCTACTTCTGGCCTTTTATGATGAAGCAAACATCATTGATGAAATAACTGAAGATTGTTGGGCCTAGGACATGACCTGAAGAATACCTGCAGTGATGTTCTGCAGCCGAGATGATTGATCTCCAACAACCATAAGCATTTTCCATTGTGCTAAATATGACTCTAACCAGACGAGAGGTTTCTCTCCAATTCTCATTGATATGAAATTTGCTAGGGTTCCTTGATGACATATTTGGTCAAATGCTTCTTTCAAGCTGGGGCACTAACAGTCATTTCATCTCTCGATTTCAGTATTTTTGTCATGTTTGGACAAAGGCTATAATTAGATCAGGAGCTGACAAAACACAGATCATTAGTGAGCAAGGCAGTGAGCAACCCCTCTCAACAGAGATAGTAGAAACTGCAGATGCTGGAGAATCTGGATGAGAATCTGGTAGAGCTGGATAAATACAGCAGGCCAAGCAGCATCAGAGGAGCAAGAAAGCTAACATTTCAGATCCTTCAAGGCCTAGGCCCGAAACGTCAGCTTTCCTGCTCCTATGATGTTGCTTGGCCTGCTGTGTTCATCAAGCTCTACACCTTGTTATCTCAACCCTCTCATCATTTCATTTATGATAGGAGTAGACTGATAGGGTGATAAATGATCTGGTTTGATTTATGGACAGGAAATATCTGGCCACATTGTTAAGTGGATAATAGTGCGTGAAAGCAAATTAGCTGAGGTTACGGCAAGCTCTGGAGTAAGGCCTTCAGAATTTTGTGAGAATGTTGTCAGAGCCCAACAATTTTGCAGTACCAAATACCTTCAGCTATTTCTTGATATCATGTGCAACAAATTGAACTGGTTGAATACTTGTGTCTGTAATGTTGGGGACCTTATGAGGAGGCTGAAATGGATCAACCATTGAGCACTTCTGGCTGAAGGTAGATGCAAATGCTTCAGCCTTGCATTGTCACTGGTTGCTTGCAACTGATTGCTTTTCTTATCCTTATTTTTCCATTTTATTCAAAAGCTTTGTCATTGGAAATGTGGCACATTGGGTCAAATCTCTAAAGTCAATCATAACCTTCAAATGAGTTCAAGTCAAACCAAAGTCCATCCTGGATATAGCATAGACTTCCTACCATACGCTTGAAGATTCAATTTCTGTAAAGGAACCACAGAATCGAGCTGATAATTACTAATTCATGTTACCATTCAATTCACAAAGTGATCAGATATTTCCAAGTCAGTAAGAGATTGAGTATGAGAGCAGCCATTATGTGACCAAAGTATAAAATCAGGCTAAGTGTTCCATTGTGATGCCAATGCTAGAAGCCAGTCCATCAATAAAGAAAGTCCTCTGGAAGGAGCTTGATATTATTCAGATTGGATTCAGTTAACCTACAGCCAACGTTGTCTGATTAACTTGGGGTTTTTAAGTCCTTAGCATCAAACCTGTTGGATTTGGGAAGAAATTGCATCAGTTTGCTTCTTAATCTTTCTGACGTAACAACGCCACTCTGTAAATATCATAACTGAATGAAATAACTTTAAAAAAAACTCTGTGAAATAGACTATCATGTGCATTTTCTATATTAGGCATTCATTCACACTCCCATCTCAGTAATAATACTGCACTGGGAGCTGTTATAGGTGCATGGAAATAGATTGAGAACAGCCATGTACAATTTTTGAGCACTTTTAAGCCTTCAAAAGGGTAGTGGTTTAGCTGACAAGTCAGAGGCCAGAAAAAAGTGACAGTTTTTGGCCCACTTATGATATGCAGTAGTTTCCCTGATTATACAAGCTTTCAATTTACTCTTTGCTGAGCTGAAAAGCACACAAACAGCTAATAGCTAATGAATCACTACTTCGTTGAAATGGATCAATGCTACTGTATTAACTGTGTTTCGATTTAAGAACTGGTACACATTGCCACATTTGTCATATTAAAACACTATCATTTGCAAAATGTGTTTTGTATTTTAATTATTAGAAGGCCAACTAGATACAAATGGAAAAAAATCTGAGCAGTCCTTTGTTTAGTGCAACAAGAGACACCCCCGCATGTTCATTTATGTGGAAAGAGACAACTTTTTGATAAATTAATAAGTTTTGTATCAAATGTGTGGGGACTGTTGCAAAGATTTAATTTTTCTCCTGGCATTTTTTTTGGATTTTTACACAACACATGTGGCACCTGTGCCTTATTTATTTGTTTGCAGCTGAATTTACACACATGCTGAAAGCAGCATGATATGGTTTGCATCTAACCATACTACAGTGAAGATTTATCAAAGTTCACATCATGAAATGAAAACAAATCTTATATACCAACCATGTGCCTCTTTTATAAGAGAAAGAACTAGAAATTGTTCACATTTATTCAAACTGCCTTCACTCTCATTCAATGTGCTCCTTCTAAGCTCAAACATTTTCTTTCTCCTCTCTTTCTCCCCTCTTCAAAGCTTTGGCATCACTCTCCTTCATGTTCTCTTTTTCTGTTTGCCTCACCTATTTTACCTTGATCCCTCTCCTCACATGATTCTTTATCTCAGGCCATCTCTCTAGTGATATCACTGCCCATCCTGAGCAGTATTACTTCATTTCTCCTCACTGACACCTTGTTTCCATCTTCAAGGCTTTCCTCCTTCGAAAGGAAATTAAGACTGAGGGGCAATAAGTCAGTAATTATAGCTACATTTCAACGTACACCATTAAAAAGAGAATATAAAAATGTGAGCTGTGAGATTAGACTTTTTAAACTATGGAAATGTCATAGCACGGAAATGGACCCTTTGGTCCTACCAGTCAATGTTGACCATAATCCCAAATCAAACTAGTCCCATCTGCCTGTGCCTGGATATTATCCCTCCAAACATTTCTTATCCATGTGTTTATCTAACTATCTTTTAAAATGTTGTAACTGTGTCCACATCCACCACTTCCTCTGGAAGTTCATTCCACACATGAATCACTCTCTGTGTAACAAAAAATTGCTCCTCATGTCTTTTTTTGAATCTTTCTCCTCTCACCTTAAAAACATGGGCTGTAGTCTCGAAAGCCCTAATCCAGGGGAAAAGATCCCCGACATTCACCTTATCTATACCTCTCATTATTTTATAAACCTCTTTAAGGTCACCACTCAACCTCCTAAGCTCCAGTAAAAAAAAAGTCCCAGCCTTTTCCAGGCTCTTCTTATAACTCAAATTCTCCAAGCCCAAAAACTTCCTGGTAAATCTCTTTTGAACCATTTTCAGTTAATAATAGTCTTCCTAAAACAGGGAGACTAGAACTGGACACAGTCATGTTTTGGTCATAAAAATAGGGTGCTACTTAAGGTAGCCTACATGGAAAGCAGAGCAGTTACTCAAAATAGCACCTGTGTTTTATCCCAGTCTGAAGAAATGAAATCGACATCTCTCCCTCTTTTCCCTATGCTTCCTGAAAGTGTTAACAATTAGCTTTGCAGTCATAACTCAGTCCAGTACATGATATAGGTCCTTCTATTAATAAATTTGTAATCTGAACTGTGATAGCCCAAACCAATTGTTTGTATAACAAACAAATCAATTTTTGTATTCTGAATTGAGAATAAACTCATCAGCTTTTCTTCGCAGCCAACTCGAATAACTTCCATATGGCACAAAAAAGTGCTTGATCAAAAAGAGAGAAACATGTCCTATTCAACACTGGGATTCCTCCCTTTGAGCAGAAAGAAAGACATATTTGCTGAATTTCCAAAAAAAAGCTCCCTCTTGGTGAGAAATAAAGGAAGATGATTAACTGGTTTCCTTGCATTTAAGTCACATATAATAAAATCATACTTTTCTGATGATTCACCTTGGGAGAAATGCTAACCCATGGGTGATGGTACCATAAAAATAGCAGAGAATAGTTTTCAAGTTCTGATAGGCATTTTGTGCAAGTTATTTTATTACATCATGATTTCAGGCCCCTATCTTCCTGGTTTTTTTTTTCTTGATCCACTCAGACCTGCTGCTTCCCATTTCAAAATAAACAAGATTCTCAAAAACATGTCAGTTGATGATAATTCTAGTCCTTTAGTTAGGAGTGAAATATCAAAGTGCAAGCAAAATAAATTTTACCAGATATTGGATGTGCACATATCTATTTATTCTGCTGGACCAAGAACTCTGAGCCTGTGAAAAATTAATTAAAAGTGCTCACTTGCATTTCAACTAAGTTGTGCAAGCTAAAACTTCAATTCCACAAGTACGATTACAGATGACAGGAATGTGAGCAATGGAAATTCTGATAGATTGAGAAAAAAAAATCCGACAAGGCAATCTGCTGTTTTTCTTGCACATAGTGTATCAAATGAGAAAGGCATGAATGAGATAGACTGAGGTGAATATATTCCAGAAACAGAATGTTACAAGAGTTGGTACATGGTTTTTCCTGATGGTATTTAACAGATAAGTGAACAGAGACTCCATTCGTATGCATTAATAGTGATAACCAGCCTTGTATTTATACAATGTGATACATATTATCGTGCCTTATGACATTATAATCTTTTAGTCAATACAACTACAAACTGGAAACAAACAAACTTTTAAAATGGCTGTTTCAAATCATGTTAATTATAGGTATTTGAGTAACAATCGTATCTTTTAAGCACATACCTGATTAAATATGGACATTCAAATTGATTAAGGGAACAGCACATCTCTTTGAATGAGGATAACCAACTCAAAAAGTCTACAGAATTTCTAGCTTGCTTGCCTCTATGTTCCGTCCAAGCTATCAAAGCTGAATTGTAGCAGGTAAAGTGAATGCACTATATCAGTTTTTCATTATGCTAAGAGAGGATGGCATGGTGGCTCAGTGGCTAGCAGGGCTGCCTCGCACCAGCAGGGACCTGCATTCAATTCCAGCCTCAGGTGACTGTCTGCGTGGACCTTGCACATTCTCCCTGTGTCTGCATGGGTTTCCTCCTGTTTCCTCCCACACTACACAGATATACAGGTTAGGTGGATTGGCCTTGCTAAATTGCCCCATTATGTCCAGGGATGTGCTTGTGAAGTGTTTGATAAGGTGGGGGTGGTGAATCTGGCTGGGATGCTCTTCAGAGGATTGCTGTGGGCTTGATGGGCCAAATGGCCTGTTTCCACACTGCACAGATTCTATGATAGATTCCTCACCTAAACTGGATAGATGAGTGTCAAAGATGTGAAACAGCAATGTGGATTAACGTAGTCAGCATTTACACTGATTTGAAACACACTGAACTTGTACAAGTCATATAATGAGGAAAACCACATTGTTGTCTGCTTTAAATCAGCTCAAAGCTGTTTGCTGAGACTTCCACCAACACTATCAAACCTAGCCAAAAGTATTTCAACCAGCCAAGGAAATTCACAGCTATACTCTATAATCCTAGTGGACTGAAAGATTCTCATCAAGTTCGCTGATATTCAACCTACCCACATTCTACTGAGAATTGTTTGCTTGATGAAGTGCAACTTTAAAGCATCACCTTCATTTGAGAAACCAAGCCTAATTCATATGAGACAAAGGATTGTAACTGGAAACCAAGTTACGCATAATTTGTACAAGTATACAATCTTTATCTCCAACCAGTCTTTGTGTGTGTGAAGGTGCATGTGGAAATGAATGTTAGAGAACATGGCATTTTAAATTCAGGATACATTTGTGGAAATAAATAAAAGCCTTTGTTTTAAGACAAAAGTTTGCTGCTCGAATTATTTAATTGGAATACTGGATAAACAAAAAACTATTCTAATTTCTTTAAACAAAATATATTGATCACAGCCATTAAAATGAAATATATCCATTCTTTCCAGAATCAAAAACAGTTGTCAAATATCTGACAACCAGATATTGTGATGGAACTGAGCCCGACATGTATAAGTAGCTGAGTCTGTACATATGGCCTTATATTTATATTAGTGAGGAATGCCTATACAAAGGATCAAGCTTTACAAGTGTATAACCCTGAACTACCAACCATTGTGGCAGCGGGATGCATCATCAATCAGTTTCATAGCATTGTTCTAAATTCATAAAGATGGAAAAATCAACTAATTTATTACATGCAGAGGGGAAGTTGCGGTCGTCGAAAAATGAGGCTATCTGAGATGTACAGGAGTGGAATACCTCTCCTGGGAGCAGATGCGGCGGAGGCGAAGGGATTGGGAATAGGGGATGGAATTTTTGCAGGACGGTGGGCGGGAGGAGGTGTATTCCAGGTAGCTGTGAGAGTCGGTGGACTTGAAATGGATATCAGTTTCTAGGTGGTTGCCCGAGATGGAGACAGAGAGGTCCAGGAAGGTAACGGAGGTGTTAGAGATGGTCCAGGAGAACTTAAGGTGAACATCCCCCCCGCAGTGGTCGAGAATGCCCTCGACCGTGTCTCCTCCATTTCCTGCAACTCATCCCTCACACCCCGTCCCTGCAATAGCAACCAAAAAGGAATCCCCCTCATCTTCACGTACCACCCCACCAACATCCGTATCCAACGCATCATCCTCCAACACTTCTGCCATCTGCAATCCGACCTCACCACCAAAGACATGTTTCCCTCCCCACCCTTGTCTGCTTTCCGCGGGGACCACTCTCTCCATGATTCCCTTGTCCGCTGAACACTCTCCTCCAGCCCTACCACACCTGGCATTTTTCCACAGGAAGTGCTCACCCCCATCCCAAGCCCCAAGAAGACCTGCCACATCAAGCAGATGTTCACCTGCTCATCTGCTAATGTGATATACTGTATCTGCTGTACCTGTTGTGGCCTCCTCTACATCGGGGAAACCAAGCGGAGGCTTGGGGACTGCTTTGCAGAACACCTACACTCGGTTCACACGAAACAACTGCACCTCCCAGTTGCGAACCATTTCAACGCCCCCTCCCATTCCTCAGACGACATGTCCATCCTGGGCCTCCTGCAGTGCCACAATGATGCCACCCGAAGGTTGCAGGAACAGCAACTCATATTCCGCTTGAGAACCGTGCAGCCCAATGGTATCAATGTGGATTTCACAAGCTTCAAAATCGCCCCTCCCCCTACCGCATCCCAAAACCAGCCCAGCTCGTCCCCACCTCCCTTACCTGTTCTTCCTCTCACCTATCCCCTCCTCCCACATCTAGCTGCACCCCCATTTCCTATTTACTAACCTCATCCCGCCCTCTTGACCTGTCCATCCTCCCTGGACTGACCTATCTCCTCCCTACCTCCCCACCTACACCCACCTCTACTGGCTCCATCCCCACCTCTTTAACTTGTCTGTCTCCTCTCCACCTATCTTCTCCTCTATCCATCTTCAATCCACCTCCTCCTCTCTCCCTACTTATTTCAGAATCCTCTTCCCCTCCCTAATTTCTGATGAAGGGTCTAGGGCCGAAAAGTCACCATTCCTGATCCTCAGATCGCTCCTGGCCTGCTGTGTTCATCCAGCTCTACACCTTGTTATCTCGGATTCTCCAGCATCTGCAGTTCCTATTATGTCTGATTATTTTAACTGCATTCTCTCATTATTTTTGTCTTTTGTTCACTGCAAAAATAGTATCTTTATGTGTGTGAGAGTGGAGCAAATGGATAAATTTTAGTGGGGCATATTGCTGACATTCTGTTGCCTTCCTGTTATCTCTAGACCACTATCAAACTATTACATTCAGGCTAAATCGCGTTTTCAGACTATTCTCTTTTGTAACAATAGCATGTTTTATTATGATTTTAGATGAATTAGAGGAGACCTGATTAAGAGGCATAAAATTCTAATGGGACAATGCAAACAGAGAACAGTAACATAATTTTCAAAACAATAAAGGTAGTGTTCGTCCACTAAGTGATAAGTAAAAGTAGAGATATAGTAGGACCTGCCCTAAACATCAGCTTTTCTGCTCCTCTGATGCTGCTTGTCTGTGAAAGTACAGTACCTCTTTTGAACACATTCCTGACAGATTACTGCATTACACAAGACTTGTCGGTGAAACAGTCCCTTCAAAGCGATATCCTATATGGACACTAGAATATGTGAGTTTGGCCTGAGTTGATCAAGAATGCCTTTGGATAATTGCCTTGATTTGCAGAGGAAGAAAATATAATAACTGGGAGGTTACACTCAAAATGTAAAACTCATTAATTTAGCAACTGTTCTGGCTAATTGATGACAGAAAAAAATGCCATTGCACTAGATAGAAATTTCATGGAAAATTTCTTGATTTTTTTGGTTCTGGCTGTGGGATTACATAGACCTTTTTCTGACTGGCAGACAGTGACTTCCTAGGATCATGTTTTGGCCCCAGTCCATCACAATGTATATAAACGACCAGATGTGGGAACCAAATGCAACATTTCAAGAGATAGCAAGAACTGCAGATGCTGGAGTCAGAGATAGCAAAGTGTGGAGCTGGAGGAACACAGCAGGCCAAGCAGCATCAGAGGAACAGGAAAGCTGACATTTTGGGTCAGGACCTTTCTTCAGAATTTCTGAATTGCAATGAAGAAGTCGGGAGATTCCAAAGTAATTTAGATGAATTGACTGAGTGAGAAAACACATGACAGATGCAGTACAATGTGTTTAAATGTGAAGTCATACACTTCAGCATGAAAAACAGAAGGGAAAAGATATTATTTAAATTGTGATATATTGGGAAGGGTGGATATACAAAGAGACCTGGGTATCTTTGTACGCTAGTCAATGAAAGTACTCAGGGAGGTGTAGCAAGCAATTAGGAAGGCAAGCACTATTTTGGCTATCATTACAAGAGGGTTTGAGTTTCAGAAGTAGGGATATCTTACAGTAGTTATACAAGGTCTTGGTCAGACTACACTGGGAGTACTGCATGTAGTTTTGGTCTCCTTACCTGGAAATTAGTATAGTCAGATAGACATAGTGCAATGAAGGTTTACTGGCTGATACCAAGAATGGCAGGCCTGTCCTGTGAGGAGAGATTGGTTTAATTGGGCCCATATTGACTAGATTTTAGAAGGATTAGATGGGTCCTGATTGAAATGCATAAAATTCTAACAGGAATGGACAGACCAGATGCAGAGAAGATATCTTCCCTGGCTGGGGAGTCTAGAACCAGGAAGCAAAGGCTTAGGATATGTGATGGGCTATTTAGGACTGAGATGAGGAAAAAAAAGATTTTTCATTTGAACTGTAGTGAACCTGTGAAATTCTCTACCACAGAAGAGTCTGGAGGCCAAATCACTTAATATATTCAAGAAAGTCATAATTATATTATTAGAACTTTAAAAGCATGAAGAGATATGGGAAGAAAGCGGGATATGGCATTGGATTAGAAGATTAACCATGATCACCTTGGAAAGTGAAGCAGGCTTGAAGTGCTGAATGGCCTACTCCTGCTCCTATTTTCTATGTTTCTTCGTATGAGAAAAGTGTGAGTAAGCTCAGGTTTTTTATTAAGAGCAGAGGAGTCAAGCGGGAGACCTAATTCAAGGAAATATATTACAAATTAAGTACTACAAGAATGTCAGTCCAATCAGAACCAGGAATGTGACTTTTGTGTGAGATTCCTGCTTCAAAGGAAGGTTCATCAAAACAAAACAGGTCCTGGTTGAAACCTAGGGAAACATTCACCTCTAATTCAGTACCAGACTTCATTGCTAACTTGTCATCTTACTAGAGAGGCATCTCAGCTGGTACTGCAATCAGCATAATCAAATTTAAAATCTATGTTGTACGCTGTCGTGGCAAAATCTTAATGTGGCAATGACTTCCTCCTTGCAGCCATTTAATCTTATCACATATTCACTGATTTGGAAGAAAAAAATCAATTATTATTTGAAAATGAAACTATTAGAAATGGTTCCAACCTTTAACTGCTGAGCTCAATGATTTCAAATGGCATTTAAATTAAGATTCAGGCAAGATCTTCATATCAATTCAAACAATTAAAATCCTGAAATGAACATTATATGCTAGAGTACTTGAGGTCTTGCAAGTCTTGATAACCAATGAGCAAAGTCTCAAAACAGAAAGAGGGACTTTTTTCCAACTGGGGAAAGACCTGAACTTTCTCTGTTGAAATTGTTGAACAACAATTTCCATCCCATGCGTGTGTAACATTGATGAAATGTGACCAATTTTGGTTTGATATTTATTTCTTTAAATGAATAGTTCAGGGCAATGATGAGGCTGAATCAAAAAGAAGATGGGATGGATTCAGAAATAATAGCTACTCGATACCAATCTAATCCAGGTACCATCTTGAATTTGAGGCTGATTACAAACCTTTGCCTCTGTCAGCACAAAACTCACCAAGAGAAAGTCTGTGAGAAAATCTTTGGATGCAAAAACTCCACTCAGTCAATATTTTGGTGCCTGAAGATCCACCAATGTGAATGTACTTTCTCTGAGCATCAGCCCTGGCCAATAAACATTCTCGTGTCAGGATGAGCTTCATTAATTTGAATAAATCAGAAGATAGCTTCTTATGTATCTGCTTGTCATGGGAGAGTGACAAACATTGTGGCTTCAAACTGAAGGCGTCCAACAATATTAAGATGAGGACAAGGGTTACGCTTGGCTGTCTATTCTTAATACACAGATCAATGCCTCAGGAGGCCAACAGTTTCTCACGAAGATCACAGAGTTTTTTTTAAAATCCTTTTCCATTTCCACAAATTTTTGAAGCCTTACTAAAATGGTGATTTTTGTCAACTGACCACTAAATTGCTGAATAGTAAAACAGGCAAAGGCAATTAATAGGTACTTCTTCAGCTGTTTGAAATGGCAAACCTTTTTTTCATCAGCACTGGAATACCAGTTAGACAGGAGTAAATAACAAGCAAAATATCGACTTGCAGTCTCCTTCACTCTCACTGCTATGCATAAGTAAAGGCGTCAGCTACAGCTCTCCTTCAATTAATGTTTGCAGCAACTCAGTCTTGCATAGCCAGATAACTTAGGTCCATTGAAGGCTACTTGTCAGCAAAATAATATACAAAGGCACTAAATACTATAGCTTTCTAGAAGCTTACAATGTAAAACCTGGCTACGATTTTCATCAGTATTTGCAAGTGCAGCAGCTTCACAGTTCTTAACTGTTTCTCAAAATTGGAATTCACCAGTTCTGCTTTCTGCTCTCGCTTGGAATGTCTTCTGTTCTCATACTGTCCCTAGATAAAGCAGAGGCTTCTATTTTCTTGTTGTTCAATTTTGATCAAAATGAATTCCTTCATAATTACAGAGGAGCTATGAAAGAAAACTATGTCTTATCTAACTTTCTACAATCCTTCAGATTGCTGGAGATCACAGTGGGTCAGGCAGCTCTGATGGGCAGTTGAAACATTAGCTTGCTTTGTCTCCATAGTTGCTGCCTGACCTGCTGTGATCTCCAGCATTTCTTTTGTTTTCTACTATGCTTGTTTGATGGTCCCTCAACTTAACAGCTGAGGAATTTCTTCACTTGAATTAAATGGGTCAATGCCAAAGAGTGTAAAATCGGAATCAAGTCCTTCTTAAATTAGACCCACTGTAGCATGTTATACTGTAGGAAGTGAAAATGGTAATTATTTTTCACGTGAAGAAATTGACTTACTTAGCCTGCTTGGGACATTCTCATGTCACACATTAGTTTCAGATCAACTAGTGAACATATTTTCAACTCTTTTCATTATTATTCTGAGCACAGCAAATATAATGCTGCACAGCCTATACAGGATAAGTCTGGAATGTAATGGAGTACTCTTCATTCACTCTAACCACATTCAAGAAGCAAGATAAAGCAGCCTGCTTGATTGTCATAGCATATGCTGGCTCAAACACCCACTTAACACACAATGTATGTATTATCTACAGGTTGCACTGTGTAGTCAAGGCTGATTTGACAACATCTCTCAAACCAGTAACTTCCAGCCGATGCAGACACAAGGGCAATGGGTTCACCAGTACCTTTAAGATTTCCACAGTGTGATACACCATCCTAACTTGAACAGGTGTTTCCATTCTTTCAAAATCCTTGAATCCTTCAATGGAATTTCCATTGTAAGCGCTCTGTCCTTTGAACCAGTGGACCCTTGGTTCAAGCACCAGTAAGGTTTTGTTGCTTCATGGATGCAATAGTAATAAATGCTCCACTGGCTGATTTAGTGCTTCGGGGTGATGTGGACACATGGGGATGTGATAGCCCGGTGGTGTTATTACTGAATTATTAATCCAGAGACCCAGGCAATGTTCTGGGGACATGGCTCAAACCCTGCTGAGGCATTTAGTGAAATTTAAGTTCAATAAATATCTGGAATTAAGAATCTAATGATCATAGAATCCCTACAGCATGGAAGAGGCCCTTCAGCCCAACAAGTCCAAACCAACCCTTGGAGCATCCCACCCAGACCCATCCCGCTATAACCCACAGGCTCCTGAACACTACAGGCAATTTAGCATGGCCAATCCACCTAACCTGTACATTTTTGGACTGTGGGAGGAAACCCACACAGACAAGGGGAAAATGTGCAAACTCTGCATAGACAGTCACCTGAGGCTGGAATTGAACCCGAGTTCCTGGCACTGTGAGGCTGCAGTGCTAACCACTGAGCCATCATGCCGCCAAATAGATTCATGACCATTGCTGATTGTTGGGGAAAAACCCATCTGGTTCATTAATGTCCTTTTGGGAAGGAAACTGCCATCCTTACCTTGTCCATCCTACATGTGACTCCAGATCCACAGAAATGTGGTTGAACCTTAACTGCCATCTGGGCAATTAGGGATGGGCAAAAACTGTTGGCTTAGTCAGTGCTGCCCTCATCCCATGAATGAACAAAATAAAAGGCACAGAATTTTGACCCAGCAACACTGAAGAAACCATTGTATATATGTTTGGGGAATAAATGTTTATCGATGAGAAAGTGAGTTGCTTTCTCCTGGATGGTATCATCCTTCTTGAAATCCATTGGAACTGCACCCATCTGGGCAAGTGGGGAATATTCCGTCACATTCCTGGCATGCACCCTGTAGGTATTGCTCAGGTTTTGGGGAGCCAGGAAGTGAGTCAGAATCCCCAGTCTCAGACCTGCTCCTGTAGCCACAGTAAATATATGGATAAAACAAAGAACTGCAAGATGCTGGAGTTCTGAAACGAAAACAGAAATTGCCAGCAAAACTGCAGAACTGGCATCATGTGTGAAGAGAAAGCTGAGTACGCTTTTCAAGTCCAGTAACTCTTTATCAGAATCATTATGTAACTACATATGGTTACGAAGATAGCCTAGTTCAGTTTATAACCACTGATAACCCAAGATATTGATAGTGGGGGAATTCAGTGATGGTGATGCTATTGAGCATCAAGGGACAATGGTTAGATTCTCTCCTATAGTTTGAATGATGATTATTTATTTGAAAAATTGGATACCTGGGCTGAATATTAATTTCTGCTGCCTGGAAGAAACCGTGAGTGGTTGCAGGCAAAAATGGAATAAGGGTTACATCCAATCTTTCATTGAATTCATGAACCTTCCTGTCTGCATGGTTTATGACCATCTATAGACCCATAAGAACAGTCTGATAAATTACCGTTTTACCCAACAATAACTAAGCAGGCACCCATTAAAACAATTCCACTAACTTCATTTATAAACTTGGACCCTGATTTTTACTCTTGGCCATCAAAAAATGGAGATGGAGCAGAAGGAAAGTTCCAGGCAGGACTCTCTGATTGCCTACAAAATATATCTTTGGGATGGCTTTTAAGTTTCTCAAGTCAAGTCAAACATCACAGGGATCCTGCTATGCAAGTCAGTGATCAGTAATAATGGGGTGAATCAAACACTGTGGACAGTGGAGAAATTGAAGTTCAAAGATAGGGGAGTTGCTAATAGTGAAAGATGAGGTGAGCCACTGGTAGATTGTGCAATGAGTAAAGTGCTAAGATATTTTAGGCATTGTGATGTTGTTATGGTTTCAGGAGCCTGGAGCAAAATTGTGATAATATCTTGGAGCTACACATCACTGAGCATAAATAGCACAGCATGGGTGGAACTATGCCGCACTAGTCCAGTCTAGATGCAATCATACTGCACTCACTCTGGAAGATTCAAATGAGCATGTGGGCATGAACTCACAAGACAATACTTAAGACAATTCCTCACTTAATATAACTATAAAATCAGAGTGTGGTGTCTCTATGATTACTATGTATACAAGTATTTGCTATCCATGTATAATAAACATAGTTACTTTGAAGTCAATGCCTGAAGACAGTCTTAACCTTGTCTTCTCCTCTCAGCTTGTCATAATGTGGCATCAAACCACATTATAAAAGCAGTGGAAACACTCCTGTTGCTTCTGACCAGCAAGCATTAGAAAGGTCACAGGTTTGTTTTAAAGTGTTTCTGTGAGGCTAAAGAAATATGCATTTTTCATTACATCAAGCCTTGAATTCCACAGTCATGACTGAACTATCTGGAAAAGCTGAAATTTTGTTAAAAGTGACATAGTGAATCAGATGTGACAATGTAAACTATTTCTCTGGAGGAACAGAGAAGTTAACATTTTGGGTATCACCCTTCTTCAGAACTGGTGTTGTGAGTATGGAACATTGAAGCTGAGTCTAAATTCTGAGGGTTTAAAAAGTACCTATAGGCATTGAGGGGTGAGATGGTGGTGAAGACAGGAGCTGAGGAAGGTCACATGGATGTAGTAGCAGGTTTGTTTCATGGTGTGGTTGAAGGGCTGAAGAGGTCATAGCAGTGTGGCGCTGAGAAAGGGAATCACTGAGTTCATGCCTGAGGGAGGCAGAGAACTTCTTCAAAAAGGGCATCCTTTGAAGAGACAAAAGTCTTTTATTTTTCTTTTAATTCATTCATGAGATGAGAGCGTCACTGGCTAGGCAGCATTTATTGTCCATCTCTAATTGCCCAGAGGGCAGTTAAGAGTCAACCACATTTCTGAGGGCCCGGGGTTACATGTCGGCCAGACAAGGTAAAGATGGCAGTTTCTTTCCCTAATGGACTTTGGTGATCCAGATTGGTTTTTCCCAACAATGGACAATGGATTTGTGGTCTTCTTTAGATCCTTAATTCCAGGTATTTTATTGAATTCAAATTCCACCATCTGCTGTGGCAGGATTTGAACCTGAGTCCCAGAACGCTATCTGGGTCTCTGGATTAACAGTCCAGCAATAATACCATTAGGCTATTATTCCCCCCCCACCCCGAGAAAGGATAATAACCAAAACATTGACTTCTCCTTCCTCTAGATGCTGCCTGGCTTGCAGTGTTCTCCCAGCCTCCTGTTTGTCTACCCTGAATACCAGCATCTGCAGTTTTTTTTGTCTCTAAACTATTTATCAGTCGATTTTGTGAATGCCATGAAATTGTGCTGTGTAAATATCAAACAGTTGATTGGATGACATAAAAGTGGTAAACAGTGACTCAAAGTTCATTAAAGGCTAGAGATAAGCTATTTTTCAAGAAGACGCAAGGAAGTTCAAATGAGTTAATTGATCAAAACAACATAGAAAGCATAATACATCTGTAATGTTCCTCTGTGGTCATCCTGATCATTTTCGGAAGGCTGGATAGTGTTAAAGTCATCGAACGAACAGCTTCTTTGTGCAGAAAGAATAGTAAAAGCAATGTGGCACACAACAAAAATATAGCTAGCTCGGGGAAAAGGCTGACGAGAGGTTAAATCAGAGCATACTGATCTTCAGACAAGTCTGTGTAAAAGGGTTCACTTGTAATTGCAAGCATTTTATAAGAAGATTTTTGCATTTTTTTTCATAGTGGTCTTTGCTTTACAAAAAGAACATTGAGTATATTGTTAGAATTTCCTTGGGTTTCTAACACTTAGAGTAATCCCTATGGACCAGAGAAAGTCAGAGTAGATGCTTTCATACGATTGCTGCCTTTTGCAGCCTTGTGGCAAGATAAGCCACTGTAAAGTATTCCTTAAATAAACATTATGTTTTCTTAAACTCAATAGTCTTTGTAAATATTCTTTAGCAGCAAAATAAATGAGATCAAGAGCATTAGAGAGTTTATTTCTTTTTAGTCATTGATCTTTCTGCCATTGAACACAGTTTCCATTATTTCCTCTCTAGAAAACAAAAGCTTCATGATTTGACCATCTTTTCTTCTCAAATTTCTCTTTTCTATGGAGGACAACCCAACTGTGTCCTTGTAGGTGAGGTCCCATGTCCAGCATTTCATTCCAGTAAATCTTGGTATCCCCTTTAACAGCTTAGCATCCTGTCTAAGTGGTGGTACCCAGATACCCGATTGAGACCTAACATATATTTTACAAAAGTTTGACATAACATTTTTTACTTGGCAGATTTTTATAAAATCAATGATCCTTTATGTTTCTCAAGCTTCTCAACTTATCCAGGCACTTTCAGTGATTTGTACATTCATACCCATTTCCTACACTCCTTTAAAATTTGCACCATTTAGCAATTTGTTTATATTCTCTTTGTTAATTTATAATTAGAATCATGTATTATTAAATAGAAAATAACTGTTGCAATTAACTTCAATGTCTGTTGATGAATATGTTCTGTAGTTTGGCTATTCGTTGGTGTCTGGGCTTAATCTGCTTTTTCTCTGAATGTTTTATTTCCCAATAGATTTTTGCAAGATTCATTACTTAGTCTCAATGTTGGCCAACAGAGACACTGCAGGATTCATAAGCCTGAAAAATGTTGAGCTGAAGCAGCACTATGCAAACCTTGGCAAGGTATCATGATTTGGGCATATGGATCAATCTCCAGAACACTAAAAGTATTTTGCTGTCTTAAAGCTGTGCTTTTTTTCTTTTCATTCAAGTGTTTGGATAAATAAACTGGGCCAAATTCAGGATAATGGGCTCTTCCATGTGTTCTTAAGGTGCACCAACCAATCTGCCATCTTTAGCTCAGTGGGTAATGTTTGTGCTTTTGAATTGGAAGGTCTTTGAGTTTGGAGATGGGTACGTTTAAAAGAAATTAGGCTGATACTCCAATTAAGCAGTTCTGTTTATTGGCTTGATGTGAGCCTGCTCTTGCAAATATTGCAAGGCGCTGTTTTGAAGAGCAGGGGAGTTACTACCAGTGTCCCGAGCAATATTGATTCTCAATCAACACCACTAAGATTCTATTTTAGTATGGCCACATTGTTGAAGTGGGATCTTGTGTACAAATTTGCTGTCATGTCGCCTCTTACGAAAAGATAAAGATACATTATGAAAGGTGGCACATCAATGTAACTCTTCCTACACCAAAGAGATCATTTTTGGGACATGTACTGCATGAAAATTTGTTTCAAGACAGCTAACAATACTGGTTATAATTTGCTAATCATTCCCACAGCGAGACCCTGCTTCAAATGCTGCTGATAGTGGAACACTTGTCCAAGGTAAACCTGCATACCGCCATACTCCAAACGTTGGATTTTGAGTTGTGTTCCCAAACTTTGAAACCTCCAGCACTGAAGTCAATTTATCTGGCTCATCTTTACCAGTCACTTTTTTAAGTATTTGAAACTCTCATTAGCTCATCTCAGATACTCAATAAGACCAGCTCATTATTCTTGACCTTTCATTAAAATTGGATTATCATCTTTATTATACTGCAATCTCCAAAGACTGCTGTGGAAGACAAACAATTACTGCACACATTCATCCTGGTGGGGTTCAATCAATGGCTGGAACGGTAAAAGCATCACTCCTCCTTATTTGTATTCTATCAGCGCAGTGTTAGCTTTTCTACCATTTTTTTCCAGTGGCCCTACAATGACACAATAACGGTCAAATCCGTTTCCTGATTAGTGCAGGACTATTCTATTCAACACACACTTTGCATTTTGGTCCTTGTTTCTGAGTTAATTATGTTACATAATCCACCCAGTGAAGCAGGTGAGAACTGGATGTCAGGTTCAAATACAAGTATGAAAATAATTTGAAAACTGAATTGCAAATGTGCATTAAGATAAGACAACATGGTCTGAGACCACAATATTAATTATAATTTTCACTCTTATCATAGATTAAAATATTTCTATTCAACCAACATCAAAGACTTCTGCATGTTACTGAACATTAGAATTGAGAAAGGCTACTGGTGAAATGGCAGTACCCAGGATAGTGATCCTTGTTTTTCCGTAGTTATTTATTGTTGATTTTATAACACAGAGTAACTTGGAAAGAATGTACATTGATGTTTTTGGAAGTTTCTCTTGTGTCTGCTGGGCTGTGTATTTCTGCCTGCTTGGGTGGAATTTAATGTAGGAGACAGAGATCATGCATGCTGGTTGGAAGCTGCCAAGAACCCAGCATCACCTTTTTTTCAAAAAGGTCTGCCAAATTAAGTGCCATGACATCAGGCACTCAACTAAATTGAAGCAGATCAAGGATCTGTGAAGTAGAAAGTTGATCAGAGGCCAGCAGCTCTTCATTGCTGGGGAGGAGGTGGTTGCTGCTAGCAATGCTGTGAGGCCTGCGGTTACAAGGAGATCCAGGCCAGAGATGCATGATGGCAGGAAGGAGTTCAGGACAGCATTTGCAAGGGGAAGAGTGGGCCAGCAGAAAGGTGGAGGAGGCTGAGCTTCAGTGGGATTCATCTTCTCATTGTTTAGACCTCTCAATCAGTCATTGAGTTCCTGATGCATGTACTGGAAGGAGATGGGGGAATAGTGATACTGTCACGAGGCCAGCAATCCAGGCTCACACACTGGTCAAAGAGGCTCAATTTCCACCAGGGCAGGGGTGGAATTTAAAGTCAATTCATGTTTAAAATAAAATCTGAATTATAAGAAATTGTCAGAGACATGACCAAGAAACCATTGCTAATTGTGATGAAAACCCATTGGATTCCCAAATATCTTTTCGTGAAGGAAATCTACTGTTTTTCGCTTTTCTGGAGTATGTGTGGCTCCAGACCGATGGCAATATTTGGTTTGATTTGATTTGTTTTATTGCTGTCACATGCACCTAAGTGCAGTGAAAAATTGTGTTTGGTGAGCAGTTCAGGTAGATTGCAGTCAGCAAGAACAGACAGACAGAAAGAGAGCAAAGTGTGAAGCTGGATGAACACAGCAGGCCAAGCAGCATCTCAGGAGCACAAAAGCTGACGTTTCGGGCCTAGACCCTTCATCAGAGAGGGGGATGGGAAGAGGGTTCTGGAATAAATAGGGAGAGAGGGGGAGGCGGACCGAAGATGAAGAGAAAAGAAGATAGGTGGAGAGGAGAATATAGGTGGGGAGGTAGGGAGGGGATAGGTCAGGCCAGGGAAGACGGACAGGTCAAGAAGGTGGGATGAGGTTAGTAGGTAGGAAATGGAGGTGCGGCTTGAGGTAGGAGGAAGGGATGGGCGAGAGGAATACCATCCACGCCCTCCACCTCCTCAAGAACTTCCAATTCCCTGGCCCCCAACACCTCAATTTCACCATGGACGTCCAGTCCCTATACACCTGTATTCCTCATGCAGATGACCTCAAGGCCCTCCGCTTCTTCCTGTCCTGCAGGCCCGACCAGTCCCCCTCCACTGACACCCTCATCTGCCAAGCTGAAATCGTCCTTACCTTCAACAACTTCTCTTTCGATTCCTCCCACTTCCTACAGACTAAGGGGGTTGCCATGGGTACCCGCATGGGCCCAAGCTATGCCTGCCTCTTTGTAGGTTGTGTGGAACAGTCCCTCTTCCGCACCTACACAGGCCCCAAACCCCACCTCTTCCTCTGTTACATTGATGACTGTATTGGCGCCGCCTCTTGCTCCCCAGAGGAGCTTGAACAGTTCATTCACTTCACCAACACATTCCACCCCAATGTCAAGTTCACCTGGGCCATCTCCAACACATCCCTCACCTTCCTGGACCTCTCAGTCTCCATCTCAGGTAAACAGCTAGAAACTGATGTTCATTTCAAGCCCACCGACTTCCACAGCTACCTAGAATATACCTCCTCCCACCCACCCTCCTGCAAAAATTCCATCCCCTATTCCCAATTCCTCCGCCGCCGCCACATCTGCTCCCAGGATGAGGCATTCCACTCCCGCACATCCCAGATGTCCACGTTCTTCAAGGACCGCAATTTTCCCCCTGCAGTGGTCGAGAACGCCCTTGACCGCGTCTCCCGCATTTCCCGCAACACATCCCTCACACCCCACCCCCGCCACAACCGCCCCAAGAAGATCCCTCTCATTCTCACACACCACCCCACCAACCTCCGGATACAACGCATCATCCTCCGACACTTCCGCCATCTACAATCCAACCCCACCACCCAAGACATTTTTCCATCCCCACCCTTGTCGGCTTTCCGGAGAGACCACTCTCTCCGTGACTCCCTTGTTAGCTCCACACTCCCCTCCAACCCCACCACACCCGGCACCTTCCCCTGCAACCGCAGGAAGTGCTACAGTTACCCCCACACCTCCTCCCTCACCCCCATTCCAGGCCCCAAGATGACTTTCCATATTAATCAGATGTTCACCTGCACATCTGCCAATGTGGTATATTGTATCCATTGCACCCGGTGTGGCTTCGTCTACATTGGGGAAACCAAACGGAGGCTTGGGGACCGCTTTGCAGAACACCTCCGCTTGGTTCGCAATAAACAACTGCACCTCCCAGTCACGAACCATTTCAACTCCCCCTCCCATTCCTCAGATGACATGTCCATCATGGGTCCCCTGCAGTGCCACAATCATGCCACCCAAAGGTTGCAGGAACAGCAACTCATATTCCGCTTGGGAACCCTGCAGCCCAATGGTATCAATGTGGACTTCACAAGCTTCAAAATCTCCCCTTCCCCCACCGCATTCCAAAACCAACCCAGCTCGTCCCCTCCCCCCACTGCATCCCAAAGCCAGCACAGCCTATCTCTGCCTCCCTAACCCGTTCTTCCTCTCACTCATCCCTTCCTCCCACCTCAAGCCGCACCTCCATTTCCTACCTACTAACCTCATCCCACCTCCTTGACCTGTCCGTCTTCCCTGGACTGACCTATCCCCTCCCTACCTCCCCACCTGTACTCTCCTCTCCACCTATCTTCTTTTCTCTCCATCTTCGGTCCGACTCCCCCGCTCTCCCTATTTATTCCAGAACCCTCTCCCCATTCCCCTCTCTGATGAAGGGTCTAGGCCCGAAACATCAGCTTTTGTGCTCCTGAGATGCTGCTTGGCCTGCTGTGTTCATCCAGCTCCACACTTTGTTATCTTGGATTCTCCAGCATCTGCAGTTCCCATTATCCCTCACAGACAGACAGAAGGTGCTTTTACCGCTGCACAGGAGGTGCATAAAACAAGATCAACATTAGATTTGAAATTAGAGAGGTCCACTCAGAAGTCTAATAACAGCTGGGAAGAAGCTGTTCTTGAACCTGTTGGTGTGTGTATTCAAACTTCTGTATTTTCTACCTGACGGAAGAGATTGGAAGAGGGTTTTGCTAGGGTGGGATTAGTCTTTGATGGTGTTGGCAGCCTTTCCACAGCATTGAGAAGGGTAACTGCCTGTCACTTAAATCCCCTCTGCAATATGCTAGCAATTACCAATCAGCTATAGAGCCATACAGAACAGATGTATCAAAGTCTTACAAAAAAGCCCTGGGCGACTGTCTGTGTGGAGTTTGTACATTCTCCCTGTACCTGTGTGGGTTTCCACTGGGTGCTCTGGCTTTCCCCCACAGTCCAAAGATGTGCAGGCTAATTAGATTGACTATGCTAAGGAAAATATTCTGCCTGGAAGTCAGTGGTGAGTAGTGTTCCACAGGGCTCTGTCCTTGGGCCTCTACTGTTTGTAATTTTTGTTAATGACTTGGATGAGGGGATTGAAGGATGGGTCAGCAAGTTTGCAGACGACACGAAGTTTGGAGGTGTCGTTGACAGTATAGAGGGCTGTTGTCGGCTGCAGCGGGACATTGACAGGATGCAGAGATAGGCTGAGAGGTGGCAGATGGAGTTCAACCTGGATAAATGCGAGGTGATGCATTTTGGAGGGTCGAATTTGAACGCTGAGTACAGGATTAAGGATAGGATTCTTGGCAGTGTGGAGGAACAGAGGGATCTTGGTGTGCAGATACATAGATCCCTTAAAGTGGCCACCCAAGTGGACAGGGTTGTTAAGAAAGCATATGGTGTTTTGGCTTTCATTAACAGGGGGATTGAGTTTAAGAGTCGTGAGATCTTGTTGCAGCTCTATAAAACTTTGGTTAGACCGCACTTGGAATACTGCCTCCACTTCTGGTCGCCCTATTATAGGAAAGATGTGGATGCTTTGGAAAGGGTTCAGAGGAGGTTTACCAGGATGCTGCCTGGACTGGAGGGCTTATCTTATGAAGAGAGGTTGACTGAGCTCGGACACTTTTCATTGGAGAAAAGGAGGAGGAGAGGGGACCTAATTGAGGTATACAAGATAATGAGAGGCATAGATAGAGTTGATAGCCAGAGACTATTTCCCAGGGCAGAAAAGGCTAACACGAGGGGTCATAGTTTTAAGCTGGTTGGAGGAAAGTATAGAGGGAATGTCAGAGGCGGGTTCTTTACACAGAGAGTTGTGAGAGCATGGAATGCGTTGCCAGCAGCAGTTGTGGAAGCAAGGTCATTGGGGACATTTAAGAGACTGCTGGACATGCATATTGTCACAGAAATTTGAGGGTGCATACATGAGGATCAATGGTCGGCACAACATCGTGGGCTGAAGGGCCTGTTCTGTGCTGTACTGTTCTATGTTCTATGTTCTAAAATTGCTCATAGTGTCCAAGGATGTGTGGATTACTGATGGAAAAAATGCAGTGATAAGATTGGGGGTTGGCGTGTTGGTGAATCTGGGTAGGATGCTTTCCAGAGAGTTGTTGTAGATTTGTTGGGCCAAATGGCCTGTTTCCACTCTGTAGGGATTCTGTTCTTATTGATTATCATCAAGCAATTAATCCTAAACCAATGTAAAATGCAGAAGGGCATGCAAGAATCAGAATCAAGGAGACCTAAAATTGAGATGTCAACACGGTGAAACTCAACATTGAACTAGCTGTATGCTGAACAGAAGAAGCAGTTTGCAATGGGTAAGCCATATCATAACTAACAGGTCATATCTGAGCTCTGCATTCCTGTCACATCCAGACCTGAATGCTTCCAGCTCGCCATAGTCCATGACAGAAATTCAGTTGTTTTAACTTCCTCCAGAGGTAGCTACGGGTATCTTCCTGGACTTCCATGGAGCTGGGCTGAGAGGTGGCAAATAGAGTTTAATGCAGACAAGCGTGAGGTGATGCACTTTGGTAGGAGTAACCTGAATGCAAAGTACAGGGCTAATGGTAAGATTCTTAGTAGTGTAGATGAGCAGAGAGATCTCGGTGTCCATGTACACAGATCCTTGAAAGTTGCCACCCAGGTTGACAGGGCTGTTAAGAAGGCATACAGTGTTTTAGCTTTCATTAATAGAGGGATCGAGTTCCGGAACCAAGAGGTTATGGTGAAGCTGTACAAAACTCTGGTGCGGCCGCACTTGGAGTATTGTGTACAGTTCTGGTCACCACATTACAAGAGGGATGTGGAAGCTTTGGAAAAGGTGCAGAGGAGATTTACTAGGATGCTGCCTGGTATGGAGGAAAGGTCTTATGAGGAAAGGCTGAGGGACTTGAGGCTGTTTTCATTCGAGAGAAGAAGGTTGAGAGGTGCATTAATTGAAACATATAAAATAATCAGAGGGTTAGATAGGGTGGATAGGGAGAGCCTTTTTCCAAGGATGGTGATGGCTAGCACGAGGGGGCATATCTTTAAATTGACGGGTGAAAGATATAGGACAGATGTCAGAGGTGGTTTCTTTACTCAGAGAGCAGTAAGGGAATGGAATGCTTTGCCTGCAACGGTAGTAGATTCGCCAACTTTAGGTACATTTAAGTCGTCATTGGATAAGCATATGGACATACATGGAATAGTATAGGTTATATGGGCTTGAGATCGGTATGACAGGTCGGCACAACATCGAGGGCCAAAGGGCCTGTACTGTGCTGTAATATTCTATGAATGGGGAGATGTTCCTCTTGAAAAAAAAAATCTGGAGATGAGGTATCTTTCAAATAAGATGCTACCAGGTTGTGAGGACAAGCACAGCAAATGTCAAAATTGCCAGCAATGAAGTGATGTATTTGAGCCCAGGTTTGGGGTCAGGGTATTGGTCGATGTCTTTTTCGGATAAAGTGTTTCCTAACCTTCTGCCAGCCACAAAAATATGCCAATTTAGATTCCCAAGTGTGGATGCGTGAAGATGATATGGAAGTTGTGAACAAAGATCTGGAAAAAGATGTGCAGACAATCAGGAAAAGAAAGAGTAATAAATGTTCACATTGCAATGCATGATATTTTACATCAATCTCTGTTAGGATATTGATTTAGCTTTTAAGCTTCATTATCGCAATTGCTTTTCCTCTTGTGTGAGAGATAGGTTTCAGTCCAATTAACTTCCTGTCTAGATTTATTTTTCAATATCCAAGAAGGTGAAGGGAAAGCAAAAATAAAATCAGCTAACACCAAGATTTTTATTACATTGGTACAAAAAATGAATCTGGGCTTGTAATTTTGCAGATATTTTGTAACATATTAGATTTGTTGGCACTGAATTCTGGTGCACAAGTTGAGTAGCTGCAAAAAAATTTCCCTTCGTTCATGCTGTGTACCTATGGATTTTAAAGCTCTGATTTGTATTATTTTGCCAACATGAAGCCTGGGCCATTTTAATTCTCATGCCACATTCTCATTCAGCATAATAGGGGTTTGAAATGTGGATTTAAGTGTCAAGGTTGAGTTGCTCATCTGTGTATTTCCAGAAAGTGCATTGCACATTACCATGTACGTTTATATCTTAGCAAGAAATAGCACAAAAGGAAATTTCACAGTATTGTTACGTGTTAAGAACTCCAACTTACAGAAAATTAAACCAAAGGAAAAAAACTCCATGCTGATATAATGATACCGCATCTGGGATCATGATCCTTAATTAGAGAGACGCTGCACACGTCATTATAAATTGTCATGGAGCCCTTAGTCCAGCAGCGGGATTATTTTCTATTATTGCAAGATTTTCCTGGGGCTAACAGATGCCTGTGTGTACACTCTCAAGTGAAGTGCTCCCTGTTTCTAAGGCAACTCTCGTCCCTGTTTGTACAACACTGAATTTCAACACTTGAGAACAGAAAAACAAGAAATTTCTCTCAAGCACATTGTGAATGGAAATATAAATGAACACAAGATCCAAGGTCAGCCATCGGCTATTGGTAGCTTGGCACTGTGGATAAAGCTATTGGCAGAGGAAATCAAATACAAAAAGGGTCTAATTTTCCAGACAACATTATCTGAAGTAAAAGTGAGGTCTTGCTACCAACATATCACTACCACAGAATCGCTGCATAAATGTGAACTGTCATGGAATACAAGAAAGTCCTATCCTTAAGAATCTTCTTTAATAATTTCCCACCCACCTATTCCAGGCTCATCATTTTATAATTTCTTGGATTATCCCTGTTGCCTTTCTTAAAGAAAGGAACAACATTTGCTATTTGCCGGTCTTCTGGGATCTTGACTGTGGATAAAGAAGCTTCAAAGATCTTTGCTAAAACCTTAGCAACCTCCAGCCTTGTCTCCCTCATTATCCTGGGATAGATCCCACCAGGTCCTGGGGACTCTTCTACCTTAACATTTTTCATGAGAGTCAACATCTCCTCCTTATTAATATCAACATGCCCGAAAAATATCAACATTTCCCTCCCTAAATTTACCAGCATCCATATCCTTCTCCTTGGTGAATATCCACATGAGGTTCTCATTAAGGACCTTATCCACCTACTCTGACTCCACATAAAAATTCCCTTCTATGTCCTTGAGTGGGCCAACTGTTTGCCAAGCCATCCTCTTGCTCCAATATATGTATAAAATATCTATTTCCTTGTTGAAGTTCATTCCTGCTTCCTTTATATTCCTCAAGGCCTTTGGCTGTTTTCGGTTTCTTAAATCTTACAAATGCTTCCTTTTTCTTTTTACCTAAATTTTTGTTCCCTTTGTTATCCAGTGATCCTGAATCTTGCCGTCCTTATCTTTCATCCTCACTGGAACATGTCGGTTCTGAGCTCTGATCAAAATACTCTCAAATGTCTCCTGTTGATTTACCTCCTGAAGGAGGGTCTTGACCTGAAACGTCAACTTTCCTGCTCCTCTGATGCTGCCTGATCCGTTGTGCCCCTCCAGCTCCGCATTGTGTTATCTCTACCTTCAAACAGCTGTCTTCAATCTACTTTCTCCTATTCCTGTCTAATGCTTTTGTACTTAACCATTCCCCAATTTAGCAAATTCACCCAAGATCCAGTCTTACCCTTATCCATAACTATTTTATATCTTATGAAATTATCATCACTGTTACAAAATGCCTCCCTGCTGAAACTTCAATCACCCGGCCAGGTTTATTCCCCAATATAAGGTCTAGTATGGCTCCTTCCCTGGTTGGAATATCTATATTGACTGTTTTAAGAATCCTTCCTGGATGCACTGAACATATTCTGCTCCATTTATGCCCGAGATTAAGGGAGCCCCAGTCAACATTGGGGAAGTTAAAATCACCCTTGACAACAACTCTGCTGTGTTTACATCTTTCCATGATCTTCCTACATATCTGTTCCTCTATCTCTTCCTGGATATTGACAGGTCTTTAGTATAACCCCATCATAGTGATTGCAGAGTTCAACCGACATGGCCTTGCTCAATGAGCCCTCCAATGTGTCCTCTGAGTACAATTGTGACATTCTCCTTAATCAGTAAAATTGCTCCCTCACCCCTTTTAAATCCTTCTCTATCGTGTCTGAAACATCTAAACCGTGGAACATTCAGTAGCCGGCCCTGCCCTTCTTGCCCTTCTATTGACCTGTTTGTTGTAAGATACCATGGCAAAAGCATAAGTGTCCTTTTTCTGAAGAGTTACTGATACAGAGATTCAATGAGTTGAATTGATCATTGCACGGATGCCTATGAAAGCCTTTAGGAAGGACATTTGAGCAAAAGAAAAGTCATACCTGTTGCAATTAGAAGTCATAGTAGACTTGAAATGGTAACTCTGTTTCATTCACAGAAGCTGCCAGACCTACTGAGTTTCTCCAGCACTATCTTTTTTTAAAATTCAAATCTCCAGCATCTGCAGTTCTTTGTTTAAAATTGATCAGACTATTGATGTAATACTTGAGGATGGACAGGAGTATGAATCCATGCTGACAGGCCAATAAAAAAAACATGCCGTGGATGTAGCCAAAACAAATGCTACAGTCTGCAAAGTGTATTCATTCAATAAAATGTGCAATAGAAATGATTTGTGGCAGTAGCCGAGAAACTGTCCAGCTTTTCTCGATATCTCAAAATCATATGACACCATGGGGCATTGGGTATACACATACAAGAAATGTGTCCCAAAGACAAAGGCAGACTCCATAAAATAAGCACATTAATAGTCATAGAGTCATACAGCACGAAAACAGATCCTTCAGTCCAACCAGCCCGTGCTGACTAAATTGGAACTAAATTAGTTCCACTTGCCTGCATTTGGCCCATACCCCTCCAAATATTTCCTATTCATGAATTTGTCAAAATGTCTATTAAATATTGTCACTGTACGTGCATTCACCACTTTCTTTGGCAGTTCATTCCACACATAAACCACTCTCTGCATAAAAAAGCTGCCCCTCATGACCTGTTTAAATTTTTCTCCTCTCACTGTAAAAACATACCACCTAGGTTTGAATTCCCCCCACCCTTGGGAAAAGACACTTGACCATGTTTTCTATTCCCCTCTTGATTTTACAAGCCTCAATAAGGTCCCCCTCAACAGCCCATGCTCCAGTGAAAAAAATTCCTTGCCTTCCAAGTCTATTTTTATATCTCAAACCCTCCATTCCCAGCAACAATCTGGTAAATCTTTTTTTGAACCCTCTCCAGTTTAATAATTTGCTTCTGATGACAGGGCAACCAGAACTGGACACAGCATTTCAGAAGAGACCTCACCAATGTCCTTTACAACCTCATTATGGCATACCAACTCCGATACTCAAAGGTTTGAGCAATGGAGGAAAGCGTGTTAAACACCTTCTTAACTACCCCGTGATGCAGATTTCAAAGAATTATGTACCTGGACTCCTGAACAAGGAGACAATACAACACCACAAAACTGAGGGTTAAGTGTTAAGAAGATTCACAAATGCAAAAGCAATGCAATTCAAAGTCGACCAAGTGAAAGGCAAATTTCTAAAGATAATCTAACATTCCATCTTGTTCCCATGCACCATGTTAACAGTTTGATATGGTTGTAAGCTTTTACAATAATGAGAATGATATCTCCTAAAAATGAAGGGCAATACACTAAAAGCTAGGGTCAACATGGAAGGTGATGTCAACATATTATCATGAGCATCCTGAAATACATGTATTTCAGAAACGGGAGCTGCTTGGAATAGCTTATGACAGTCTATGTCATAGCATATACTGGATCACCAATGCCGTGAGTTTGCAGAATTGCACTGCAGTGCCAATACACAAGCATGGCATGGCTTTGGAAATCACTTACCAATTAGATACCAATAGTCTAGGACAGGCAAAATGCACACATCTCATTACAGTTGCAAATTCATGACATATGGGACAGAACAGACTGCATGTAACGCAATTAATTCAATCAATGATCTAGAAGGACATGACTTTGATGTGAGGTACAAGCAAGGGACCAAAATGATTACATTTGACACACTGATCGGAATACCCAACCTATACAAAGACTAAGATATTCCTAATGATCTAGACAGTCATTCTCTAAACTATGAAGTTGAAGAAGTTCTCAAGGAAGATTGATGTCTTAAACTTTGACCAGCGCCATTGTGAACAGTTATAATTGGCAATTGCCAATGATGAGTTGATAATGTATTAAAGTTTCAAATATCATTATCCAGGAGTGTCCTGACAATGTTAAAGAAGAACCCTCACAAGATTCATTCATTTCTACCATAGAGAGATGAACTTGGCATTTTATGAAAAATCATTTTCCAGGACTAACAAGTTCTAACACTAAGAACTATCACGTTCCTTGCTATCACGTACATGTTTTCCAGCGACGTCTAGTTATTTAAATTGTAATACAAAAAGCAGACAAACCCATGTACTAGCTGGGTATGAATCAAAATATTCAACACTTCATTCATCTCTGTCCAGTACTGGGAGTGCATGTGAGGTATGATAATTGTATCAACCCAGAAGACAAGAAAGCCTCTACATCTATATTATTTCCATCAACACCTTGGATGAAAGTAGTGACAGAACTATTTACAGTTCGTGGGGAATATTATATTATAATGGATTACTTCTCCAAATTTTCCATTGTTTGATGAATTCACAACATATTGAGAGCAACTACAGCTAATATCACGAGCCCAATTTTCAGTTTACTCAGGAGGCTGGATTAGGTATTGTCTGACAATGGGTTACAGTACACCACCAAAGAAAAGCCGATCCCACTACTCACTCAAATTGTTATTAGCAGAATTATGGTAGGTAATATCAAATCAATAATCATTAAGTTTCGAGCAACAAGGCAAGATTTTCATATTGCATTGCTGCACTTTCTGTACAACAGCAATAGAGAAGAGATCATTTCTAGCACAATTTATGCTCAGAAGCCAATTGTTAACGAGCTTGCCCAGCAATCAATTGTCAAATTATTTCGAGACACGGGATATGCTTTTTCAAAGACAGAGAAGAATGAGATACATGATAAGTGAGGAAGTGGAAAACTAACAAAATGACAAACTATGCAGAAATTGTGAGTAAAGAAGCAGTTACAAATGCTTGGATACCTAAAAAAGTTTTGAAAATACGCCACCAGCCGAGATCATATGAAGTTATGACTGATAACAGTGCAATATTACAAAGAAAATGAAGGCAACTTAAACCAATATGTAGCACACTAATCATACATGAGGAAGAGTGAGGAAGAACATTCCAATAATGGAGGTGATGATTGAACAGTTATGTTGAGGAACAGCAACCAGCAGCAAGACAACCAAATGTTAGTGTAGATAACAGGATTTACCTAACCAAATTTATCTCATTAGATCAGGATGAGCTATGAAGACATTGCATGGAAGTTTGAAATATTTGTCTTGTATACTTTGTTTTCCCTAGTTATATAATTATTGAATTGACAACAAGACCCTGTGGACAGTTGTGACTATCATAGAAATCCTACAGTGTGGTAGCAGGCCATTCAGCCAATCAAGTGCAGACAGACCCTCTGAAGAGCAGCCCACCCAGATCCACTCTCCTATCTGTACATTTCTGTGCATGGCTAATCCACCCAGCCTGCACTTCCCCGGACATTGTGGGTAATTTAGCATGTCCAATCCACCTAACCCACACATCTTTGGACTGCGGAAGAAAGCCAAAGCACCCAGAGGAAATCAGCACAGGCACGGGGAGACTGTGTAAACTTCACATAGACAGTCACCCGAGGGTGGAATCAAACGCAGGCCCCTGGCACTGTGAGGCAGCAGTGCTATCAACTGATCCACCGCGCTGCCATATATCAGTTTGGCATTAGATTTTAACCTTGGGAAAAAGAAGAGAATGTTGTGTTATGCCTCATGATCAGTGTGTCAGTATAGTTTTAAGAAATATACTTATGGTATCATTACTACATCATAGCATGCGATCCGAGTGTATAAAGATCACATACTCCATGTTATCTTTGATCGCTTGAAGCACAATACTACAGGAAGCATGCCATTCTGCTGCAACTTAATAGCTTAATATTATCCCAGACAAGTTTGTTTCTATGAATGTAATGTTTGTCTATCATAGTTATATCTATGGTATCCTATGGTATGTTGAATTATTCAAAAACACAATACTCATACCCAGTTTCTCATAGAGTCATCCAGCATCGAAACAGGGCCACCATGTTTACGTCAACCAACAAATACCATACTACAAAAATCCTATTGACCTAAACTTGGTCTATTGTCTAATATACCCTGGCATTTTAAGATCTTATCCAATTGCTTCTTAAATGTTATGAGAGCACTTAAAACTTGCAACAGTAAATGTAAAGGGAGATATCATAAGCATTGTTACATTGGGTGAATTGCCCTTTTGGAAGCAAACTCACACCAGCAAAGAAAGCTCCCAGCAAAGAATAAGGAAACTTAAATAGTTTTATTAAGGCATGCATCTCAAACAGAGATAACAAGGTGCAAAGCTGGATGAACACAGCAGGCCAGTCGGATCGGAGGAGCAGGAAAGCTGATGTTTTGGGTCTGAACCCTTCTTCAGAAATGGGGGAGGGGAAGGGGACTCTGAAACAAATAGAGAGATGGGGGGAGGCAGATGGAAGGTGGATAAAGGAGCAGATAGGCAGAGAGGAAACAGAAAGGTCAAGGAGGCCGGGATGGAGCCAGTAGAGTGTAGCTGAGGGGTTATGATGGGGGTTGGTCAGTCCAGGGAAAACGGACAGGCCAAGGAGGCAGCATGAGGCTGGTAGGTAGGAGGTCGGTGTGGGGTTTGGTCAGTGAGGTGGGAGGAGCGGATAGGTGGGAGAAAAGGCAGACAGATCAAGGAGGCTGGGTGAGCTGGGCGGGTTTTGGGATGAGGTTGGGGGTGGGGAGATTTTGAAGCTTGTGAAATCCACATTGAGAGCATTGGGCTGCAGGGTTCCCAAGCGAAATATGAGCTGCAGTTCCAGCAACCTTTGGGAGGCATTATTGTGGCACTGGAGGATGCCCAGGATGGACATGTCTTCCAAGGAGTGGGAGGGGGAGTTGAAGTGGTTCATGATTGGGTGGTGCAGTCGTTTGTCACGAACTGAGGGTAGGTGTTCCACAAAGCGGCCTCCAAGCCTCTGCTTGGTTTCCCCAATACAAAGGAGGCTATATTGGGAACAGCGGAACTTGGGAACCTTGCAGCCCAATGGTCTCAATGTGGAAAAAACGCTTGGGAGCCCTGCAGCCCAATAGTATCAGTGTGGGCTTCACAAGCTTCAAAATCTCCCCACCTTGACTTCATCCCAAAACCAGCCCAGCTCGCCCCGCCTCCTTGACCTGTCCATCTTTTCTCCCACCTATCTGCTCCTCTCACCTCACTGGCCAGCCCCCAACCCCACCTCCTACCTACCAGCCTCATCTCTGCCTCCTTGAACTGTCTGTCTTCCCTTGACTGACCAATCCCCTTCCTAATTCCCCAGCTACACTCACCTTTACTGGCTCCATCTCCATCTCCTTGACCTGGCTGCTTCCTCTCCACCTATCTGCTCCTTTTTCCACTTTCCATCCACCTGCCCCATCTCTCTCTATTTACTTCAGAATCCCCTTCCTGTTCCCCCATTTCTGAAGAAGGGTCCAGAGTCGAAACGTTAATTTTCCTGCTTCTCTGATACTGTTTGGCCTGCTGTGCTCATCCAGATCTACACCGTGGTATCTCAGATTCTCCAGCATCGGAGTTCCTACTATCACAAACAGAGATGCTTTCCCTCTACTTTCTGCCCAATCCCAGCATAGGTTTGTGTGAGACTTTTTTTTATTATTGAAGCAATAGTGAAATGCAGGAACTCATATGTTATGGTGCTGGCAGGTAGTATTATAGATCTTCCCAGAGTCACAACATCAGCTATGTAACAGCTATAACAGCTAATACACAGCTGCAGGCCAATGCTCAGCTACCTCCTCTGTGTTGATCTGTGGTCTCACTCCTTTCAGAGAATGTAAGCATGACAATTAATTTACAAATCTCAGAACAGAAAGTCTATATGACTGGAGGCTACAGCTAATTTACTCTCTTTCAAACATTTCATAATTTCCTGTCTTTTTGACATTAACAATGCAGCATTGGCTTGCTCCCCAACATATATTGACTTTTCCTTAAAGATCATAAGATTAGTAACTACTCTTGTTTTTCTGGTCTGGTGTAGCTTTGAAAGATTTACAGCTAAGTCACACAAATCTTCCTTTGTTGTCATATTAGTGTTCTACAAGTGGTAAGTAATGACTAAATTATTGAGGCAAAAGCAAATAAAATCTCACCAGGCATAAAGGTGTTATTGTCAAGCTGTGCAGAGGGAGTGGAAGGGCAAATCCCAATACAAAGCATTGTGAGATGACAGTGGGTATAACAGAAGCTTGCTATTCATACTAAGAGCTTATTTCTGACCTAAATTATCATTAAGACTCAGATCTCTATTTTGCAACTTTTCCCTGCCTGTATTTCTTCAATAAGAATGCATGGAGAATTGAAGGTTGGTGTTGAGTTTCAGTATACTTCCATATCCAACAGAAATCCTTACCCAAATAACCACTCAAGACATGTGAGTTAAACAGTAGGTGTTGGCAGGTCATTCAAGTGTAAGCATTTTTACAGGATTGTTTCAGCCATTATCCAGCCTCTATTTTCCAGCAATGCTTACTGCAATCAATCAGAAGCATGTATCCTGACCACTTGGTTCTTTCTTACTTCACAGTCTCTCAAAGAGATAACATTCAAGTAACAATTTCCATGTTCCTAAGGCATTGAAAATCATTTGAGTACAATCAGACTTGTTCTGTCGGAAACTAACTTCCAAGATCCTGAAATGACAGTAAGATAAACTTGCTATTAATCTATTTAATGATTGAATGATAATTATTAGGTGGAACTTTCCAACCATGGGGTATTTTACTCCATTGAAGATGTTGTTGTGGTTGTCCTCCTGGATTGTCACGTTAAGCCTCATTTTAAAATCTTTTCCTGACGACAACATCCCTGATAATGCAGCATCGCTCTGATAGTGTGAGGTTCGGGCTTCAAGCACCTTGATACAGATACAAAAGCAGGGGCCCTGGCTAAGCCAGTCTTGCCAATTGTTGCATACCACAGAAGCACAGAAGGGTTACATGCAGAAAGAGTGCAGAAAGAAGCCAATGGGCCCAATGTGTCTCCACTAGCTTTCCAGATGAGCTTGTGGCTGCATAATTTGAATGAGGTTGGCCAGGTGGCTCTCATTGAGTCTGAGTTCCCTGATTATGGCTATTAACCTGGGCCAAACAGGGAGACCTGGCTGACAGGTATAAACAAAAGTCTCGGGGATTTTCCTCACTCTAATGACTGGCTCTGAGATAGCTGGTCAAAGCCCATGTACTGTGTACACATAAATATATGGTGACTTGGTGACAGGATACCAGTCTCTGTGCAGTTATTTCAGTGGCTTAGTGCCATTCTCATGCTCTTTGCACATGCCCTTCTGTATTGTTTCTGTTCAAGTAATACTCTGATACCTCTTGAATGATTCAATTTCACCTGTCTCCACTACACTTTCAGCCAATTATTCAAGATCTGAACTCCTTGTGTGGAAATATTTTTCATACAATCCGGTGTTTTGTCTCCTGGGTGCCATGGTCAAGGGTCTCACAGAGTAACTGTAGAATACGCTGCATTCAGAATGGAGACAGCCAGAAATCATGATCCATACTGATACCGATGATGTAGGCAGAAAGAGGGGAATGAGGTCCAGCAATCAACAAAGAATAGAAATAACATGCAGGACTGAAACAGCAGTGTACTCAGAAATATTCACAGTGCCAAACCAAATGAGTACAATTCTAGAAGTATAGTTTGGAAAGATGTTGTAACAGGAAGGAATTTAGATTCCTGATGTGGAGGTGCTGGTGTCAGACTGGGTTGGACAAAGTGAAAAATCACACGACACCAGGTAATAGTCCAACAGATTTAATTGAGTACACTAGCTTTTGGAGACTTCCTACACCTGAGGAAGGAGCAATGCTCTGTGAGCTGGTGTGTTCAAATAAACCTGTGGGACCATTACCTGGAATTGTGTGATTTTTAATCTTAGATTTCCGAGACAGTCAGACTGCCTGTCAAAGAGATGGCAGTTGCACAAGGCAGACAGGTTGCACCTGAATAGGACTGGGATTGGATTCTTTGTGAAGGCTTTTGCTAGTGCTTTTCGGGGGATTTCAGGCTAAATCAGCAGGCAAGGGAATTGTGACAGAATGGTAAGGAAGAGTACCAGAGTTCACAATATAAGTTAAAATTAGATAGCCTTGGCACAGAAAAAAATTGAGTCATTAGGCGAAGGCTGAGGTAGCGAGAAAATAATGAACTCTAAATCAGGGATAGTATGCATGTATGTAAATGCACAGAATACAACAAGTAAGGTTGGTAGTTACAGGCAAAGACTGCAATGTAGAAACATGACATTGTGATGATAACAGAGACCTAGCTCAATGCAGGGCAGAACAGGGTGTAAAATATGCCTATGTACAATGTTTTCAGATAATATAGGAAAGGAAGGAAAGAGGAGTAGCAGCACAATTAATTAAGAAGAGCACTATGGTGCTGAAGGAACAGGACATCCCAGAGGATTCCAGGACAGATTCAATTTGATTTGAGCTGAGAAACAAAAGGATGCAATTACATCACTTGGTGTACTCTGAGGACCAGCAACTACTGGAAGGAATGTCGAGGAACAAATCTGCGGGTAAATTACAGAGTGATTACATTCTAGAGTAGTTGTAGTGTGTGACTTTAATGACTCAAATATAGACTTGGACAGTAAAAGATCAAAGTCATCATAGTCTTACAAGAGCATATGGCTGCTTTCTCACTAGAGAGTGAGATGTCTGGTGGCAGTTTAATTTGATGGCCACCACGCATCAGGCAAGAGAAAAGGAGTGCCCTTCATGATAATATTGGCCAATGCAGGAACTGAGCTTACATGAAAACCAACCGCACAGCCAACTGAGCAAGCTGACCTCCTAGTTTGTGCTCACAAAACTTCTATAGGGGAATACATCCAATCCAGCAAGAAAGGATGTCTTCCTGGGCATTGTTCTTGGAAACGATGGGGATTAAATCTATCAAGTAAACAGGGGAATATTTAAGAGACAGTGATCATTGTAATAAGAGGTTTAGAATGATGATAGTAAAGGACAATAGGTAATCCAGGGACTATTAACCAAGGGAGAATGATTTTAATGGAGAAAGAACAGAGCTGGGTTGATTAGACTGAAGCAAAAGGTTAGAGGGAGAAACCATAGCCATATAATGGGCTACCTACAAAATGAAATGTTTCAGGTATAGTCAAGGTATTTTTCCTCATAAAGAAAGGTAGAGCAAGTAATTCCAGAACTCTCGGATGAAAAATAAAGTCAATCCAAAACACTTTGTTGATTTACGATTAATTAATTTGACAAAGGACCGAGTCATGACTGAAATACTCCTTTAAATTAAGCTACACTAACCAATGACTTGATGAAATTAGGCAGCAATTTAAAGAAGAATAATGTTTCACTTCCAGCTCAGTTGTAATATTGGTTAAATGCAAACTGAAATCCTTTACACACAGTTTATTTTCAGCTGTGCACTATCTCCAGTGAAAGAATAACTGGTGCAATCGCTGCTCAAGTTCACTCTGGCCTTTTTGATTGACACTGGCAGCCTGATACAAAATCAGAACTAGTTCAATAGTTCCCAGAGTTATTTTCACAATGATCTTGTCCACAATGAGAATGAAGAGGCTTTGTAAATAAATCAGTGAAAAGCATTGCAGAAATGAAGATCCTTATTCCAACTTCAATCTGGCAAATGACTCCACACCTGAGCTACCTACAATATTAGAATTCTAGACCTGTGTGATCTTTATGTGTTGAGATTCTTGTTTGAATATTCAAATACAAATAAATAGACAAATGCCCACAGAGGCTCTCTTATGCCCTAATGCATTAATGTCATTTCAGAAAAAAAGTATAGTTTCTACCTTTGCTTTCCCTGTGAATGAGCTTTGGAATTAAAGTTACATTTCCATTAATTCCAAACAATACCATTTAATCAACGTGCAATCTATTTTATTTTGTGTCAAATGCATACAGATTTTCTCGTGATGAAACATCACACTGTGTACAGCAATGAGTGTTTTCCAAACTGAATTCAAATAGAAAGCCTTCCTTATGGCGTGATGTCTCAGTGGTCAGCACTGCTGTCTTACACCACCAGGGACCTGGATGGATTCCGTCCTCAGGAGATGGCGTGGAGTTTGCATGTTTTGTACAGGTTTCCTCTGGGTACTCTGGTTTCCTCTCACATTCCAAAAATGTTCAAGTTAGGTGTATTAGTAATGGGAAATACAGGGATTGGGTGGGATGCTCTTTGGAACATGCTGAAGATACTTTTCCATTTGAGGGAAAAACGTGTTTCACCCTCCCTTTGAGCTGCAAAAAAATTATCACAAACTGCTAAGGGCTACAAATCACTGGATCTTATGAGTGGTCAAGGTTGATAATTATTATTATAAAGTTGCCCCGCTCAGTCTAGAGATGGTTCCTTCGCCAGCCCTTCCTCTGCACTATGGAGGTGTAAATGTCTACTGAGGCTCAGGTGGTAGAACTGTTCCCTTTGAGTTACAGGTTTTTTACTATAGTCATTTTTGTCAAGTTCATTCTGAACAATTCAGTTGTGCATAACTCTATGCTCAATGTACTGTTTCCATGGATACACACTATGGCAAACTTCAACTGTGGCTAGACGACCAGCAAATCAGTGAAGGATATTCTTTGACCTGCCTGAAACTTGTTTGCTTTCTGATGCAAACAGTTAAACCAGACCAAGAATTGCAGACTGGCATTTTCTAAGGCTCAGAAATATGTACTGAGAGATGTTTTAAAACCTGGGATAGGTTCCACAGATTTACAAGAAAGAAAGGTCACTGTCTAAGTCTTTTAGCTATAGTATGCGAAGGGGCTGGAAACTATAGAACTCCAAGGTATAGATAGTCCAGAAAAGACTCCTATGAATGCTTGGCAAGGCAAGCACATTGTGAAATCAAATGAATTGAAAATTAGTAAAGTAGCTCAGACTGGGATGGAGAAAAGCTTTTTTTGTACCTTTCTTTCTCTCTAAACGTATCTCTCAGTGCCTTCGCAAATGTGTTCTGAAAAAAATGTCTCACAGCCTGACCTATCACAGACAAGCTACAATGGCTGTTGTGTTAACATTACTGAATCAACATCCACTAAAGCAAAGCTAATTATGCTGGAATTCAATATGTGGCCATCCAGTTTTCTATTTTCTCAGAAGTTTTGAATTATTACATCTTTAAAAGGAGCCATTGTGTTTTCCAAGGATTGATCAAATCTTTAATATAATAATTAATCCTTAATAATCCTTCCTGTGTGACCAATACTGAGGTAACACATCAGTCTATTTTTTTTTGGACGGCAATGAGATATTAAGAGCAGTCATAGATTTATGGAAACCATGTTCAAAGAAGCTGTGTCCATATTAAAAAGTCAACCGACCTTCTTAACAAATTGTAAAACAAGATAATTACACAGACTTGACACTTGTCAATTTGGCCAAATTTTTAATCTCTCTGTTATTTCATAGCTTTATCTCTGGTTCTAAAGCCTGTCATGTGTCATTTTACCTATCACTTTATGGTGATCGAGGTCCACCACGTTATATGCTTTATCCTCATCAACTCTTTGTATTATCTCATAAAACAACTCATTTTGTCAAAAGAAAACTCACCACTAGCTAAGTGATGCCCCTGAAAATGTACCATTTATCTGCAGATATTAGGCTTTCGCTACAATGGAATTGCTGAAGACATTACTCATGAAATGAAAACTTTTTATTGGTGCTGCAGTTAAACATTAAGTCCATATGTTTCTGAGTTATAGGGAGAGGCTGGTTAGTTTGCGACTCTTTTCACTGGAAGGTATGGGGTTAAGGGGTGACCTTATTGAGGTTCAAAAATCATGAGGGGCATAGATATGGTGAAAGCAAAGGTCTTTTCCCCAGGGTAGGGGCGTTCAAAACTAGAGGGCATAGATTTAAGATTTCAAAGATTTAAAAGGAACCTGAGGGGCAACTTTTTCACAAAGACAGTATTTTGCATGTGGAATAATCTGCGAGATGACGTACTAGATGGAGGTACATTTACAACATTTAATGATGTGTGGGCAGGTATATGAACAAGAAATTTTTAGAGAGAGATGAGACAAATACAGGTAAATGGGATTAGTTTTGTTTGGAGAATTTGGTCGACATAGATGAGTTGGACCAAAGGGTCTGTTTCTGTGCTATATGATTTAATCATTCAACTATTATTCTATGTTTAAAAGGAAAAATATATATATAGTTATGTGAAATACACTGCTTAAATAAATGAAAATGGAATTACAAAATAAGTTATGAAACAGTCAGAAGTGAATTGGGAGTGATTTTTTAATGAATTTATGTGCCAGTGGAGGGTTTTGTAATATTTATAGAGTAGCAGAGAGAGCCATCAGAAGTCAGGAGGGAATACTTGAGAATTTCTAATTTAAGTGTGAACTTAAAGATTGAAATAAAAGTGCAAATAGTATTGATGTATTTTAAACATTCGATCTTGAGATGTTATTAAAAATATTTTAACATTTCCAATCATAGAATTTTGACAAAAGTTTGCAGCAGGTCAGTCAAGAAACTCAAGCAAATCTACTTTGATGAATGATGTTTTCCTTGCAAACTGCAAACTGGTGATTTCAAGATTTGTATCAGATTTGCTTGTATTAATCCTGGAATCATGGTGCCCTAAATTGTGAGTCCAGAACCCTGGAACTCCCCATAACAGCACAGCAGGTGTACCTACACAATGTGGATGGAGTGGTTAAACAAAGAAGCTCACCAAAGCCTTCTCAAAGACAATTAGGAGTAGGCAAGGAATATTAGGATGCCCATTCGTGGATGTCTACATGCTATTTAAAAATATATGATTTTTAACATTTAAATTATGTAACAAATGGCCCCGCAAGAGAGCTGGGGAGCAAATGGATTTTGAAAGAACATTGAGAATAACTGGAGGAACGGTTGGAAGTCTGCAGTGTGGGTCGGATAAATGGCCAGAAAGTCAAGCTGATTGATTAGAGCTGCTGCTCGTGGTATCAAATGCTAGGAGGACAGAAAAGGATCTATGCTGTGAACACTGAAGACGAATGAGACTAGAGCAGAACACCAGCACAAAAATACTCACATGCAAACTGTTGTTATTCCCAAGAGTGAAGTGTGATGTTGAATGATACAGGTGTATACTCATCCCCTGTTCGCTAGAAGAATAAGTGAGAAAGCTGGAGTGGGGAGTAGGCAAGGTAGTAGGTAGTACTAGGTAGGAGACCTAGTTGGAAGCACAAGAAATAGATGGGCAAAATCCTTTTTTGAATCTTAGGTAAAAATATATATCAATTATGTACTGACTTAAAATCAAAAATATAAAATGCAAAACTCAAATTAACTTATTTGAGAGGTTAAGGTAATTAGATAAAAGCAAGGTGTCATCACAGTTCAAAAAAAATTGCTCCAAGTTTTGGGCCAATAAACTATTCAAGGACCAGATGATGCAAATAAATTCATGATAAACAAGGCACACAAAAATAAGTTGTTACAAAGTAAGGATGTAAACATTTTAGTGAGTAAAGTGTACACTAAACATTCCACAGTATTTATAATATCTTATTGCTTAAAGGAGATAAGTGGTCTGTGTGTCGTGGTGAAAAGTTGTACACCACCAACAAAAGGTCTTGAAAATACATTTTTAAGAGCTCTCTGGAGCAAGTTGATAAATTAACAGCACTTAGTTGCAGATCTATTGCGAACTAGTGATGCTGTCGATGATGGACCTGCAGTGTTATCTAAAATAGACTTGTGATGCCATCTATGTTGGATTTGCTGGGCTCTTGGCTCTACAGAAAGAATGTTGTTTCCACTGACCAATGATCAAAATTTCAAAACCAAAGTCAGCTTACAGAAATGTAGCCTTAGTTTCACTAGTTCTCTAGCTTTATAATAGAGGATCATCAATAAGGCAGAACGTGTATCTTCTGTTGATGGCACTCTTTGAGCTTAAAAATGCCACTGGATAGCATTGTTGGTATTGTCTATGAATTTGTGCTGGCACAAATTCCATTGCGTGGCTAAATGCATTACATTGCTCAAGACAATTACTGTTATAAATGATTCTTATGGAACTATTTTCATCCCTTAGATACCATAATAAATTGTACTGTTAATATTAGTATGAAAGCTAGAATTAAATCTGCTGTCAGTACCAACAGAAGAAGGAATGGTCAAGTGATTTAAATTATTTTTGTTTATAATAAAGGGTGGAGTGAACCAACTAGTTTTGCTTAATCTGAACAGTAAACTAGATTTAGATTAGTTTGAAAAATTTTTGAGCATTCAACACTATACATTGCAATTTGTTCTGGGTGTGAGTTTGCTCGCTGAGCTGGAAGGTTAGTTTTCAGATGTTTTGTCACCATTCTAGGTAACATCATCAGTGAGCCTCCAACGAAGCGCTGGTGTTATGTCCCGCTTTCTATTTATCTGGTTAGGTTTCCTTGGGTTGGTGATGTCATTTCCTGTTCTTTTTCTCAGGGGATTGCAATTTGTCCTTGCTTTCATCAATGAAAGAAAAATTCTCAGTTGTCTCAGCTGTATTCTTTATTGTCACCCTGGTGCAGTTGGTGAAGTTATATCTGAACTGTCTTACTTCCTGTTCAAAGTAACTATGCATATTGACAAATGAATTAATTAAAATGAAACCTTCAAATAAATTTATCCCCAAAGCTGTAAATAGATAGACAAGTAATATAATTTTAAATAAGTTAAAAATGTCAGAACAATAACTTCAAACTATTAGTTTAAACTGTTTACTGGAGCTCATGTTTATTATTCTGAGCTGTCTTTAGTGGATCTTCAAACCTGGCATGGCCGTAAGTTTTTGTGTCTAAACATTACCACCTCTGCACATCTCTTTCGTCTTTTCAGGTACTCTTAATTAATCTTTCTCTAATCTGTCCAAACCAAGCCCTAAGTGGCTCAGTGTAAACTTTGCTTCATCCTAATTTCTGTGAAGCACCTTTGCTTTTACTGTATTAGTTATGCAACATAAGCTCAAGTTGTCGTAGCAATAGTGGCAGGAATCTACCTTCGGCTGAGTGAACCTGAGAAATCAGGACTTGATCTGATTTATCAGTACATCTTCACTTAAAACTAGGGGAAATTTCTTTGAAAAATTTGTTGATCCACCCCAACTATTGTCACTACTCATTAGTCTCAGGCCTTTCATATTCTTTTTGAAAAAGCCATCAATTCATTGACAGAATACCTGATCGTATACAAACAGCAGAAATAATGTTTTATTTCATTTTTGTAGTGAAAAACCTGCGTATAATCTCTAAAGTATTCATCAAACAATTTGCTCTGGCCACAAATTGCACCATAAAACAAATGAGATAGCTTCTTCGAATCTCAACATTTATTCTCAATGAGAGGTGGAGAGAAAATAGTGAATTATAGACCAGTAAGCCTAATATTGGTAGTGAGGATAACTCTTGAATCCATCAACAAGGTCTTTATAGCAGACCATTTAGAAAGCAGTGACAGGATCATTCAGAATCAGCATAGATTTATCAAGGTGAAATCATGCTTGACATATCTGTTGGAATTCAGTGAAGATGTAACTTATAGAATTGACAAGGGGGAGACAGTCGATGTAGTATATTTGGACTTGCAGAAAACATTTGACAAAGTCCTGAAAAAGAGATTATTGTGCAAGATCAAAGAGCATGGGATTGGGGTAAGTGTATTGAGATGGATAGAAAGCTGGTGGGCAGGGAGGAAATAAAGAGTAGGAATTAATGGGGTCCTTTTCAAACTGGCAGACAGTAAATAGTGGGGTGCCACTGGGATCAGTGCTGGCTATTTATAATATATATTAATGATTTGGATGAGGGAACAAAATGTGACATCTCAAAGTTTGAAGATACCAAGTTGGGCGGGAAGGTGAATTGAACGAGGATACAGAGATCCTTCAGCATGATCTCAATAGTTTGGCTGAGTATGCAAATCAATGCCAGATGCAATATAATTTGAATATGTGTGAGGTTATTCGCCTTGGATGCAAAATCAAGAAGGCAGATTACTACTTGAATGGCTGTAAATTGGGACAGGAGAGTGAGCAGCAGGACCTGAGTGTCCTTGTGCACCAGTCACTGAAGATAAACATGCAGGTGTGGCAGGCAATAAAGAAGATGAATGGTTGGCCTTCATTGCGAGAGATTTCAAGTATAGGAGCAGGGATGTGTTGTTGCAGTTATGCAGTTCTTGGTGAGGCCATACCTTGAACATGGCGTGTTATTTGGTCTCCTGTTCTTGCTGTCAAGGGAGTGCAGCAAAGCTTTACAAGGCTGATCCCGGGGATGGCGGGACTGATGTACGAGGAGAGATTGACTAAGTTGGGATTGTTTTCACTGGAGTTCAGATGAATGGGGGGTGGGATCTCATACAGACTTACAAAATTCTAACAGGACTGGACACCTTAAATGCAGGGAAGATGTTCCTGATGGTGGGTGTGTCCAGAACAAGGGGTCACAGTCTGAGGATTCGGGGTAGACGATTTAGGAAGGAGATTGGGAGACACTTCTTTACATGAAGAGTAGTGAGCCTATGGAATTAATTACCAGTAGATGGCAATTAATGTCAAACATTGAATGTATTCAAGAGGTGGCTAGATATAGCACTTGGGGTGAATGGGATCAAAGGTTATGAGAAGAAAGCATGATTAGACTGTTGAGTTGGGTCAACAGTAATGATCGTGATGAATGGCAGAGCAGGCTCCAAGGGCTGAATGGCCTCATCCTGCTCCTATTTTTGATGTTTCTATATCAGAAAGGGACTGGGAATTATTTACACAGTCCTGCAATACTGAAAGACATCCTTCCAGAAACAACACACATAGCTCCATTAAAAAAAAACCTCAGTGCATCTGTCTAGTTATGCTTTTGCATGAATGGACAAAACACAGAAATATTTTATGACATGAAATGCAGCTTTTTTCAGTCACATTAATTGTCCTGAATCCATCAACAGTGGTATCTTGTTTCCAGATAGGAAGAAGAAAACAATTTTGACACTATCGACAGACTTAATAAACTCCCAAATGGAATTGAGGTGCCATTAATTGTGTTGAAAAGGGTTCGTGCTCCCTCTCCCTCGCAACCTTTTGGAAATTTCCAATTGTCCTGAAGACATCAGGAACCTAACACCATCATGGGGTGGGATTTTCATATTCCACCTCAAGTCCTTTTGGTATCGATTTTGAAATGAATACATACGACACAAATGCTATTTTGGAATTATAAAGAACCTCACAGCATCCAAATATCGATTTGATGAAGGCCAATTTCACCCAGATATCTTGTTGAGTAAACAATAATGGTTGCTTACACAAAATAAGAACAAACTGGAGTCAAAGCATCCACAGGCATCAACATTAAGGTGGAGTAAGGTGGTTCCACATAGTTAGGAACACTGTTCATTAAAGCCTGTGTCCTCCTTGAGATGCAGCTCCATCATAACCTGTTAGTTTAAATAGACAATACAGCCTCTTGTTAGTGACTGAGTTGGGATCCCAGATGATCATTAAATATTTCTTAATATTAAAGCTGCCCTCGCCTTCAGAAAACATAAGACCTTAGTTTTTATATTTATATCATTTTTAATATTCTTTCTTCTTTCCTGGAATATGTCTTATTTGGGAGCAATTGATTATCTCCTTAAACACTTCCCACTGTTCATCAATAATCCTGCCTCTAAGATTGTCTACCCGATCCACGAGGATCTCATCTGTCCCTATGCAAAGAACAAACAAAGAACAATACAGCACAGGAACAGACTCTTCAGCCCTCCAAGAATGTACCAACACATTGCACCCTTCCATGCTAAAACTGTCTTCACTTACAGGATCCGTATGCCTCTATTCATTTCCTATTCATGTATTTGTCCAAGTAGCTCTTGAATGCTGAGATAACAAGGTGTGAACCTGGATGAACACAGCAGGCCAAGCAGCATCAGAGGAACAGGAAAGCTTGACGTTCTTCTTCAGAAAATCAGTTCTTGAATGCTGCTATCACGTCAGCTTCCACCACCTTTTCTGGCAGCACGATCCTAGCACTCACCACCCTTTGTATGAAAAACGTGCCTCGCATATCTCTTTTAAACCTCCATCCACACCTTGAACCTGTGTCGCCTAGTAATTGGCCCCTCCATCCTGGGAAAGACCTCATACTTTCTACTCTATCCATGCCATTCACAACTGTATAAATTTCTAAGGCCTCAACCTCCTGCATTCCACTGAAAACAAACCCATTCTACCCTACCTTTCTTCATAGCTAAAACCTCCCCAAACCAGGCAAGCCTTTTCTGTATCCACTCCAAATAATCCACATCCTTCTGGTGGCGTGTTGACCTATGTAGTTGGATGCTAGGGCATTGCAAGTTGAATATTCATTCCTGTGAACTGATCTTTGCAAACTCCTAATTTATATTTGCTACCACCTCAGGCAAGCTAGGGATTAGGAGCAGAACAATCGGATAAGATCAGATTTCCTGGTTGAACACAGTGGTGCGATGTAATAATATGCTGTCAGATGCAGAGATTTATTTATCTCAACAGGTGAATGATTATAGAGGAACATTGACTAATAATGAAGGTAGAAAATTATACATACAGGACAATATGCCGATTGACTTAAACTTGTTCCTTTCAAAATTCTACCTCCTAAATCTCTTGAAAAACAGTTTTGTTGCCTGCCAGCATTTGTACCTATTGTGTTTGTTCTCAACAGGAGTTAACTTGAGCTGCTTTAATGGCTTTTAAATAAAGAGAACGTGAGTGTGATTATGAAAAAAGGAAATTTCAAAATGTTCAATTCAAAGCATTTTCTAAGAAAAAAGAACTAATGGGTCTCCTACAGAGATTACTTAAGGCTGTAATGGCCCAATTTTGCATGAAAAAAAATGCCAGAAAATGGTGTCCCAGTCAAACAAGATATCCTGCAGACGAAAATAGAGGCTAAGAAGCCAATTAGTGATTCATTTTTGAAAGCCATGAGATTTCTAAGAGGTGGAAGTTGCCTTATTTCTGAACCCAATATTTTTCTTCATAACTAACATCATAGAGACCTATGTGAGAGTTGACTGTCAACAAGTAATGCCTTTTCCAGGTAACACAGTGTAGACCTGGATGAACACAGCAGGCCAAGGAACATCAGAGGAACAGAAAGGCTGATGTTTCGGGCCAAGACCCTTCTTCAGAAATAGAGGAGGGCAAGGAGCTTCTGAAATAAATAGGGAGGGAGGGGGAGGTGGATAGAAGATGGATAGAGGAGAAGATAGGTAGTGAGGAGACAGACCGGTCAAAGAGGTGGGCATGGAGCCAGTAAAGGTGAGTGTAGGTGAGGAGGTAGGGAGGAGATAGGTCAGTCCAGGGAGGACGACAGATAAAGGGGGCGGGATGAGGATAGTAGGTAGGAGATGGGGAGGGGCTTGAGGTGGGAGGAGGGGATAAGTGAGAGGAAGAACAGGTTAGGGAGGCACGGATGAGCAGGGCTGGTTTTGGGATGCAGTAAGGGGAGGGGAGATTTTGAAGCTTGTGAAATCCACATTGATACCATTGGGCTGCAGGGTTCCCAAGCGGAATATGAGTTGCTGTTCCTGTAACTTTCGTTTGGCATCGTTGTGGCACTGCAGGAGGGCCATGATGGCCATGTCATCTGAGGAATGGAAGGGGGAGATGAAACGGTTCCCGACTGGGAGGTGCAGTTGTTTAGTGCGAACCAAGTGGAGGTGTTCTGCAAAGCGGTCCCCAAGCCTCCGCTTGGTTTCCCCAATGTAAAGGAGGCCACAACAGGAACTGTGGATGCAGTATACCACATTCTCAGATGTGCAGGTGAACATCTGCTTGATGTGGAAATTCTTCATGGGGCCTGGGATGGGAGTGTGCGTGGAGGCGTAGGGGCAGGTGGAGCACTTCCTGCCGATGCAGGGAAAAGTGCCGGGTGTGGTGGGGCTGGACAGGAGTGTGGAGCAGACAAGGGAGTCATGGACAGAGTGGTCCCTATGGAAGGTAGATAAGGGTGGGGAGGGAAATATGTCTTTGGTGGTGGGGTCAGATTGCAGATGGCAGAAGTGTCGGAAGATGATGCGTTGGATCCAGAGGTTGGCGGGGTGGTACGTGTGGATGACGGGGTTTCTGTTTTTGTTGTTATTGTGGGGGCAGGGTCTGAGGGATGAGTTGCGGGAAATGCGGCAGACACGGTCAAGGGCGTTCTCAACCACTGAGGGGGGAAGTTGCGGTCCTTGAAATACGAGGACATCTGAGATGTTTGGGAGTGGAATTCCTCATCCTGGGAGCAGATGCGGTGGAGGTGAAGGAATTGAGGATAGGAGATGGCATTTTTGCAGGAAGTTAGGTAGAAGGAGGCATATTCTAGGTAGCTGTAGGAGTTGGTGGGCTTGAAATTGAGATCAGTTTCTACGTGGTTGCTGGAGATGGAGACAGAGAGGTCCAGGAAGGAGAGGGAGGTATCAGAGATGGTCCAGGTAAATTTAAGGTTGGGGTGGAAGGTGTTGGTGAAGAGGATGAACTGTTCGAGCTCCTCGTGGGAACACAAGGCGGCGCCGATACAGTCATCAATGTAACGGAGGAAGAGGTGGGGTTTAAGATTAGTGTAGGTGTGGTAGAGGGACTGTTCCACGTAACCTACAAAGAGACAGGCAAAGCTTGGGCCCATGCGGGTACCCGTGGCCACCGGTTTCGCCTGTAGGAAGTGAGAGGAATTGAAAGAGAAGTTGTTGAGGGTGAGGATGAGTTTGGCTAAGCCCTTTCCAGGTGTTTCCCTTTGAGTAGCTCTAACCTGCTGCCCTACCGTGCTGGCAAAATAACAGAACTTGGTTCAATTTGGAAAGAAAAAGCTGCTTCCTGTTTTAACCTTTGGCGTGAGCAATGGATGCTGTTCTCTCCGCACAAAAGTAAATTGCTGCACATGCTGGAAATCAGAAACAATAATAAAAAATGTTGGATTGAGTATTAAACTGAGTCAAGTTTTAAAAACAAACTAGGCCTCACCTCTTCATTACTCAGTCGCCCTGGTGTTCCTCTGTTGCCCTTCTACTCGCACATGCCAAAGGGCATTCGACCTAAGATAATAGTTGTTTATCGTTCCAGATGTGCTACCAGTGTTTCTAACATTCTATCTTGTTATTTTGGATGTATTGCTTCTCCCTGAGTTTCTCTAGTTGTTACTAATGATTATGTCATGGTGGACTATATACATTGATACCTGTTTAATGTGTATTACCTACATTGCAGAATACTTTCCAGTAGTTCAAATCTACAGCAAGCCCTCCTTTTATTCAATTTTCCTTACTTCACTGTTCTCTTTTTGTGGTTCACAATTTCTGGGCATGACCAGTGTTGCGATCCACGATGAATTTGTACACATGAATTTATAACATAAATGGAGACAGGTTTCAGTGCTGACAGCTCCAATCTATGCGAGTCTTTAGTCAGTTTTCTTGATCTACCATTGAGAATCTTTATTTGTGAAAGCCCCTCTGTTAGGAGTGGGTGACAATTCTGATGAACTTGAGCAAATTTAGAATATTAAGATTGTTGGCAATGAGAGAAATTGCAGGTATATCCCTATGTGAGCATTTCAGAGCAGGCATACAGATACACTGTGTGGGCACTTTTCATCCACTGCTTGTGAATTGCCATTAAGAAGAATCTTAACTGGATCAGCCACAGAAATACAGTGGAACAGTGAAAGGTCAGAGATTCTGCAGTGAATAACTTCCATTCTAATCACCTAAAGACTTTCCACAATCTAGAAGGCAGCAAATTAGGAATACGCTGGAATATTTCTCATTTATTTGGATGAATGGCACTCTTAATACCATCTAAGACAAGGCAGCCTATTTTACTGGCAAACGCCAACCATCAGTTGACAGTGGCATCAGTGCATCCCATCTATGAGCTACATTGCAACAACGCACCAAGAATTTTTAAGCCGGCAGACTGTATCACTTAGAAGGACAAGAGGACAAAACAGATGGGCATAATGACACTTGCAATTCTTCCTGAAAATCACATACTATCCTGACTTGGAAATATTTCATTGTCATTTTGTTATCATTGGGTCAAACTCCAAGAGGAACCCACTTTTAATTTCACTGTGGATGGACTTACAGCATATGGGCTGGAACTGTTCAAGAAAATGGCAAATCACCACCTTAAAAACAATATGAAATGAAAAATAAATTTTGATGTTTACCAAGGACACCCATATACTGTGTACAATTTTTAAAATTATAACATAACCTGGTTGGATACTTTTAATCTTGGTCTTGTGCATGTCTCATATACAACTGAGCCAGGTATGTTGTTACAGTAAGCGTCATTTGTGGATTAAATGTGAAATTCATGGTGCTGAGCCAGAAGGTTGAGAGTTTCAGGAATTTGAGTAAAAATTTTTGACTAACATTCTAATGTAATTATGAGGCAGTGCGACATTGTCCGAAAATATGCATTAGCTTCAGACATTACACTAAATTCTAGTTTCATGTCTTAAATCAGAGAAGTTCACATAACACTGTTTGAAAGAGGAACAGGGGAGCTGTCCTAGGAACTGAGACTAGGACCTGTGGGCACAGCCTTAAAATTAGAGGGGGTAAATTTAAAACTGAAATGAGACAACATTTCCTCAGCCAGAGAGTGGTGGGCTTGTGGAATTCATTGCCACGGAGTGCAGTGGAGGCCAGGACGTTGGATGCCTTCAAGGCAGAGATCGACAAATTCTTGATCTCAGAAGGAATCAAGGGCTACGGGGAGAATGCAGGGAAGTGGAATTTAAATGCCCATCAGCCATGATTTAAATGGCAGAGTAGACTTGATGGGTCGAATGGCCTTACTTCCATTCCTATATCTTATGGTCTTATGGTCCTGGAGTCCTCATTGATATTTATTTTGCATTTACTAACAGATTATGTCAGCATTATCAAGTTACTCTTTGAGAGTTTACTGTGTGTTATTTGGCTTTCAGATTTCCATGATCATAATAATGATTATTGTCCATCCGTATGATCTTGGTTGTATTCTCCTGGAGTCAAGAAAGGTGCTGTATAAATTCAAATCGCTCATTTCCTTTCTTTTGTTAAAAGGCAGAGATACATGTATGTGGGTGACAAAGGATGAGAGACAGAGAGAAAGCAAAAGAATATATAGGAGATAGATAAAGTCAACCTGAACAACCAGTGTTTCCCAGATGATGAACAAAGCTTATGCCACTAAACAAGTAAAAGTTTGCAAATGATCATACAATTGCATGTAGCATATTTAGGTTTAAATATGTATAGATTCTAATTATTTGAAATATTAGTTGAGAACCAATCAGAAAAAGAATGGGGGTAGCAGACACATGGGAACAACATTACTAATTTCCTTCCAAGACACATATCATCCTGGCATGGAAGTAGCTTGTTCCTTCATCATCAATTCTGGAAACATTTCCTTAAAAGCATTGTGGATATAGATCAAGCACAAGGATTACCATGGGTTTAAAATACCTCCCATGAATATCTTCCCAACGGCAATTTGTGAGCACTGCTCATTTCTCATGAATGAATTTAAAAATAATACAAGCAAGCCAATATTAATATAAAGAGAAAGAAATGGAAGTATGGAAGAGGGTTCTTAGATTAAAAGATTAAAAATATAATGCAGAGTTTAGGAGTTATAATTGATATTGTCATTGGCCTATAATTGAATACCTCAAATGGTATTACTTCTGAGATTGCCCACTACAGTTCTATGGGTAGCTAGTGGAAACTTGTGAATTCTGACTGATAACCATTTCTACTATGGAGAGTTGCACGCTTTGGAGCATATGTATTGGTAATACTCCGCAATTTGCAATGAATATTAGATCTCTTTGAGAAACATCAAGCCATCCTACATTGCCAGGAGATACTGGTTGGACTATTTGATTTTAAAAAAAATTTGTATAAAATAGCTATTTGTTTGAAAGAAGTATAATTTATGCTCATCAATGTAACAAAATCTTTCACAATCACCAAATATTATCAAACCTTTCTATAAAGATACATCATACTGGTTAGTCTGACCTTGGTCATGGTATGATTTGAGAGTCCATTATTAAAGATTAGGTTGCAGAGTATTTGGAAATGCATGGCTTCATCAAGGGGAGGTCATGCCTGACAATCTGTTAGAATTCCTTGAGGAGGTAATGAGCAAATTATACAAAGTAAAGCCAAGTGGATGTGATCTATTTAGATTTCCAGAAGGTGCTTGATAAGGTGCTGCACAAGGGGATGCTAAATATGATGAGAGTCCATGCTGATAGCAGCAAGGTGCTGGTATGGATAGAGGATTAGATCTCAGGTAGAAGGTAAAAAGTTGGGATAAAGGGGTCTTTTTCAAGTTGGCATCTGGTGACAAGTGGAGTTTAGTGTTGAGACCACAATTATTCATGTTATATATTAATGATCTGGACAAGGAAACTGAGAGCTTCGCTGCTAAGCTTGCAAGTGACACAAAGTTGGGTGGGTGCACAAGTATTGTTGAGGAGGCAAAGAGGCTACAGAAGAACTTGAACAGTACAGGAGAGTGGATAAAGAAGTGGCAGATGGAATGCAAATTGGGAAAGTATGAGGGTTATGCACTTTGATAGGAAAAATAGAGAAATACACTATTTTCTAAATGGGGAAAGGTTTCAGAAAACTGGGACAGAAAAGGGACTTATGCATCCTAGTTCCAGATTCTCATAAAGCTAACATTTGGGTTCATTTGGCAGTAAGGGGGACAAACGTAATGTAAGAATTAATTTCAAGAGGCCAGAATACAAAAGCAGGGATATAGTCTTGAGGCCATATAAGGCTTTGGTCAGGCTACATTTGGAATTTTACCAATGATTTCTGGCCCTGTACCTTAGGAAAGATATGCTGCTAGTGGATGCGGTTCAGAGGAAGTTTACAATACTGATCTGGGTCTGTGGTCAACGGAGTTTAGAAGGATGAATGAGGATCTCAAGGAAACAGGCAAAATACTGAGAGGCCTGTATAGAGTGCACATGGATATATTTCTAATAGTAGGAGAGACTAGGACCTGAGGACACATTCTTAGACTGAAGGCATGATCCTTTACAATTGAAATGAAGTGGAATTTCTTCAGCCAGAGGGTGGTGAATCTGTGCAACACACTGATGCAGCTGGCTGTGAAGGCCAGGGTATTTAAGACAGTGGTAGATAGGTTATTGATTAGTGAGGGAATCACAGGTCACCAGAAGAAGGCTGGAAAATAGAATTGAGAAACAGTTCTACCATGATCAGATGTGAAGTAGACTCATTGAGCCAAATGGCTTAATTCTGCTTCAATAGCTTATGGTCCTATCACGGTGGAATCACGTCTGTGGTGTGGAAATGCTTTGTGGTGCAGCAGAGTCGCTCTGTTCTTTGGGAAGGAGCTGTGAACCCTCATGTATAGTTTCCACTCTAACACAATATAGATCTGAATTTGGAACTAAAAAGCTGTTATATGTAAATTGGAGCTTTCAAGACTGTTACTGAGCCATCATGTTCATAAATTAAAAATCCCACAGTGAGCAAGGTGAATGGGATTTCCAACATTTACACTGGTTCACTGGCTCATTAACTATTTCAGAAAGATTCTTTCAGAAGATTAATTGAAAGCTGACTTTTTTTTGTCTTACTTGGTAATGAAATCATATTCCCCAGAAATTTATCACACAACATTGTGTTCTCATACACTTTGATTAGTGCAAGATAAAAGGGATCCAAAGAAATAAATGCATTCTTCAAAAAGACATGAAGGTAATACACTGATCCTTCAATATCATCACTGATAAAATCTAGTGTTTTTGAGGAATAGTGAAATCAGAGTTTCCAAGTCAGCAGCATGTTTTGCATCCTTTGTAATTAATATTTCGTTGATCTCAAGAATCATTAGGAGACCTAAAACAAATTCCCAATTAACTATTATTCATTTCATACTGTCATACAATATAAAGTTGCACTCCAATATTTGAATTTGCCATCTGCACAGGGCACCCAGAATTACAAACCTATACTTGCAATTCTCCAGTTCACAATTCATGTATATTGGAATATAACTTTTAATTTTAGGAGGTTAAAGTGTTGGATGTTAGATAAATGGAAAATTCTGATTGAGAGATTGCTAATAACTCTGAAGCAAATGTGATTCAAATATGCTTGCTGTTTATTCCATTCGAAAGGTTGACACCATGTTAACATAAGAAGTTAACAGCGAGAGAGGTAAGGTCATAAAATGGCAGGTTACTTCGCTAAGTAATTGGATACATGATTTATGCAGTTATTCCAGTTTAAAAAAAATAGACTTTTAATGAGATTTCCTCGAAGTATTGGAAACCTTGGAATTTGAAAGTAGACATTTCTATCTGGAAACTGGGTGCCCTGTGCAGATGGCAAATTCAAATATTGGAGTGCAACTTTATATTGTATGACAGTATAAAATGTGTGTCACTTTGGCAGAGAGGTGGTCTGGTGGAATCGCGTTCAATTATGGTGTACAAGAGGACAAATAATTAAACAAAGAAAATATGCAAGTGCATGTGCAAAGATAAAGGACAGTGGCTTTGTGATGATGCACGTTTGTATAACTGGTGCAGACACAATGGGCAGAATGACCTCTTGCATTGTATGATATCTGTGTTTCTGTTATTCTGAGAGAGTTGGAACTTAGTGTTATCCTTTGTTATTGAGTTTATCTCTGTACATTCAATCAGGGCGTAGCTAAAAGGTAAAACTAGTTGATGCTTCGATAACCACTCTGACAATTTTTAGCTTCGGACCTTATGTATCTTATAGTTCCTTGGAAGTAGAGTAATTATGTTAGACATACATCTTCAGGAGAGTAAGTGTAATATAGATAAGTTTATGTTACTGGAGATATACTAATGTGTACGATTGCAAGCTGATTTTCGGTTTAATTCATCTTAGGTGCAGGGAGAAATTATTTCAAGATTTGTTTTGTTGAATGTCAAGGGATAAAATGTACTGAAGTCATGTCAATAAAAGATGGTTAACGCTATTGCAGTTGGAGCTCTGGAAGTAATCACCTTGGTTACAATTTGAAACCATAGCAATAGGTTATTGGGAAATGAAAGTTGTTTTCCGATGCTTTAAACGATCGTGTAGGGGTCAAATTGGAACCTGTGCTTGAGCTGTGAAATCTGAAGTTGTGAGATTTTAAGAGGAACTGGCAGGTAATTTAACCAAGAGGTAATGGAAGGAGCCCCATGACTTTGGTGAATTAATGAAACATAGAAGAGAAGACAGAGTGCATTCCAAAGAATGGAGATATTCTTGTTAAGTTGATCCCAGAAAAGGAGCGTTAAAGATTTCATAATGGAATTCATGGCGTAAAATTCAAAATAATTCTGAGTTTATAGCTTAAGTTGTTGTAAGTTATAGTGTTAGGTTAATAGAAACTTTCTTTAGTTTTCTTATTGATAAACTGTAATAAAGAACAAAGAACGAAGAAAATTGCAATACAGGAACAGGCCTTCACTGACATGCTGTCTGTCTCAACTAAAATCCCCTAAACTTCCGGGGACTGTATCCTCTATTCCCATCCTATTCATTTGTTTCTCAAGATGCGCTTTAAAGTCACTACAGTATATGCTTCCACTACCTCACTCAGCAGTGAGTTCCAGGCACTCACCTGCCTCATACATCATCTTTAAACCTTGCCCCTCACACCTTAAACCTATGGCCCCTGGTAACTGATTGTTCCATCCTGGGAAAAAGCTTCTGACTGTCCACTCTGTCTATGCCCTTCACAATCTTGCAGACCTCTATCAGTTCACTCCTTAACCTCTGTTGCTTAGTGAGAACAACCCAAGTTTCTCCAACCTCCCTGAATAGCTAATTTTACACCTGGCAATATCCTGGTAAATCTTTTCTGTACCCTCTCCAAAGCCACCACGTCCTTCTAGTTGTGTGGTGGCCTGAATTGAACATAATATTCCGAATGCGGCCTACCTATATTTTCTTTCAGAGATAGTAGGAGCTGCAAATGCTGGAGGATCTGAGATAACAAGATGTAGAGCTGGATGAACACAGCAGGCCAAGCAGGAAAGCTGATGTTTTGGGTCTAGACCCTTCTCCATTTCTGAAGAAGGGTCTAGGCCTGAAACATCACCCTTCCTACTACTCTGATGCTGCTTGGCCTGCTGTGTTCATCCAACTCTACACCTTGTTAACTATATTTTGTTTTTGTTTAAAAATGTGATCTCTTGTGGCATAAATTTTCAGATGACACCAAAATAGATGGTCGAGTGATCAGTGAAGAAGATTATCCAAAGTACCACAAGACCTTGCTTAGATGGGCCAATGGGCCAAGCAGTGGCAGACTGAGTTTAATTTAGATAAATATGGGATGTTGCATTTCATTGAGGCAAACAGGACAAACTTACACAGTTAAAGGTAGGCACCTGGGGAGTATTGCCAAAAATGAAAGCGACCTAGGGATGCAGGTGCACAGCTTTTTGAAAATATATTTGCAGGTAGACCGTGTGGTGATGAAAGTGTTTGGCATGCCAGCTGTCGTTGGTGAGAACACTTAGTATAGAAGTTGGCACGTCATATTGAGGCTGTACAGCACATTAGTGAGGACACTTTTAGAATGCCACCTGCATTTCTGGTCACCCTTCTATAAAAAGGATGTTGTGAAACTTGAACGGGTTTAGAAAAGATTTACAAGGATGTTGCTGGGGCGGAGGGTTTGAACTCTAGGGAGAGGCTGAATATGCTGGGGCCATTTTCCCTGGAGCTCTGGAATCTGAAGGATAACCTTATAGAGGCTGACACAATCATGAGAGATATTGATAGAGCAAATAGCCAAGTTATTTTCCCTAGGTTTGGGGGAGTGCAAAACACGAAGAAACAAGTTTAAGTTGAGAGAGGAAAGATTTAAAAAGGACATTTTCTCTCAGAGAGTGGTGCCTGTATGAAATAAGCTGCCAGCGGAACTAGTGGAGGTGGGTACAATTACAACATTTAAAAAAGCATCTAGTTGGGTATACAAATAGGAAGGGTTTAGAGGTATATGGGCTAAATGCTGGCAAATAGGACTACATCAAATTAGGTTATCTGGTCGGCACAGATGAATTGGACTGAAGGGTTTGTTTCTGTTCCGTATGACTCCCTGACCTGATAATTACGATTGCAGAGTTAATTTTTTTTAAAATGTTAACAGTCCTTGACAGCATCATGACACAACATACTGACTTACGTGAGAAAGAAATAACTTGTTATATGACACTTATCAGAAGAAGGATTTTACTGATCGTGCACTCACATAGATCTCACAGTCTGACTCCACTCCAGCCTAGTTTCTAATGTTAGGTGACAATATTCAAGGTCCTGTACATTGAAAGGATGCCACAATAAGTTTATCAAGCATTCAGGATGTCCTGTTGATAACCTAAGGACATTTACATCAATAAGCCACTTTCTTCTGACTCATTGTTGGCAATACATATCGTGTGATTGCCAAAAACCTTTTGGTCCCTTTTTCATTTATCTAAGTTAAGTTTAATAATGTCAGGAGATCTCACACCCGTGTTGTGCTCCTCTTGCTCAATGTGGGAGCTCAGGGACAGGGCTGATGTCCCCGACCCCTTCACGTGCAGGAAGTGTGTCCAGCTGTAGCTCTTGTTAGACCACATGACAGCTCTGGAGCTGCGGATGGACTCACTTTGGAGCATATGCGATGCTGACGGGGTCGTGGATAGCACGTTTAGCAATTTGGTCACACCGCAGATTAGGATTGCTGAGGGAGATAGCGAATGGGTGACCAAAAGGCAGAGGAAGAGCAGGAAGGCAGTGCAGGTGTCCCCTGCGGTCATCTCCCTCCAAAACAGATATTCCGTTTTGAATACTGTTGGGGGAGATGGCTCACCAGAGGAAGGCAGCAGTAGCCAGGTTCACGGCACCATGGCTGGCTCTGCTGTACAGAAGGGCGGGAAAAAAGAGTGGAAGGGCGATAGTCATTGGGGATTCAATTGTAAGGGGAGTAGATAGGCGGTTCTGCGGTCGAAAACGGGACTCACGAAAGGTATGTTGCCTCCCAGGTGCACAGGTCAGGGATGTCTCCGATCGGCTGCAGAACATTCTGAAGGGGGAGGGCGAACAGCCGGTTGTCGTGGTGCATATAGGCACCAACGATATAGGCAGAAAACGGGATGAGGTCCTACAAGCAGCATTTAGGGAGTTAGGAGCCAAGTTAAAACGTAGGACCTCAAAGGTAGTAATCTCAGGATTGCTACCAGTGCCACGTGCTAGTCAGTGCAGAAATGAAAGAATAGCTAGGATGAATGCATGGCTTGAGAGATGGTGTAGGAGGGAGGGGTTCAGATTTTTGGGACATTGGAACCGGTTCTGGGGAAGGTGGGACTATTACAAATTGGACGGTCTACACCTGAACCGGACTGGGACCAATGTCCTTGGGGGTGCTTTTGCTAATGCTGTGGGGGAGGGTTTAAACTAATGCAGCAGGGGGATGGGAACCAAATATTGGACAGAAAAGAGGTAGAAACGAAAGCCTGTAGGGAACTAGATAACGGAGTCAGTGTGACTAAAGGGAATAGCAGTCAGGGAGCAGATGATGAACACAAAGGGACAGGTGGTCTGAGGTGCATTTGTTTTAATGCGAGAAGTGTAGTAGACAAGGCAGATGAGCTTAGGCCTTGGATCGGTACCTGGAGGTACGATGTTATTGCTATTACTGAGACTTGGTTGAGGGAAGGGCATGACTGGCAACTAGTTGTCCCAGGATATCGATGCTTCAGGTGGGATAGAGAGGGAGGTAAAAGGGGTGGAGGGGTTGCAGTAATGGTCAAAGACGATATCACAGCCGCACTGAAGGAGGGCCCCATGGAGGACTCAAGCAGTGAGGCAATATGGGTAGAACTCGGAAATAGGAAGGGTGCAGTAACAGTGTTGGGGCTGTACTACAGGCCTCCTAACAGCGAACGTGAGATAGAGGTACAAACATGTAAACAGATAATGGAAAGGTGTAGGAGAAACAGGGTGATGGTGATGGGAGATTTTAATTTTCCCAACATTGACTGGGATTCACTCAGTGTTAGGGGTCAAGACGGAGCAGAATTTGTAAGGTGTGTCCAGGAGGGTTTTCTAGAGCAGTATGTATGTAGTCCAACTCGGGAAAGGGCCATACTGGACCTGGTGCTGGGGAATGAACCCAGCCAGGTGGTTGATATTACAGTAGGGGACTACTTTGGAAATAGTGACCACAATTCCGTAAGTTTTACAATACTCATGGACAAGGATAGGAGTGGTCCTGAAGGAAGAGTACTAAACTGGGGGAAGGCCGACTATACCAAGATTCGGCAGGATCTGAGGCATGTAGATTGGGAGAAACTGTTTGAAGGTAAATCCACATTTGATATGTGGGAGGCTTTTAAGGAGAGGTTGATTAGCGTGCAGCAGAGACATGTTCCTGTGAAAATGAGGAATAGAAAAGGCAAGATTAGGGAGCCATGGATGACAGGTAAAATTGTGAGACTAGCCAAGGGACAAAAGGAAGCATACATGAGGTCTAGGCAACTGAAGACAGACGAAGCTTTGCAAGAATATCGGGAATGTAGAGCGAATCTGAAAAAAGGGATTAAGAGGGCTAAGAGAGGACATGAGATATTGCTGGCAAACATGGTTAAGGAAAATCCCAAAGCCTTTTATTCATATAGAAAGAGCAAGAGGGTAACTAGAGAAAGGATTGGCCCACTTAAGGACAAAGAAGGAAAGTTATGCGCTGAGTTAGAGAAAATGGGTGACATTCTTAACGAGTACTTTGCATCGGTAATCACCAAGGAGAGGGACATGACGGATATTGAGGTTAGGGATAGATGTTTGCTTAGTCTACGTCAAGTTGACATAAGGAAGGAGAAAGTGTTAGGTATCCTAAAAGACATTACCGGGGACAAGTCCCCAGGTCTGGATGGGATCTATCACAGGTTTTGAGGGAAGCGAGAGAGGAAATAGCCGGGGCCCTAACAGATATCTTTGCAGTGTCCTTAGACACGGGTGAGGTCCCAGAGGACTGGAAACTTTCTAATGTTGTCCCATTGTTTAAAAAGGGCAGCAAGGATAATCCAGGTAATTATCAACCAGTGAGCCTGACGTCAGTGGTAGGGAAGCTACTAGAGAAGATACTGAGGGATAGGATCTATTCCCATTTGGAAGAAAATGGGCTTATCAGTGATAGGCAACATGGTTTTGTACAGGGAAGGTCATGTCTTACCAACTTAATAGAATTCTTTGAGGACGTGACAAAGTTGATTGATGAGGGAAAGGTTGTAGATGTCATATACATGAACATCATTAAGGCATTTGATAAGGTTCCCCATGGCAGGCTGATGGAGAAAGTGAAGTCACATGGGATCCAGGGTGTGCTAGCTAGATGGATAAAAAACTGGCTGGGCAACAGGAGACAGAGGGTAGCAGTAGAAGGGAGTTTCTCAAATTGGAGACCTGTAACCAGTGGTGTTCCACAGGGATCTGTGCTGGGACCACTGTTGTTTGTGATATATGTAAATGATCTGGAGGAAGGTGTAGGTGGTCTGATCAGCAAGTTTGCTGATGACACTAAGATTGGTGGAGCAGCTAATAGTGAAGGGGACTGTCAGAAATTACAGCAGAATATAGATAGACTGGAGAGTTGGGCAGATAAATGGCAGATGGAGTTCAATCCGGGCAAATGCGAGGTGATGCATTTTGGAAGATCAAATTCAAGGGTGAACTATACAATAAATGGAAAAGTCCTCGGGAAAATTGATGAACAGAGAGATCTGGGTGTTCAGGTCAATTGTTCCCTGAAGGTGACAACGCAGGTCAATAGGGTGGTCAAGAAGGCATATGGCATGCTTTCCTTCATCGGACGGGGTATTGAGTACAAGAGTTGGCAGGTCATGTTACAGTTGTATAGGTCTTTGGTTCGGCCACATTTGGAGTACTGTGTGCAGTTCTGGTCGCCACATTACCAGAAGGATGTGGATGCTTTGGAGAGGGTGCAGAGGAGGTTCACCAGGATGTTGCCTGGTATGGAGGGTGCTAGCTATGAAGAGAGGTTGAATAGATTAATATTATTTTCATTAGAAAGACGGAGATTGAGGGGGGACCTGATTGAGGTCTACAAACTCATGAGGGGTATAGACAGGGTGGATAGCAAAAAGCTTTTTCCCAGAGTGGGGGACTCAATTACTAGGGGTCAAGAATTCAAAGTGAGAGGAGGAAAGTTTAAGGGAGATATGCGTGGAAAGTTCTTTACACAGAGGGTGGTGGGCACCTGGAATGCGTTGCCAGCGGAGGTGGTAGACACCAACACGTTAGCATCTTTTAAGATATATTTGGACAGGTACATGGATGGGCAGGGAGCAAATGGACACCGACCGTTAGAAAATAGATGACAGGTTAGACAGAGGATCTTGATCGGCGCAGGCTTGGAGGGCCGAAGGGCCTGTTCCTGTGCTGTAGGTTTCTTTGTTTCTTTGTAATACAACTGCATCTTTATAGCTTTTATTGCCAATATGAGTGTTTTACAAATGTTTGCTCTCTGGCCCTATTTTGAGGTTTGAAAATTGTTGTGACCCCTCAATGGGATCCATGAGAGTGGACGGGGTAAATGTGGAGAGGCCCGTGTGTGTCGAGGTTGAGGGAGATCAGTGGATACAGGCTGCAACATATGAGATCTGGGGGAGTACTTTGCTGTGAAATGGGGCGGCTATTTGGCTTTTGGGCTTCCATTCTTTGTAATAACCTGTAGTGACTAAATATATACATGTAGTACAAAAATATTAAATAATGTGAAGCATTTTGTGATGTCCTAAAGTCTATTCCTGAAAATTAGAAAATGGGCTTGAGTTGAAGTTTTTGAAGTAAGAGTTCTGTGCCGCTGCAGGAGAATTGACTATCAATGCCGTTTTCCTGATGAACAGAGAATGAGCTGTACTTTGGTGTAGCCCATTTTATGATTCAGTAAATGCTGATTGTATGATACATTCTTTTCAGTTGCCATTTTGAAGCTGGCACTGCACCTTGAACTACCCTAATAAGCAAAATAAGTAAGAGTGTCAATACATGAAACAGGATATAAAAAATGTACTTGCAAGATGATATATACGGCCATTTGAAAAGTAGTCTGTACAACATGCAGTAACTCTGAAGTTTTAAGGTAAAGTTGCAAGGTTCAGAAGTAATTGATTTCAAAACCACAAAATTCTTGAAACTCGTTTAGCTGTCAGGAATTTTCTCCTGAATACGTTTCTAGTAGTGATTCAGACTAAACCTGTTCCCTAAACAATCAGCTTTGCACCTTGAATGGGCTGCTGCTTTATTTAATTCTGAATTCAATACCACAATCATGACACTCAATAAACTGAAATAGTCTATTTCAAGGAAATATATACGTGACATTTCCATTGCAGAGTTCCCATTGAATACAATTCGATGCTTCTAAGACCTTGCCAGAAGGCAGATTTCTATTCTGAAAGTCTCATCTGCCTAGTTGACAATGCCTGAGCAATTTGCTGGTTAGTATTTGCTCTCCAGCTAACTGTCATCTGATAAAAGTTTCATTGACATGAGGTAGTAAGGGCCTAAATTCTAACAGATGTTTAGGTGAATAAACTATGGCATCAGATGTAACCAATAGGACTAAAGGATAACAATTATACTGAGCGTTGTTGTGAGCTCACTGAAGTAAGAGATATTGGTGAAATGTGAACTTTAGAATATTACAAGTGTACAGAGCCCAAAAGAAATGCTATTCAAACTTAATTCTTTATCAGGATGACTGCAAATTGAACCTGTAATTATATTCCAAAAATATTCATTCAATTATTAAAAATGCTACTTTCCATGTAGATTGCATTTTAAAGCTTTATTGAGATTAATCTTAATTTTGAAATTTATCTTTTTGAGACTTCTTATTATCAAATCAATTTTAAATGCTTACGTCAGAGAACCTATTTATCTTCAGGATAATTCAGGAGGTTGGTGATTATGGCTCTATGCAAGTTATTGATTTTAAACATTTTGGAATGCATCGAGGAAGCAAAAAATACCTTGCAACTGTTAGTTCTTTCTTGCCTGATTATACATTTGGCTCTTCAAAGATGCTTCAGAGAGATGTGACTAATGTTATAAAAATCAGTCGATTTCAAACTGGGGGGGCCTTCTCATGCTTCTACAAAATAAATGTAATGTACTTTCAGAAAAGGCTAGCTGGTAATGAGTGCAGCTGGAGTCAAGATTGGATAGGATCAGGAGGTGGAAATGGTTTGTGGCTGCCAATTATACTGCACAGAAGCGCTGAGCTGGGGGGGAGCAGTGATGGGACAAAGTGGCTGGCTGTCTCCCCGGGGAGAAGACCACTGTATGCAACATGAAAACTGCTGCTTTTTTTTTAATAGTCTGGAACTGAACATCACCAAATAATTACCTTTTCTTATCTCTTTAAAAATGCATTATTTACATGCAGCGCTTCCATATTTTTGAGTGTTGTACAGTTTTCTTTTATTTAGATTGGGGAGTCTATCATTTTTAATTCATTTGAAAAAGGATCTTCATTGAAAAAAACAATTTCAGAGCTACAGGTATAAACACATATTTTCATGCATGACCTCAGTTCAATCAAGATAAAGGCAATTGAAACAAATTGTTTCAAACTACATCTGCTGTAATATGAATGGTTAATCCACTAGATCCAGCCACAGGGCATGGTGGCTTGGTGGTTAGCACTGCTGCCTCACAATGCCAAGGAGCTGAGTTTGATTCCAGCCTTGGGTGACTGTCTGTGTGGAGTTTGCACATTCTCCCTGTGTCTGTGGAGCTTCCTGTTGGGTGCTGTGGTTGCGTCCCACTGTTCAAAGATGTACAGGTTTGAAGTATTGGCCATGTTAAATTACCCTGCAGTGTGCAGGCTAGGTAGATTAGCCATGGTAAATATGGATTTATGGGGACAGCAAAGGGTCTGGGTGGGATGTTGTTCAGACAGTTAGTGCAGATCCAATGGGCAATGTGGTGTCTTTCTGCACTGTAGGGATTCTAATGACATGTGCAGTCTGCTCGATTCTATCCAATGAAGACATAGCGACATTTTTAAATATTCTGCATGTTTTTGTAGCTAAATTAATTGTAAATGTTGAAGAAGAGTCTCATATTGCATATAAACTGGCTGACAACAGGCAGCAGAGTTCTAGTGATATGCAGTATGCAAAACCAAGAAAAGGATATTTTTGTCATAAATCGAAACCAGAGTAGAAACCAAAGATTAACAGAATGCATCTGGAGTAAGTTGAAGATAAAGAATATTTGGTGATAATGTAAAGCTATTTATCTCTTCGAGGTACAGTATCTCAAATGATTGTGAATTTTGTAAAACAGTGTATCATTGTGCGTATGACTGACAAGTAAGTTTCTAAGAACTGAGGCTATATGGTCTCTCCATTTAAACTGTTCCACCCAGGTTCATTTCCATCTCTTCAACTTTGCCGTCTCATATGGCCTTTCTATTACCATTGTTTCAATTAGAGATAGTCTCTTGTTTCTACATTTCTCGCATTGCATTCTCTCTTCCTACACCACATCTTTCTCCAGTCACTTCTTAAAAACAATTTTCAAGTCACTTAAAAACAACACTTTCAAACCTTGGAATGTCTAGACTTTTCCACTTGTCACAATGTATCTGCAGTCATCAATCCGCTTAATCAAACCTTCACATCCGATGGATACACTTGTCCCCAGTAAAATCTTTTCATTACAAAATTCAGTGACTCCCAAAATAACATCTGTTCTGCATTCAAGCACTTCTTGTGTGAGCTGAGTCTTATTGGTGAGGATATTCATGCAAGCTTTGATCATAGAATCCCTACAGTGTGGAAACAGGCCCTTCAGCCCAACAAGTCTACACTGCCCCTCAGAGCATGCCACCCAGACCCATCCTTATAACCCACCTAACCTATATACCCCTGAACATGCTGGGCAATTTAGCATGGCCAATCCACCTAGCCTACATATCTTTTGACTGTGGGAGGAAACCAGAGCACCCGGAGGAAACCCACATAGACACAGGGAGAATGTGCAAACTTCACACAGTCACTAGAGGGTGGAATTGAACCCGGGTCCCTGGTGCTGAGAGGCAGCAGTGCTAACCACTGAGCCACCATGCCACCCCAAAGCAATTCTAACCTCATCACCATTGCACGAGCATTTAATTCCACATTTCCATGAATTCAAATTTCACCAGCTACCATCGGAGCCTGCATTTCAAAGATGCAGAGTTTTTTAAAAAATTCTTTTGATGGCATGTGTGTACTGCTTGCAAAGTTGACATTTGTTGCAGTTCCCTAATTGCCGTGGAACTGACTGGCTTGCTAGGCCATTTCAGAATGGCACTTGAGGAATAACTGGTCATATGTAGGCCAGACTGGCTAAGGACAGCAGATGTTCTTCCCACAAGGGCATTAGAGAACCAGGTGGACTTTTAAGACAATTGATGAAGAAGGGGCATTGAACATAAAACATCAACTCTGTTTCTCTATCCACTGATGATACCAGATCTGCTGAGTTTCTCCAGCAATTTCTGTTTCAGATGATAGATATCATTGTAAACATTACTGAAAAAAGCTTTTGTTTCTGGTTTTGTTAACTGAATGCAAACTCCATGTGGGAATTGAATCCATATAGAACCCCTACAGTGTGGACAGAGGTCATTCAGCCCATCAATTTCGCACTGGTTCTCTGAAGAACATTTCAATCAACTCCAGCCCCACATCCTATCCCTGTAACCCCACACATTATGACGGTTAGTCCACACCCTGCACACTACAGAAAGTCCACCTAACCTGCATGCTTTTGGGCTATGGGAGGAAATTAGAGCGCCCCAGAGTAGGTCCTCACAGACACAGAAAAAAATGTAAACTCTATGCAGACAGTTGTCCAAAGCTGGAATTAAACCCAGATTCCTGGTGCTGTAAGGCAGAAGGGCTAACCACTGAGCTACCATACTGCCAACAATATCATTAGACTATTCTGTAAGACTATAAGACCATAAGAGCAGAAATTAGGATCTTCAGCCCATTGAATTGGCTCTCCCATTCAACCCCATTCTCCCGCTTTCTCCCCAAAACCCTTGATCCCCTTGACAATCAATAACCTATCTACTTCCATCTTAAATATACTTAATGACCTGGCCTCCACAGCCTTCTGTGTCAATGAATTCCATAGATTCACCACTGTCTGGATGAAGAAGTTTCTCCTTATCTCTGAGCCAGAAGGTCTTCCTTTTACTCGAAGGCTGTGCCTTCATGTCCTAGTCTCTCCTACCAATGGAAACATCTTCCCAACACCCACTTTGTCCAGGCCATCCAGTATTCTGTAAGTTTCAATTAGATCACCCCGACCGCTGCCCCCCCCCCATCCTTCTAAACTCCATCAAGTGTAGTCCCACGGTCCTCAAACATCCCTCATATGTTAAGCTTTTCATTCCTGGGATCATTCTCATGAACCTCTTCTGAACCTTAGCTTTAGCCTACAAACTATGTGATGACCATGGATCATAACCACAGATTTCTAATGACTTTTAACTTCAAAATGTGATTTTTTTCAAAAATGAAAAGATACAGACAAAACATGACTATGGATATAAATTCAGTGGCTGAAGAGGAAACCTGAAATTTTGTAGCTGTAGGTGTCAAAGTTTTCAAGGGTGAAATGCACTAAAAATTAAATTTTAATTTCTTGTGAGTGTCTCATACTGTGAAAATAGTGGAAGAAAAGGCAAGCAGTCTAGATGAGAGACATGTTTGTGCTTTATCCCTTTCAAAAATGCATAAAGACAGAAGTTAAAAGCCAACTGGTCTGAATGTGGGCTGAGGCGTTCATGTACATTAATAAATTGAGGTATAGATGTAGACCAAGCCAGATTTGAGCGCTAGTTTGCTGTTAAAGTCATAGTCAAAGAACCACCAACTAGTCGCCCCTATGTTGCAGCTGAAAGGCTAGCTTGGTCTGAGTGCTGGAGGAAGCCAGTCAAAAGGAAACGGGGTAGTATGGTGGTTCAGTGGTTCAGTGGCTAACACTGCTGCCTCACAATGCCAAGGACCTGGGTTTGATTCCAGCCTTGGGTGACTGTCTGTGTGGAGTTTTGCATGTTCTCCCCATTTCCGCGTGGGTCTCTTATGGGTGCTGTGGTTTCCTCCCATAGTCCAAAGATGTGCAGGTTAGGTGGATTTACCGTGCTGAATTACCCATAGTGCCCAGGGTGGGAAATGCAGGGATAGGGTAAGAGGTGGGACAAAGTGGGATGCTCTTTGGACGGTTGGTGTGAACTTGCTGGGCTGAATGGCCAGCTTCCACACTGTGGGGATTCCAACGACAAAAGATTTAATTTAACCTGTAAAGTTAGGAATCTTGAAATTGACAGTTCAAGTATCAACACTCCATTATCTACTCTTTACAAATGACCCAGAAACTGTTGCATTTATCATCTAATTTTTGTTCTCTTTTTGACTCACATACAAATTAAAAATGAGAAGAGCACTGTGTCGTCATTTCTTCTAGAATTTGATAACTAATAAACTCACTTCTATTATTTCAAGAACGTCTGGTTAAATTGGCTCCTTTTAAAACGTGAATTCATTGGGTCTGGAAGAAAAATATCTACAAGGGAGAGATTCCGTTTAAACGAATCTTTGTAACCAACAAAGGGTAGAAGTGAATAAAGAAGAGTTCATCCCTTATCGTTGAGGAACTTGGGGCAATTTGGAGTATCCCCGTCTAAAACATGATTTGCAGAACCTTGTCTGGGACTGGTCATAACAATTACTGGTCCAACGATATTACTCTAACATCACCACTTCAGCCTAACTAGGCAGCATTGTGATATTCATTTCACACCTGTGGCGCCATTTTCTACCTCAATACTTTAACTAACATACTGTCATGTCCGCACACAGATGAACTTGTTTAGATGGTGCTGGAAGTGGCGATTTTGTACACTTTTTGCCGTACTTATGTATCCCTGTGTGACAATAAAGCCTAATTCTACTTCTAAAATGCTGGAAGGATGCCTGAAAAGTATCATTGACAGAGATCATCAACTATCTTCTGGTTAGTTGCTGATTGATTAGATTGGCTTATAATGAGTTAAGATAGAGTGTTGGTGATTTTTATAGCTTTTTCAATTTGCTGAAGTCGACGACTGTGTTTTGTGGCAATGTGGGAACTTTGACTTCCAAGGTTATGTTCAGAACATATTTTCCCACTCATGGATGCAATGGTTTTAATCCCCTTTGGCCTGGGAATTGAGACAAGATTGCAAAATGCTCAACAATGGAGGAAGTCTAGAAAGATTTTTAGCAGAGGACCACACCTACCCAGGATCTTTTGGGAGAAATTCTCCTCTTTCACCCTTAGAATGTAGTACTGTGTTGTTGGCACTAGTGCTTCAGTCAGGAAGTCCTCACTGACCTTCAGTAGCTTCAGTAGCACTAGAATAATAGTTCATAAATTTTTGTGGATGATGGGCCCCTTTTCAAATGGATTCGTAAGCACAGACCACTTGATACTCGACAATGTACATGATAAAAAGTGCTGCATGTAAAAATGTCTTAATAATGCTTTTAGGAAGACAGGTAATCACTTGGAGCAATAACTGAAGGACTATTTCACTGATGGAAACAGGGAAATCAGGGATAAGTGTGACACCATTAACATTGTAGCAAATGCCAACTGAACTGTTTTTTAATGTGGTTAAAGAACGTCTATTAATAACATAACATCCAATCAATTCACAGGTCATATCCAATGCAAATAGCTATTGGTCAAATGTGAATGAACACCAGTCACACCATGTTTAGATGTTGAACTGGCTCCAAGCAGATTAACTTTTTTTTAATGAAAAAAATCACCTAAAAACATACAAGATTCTTTCACTCCAATCTTATTGCATAATTTTAACTTGAAGGTGACACCCTAAAGAATATTCTGCAGGCCCATGTTTCTCATGAGTTGTTTAATCATACAAGGAATGTATGTTGCTGAAGGCACGAAGGAAGAATTAAATCAAACTGTCAGCTTTTCCGTGATCACAAGAATCGAACCAACAACTGATAAAATTCAAGAAATGCACTGCTGGTCACGCAACATTGTAATTGCGCTTGCTCATTGCACATGTCCAATTTAAATACAGCAGCTGGACTTGCATTTTCCTTTGCAGTGAAAGTAATGTAGGACTCACGACAATAAAAAAACTAAAGCATGAGATGCAAAGAAGCATGAGTATCCCAGAGATATAGGGATGGATATAAGGTAAGCTATTTGTGTGGGACTAATGCTAACTCACATTAATTTATGTAAAATAGCAATTTTTCAATTTCTTTCTTCTCTCCTCTGCCAGTTGTATTGTTTTCTTTCACTCACTCCTCCACCATCTTGAGAGATTATTTTGCAAACTCCTGGGAAATTTCGGCATCGTTCCATGAATTTGCAGACCAGGTTTTAGAACCACAGCCCAAGAAGGCCTGACTTCAAGGTGCATCGCCATGTGTAAATGGCAGCAGTGTGGTCTGTCTGGTTGACAGGCAAAAGGGCAGATTTCTAGCATAAATGAAAGCTTTAAGAATATTTTAATAATATAGTAGCTTTAGCAGAGCAAAGTTAAGCTACAAGGTTTACCACAATTAATGTCTATTCATGATTTAAATCGAATCATTCTTGATTCCAGCTCCCACTCTCACACAAAGACAGATGGACAAACAGATACAGATCAGGAATAAATCAAAAGGTAAAAAATAAATGAGATGTAACTGCACAATTCACTTAAATAGGCTCCACAATCCGTAACATCACTGGTAATTGGACTATTTTTCGCTTGATTTCTAATGACAGCCATTTAAGCAATATTTTCTTATAGGGTCCAAGGAATATTCAGTTAATTCTGACAAAGGAGATCCTATTGTCTGAATTTTCAATACGATGATAATGAGAAGATAACCATGGAGCAATCAACTCTCAGTCCTGTAGCATTCCCAGGCTCAATCATATTAATCTAAATACTGTCCAAAAAACATTTCAAATTCTAGTCATTCCTTGCCAGACTGACTATGGCCCCATGAGGTTCAAAATTTCCTTGTAAGATAATCCTGCCAACTCAGTGATTAATGTGGTGAAGCTCTATTGCACTCCTACGATGGAAAGTACATTCTTCCTTAGATAAAGAGATAAAAATTGTAGCTTTCTTGCATCATACTCATATTTTGCATTCTCACCCAGTTGGTGTCATTGGCATCAGAGATAATGGGAACTGCAGAAGCTGGACAATCCAAGATAACAAAGTGTGAGGCTGGATGAACACAGAAGGCCAAGCAGCATCTTAGGAAATGTGCTCTTAAGATGCTGTTTGGCCTGTTGTGTTCATCCAGCCTCACACTTTGTTATCTTGGTGTCATTGGCAAATTGGGAAATTTTACAGAGACTGTAGGAACTGCAGATGCTGGAGAATCTGAGATAACAAGGTGTACAGCTGGATGAACACAGCAGACCAAGCGTCATCAGAGGAGCAGGAAGGCTGATGTTTTGGGCCCAGACCCTTCTTCAGAAAGACCCTTCTGAAGAAGGGTCTAGGCCCGAAACGTCAGCTTTCCTGCTCCTCTGATGCTGCTTGGCCAGCTGTGTTCATCCAGCTCTACACCTTGTTATCTGGGAAATTTTACAATTGGTTTCCATATCCAAATAATTTACACAGAATGTGAATAGTCCTGGACGTAGCACCATGCTGGGAATGATTTGTTTATTCAAACTCTTTGCTTTTGTCTTTTAACTAACTTTCCATTCATAGTGTATTATCCCAGACCCATGTACTCTAAATTTATTTACGAACCTCCACACAATCTTACCAAAAAAACACAATGTGCTCCTGTGTCTTTGTATCATCAGTTCAAACAGCTATCTTTTTCCCTATAAGTAGAATACCATCTGTCCATCTGGGGAAGTAAGGCCTCTGAGACTGTTTTGGAGAAACTTGAAACATGTTAGCTATTTGCTGCTGAGCCATTATGTAGTGATCTTCTTGCGGAGAAATTCTTTAACCACTTACAACCCCTGGTCTAGCCAGAATGCTCCTCTTCTTTTAAAAGGTGCAGGCTGGTTTTAAGTACCGCAGATTACTTTTCAGTGGTATTAACATACTTAAGCTCTGTGCTGAGTTATGCAGATGCTCAACAGCACTTACAGTGCTTACTGCAACCTACAATCATTTCAAGGAATAGTTTGTGTGCTGACTGCATTAGAAACAGCAGACGTAGGTCGCAATCTCTGTACCTATTTTCAGGCGTTATCGTATTTTGTCTCTATTCTCTCCTCCCAAGTCATTAATAATGTCACTGAAACTTTATAAATATTCCCAATCCATATAGAATTAAGCAATTAAAGTGCTGTTCCTCCTGTTGAGGTGTGTGGCACATGTAGTATTTCAATGCCCATTGTAAGAAATAAAATTCTAGCTCATTGGTACTGATCTTCAACCACTGTTGCGGTGACTATTCTGCTAGTTTTCTGTGCTGACGTGCTTGTAATACACAGCAAGATCACCTTCTAGCAATTCTTTTCTTGCAAGAACATTGAGTACATTTGTATTCCACACAGAACCAGGATTATGGCTTTGCTGAGAAGTTCAACCTTGGACAGTTCAAACCAGGACTTGGATGATTAGTCTTGCGTTGAGACAGACCTGAAACCAGGACTTGCTTGTACTCAAGGGTGGGTTGGATTTTCATATGCAATTACATTCTGCTCAGGTCATTTCATATATGTATATGGGTGCAATGCCAATTCTGTGGGCAAAAAAATCCAAGCTCCATGTTTTAGGTGCCATATTTCAATAATGCAGAGGGACAAGCAACATTGAATCATAGAATCATAGAATCCCTGCAGTGTGGAAGCAGGCCTCTGTCCATTGAGTCTACACTAGTCCGCTAAAGGGCATCCCTGCCCAACTCACCCATCTACCTTATCCCTGTAACCCTGCACTTCCCATGGCTAATCCACCTACCTACACATCCCTGGACATTATGGGCAATTTAGCATGGCCAATCCATCAAACCTGCACATCTTTGCATTGTGGGAGGAAACTGAAGCAACCCCAGCAACATAGCTAATAAAGTGCGAAATCAGCTTAATGCAATGGTTAAACTGTGAGACCAATGAGACTGTTTTTGAAATAACTGGACATTGCTTTGGTCAGACCACACCTTCACAATGATGGGGGATGGTGGATATTAATAACATGAAGATAAAAGATTCTTTTCAGCAGAACTGTGCAGTAGTGTAATGGTCCGTGTCCTCACAGGACACGAAATAATGAAGCTGTGCATTGCTCCCAGAGTAAAGTGTTCTGAAAAGCATGAAGAGTGTCACCAAGGTGGCAACTGAGGGATAAATGTCATGAAGAAACAACACTGGGCAGCAAAATGACTGCTTTATAAACAGGAAGCTACGAGGTAAACTTAAAATTAGGAAAGCTTAGTGATGCTTAATGACATTGATTTGTGAAACGGACTGCCGCTCAATGCAGTCAATACCAACTCTGGAGATAATTAAAAGAAAATAGGACTGATTTTCCTGTGATTACAGGATGCATGTTAGGAAAGTAATGGGAAACAGTTGTCTATTTATTTCTTGCAAGTAAAGCTGGAAGATGGAGTTGGCTAGCAATTTCCCATTTCTCTTGCTAAAAAGAGCAGCACAAATTTTCGGACACATTTACAAAAACAACAAGGAGGTAAAATCATGAGCTTCTAAATTTGAAGAATACGTGCTGTAGAACAGGCAACTGAATCAATGTATTCCAGGTCACCACTGTGATCAACCAAGGTCATGAATGACTACCACCCAGAAGTGAACTTCAATGGAATTATTAACACAATGAAAAGAGTCCATACCTATATGGAACAGACTTTCTGAGAGCCAGATTCAACGACTATCCATTTCTTTGTCTCTGCACGCAGATTTACAGATTTTTTACTCACTTTCCAATCATTACCATAAGGGGAGGGGAGCTAGATGTGAAGATGCTTTACACAGCGAAGGCATACTTATTAATTAGCAAGAACATTAGGCAGGAGCATTGTATTTTAATTAAACAGTTATGCTATTTTATATTAGATAACAAGGTGTAGAGCTGGATGAAGACAGCAGGCCAAGTAACATCGGAGGAGCAGGAAGGTTGACATTTTGGGTCTGGACCCTTCTTCAGAAATGGGGGAGGGAAAGGGGATTCTGAAATAAATAGAGAAAGGGGGATGCAGATGGAAGGTGGACAAAGGAACAGATAAGTGGAGAGGAGACAGACAGGTCAAGCCGGCGGGGATGGAGCCAGTAAAGGTTAGGATTGGTCAGTTAAGGGAAGACAAACAGGTCAAGGAGGCAGGGATGAGCCTGGTAGGTAGGAGGTGGGGTTGGGAATTGGTCAGTGAGGTGGGAGGAGCAGATAGGTGGGAGAAAAGACGGACAGGTCAAGGAGGCAGGAACGAGCTCGGCTGGTTTTTGGATGAGACCGGGGGTGGGGAGATTTTGAAGCTTGATATTTAATATTTAATACTACCTAGCTGATCAACATAATAGAAAGGAACATAACTCCATCACAAGTTGACCTTTAATCGTGCATATTTCCCATTTCTTTTAAAAGTATGGGGGTAAACTTGTTAGCCGGTGACAAACTTGCCACAGGTGGGTTAATTCACCGCATCACATGCAAGTGCAGACACGCTGACCTAATGGGATGTTCCCAACCTTGACATTGGTAACCCTAGTTGCAAGAAGAACTGGTCAATCAGATGCCAACAGCTTCTGCTTTTCAAGTTGAAGCCTATCCCTCAGGGAATTTGCAGTGAGAGGTAAGTAATTTTTATGCTCCTTTCGGGGATAAGAGATTGCAGAGAGAGTGAGGTCAAGAAATTTATAGGCAAGAGAATGGTTTTGACCCCTTCTGTGCTTTTGATAGACTTCAAACTGAGGTAATTGGAGGCTTCGCCATGTAATGTAGCAGGCAATTCGTGCTGGCTCCACATTTAGAAAGGAAGCAAACTTTCTTCTCTGCCAAGAAAGCATGTAATTGGGGAGATGATGATTTGAGGCCTCCAAGTGTCCATTAATTGACCTACTGAAGCCTGAATTAGTGATGATCTAAGAGGACTGCCCATTCACATTCTGGCCCAGAACTTAATTAGTGAAGTACTAAGAATTAGACAAGTACCTTGCTGGGGACTCCTGGTCCAATTATTCCGCTTTCTCCCAGCTCCCAGGAGGGGAAAATTCCAACCCTAAATGTCACAAATCATCATAACCATGATTAAGGATGTTTATGACTGATCAACCTAAATTCTATCAGATGAACAATTACACGTGAGTGCTAAGATTTTATGGACTGGAAATCCAAATCTATTACTGAGCAGGATATGGAATGAAGAAGTAAAACTGCCTGCTGTCTGCAGATTTAGTAAATTTCATTGAGAATGATGCACCTATACCAATGAACAAACTTGGCGGGTGGTTTGTGGCAGAATGCATTGAGTAGTTTGTCCATGTGGCAAGTGTTCATCTGCATGTTCAAAAAGTGTGTAGCACTCAATCATTAAAACGTGACATGGTCAAACCAACTACTGCTTTCATTCCCAAGGTCCATGATCATTTTGGAAGCCAATTTCTGAGGAGGTACTCCCTGTCACCAATTCATGGAAGAGCCTAGATTTCCATCTTCATTTCTGTGGGAATGATGGGAGATAATCAGAATAGCCTCACACGACAATTTCATACTGTAACTTCCAGCAGAATTTATTGGATGTCGGTCAGAAGTAGTCGTTTCCAAAGTTCAGGAGCTCTTTGATCAAATGTTGCCACCCACATCCCCTGAGGTAAACAATTGCATTCAAATACATTATCTTATGACAAAAATTGTTTTGAAATTCTGTGAAACACCTTGCAGGTTAAGATGAGATGATCATTTAAAGTTTTATCAAAATCCAAGAATGCACAACCTTGAACGTCACATCACAACATGCTCAATTCTTTTTGAACACTTGACAATTTTCAAAATTTAATTACCTAGCTATTGTTTGTAATTTCAATACAATTAACCAATTGTTGTACGATGTGAGGTATCGCACTTTGTCAGTTCCATGTTATGGGGAAGAAGATGTCAAAAATTGACTTCCAAGAGCCCTTGGGAATGTACCCGAAGTTGGAATTGAAGTGTACTCCCTGCGGAACCACTTTTCAGACACTTTTCAAAGTGACGCCGCAATATTGTTTTGTTATAAAAATTATATTGGCTCAGTGGTTAGCACTGCTGCCTCACAGCATCAGGGACCCAGGTTCAATTGTAGCCCCAGGAAACTGCCTGTGTAGTTTGCACATTCTCCACCAACTGCGTGGGTTTCTGCCGGGTGATTCAACTTTCCTCCGCAGTCCAAAGATGTGCAAGCTAGGTGGATTGGCTGTGCCAAATTGTCTGTAGCGTCCCATAGCCATGGGCAATGCAAGGATGGGCCTGGATGGGATGATCTTCAGAAGGTCTGTGTGGACATGTTGGGCCGAATGGCCTGTCTCCACACTGTGGGAATTCTGTGGAGATGTCCTTTATACAACCGATGTTAGATTAGAATTGTGAACTGTAGACAAATGCCACAGCATGTCGGCATGTCTACCATGAGGTCAGTGAACTGTACATTAGTACTACTTGTATAGCCCCCTTCGACATCAGTCAAGCTTTCGTGCTCTTAAGATGCTGCTTGGCCTGCTGTGTTCATCCACCTTCACACTTTGTTATCTTGGATTCTCCAGCATCTGCAGTTCTCATTTTCTCTGAACAATGGACAAGACTGTGACATAATTTTTTTATAAATCTGTTTCACAGAGATTTAATCATTTGAATGTCTAAATTGTATCAATATGGTAGAACATGTCAATGTAGCAAATGGCCTAAAGATCTTTAAAGAAACACTAATATTCTCCTTGTATTTGTAAAGCCACTGAATAGCTAATCTTTTTTTTCTTCAATAATTGTTCATTAGGAATGAATTCTGCCACAAACCACCTGCCAAGTTTGTTCATTGGTCTAGGTGCATCACTCTCAATGCAATTTACTAAATCTGCAGACAGCAGGCAGTTTTACTTCTTCATTCCACCACTAGGCCAGTATCTATTGCCCAGAATCAACCACATTATGGAGTTTAGAGTTGCACATAGGCCAGCCTTGGGGGCATTAGTGAACGAGATGAGTTTCTGTGACAATTGTCTGTGGTCACCATTATGTAAGCTCTTTTCTGCCAGTTCGTTTGTATTGAACTGATACTTCAGCATCTAGGCTTCAAACCTAGGAACCCAAAATACTAGGGTTCTTGATTCACAGATTAGTAACTTGTTTTCTAATTCATGTGTGGGATGTGGGAATTACTAGCTGGTTAGCATTTATTGTCTGTCCCTAACTGCCCTTGAGAAAGTGGTGGCAAACAGCCTACTTGCAGTCCACCTGCTGAGGGTTGACCCGTAATGCCATTAGGGAGGGAACACCAGGATATTGACCCAGCGACAGTGAAGCAACGGTCACATACTTCTGAGTCTGGATGGGAGGAACTTGAAGGTGGTGGTGTTCCTATATATCTGCTGCCTTTGTCCTTCTAGATGGAAGTAGTCGTGTGTTTGGAAGGTGCTGTTTGAGGATCTTTGGTGAATTTCTGCAGTGCATCTTGTAGATAGTACACACTGCTGCTACTGACCATCAGTGGCGAAGGGAGTGGATGCTTGTAGATGTAGTGCCAATCAAGCAGGCTGCTTTGTCCTGGATGGTGTCAAGCTTCTTATGTGTTGTTGGGGCTGCACTCATCCAGGCAAGTGGGGAGTATTCCATCACACTCCTGACTTGTGCTTTGTTGATGGTGGACAGGCTTTGAAGAGTCAGGAGGTGAGCTACTCGCAGCAGTATTCCTAGCTTCTGATCTGCTTTGTAGCCACTGTGTTAATGTGGTGAGTCCAGTTGAGTTTCTGGTCAAAGATAACCCCAGGATGTTGATAGTGGGGGATTCAGTGATGGCAAAACTGTTGAATTCCAAGTGGTGGGTAGATTGTCTCTTATTGGTGATGGTCATAGCCTGGCATTAGTGTGGCATGAATGTCACTTGCCACATGTCAGCCCAAGCTGGATATTGTCCTGATCGTGTTGTATTTGAACATGGATTGCTTCAGTATCTGAGAAGTCATGACTGGTGCTGAACATTGTGCAATCATCAATGAATCTCCTCACTTCAGACCTTATGATGGACAGAAGGTCATTGATGAAACAGCTGAAGATGGTTCTGCCCAGGACACTACCTTGAGCAACTCCTGCAGAGATGTTCTGGAGTTGAGATGACTGACCTCCAACAACCATGGCCATCTTCTTATGTGTCATGTATGGCTTCAACCACCGGAGAGTTTTTTCTGATACCATTGATTTCAGTTTTGCTCAGGCTCCTTGATGGAAAACACAATTAAGTGCAGCCTTGATGGTCAAGGGCTGCCGCTCTCACCTCACCTCTTGAATTCAGCTCTTTTGTCCATGGTTGAACCACGGCTGTAATGAGATCAGGAGCTGAGTGGCATCACTGAGCAGGTTGTTGCTGAGCACGTGCTGCTTGATAACAGTGTTGATGACAGCTTCCATCACTTTGCTGATGATTGAGAATAGGCTGATGGAGCAGTAATTTGCCCAGGTTGGATTTGTCCCGCTTTTTTATGTACAGGACATAGTTGGGCAGTTTTCCACATTGTTGGGTAGGTACTAGTTTTGTAACTGTATTGGAACAGCTTGGCTAGGGGAACGACATGTTCTGGAGCACAAGTCTTCGGTACTATTGTCGGAAAGTCGTCAGGTCCTGTGGCCTTTGCAGTATCCAATATCCCTAACCATTTCTTCATGGCACGTGGAGTGAATCGAATTGGCTGAAGACTGGCATCTGTAATGCTGGGGACCACTGGAAGAGGCCGAGATGGATCATCTACTCAGCACTTCTGGCTGCAGATTGCTGCGAATGCTTCAACCTTATCTTTTGTATGATGTGCTGGGCTCTTCCATCATTGAGGATGCGGATATTTGTGGGGTGTCCTCCTCCAGTGAGTTATTTAACTATCAACCACTATTCATGAATGGATGTAGCAAGTCTGCAGAGCTTAGATCTGATCCTTTGGTTGTGGGATAACTTAGCTGTCTTTCTCACTTGCTGCTTAAGCTGTTCCGGATGTAAGTAGTCCTGTAGCTTCTCCAGGTTCACATCTCATCTACAAATATGCATGGTGCTGCTCCTGACATGTCCTCCTGCACTCCTGCTCAATTCTGCTGCTTTTGATGGCCCACAGCACCTCATGGATACCCAGTCTTTAGTTGCGAGATCCGTTCAAAATCTGTCCCCTTTAACACGGTGATAGGACCACACAACATAATGGAGGTTATTCTCAATGTGAAGACAAGACTTAATCTCCACAAGAACTCCACAAGCACTAAAAGTGAACCAATTGGCATCATCTGACAATCTGAAAGTTTCATGGTCACTCTTACTGATACCGTCATGCGTAGATACATCTGCAGCTGGCAGATTGTTAAGAATGAGGTCAAGTATGTTTTCCCCTCTTGTTGGTTCCCTCACCACCTGCTGCAGACCCTGACAAGCAGCTTATATCCTTTAGAACCTGACCAGCTTGTTCAGTAGTACTGCAGCCACTACACTATTTTTTCTCCATGCTACATAGCTATCATGGTGAATGTCTATATGTTCTTTAATTAATACTTGCTAAGTGGCTCTCACAGGCATAGCTGATGTTCATTCCCCTGGCTACTCTGAGAACATATTGGTAAACAATCCTCCTGGCCCATCAGCAATGGTTTGGTATGGCTGAATGGTTGTGCTGTACATTCAAGAAGACTGTTAAGAGACAATATATCTGTGGGGATGGAACTGCATATCAGCCACAGGACAGGTTTATATTCCTAAATAAAAGTGAACCAATTGGCATCATATGACAATCTGAAAGTTTCATGGTCACTTTTACTGATATAAACATTTACTTCCAAATTTTATCGACAAATTCAAGTTCTTAAATGTGCAACAATAGGATTCCATCTCCTTTTCTCTAAATTATTATTCCAGGCCTTTCTTTTACTAATTCAGGACTACAACTACTGTACCAATGTACTCAGCAATATCGACAACTGTCAACATAATTGAAGAGGTCTAATATATTGAAGATAAAGCATAATTATCCTCTTGTTCCTGGTTAATGTGCCATGCATAAATATTTAAGTTCATCAAAAATACAACGGCTCCAAATCACTGGCTCATACAGCAGATTGTACATTAAACAAAGAAAGCACTGTGGTCAATAAATAACTACTGAACATGTGAATTCTTACAACATTCAATGGACACTTTTATATCTGCTATTTTCCCATTGTGAAAATAAGCAGGTCACTGTATCAAATTAAATATTAGTAAAGGAATTTTATATAAACACTATGGGATGCATTTTGCAATCAGTAGCATTCAGTGCTCACAAAACTTATAGCTGCCCATTGATATTTGTTGACTTTTAGACTAAACCTTTGTTATCACTAGTCAAAAACAGGATGGTGTCTGTTGTCGGGAATCTGATATCTATGTTATCAGGGCAAGCATCAGCACTGCCCTTCAATCGGATTGAGGAAATTTTACAGAGACATGCAGAATATATCTATTTTGAAATATTTCATTCAATGGTAAATCATGTGCATAAAGTGAGCTGAAGAGATGGAATTAAGACAACGGGAGGGAGATAAAAGGGACCAAACACAAAAATAAAAAAAAAGTTTTTGTCTATTTTTAGATCTGCAACAATAATTTTAAGCAACTTTCCAATATCAGAGATCGTTTTAACAACGATTAAGCATTATCACTGCGCCAAAAAATCATTAACGTTTGAATGGGCAGACTAACATTTTCTGTCACACACGTAGTATGCAAGTATTGTTATTTTATGTCATTTATATGTTTGTACATTGTGCGTCTGTGTGAATTATTTGTGTAGCAAAGCTTGTGGAGGGGCAGGGAAAATTTACCTACAACTTTTTGATTTCCATATATACCTGGAAGTATTCTAGCACAACAAGATGATGTCTGATTTATTATTTCAGAATGGTGAGCATGAACTTGTTTACCCTTATTCTAATGAAAAATATGGATGAATAATTTTGCATTCAGTTACGCTACTAACAATATTTGCCGAACATATATTGCAGTAGACATTTGACTTTATATGCTTCGAAGCAATTGGAAAACAATCACAGCTTTTATAATTTGTTTTAATACACTATATAAATTTTTAAAAAAAATTATTGGAAACAATCTAAAATCAATATTAGCTTTAGGAACTTAATAAATAGAGTATAAATATCTTGGGAAATCATATGAATGATGCAAACAATGATCTAATTTGTGTGATTAAAGTTAAATTAAAGTTGAACTTTTTCTTTCATTTTCAATCAACTGAGATATAGTATGTTCTAAATACTAGACATCCCATCTGTATAGAAGTTATAATGTTCAGTAATGTTAATTACCTGTGTGAATTCCTTAATACCTGCATATACAGATAATCTAGATACACAAATTAGATGTATTGTGTGCTTGTTCTGACCTCAATGACCTTGAAAAATCTATTTTAGCAACATCTATTTTAAAGTTGTTAAATCAATAAAAAGGTGCCTATTTGAGAAGACAATAAGAAAAAAAAACATTATTACTGCTTGGTCATTTCTAAATCAAAAACATTATTTCATGCATCATACAAAATACAGATCTTGAGTGATATTGATAGAAAATGATGAATCATTCAAATTTGATCTCTCTCAATAAAATACCAGTAATATAATTCAGAGCAAAGATATAACAGCCATCTTGAATCTCAGATGGAGGTTGACATCATCCCAGAGCATGCTGGGACATAATAGATAAACAATTGCTCCAAAAATGCAGTTTATTGTGTTCAAATAAAATATATTCAAATGTTATTTTAACCATTGTATTCAAGTTCCACAAAAAAAGAGAAAATTAATTCAATAGCTGGAGTATTTTCAAAAGAAAATTAGTAGTATTAGTTTCAAACCTCCTCAAATGCTTTAATGTTATTGACCCTTCATTTGTTGCATTTCAGTTCTATAATTGGCTTTGATGCTTGTAGGTAAGGAAGTGCAAAACCATGGTAAGGTTATCGCTGCTGATCATTATTCATTGCCCCCTACTGGGAAGTGATTGTATTTGAAGGCCAGGTCTCTTCAGCATTTCGGTAATCTTAACGTCACTCAAATGTTGGAAATCTAGAAGATCGCGTTCAAATGTCTTTAAATGGAAAGTAATCAGGGAGGATGAAAAGCATGTATGTGTTTTTAATGAGCACCAAGCCATCTCAAGGGAGTGCAGGGCCCAGGAAATATCACATTTTGAGACATCTTCCCCTCCTCCCCTCACCTTTCTCCATCTTTTCCTGCTATTTCACAAGGAAAGGTCTCTGAAATAACTCCCATCACCAAGTCACCCTTTGTTTACACATGGAGAATCCTTGTCATTTATCCAGTTTCATCAGAGTCAGCTCTCAGGGTGATCAGAATCTCTGACACTCCTGTTTATACCTGTCAGCCAGGGCTCCCTGAGTGAACCAGATTAACATCTCCAATCAGGGAACACATTTCTATATGGTTGACTTGGATGACCTTGTTACAATCACTCCGTAGAAAGAATAGAGGAATAAGCTAGTTTCTAATGGGCTGTTTTTCATGAACAATGTTTCAGAAAGCTCAACATCTGCACTATATTAGGCATTTCTCTTGGGAATATAGATGCAACAATCAAGCTGAACTGGAAACTAAACTGTACAAGAGGTGGCACAGTGCAACCATGTATTCAAAGCGAAAGCTGCATCCTGGCTTCTAGTTCCTCACAAGTGCCAATCGTGCCAGCATATTACCCAGTGCCCACCGAACCCCCAAAAATAATTGCAGGAGCTAACGTTGTTGCTCTATTTCTCTCCATCCAATAAATGGTAATGAATGGGTCAATTGGATTAAACTGATCCCCAACTGAGCTCAAATGATGCCTTTCCATCACGGCATTAACTGCCATACTAATTGCTGAGATTCACCTGTAAAGTGTGTGCAGAGTGCTTATATGCATGAAAGTTCTTTTCACACAGCAATAATCATTTCTCAAAATTATAAATGTATATCACTTTTTCTTCAAATCTTGACTTCATAGGTACAATCTATGATTCTATCTATGAAATTAAGATTGGAAGAAAAGATGGTATTTGCTTATAATTGCAATTACTTGTCAATTATGAAGGATGACATTGCAGAGTACTTGGAAGTGCACTGTAAAATAGGTCGAGTCAGCACAGTTTTGTCAAAATTAGATCACAGAAGTATTAGAATTCTTTGAGGAGGTAATGAGGAAGTTAGACAAAGGCAAGCTAGTGGATGTACTCTATTTGGATTTTCAGAATACCTTTGATAAGGTACCAACACAGGAGGCTGCAGAATAAGATGAGATGTTTGTGTTAGGGGCAAGGAAATAGTATGAATAGAGGATTGGCTGACTGACAGAAAGCAGAGGGTAGGGATAAAGGGATCATTTTCAGGATCGCAGCAGGTGATAAGTGGAATTTCACTGGGGTCAAAGCTGGGACCATTACTGTTCACATTAAATATTATTAATCTGGACGAAGGAACTGAGGACATTTTGCGAAGTTTGCACATTTCACAAAGATAGATAGAGGATAAGTAGTGCTGAGGAAGTGGGGATGCTGAAGAAGGACCCGGACAGGTTCAAAGAGTTGGGAAAGAGGTGTCAGACGGAATACAATGTGGGAAAGTGTGAGGTTTGCACTTTGGTAGGAAAAATGGAAGAATGCACCACTTTTTAAAGAAGAAAAGCTTTGGAAACCTGAAGCTCGAAGGACTTGGGAGTTCTACTTTAGTGTTCTCTTAAAGTTAACATGCCAGTTCAGTTGACAATTAGGGAAGCAAATACAATGTTAGCATTCATTTCAAGAGGACTAAAATACAAGAACAGAGACGTACTGCTGAGGCTGTATAAGTTTCTGGTCAGACCACACTTGGAATATTATGTGCAGTTTTGGGTCCTGTATTTAAGGAAGGATGTGTTGGCATTTGAGCGGGTTCAGAGGAGGTTTACAAGAATAATCTTGATGATGAAGCGTTTGTCTTATGAAGAGTGGTCGAGGAATCTGGTTCTGTGCTCTATGGAATTTAAAAGGATGAGGGGAATCCCATTGAAATTTAAAGAATACTGAGACACCTGGATCGAGTGGTAGTGGTGAGGATGTTTCCCCGAGTAGGGCCCAAGTGTACAGCCTCAGAGAGAAAACAAGACTCTTTATAACTAAGATGGGAAGGAATTTCTTCAGCCAGAGAATGGTTAGTCTGTGGAACTCATTGCCACAGAAGGCCTTGGAATCCAAATCATGGAATGTATTTAAGACAGAGATAGATTGTACCTTGATTAGTAAGTGGATCAAGTATTACAGGGAGAAAGCAAGAGAATCTGGTTGAGAAACATATCAGCCATGATCGAATGGCAGAGCAGACCCGGGCTAAATCACATTATTCTGCTTCTATAGCTTATGGTCTTATATTTTAGCTTCCAACTAAAGAAAATATCAGTTTAACACATTATTGAAGAACCACTTTGCAGACAATTGAAACTGTCACAAAAGTATCAGTAAGAATCAAAGGCTTGATGGATCTTCTACATGTCAATTACAAACACTGAAATTAGATTTAAAGAATTTCCTACAACATAATTTTAGCGAAGCATGATTATATCGAGACAGCATTTGTTTCACTAAATCTAGTTGCTCTTTCAATAAACAAGACTGTTCACTGAGTTTTGAGATTCCATACATTACAGAACAGCTGAATGAATGATCTAAATATTGCTGTGCTTCTGTTCACCAAATCTCCATTGTTTGGTGTGTTTCTTCTAGAGTTCCAGGCTTCACATTGCACTTTCATACAGAGGTAGAAGAAAACCTGCAAGCTTTTTTGACAAAGCTAATGTTAAATTTTCTTGCAGTGAATCAGTGTGGCCACAAGAACATAATATGAACAAATTATTTTAACTAACTCGCTTCACAATTGTTTACTAATAACAAAGAAAATTGGTCTATTTGCATCTGCATCTGCAGTTCCCATTATCTCTGGTCTATTTGCATGTTTTCTTTGCTTCACTCAACATCATATTTGGCGCCCATATTGGAATTTTTGTAGCTTAATTTTATCCTTTGGTACCTAAGCAATTGCTAAACAGTTCTTCCTTTTCATTGATAGACCATAAATGCAGAAAACTGGGGAGGATGTGCTTGAAGCACAAGTCGAAAGTTGTTATCTCACCTTGCCATGACGTTCTGTCCACTCTTCTGATACTATGTGATATTAGGCATTGTACTCAGCTGTTTCTTTGAAAGGTTATGCAGCTGGTTTGAAATACCGCATCTAACATAAAACAACAGCCATGATTAAAATCTCTATATCATAATGCCAAAGGATGCAGGGTGAGTTAGCATCCATGGTGCCTTATTGGGATTTGAGTTACAAAGAGCTGGCATATTTAATACCAGGGTCATACTATCCATCGAGACTTCCTGAACTTAGATGACTTTGAGAGTGTGAGGATTTTAGATATTCATGATAACTTACATAGTTAAGATATTCTGTCTGCCACCTTTTAATCCCTTTTTTAAATAAACCACTTATGTTTCGATGATCTGATCAACACAACAATATTAGACAATTCTATTCATGCGTTTTTTTTTGTCTACAACAAGTTTATTAAATGGGGAATAGTCTGTTGGTCATAGGGGTCAACCTAGTTAGAACAGAATTGTTGTATTTATGTGTTGCATTGTTGCGCTATTTCATGTGGCTATATCTGTCATTTCGGATTTAAATAGACTAGAAATCAATCAGAACATTTCCTGCATTACAGAATGTACCCATTAACCATAATTTAATTATACAAGCACTTTGTTTTTTATCAAAACAGCATGGGATCACTAATGGACATTATCATCAAGGGACGTAATTGTATTTTCGTTCATTCATATAAAAGACTAAGAGAATACATGTTTTGTCACTTGGCTGAATTGACCGTTTTATTTCTCAGGACCAGACATCATGTGGGCTTTAGCTTCAGCTTAAGTAAATGTGAAAGGGCCTTGAGTGCACAAAATAAACATCTGAAAAATACAGTGTTGCTTCTTCAATAATGTGTTAAACTGATATTTTCTTTCATCTGAACTTTTGTTTGCCGATGGAAACCTTGGAAAACAATCAAACGACCCATCACTGTCACTTAAGAATATGTTTTCGTCCAAGATGGACAATGGGGATTTAATTATGAACAGTACGACTTTGAGAGATCAAGTGTGCTTCAGGGAATTGATTTTCAGAATGTATTTCAACAAATTTATTGGAATATGAGGTCAATGTTCACAGAAAGAAAAGGAAAGCAAACTTCATTGTTCGCTTTATTTTAGTTTGGATTAATAAGACTAAATACGAATGTAGACCTTAACCACTTTGGTGACAGGAAGTTGCTATTAAGTGTTAAAATACCATGGCAAAAATTAGAAAGGAACAGATCCCCACATAAGGTGCAATGACTGTTGCATAGCCTGTGAAGCATTGCAATAGATTAATCACTTTTTGATCTGACAAGGAGTAAATTGGTTATTTTCTGTTCAAGCTCCATTATGTTCATGCAACAGATTAGGATAAGATCTGCCTTCAGTATTCACCCTGTTGAAAATTCTGGTGAATGCTTTGTGAAGCATGCATCAGAATATATCGTAATAAATGAATGAGAAAAAAATGTTATTTTTATTTCGTTGCTATCTGCATAATGTTACTTGATTTGTTTTTATTTTGCAAATCTGACTAGCTCATGTAATTTTACAATGATTTGTGCCATTTTAATGAAAATGCAATGTTCTCTCATGACATTCACAGCTACTGGCATACACTGTGACGATGAAACTGTTGGTAGGGTTGGGGTTTTTTTTGGCTAAAAGAGAAAGTTGTCTGAGTCAGCACTTCCTGAAGTTTAATAATGGTGACTAAACCATACAGTCCTACAAAAGAAAGCCATTTGATTGTCTATGACTCTGCTGACTATTTAACAGACCAGTTAAATAGTTCCAATCCTCAGCTTTTCTACAATTATCCTGACCAAGAGGTCTCAGCAAATATCCATCCAATTGTCATTTGAAAGCTATCACGTAATTTGATTCTGCCAATTATAAACTGGTCAACAGTTTATCAACCCTTAACTACTCTCCTCAGTGTTAAACACTGTTATCAAGAAAAATAAAGTTAAAAGACTAGCTTCTTTTCCTGAAACTTTTGACGTTTAAAACATGATGGATGAGGCTTATATCTATAGAGGGTGTCTTTGAAAATGTATTCTCTCTCGTGAGGACATAGTAAGAACTACAGATGCTGGAGTCAGAGATAACACAGTATGGAGATGGAGGAACACAGCAGGCCAGGCAGCATCAAAGAAACAAGAAAGTGAATGTTTCAGGTCGGGACCCTTCTGGGTCCTTGGTCTACTGTATTCCTCCAGCTCACACTCTGTTATCTCTGTTGTGAGGGCCTTTATAAAAAGTCGAGTTAATGTTTTGAATCCAGTATGACTGTTCCTCAGAACCTTCTTCAGTTATATCGGACTCAAAATGTAAATTCTGTTCCTTTTTCCACAGATGCTGCCAAACATGTGGGGTTTCTCCCCACAAAAGGCATTATCTTTTTTTAAAATCAGATTTTCAGTATTGTGTTTTAGTTGCAAAAGGTCAGCCTTTCTCCCATTTGACCATGATGTGGAGGTGCTGGTGTTAGACCCTGTGGTGGGCAAAGTCAGAAGTCACATGACACCAAGTTATAGTCCAACAGGTTTATTTGAAATCACAAGCTTTTGGAGCGCTGCTCCTGCGTGAAGTGAAGTGAAGGAGCTTCTCCTGATGAAGGAACAGCGCTCCGAAGTCATGTAATTTCAAATAAATATGTTGGACTATAACTTGGTGTCGTCTGACTTCTGACTTTGTCCATTTGACCATGTCCACATAGATGAATCCACCTGAGCAACATTGTCTGTCACACAAAAAGCCTGTTGAGTTTAGATAGAAGGTCCATACATATGTTGAAGGTCTACCCAACTCAATGTGACAAAATATACACTGTACTAAAGATACCTTCACTTACACAGGGAATGGGGAGAAATTACTTTGCAAGAATTAGGTGCAGAAATGATTGCGGAATCGAGCTCAAAATGTTTGATGTCTCGTGAACAAGTTCATCCCATTTGCACAGAATTTATGTGTCTTTAAGCTCTTTTCATGCCTGAAGCATTTCCTGTCAATTGCTGCAAAAACCATCAGATTCCTCCTGGCAGTTGCATCTCTACATACAGCAAATATTTAGCAGAGCTTCTTGAGGTCGTACAGCACATTATTTCCCCTGTGAATCAGGACAACAGAGCATAAGAACATCTTTAATAATCTGAAAGCAAAATCTCATTTATAATTTTTTTTGTGAGGCTGAAAGTTTGCTGCAGTTGTTATGAGTCAGAGCTGCAGACTCTGTCATCAGAAACTATAACGGTGTAATCCATGACAGAAATTCAAATCTCGTTCAAAAGAGGCAATTTAGCTGCCAAGCAGCCACCAGATCTTTATCCATTTTGTAGCGCTGTGGCAAAAGATGATTGAGAGCATCATCTTTGTGTTCAGCATGGCCTCACCTCTTTCTATCTCTGTCATCTCTCTAGCTTTACAGCTGCCTGAGAAAACTGTATTCCTTTAATTCTGAGTTTTTGTATATCCACTGCTCTGTCAACAGAGCATTGGTTGTGGTACCATTAGATGTCTTTAGCCTGAAAGTTCTGGACATTTCTCCATCAATCTCTTAACCTCTTAGACCTTCTTCAAAATCCCTCCTCAAAACTTACTTGGTTGATCAAGCTGTCTGTCACACATCCTATCATCTCCTCATGTAGGTTGGTGTCTAATGACATTTCTGCGAAGCTACTTCAGACATTTCACTGAGTTAGTGGTGGTTTATTAAATGCTGGTTGTTGTTGAGTGTGATCAAGAAGTGCCAGCAATTGGAGAACATGCCAGGCCCTGTCTCTGATAGGATTGTGGATATCACACAGAGAAACCTAGGAACATAAGTGTAGAAGGATTTTATCTATGTTAAGAGAAATTAGACTTGAAGAGAGGCTGATTGGCCTCAGGGTATTTTTTGTTAGGGGCAGAGAAATTTGAGGGAGAACCTAATTGATACGCTTAAGATTATAAGGGGCAAGGACAGGGTGGATAGAGAGCAGCTGTTCTTGAAAGGTCAATAACAAAGGCGCACAATTATAAGGTGGACGGAGGAAGGGTTAGAGGTGATTTGAGGAATCATTTAATCTGCTAGTGGGTGTCGGGAATCAGGAATGCACTGCCTAGGAGGGTAGTTAAAGCAAAAAACCTCATTTTAAGAAGTACTTAGATGGGCACTTGAACTTCATAACATTTCAGGCTTTGGGCCAAGTGCTTGAAAGTGGGATTAGCGTAGAAAGGTCAGCACAGACTTGATGGACTGATGGGCATCCTCTGTGCTGTCTGACTTTGTGGCTGTGAAAAATGGAGAAGCAAGCCTGAATGGCCTTTGTTAGTTCTAATGTTTGTGTTTTTGAGCTGAATATGAATATTAGACATGCAACAAAAACAACAAGCAACTCACTAAAAGCTTTAGATTGCCTGGTATTTTTCTGGTGCCAATTTTATCCATTCACAAAAGATGAAAGATGGCGCATTCTACTGAGAGGCAGCAATAGTCCCAATACCATGTTGGAAGTCTTTCAAGTTGTGTTCTCACAGGCCCTCCCCTTATTTGAAACAAGGCCTCCTCCATCAATACTTAATCACCATTTGAGGGAGCTAACCATGCCCAATTAAGAGTACCAATACCATGTCGGACAGTAGACTATAACTCCCTCACTCCCCACACCATTGTTTCCTATTCTTGTTCACTATTTACTGAAGATATTATACTCTACTAGGTCTGCTGAAAAAGACAAAAACACAGCAGGCTGATGATGCTTTTTCACAAGAAGGTACTATGTATTCAACTTTTGTGGTATGCTTTGGGATGATGTGAAACTAACCATGGCTTTTGATTCTCAGTTACATGTGCGACCAGTGCTGCTATGCAGTAACACTGAACATTGCCAAGTCCAAAATTTACCCACAAGAAGTGAAATTGCGAGAGAAACTCAGCAAGTCGGGCAGCATCTGTGGAAAGAAAGCAGAGTTAACATTTTGAGTCTGGTGATTCTTCATCAGAATGTTTAGCAATCCTATTTTCCCAAATAGGCTGTGTTTCAAAGTAATTATGAATTGCTGCCACACATTAATTCTGCTTAATGTGTGAGGATTCCTTGAAATGGAGTTTGTAATGAAGCTGAGTCTTGTTCACAGGCTTTGTCAAAGCATTTGAATCTACAGCAATCTACATGCTCTTACGTAGAAGTGTCATTTGCCAACATTCATTATTTAGGAAGCATGTTGTCATTCAGCTAAAATCAGATCAGCCTCTTGTTTAATGCAATCTTTAAACGTGAGCATTTGATCAGCATCAGTCCTTTTTTTCTTGCTTGAATGTTTAAACAGTATGATTTTTGTGCTCTTTTAAAAAAAACAGAGAAGGCTGTAACTTAATTTTGACACTTCTTTTCAAGGTTTTATTATAAATCAAATGCTTGCAAATTTCTTCCCAATCTCTATAATTGATGCAATTCCCCATGTCTCACAATCCACCCATCCTTTCACCTCCTCACCAACAGTTTATCAGAGGACTACATATGGATGTGCATCTATGCATAGGATCAGAAAAGATGATTAATTCCCAATCCTCCTCTACATTGAATAATAGAATTGCAGAATTCTTAAAGCAAAGAAGGTGTACGCTTGGTGCACGCTTTGTGCTGTGCCCCTGCAAGAACAGCTCTGCTAGCTCCGCTCCCCTGCTGTTTTGCCATTGCTCAGTAAGTTTTTATTTCTTCTTCAGCTGCTTATCTAGTTCACTATTGAAAGCACTGCTTCCTTCAAAAGCACCAAACAGCTTTCAGATTAAGACATGATAAAGTAACCTTGGGGATTAAAAAGAGTTATGCAATAAAAGAAATTAATATCAGCAGAGTAAAAGTATTAGAGTACCTTAAGGATCAAAAATCTGTCAAATTCCATGGACTTGATAGCCTAAACCCCAGGGTCCTAAAAGAGATAACTACAGTGATATTGAATGAATGAGCTACGCTTTCCAAAATTCCTTAGATACAGGAATGGATCCATTAGACTGGAAGTTAGCAAATGTTACACTGTCTTTCAAGAAAGTAAGCAATCAAATGTAAACCAGTTAACGTACCATCAGTCACTGCTAAAATGCTAGAATCCATTGTTAAGGAAAACTGAACAATATATTCAGAAAAATATAGTAGGATTAAGCAATTTGGCATGATTGAATACATTTAAGGCTAAAATAGACAGAGTTTTAGCCTCTTGGGGAGTTCATAAAATATAGGGAACAATTTGGAAAGTGAAGTTGAAGCCCAAGATCTGCCATGATTGTAATAAGAGACAGAGCAGGGTTCTTTATTCTAATGTTCTTATGTCTAATTTGCTATGGTGCTGTCATAATTGAATATCAATTACCATTAGATTAAACAGCCAATTGTGACTTTGGTAAAGCGTTCATCCACTTACATTTCTCATGTATTCATTCATTTTACAGACTGCATCTTGATTAATGACTGTTTAAGGTTGCAAGATCCATAGCACCATAAAATAAAAACAAATTCAAGTATTGATTTGGGGAAATTCCCTGCATTCTTAAAATTTCAGTATTTAATTCTGGAAACTGTGGTTCATAAACTAAGAGTCGTACAGATATTTTTGACTGTAGTAAAGGTAAACTTGCCATAGTCTTACTGAACCATTGGACTGCTCTCACGTTAGAGAGAGAGATGTCAGATGGTGATTTAACCTGACGGTCACCATATCTCAGGTAAGGGAGGTGGTTGCAAAGGAGAGTCCTACATGGCAATCCCAGCTGATGCAGGAATTCAACCCCTGCTCTTAGTATTACACTGCATCACAAACTGGTCAGCCAACCAAGTAAGATGACCAATTCCCAATTTCTGGCCATTGGAAATAGTGGCATTGAGGAAATGTCACTGGATTACTGCTTTAGAGCAACCACCTATTACAATGAGAACAGGGGTTCAAATCCCACCACTGTGGCTGGTGAAATTTCCATTCACATTTTTGGTAAAATGCATAGAATTATAAAACTAGTCTCAGTAATTGTAGCTTTCACTAATTGTTGAAAACCCATTTCAATCGTCCATCAGAAAGGAAATCTGGCATCCCAACCTGGGTTGCCCTGCCTCTAACTCTAGACCCACAGAAATGTGGTTTCCAAGATAACAAAATGTGGGGCTGGATGAACACAGCAGGCCAAGCAGCATCTTAGGAGCACAAGAGCTGATGTTTCGGGCCTAGACCTGGCCCATTGTAATGGCCTAGCGCATCTCTCGGTTCATGAGTAACTACGGGCTGGCAGGAAACATTGGCCTTGCCAATGATGTAAACTATACCATAACAGAAAGAAAAGCATTTTTTTTATTCTCCTTAAACATGAGAGGAATTATTTGCATTCAGAATACTTCAGAAAAGCAACGCTTATTTCAGCTAAAGCAAAAATAAAATGAAACAATACGATTCATTTTGATAAAATGCTTTTTGTACAGCAAAATGATAAACATCATTGAGAAAATCAGGGACAATATATTACACTGTTAATTCATACTCATGTTTTTTAAAAAGTACAACTTTCCATTTCTTTTTGACACAAACTCAATGAAAGCAAGCACGCACGTACAGCAGGTAGTGAAGAAAGCTAATAGCATGCTGGCCTTCATAACAAGAGGAATTGAGTATAGGAGCAAAGAGGTCCTTCTGCAGCTGTACAGGGCCCTGGTGAGACCGCACCTGGAGTATTGTGTGCAGTTTTGTTCTCCCAGTTTGAGGAAGGACATTCTTGCTATTTAGGGAGTGCAGCGAAGTTCACGAGGTCAATTCCTGGAATGGTGGGACTATCATATGTTGAAAGATTGGAGCAACTGGGCTTGTATACTCTTGAGTTTAGAGGATGAGAGGGGATCTGATTGAGACATATGAGATTATTAAGGGATTGGACATTGTGGAGGCATGAAGCATGTTTCCGCTGATGGGTGAGTCCAGGACCAGAGGACACAGTTTAAAAATAAGGGGTAGGCTATTTAGAACAGAGTTGAGGAAAAACTTCTTCACCCAGAGAGTGGTGGATATATGGAATGCTCTGCCCCAGAAGGCAGTGGAGGCCAACTCTCTGGATGCTTTCAAGAAAGCGATAGATAGAGCTCTTAAAGATAGTGGAATCAAGAGTTATGGGGATAAGGCAGGAACAGGATACTGATTGTGGATGATCAACCATGCTCATAATGAATGGTGGTGCTGGCTTGAAGGGCGGAATGGCCTACTCCAGCACCTATTGTCTATTGTCTATTGTCTAATGTTTCAAACTGTGAAACACAATAGAACTATTTAGCCGAATGAGATTAATGCCCTTGATAGGCTTTCAAGGGCTTTATCCAACTTTTATCATGCCTGCTAAGAACAGCTGAGCAAATACAGATAGGTAATTTAAAAGAAAAGTCTGACATTTCTTCCTAGTTTTTCTCAGCAAGTAGAATTCCCCAGAGGATTGGTACATCAAACTGTATCAATAATCCTTGACAAATTACAATCCAACAGATATATTCCCATAAAAACCGAAAGAACTGCGGTTGTTGTAAATCACAAACAAAAACAGAATTTGCTGGAAAAGCTCAGCAGGTCTGGCAGCACATGTGAAGAAAAATCAGAGTTAACTTTTCGGGTCCAATGACCCTTCCTCAGAACTGATGGTAGCTGGGAAAACGTCAGTTTATGTATGGAAATTAGAGAGGGGGATCAGGTAGGGAGTAAACTATAGGATAAGGCCTGAAGAGAGAGAACAGCAATTGGATGGACAAAGGATTTGATAACAATCAGGCTGGGAGAATGAATAGCTGTTAATGGGCACGGTTAGTGACTAACAACAGGTAATGTGCAATGGCAGGCAATGTGATAACAAAGCTTGGTGTGTGGGTGTGGTAGGGGGCTGGGACATGGGAGAGTTCAGGCCCGAAAATTATAAAACCCAAAACTTTAACTCTGTTTCTTCACAGATATGTTCCCATCTTCTCAACAGGACAAGAATTAAAGTATTCTACAAATCATGTACTTCAACACATCACAATGCAACTACAGAGACTGTGACACATCAGTGAGCAACAATTATCCAGATGCTTTGCACCAGAAGACAGTCACAGCACTTAGGATAGTGTCTACTGTTTTGGTCAGTGGTCAGGCACCGGACTGTGTGACTGAGTGAGGATGCTAAGGTAAATCAGAAGGCACAAATGTAGCAGCATCTGCAATTGTCCAACAGGTTTGAGGTTCTCTCAGCCTGTTTCAATGTGAATGGGGTCTGCAGGATAGATGAGGGATCTGATCATAGCTTGATGGTACGGGAAGCCCTTCAAGTGGGTGGAGCAACAAGGACTATGATAGGAGTAGTGGGGGATAATAATATAGTGATGGGATTGACACTATTCTCTGCAACGACGAATGAGATTCCTGACAGCTGTGTTATTTGTCAATTGACAGGGTTTGGGACATGTTTTGCCCAGTGAAGTGGTTGAAGTTACCTCACTAAATGTTTTTAAGGCAAAGCTAGATACATTTTTGAACGGTAAAGGAATTAAGGGTTACGGTGAGTGGGCCGGAAAGTGGATCTGAGTCTCAAAAAGATCAGCCATGATCTCATTAAATGGTGGGGCAGGCTCGAGGGGCAAGATGGCCTACTCCTGCTCCTAGTTCTTATATTCTTACGTGCACATGACCGAAAAGGAACTTGCATTGGGAGGGGAGGGCTGGGATCCTCGTCTTAAGTGGGTGCCAATTCCATAGGTAGAACTATGAAATAGGTTCTGTATGGAGAGTATAAAGAGTTGGGCAGTAAATTAGAAATTAGAACCCCAAAGGTCGTAAAATGAGATATGAAGATGTGGCTCAAAGATTAGTGCGGGAGAAGTGGGTTCTGGTTACTTGGCCACTGGCAACAAAACTGCAACAGGTTGGGACCAGTGCTCTTAGGAACTTGAAAGGATGTGGAAAGATTGCTTCTCCTTGTGGGAAAGTCTAGAAGCCGGAAGGCATTATCTCAGAATAAGGGGTTGTACATTTAAGAGAGAGATGAGGAGAATTTCTTCTCTCAAAGCCCATAGACCATTAAAAATAGGAACAGTTGTATGTTAATAAAATGTGAGGCTGGATGAACACAGCAGGCCAAGCAGCATCTCAGGAGCACAAAAGCTGACGTTTCGGGCCTAGACCCTTCATCAGAGAGATGAAGGGTCTAGGCCCGAAACGTCAGCTTTTGTGCTCCTGAGATGCTGCTTGGCCTGCTGTGTTCATCCAGCCTCACATTTTATTATCTTGGAATTCTCCAGCATCTGCAGTTCCCATTATCTCTGATACAGTTGTATGTTGTTCAGCCCCTCACGCCTGCTCCGCTATTCAACAGGATCACAGCTAATACAACATTCTTCACATCCACTCTCCTGCCTCTTACCCAGAACCCTTTATTTCCCTAGCGATCAAGAATCTATCAATTTATCTCAGCCTTAAATGACTTTGTCCCCACAGCTCTATATGACAAGGAATTCCAAAGATTCACAAAGAATAAATTCCTCCACATCTCAATCTTAAATTGGTACTCCTTTCTTCTGAGAGTATGCCCTCTGGTTCTGGACTATCCCATGCGGGGAAACATCCTCTCAGCATTTGTCCCATTGAGCCGCTTAAGAATTCTCTTTGATTCAAAGAGGTCCCTTCTCGTGAGCAGTGCCACAACCTGTTTAGTCTTTGTTCACAAGACAGTATCTCCACACCTGGATCATCCTGGTGAAATGATAGTGAATCTGTGGAATTATTACCACAGGAGCTAGATTATTCAGTATATTCAAGGCTGAAACAGATTTTATATCAGTAAGGGATTCAAGGCTTATAGAAAAAAAGGCTGGAAAGTGGAGTGAGGAGGAATAGATCTGCCACGATCTCATTGAATGATGGAGCAGACTTTAATGGGTCAAATGGCATACTCCTGCTCCTACATTTTATAGATTTGTGGTCTTATCCTAGTGGCCTGCAATCCTGTTTCCAACCTTCTGATCCACATTCATATCACCTTTATCATAAAAATAACAACAGATTTGATGTACGTAATGCTTTTAAAGTCATTAACAGAATATTTTGAGAAAGGGCCAAAAAAGGTATGTTTCACGGAGAGTCTAAAACTGAGAGACTGAATTGCAAAGAGAAGGGATTAGACTTTAAGTCATATTTTACACTCCAATCTTCCTTCAAATATTCAACATTTGGAAAGGAAATCTCATTTTCTCTGTCAACCTTAAATACCAATAAACCAAAGCCACATCATAGTTAGTAAATGAAAGATTGCTTGAGGCAATTGATCATTGTAAATAACTGATCAAACTGAGTTAAAATTGTCAAAACCTTTTTAAACTGGAGAAAACAAATTCTTCAAACACTGTTGTGTGCATGCACTCTGAATAGTGTTTGAACAGGAAAATAATAGAAACAACTTATTTGCCTTAGGCTAAGATTACCACATGTTCTAAATGTCACCACCCTAAGGCTGCATCTCATGCCGGATTGTAGGTGTGCTTTACATAACGAGGTGGCATAAGCTTTACAAAACATGTAGACTGAAAATGGTAATGCACACCTCCATAACAATATTTTGTAATTTCTCTGATGCAGTTGGATCTAATCTGGATGAAAATCTAAATAATCTATTTTCATTATTCTCGTGTATATTTTTAGTAGCAACCTATATCATCTTCATCGGGCAGAATGCACCACAATTGATTTAACAAACTTTGTGTTTTAGTAGTTAGGAGGAATCTTTGTGAACATGATTTCTGCAAAACAGAAGGGGTGGGATACTTGCCTTTAGTTTCTTTCAGTTCAAATATATTCCCATTTTTATTATTTCTGTGCAGTAAACTTTCATTACACCCGATTGAAACAGCATAAAAGATTATTCTCATAATGCTTAAGTCTAAAAGAATGGTGTTTTTCAAACAATCTGTTCAGACCTGTGTGGCAACTGGGACCTGAACCCACACCTTCAGACACTAATATTGCCCCACAGACCCCTTTTCAAAGGTTTAATATTGACAGAACAACAAATCAGGTGCATAAATGCTAAAATAAAAATAGAAAATGCTGGAGAAACTCAATAGGTCTGGCAGCATCTGTAGAGAGAAAGGTAGAATCAATGTTTTAAGTACAGTGACTCTTTATCAGAACTCAGGTTACTACAGCTGTGGCTCACATACTCTGACCTTTTTTCACTGAATGCGCAGGGATATTAGAAAGGAAATGTTGAATGAGAAATGTCACTAGCGCGTCACACACGATCTTCAAAACCTCCACATATACCTATTCTCCCTAACTTTCTTCGGGTTCAAATAAAAGAGAATGATCAATCTTCTGAGAACAGAAGGAACATTTCAATTGATTATTGTCAAACTGAGTGCAACTATAATTAACCTAATCAGACTGACTGTAACATTGTCAAACTACACATCATAAGTGTTGAGTCTACAATTTTTTGTTCAACAAGTATCCCTGACTTAAAGTGCAGCGTAATCCTCTGAATTCAAACTTAATTTAAAGTCATTATGCTTCTACTGTTGGGTCATTTTTCTTCTCATGCAAGAGATTACTTGTGAATGTACAAGTGCAGATCATTTTCTTTATCTAGGAAAGAACTGACTGCTATGATTTCCATGACGTGCTTCTGTAAGTAAAGCAATTTTCTGTAAGAATGCACTTGGAAATATTTGCATGTTCTGCGAGTGAATTTGTTAAAAGTAGTTGGAATTTAATGTAGCAAGTAGGGTCTCACCCACTGTTTGAAGAACACATAGGAATCCTGCCGTGCTATTCAAGATAAATCTGGCATTTACCTGGGCAGTGTCAGGTCTTGCACTTAATCAAGCTCCCAGTGGAGTATGACTCCCACCTGCTTGCCAATCAGAGGCTGTTCTCTGAGATAATGGGAACTGCAGATGCTGGAGATTCCAAGATAATAAAATGTGAGGCTGGATGAACACAGCAGGCCAAGCAGCATCTCAGGAGCACAAAAGCTGACGTTTCGGGCCTAGACCCTTCATCAGAGAGGGGGATGGGGGGAGGGAACTGGAATAAATAGGGAGAGAGGGGGAGGCGGACCGAAGATGGAGAGTAAAGAAGATAGGTGGAGAGGGTGTAGGTGGGGAGGTAGGGAGGGGATAGGTCAGTCCAGGGAAGACGGACAGGTCAAGGAGGTGGGATGAGGTTAGTAGGTAGCTGGGGGTGCGGCTTGGGGTGGGAGGAAGGGATGGGTGAGAGGAAGAACCGGTTAGGGAGGCAGAGACAGGTTGGACTGGTTTTGGGATGCAGTGGGTGGGGGGGAAGAGCTGGGCTGGTTGTGTGGTGCAGTGGGGGGAGGGGATGAACTGGGCTGGTTTAGGGATGCAGTGGGGGAAGGGGAGATTTTGAAACTGGTGAAGTCCACATTGATACCATATGGCTGCAGGGTTCCCAGGCGGAATATGAGTTGCTGTTCCTGCAACCTTCGGGTGGCATCATTGTGGCAGTGCAGGAGGCCCATGATGGACATGTCATCAAGAGAATGGGAGGGGGAGTGGAAATGGTTTGCGACTGGGAGGTGCAGTTGTTTGTTGCGAACTGAGCGGAGGTGTTCTGCAAAGCGGTCCCCAAGCCTCCGCTTGGTTTCCCCAATGTAGAGAAAGCCGCACCGGGTACAGTGGATGCAGTATACCACATTGGCAGATGTGCAGGTGAACCTCTGCTTAATGTGGAATGTCATCTTGGGGCCTGGGATGGGGGTGAGGGAGGAGGTGTGGGGACAAGTGTAGCATTTCCTGCGGTTGCAGGGGAAGGTGCCGGGTGTGGTGGGGTTGGAGGGCAGTGTGGAGCGAACAAGGGAGTCACGGAGAGAGTGGTCTCTCCGGAAAGCAGACAGGGGTGGGGATGGAAAAATGTCTTGGGTGGTGGGGTCGGATTGTAAATGGCGGAAGTGTCAGAGGATAATGCGTTGTATCCGGAGGTTGGTGGGGTGGTGTGTGAGGACGAGGCTGTTCTCTACCTGTATTATCCCCCCACAGGGAGTGATAGTGACTGCCAATACTACAGTCCTGCCCACCGGGGGAAGTTACAGATAGATTCACAGACAGAGGTGAGAGCAAACAGTTATGCAGATCACAGGGATTGCTCACTACTGGGATAGGCAGAGGGCAAAGGGGAACTTGAAGCAGGGGTAGGAGATGCATGTCTCTGGGCACCACCCATTCCAAATGGTATCTCTCAAGCACATATCTCTTAAGAATAAGGAAATAATCCAACAGAGTACATCATTGGTGAACATTGAAAGAAATGGCTGCATAGCTTTGCCATTAGTGAGTCTCCCACTGGCCGCTTCTTGAATAATTTAGTGGGCAATTAAGAGGTTAAACTGACCTCCAGCTGGGAAGGTCACAGGAAAATCTTTCTGCCCTTGAATTCATTGGAGGCAGATGGGACAGTGTTGCGTTTTTACTTTACAAACACCTCCCTGGCCATATGGCCTTATCTTCTTTTGGGAGGAGTTATCAAATTCTACTCAAGGTTTCCATAAGCTGACTTAAGTGAACAAGGGTGAGCTGCAGCAGAGCTTCCATGGCTTTCCTTTCATCCTTTCATTCATTGTAGGGAAATATTTGCACTCATACATACAAACTTACATCCACATTAAGAGCAGCAGTAGACCATTTGGCCCCTTGAGCCTGCTTTGCTATTCTTCATGGCTGATCTGATTGTAATCTCTACCCAACATTCTCACTTAGCCCTAATAATCGATCACCTCTTGTTATCAAGTTTCTGTCCAACAGTGCTAAACAAATACTCTGTGATTCTGCTTCTACCGCCTTTTGAGGAAGAGAACTCAAAATGACTCGGAATTCTGAGGAAAGATTTCTCTTCTTTTCTGTCCCAAATTTGCCAATTTTGAAATGGTGACATACGTAGTGATTCATAAAATAACTCTTCAGGAGATATAGGCATTGCTGACTGTGCAAGCAGTTGTTCTCCATCCTTAATTGCCCTTAAGAAGATGGTGATGAGCTGCCACTTGAAACACTTGATGCATTAACACCCAGTGTTGTCAGGAAGGGAGTTCTGGGATTTTGAGCCAAGCCGCAGAAAGGAAAAGCAATATACTTGCAAACATATTGGAATAGTTTGGCTGGTGGCATAGCAAGGTTTGGAACAGAAATCTTCAGTACTATTACCAAAATATTACCAGTGCCAAAAGCCTTTGCCGTGTCATGCCATCATCATTTCTTGATATCACACAAAGTGAATTGAATTGGTTGACGACTGGCATTTGTGATGCTAGGACTCAGGAAGAAAATGGAGATGAATTATCCACTTGGCAGCTCCAAGTGAAGATGCTTACAAAAGCTTCAGTTTTACCTTGCCCTAGGCTCCCCCATCATTGAAGATTTTTTTTTAATGGGCCTCCTTTTCTTATGAATTGGTTAAATGTCCACTACTATTCGTGACTGGATGCAGTGGAGCTGCAAAATGTATATCCGATCCATTAATCAGATCACTTGGATCATTTAGATCTGTCTATTACATGTTTCTTATCTCTTTTGGCACACAATTAATCCAACTTTTGCTTCATTTGACTTTTAGTTCTCAGAGGATGGGAAGAGTTTAATTCCCTCTCCTTGAAAGAATTTGATGGTATGAGTGACATTTACTTATTTGGAATTCAGCAGGTGGGACCCGATTATCTTCCCATCTCTACAATATTGTGCTTTCACGAGTAGAGATGAAATTCTGATGTAACTTCATCAGAATTTCACCTCACCTATGCAAAATGTGTACCTCCTATAATATTATAATTCCTACAATACTTGACAATTTGTTCATTACAGATGTCTTTGCAAATATTATGAACCATAGAATGTTTTCCTGTTTGCCACAAACAAAGGCAGTTTTGACTTGGCTGCCCAAGGAGACCAAATCGAATAAAGTATTTACACAATACATAGGGCAAGCATTGTAATTCCAAATGCTCAGGCAATTTATCAGGCTCCAGAACAGGAGCTTTATTAGATTTTCTTTCTCTCTTTATTCATTTTCTTTCAAGGAAAATCACTTATGGTCCTTGACAATCCTGTTAGGATAAAAATAATTCCTTTTTTCACATATTGTTGATGTTGCATGTTTCATTAATCAGCTCACGTATGTCACCAATTGGAAAGAGTCAAACCTGATATTGAACTTTTGTTTCATTTGACTTTTAGTTCTCAGAGGATGGGAAGAGTTTAAATCCCTCTGCTTGAGAGAATTTGATGGTATGAGTGACATTTACTTATTTGGAATGCAGCAGGTGGGACCTGATCATCTTCCCATCTCCACACAAATTAAGTACCATGGTGGGGAGGTTAATTGAGGCCTGTAAGTGGGTAATTAATGCCTCATCTTGCTGCTGGTCATATTAACCCAGTGTAGGTGGGATCTCAATGATAATCAGTCGATGCAGCTGGTGTGACAACTGATTCCTGGCACACTCACTTATAGGGTCTGATTGGTGCATCTGTCATTCTGAGATGCTCAGCGCTTGATTAAGGGATGTGGCATTGGAAATGGGATTCCCCTGGACATCATCCATGACTCTCAGCTAACCTAGCCCTAATTCCCCTTGATCTCCAGCCCAGGACCTCCATGCCACCATTACTCACTTGTTTTCCTGAGTTCATCTTTGACTCAGGCCTCCGGTGGGTGCTATATTGCCAGCAGCCTTCTCATGTCTGGTGCCAATGTTAAACAGAATCCCTGGGCCTTTGATCATGTCTCTACAATATTGTGCTTTCACGAGTAGAGATGGGTAACAGCTCTTCAGCCATTGGGTGAAACCATTCAGTTCCATCCTGAAGAATCAGTCAAAAAATTGGCATATGTTCTACACACAGGAGAATCACCTAGTGTGTCCAATTACTAACTTTCTACATGGGAAATATCCTTATGTAAGGATTCGCTGAAACGCAAATTTGGAAGAATGGAAGATTAAATCCATATTAAATGGCTTACCTCCTCAATTCTTCTTCTTTTTCTTCATTTATCTGTGTTACATACAGCATCTCATTTCCTTTAGTACTTTCCTCATAGTAGGATTTGTTTAGAGTCAAATTCCTTCCTGCCATTCTGATTCCACACTGGTACACTCGTCCATGTTCTGCACTGGTCTGTCCAGGGCAGGTTACACAGAGTCCGAATCAGTACAGCTGACTGAGCGTGGATGACGATGCTATGGGCAGCTGATTTGTGAAGCAGAGCGAAGCCAACAGCATGGGTTCAATTCTGACACCAGCTGAGATTACCGCGAAGGACTCTCCTTCTCAACTTCGCCCCTCACCTGAGAGTTGGCAATCTTTAGGTAAAACCACCACCAGTTGTCTCTCTGCCATCAGAGTACAGCCCTGTGGCCCGGCAAGACTATGGGAATGTTATCTATTTACATCTTCGAGAAGGTTTCAAAGAGGCTAGATTCTAAAAGTAATGCAGTATGAAGAAACTTGACATAGTTTACTAGATGTGAGTTTGCTCGCTGAGCTGGAAGGTTAGTTTTCAGACGTTTCGTCACCATTCTAGGTAACATCATCAGTGAGCCTCCGGTGAAGTGCTGGTGTTATGTCCCGCTTTCTATTTATTTGGTTAGGTTTCCTTGGGTTGGTGACATCACCAAAGGAAACCTAACCAGATAAATAGAAAGCGGGACATAACACCAGCGCTTCACCGGAGGCTAACTGATGATGTTACCTAGAATGGTGACGAAACGTCTGAAAACTAACCTTCCAGCTCAGCGAGCAAACTCACATCCAGAACCTCAACCTGAGCTACAAATCTTCTCAAAACTCAATAGTTTACTAGGAATTTTTTTTATTTTAGAATTTTAGAAGAAGGTTTAGAATAGAACTAGGTTTATTGCTATGTGTGCTCTAATATAGGAGTACAGTGAAAAATTTGCAACGTCACTACACATGGCACCATCTTAGGTACAAATTGCCGAGGTACATTTCTTCGATACAAATAGAGAGATAAAGAGGAAAAAATAGCTACTTTACCTTACAGTTATTCATAGTATAAGTTAGATATATAAGAACTTAACTTAAAAAGGTAAAGATTGCAGTCTTTCTATAGAGGGCCTGCAATAGATCAAAGGAGGGTGCTTCCCGATGTGGTCTGTCCGAGCTCACAAAACACTGACTGCCCGCGCCAGTCCCCGGTTCAACATTTTAGCCATGCTTTTGTTAATAGGTGTGTATGTTTGAAACAACGGTTCCTTTGCTTTATTCCATTTTAACTCAAATTCAAATGTAAATGAATTCCAAAAGACAGATACAAATATGTTTGATGACAATCTCGCTACATCATCATTGCATCATTGTGTAGCTTGCCGGTTAAACACTTACTGAAATGTCTTTATCAAAGACAATGAGTCTGCAAAGACGTTGAGGTTAGGGTTGTGACATCATAGCCAAGTGATTCAGACAATGGATTAACAATTTTTGGGTTCTTGTGGCACATTGGGTATGTCCATTCTCTGATCTAAATGGTGTGGGTTCAATTCCCATCTGGAGGTAAGTCGTAACATGTGCGAGAAGTGTGCATAGAACTTCAATTTGCAATGGCAGATTGCCAGCTGTGGAGCATCATTACCATTCAGGACAGGCTGTACTCCTGAAGAATATATACTTATCTTCTCTAATCAAGCCGTGTGCTCACAGTAATCACTCATTGTAGTCTTGTGTATGAACCACCAAATAGATTAGCAATGTTTTTCCTTCTAGCTCAGAGATACCTCTCAAAGGGAATAAATCATTTTCAGTATGGTGTAAACATCAAGAATCCCTTTGTCAGATGAAGCACAGGCCTGATATTGAATCAAAGGCCATTTCCTTTGACGTAGTAGTAGGTCATAAAATTATAGCATTGGGAATCTACCTCAACCTCATTAGTATTCTAGTTTCTATTTCCCCTGTCTGCTATTTTTTGTACTTCTGGATGTGAGTTTGCTCGCTGAGCTGGAAGTTTCATCACCATTCTAGGTAACATCATCAGTGAGCCTCCGGTGAAGCGCTGGTGTTATGTCCCGCTTTCTATTTATCTGTTTAGGTTTCCTTGGGTTGGTGATGTCATTTCCTGTTATTTTTCTCAGAGGATGGTAGATGGGCTCCAAATCAATGTGTTTGCTGCTGTCCATTGTCAATGTCAACAAACACATTGATTTGGAGCCCACCTACCATCTTCTGAGAAAATGAACCAGAAATGACATCACCAATGCCGGAAATGACATCACCAACCCAAGGAAACCTAAACAGATAAATAGAAAGTGGGACATAACACCAGCGTTTCACCGGAGGCTCACTGATGATGTTACCTAGAATGGTGACAAAATGTCTGAAAATGAACCTTCCAGCTCAGTGAGCAAACTCACATCCAGAACCCAACCTGAGCTACAAATCTTCTCAAAACTCACTATTTTTTGTACTCTCATGCAGTATTGATTTAGTCCTACTTGATACTCAATGATGGATGATTTTATCCAGTGAACCCCAACATATCATGAATTAGATTGAGAATCACCCAACTGAAGTACTTATAATTTGAAACAAACCAGTCCAATTCATGTAAGAGAAGAAAACAATACAGACGAGCGGAAACAAAATGCATTGAGAGACTGAGTGCAGGTCACAGAGCAAGGAAAATCCGAAAGTTGATGCAACAAATTGATTCAGCTCTATCATTCTATCTTGAAAAAGATGACACTGTAAGAACATGTTTAGATCCAGAGTGCTTTGACATTTCACTTAAAAGATTTCCACATATAATGCCAATTCTGGAAGAATGAAATCTTAAATTTTGCAGAGCAAGAATCTTTACTGAGTTGGATACTAAGCATGGTGATTGGTCTGTTCAGGTATTAGAAGACTCCTGGAAGCTCACCGTGTTTAGGACACTACTAAGACAGTAGTGTTTAAATGACTACTATTTGGGCTATCAGTAAAGCAGGACCTATTCTAGCAACACATAAACAGGATTGACTGTGTTGACTTTACTGATAATATTGTTGTCAGTGGTAAAACAAAGGTGGAGCCTGATTGCAACTTTTACTTATTGATGGCAACTGTGTGAGGGCATAGATTGTGATAGGGGAACATCAACCAAATAAATCTCTTTGGGTTCATATACTCTGCCCCTGGAGAATGTCTGGATTCAATAAAATTGTGATATTAAACAAACAGGGAGTCAGTTTAATTGATAGGTAATGACCTTTCTTCCTTGCTATCTTCAACTCTTCATCAAATACTTTATAAACTCTTGGCAATTAATCAAATCATATTCACTTTTTATGCACCAAATTAAAGGGTAACTTATATAATTGGCCCCCCCAATCATTCACATTGACACCCTAAGACTACCTCCTGACCTTGCCGCTACTTCTGACTGCTGTCCTGACCACTCTGACCAAATTGTGACCTGACTTGACCTGGCTACCCTTTCCCAACTGCTCAGCTATTGCCACTACCAACATGGCTACGCCCACCCCTCCCCACCTCACCCCTCTGCCCCACCCGGGAACTGCCATGTTACCCCTGACTGCCTGATTTCACCTGAGCTGATTCGACAAATTCCAGCCCATTTCCACCTGAACCAATCATGACCAATCCAATTGCCATCTCACCTGCCTGTAACCTCAACCAGCTACTAGCATACCCACTCATCACCCCACCCTTCTGCTCCCTCTCCTACATCTCATCCTAACCTAACGCTCCCTTATCCACTCTAGCAACTATGACTTCACTCATCTGTCACTTCAGGGATTTACCATCCATCTATCTGTCACTTTACCCAAGTACCAGTTACCCATCTATCACCCTGGAAACCTGCATCCTGCCTCACCTGATATCCTAGTCATATACCACCTCAGTCACCTACCTTTCTCTCACAAACCAACCCCACCATGGGCCACCTCCCTCAAGTATCACTTCCCCTGCAATTCAACTCCACAACCTCCTCTCCCATGTACCAAATCATCCAGCCGCCACCTCCCGTCAAACCAACACACACATAAAACTACCTCTCTCATGCACTACCTCCCCACCTACCACTTCCCTGACCCAGCCTGCCTATCCACCCTAACCACTTACTCACCCATTTCCTCACCAATTCACAACTTACTACTTATTACTGCAGCTAGTGCTATAATAAAGGGGCTGAGTCATGTCTTTCCTGAGTCTATAGTGCTGTGACAAAGTGTCCTCGTGGATGCTGTGCTCTGTGTTTCAGAAGAGGCCAAGCTCTGAAGTCCGAGGATGCAATGTTGAGGTGTCAAGGTAGGTTAACATTCAACAAGTGCGATGATCCATAATTGGTGCACCTTTGAAGCTGTGGACTAATATTCCTATGGGACTAATCTAAAACAAAACATGCATGAACATTGGTCCCTCCAGCAGTCAGATTATTTCAATATTCCATGATCCCAAATGTGGTCCGAGTGGCTGGAGAATCTATTTCCCTGCTGTTTACCAGGTGATTTCTACTTCTGATATATAGGAACTAGGGAGTTTACAGACTCACCCACTCTCTAGTTTCAGTCACCAGCAACAACTAGCATTTATAAAGAACCTTTATATATCTCATGGCAGTTCAAACATTGCAATTGACTCAAACTGGACACACTGGGATAGGTAGTCAACTTTAAATATGTTGTTAATCAATAAGACAGGTGTAGAGAAGTGGAAAAGATAGTTAGAATGGAGTGAGGGTCTTCCGGGCCAAAGGTATGGCTGCCACTGGTAATGTGAAAGAAGGAGGTGGATGAATGAGGGACCAAAGTTGGAGCAATGCAAAGTTTTTGGAAGATTGTAATGTTGGAGGAGGTAACAAGGCTATCTAGTACAATTGACATATACAATCAATCCTACTAAAAAGTAAAGGAACATAGAGGATTTATTTTTCCCAAATAATGTTGATAACAAAGCATTAATACCAGGATATATTATTTCTGGTATATAAGCTACTGTGTGCCAATCTATAAATAATTTTCATTTCTAAGCCCAATCTATCTGCTGTCTACATGTCCTTATGGATTCAAACTGCAGGCAACAAAATAACAAGCTGCCAGAAAGAATTATTATCACTTACAGAGCGATTAGACATTAACCATTATATTGGCAAGAAGATATCCACAGATTTCATTTTACTAGTGTTGACACTTAAAAACACAACTTCATTTTCAAGCTTCATTGCCCCATTTTTCCCAGAAGAAGACAATTTAAAGATCTATAAGTTGAATCCAGAACAAGGGTATTTAGCCAGTTCAAAATTACAATTTTAGTTTTGCTCACGATAGGGGTGTCGAGCGAATTGATATTAAATGATCATGAACATTAGTCTCTTCAACTTGTGTTATTGTAAGGGAGACAAGTGAGTTCAGCTTTTGGTTTCCTGCCAACAAATGATGAAGATTTTCTTGTTGTATAGATACCCTGCGGGCTGAAAATGTGGGAAAAATTATCTCAACCACATGTTAATTGCTGCTGTCCATTTCTGTATGTGTTGACATCAACCGAAGGTAAGTCAGGCACTCTGCATAAAAAGTAGCCAATTCAATATTGCCACTTCAAGACTGTGCAAAAAACAAAATCATCCTCAGTTATTTCAGACCTCATAAGTACTAATAGTAGACAGAGAGACACTTTTCAATCCATCCAGCCTGTCAGAAAATAATTAGGTGCCTTGTGTATCATCAGATATACACTTCCCACTCCAACCAACAGTTATACATCACTTTAATCTTCATGTTGATTGGGTTAATCAAGTTGGAAATAGTAGACATGACAATGAATTCATAGAGTAGGTTAGAGATAATTTCCACGAGCAAAATGTCACGGGGCCAACCTATGGACAATCTAATAACCAAAAGAACTGCAGATGCTGTAAATCAGGAACAAAAAACAAAGTTGCTGGAAAAGCTCAGCAAGTCTGGCAGCATCTGTGAAGGAAACAAACAGAGTTAACGTTTTGAGTCTGATAATCCTTCCTCAGAACTCACCAGACCTGAAATGTTAGCTATGAGCAATCTACCTGGATCTGGTAAAGGGCAATGAAGCAGGTTTAATATATATATGAATGACTTGGAGGAAGTAAGTGAACGTACTATAGCTAGATTTGCAGACAGTACAAAAGTAGGTGGAAAGGTACCTTGTGAGAGGGATGCAAACAGTTTACAGGGACATGTGGACAGATTAAGTAAGTGGTGAAAAGTTGTCAAATGGAGCACCATGTGGGAACATGTGAAATTGTTCATTTTAGAAAGACGGACAAAGGAACCGAGTATCACTTAAATGAAGCGAAACTGCAGAAATCTGCAACACAAAGGGTTTTGGGGATATTTGTGCAGAAAGCTAGCACATGGGGCAGCTGGTAATCAGGACGACTAAAGGAATGTCAGCACATATTTCAAGGGGGTTGGAATATAAGAGTAGAGAAGTCTTATTGCATCTGCAACACTTTGAGCAGTTTTGGTCCGCTTATTTAAGGAAATATATTGTTTCATTTGAGGCAGTTCAGAGAAGGTTCATGAGGGTAATCCCAGTATGGATGGATTGCCTTAAAAACAAAGATAGTTTGGGGATTCTACTCACTGGAATTTAGGAGAATGTGTGGTAATCTAGTGAGTTTTGAGAAGATTTGTAGCTCAGGTTGAGGTTCTGGATGTGAGTTTGCTTGCTGAGCTGGAAGGTTAGTTTTCAGACGTTTCGTCACCATTCTAGGTAACATCATCAGTGAGCCTCCAGCGAAGCGCTGTTGTTATGTCCCGCTTTCTAGTTATCTGTTTAGGTTTCCTTAGGTTGGTGATGTCATTTCCTTGGGTTGGTGATGTCATTTCCTGCGTTGGTGATGTCATTTCCTGTTCTTTTTCTCAGAGGATGGTAGATTGGCTCCAAATCAATGTGTATGTTGATGGAGTTCCGGTTGGAATGCCATTCTTCTGGAATTCTCGTGCGTGTCTCTGTTTGGCTTGTCCTAGGATGGATGTGTTGTCCCAATCAAAGTGGTTTCCTTCCTCATCTGTATGTAAGGATACAAGTGATAGTGGGTCATGTTGTTTTGTGGCTAATGAACATCAATTAGCCACAAAACGACATGACCCACGATCACTCGTATCCTTACATACAGATGAGGAAGGACACCACTTTGATTGGGACAACACATCCATCCTAGGACAAGCCAAACAGAGACACGCACGAGAATTCCAGAAGAATGGCATTCCAACTGGAACTCCATCAACAAACACATTGATTTGGAGCCAATCTACCATCCTCTGAGAAAAAGAACAGGAAATGACATCACCAACGCAGGAAATGACATCACCAACCCAAGGAAACCTAAACAGATAAACAGAAAGTGGGACATAACACCAGCCCTTCACCGGAGGCTCATTGACGATGTTACCTAGAATGGTGACGAAACATCTGGGAACAAACCTTCCAGCTCAGTGAGCAAACTTACATCTGGAACAAAATAAAGACCCACTCTTTTGTGGACCGAGAGGAGAAGAGCGCTGTGTTGGAGGTGAAAGGAAGACGTCGGGTTGGCTGTGCACCCTTGCAACCGGTGGATCTTAATGCTGGCTTTGGCCTAACGCTGGTTTGGGGCAGCAGCCAGCCTGCAACGATGGCTGCGGCAAGTGCTCGTGCCCCAGGTCATGGGGTCCGGAACACCATCCGCGTTTCCGTGAAGAAGGTGGATGAAGGTGCACCTGTGGACCGCATCTTCTTCGTGAAGAGGGTCCTGTTGGACTGTTGTGGGTTCACTGCTGCAGACATTTACTGCCTGCAGGATTTCCCCAGAGGAGGTTTTTACGATGTAACCTTCAGGAGTGCCAAGCTTTGCGAGCGCTTCCTGGAGGTTTTCAAGGAGAAAGGAGGTGAGGGCCCCCTCTCTGTACTGACTGCTGTCCCGCTGTTTGTGATGCCAGCGCAGAGGAGCCGTATGGTGACTGTACACATGTACAACCCACATGTGCCAGCAGTTGATGTCCTGACCTTCCTTGAAGGTACGTGAAGGTGGAAGGGGACCTAACCGACATCATAGACCCCTTCGGCATCTGGACCAGTAAGAGGCAGGTCAAGGTGACGCTGAAGATGGGCGCGGATGGGAACATTGTACACCCACCATCCAGCTTCGCGATCCGCAGGAGCAAGGGCTACCTGACCTACGCAGGGCAACCTAAAGTCTGCCATGCCTGTGGTAGGTCAGGTCACGTGGTGGCCGACTGCAAAGCCACCATCTGCAGGAACTGCAGGGAGGAGGGACACCTTGCAAAGGATTGCCCACAAGAAAAAAGCTGCAACCTTTGCGGGGAAGCGGGCCACCTCGAAATAGCATGCCCGCGGCGGGGGACCACCTACGCCCAGGTCACCGGCAGGGGCAATGCGGGGCCAGCCCCCCCCCTCCGGAGGAGAGGAAGGCACCAGGGCCCTGCAAGGACCCCACTAATGTGCAGGAGGGCCAGGTCGTGCAGGAGGGCCCAGCCCCGCAGGATGGACCCGAGGCCAGCAAAGCTGCAGGCTCCGCTCCCCCCCGACAACCCGGAGTCGATGGAGGCGGCGACAGGTGACCCAGGGGAGTGAATGACGGTCCAGAAAGCGAGGAGGAAGGTGCGTCAGGGAGCCCAGGCACCGCAACCATCAGGCGGGAAGAGGCAGCTACAGGGGGGCTATAAGAGCTCCTCTGATGAGGGTGATTTGGAGAGGGCCCGCCCAAAGCAGAAGCTAAAGATCTCAAGGGAGAAGGAAAGCAGCACCACGCTTCCAGGTGACAGGAGGCGTCCTGAGGCTCCCTCCGACATCCAGCCACGTGCCGCTGGGGCCCTGGAGGGGCCCCCGGAACTTCCAGGCAGGAAGGAGGAAACAGCATGTCCCCAGCCTGACCCAGAGCCGGACTCTCCTGCCTCCGTACCCCCGACGGGGGGATGCCACCTGGAAGGCAGCACGGACGGTTTCCTGAGCCCGAGAGCGTCCAGCAGTTAGCCCGGGCAATGAGCATGAAGGGATAGATGGAGGGGCTTGTCCTTGGACCTGGGGAGGGTACTGCGGTTACTGCCCACAATGGGGGTACGAGTTGCGAGCATTAATGTGTGCAGTGTCAAATCCGCTGCAAGATGTGTCTCCACGTTGGCCTACCTGACCAACGTCAAGGCGGACCTCCTGTTTCTGCAGGAGTGCGGGATACCGCACCTCAGCAGGTACGGGAATTGATCCAGCAACTGGACCTGTGGGCCTTCGATCTGGTTGGGCAGTAACGACTGTCGCTCCTCGGGCCTGGCTATTCTGCTGTGGGTGCACAACTTCACCATCTCTCAAGTTCAGGAGGTGGTGGGGGGCGCGCCTCCTAGTGGCTGATGTCACCTACAGGAACATTCCCCTGAGGCTGATCAACGTGTATGCCCCAGCGGTACGGAGTGAACGGTTGGCCGTCCTGCAGCGGCTTCCACCCCTGCTGGCTACGTCCAGGCCGGTCATCCTAGTTGGAGACTTCAACTGCGTCATCGATGCAGATGGAAGATCCGGCGTGGGGACAGCGGGTGGGGAGAGTCAACTGGACATCACATCCAGATTCCTGATGGGCACGGTGAAGGACGCCAAGCTGCTCAACGTCTTCAGCACCCCTGCAGAAGGAGCGCAGCGGAGGTACACCTGGTCGTGGCCAGACGGGTCTATCCGCTCAAGGATAGACATCCTGTCTGTGTCACAGGCGTTCTTGGTCAGGTCTACTGGCGTCGAGCCGGTGTTCTTCTCTGACCACTGCCTTCTGCTGGCCAACTGTCACTTACAGGACAACCAGCCGGCCGGCAAGGGGACGTGGAAGCTCAACACGACTCTGTTGACCCCAGAGAATGTTGAGGAACTTAAGAGGGTGTATGCCGGTTGGAGAACCATGAAACCCCTCTTTGAGTCTCTGGGCGACTGGTGGGAGACGGGTGAAGGAGAACATCAACAGGTTCTTTGTCCTCAAGGGTGTTCAGAAGGCGAGAGAGAGGTGGGAAAAGCTCTCGCGACTCCAGAAAAGGGTGCAGAACCAGCTCCTTCTGCACTTGATGGGGGTTGATGTCACAGATGATCTCCGTGAGGTGAGGGGCCAGCAAGCCTCGCTCTTCGCCGTGGAGGCCTCCAGGATAATCTTCTGGTCCAGGGTCTGCTCCGTGGAGCAGGACGAGACGTGCTCGCATTTCTTCTTTCAGAAGGTGCACAAAGAGAGCTCTGTGCTTCGCTGGCTGAAGGAGGACGACGGCTCGGTGACGTCATCTCGGCCCGACATTTTGAGGATCAGCAGATCCTTCTATGCCAGACTGTATGACACGAAGCCCACGGACAGCACGGCCTCCGAGTCGTTCCTGTCATCTGTCACGGAGGTCTTAGTCGATGGCACGAGGGAGTGGCTGGACCGGCCGATATCCCTGGGCTAGCTGACCAGAGCCCTCAAGTCCTTGGAGAGGAATAAGACTCCCGGGAGCGACGGCTTATTGGTCGAGCTGTATTCCGCTCTGTGGGACCTGGTCGGCCAGGACCTGCTGGAGGTGTATGATAGTGCGCTTCGGGCAGGGGAAATGTGCAAGTCTATGAGGAAGGGCATCATCACCCTCATTTACAAGAGGAAGTGGGAGAGGGAAGAAATTAAGAATTGGCGTCCCATTTCACTATTGAACGTGGACTACAAAATCCTGGCCAAGGTCATAGTCAACCGGGTCAGGTCAGTCCTGGAGTCGGTGATTCACCCTGACCAAACCTGTGCTGTGTCGGGCAGGAAGATCGCTGAGAGCCTCGCGCTGATCAGAGATACGATCGCCTACATGCAGGACAGGCAGGTGGACACCTGCCTCGTCAGCCTGGACCAGGAGAAAGCCTTCGACAGGGTCTCTCATGCTTACATGAGGGACATCCTCTCCAAATTGGGGTTCAGGGAGGGCGTCCGCAATTGGATCTGGCTGCTCTACACCAACATCGTTAGCGCAGTCTCGATCAACGGGTGGGAATCGGACAGTTTTCCTGTCAGATCTGGAGTCAGGCAGGGCTACCCACTCTCTCCTGCCTTGTTCGTGTGCTGTGTGGAGCCCGTCGCCGCATCCATCAGGAAGGACGTGAGCCTGAAGGGTGCGACTATCCCAGGCAGCGGAGGCCTTCAGGTCAAGGCCTCCCTGTACATGGACGACGTCGCCGTCTTCTGCACCGATCGTCGGTCGCTGAATAGGCTGTTGGACATCTGCAGCCAGTTTGAACTGGCCTCGGGTGCCAAAGTCAATTGGGGTAAGAGCGAGGCCATGTTCTTCTGGAACTGGGACGACCGCTCCTTCATCCCCTTCACCGTCAGAACAGACTACCTGAAGGTGCTGGGTGATTGGTTCGGTGGAGCTGGGGCGTGCACTAATACTTTGGAGGAGCATATCACCAAACTGAAGCAGAAGCTGGGCAGGTGGAGGCTCCGGTCCCTCTCCATCGCGGGTAAGAACCTGGTTGTCAGGTGCGAGGGGCTTTCGGTACTGTTGTATGTGGCGCAGGCCTGGCCTATTCCCTGGACCTGCGCCGCTGCGGTCATCTGGGCCATCTTCCACTTCATTTGGGGGTCGAGGATGGACCGGGTCCGCAGGGACACCATGTACAAAGACCTGGAAAATGGGGGAAAGGGCGTACCGAACGCTACCCCCGCCCTGACGGCTAACTTTGTGTGCTGCTGCATCAAGCTGTGCATAGATCCTCAGTACGCAAACACCAAGTGTCACTACTTACTGAGGTTCTACCTGTCCCCGGTGTTGCGAAGGATGGGCCTGGCCTCGTTGCCATGGAACGCTCCGAGTAGTTGGACCGTCCCGTACCACCTGTCCTTCGTGGAGAAATTTTTGAAAGGAAACACCTTTGACCACAAAGCGGTCAGGCAGTAGTCAGCACGTAGTATCCTCAAGACCCTTTGGGAAAAGAAGAGGGTTGATCCCGTCATGTGGTTCCTCATGCAGACTGCCAAAGTCGTTTGCCAGAATGCCTCATCGCCAAAACTTTCAAACAAGCACAAGAGCACTGCTTGGCTGGCGGTGAGAGGGGATCTGCCAGTGAGATCCTTTATGCATGCCCGGAATCTCTGCGCCATCGCACGCTGCCCTCGAGGCGGCTGTGGGGGGATGAGACTGTTGATCACCTCCTTCTAGAGGGTGCCTATGCGCAGGAGGTCTGGAGGGGGATGCAGTGGGGGTATTTGTCGAGGTTCGTCCCGAGCAGCTCCATGACGCGGGACTCCGTGCTCTACGGGCTGTTTCCCGGGACACACACCGAGACCAACATCAGCTGCGCCTGGAGGACCATCAATGCAGTGAAAGACGCTCTTTGGTCTGCCCGCAATTTGCTGGTCTGCCAGCTGAAAGAACTGACCCCGACCGAGTGTTGCAGACTGGCGCACTCCAAGGTCCAGAACTACATGCTGAGGGACGCGCTAAAGCTTGGGGCAGCCGCCGCCAAGGCGCGGTGGGGCAAGACCATGGTGTGAAACCCCACGTCCAGAATAGAAAAAAGGGCCCTATCTGGTAACTGGGCCCAGCTGACGCCTTCCCCAACTGGTCAGGGGGCCAACTGGGATTGTGCGGGGTGACGACTGCCAGGGTATTTTCTTTGCTTTGTTTTTGTTTTCTTCTTTGTTTGTTTTTTTCCTTTAGTTGGTGTACATACCCCCTTGGTAACCTGGACCGGCTTGCATGACTGGGTAGGTGTATAAATATGTTTTATTTTTTGTATATCTTATGAATAAAGTATATTTGTTCAAATAAAAAAAAAGTGACGAAATGTCTGAAAACTAACCTTCCAGCTCAGCGAGCAAACTCACATCCAGTGTGATAATCTCCTTGAAATGTATTGGATTATTAATGGGCTTGAAAGGGTAAATGCTGAGAGGGTGCTTCCCTTCATGAAAGCGTCTAGGACTAGAGGATATTGTCTCAGAATAAAGGGTGCCAATTTAAGCCTAAAATGAGGAGGATTTTTTTTCTCTCAGAGGGTTGAGAGTCTTTGGAGCTCCTTGCAATAGAGAGCTGTGGGGGAAGAGTCCTTCTGTAGTTTTTAAGTCGGAGATAGATTCTCGATCAGTAGGGAATCAAGATTTGCATGGAAAATTACAGGAAAATGGACATGAGGAGCGTCAGATCAACCAAGACCCTATTGAATGTAGCGCTGAGAGGATGAGTGTCCTGCTTCTGTTCCTGTTTCTTCTGATCTTATGGTAACCCTGAACCATATGATCTCCTGGAAGAGGAGGGACTTCAACCTATCCAGAGATTGAACATAGTCCAGGAGATCTCTTTCATTTCAATATCTTCCTGACCAAATCTTTATGAGATGTGATATCCACTCTCAGAAGCTAAATTAAACTGGATTAGGGTGATTGATACCATTTTTCCCTGTTTTATCTTGAACTGTATTACAGCTTTGTAAATTATGCAGTGTGGTGCTGCAGGATTGTTGCTGTAATTGACAATTTTAATTTGTGGTCAACGGAAAATTGAACCATGTCAATATGTTGAATAATTATGTTTGCACAAAGCTATTACCACATCTAACCCCTGGATCACCTGTTGCTCTCCCCATCTCTTTTTAGTTTGCCCACTCTGATTGTTCACTTTGATGTTACTTATCCTGAACAAGAGCACTTAAAATCTTAGCCCAGATCTTCTCTCTTAAGTCACAAACAGTCTTCTGCTTATTTCCAGTGTTTTCCACTATTAACCCAGATTTGCAGGCTTTGGTGTCTGTGTACTTTTATCTCTTTACATTTCGCAGCATTGTTTCTCTCCACAGATATTAGCTTTGTTGACTTATGTTGAACCCCGCTCAAAATCTAGAAATTCAGAACATGAGAATTTCTCTGAGCTGAGCTTCAAAGCTTGCACTGACAGTTTGAGTTAGAGTAATCACCTTAGATGGGTTATTAATCACAGGGATAATCTCTGCATTGGTCTTCAAGATCAGGAAGCAAACAAACGCTGCACAATCGACCAGAAAAACAGGGGATTTTGTTTGAGTGGAAAGATTTCCAAAGCATCCCGGAATGCGCAGGGTGGGGTGGGGGCCGGGGGGGCAGGGATACAATAACGATGTGTGGCAGTTTCATCACAGTTGGCATCCAAACAATTTAATCTCACCTAACAAGTGTCCCCTGTTATTTCTTTTGAAATCACCAGACATCATGCCTGCAGCTTTTACTGGAGTGCATCATTGAAATGACTGCCATTGAAGAACAGTAGAAACAGCAGGTTATATAATCTGTCAGGGTTCGAGCCAGGCAGAAAGAACATTTGTTACATTTCCAGCATCAGGAAGTTTGATTGATTTTGATGATGAAAGGTGGAGGAATACCAAATTTAGCATGAATGCAGTTATTTCATTGTTTACTGTGAGTCCGATAATGCCCTTTAGCTTTGAACTTTCGCTCAGACTCGAGCATCCTGCTAATGTGCTGTCAATCCCTTTGTATTTTCTTCGATGTTACAAAAGCTACGTGTTGTTCCTTCATACAGTTGTATTGATGTAGTTACTATTACTTCAGATTTGTGCAATGATCTGGGTTGGGGGGTGGGGGAAGGAAGGAGTGTGGAGTTGAGGATTATCAGATCAGCCATAACCTCATTGAATGGTGGCACACACTGACTGGATTGAATAGCCTATTTGGGCACTTTTTTCGGTTTTATGGTCACCCCTGACACTGCTGTTTGTAGGAGCTTGCTGTGTGAAGTTAGCTGCCATATTTCCCACATTATAACAGTGGTTAAATTTCAAAATTACTAAAGTGGCTGTAAAGCACTTTAGGACATTCCAAGGTCATGAAAGTCACTCACAAATGCAAGTTATTTCTTACTTTTTTATGCGTCAGCGTTAATTGAACCATTATTCACTGAAGTAAAATGTTCAAAAACATAACCCCTCCTCGATGATGAATTAGAAATGTTTCAGATTCAATCATCAGCCTGCTCTATGAACAGGCGGTGGAGTTCCACATAACTGAATGCTCGTTCAGTAAATCTTTTCTGGACACTGTTACCTGGCATTAGTATTCTGAATACAGCAATGCTAGTATTTTGCTGCATATAGCTTTGTTAGGTAAATGGTCATTAAACAAACATTATCATAAATACCTACAGCATTTTCACAAGCATGATCTCTCGGACGTACTCTGTGACAATCCCACACCCAGCAAAACTAAAAGCCACTGCAACCTCCTGGGCTTCTTAGTGAAAATCAGATTCCCCACTGAGTCTGGGGCTTTCGAGGTGGGTTGCCAATGGAGCAGAGTGGAAAGTTGGGAGGAACGGGTTGGAGATGTAGGCAAGGAGGAAGGAGAGGTACTCCAATACTGGGTTACTGGCCTTTAAAACAAAATGAACCAAAGTATATTTTCATTCTCCACCAAAAACAATAGTGCATGAGAGTGGATATGAGGTGGTGACAGGATCATGTTTGATTATAATACCCTTCATGGTTCACAAGCACTTCCCCGGAGACACTGAGTTTGTCGTTCAGTATTCCCCCCGAACACAGGCTTCACTTTCAGTATATCACAGCTATGAAGTATTTTGTATCGCTGAAAGATTTTATAGCAATACCTATCAATCACTTTGTTGCAGTTGAACATTTTCCGCTCATCATAATTGAGACAGAATTTTTTTTAACTTCTTACATGCCGGAGGTCTACAAGACAGGGAGTCTGCTTATTGCCTTCACATTTTCAAAACAAAAATCAGAGCTGGCTGAAAACTGACCTGTCTATTCTACAAACTGTGTGATTGTCAGACAATTGGTATGCTCATCACTTAGGTGGCTTTATCTCGCGATGGATGGTTGTGCTTTTTTTCAAAGGTTTGCACAATTTCTACTTTATTTGCCATGTTAACTTCTGTTGTCCACTCTTCTGGAGGGAACATTTATTTGAGTACCATTTCCCAGTGGAGCAACGCGTGTGCACTCACAGGAGCATAGCTGTGCAGCCAGCAGACAATCCTGGTCCCTGGTGCACCATCACTGGCGGCCATTTTATTGATGACGTTTTGCATCTGGATAAGGAGGTGGTTGACCCTTTCTGTATCAATGACAGCAGTGGAAAGGATTAGCAGCCTTTGGGGGGTGGGGGAGGGGAATTACAGCACACGCACAACAGTAGCCCTGGCCCCCGCCCCAACACAGCCTCCCAGTTCTGGGATGGGTCCCTCCCTGGGCAACACGGATGGGCAAGTGTGACAAGCTAAGAGTGGCTGAAGGAAGCTTACCCCTCAGATGCCATTGGGGATGGTCTGGTCTGCACTGTCAGCCCAGCCTCCACCTCTGACTCTCCCTTATCCATAGTCTCACTGAACTGTTCCCCCACCACCCCCCCACCTCATGTCCAGCCTGGTGGCATGCATAATGCATGGGCACACTGACACTTCCTGCAGCCTGGTATCATGGGTCCTATCCAGTGGTGCCATTTTGGCACTATGGATAATGACTCCTCTTCCTGGATTCCCTCTGAGAAAAAGTCTGGCAAGGAGTAAACATCTTCAAATTACATCCACTGCTGACATTCTCAGCCAATCTTTTGTTGTCTTTAGCTTTGACTAGTCCAATGGTCCCCTGGCCTATCTTTCACCCTCCATTAACAGGAGCTCACCCAAAATTCTGCTGTCCCTATCCTAAACCTCAAGTGTCATTTGCCTAAACGCCCTGTACTCGCTGACCGACTCAGTTTTCCAGTCTACAAATCACTAGATGTTATCATTTCAAACATGTTCTCAAATCCCCCTATAGCTTCTTTTATCCTTGTATCACTCCAGCCTTACAAACTCCGAGGAATGGCATCTCGCTCCAATTCTGCCTTCCTGAGGAGACTCTAACTTACTGATGGCCCTCATGCTTTCAGTTGTCCAAACCCTGAAATCTGGAAGTTGTTCCCCACTTCTGTTTGCTTTGAACCCCCACAATACCCTTCCTCATCTTCTCCATGACCTTCTAAACCATTGCTTAAAATCTACTGCTTTGTCTTCTCAAGTGCTTATCTGTCTTAAACTCACTTTATATTCAGATCAGTGTCTGATTGCACTTGCCTTAGAATATTTATCAATGGTTAGAGCACTATGCAAATATATACAGTAGTTCTTATCAGCAACATGTTATGCAGTTCCCTGCTAAAGTTTGTTGGAACATGTCCTGAGATAATATGTCTGTTTAAAGTTTAAGCAAAGGTTTGTAACTCGGGTTGTGGGTGACGTTGTTGACTTGCTCATCGATCTGGCTGGTTCTCATTCAGACATTTCATCATTATGCCAGCTGACATCATCCGTAAGGCGTCCAATGAAGCAATATTATTCTACTCCACTTGGAATTTATACTGTCTGGTCCGTTGTGGTGAGTACTGTCATTTCTGGTTTTGATCTGTATGGGTTTATGTATGGGCTCCAATTCTATATGTTTGTTGATTGCATTACAGGTGGAGAACCATGCTTCTAGGAATTTCCGTGCTTGTCTATGTTTGGCTTGGGCTACTATGGTTACCTTGCCCCAGTTAAACTGATAGCCTTCATTGACTGAGTGTAATGATAGGAAGGAAAGCTCATTATATTGTTTTGCTGCTAGCTGATGTTCATGTATTCTGATGGCTAGTTTCCTTCCTGTCTGCCTGATGTAATGTTTGTGGCAGTCATTGCATGGTATTTTGTAAACCACATTGTTTGCTATGGGAATGGGGTCTTTAATTCTTATGAGTGTTTGTCATCGAGTGGCAGTGGGCTTGTGTGCTATCATGATTCCTAGTCGTCGTAGGAGCCTTGTCAGTTCTGATATGCTCTTGATGTTGGGCAGTGTGGCCATTGTGTTAGGGCGTACTGTGTCCTCATTGTTGTCTATTAGTAGGCGTCTGTGGATGAAGTTTCAGGGATAACCATTCATAGTGAAGATTTTGTATAGGTGCTATTCCACTTTCCTGCATAGTTCTGGAGTGTTGCAGTGAGTCATGGCCCATCTAACCATGTCTGGCCCCAACATCTGTTCATCCCTGTTGATTAGAAACCTCACTTTTTTTTCTCCCAGATAAAGTATTTGTCCTTCTTGTAGAAGACAGAATATCTGAACAAATATTCATACAAAGGTAAACTCACACATCAATGAATTGTTAAACAAGCACTCCAGTTCAGACCTTCATCAAAGTCATCATTGCCAGCTTCCAAGTATCACTACAATCCAACAAATCAACACATTGATGTAAACAAAATACTGTGGATGCTGGAAATCTGAAATAAAAACTGAAAGTTCCAGAGAATCTTGGAAAGTCTGGCAGCATTTGTGAAGAGAGAAACAGTATTAACATTCTAATTCGATGACATGTTCAGAACAGTTCTGAAATTCCTTCTTTCTCCATAGACTCTCCTACTGAGCTTCTCAAGCTGTTTCGGTGTTTATTTCAAATTAATGTTACTTTTCTTCTTCCTCTGTAAATTGCATCAGAACCTCTGAGGTACATGAAAAATCTGCAATTGGAGATGGCTGCTCCCACCCTAATCGCTTGTTCAGAAAATTGCAAAACCTTCATTCTATCTGATTTTTCAGTTGCAACAACAACTTGAATTTATACGGTGCCTTTAATTTTCTTTCTTCATTCATGGAACGTTGGCAGTATTTGTAGTTGATTGACCTTGAATGAATGGATAACTACACGGCTAGAATGGCTTATCAAATGATTGTGAGTCTGGAGTCACATGTAGACCAACAGTGAGTAAAGACGGCAGATTCCTAACCGAAAGAATATTAGTGAATCACTTGAGATTTTACAAAAAAATTGAAAATGGTTTGGTGAGACTAGCTTTCAATTCCAGACTTATTCATTGAAGTTAAATTCCATAAGCTGGCAAAGGACTTGAGGCCGTGTTCCTCAAGTATCGACCTAGATTATTAGTTCAGTGACATTACCACGAGGCCACTGTCACCTCCTGCAGCCTAACATCTCAGTGTGCTTTACAGGAGCATCATCAAACAAAATGTGAAGCCAAGCCACCTAAGACGATATTAGGACAGATGACCAAAAGGTTCCAGAAGAAGTAGATTTTACCAGGGAACTTTGAAGGAAAATGTACAGGTAAAGTGTCGGAAAATAATCCCATACTTTCGGACAAAGCAAAAGGCAAAGGTGCTTATGGTGTAGTTGACAACACAGGGAGATATGCAAGAAATCAAAATTAATCTTTGTGATCCCAAAATCATTCATGTTATCAAATTCTTCTCCTATTCAAAAGTCTTCTTAAAACATTGACTTATGTTTCTTTTAGAATTCCTTCTCTGCAAATATACACTGTCCAACTTCTATTTTATTTGACATATTGGTATATTTGCTTTTGGTGAAACTTTTTTTGCAATGCAAATTAATTGTGTGTTGTCCAACATGCAGGTTTGAAATCCGTACTACAGTATGAACAGCCTGTTGAAGAGCTATTAAATTCAATGGATGGCCTGTTGTGCCTATAACATTGAATTAACATAACAATTCAGTGTTATCAATGGGAAATAAACATATCACTATTCATTAAATAAAGAAAAAGTGACTGACCAGATTGAAAGACAACTGATCAGGATACATCCCTTTCAATATTGCAGATAGGACTGAACTCAATGCCACTCCAAAGATCACATTCAGAATAAACTTAGGCCATATCAGCCCTAAATCTCAAAATGATGCAATTCACCAGCAAATCAACATACCCACACTGAGAAGCCACGAGAAAGGTGTCACATGAACATGCTGGATATCAGTTCTCCATGTCCACAGTTATCATTCATGGATGAGGCACTAGAGTGAACACTTTATTCTGCAATTGGTAGGTCAAATTATTTAGCCCTACCACTGGAAGCAGCAAGTGAATAAGTATTCCAAACCATTTTAGTGTCTGGTGACAAGTATAATGATTCATTAAATTTGACACGTTCAGAAACACCGCATTTGGCTGCAAAACAGTGTCTTCAGACCAGTATTGTATCTTCAGTATCTTAGAGCTTGACATTGTTTGGCATTGTTGTCAGCGAATTGTGTGGTTCAGTGTTATCCTAAAAATACTGATCACATTTGTCTCCCTGCTATTTAAACGAAAGAGGTGCTTACTCACTGGGAAAATAAAAACAAGCTTGTGAGACCATTAATATAGCAAATGAAAGAACTTGATTTGAAATGAGTAAGTACAGAATTACCACATTCTGACATTTGTGTTCATTATAAATTAATTTACAGCACAATCTGATCTAGTATAACCAGATAGCTAGTAATTCCTCTTCCAGATAATTTTGAAGCATCAGAGTAAATAGTCACAGATCTATAAGAAACTGGTCTGTTTGTCATGAAAAGGTTAACGTTTTAATGTTGCCTTACGGGATTAAGAATTTTAAGTAAATCATTTTGAATATTCTTGAATTTGCTTATTCAAGCAAAGAATATAGTTGAACATAGAATATATACGTGTTCTATACAGAACACGTATATATTCTAAATAAAACATGTTTTTGATGTTCGATTTAATACACATAAATGTTCCATAGAGAACAAATATGTTCTGCAATATTCATAGGCAAAGGGATGAAGGCTAATCCTTGCATATGTATAGACACCACATTATAGTCCAATCTTTTTCAGTGGTTCTGCCTAATGACAAGGTTTTTATTCACCTATCGTGAATTCCGTTGATGCTGCTGTTGAGGGCCAGTAGCTTTTAATATTGCCAGTCTCAGATCACTGACCTGAAGAAATGAATTTTAGCCACTCAAGTCACAAATACACCATCAAAATGGCAGATGCACTTTATTCCCATAATACTATGATTTAATAAATGTTACCTAGCATTCGAGTGCTTTTAAGATTCAGCCTCACTGCCAAATAGCCCAAAACAAATTTAATAGCTGTTTGACTAGAGAAGTAGTCACTTTTTTAACAGCTGTTAACAGAGATTAAAAGGTTGAACAGCCATTAAAATAGAGTTAGCAAGTTCAAAGTATATCATAAGTTTGGTAATAATGAGATATATTACAAAATTACACTGTGGCCTTAATATCCTGTCAATCCTTTGGTCTCTATGTTGAAGGTTCATTGTTTTGATTTTAATTTTATTAAGACAGTGGCATTTATAAAAATTATTTTAGATGCTGTAGAGAAATGTAGATGGACAGATGATGCATTAACTCATTACACACATTTTTCACTGCTGGGATTTTGGATTCATGTCCAACTAAGATTGACGAGAAGGAAATTTCTATCACATCCCTGGGGGGAAGCATGAAATGCCTGCAGTTTGGCACTAATTGACTCTACAATGGCATTGCCACTCCGAGGCTACAGAGATAGCTCCAGTGCTAAATGGAGATGACATGTCAACACGCTTACGGTGCAACATTATGTGACAGGAACAGAGGCACATTTTGAGAGACAGCTGATGACAGGGTCTAACTCCACATTCCCTGCAGAGACATTATTCTGCCGTTTTGATTCAATTCTAATTGCTACACATTTGTAGTTTTGTTGAAATGTTCAACATGTATCATTTCAAGGGCTGCATTTTGCTTTGCCAGGAGTTGATACAGGATGTGAATGGTCCAGTCACTCTCTCCATTGCCATCGCAGCACAGCGAATAAAGCATTGGACTGCCAATTAGTGGCCACTTGGCAAGTGGCCATCAATGAAGCATTTGAAGGATGGGAGCACTTGGAATTCCCAAATGGATTTCTCAGCCAGCCCGTCATGTGGGAGAGGTGTTACTGCCTGAAATGGAAGTTGGTCATGGCCACAAAATTAAAGCCCTTACTTTCTCAATCTCTCCTTGCTTCTTTCTGTCAGGCTTAAAACTGATTAAATTATGTTGTTAAAAAGACATAGAAACACTGCCACCTTCAACAGACTCTGTTATGGTTCAGTTCTGGTTCCACTGGCAGGCTTTGTCATTAGGCTTGAGCTGCTTTTGTCTATTGTAAAATACCCCTGAACATTTTTGGTCCAAAAATAATGCATCAAGGAAGATAAAATGGCAAAAAATTGGATACTTTTAAATGGCAGCTTTGGGCTCTTCTGTAGCTGTGGTATTCTCCCTTCCATTGAGCTAGAAAGCTTAAATGTTAAAATGTTACCTGTTCCTGATGTTTGCAATAATGCATCTGAACAGGTTGATTAAAAATATCCAGGAAGTGGTAGGCAGGCTTCTGACCTCTGCTCCCACTCACTTTCTGTAACATCAGGGACGAGTGTTGTGTCTTTCGACTGCCAACCTGATGTCATTGTGCAGAGAGGCCAGTGCCCTGTCTGCTTTGCAGCTGTAAAATCCAACACTGAGTTCCAAAATAGTTGCTATGCGTCACTAATGCTCAAACCAAACAAAATAAGACCTCTGCATCTCAGTGCTAGTAAATCCCTAGATGATTCTGTTTACACTTTTCTGCATTATGCCAAAATAATTAGTTGATATCATACTAGTCCAAATGATGGAATGCTATATATCTCACGGTAAGTAATTGGAAACAGTTACAGTACTAAACAGACATGTTAACTTATAGGTTACAGTATGAAGAATAAGAAATAACTGGCAGAGATACAAGGCAATAATTGAACCCAGAGTGTCTGATGGCTTTCAATTCAATTACTGCCTCCTATCATACCGCCAGACACCTATCATCCTGTATGTATTGTACTTTAATGATACTTGGCACACTTTCTGAATCCTGCATCTTGCCATCTCCACATTCCTCTCATGACTGGTGTTCATTAAAAGGATCATGCTGCTTTATTCAGTCAAACCTTTTCAAAGTCCTACAGTTCATGGTCGGGAACCAGAAGAGGTCTGTGCACTCTCCTGCTGCAATGCATTATTTATAAAACACTCATGTCACCAACAATTTCTCAAAATCATGTTTAGCAAAAATACAAACGCTTCACATCACAGCCACATAAGGTCTGATTTCTTGCAGGAACTTTATTTCATGCAAAGACAGTTGTAGAACTGATTCACTCAGAACCTCCCACAGTTGAAGAATTTGCGCCTGTCTGGCATAAAAAGCTTCAAATGATGCAGAATAATAGGATTCTGTTTTAAAATATTACCGAGTAAAGCTTCAATATATATTGATTTTTCCTGTTACAAAATAAGTGGGGTAATTTTGGCACGGTGCCAGAGAAATGCAAAATGAGCTGTCAAATCCTTATCACTGGCACAAAAAGCTCATCTATTGTGAGTTCGTCTTGCACCAATGTTGCTTCTAATTTTTTTTAAATAAAATTCTGCCATTGTGCCTATATATTCTACTGCTGGGAGATTTAAGGGATGGCACATTTGTCAATGTCCATTAGCTTCTCCGTCATGCAATGTTGGATTTTCTCACAGTAGTCGTAAACAGGACCTCACCATGCAGAGAATCAATTGTGTGGTCCAGCCTATGTGGCAAAACCTTGATGGGACAAACGATCATCTTATGCAATGTGTCATTCTATTATTTCTTCTGCAGTGTGACACCTGTAGCATGTTTCATGTTCTTATAGTCATTCTTTCTGATGTATTTTATCTGAACCTGTTTTCCATCACTTACTATTTGTTACATCAATAATATGCATTAGCTAAAAAAAAGTTTTTTTTCTAAATTCTGACTAAGCCTGCCAAAAAAATGAAACCTTTAATCTCAGAAACAATATCCAAAAATAGAGTAAAAATACAGTAATCAAACATGGATAAATATAATGAATGCATTCTTACACATTTCAGATCAAACAGGCACTTCCAGACAAAGTAAAAGCTACAAATTGTATTTTTTTTTAATTTTCCCCTGTCCATTTAAGGGGATGTTGGTGATTTTTTTTTGGAAATGAAATGGAAAGGTATGGGGCAAATTTGCAGTAGATAACTGCTACTATGGCAGCCACTATGGACACAATGAGCCAAATGGCCTCTATGACTTCTGCAATTCGGAATAGCAAGATAATGAAACACCCCAAGGTGCTTCACGAATGCATTATAAAACAAAATATGGCATATAAAGATAAGTTCAGTCAAATACCCAAAAGCTTGTTCAAAGTGGTGAGTTTTAAGAATTGTCTTAAAGGATGAAAGAGAGATGGCAAGGTGGAGAGACATAGGGGGAATAATATGCCTGATCTTGTGGCATAATCACACAGGGAGCAATTAAAATTGGGGATGTATCAAAGGCAGAATTAGACAGCACAGACATCTAGTGGTGGAGGAGGGTGGGAGCAATGTGGGGTTGAAAGAGTTTGCAGAAATAGAAAGGACCAAAACCATTGAGGAATTTGTAAACAAGGATGAGAATTTTGAAAGCAATTCATTGCTTTAGTAGGAACCAATGTAGGTCAACAACAAACACAGCGGGTGATTGAAAAGAGAGTTTGGTGCAAATTAAAACACGGGCAGCAGAATTTTAGATGACATCATCTTTAAGGAGGGTAGAAAGGCACGGATGATGGTTCCAGCTTCAGATGAGGGAAGGTGAGGTGATGAAATTGTGCACTGTTTATGGATCTTGGTAATGTTATCAATATGAGGTCAGAAATTCAGCTTGTGAGCAAATATTGTGAACAGACTGACTTCATCTCAGTCAGTTGTTTGGGAGAAAGATAGAAGTCAGTTTTTGAGGCATGCAGTTTGGAGCAGAGATTGAAAAAAATGCCTTCAGTCATCCCAATATTTCACTTGAGGATATCTGCTCATCCAATAATGGACACCAAAGTCAAGCTCACGAATTTAACATGTGACAAATCATTTATGTTAGATTTAGGGACTGGTAGAAGCAGCCTCTTCATTGCTGAGCAATAGAAAAAGCCTGCACATGCACGCTTGTTTCAAAGCTTGCATTTCTGGTTGCTGTTATTTGTTGTCAAATGTCAGAAATAGGCTTGTTCGCCAGAAACTGCCTCTGGAAAGCAACAGAAAAACTTACCTGCTCCGATTGATCTTCCAAGAGTTACCTCATTTAATTTACACTGTGCTACCATAGGTTCAAGTGCAGTGAACCAGAAAGAGTCACAAGGACTGGTTTGTCAGTCAGATCTCCCTGCAGGCTTTACATTGTCTAGGTTTGAGTGACTTATAAAAAAAGTCATGAATCAGTAACATATAAATCCAGCTTTATAATAAATATCAGCAAAACAGCAGTGAAATAAGAGACCACGAGAATAGTATACCAGTTTCGAAGTATTCTGAATATGAAAGAAACAAACACACTTTTTTTCAGAAGTCTCAGAAAGTCTTCAATATATCTTAACATATTTTGCAACAAATTATTTATTTTTTGGAGTGAATTTACTTCCCACAATCCAAAGATGTGCCGGTTAGGTGAACTGGCCATATTAAAGTGTCCTGCAGTTCCCAGTGATGTGTAAATCCAGGGTTACAGGGATACGGTGGGATGTTGGGTCTTGGTGGGATGCTCTTTGGAGGGTTGTTCAGACTCAATGGGCTGAATGGCCTCCATGTGCACTGTAGGGATTCAAAGATTCTGTAATCTTATTCTTGTCCCAGCAAATTGAACAACCAGTTTGCCTGCAGCAGTTGTTTTTGTCATTAATGTTAAGAGACAAAAGTTGACTAAGATATTAGCAGAACATTTTGCTCTTACTTTGACAGGGGAACTGCAAGAGTTGAGAAAAAGAGCAAGGACTCTCCAACTCTTGATAGTGGAATCAAGGGTTATGAGGATAAGGCAGGAACAGGATACTGATTGTGGATGATCAGCCATGATCATAACGAATGGTAGTGCTTGCTCGAAGGGCCGAATGGCCTACTCCTGCACCTATTGTCTATTGTCTGTAAGGCAGAGATCGATAAATTCTTGATCTCACAAGGAATCAAGGGCTGCGGGGAGAGTGCAGGGAAGTGGAGATGAAATGCCTATCAGCCATGATTTAAATGGCGAAGAGGACTCAATGGGCCAAATGGCCTTACTTCCACTCCTATGTCTTATGGTCTAGTTACCCTGCTGCCAACTTAGCAGTCATGTGGTCCAATAATAGTAGACAGTGTACACTAAGCATTTCAATCAGTTCTTCCACAGCTGAACCATAAGTGATCAGAGATAATGGGAACTGCAGATGCTGGAGAATCCAAGATAACAAAGTATGGAGCTGGATGAACACAGCAGGCCAAGCAGCATTTCAGGAGCACAAAAGCTGACTTTTCGGGCCTAGATCCTTCATCAGAGAGCTCTCTGATGAAGGGTCTAAGCCCAAAACGTCAGCTTTTGTGCTCCTGATATGCTGCTTGAACCATAAGTGACATGGGCCAAATCCCATTGGTGGTGCTTGTTGGGGGCCATTTGAAACTGAGGCATGAAATCATTCCCTTCCATCCACCTGAAATGATGGGCAAAGCTTAGTGCCTCTCGACAATTTCCCTTAATATGCCTGGATTGTAGAGTGTGAGTTATTTCTGAAATAGTTACTGAAACAATTAGAGTTCCATTAGTAGTATTAGAGCTAATTCAACTTCTGCTAAGCATCCAGCCAGATGCTATTTTTTCCTGCTGGAGTGAGCTATCCAAATCAGAAACAAACCAAAGTATTTGTGTTTCTGTCTCTAACAATTGTGCTTAATCACTGCCTTGTGGTCAAACTTTTCACATGTTTACTTAAGTTTGCGCTTTTAATACCAAAATCAACTCATTAGAATTCCTGGGTGGCAAGGCTTCTTATTTATTCAGCACTTCCACACTTTCCATTAAAACCTAATTGTTCTTCCAATATCATGGGCACTTTGTGTACAGTGAGTCAATTTAGTGTTCTTGTGGAACTGTTAGCAGACAGAGAAATATCTCGGCAAATGACATGCTTAATACCCAAGGTATTTCAGTAAGGAGCCTCCAAGTGAGCACTCCACTGATTCAGTCTGCTTTCTATAGTCAGAGCACAAAATACAACTCCCAAGCTGTATGTAATTACTCAATTAACATTGCAGACCTCAAACAAAGTGAACCTTGTAATATCTGCTAATGGACCACTCAGCAGTAAATGTTGTCTAGGAGTATAATTGGATACTATCAAAGATTTTGTTGTAAGCACAAAGTTAGTTTATCATTTTTTGTTAAAAGTAAAGGTTTAAAATTGTGTGAACTGTGAAGAAATCTACTGACTGCACATCTGCAGAAAATTTCCACGCTGACATGGAATCTTTTACATCTACTTGAAATAGCAGAAAAAGTATAATCCTTCTTCCCAGAGTGGTACTTAAAGCGATCTCCTTAAACACTTCAGAGTCTAAAGTACAATAAATCCTTCCAGCCCATATTTCTTCTTTTTGTTTTTAAATTTTGCGATAAAATTGCATGTGTGGCCTGGTCTTGGCAATGCTTTAAACCTAAGTTACTGTAAAATCCCAAAGCTGCCATCTTTTGATCCATGGTGGTAATGTTCCCCAACTGCTATTGAGACTGGGATCTGCATTGTCGGTGTTGCAATGGCTAGTTTATCTCACTGTGAGTTCTTGCAACAACTGGCATGTGAGAAAGATGATACTCCAAAACTGAAACAAATTGTCCAAATGAACATCATCCTGCTCTAGCTCTGTAGTCTCACTATGAATGTTTATTTAAGTTTTGGGAGGTTAACTCTTGACCTCAGCAAACCAACTGTAGTGATACCAGCATGGTGCCTTGTACAAAATCTTTCTTGCTTGGGTCACACAGAACAATGGAAAAATCATTATTGGATCTTGCAACTGCTCCTGGGATTGCCGGCTTGGTTAAAGAACTATTATAGTTTTTTTCAGAGTTTTACAGTTGTTATAGTCATTATAGTTCACTAATATAATACTTCTTTCAGTTTTGTTTTATTAACATGCAAAAAAACCCCATAAAAATTTTAAAAGATTACTTTCTTTTACAAACGGCCTTTTATCTTAAATGGTGTTTTTTTTAAGGTTCTACAGTGAACTGCTGAACTCTTTTATTCTTAATTCAGAAATTTTAAAAAAGTCTAAATGTGTTTTGGAGGGTGTCTTTTACATTGCAAAAGATTTTTTTGGAAAAACTGAATTTTTTTAAAAATAAGGAATTGTTTTTTCATTCTGGAGAGCCCTATACATGGTCAGCTCTACAGAAGTATTTTTTCCTTTGAGGGATTTATTGAAGAGGAATCATTTTTATTCAGTTAATCAGCTGAGTGGTTGATTTTATTTATTTATTTTTGTATGTTTGATATATTTATAACTTTTTTTCCATTTTAACATTATTTCTGTACGTAATGAAAAGATAGTTCATTCTACATATGAGATGTTATTGAAACTTTTTTTTAGGCTTAATGTTATTAAGGCCATATATAGGGTACAGAGTGAGATGGCCGGTAGATTCAGAAAAGTTATTACCCAGCAGGATCAGTCAAATAGATGGGTGACTGTCTGGAAAAGTTAGAGGGTAGTTCAAAAGTCTCCAGTATGTATTCCTTCATCAAATAGATATTCAGCTTTTGCAATAGTTGAAGTAGATAGTCTCTCTGAGGAAAATGGAAGGACCAGTCAGTTATTGGACACTGGAACCATTCTTACGTTAGGCAATTTTTGACAAGATTTAATAGAATTATTGTTATACAGAACTCTCCTGTCAGGGGCATACACAGTTGATTCTGTGGCAGTAAGCATAAATTTAGGATAGTTTGTTGCTTTCCTGATGCTAGGATTAAGGATGTTTCCAAACATTTCAATCATATTGATACAGGTGAGATTGAGAAGCCTGAAATTACTGTACACATTGGAGGGAATGACATTTTTAGGGAAAAGATTAAAGCAATACAGAGCGAATTTAAGAGGTTAGGTAGAAGATTTAAAAATAAAACCTTAAGTGTAGTAATTTCTGGTTTATTTCCAATGCCAAACTAAAATGAAAGAAGGAACAAAACGTTAAAGAGGATAAATCAATGGCTGAAGAGCTGGTGTATTGTTCATGGATAATAAAATGTGAGGCTGGATGAACACAGCAGGCCAAGCAGCATCTCAGGAGCACAAAAGCTGACGTTTCGGGCCTAGACCCTTCATCAGAGGGGATGGATTGTTCATGGATTCAGGTTTTAGTACAATTGAAATGTCCTTTGGGATAGAAAAGACATGTTCAAAAAAAGATGGGTTTAACTTCACTGGGAAAGGGACCAACATCTCAGAAGGAAGATTTGCTCATTCTGTTAAGGGAGATTTTATACTGAGAGAGAAGGTGAGTAGAAGAATTCTAAGTCGCAGTGTAAATGGAAGGATTGACGGGGAAGGTTTTGAATGTGAGAAGAGCAGGTGAATTTGGAAAGAAAGACAAGGAAGCGTTATTGTATGTAGTAACTCTGAAGAACTAAATTGAATTTATTTCAGTGCAAGCAATCGTACAGATAAGGCTGATGAACTCAGGGCATATCTAAGAATATGGGATTGGGACGTCATAACTGTTACAGAAACTTGGCTGAGAGATAGACAAGAGTGGTAGCTCAATGTTGCCAGTTTTAAATGCTACAGGAAGGATAAAAAAATGAGGCAAAAAACATGGGGGATGTGGTGGTGTGTTTTTGGTCAAGGAATACATTACTGCTGTAACTAGGGAAGATATTTCTGAAAAATTGTCCACTGGAAATATATGGGTAGAAATTACAACAAGAAAGGAAAGATCACTTTGATAGGATTGTACTAAAGCATCCCCCCCCCAAGTAGTAAGAGAGAAATTAAGAAACAATTATGTAGGAGATCTCAGATATGTGTAAGCATAATAAGTTTGTAATAATGGGGCTTTCAATTTTCCAAACATTGACTGGGACTACCATAGTATTAAGGATTTGCAGTGGGGAAGAATTTGTCAAAATTACTCAAGAAAATTTTCTTTATCAATATGTGATGTATCTACCAGAAAAAGAACCAAATTAGCGAGTTTTGAGAAGATTTGTAGCTCAGGTTGAGGTTCTGGATGTGAGTTTGCTCGCTGAGCTGGAAGGTTAGTTTTCAGACATTTCTGAACTGACTGCCAGACTACTCGGACCCCTTGGCATCAGGGTAGCCCACAAACCCACCAACACACTAAAACAGCAGCTAATGAACTTAAAATACCCTATACAGACAACAAATAAAACGAACGTCATCTACAAAATACCTTGCAAGAACTGTGACAAACACTACATTGGACAAATTGGCAGAAAGCTAGCCACCAGGATACATGAACATCAACTAGCCACAAAACGACATGACCCACTATCACTCGTATCCTTACATACAGATGAGGAAGGACACCACTTTGATTGGGACAACACATCCATCCTAGGACAAGCCAAACAGAGACATGCACGAGAATTCCTAGAAGCATGGCATTCCAACCGGAACTCCATCAACAAACACATTGATTTGGAGCCAATCTACCATCCCTTGAGAAAAAGAACAGGAAATGACATCACCAACCCAAGGAAACCCAACCAGATAATTAGAAAGCGGGACATAACACCAGCGCTTCGTCGGAGGCTCACTGATGATGTTACCTAGAATGGTGACGAAACGTCTGAAAACTAACCTTCCAGCTCAGCGAGCAAAATCACATCCAGAAAGAACAAAATTAGACAGTCTTTTGGGCAATAAGACAGGGCAGGCATGAGAAATAAAAGTGGTGGAATACTCTCGGTCTAGCGATTACAATTCTATTAGTATCAAAATGGTTATGGAAAGTGAATAATCCTTCCATAAAAGTCAAAGTTTTTAATTGGAGTGAGGCAAATTTTAATGGTATGAGCCAAGAACTTCCAAAAGTAGATTGGACGAGACTGTTCACAAGTGAATGGATGTCTGACAAATGAGAGACGTTCAAGAGTGTGATGACGAGAGTTCAGAGGCATTATGTTCCTGTTAGACTGAAAGCTAAGGCTGACAAGATTAAGGATCAATGGACTAATGACGAGATTGAAATTCTAGTCAAGAATAAAATAATTTTTTTTCAGATGGAGACAACTTGGTTCAATTGAATCTCTTAATCAATATAAAGAGTGTAGGGGCATTCTTAAGAAAGAAATCAGGAAGGCAAAGAAGGGATATGAGATAGCAGTGGCAGATAAGGTTATGGATAATCCAAAGAGATTCTACAAATACATTAACAACAAGAGGGTAACTAGAGAGAGGGTAAGGCCTCTTAAAGATCAAGGAGGTTGTCTTTGTGTTGAATCCAGCAGATGAGAGAGATACGAAACAAATACTTTTGTGTCACATCTTGCTGTGGAGAAAGAAATAGAGTCTAGCGAATGCAGAGAAATGATGTTTGAAACTTTGATGTTTTAAAAACAGTTCATATTACAGAAGAGGAAGTTCAGGAGGTCCTGGAGAAAATAACGGTGTTTAAATTTCTGGAACCTGACCTAATGTACCCCAGAATGTTCTGGGAAGTAAGAGAGGAAATTATGAGACCCCTTCCAGAAATATATGCATGATCTATAACAATGGGTGAGGTACCCGATGACTGGAGGGTGGCTAGTGTTGTATCATTGTTTAAGAAAGGTTGTAAGGAGAAATCAGGGAACTGTAGACCTGTGTGTCTGACTTCGGTTGAATTGTAGGAAATGATTATAAAAGATAGAATTTATGGAAAATTAGAGAAGGAAACATTGAATTGGGATAGTCAACATAGTTTTGTGCATGCAAAATCATGTCTCACAAACTTGATTGAGTTTTTTGAGGGAGTTACCAAAATGATTGACGATGGCAGAGCAGTAGATGCTGTTTATTTGGATTTTAGTAAAGCATTTGACAAGGTTCCACATGGGAGACTAATGAGTAAAGATAGGTGACTTGGGAGTCAGGATGAGCTTTTTAGTTGTTTACATAATTGGCTTAATGGCAGGAGACAGAAAGTAATGATGGAGGGTTCATACAACAAAGTGTGAAGCTGGATGAACACAGCAGGCCAAGCAGCATCCCAGGAGCTTTGGACTGGAGGCCTGTCACATGGGGTGTTCCACAGGGATCAGTACTAGGTCCTCTTTTGTTTGTTATTTACATTAATGATTTGGATGAGAATGTGGAACGCATGGCCAGTATGTTTGCAATTGATACCAAAATTGGGTGGCATTGTAGATGGTGTAAAGGGTTTTCCAAGATTACAAAGGGATCTTGATCAAATGGGTCAATGGGGTGAGAAATGGCAGATGGAGTTCAATCTGGATAAATGCAAGGTATTGCATTTTGGTACTACAGACAAGAATAGGGCCTATACAATTAATGGTAGAGTCTTGGGTACAGTTGTAGAACAGAGGGACGTCAGGATGCAGGTACATAATTCTTTAAAGTTGTTGTCACATATAGACATGGGATGGTTAAAAAGGCCTTTGGCACACTTGCCTTCATTGCTCAGTCTTTTGAGCATAGGAGTTGGGATGTTATATTGAAGTTGTACAGGACGTTGCTGAGGCTTCTTCTGGAATGCTGTGTCCAGTTCTAGTTGCCCACTTGTAGGAAGGATATTATCAAGCTGGAGAGGGTTCAAAAGAGATTTACCAGGATGTTGCTGGGTATGGAAGGTTTGTGTTATGAGAAAAGGCTGGATAGGCTGGGGCTTTTTCCACTGGAGCGTAGGAGGTTGAGAGGTGACCTGATAGAAGTTTATAAAATAATGAGAGGTATAGGTAGAGTTTATGGTAGTTGTATTTACCCTCGGACGGGTAATTTCTAGAGAAGGGGGCACATTTTTAAGGTGAGAGGAGAGAGATTTAACAAAGACATAAGGCTTTTTTTTAACAGAGGGTGGTTCGCACGTGGAATGAAGCTCCTGATGAAGTGGTGGATGTGGGTACAATTACAACATTTAAAAGACATTAGGGTGGATAAATGAATAGGAAAGGTTGAGAGGGATATGGGCCATGAGCAGGCAAATGGGGCTAGTTTAATTTGGGATTATGTTCGGCATGGACTGGTTAGACCAAAAGGTCTGTTTCTGTGCTGTATGACCCTATGACTCTATGACTCTATTTTAGCAACATTGCATCAGACATTAGATGAAAAGTATTTACATGGAAGGCAAACAGCTATGCATTTTAATGAACTGTGATTCTAGGTGGTCCCTTTAACAACATAATTTCTGCATTGAGTACTGCATAAAAGCTTAAGATTTCAGCTCATTGAACATAGCGTTATAGCTCGGGAGTCCTGCGTAAAGTTATTTCTGGCATTCTGCTACACTATGCAAACTTGCATTGAAGGATGGTATGGTCAGAGGTACCCTGTAGATTGGGTGGCAATATTCAGTAAACTTCTAACAGGCCTAGACAGGTACATGCAGTGAGAATGTTCCTGATGGTGAGTGTGCCCAGAACTAGGGGTTACAATATGAAGATCCAGCGCAGACGATTTAGGACAGAGATGAGGAGACATTTCTTCACCCAAAGAGTGTTAAGTGTGTGGAATTCATTACCACGGGAAGTAATTGATGCCAGAACATTGAATGTATTCAAGAGGCAACTAGATATAGCACTTGGGACGAATGGGATCAAAGATTATGGGGAGAAAGCAGGATTAGGCTAACGAGTTGGACAATCAGCCATGCCCATGATGAATGAGAGAGCAGGCTTGACGGGTCAAATGGCCTCCTCCTGCTCCTATTTTCTATATTTTCATGTATAATCAATTCAGTAATAATGGTCAATGTCTTAATAAAGGGGCCCCAACTTGTTCAGGGCCTTTCCATTTCAGTTCATTAGAATTAGCAGAATATTTCTCATATGACTCATATAACCTCTACTTCCTCAGAAAGCTAAGGAAGTTCAGTATGTACACAATGACCCTTCGTAATTTTTATAAATGCACCATAGAAAGCATCCCATCTGTATGCATAACAGCTTAGTATGGCAACTGCTTGTCCAAGACCACAAGAAATTACACAGACTTGTCCGTCATGAAAAACACCCTTCCTTCCACTGACGTCATTTACACTTCCTGCTACCTTGGGAAAGCAACCAACAAAGTCATAGATCCCCCTGGTTACACCCTTTTCCATCAGGCAGAAGATACAAAGGTTTGAAAACATGCATCAACAGATTCAAGAACAGCTCCTTCCCTGCTGTTGTCAAACTTATGAACAGACCTCTCATTTATTAAAGTTGATATTTCTCTGCACTTCCTCTGTAGCTAAAGCACTGTATTCTGAATTCTGATCTATTTGCCTGATGTACTTATGTAAGGTATAAAATTTCTCATTAGCACGCAAAACATTGCTTTTCACTGTATCTTGGTGCATGTGACAATCATAAATCAAATCAAATCAAATCAGTTAAAGTCAATGACAAAGCTCAAACCCAGGATTATTGAGCTGAAATCTCTGTATGTGGCTTGAGTTTATGCCAAAGCCCTATTGGCTGCATGAGGTCATGTCACTTGTGAGACAAAGACTGCTGTCTTTTTTATTCCAATGTCTGACAGCAGAGAGCATCCACAGCCAGTGATGCACATTTCCAAAGCACCCACTCCCCACCCACGTATAAACACAATACCCAGCCAAACAGAATTATACAAACGATTCTTCCATGCTGTGTTACATGCCTGGGTTTAAAAACAGCTACACCAATACTCTAATCAGTGCCATCAGGAACAACTGGCCAGCCTGCTCTAACGCCACACCACATGTGTCACACTCATATGCTCACTTCACTGAATGAGATTCCTGTGCCTAGTCACACTGACAGGTTAACCTGAGTGTTGCTACACAGTGAGGCCATGACATAGGGAGCTGCTGAAAACAGCACATGTTCAGCCAGCATTAAAAAGAATCGACAGCAGTATCTAAGGACCAAGCTCAAACGGGTTTTCACCTAATTGCTGACAATACATGCCCATGGCATTGGATATTGGAGCCGTCAGGTCCTAGACTGGCACACTGTGGGGTAGTATTGAGAACAGCTGTGTTTGATTTGGAAATGTGTAAAGGCTCTGTGTTCCCTGTGATTTGGGGTTAAGCTGAAGGTTTTATGCCCAGTGGCCCATAACTTCATTTTACACCTTTCAGATTGACTGCCTATTCTGTGCAGTGCCTGATTCTTAATCCCATTGACAAGTTTTTTTTTATATGTGAGATACTGGATAGAACAGGTCTAATCAAAATCAATTTAAGTGGTGGCAGTGCAGTGTCATGTAAGTGATTGTCATTTGTATTTAAAAATAGGACTTAATCTGATTGTTGGGGTGGGATAAAACTTTTGGATATTTAATGTCCTTGGGCAAGGGAAATCTTACCTGGACTAGTCGACATGAAAATCCAGACCCTTAACAACTTGAGGCTGAATCCTAACTGCGCAATCGTGGCACCTACATCTGCTAGAGAAAGGCTTTGACAAGATTCTTCGAAGTCGAAATGTTGACTTTATTTCTGTCTCCACAGATGCTGCCAGACCGGCTGAGTTTCTCCAACACTGTTATATTTTTGTAAACCAGTAGGTTTTGCTTTGCGATATTGCTTTTCTAACCTTTGTCTAGTCCGTTCCCAAGTGTTTCACCCCGGGCGCGAAAAGAAAGTGTCAATATCAGACATAAATTTGATCCAATCAGAAACAAAAGCGCAGCGTGGAAGTGATCAGTGATTGAAAGCGGAACCCGTTGAAGATAGTTTCTATCAACTTGTTCAGAGATGTTATCACATACGGCTGGAGCAGTTGAGGCTTGAACCTGGGCCTCCTGACTCAGAGGTAGGGACACTACTTTCTTGAGTACCCTGTAATGCTAAAACTTCCGCTTTACTTCCTCCTCTACCTTCAAACCCATCCTCAGTTCTGAGACGCACCATACAGCTGCCCGCCTCGAAATTTTCACTTTAAACTCTTTCTCAAATGGGGGCGGATGTGTTCTGTACTTTCAGCACCGTTTGTTCCCCTGTGTGTTTAGATCACTAGTTTGATTTGGAATGTGGGTTAAATTCGAGACTGGAAGTGGAATATCGGCGTTTATTGACCTAGTCCCCACGATGTTCTTACATGCTCAGGCTGATTCCTTTTTGGCCAGAATTGCAGATCTATAAACACTGACCTCCCCATAGCGCGAACGGTTTGGCTTCTTTCTCATGTTTTCTAATAACCCGAGTTCTGAACTCACCCGCAATGCCAAAATAAAATCAATTTTCAGCACCGCCACAGTGAAATAGCTTTATCAGTCTTCAGCATTGCTGCAGCCTGGCGCGAACTCTATCAATCTGCAAAGCATTCAACTGCGAAGGTTTGGGAATTATTATGCTAATAATCTAAAATGGCACTGCTGTCGAAAACAGTCCATGTTGCTATTCCCCAGCTGTCAGCAACGGTCTCTCCTGCACAGAGCTAAATTAGAAATGTTTATAAACTTTATTTTCAAAATAATTTCAAGTGTTTAACGCCACTGGCAAGATTCATGCCAAATACACTTGACCTAATATATTAGCTAAGCTTCAAAGAACATCGTTGTTCTCTGATTCCCGTTGGTTCCCGCCCATGCTGTGTGCTAATTTTATAAACTATCGTCTCATTTTGCCGGGGCGAGTGTGAAAGTTTGCAGGGTCAACGGAGCAACAGTGGAAGGGAAAACAAATTCTTGGATTTTCGTTTCATTCTTTCAGTGGGTGTGGGCGCCACATGCTAGACCAGCGTTTACTGCTCATCCCGACTTGCCCTTGGGAAACTACGGCTGACCTGCATTCTTCAACCGCAGTTGTGCATTTAATGTGGGGCACCAATAGGCTGTTAACGAGGGAGTTGTGAATACAGGAACTTGCAGATAATGTTGCTCCCATGCATCCGCTGTCCTCCTAGATAGGCAGGGTTTCGAAGGTGCTATTTAAGAACGCGTGAAGAGCTGATATTTTGAAAAAAAACTTTTAAAAAAAGCTTACCCCGTGACCAAAGAAGATGTGGGAGGCGGAAAACAAAAACGCATGGTATGGCATTGGTCAGCCTTTTTATGCATTGCCAAATAAAAAATTGCGTTTATTTGAACGGAGCCTGGAATATGTCATTTTACAGTAACTGCAATTTCACCTGGACGGTGTGCTCTGGAATTTCACCCCATTCTCCGGCTTGATTATCGGAACTAAACCACTCGTTACGAATATTCACAGAATGGTGATTCTTAGTTGAGAGGTGGGTAACAAGCAGCGCTCGGTGTGTAGTGAGGAAAGAGGGTGGCCTTCAAAGAAAACTGGAAATGATTACAGACAAAGGAATGGAAATTAGATTTGTTTCTTTTAATGCTCAACTACGACTTCATTGAAGCAGTGTGAGCTGGATGAACACAGCAGGCCCAGCAGCATCTTAGGAGCACAAAAGCTGACAGGCCCGAAACGTCAGCTTTTGTGCTCCTGAGATGCTGCTTGGCCTGCTGTGTTCATCCAGCTCCACACTTTGTTGTATCAGAGATAATGGGAACTGCAGATGCTGGAGCCTCCCCCTCTCTCCCTATTTATTCCAGTTCCCTCTCCCCATCCCCCTCTCTGATGAAGGGTCCAGGCCCGAAATGTCAGCTTTTGTGCTCCTGAGATGCTGCTTGGCCTGCTGTGTTCATCCAGCCTCACATTTTATTATCCCACACTTTGTTGTCTCGGATTCTCCAGCATCTGCCGTTCCCATTATCTCTCATTGAAGCAGTAGCGTGTTTGGTGCCATTCCATTCCATGGATAACTCTCTGCCTCAGATGGTAGTGAATGTACATTCATTGAATATTTTTTTTAAACTGGGGGTCGATGCAAAGGAATCATTGGTTATTGGGAGGAAGGGGTTCAGTGGGAATTCAGAATTTGGAACACAAACAGATCTGGCATAATCTTATGAACTGATAGACCAGACCTGAAATACTCCATTCTTGTTCTGTTCTCAAGTTGCACGTTTGTATGATCTCATTCTACTTATGTACATGTGACTGGGTTTCAGTGTAATTAAGAAGAGTGGATCCCAGTTGAGAGTTAATAAAGTGTTTCTGGTGAATGCAGAAGGCATGGCTTTGCATCTGGCCAGCACTAAATAAGTGGATTTCTACTAATGTCATACAAAGGAAAATGTAGAGAAATTGGATGGGATAAACAAAAGTAAATTGGATGGGATAAACAGGAAGGTCAAAAATTGAATGGCTGCATGCAAAATCACCTAGTCTGAATGAGCTCCATCCTTAATTGATGAAAGAAACAAGGGTGAAAATTATGGAGGTTCTGGACACCATCTTTTAACTCCTCATCAATATGGGGGAAGTAGCAGAGGACTTGAGGCTTATAAATGTTGTGTTCAGTTTCAGAACAAGAAAATAAAGAAAGTGACTAAAGTCACCTTAATGAACGTGTTAAGGAAACCTGTATAAAAATGAATCTAGGCCAAACAAAACTGGCTGTAATAAAAATATTAGTTAGTAAATTAAAATCTGAATGAATTGATTTAAAACAAATTGTATTTGACTAAGTTGATTGAGCTTTTCAATGAAGAAATAATAATAGTTGATAAAAGTAATGTAATTGATGTTGTGCTTTTAAACTTGCAAAAGGCATCTGATGAAGAATGGCACAATAGATGTGTTCCCAAAATTAAAGTCCATGGGTTTAAATGATTGCATGGATACAGCATCGGCAAAAGGACAAAAATTAAAAAGTAGTAGTGAATAAATCCTTTACAATCCTACAGGTTAATGTTGAGGCTATTTATCTTTTTGACCTTTTTAATGAAATAGACTTTGGGATATGAGTATAGTTTCAACATTTGTAGTTCACATCCAATTAGAAGGTAATAAAATCGGTGAGGACATCAATAGACTTCAAAAGGACATAAACTGATGCAGCTGATAAGACAGAGCAAATGTTATTTAATGCAGAGAACCACTGCATACATTGATAGTTCTTGTTAAGCCAGGAGGGAAAAGGGTGATGGGAGGTATGGCAGAACAGGCTTGAAGGTACTGTAGCCTACTTCCATTTCTAATTTATATATTCAGATGGAAATTCATTCATTTTGGTGGCAAGAATTAGTAAAATTAAATGACACTATTTCAAAGAGAATGCAGAAACAGAGACATCTGGGGATATATGTAGAGATGTTTTGGAAATCGGCAGAAAATTTGAGAAGGCTATTAAAAGACATGTGGCATAACTGGCTTATAAACCAAGGCACAGTTCACAAAAGGACAAAAGTTTTGCTAAATAATTATTTTAAAACAAAGCTGATTGGTCCCAGCTTGAAGAACATGTCTAATGCTGAGCACCACACCTTAGGCAATGCAAAAGAAATTTGCTATAATGATACAGAGAATTAAAAACTTCGGTCAAATGTGTACAGTGGAAAATGAGTTGTTCTCCTCAGTGCAGGGAAACCTGAGGAAAATTAACGAACGAAATAAGGAATCAAAAATAATTATAGTGTCAAAAAAAATGTTGGGAACCAGTTTACCAGTAATGGGCAAAAGAACTAAAAGTGTAATCAGGACTAAAAATACCCCGATTTGTTATGACCTCGATTGCATTAATTGAAAGGATGTTGGAAGCTCATACAATAATAACATTCAAACGGGAACAGGAGAAATACATTAAAAAGTGGGAACAGAGCAGGGGAATGGGTCGAAGTAGATAGCTCTTAGGAAGAACTAGCACAGACGGGATGGGCCGAATGGATTTCCTCTTCTGTCGCAATCATTGTTAACTGATTGTCCACTCAGCTGGGTCACACCTTTGCATATGATTCAGAGAGCTGAGAGTAAGTGGTAGGCAAAACCATACATGCACTCATGCATTGAGGTCTTAATTTAGAAAATATATCCACTACATTATCTAATCCTGATAAAGGCATGGTTTAGTCAAGCATACAGTCCAAAATTTATTAAATTGCTTGTGCGACGTAGAATTGCTGACATGAGTCTGCAGTATACCTTGGCCAACATTTGTTCCGTCAGGGCGCTGAATAGAGGCAATTTTGCTCCTAGATTTTTTTTTGCCGGAATTAACAGTTACTTTGAGCATAAATATATATATATATATATATATGTCACCGTTCTGGTCTTTGTGAGTTTGAGTTGCTGAATGAGCAGTCTATGGGGTGGAAGATTTGTCTGCAGTTTGCTTTTGCTGCGATTGTTAAAATTCTTCATGAAAATCGCGTATACGTTACAAAACAGGGTCTTCAAAAAAAATCTCCTGTTTCGATGCCGTCTGTGTATTCTGGCTGTGAATTACTTAAAGTATCAGAATGTGAAAACTTCTGTTGCGCTTTCCATGCCTAACTAACTTTACTTTCCACAATGCTGCATCGGGCCCATCCCCAGCTTGCCGCTCGCCAGGGCGCTGAGGTTCCTTCCTCATCCAACCAATGTTTGGCGATGCAGTTTGACTGATCTGGAGCTGAGTGCAATCCGTCACCTCCCCATTCCCAGGTATTCGGAGCTGCTCAATCTTTCCAACAGCTCTCTGGGTGACTCTCTCACCATTGCAGTCCAGCACACATTGTGATCTTATTGGACATTTTAATCTTACTTCAACCTATCTCTGTATATCATTTATCTTTTTCTATCTCGCAGTCCCGCTGGTGCTTTCCTGTTCCGCTTTGGTCTCTCATCCTGGGTTCCACTTTGCAAACAGTTGTGCCTGTTGAAATGGACCCTGTCCGGATGGATGTAATGCCAACTGCAATCAACAAATCCTAATTGTAACCGATTCTCCACTGACTGACCTCTTCTATACACTGTACACTGCCTGCCTAGTCCGTACTCCAAATGAGGGGCTGGGCTATAAATGCAGGCCTTGCCAGCGGATTTTCTAGGAGAACTTTTAACAGAGTCACACGGCACTCTGCCAATTGAAGCGATCTGAGTGACAAATAGCGTTTCATGGTCGGGCCCAGACGCTTCCTCTGTGGACAGAACAACGGACAATGAAGTAAATGATGAGTTTGGGATGTGGATAGGAAGACCACATATTCCAAGGCAGCTCGCCCAGTCGAAAACGCAACGTTGGAACGCAATGTACAACTTCACAGAGACTGAGCGCGGATGACTGGCGGCGTACCTTTTACAGCCCTCTGCATCAAAACGGAAGAACAGAAGGGCATGACTGAAGAAGGATCTCGGCCCGAAACGTCAGCTTTCTTACTCCTCTGATGCTGCTTGGCCTGTTCTGCCCATCCAGCTCTACACCTTGTTATCTCCAGAACAGAAGGGCCGTCAGGATTGGGGAGATATCTACATGATTTTTAAAAATGTCCCAAAACCTGATTTGCAAAGCTAAGAACAAGTTCAGTTGCAGAAGTTCATTGTTATACTTCAAACATCTTCCTCTTGGAAGGATCGATACAACAGGGAACTGTTGTTTAAGCACGCACACACAACCATAGCTATTCACTGAACTAGATTAATAAACGATTACATGCAAACGGAATGTAACATGAACGTGCACAGTTAGAACAGCACATGGATATAAAATAGGTTAGGACAATCTCTTTCAGAAGTTCAAAACAATTTTTAAAAAGCGTTGCAATATTCCCCATTCACTAAACTCATGGTGTTCGTTCCTTTGTCGTTTTGGCCTCACTTTAGAATGATTTGATTGCGGCGTCTCTTGCTAATGGATATGGGTCTAGTTTACATTGCAGGTCTGAATATGTTCGGCGAGAATTCAGTGCCTTTGCGTGTGCAACTCTATGAGATCTCCTCGCCGCTGGCTTCTTACTGACCAGAAGCGAGCTGTTTGAGCGCGGAGTTGCGCCGCCGGTTCCCATTCGCCTCTTCCTTGTCCCTCCTCAGAGGGTTCCAGATTCCAGTTTGACTTGTTCCCAGCTTGAAATGGGCTGGCCGTTTTCCAGCGTTGAACACAAAGACAGGCGATACTGCGGGGCCGAGTTAATATGGGCAAATATAGTCATGGAGTCACACAGCACGGACCCTTCAGTCCAGCCAGTCCATGCCGCATATAATCCCAAACTAAATTAGTCCTAATAGCCTGCTCCTAGCCCAACCTTTCCTATTCATATATCCATCCAAACGAATTTTAATCGTTGTAATTGTACCGGCATCCACTTTATCAGGAAGTTCATTCCACACACGAACTACTGTCTGTGTAAAAAAAAGCCTCTCTTTTTAAATTCTTTTTCCTCTCACCGCAAAAATGTGCCTCTCTAGTCCTGAATGTACCCATTTTAGAGAAAAAACAACTATCATCAACTCTATTTATATCTCATTATTTTATAAACTTCTGTCAGGTTACCTCACCTCCTACTTCCTACTCAAACCTTCCACTCCCAGCAACATCCTGGCAAATCTCTTTTGAACTCTGTCCAGCTTTATAATATTCTCGCTATAATTGGGCAATCAGAACTGGACAGTGTTCTAGAAGAGACCTCACCAATGTCCCATACAACCTCAACATAACGTCCCATCTCCTACACTCAAAGGACTGAGCCTCCTTCTCACCTGGTGCACCTGATAGTTTTACAGTCTTTAGATGGCTGGTTTGCCTGTAACCACTCGGTTTTTTTTCCTACAACTCAATATTTGACAAATGAGCGAACACACTCTCCTGGTATGTTGTCTGAGGGGACGCGCGCCAGAAAGGAAGCAGTCAACGATCTTTTTTTAGCCATCCTGTCTGTCATTGACGTCAACTTTAAAGAATTATATACCCTACCCCTAGTCTACAACACTACCCAAGGCCCTACCATTAACTGTATAAGCCCTACCCTTGTTTGTTGGACCAAAATGCAATACCTCCATTTATCTAGATTGGACTCCAGCTGCCATTTTTCAGCCCATTGACCCATTTGATCAAGATCCCTTTGTAATCTTAGAAAACTTCCTTCGCTGTCTACAACGCCACCAATTTTGGTGTCGTCCATAAACTTACTGACCATTGCCTTCCATATTGTCATCCAAATTTACATAAATGACAAACAAAAGGGGATCCAGAACAAATCCCTGTGGAACACCTCTAGTTACAGGCCTCCAGTCGGAAAAGCAACCCTCCACCATCAGTCTCTGTCTCCTGACTTTAAGCCAATTATGTATCCAATTGGCAAGCTCATCCCTAAACCCATTGACCTAACTTTACTAATTAGTCTACCATGCGGAATTTTGTCAAAGGCTTTACTAAAATCCAAATAATCAATGTCTACTGCTGTGTTCGTATATTTAAATGAAAATAAAACATTTAAGAGCAGGATTTCTCTTGGAAGCTTCTAGATACCAAGCCCTAGCACACTGCATACTTCTCACCTGGTGCACCTGATAGTTTTGCAGTCTTTAGATGGCTGGTTTGCCTGTAACCACTCCATTTTTTTTTCTTTCTACAACCACAGTCTCCTGGGATGTTGTCTGAGAGAATGCGCGCCAGAAATACCTCAATTGACTTCCCTTCCGGCTCTTGACAATTGCCTCAAATTTTTTTTCAGGTGTTCCCGCCCACAGCGGTCGGTTGCATTCGGAGCAGCATCGTGGGCATGTATCTGGAGCTGGGTGATCAATGTTAGAAATTGACTTGCTGTTAATACAGAGAGGTTTCATAGTGACCTCAATGAGTTTGCACGTGTTCAAGTTGCCCTGATCAGCGGGGAGGCCCGGGGCTGGGAGAGAAGCGGGGGACCCAGGACAGGAAGAGAAAAAATGCCTTGTCTGAAAGCGGAGATGTCAGAAAGTTCAATGCTTTAATACTTCAGTCTTAATGAATGGACCGACTGTACTGGAATACATATCCATTCCCCTTTAAAGAGAACAATTAAGATTGTTAAGTAATAGCGGAATAAATTAACTTCTTGGGTCCAGAGACTGGACCACATCCAGATTTCCATTAAAGGCATATTCCTGGTCCCTTTCTCGTCAGGTCAAAATTTCATTAAGACCCGGCTCGTTGTTTTCTGCAACACTTAGAAGGGAACAGCTTTCGACCAAAAGTGTCTGTGAGTTTTCAAATACTGGAAGATTCTTAAAAGCCGTGGGGCCAGACGGAGGTCCCGCACCCTTACAGATTGGCCCCTTGGTCCGATCTCTTACCAATAGGTCAAGTCTGACCTGCCCCTGAACTGCATTCACAGCTTCCCTGAGCAGATTGACTGCTAAATAGATTTAAGAAATAACATTCTTACTATTTCTTTACACGCACTAGGCGATAACATTGAACCTGTTTGTGACTTTCCCCTACAATTCTCCCTCTGATAACTTTGAACCCTTTGTAGGGTCCCACAGGGACTCTGCCACACCGCCTCTCAGCTGTTGCCCCATTGCCAGGAGAATGTCAGCGCTGAGTGTATGGAGGACGCAGCGGTGATCGCGGACAATCGGATTGCGCCCACTCGTAATGACCGCACCTTCAATGGAGATTCGACTCAGTTCCCGGCTATTCCCCTTCCTCCCACCGTCACCCCCAGCTCCAGCCTCTTATTCGAAGCCAAAGTAGCTCCCTGAGTCCAGAAAAACAAAATAATTTTGGAATTTCATAAATTTGCGCTGCTGGATGAAGTGATAGTCTGCAAAACAGTCATTTCTTATCAGTAAACCTTTAGAACAAAGACGGAGAATGGTGGGCAGAAATAAAGAGACAGGACGGTGTGAAGAGAGAGTCGAGGGAGGAGAGTATAGCAGAGTGCTGGTGAGACGGGACACTGTAATTTTGGACGGAGGATAATACTATGTTACTGTATCAGTGGCAGAAATTAATGGAAGGCATTCGTCTTCAGCGTCATTGAGTGCATTTAAGACGGATACATATAGGCTCGTGAGTAGTAAGGTGATCAAAAGTTACGGGGAAAAGGCAGGAGATTGGGTTGAGAAACATATCAGACATGTTGGAATGGTAGAGCAGCTTCAACAGGCAGAATGGCCTAATTCTGCTCCTATGTGGTATGGAATGGATCGTGTGGGGAATAAAGCACTTGCCCCTTTCCCTGGATAGCAGCGGGAGTGTCACTATGGGTAATTGTTACGCATTTTACAAAACGACAAAGGATTCCCGGTTGAAAAGTGCAACTTCGTTTTGCTAATGGAAGGGTTTCAGGGGTGGAAAGATAGGCGACAACCTGAAACCATTGTACAGCGTCTTCATGGGGTCGTGGGGGGGGGGGGGGGGGGAGACAGACAGAGAGAATAAAGTAGTATCAGAGATAATGGGAACTGCAGATGCTGGAGAATTCCAAGATAATAAAATGTGAGGCTGGATGAACACAGCAGGCCAAGCAGCATCTCAGGAGCACAAAAGCTGACGTTTCGGGCCTAGATCCTTCATCAGAGAGGGGGATGGGGGGAGGGAACTGGAATAAATAGGGAGAGAGGGGGAGGCGGACCGAAGATGGAGAGTAAAGAAGATAGGTGGAGAGAGTGTAGGTGGGGAGGTAGGGAGGGGATAGGTCAGTCCAGGGAAGACGGACAGGTCAAGGAGGTGGGATGAGGTTAGTAGGTAGCTGGGGGTGCGGCTTGGGGTGGGAGGAAGGGATGGGTGAGAGGAAGAACCGGTTAGGGAGGCAGAGACAGGTTGGACTGGTTTTGGGATGCAGTGGGTGGGGGGGAAGAGCTGGGCTGGTTGTGTGGTGCAGTGGGGGGAGGGGACGAACTGGGCCGGTTTAGGGATGCAGTTGGGGAAGGGGAGATTTTGAAACTGGTGAAGTCCACATTGATACCATTAGGCTGCAGGGTTCCCAGGCGGAATATGAGTTGCTGTTCCTGCAACCTTCGGGTGGCATCATTGTGGCAGTGCAGGAGGCCCATGATGGACATGTCATCAAGAGAATGGGAGGGGGAGTTGAAATGGTTTGCGACTGGGAGGTGCAGTTGTTTGTTGCGAACCGAGCGGAGGTGTTCTGCAAAGCGGTCCCCAAGCCTCTGCTTGGTTTCCCCAATGTAGAGGAAGCCGCACCGGGTACAGTGGATGCAGTATACCACATTGGCAGATGTGCAGGTGAACCTCTGCTTAATGTGGAATGTCATCTTGGGGCCTGGGATGGGGGTGAGGGAGGAGGTGTGGGGGCAAGTGTAGCATTTCCTGCGGTGGCAGGGGAAGGTGCTGGGTGTGGTGGGGTTGGAGGGCAGTGTGGAGCGAACAAGGGAGTCACGGAGAGAGTGGTCTCTCCGGAAAGCTGACAGGGGAGGGGATGGAAACACCTCCGCTCAGTTCGCAACAAACAACTGCACCTCCCAGTCGCAAACCATTTCCACTCCCCCTCCCATTCTCTTGATGACATGTCCATCATGGGCCTCCTGCACTGCCACAATGATGCCACCCGAAGGTTGCAGGAACAGCAACTCATATTCCGCCTGGGAACCCTGCAGCCATATGGTATCAATGTGGACTTCACCAGTTTCAAAATCTCCCCTTCCCCTACTGCATCCCTAAACCAGCCCAGTTCGTCCCCTCCCCCCACTGCTCCACACAACCAGCCCAGCTCTTCCCCCCCACCCACTGCATCCCAAAACCAGTCCAACCTGTCTCTGCCTCCCTAACCGGTTCTTCCTCTCACCCATCCCTTCCTCCCACCCCAAGCCGCACCCCCAGCTACCTACTAACCTCATCCCACCTCCTTGACCTGTCCGTCTTCCCTGGACTGACCTGTCCCCTCCCTACCTCCCCACCTATACTCTCCACCTATCTTCTTTACTCTCCATCTTCGGTCCGCCTCCCCCTCTCTCCCTATTTATTCCAGTTCCCTCTCCCCATCCCCCTCTCTGATGAAGGGTCTAGGCCCGAAACGTCAGCTTTTGTGCTCCTGAGATGCTGCTTGGCCTGCTGTGTTCATCCAGCCTCACATTTTATTATCTGAGACAATAAAGTGACGTCCCACGATCCAGATGACAAAGTGTCAACTCCCCACATCCACCCCTCCGCCAAAACATCCTCGCATCAGTTCAGTAGCCACGTCCAATGTGTGCGGCGACGCAGGGACATTGATGTTGCGCGAACTGGCGCACAGTTGGATAAAATAAACCCACTGGGTGCAACAAGCAGTGGAAGTGAGTTGGATGGGGCTGCATTTTCGAGGCTACCTTCCAAAATCACAACGCCGACCACCTAAAAGGGCAAGGGGTGACACCCCGCAAGTTCCCTTCCACCCTAAGTGGGAAATGTGCCTTCAAAACTGTCCGTGGGTCAAATCGCGGGGACTCCCGAGCACACCAGGGCCGTCCCTACACTAAATACTGAGCCCCGAAGATAGGCCGCCTTCTCCATGACAGTAAAAGATGCGAACAAATGTCAGCCTGGCCAACAACACCACATCCCATGAACGATTAATTTAAACATTTTTTTTAAAAAGTTGACCTTTTGGGGTCTGTTTGGTTGCCCACTATCCAAACTGCCCCACAAAGCGCTCCTGGCATACACTGGATGCAAATTGCGGTGGTAATCCGTGGGCACCATGCAGGAAGAAATGGGGGGTTAAGGTTCAGTGGACAGCGGGAAGTCAGTAAATTAAGCGAACCAAGTTAGCTCTGTTGAAGCGAATGATCAATAGATATCTTCCTCGATATAACTTGATCTCAAGAGTTAAACATTCCCATGAGTTCGCCAATATCGATATGGTTCAGCTACCCCAGGAAACGGGAGACCATTCAATAAACCTTTGTCCGAATTTAACTTTCTCAATTGAAAAGTTGCTTGTGATAAATCTGCCTGTTGAAAACCTGATTGAAGGTTTCAGTTCAATCGACACTGACTCAGCGCTAGTTATTTCTTTTTGAATGCATGAATTCAACCAGATACGACAGATATCATTGCCCCGGGCTAGAATCTCCGCTGGGCAAAAGAGTCTTTAGGGGCACTTCTGTCATGCTTGATACCAGAGTGAACTGGACCGCCTCAGGTTAGATTCAATCGAGAGTGAGAGAGGACTGGCGGCCAGAGTGAGAGCAAAGGTACACTTTCTCCTTGGGGTTTGAAAGGGTTATTCAACCGAGAACAGCCCGACAGTAGACACAGTAAATTACATACAACTGACAATTTCCTGCTGCCACACTTAGTTCTAATCCTGGAAACAAGTGTTTAACATGAGATATTCCCCATGCCCACAGGAAGCCATCCTCACTCCCAATTGTATTTATCAGTCAGCTTTGTCAATTCTAACCTGTCCCTGGAGTCCTCTTGTTATTTGGTACAAGTACAGTTTGTGTATTTAGTCTGCGGCTCTGCATAAATCTGCAAAGCTTTGCGGATAGTTTCGAGCGTTCAGGAGTCACTGGCATCCTCCCCACTCCCAGACGCTTTGCATGATGTTGGTTGTATAGTGCTGGTCCCTGAACCTTTTACTGTTCACACAGCGAATCCACAAGGGAGAGAGCATTCAGAGGTTGCAACCTGGGCAGTGACCAACGCGTCTCCCTCTCCCAATGGAAACGCTGGCGCGCTACCAGCATCCCAACAGAGAAACTCATCCCAAACCCTTACTTCTGAATCTTTTGAACAGCCGGATCTGTCCAAATGAAAAAAAAACGGCCTCGAAAAACACCCTTTAAATGCCAACTGTTCTGTCAGAAATAGAGACGGGCGAGTTGGAGGGGGAACAACCAAGATGGATTGCAGCTATTCCGGTGATCTATTTTTGCTGAAAGAATTAATTTCAAGGGAGGAGAGAATGTATTATCCGCAGCCTTTCGGTTTGCACTTTGTCTTCGAATGTCTCCAGTCGAAATGTTTGAATACACTCATGACATAAAGTTGCTCGGATACCTTCACTAAGGTCAAGCCTGTTGGTGGGATGAGAAAGCTGACACTGTGAAAAGGGAGATTAGAAATGACTAACAATCAATTGGGAATTCAAGACTTTCAGATTATTCATCAACACCCCCCCCCCCCCAGCCTAATCCTTGCAGTTCTGTTTCGGGGGGGGGGGGCGGATTGCAATTCGGTATGTGTGCGTCTGATGGGCAGGAGAGGACTTCTTCTCCCCTTTTGGGGTCACCACCACGCACAGATTAATTATTTTACTTCCGAAGCAGCTCTTCGACCTTGTGCTCGATTCAGTTGCCATTTGATAATATGGAACTCGGACGAGTGCGGCAAATGGACGGTGGGAAGTGGTCGCATTTACTTAAAGCAGAAGCTTCATGATCTTGTTTTGAGATCTGCCTCGGAACCCATCCCCTCTGCCAAGATATTCAAGGTACAACCCAGATCTTCAACTGACATTATATCTCCAGTTTCCCATCTCTGTGCGTCAGGGATGGGGTTAGGGGGAAGGAGGATGAGGATGGTTATAGAGCATTTCACGGAATCCTCACACTTCATGCGCTCGAACTTGCCTCCACGATTCTGTCTTCTTTAATAAGCGCCTTCTATGTTCATACCAGCGCCTGGGTAGCTGCTCCCACAGACCACTTCAACAGTGAACGCCTTCATTCTGGGTTATATAACCGCGCAGCCTACAGTCGCGTGACAAATAATGGAGTATGATTGAGGGAGGATCTTAAACTGAGAGGGATCTAGAGAACGATCCCGCAATTTAGGGAGCAGCCTGCGTATTGGTGAATACCTGTATAATCTCACATGTTCATGTCCAGACTTTGCCGGGTGGACTGGGTCCAGCTGCTGAAAAGTCACTCTCTAAAGCTGTCAGCAGCCTCACCGACCTATCGATCTGCACTCGGCTGTCTGATACAGAGCAGCAGTGTTGGAAACACTTTGTCACTCCGAGAAAGACTAACCTACGCCTCTTGCAGTTTCTTTTTGTTAACACTATCTCCACTAGGTACGACAGGTAACACGAATTTAAGAGCCGTCAGCCAACAAGTCACCGTGAGAGATTAAAGCACACGAATAACCCTGGGAGAGGCTGGCATGTTCTCAGTCTAAGTGCCTGTCTAACTGGACTCACAAAACCAAGACAGATAGCGCTGCCTCTCCCACTCCACTGCTCCCTGTCCGTCTATCATTCTGTCGCCGTACCTATGTATCTCGGCCTCTTTTTATCTCTCTGACAAGTACCTACCCGCTTACTCTGATATCTAACCCCGTGTGCTATGAATATATTTAATCAGTAGAAATGTGGATCATAAATATGGCTGGTTCATTCCATCCATCTCTCTGTTTTGCAACCCATTCCCTTAAAGACAGGCTTTGTAAGCCCGCATATGCACATTCCCGAATCAAGCGTGTGCAGTCAGTGTCATTCCTTCACTGTTTTATATATGTAGACCCCCGTCTCTATTCGTCCTTGTCTCGGTTTTGGGGGAGGTCATTATTCTCATGTATGCGTGTGGCAGCAATATCATTAATTTAGCATTAAATCAAAAATAGAGCACTTTATTTTTCCTGTCACTCTCCCAGTTATAGAAATAATTACAGCTACACACATACACACAAAAGCGCGTAATATTAGAACGCCGCCCGGCATACAGAGGAGAGGACCTAGAGTTGAACTCTGAATCTAGCTTCCCTTCTTGAGTGAAGTTTCTGAGTCGGACACACGGAACTTAGCCTTCAGTTTCCCTTCTCTTTTGACCGCTTCCTTTTTGAATTGGGACTATCACAACTCCGATTCAATAAAATGGTGTGAACTAAGGTACAGCTTCAAATGCCGACCGTAACTCGTGTGTGTGTGTTTTAATTTCCAAATGAACGGGGAACGAGTCCGTTTTGTTCTACGCACAGACTTAGGTCCATCGCTCATAGATAGCTGTTTCCCCCAAGTTACCGCATATATTTACTTAGCAGATTCTATACCTCACCAACACTCACACTGCCCCTCCCCAACCACCAAAGATAAGGAGCAACAGTTGAACAATCTTCCTTATAATAACACAGCTCCCGGAGAGAAAGAGAGCAGTACAGCACAACACCTCAACACTAAACAAAAAAAATAAATTCTCACGCCGAGAGAAGCCCTTACCGATACGAATGACATGAGGCATCCCATGAGAATATTGTATCCAAAACAAGTAAAAAATAAGTCCCGTCCTGTATTCCAAAATCATGCTCAAAGGAGGGGGCAAGCCCAGCGATTTCTCGTCGTCACAAGTCTGAAGGAACGAGCTGAGCTTAAAGCAAGATTCCACCGTATATTCAGCTTCCGTTCGCAGCTTCGCCTACAACCGATGCAAAATGAATTTCTTGTTTGGTGGCGGGTCGTGGGGAGCTGGTACGGAAGGAGATTTAAAACTGTCTGATTGTCAGGAGTGAGCGAGCGGATGCTTTCCCAGAGCCGTGCAATCTCAACATGATCTTCACGTCTCCACACACCGACTTAGTCCAATAAAACGGAGTAGAAGGAAAGACAGACACAACTCTGCAAGGGATCGTGGGAGGCGCACGTTCAGTCAGAAAGTCGCTCAGCTCTAAACCAGTAGTTCACTTCGAATGAGCAGCAGCAGAGGGGGACAGCGTCTGAGATTTGGGTGGCGGGGGTGGGGAGAGAGGGGGAAGCCATTCCTAATTTAGGAAACCAGGAATGGACACACAACGTGTGCAAAACCAGAGAGAGAGAGAAATGTTAGGAAGTGCTGCCCCGCCGATTGGAAACATTGTGAGCGACACGTGGGCTTGTGTGACATTCACTCTGCTTCCACCAGCGACAGCGCGGCTAACGTTGCGCTTACAAATGTCCCCGCTATTTTCACTCATCCTGTAACTTCTTTAAAGTGAGCCCACCGCGATCAGACCCCTCTTGTCCAATTTCGAGACCTGATTAGATTTTACCGCGGTTTTTTTTAACCCCAAATCCACCCCCACCCCCCAGATATGATGCGACATTTCGGTGGTATTACTCTTCCCCAACAACAACATTTACACAGCTGGGGAGAAAGGGGAAAAACAGATAAAACGCCAGTTTTTGCAGCGTGTGGAGTTCCGCCGGTTATACTCAGTGAGGTCTGTTCCTAGTTCGGTCTGGAGTGAAAAAAAAACAGGCAGTCTTTCTCTCATAGAGTGTCTACCTCAGAACTGTCTGAGCGAAACTCAACAAAAATGTGTCCAGTAACAGGAGGCAGAACATCTATCACCTGTACAGGACAGTGTCTGTCGCGGGGTGCGGGGGGTGGGGGGGAGTTAAAAGCAGCATTTTTGCACTCAACAGAATCAGGATCAAAGAAACCGCGGTGCAAATCGCTGAAGTTTTAGCCTTAAACCCATCGGCTTTCCTCCAATTCACGTCGTTGTCTGCCCTGACCTTGAATTCTGTCCTATCCCCCCCACTCCTTCCCCTAATTCTTATGATTTTTGTTGTTTTCTCCTCGCATGCCTTAAGACACAGCTTGATTCTTCTTCTACACATGAACATCGAATACTTTATCTGCTTTACATTTTCTTCCCGCTGCCCTCAAATTGTGCACGGTCAGTCTACCTTGTTCATCAGCTTACTACACCCCCTCCCTTCCGTAAAAGCTATTAATGTGGCGAATAAAGACACATCTCCGTTTCCTCAACGAGGAGAAGGTTGAATTCGTTTCATTTGTATCTGTTCCATATTCATGCCATGTGTTCAGATTTATAGACCCACAGCGCAATATAAAGAGAATCAGTGTGAAATATGAAGCCCCAGAGCTCACATTACAGAGATTCATGGATTACAGTTCAGAGCAGCCCCTGAGTAGATCGCGCCCTCCCTGTAGAACTACGGATTCTTGTTTTAGAGCGCCCTCTCTTGAATAAATGGTGCAGCAAGCCGCAATAAACTCCACAGAAGTCAGGAAAACTCAACCGTGTTGTCATGGCACCCCCCTCCACATTGACAAGTAATAATCCTGTCGTGGCGCAATTGGTAAGGTTTAAGGTGAGAGGGGAAAGATTTAAAAGAGACCTAAAGGGCAACTTTTTCACACACAGGGTGGTGCGTGTATGCAGTGAGCTGCCAGAGGAAGTGGTGGAGGCTGGTACAACATTTAAGCGGCAACCAGATGGGGACATGAACAGGAAGGGTTGAGAAGAACGTGGGCCAATGTAAGGTCCCAACGATCTGATTCTGTGCTGTACACCTCTATGACGCTTGCCTGAGAGTTAGAAGGTCACAGGCTTGAGCGTATTATCTGAGCTGAGTGTGGTACATTGGGAATGCCACACTGTCAGGGATGTCTTCAGCTGAGATGCAAAATGGAGAGAACTGCAGATGCTGTAAATCAGAAACAAAAGCAAAAATTGTTGGAAAAGCTCGGCAGGTCTGGCAGCATCTGAGGAGAGAAATCAGCGTGAACACTTTCCTCAAAACGTTTTTCAGCAATTTCTGTTTTTGTTGTTGTGGTTCCTAGAATGACTGACAACAGTGACTCCACCTCAAAAGCACCTTGTTGGATGTAAAATGCTTCATGGCAATCAGAATTATGAAAGGGACTATAAATATGCAAATTCTTTCTCCATAACCTCTGTCTGTTTCACTTTGTACTCACTGGCTGTCTGAGTGTATTGACAAATCAATAGCTGGACATGTACATAAGAAGTTATTAAAATTATTGCCAGTGTTGTGGCAGCTCAGACCTGCCAAGCACGACTCATTAGTAGTGACAATGACGTATTTTAGTTTGGGAAATGTAACTGGGGGATGCCAGCTTTTGAAAATAAACACAATTTCATGTGTAATTGCCTCTGCAATCTGTGTCACTCTAGTTGATCATACCTGTCATTCCAAACAGCTCCTGCCATGTTGACAGAATAAAATTGAGAAGTTGCTTAATATTGAAGTGTGTGAATATTTCTGTCAAATGAAGCTCTTGTCAGTACAAGGAGAAATTTCAATGCTGCCAGTATTTTCAGTTTGCAAATGCCAGGTAATGCCTATGTTATCAATTATAAAAGCTCATGTAAAAGTTGAATTTTTGAGACCAATTTTTTAGTCTGGTAGCCTAGGGTTGAGATAGATAAAGTTGTTAAGTGGCTGCCAAATGAAATCCAATAAAGACCGTTGTAATAGAATAGAGAAAGAATCATCAATGCTCAAACTCAATGTTTATTATTATAGTCTGAAGCCTGTAAAATTAAATAATTAATGACAAATTTGAAGTTGTACTTCTTGTAAGCATTACATGCAAACACTCATTTTCAATAATGTGCTTACAATTGCAATGGAATCGAATCTTTAATACCTCTGGAATTATATCTCGATTTGAGAAGTTTTGAACTTTGATTACTGAAAGACTTGACTCAATTTTTTTTCCCTTAACGTCTCTTCTGACCAAAAACCATGTGGTCAACCTTTGCATGAGATTGACTTTTGCATCAGTATATACAGTGAGTCTATTCTAACCACAACAAAAAAAATCATGTATTTACCATGAAATATTAATTGGGTATTACACCCCTGAGTCAATGAAACAATAGATTTACTATGAAAAGTTATGGACCATCTAACTCCAATCTCAGTTGGAGACAGTCCAAGATGGCGATGGAGTAGGACACACCAGTTGGCGCTCCTCCACTCCATCTGTCTATTTCTCATTTCTGTCTCTTTTTTCCCCAATTTTTTTCTCCTTTCTCTCCCATTGTTGGTGCTTTCCCCCTCTTGGTATTTTTTCACCTCCCCAGTGGTATGTCAGCCCAGACTCAAGGCATTGTCTTGGCTTGTTGTGTAAGTGGGTCCTTCCTGGGAATGTTCCTGGTGCACCAGGGGAGTTTGGAGAGAAGACAGCTTCAGCAGCAGTGCTGGTATCAGCAGTGTCGAGAACAGACAGCTCAGGTCCACCAAAGCACTCATCATAGACTGTTGAACTTTTAGCATTCCTTTATTTTTCTCATTTAAGTTAAGAAAGACTTTAATATTAACTATTACCTTATTTATTTATTTTTATACTTATTCTATGAAAATAATGCTTAATCTTTTAACTCTGTTTCTGTTACTACTTTGTCCTTAAGTTTTTTTGTACCGAGGTAAATTAGTACCTAATGTGGCACCTTGTGTGGCAACATTACATAATTTTCACCGTACTTCTGTACTAGAGTGTATGTGACAATAAAATCTAATTCTCAAATCTATAGGAAGTGTTATCATCCACTAAATACACACCTTTGAATCAGAAAAAAGATGAAATTAAGAGAAATGAATCATATATTCTCCCACTCCTGCCAGCAGTAAACAATTGTTTAAGTCAAACCGTTGGATTCATGCACAAGTCTATGTCTGCACCATGTTATCAATTACTAGATAGACTAGACAAAACCACACTATTAGAATATATATCCATTGTGTATAATATGTCAAAAATAGTAATGAAAATTGTATGTCTACAGACACACCCTGCATTTTTGCACACTCCCTGCTCCAAACTTCTCTGCTACACTTAATTAGAAGGAAACATATTGCAGTAATTATAGTTACAGCTAATTATTTCCAAGCTTAATATTGATTTTTAAATATGCGACAAAACTGTTACTGAGAAATTTCTAACACAGCACAGCTTACTAAAATATAGATATCTTTGAGATAAGACATTAAAAACTGATGTTAAGACAATTGTAGCTTAAGAAACAGACGTTTAATCTTGTGTTCTCACTTCTATCCTGAATTACAACTGAAAGTTAATACAGACCTGCTGTGTTCTTCCAGCTTGATACTGTATAGACTCCGACTCCAGCATCTGCAGTTCTTGCTGTCTCCTAACAACTGAAAGTTGACTGGTCCTATTCTGTACAAGTGATTTTGCTGAATAATTATGATCTTCGGCATTAAGGCGTCAATGGCTCAAGCCTCCATATTAGCAACAATTAGTACATTGCATTCTTTTTAACTTTAACCCTTATCTCCTTAAAAGATAAATTATTATCCAATTTATTGTAAGCAGCTGCACAGGAGATTTGCACATGAAGCCACAAGCTGTGTTCAAATCATCCAGTGGGGTCGTGCTAACACCCTTCACTGTCGCCATGCTGGAAAGTATAAAATGCATATACTCAGGCAGTCAAGATAGCAGAACATCTGATCAACATTCTCCAAAATGCAGTCCTCGAGCTGGTTGTAAATCATTCCCCATAACATTTATGACCTCTTTGATCTTGTTTCCCACTGTTCCCTGTAGCCGATAGCTGTTGTTTAATTGAGTTTGGGCAATTTTCTGTGAGGCCTGGTTTCTTTGGCTGTGGGTCAATTTAGAACGTCCAATTTTTGGGCCCATGGTCAAATGATCCCTGTAGCATCCAGCAAAAATATAATCATAGGCTCAGACCATGCTGTTGTTCAGGCATATATCAAGTCTTATAAGATTTTCCTTGTTCTCTGAGGATCTGGGTTTCCCATTGTACAAAGACAATAACACCTAGGCACCAACAACCTTCCTTAGGTACATAATTAACTTGATAGTACCATATACAAACAATGTATGACATAGATTGAGCGTTATCCACAATTTACCTACAATGGCTTGCCTTCAAGCCTCTTTGGCAATAATTAGCAACACTCAACAAAGTAAAATACTTATCACGCAACAGTTTTCATAGTTCTTTCATGACACAGTCTGGTTTAATTAATTTCTTGGCTCCCACTGTAGAAGGCCATGGCTAGTTTCTGGATGAGTTGCGTCTTCCAGCAGACATATTTAATCAGGGAATGGTGAAACAGCACAAAGCAAACAGAATGAAGAACATAGCCAAGTGTGATAGAAGATGCACCCAAGGATGTATCTGCACATTTCAGCCCCGGTCCCAGAATTCACCCCGCTATTTAGTCAATTCAATTTCCCATCAAGCCCAGAAAGGAGCATAATGAACTCACACCCGTGGGAGATGCAAACAGATTATGACCTCAGTGCATTTCCCCTCTATTTCACATTTGCCCTCAGCCTTCACAGTTCCCAATCATGAGACCTGAGATCTCGTGATCTGAGCCTTCTCGGGTTTGACTTAGCCTTAGTGTAGTGAGGAGGCTGGACAGTTGCTTTCACTGTGTTCAATGTCAGATGGTGCTTGTCTCTGCCTGCGGGACAAGATCGTCCATGTACTGCAGGCCGGTTGGGAAAACTTCTCCGGTCTATTGCGTCTGATGAAGTATTGACAGAGAATTGCGGAAACCCTGAGGCAAACAGGTCCATGTATATTGCTGACCTTGAAATGTGATGGTGAATTTATATTGGCAGTGATAATGGAGGAGGATGGACCAAAATCCATTAGTGAGGTCCAATAAAGTGAAACTTTTGCCATGGGGCCTTCCTTGTCATGGATTCAGGTTAGTTGCTCCTGTCAGGTGGCATAGTGAAGCTAGTTTATTTAGTTTCCAGTAGCCAATGATAAGCCACCAAGAGCCACCTGGTTTCTGAACTGACCCTTTGGCGAGTTTTTGTTAGATGTTACAGGGAGTAGGACTCCTTGCTTTAACAAGCTGCTAATGACCTTGACCACCTCTCCCTCTGCCCCCTTGTGTTTTTTATTGTGGCTTTAGGTCCTGCCCATCTGTTACTATTTCACCCTCTATATGATGAGCTCTTGTGCTCTTTGATAATTGCCTGTGCTGCTGCATGCTTAATCATTTTGATGTGTCGAATCCACAGATCCCCAATGGTACAAATTCACTGTCTATGTGCCGATTGCAATCTTCACTGGGGTCTCCAATCTCAGGCATTTGCCAAATGCAGCAATTTAGCTGGGGGCGAAAGATAAATTATACTTCCTCATAAGCTCTGAGTCTAAAATGTGCTCTGCATCTGAATGGATACTAAACAACACTGATGGGTGATGGCAGACTATGTCTAGCAGTTTATTTTCTATTGGTTGTGCCTCTGCCCCATCCTGTACGCACCTGAATCTGGTCAGAAGCATTTTCTTATAGGTCCACCAAGTGTTATCAAAGTCCCAGGATGTATTAAGTGTCATTCTGGAATCCTAAAAAACACAAACCATGTCTTTAGAAAGCCTTATAATACACCCCTTCGCACAGAGACCAAACTGATATGTTACAAACTGATATGCTTCAAATTCCAAACTCTAAAATAAATGATATTGAAGGATGTATGAGCCACTCACAATATACTCAGAAGATTAGGCTGCATTGGTAGGGGTTAAAATAGAGTTAATATTTCAGGTTAGTGACCTTTCATTGGCTGATAGAGGCAAAACAATTGTTAAGCATGTACAAAGGCAGGGAAATAGTCAATATTCTGGCCCACTTTGAAAATTTTTTATTCCTTTAGTGTTGGTTTGACATCAGAAAGGAGGATATATTTCTAAACTAGCTGAAATCTATGCATTCCTTAATTCTTCTTGTTCTACATTACAATAGAGAGTAGAGCTAACTGAGAAATAAGCATATCCTGTTTCATGTAAAAAAAAGCCTTTCTTCACAGACATGTAATTCCAGATAATAAGAATTATTGAGCATAATTTTTAAAAAAAGTTTGGAACACTCATGAAAAATCAAGCGCTCAACAATATTATTTTGATTGATCCATTTTGTTTTGGTGTTAGGCTTACTACTTATTAATATTGATTAGTAGTTCTGACAAGAATCACAAACCAAAATAAACTTTATTTAGTTTTTTTTGTAGCATGATGATGCATAATCCACATCGAAATATTACAAATATGGAAAGACATATACGGAGAAATGATTATCACAAGCAAGAAAATCAAAACCAAAGGAATACAATCTTAAAGACTTAGGATGTTCCATTCAGAAGTGAATTTAGGTGTGAAATTAATGCACAAAAGGAAATGGAAATCAAAGTTTTTCCCTAAAATCAGCTGTAAATGCTGCGCTATTTGAAGCATTACTGCTGAGATTCGTTGTGGACCTAAACCAAACCTCCCCAAAATATTCAGAAGATAGTCTAGATTCTAATGTTTTCTTATTTTAAAGGTTGATGTTTTTGAGGGGAATTTCAATAAGTACATGGCACAGAGATGAATAGAAATCAGAAAAAAAATGCTTTTGGGCACTCTCTAATTATGTCAATTATTGATTTTCAAACAATTGCAATTAAAGGGGATGTAGTTTTCATAATTTTGTTTAGAAGAGAACACACAGGGAGCATAACTGAACCTTCTGAACAGACTTGGAAATGTTGTTATTAATTAAATGTTTGGAATTCCTGTTATGAGACAATTAATTTCAAGGAAACCTCCCTAGGTGCAAGATGATAATAAGCTTTTGAACAAGTCAAATCCTACACTTAAGAAACAAAAATATGATTTGTGATAAAACTAGAGTTCAAGAGGAAAAAATAGCATAAGCAAGAGAAATAAAAAAAATCAACTCATTGGACATTTATTCGAACATTGTCCAAGAGAAGGTCTGGTTGTAGATTTTTCATTGGAACTGGATTTTTGGAGACCTTTTCATAAGACTTGAATGAAAAAAAGCAAGTTGAGAGTCATGTTTTCTAATTATTGCCTCTGAGAAGAACCCGATAGCCTCGGAACAACATAAAGATAAATGAAATGAGAATGTGCTGAATCACATACTTGGATTATTTCAGAAAAGCAATGTAAAAGACATCTGTGAGACCACAAGAGATTAAAAATGGCCCAGAAATGCAAAGTTGATTGCAGTAACAAATTAATGAAAGGAACAGACATGATCTGATGCTGAATTTAGGTAATCTTCAATCACAACAGTTCTCTCTCACCTGCATTTAGTATAATTCTACCTCTTTTCAGCTACTGTCTAATTACTTTCTTGTCAAAGATAACATTGAATATGACTCCTCAGCTTTGTTTTTGCAATGTTGCCCTAACCCCAATTGCACTTCTTCAAGTTTTTGTTTGGTTCAGGGAAGAATCCCTCATTTTTCAGATTCCCTTTCAGAAGAAAGATGAAAGTATAAGTAATTTCTTTATGAAAGAAAACCCAAAATGAGTGATTAATCAGAATAAGAGAACTTTGTATTTCTGGAATAGTTGCTGACAAACCATGCAAGGACTAACACTGTCAGTCGGATACGCTTATGCCAACCTGAGCAGGAAACTTCCTGCATACAAAAGATTAAGTAAATAGGTTCTCCTTTCAGCACTGATTGCAGGAAAGGAGACCTAAATATGTTGTCTAGCCTGACACTTCTGGTAGCAATGGTTAAGGGCTATACTTTTGGAGGTGCCTTTCTTCCATTAAAATATTAAACCAAGGTCTTGCATGTCTATGACACTATTTGATAGTGGAGCAATATTTACCCCTCAACAGCAGCACTGGAACTGTACATTATCTCTCTGGTGTTTGTGGGATCCTGCTGCATTCAATTCATTGACGTATTTCTAGGTGACGACAGATACAAAACTTATTTCATTGGCTGTAAAATGCCTCCTCGGCAATGTTAAGTCAAATTTTATCTTTGTCGCCCATTGCAATCTGGTTAAATCTGCCCTGTGGATGTGAGTAAGCATTGGCTCTGCCTAGTGCATTTGTTTCCAGCTCCACACATTCTAGATTGCTATATTGTATATATCAGTGCAGCTGTTCAGAGACATTGCTCCAGAGTTCATGAAAGGCATATAAATGTGGGATTTTCTATTCCATGTTTTAGCATTTTACAGAAGTGACAGAAGTAACATTTGACAGTAATATTGGCCTTTACATCTGTGCGACTGCTTGCCCTGCCTGAGTTACAATCTTGTTTCCCCTTTCTTTCCATACCCTTTCATTTAATAGTTATGTTATTATTCTCTTACACTTTCCACTTTGTTTCTGCCATGAACTCTATCAAAAGTGTTAATTCAGAGCTGACACTCCCTTGTCAGGATCTGCATAATCTGAGGCATCGCTTACCATCAAGCACACAAACTTATTCGAAAGTGGCAACCTGCATCCATCATGTAGCTTGCAGGGGTTGGTAAAATGACATTAAATAATTGTTACTTTTCGCATCTTGCATCACTCCTTTTCCATCCTGACATCACCTCCTATATTTCACTTTCTCCCATTACAGAGCACTGGCCCGAAGCTTGCACATGCCTTTTTTCTGGAAAGAAGGAGACACTATGGAGGCATAGTTGTTTCAACATCCTTTTGCATAATAGACAGCCTCCATGAGAGTTGCAGTAACCCCATCTCTATGGTACTCTTGCTTTATTTCATGAGCCAGTGAGATAAGGAATGGTGCTGGGAGCTTCAATTGTGCAAAATATGACATGATGGGATAGTAAATTTGGACTCAAATAACTGTTCATATTTCCCAAAAAAGACTCTAAGGCTTTTTGTTTGTTACTTTATAAGTCAAAGCAACACCTTGGTTACAGATTTAGTAGGAACTGCAGATGCTGGAGAATCTGAGATAACAAAGTGTAGAAAAGGGTTTAGGCCCAAAACGTCAGCCTTCGTGCTCCTCTGATGCTTCTTGTCCTGCTGTGTTCATCGAGCTCTACACTTTGTTACCTTGGTTACAGTTTATGTTTATGACAGAAGTTAACTTAATAGCAATAATTATATCTACTTAATAGTGTTTGTATATTTTTCATTAAAAACTATTCTAGTGGTAATAAGTTAACTTTAATTATAGTGTGTAGTAGTGATTGTGTAAATAATCACATTATGTTACTATATATGATTACAATAATTGCATAATATAACATTGGGAGTTTATTATATTAATCGTACATTTTATTAGAGCAGTGATTGCATATTAGAAAGGTAAATTAATATTTCTTTATAAAAGTAACTGCATAGCAGACATCTAATTTTCTTTATTTAATCTGTAATTGCTTTAATCTGTAGGTTTATAAGGATCAGAATGTAGTATAACTGACTCTGAAATAAGGCACTTTTCTATCGTAAAAATGTCTGATTCTTTCTAATATTTTCATGAAGGTATTTGTGTATTGGTAATATGAAATTTTAGATTTCTTAAGTTATGATCAAACACTCTATTTTTTGTCATCTCTACGGCTGGCATGAAGAGATGCTCAGGAAAATGGTAAATACATGCAATAATTGTGTCACTGAGACTGATCTAACCCATTAATATCCCCCACCCTGGATCCTATGAATTGGGAATGTTTAACCTAATAAAATCTGTGTCCATGGAGAATGTAGATGTTGGGTGGTTTTGCTTTAGAGTTATTATAACATGGCAGCTTTAAAATCAGTACAGTCTGTTAATAGGTTTTTAATCAGATGACATGACATATAGTTCTGATGTCTATCTACATACCTGTCTTCTTTCTCTCTTAATTCCCTGTGGAAATATCAGCTCTCACTCCTCTATCTGAATACAGATTTCTTTTTCACTTTGAACAACCATAATTTTCATTCATTTTGGAACACTGAATAATTTATTAACAAAGACAAAATATAAGAATATTGCAGGAATGCAAAATATAGTTGCATTAGTAAGAATGTACTCACAAACACAGGAAGCATATTATTAAGCTGGAGAGGGTTCAGAAGAGAGTTATCAGGACGTTGCTGGGTATTTGAATTGTAAAGAAAAGCTGGATAGGCTGGGAAATTCTTCACTGAAGCATGGGAGGTTGAGAGGCAACCTTACAGAAGTTTATAAATAATGAGGGCTATTGATAGGGTTAATGGCAATAGTCTTTTCTCCAGGATGGGGAATTCCAGGACTAGGGGGTACATTTTTAAGGAGAGAGATTTAAAACAAAGACACGAGGGGTAAATCTTTTACATAGAGGGTGGTTCACACATGTGGAATGAAACTCCTGATGAAGTGATGGGAGTGGGTACATGTTCAACATTTAAAAGACATTTGGATAAGTATGTGAATAGGAAAAGTTTGGAGGGAAATGTTTGGCGTGGGTTAGACCGAAGGGCCTGTTTCCATGCTGCATGACTCTATGACTCTATAAAGAAAAGAACAGCTTAAATTCTTCATTAAATCTGAATAGATTTTGATATGGTTAGATTACCTACAGTGTGGAAACAGGCCCTTTGGCCCAACAAGTCCACACCACCCCTTGCAGCATCCCACCTAGACCCATCCCCCTATAACCCACACACCCCTGAACACTACAGGCAATTCAGCATAGCCAATCCACCTAGCCTGCACATCTTTCGACTGTGGGAGGAAACTGGAGCACCTGGAGGAAACCCACTCAGACACGGGGAGAATGTGCAAACTCCACACATTCCCGAGGCTGGAATTGAACCTGAGTCCCTGGTGCTGTGAGGCTGTAGTGCTAACTGAGCCACCTTGCCGCCCCATTAAGTGGATGTGACAAAATGTGAAACATGACAAGGAAAGGTGTAAAAAGAATGAACCAAGGAGTAACTGCAGAAATGGAGCACAGCATAGCTGCAATGGACCAGGGAATATAATTCTAAAGATAAACACAAAGTTTTTTTTTACTGTTTGTTCAATTAGGAAGTATCTTTAAAGCAGAATTTGTTGTGAGTGACAATAATATGGATTGATAACTCAGAAAAACATCACTTGCAATCACTTGTAATCTGAATTCGGATCTCTCACCCATTGCTGTCTTACTCATCAGGAACTCAAAAGCTTCTTTAAAATCTACTTGTTGTGGTAACTTCTAATAATTGATCAGCAGAAGCTGAAAACAGATTTATGATCATTTATTCAAGTGAACATTGGGAAAGTGTCACCCCAGTTAGATCGGATTAAGACTCAGAGAGACATAGCTAAATTTTCACTCTCGTGTTATTCAACTTACATGTGCATCTTCATTATCCAAATTTCAATCTTGTTTCATCTAATTATAAGAAACAGATATATGTATTGTTGGCCCTATATTAATATTGTTAATATCTACTTCATTTTACCAAGGACCGCTAAGCCTTATCCTGGATTGGCATTGTTTGACTCATTCCATGTCCATAGCTGTCACCTCCCTGAACTCGAATCTCTCCTGACTCCAAGGTCTCGAGAATATTTTGTTCGTGTTAACTTCCGTTTTTTCACAAAGTTTTCCTGCACATCCCTGCTGGCACTCTCAAGAGTGCAGAAATTCCATCTGGTACAAGGGTCACGTGGGAGACATGTACTGTTTACATTCACTGTGAATAAATACACCAATTTAACTCTTACAATCTAATTCATTCCAATACTACTTCGTTGTTTGGACACTCCTCTCAATAGCTCCTTCTTTGCTTGGCATTCAAACATTTAATTGCACCTCTTTGAAAGACCTTGGGATGTTTGAACAATTTGAGATGCTAGTTAAGTCTCCATGACCAGGAGATGATGAGCCTGGGTCAAAATGTCCTTGGAGCTAATTTTTTACATAACAATGACTAATCTTATGACTATCATACCGTTCCATCAAACAGATTTAGATTTTTTTGTATTTACCATGTACTAAATATTAGTTAAGCTATGCAGTGTGAGAATTGTGACAACACAAGGTGACTGCAAAACATTTTTTATAGTATTCCTTGCTAATTTCCAAAGTAAAGCAGTTTGATTTGAGGGGTATAACTGGTTGTTGGCTTGAATAGTAACTTTTCTGATTATTGCAGTGGTAATAGGATCTTTGAACAAGCCAAGATGGCTGATTGAAGTCAGTGACTATTGTACTGATAATAATTATTTAAAAGAGTGTTAGATGATGCATGATGCAATTGACAAGTTTCAAATATGACACTCACTACAGATGAATTATACTTATGTCGATAATGCATGCAAAGTCGAATTAAACAAGCTAAGATGCTAGTTTGACAGAAGTGGCCAACTGGTGGATGGTTATGTCATACTGCACAATTTAAGGTCACAGGTTCATATTCATTCTTTATATTGTATTTATGCTTGTCTTCAAGTACTGTTGAAGCAGAAAGGATTAAAATAATAAAGAAAATTTAAAGTAACATTTAGTTCAAATACAATCAGTATTCTAGTATATAATTGAAGTGGAATTGTGAGATTAAGGACACTGAGTCTGAGATTTGCAATACAGGCTAGCCTCACCTGAAAACCAATAAAATTAATGCTTCATCTTTTGGTTAGAAATACTCTTTGAGTACAGTGCATTCATTTAAATTCTGTTGGGTATGAATACAGGTTTTAGGATGTTAAGGTGAGAAGAAATACACAATATGTTTAACTCTCAACATATCATTATTGCTGTACATTTGAATATCCTGTCTGAGGTTGGATTTTGTCAGTTCAAATTGCAAGTTGCAACTGATGGAACACCTCATATTCAACAAGAAAAAGATACTGTGGTACTCATAAACAAGACTGGTGTGGATTATCCATTGGTGACGAGACCTAGAATCTGGTCAAAAAACTAGGCTAGTGCAGTCGATATGCTATGTAATTCAGAGACCTGTCCTGATAATCTGGCAAAGTTGAGTTCAAATCTAACTCTGACTGTGTGAGAATGTGAACTCAGCTTTTTAAAAAAAAAACGAATCTGTCAATATTAAAAGTGCCAATGAAAATGCCTAATTTTCATAAAATTGAAAGTAATTTATTTCAATAAAATAACTTGTCATCCTTACCTGCTCTGATCAATGTTGGGCTCCAGTTCCACACTAACATTGCTACTAACATCTTAACAGCAAGCAAATAGTATATTCTATCCGAGTTAACAAAGTGTGGAACTGGATGAACACAGCAGGCCAAGCACCATCTCAGGAGCACAAAAGCTGACGTTTCGGGCCTAGACCCTTCATCAGAGAGGGGGATGGGGAGAGGCAACTGGAATAAATAGGGAGAGAGGGGGAGGCGGACCGAAGATGGAGAGAAAAGAAGATAGGTAGAGAGGAGAGTATAGGTGAGGAGGTAGGGAGGGGATACGTCAGCCCAGGGAAAACAGACAGGTCAAGGAGGCGGGATGAGGTGGTAGGTAGGAAATGGAGGTGCGGCTTGAGGTGGGAGGAAGGGATTGGCGAGAGGAAGAACAGGTTAGGAAGAGGAGACATGCCGGACTGGTTTTGGGATGCAGTGGGGGGAGGGGATGAGCTGGGCTGGTTTTGGGATGCAGTGGGGGAAGGGAGATTTTGAAGCTTGTGAAGTCCACATTGATACCATTGGGCTGCAGGGTTCCCAAGCGGAATATGAGTTGCTGTCTTGCAACCTTCGGTGGCATCATTGTGGCACTACAGGAGTCCCATGATGGACATGTTGTCTGAGGAATGGGAGGGAGAGTTAAAATGGTTCGCGACTGGGAGGTGCAGTTGTTTGTTGCGAACCAAGCAGAGGTGTTCTGCAAAGCGGTCCCCAAGCCTCTGCTTGGTTTCCCCAATGTAGAGGAAGCCACACTGGGTGCAATGGATACAATATACCACATTGACAGATGTGCAGGTGAACATCTGCTTAATATGGAAGGTCATCTTGGGGCCTGGGATGGGGGTGAGGGAGGAGGTGTGGGGGCAAGTGTAGCACTTCCTGCGGTTGCAGGGGAAGGTGCCGGGTGTGGTGGGGTTGGAGGGGAATGTGGAGCAGACAAGGGAGTCGCGGAGAGAATGGTCTCTCCGGAAGGCAGACAAGGGTGGGAATGGAAAATTGTCTTGGGTGATGGGGTCGGATTGTAGATGGCGGAAGTGTCGGAGGATGACGTGTTGTATTCGGAGGTTGGTGGGGTGGTATGTGAGAATGAGGGGGATCCTCTGGGGGCGGTTGTGGCGGCGGAGGGTTGTAAGGGATGTGTTGCGGGAAATGCGGCAGACGCGGTCAAGGGCGTTCTCGACCACTGCGGGGGGAAAGTTGAGGTCCTTGAAGAACGTGGACGTCTGGGATGTGTGGGAGTGGAATGCCTCATCCTGGGAGCAGATGTGGTGGAGGCGGAGGAATTGGGAATAGGGGATGGAATTTTTGCAGGAGGGTGGGTGGGAGCAGGAGTATTCTAGGTAGCCGTGGGAGTCGGTGGGCTTGAAATGGACATCAGTTTCTAGCTGGTTTCCTGAGATGGAGACTGAGAGGTCCAGGAAGGTGAGGGATGCATTGGAGATGGCCCAGGTGAACTTGAGGTTGGGGTGGAAGGTGTTGGTGAAGTGGATGAACTGTTCGAGCTCCTCTGGGGAGCAAGAGGCGGCGTCGATACAGTCATCAATGTAACGGAGGAAGAGGTGGGGTTTGGGGCCTGTGTAGGTGCGGAAGATGGACTGTTCCACGTAACCTATACAGAGGCAGGCATAGCTGGGGCCCACGTGGGTACCCATGGCCACCCCCTTAGTCTGTAGGAAGTGGAGGGAATCGAAAGAGAAGTTGTTGAGGGTGAGGACGAGTTTGGCTAGATGGATGAGGGTGTTGGTGGACGGCGATTGGTCGGGCCTTTGGGACAGGAAGAAGCGGAGGGCCTTGAGGCCATCTTCATGAGGAATACAGGTGTATCGGGACTGGACGTCCTTGGTGAAAATGAGGTGTTGGGGGCCAGGGAATTGGAAGTTCTGGAGGTGGTGGAGGGCCTGGGTGGTGTCATGGATGTAGGTAGGGAGTTCCTGGACCAAAGGGGAGAAAATGGAGTCCAAATAGGTGGAGATGAGTTCGGTGGGGCAGGAACAGGCTGAGACAATGGGTCGACTAGGGCAGACAGGTTTGTGGATTTTGGGAAGGAGATAGAAACGGGCCGTGCGGGGATGGGGAACAATGAGGTTAAAGGCTGTGGGTGAGAGGTACCCTGAGGTGATGAGGTCATGGATGGTATTGGAGATGATGGTTTGGTGCTCGGGGGTGGGGTCATGATCAAGGGGGTGGTAGGAGGAGGTGTCGGAGACTTGGCGTTTGGCCTCGGAGATGCCATACTACCACTGCACCTCCCTTGTCTGCAGGTTTGATGGTGAGGTTGGGTTTGGAGCGGAGGGAGCGGAAGGCTGCCCATTCTGCGGGGGAAAGGTTGGAATGGGTGAGAGGGGTGGAGAGGTTGAGGCGGTTGATGTCTCGACGGCAGTTGGAGATGAAGAGGTCGAGGGAGGGTAGGAGGCCTGGGGGTGGTGTCCAGGAAGAGGACTTGTGCTGGAGGCGGGTGAAGGGCTCATTGGACGGAGGGTTAGGCTCCCGGTTAAAGAAGTAAGTGTGGAGGCGAAGGCGGCGGAAAAACTGCTCTATGTCCAAACGTGATTGGTATTCGTTGATGTGTGGATGGAGGGGGACAAACATGAGCCCCTTGCTTAGGACTGACCGTTCGTCCTCAGTCAGTGGGAGGTCAGGGGGGATGGTGAAGATGCGGCAGGGCTCAGTGTGGCTGTCTTCTCTGGGGTTGCTGGCTATCCGAGTGTCAGATTTCTAGAATGCCCAACATCATTTTGTAAGGGCAGTTAGGAAGATGGAAAAATGCTGTGTATACTAATGAAACCCACATCTGCTTTGAAGACTTTTTAGAAGTGAATCATGTCTTATTATCAGCCTTCAAGTTTCATATCAAACTTCACCTGCTCATTAGTAAAACTTGAGTATGGTCACTGTGTTACAGATTGTTATCACAGCTTGTAAACTTTTCTGAACTTCTTATTTTGTTTCCTGGACAACAAGATGCATGTTTCCCTCCGGGAGGAGTCAGCTGCCCATACATTTCTCAATCTCTGTGACCTTGGTTCATAAAGAAAGAGAAAGAGTGTTCATCTGGTTGCAGATCCTGCAGCAAATCTCATTGTATTCCTGACAGACTTTAAAAAGATTTAAAGAGTCGGCTCTCAAGCCAATTGCACAAAGATTACCTTTCCCATTGAGGTCACTGATCTTTTAATTGCCACAAATGTGACAACCAATAGAAAATACAGAAATTGCCGAAACATCAGTACCCTATCCCACAGTATCCTAAATAACTAGAAGGAAAATGCACCTATTCCCACGAATAATTCCACAGATGCAAGTTTGCTTTTGAGCACTCTCCATTCCTTTCCTATCTGCAACAGAATTTGATGCAGCTCACTGACAGAGTGATTATGCCAAGGAACCTAGGGTCAGTATAAAAGCAGAACAAATCATTTCTTTATCTTTGAATTACATTGGTTAAGTATATAAGTGTCAAAAATGTCAAGCATCTGCAGGTAATGCAATCTGCTGATAAATAATTATTGGGTCAAGTTAATGTCACATTTATTTATTTCCAAAATAAATGATGGAAATAATCTGGAACTATATCAATTCAAGATAATTATCACTATATCAATTCAGCTGCCATTACTCCTACTAATATAAGTTGTAGCCAATTTTTAAGGCTGATTTTCATCCTTTCTGAAGGTAAGCAGAATCCTAATAGCAGCACTTCCATCACAGAAGTTTTATAGGCAGCCAAATGACAAGAAGTTGATTAAAATTTGTACGTTGGGTTCATAAAGGTGTGTAGCCACCTTCTACATAGCTCTCATTATGTCTATGTCTTGCACAGTGCAGCATTTCTCTGCTCTTTGTTGAGGAGTTCTACAGCCTAGACTGGTGGCTAGGAAACCAAGACTGTCCCCCTCAGATTTGAATTATGACCCCAGTGTGAAATTGATGTAGTCATCACATAATGAAAGCACTAATTAAATGGACAATAGGATTCATCTTGTGCCTTCCTACAGTAAAGCCCTGACAGCATGTTAAGGACAATATTCTATCTTCTATAAAATGGGAGAGCTCTTAGAATCAGCAAACAGAAGCAGCTGATGATTCAAAGAATGAAACTGCCAAAAGCTCATTGAATGTTGTTCATCCTAATTCACTCAAACCTACCTCCATCCCAATCACACATATGTTTATTAACCAATCTACCATCTAAAGTACTCTGGCTAGGCTCCAATAAAAAGCTTCCATCCTGGTTACTATTATTTATAGATAAGCTACTTGCCTTTACCAATTATTAAGCTACGTAAGCTTTTCTTTTCTCCCAATGCTAACAATATTAACTCACTTCTTTTATAGAGCTAAGTCATGCAGAAGGTTGAAGATTGTATAGCTTAGTTGGCTGGACAGCTGGTTTGCAATGCAGGGTGACACCAGCATTGCTGACTCAATTCCTGCATTGGCTGTAGTCCCATGATGCTGGTGCTTTCTTGACCTCACCTCTCATCTCTGGCATGGTGACCCACAGCTAAAAACACAACACCATCCCTCCCTAATGAGACAGCAGTGAATTGCCCTCTGGGGCCATGTTCACTTTCAGAAGGCAGCACATTATGACTAGCTGCTCAATTCAGCACCAAACTGCCAGACAGATTATTTGTCATTACTTGAGGACTGTCAAAAGTAAGTGGAACTGTAGGATACTTGGCTGCTGCAGTCTAGTCAGTAATCATTCTCTGATACTTCTCATTTTGTTCACACAGTTACCTCCAGAATCTCTTTTGAAATCTCTCCAGCTTAATAATATCCTTCCTATAACTGGGCGACCAGAACTGGACATAATATTTCAGAAGAGGCATCACCAATGTTCTGTAAACCTCAATATGACTTCCCAACTCATATACTCAAAGGACTGAAAAATGAAAGCAAATGTGCAAAAAGCCTTCTTGACTATCCTGCCTATGTGTGATGGAACTTCAAACAATTATTTATTACACCCACGTCCCTCTGTTCAACAACACTCCAGAAGGCATTAATTGTATAAGCCCTACCCTTGTTTGTTGTACCAAAATGCAATACCTCATATTTATCCAGATTGAACTGCATCTGCCATTTTTCAGTCCATTAACCCATTTGATCAAGATCCCTTTGTATTCTTAAAAGGCCATCTTCACTCTTTACAACATTAACCATTTCACATTGTCCACAAATTTACTAACTATGCTTTCTATATTCTCATCCAAATCATTTATATAAATATCCAGAGTTGGAAGGAGAGGTTGGATAGGCTGAGATATTTTTCACTGGAGCATAGGAGGTTAAAGAGTGAACTTATAGATGGTGATAAAATCAAGAGGAGTAAAGATAAGGTGAATGGCAGGCGTTGTTTCTGAGTGTGGTGGATTTCAAGACGCGGAGGCATATTTTTAAGATGAGAGGAGAAAGATCTAAAAATTTACATGAGAGAGTTTTTTTTTGGACAGAAAGTAGTTCTTGTAGGGAATGGACCTCCAGAGGAAGTGAAGTAGTGAATGTGGGCACAGTTACAACATTTAAAAAACATTTAGATAAATATGTGAAAAGGAAATATTTGGAGGGATATGGGTCAAACGCAGGTAGGTGAGACTCGTTTAGTTTGGGATTATGGTCAACATGGACTGGTTGGACCAAAGGATCTGTTTCCATGCCTCATAACTCTATGATTCAATGCAAAAAAAATGCTATCCTTCATGTGCCAGCCTTTAAGAACCCACTTACAGGATGTTCCTGTCCATTATTGCTAGGGCCTAGGACTACACTAGCAATTATCACTGTAACACTGCAGCAAGGACATTGCACTCAGAGACATACACTCAGCTCATACGCTGGACTGGGCTGCACCTCTGGAATTTTTATTTGCAGTTTTAGAGTTTACTTATTCTGAATGTAAATGGATGCTTGTAACATCTCTGCCTTACCTTGAGTGCTTGTGCTTTGCCCCCTCAGCTGCAGATACCAGGTTCGTATTACCACTGTGAAATAACTGCACAGAGGCCAGTATCCCGTTGCCAAGTCACCCTTTATTCATATTTGTGCAGTACATGAGCTCTGACCAGCCAGCTCAGAGCCAGTTTCTGGACTGAAGAGACTTTCCAAATCCCCTGTCTGGGCTCCCTGATTGGCCCAGGTTAACAATCGTATAGTCAATGAGATCTACCTGGCCAAGCCAGAAATTATGGTGGCTCAGTGCTTAGTGCTCCTGCCTCACAGTGCAAGGAACCTGCGTTCGATGCCAACCCCAGGCGACTGCCTGTGCGGAGTTTGCACATTCTCCCTGTGTCTGTGTGGGTTTCCTCTGGGTGCTCCAGTTTCCTCCCACAGTCCGAAGATATGCAGGTTAGGTGGATTGCCCATGCTAAATTGCCTGTAGGGTTCAGGGATGTGTAGATTAGGTAGGTTATAGGCAGCTTGGTCTGGGTGGGATGCTTTGAGGGTTGGTATGCACATGTTGAGCCAAAGGGCCTGTTTTCATACTGTAGGGATTCTATGAAATCTTGTCTGCAACCTCAAGTGAAGGGCAGCTTCTGCCACTAGTCCAATCTTTTCTCAGGGCAGTCAGAGTCAGGATTCTCTCAGGTGAGATGAGAAGCCGAATGACAAGCAGCCCACCACCTATCTTGACTCTTTCTGCTCCATTGTGGACTGTTTTCTTCATGGAATGAGGGAGAGGCAGGTATTCGGGAAGGTGACAGCAGGTAACACAGCTGTTACTTTTGATGCAGGTGTGCCAGACATGTGAGAAGGCAGCACAGACAGCATGCAAGGTTAGAGCTGTTGGGCATGAAGTGAGGAACAGTGCGTGAGGGAAGATATTGCAGGCAGTCGAGAGAGCGATAGAACATGAATCTTGGCGGGAGGTGGGTTTGGTAGCAGAGACTTGAGTAAGTATGAGGTATTGTAGAGAAGATGGTAACACCTAGGTTTCAAAACAAATTGACGCACCTTAGGCAGCAGTTTAACTTAAACAAAATTTTTAGCTAAGTGCAGAAGTAAGGCTAATGGATTTGAACATTGCTCTTTAAACTTTGGAATTCAGACTTTGAGTGGGGTGAAAAATATCTTCTGTCAGCTGCAAGTGCTCTAGGTTTATGGAAGCCTCCAACTTATTCTTAGTAGATGTGAGTTTTGCTCTACAAATGGTTCAACTCTGCTTTCTGAAGCATGTTATAAAAGAATGTTCAAATAGCTGTCACTTCAACAGCTTGGGGATTATTACAAATCCATTATATTAGTCCAGACAGTGGACATTCCAAGTTCAGAAAATCATACTGTTTGAAACCTGTGAGGACCACGTGACTCACTGTTTACAGTCTGGAGTCTAATAAAGTCTTCAAAATGTATCTTTATTGAAAAGAAAGGTATTTTGTTTGTCTTGGTATTATGGAAAAATTGTAGTGATGGTTTGAATGCCTTGAATGTGGCTGCAACGTCCTCAAGTAATTGCTTGCCTTTATGACCAGCTGCTTACAACTGATGAGATTTGTTCCTCAGTGACTTCAATAGCCAATCTCTGCCTTCCAAAATTACACATACAAAATGCATTTGAAAGATTATGAGGGGGAATATTTTGTTGTGTGGCAAAATGATTACCACTCTAACAGCTGTGTTTAAAATCAAATTGTTCTATTTTCAAATTGAGATCAATAAAAAAGAAACAAGAATGTATGATGTACTGACTAACACATCACAACATGTTCAAAGAGATTCTTAACAGTGAGAATTGCTATTGGAACTGTCAGAACCATTTTATGTCCTTCTAAGTATTACAAAGTAGATCTTCATAAACGTTGTTCTGATTCATTACTGTTTGGGTTGTCTTCTCAGGCAAGAATTATTATAACATTCAAACTGTCAGTACATGTCAATCCTTTTATCTAATTTAGTGTTTTATGCCTGTGAATCAAATTGAATTTTGCATTCCCTGTGCTGGATTTTTAGCATAATAGCATTGTAATGGTTTATTCAACTTACAACATGCATGGTTCGTCCACCTTAAAAGTGCTACAGTTGAGGGATTGGACTGCGTTAACAAAAAAATTAGAAAGGGTAAGGATCAATGAAATAATGAGGAACTGTGAACAGCCCTTTCCAACTGGAAAATGATTAACCCTAATGTAATTATCACAATTATAGCGCATATATCACAATACAATTAAACAAATTAATGAAAATACTGTGCACTTAATTCTAATCCAAATAAGGTTGTTACCCCATAATAGAACACTGCTTGTTCAAAGCGATAATTCTTTGGAAGCATTTCAGATGGCTATTGATAGGGGCAAAATGAAGGAAAAGATACTGCTCTGCATGAAAGACATAATATAAATCAAAGATAAATTTAACACAGCCAGCAGGAAGTTCTTCATTTGGAGAATGATCAACGATTCAATGGGAATTCCAAACAGAACAGAAGAGATTAAAACTTTGGCTTCGTTTAATAAGTATGTGGATGCAATAACACTAAGGTCTGTTTGGATCAATGAATTAAGAAGGGCTGAATGGTCTTCTCCATCTATAAATATCATGTGACTTTGAAATTATAATATTATCTATTGTAGAGTTTGTTAATAGTAACCAGAAAATGTGGTGGGTCACTGACAGACATTTTTGCTTCAGTGCTGTACTTACTACTACATTGTTAAGAACCTTAAGATCAGTCAATCTGCCTGCACATTTCAATTGGGACTTCACTTTTACTTTGGAAATTTAAAGGAGACATTGAGTGGCCTAATTAACAGACTTTAAAATGGCCATGGCTGATTTTATTTAAAAAAGACTGAATTTTTTTTTGCCTCATACTTGGGCAGCATGAGTGTCAGTAAACTAGGAAAGCTCCCCAGCTGCAAACTGTTGATCGTCTCAAAGTAGGAGCCAACTATTTCTTAGTCCATTCTGAAGGCTGAATGCACTGGAGCTCTGATCTGGGGTCCAGCCCACTTCATTAATGGAAGTTTTGTTCAAAGTACCTTGGACTTCATGGCAGCCTTAATAGATGGAAAATAGGCCTATTGTACCCTCTGATTGACCATTTTGTGCGGAATTTTAATGAGTGGACTTACATCACAGTTCAAACAATCTTCAGTAAATTGTAATGCAACTGGTGTGATGAGTTATCCTCCAATTTTGTTTCATTAATAATTGGGTGTCCACCAATTATTGCCCTTCCCTAATTGCCCAATTAAGACTCAGCCATGACGCTGTGGGTCTGGATGGGAAGTAGCTTCCCTCAAGGACACCAGTGAAGCAGATGAGTTTCTCTAGCAATCAACAATGGATTCCTGGTCATCATTAGGCTCTTAATTCCAAATGTTTACTGAATTCAAAAAATTCTACCATCTGCCATGACAGGCTTTGAAATTGGGTCCCCAGAGCGTTACCTGGGTCTCTGGATTAACAGTCTGGCGATAGTAACACGAGGCCAACATCTCCCCTGTGGGAGATGGCGTTACATTGTGCTAATCACTAATATAAACACAATGGAAAGAATTTTGATCACAAATTCAGTATGATAAATTACAAGTACAGTGTAAAATACCATAACACAAACACAGTACCAACTTACTGCACTGAGAATAAATTAGTACAAATCAATTGTAATAAATTACACTACAGGTAACACAGCAAATTATGATACAACCACAATGCATTAAAGTAGTCATAAGCACATTATGATTAATTGCAATACATGGATCTAAATAAGGTAAATATCATGTAGTTTATAACTATAACAAATAATTAAACATGGATGACACATGTTCTATTCTAACGTGCACATTCTTGCTTCCATTCGGTACTGGCAGCACGGTGGCTCAGTGTTGGCGCCACGGTGGCTCAGTGGTTAGCACTGCAGCCTCACAGCGCCAGGGACCTGGGTTCGACTCCTGCCTCAGGTGACTGTCTGTGTGGAGTTTGCACATTCTCCCCGTGTCTGTGCGGGTTTTCCTCCAGGTGCTCCGGTTTCCTCCCACAGTCCAAAGATGTGCAGGCTAGGTGGATTGGCCATGCTAAATTGCCCGTAGTGTTCAGTGGTGTGTGGGTTATAGGGGCATGGGTCTGGATAGGGTGCTTCAAGGGGTGGTGTGGACTTGTTGGGCCGAAGGGCCTGTTTCCACACTGTAGGGAATCTAATTTAATCTAATCTTTCTAGCTCAAGCACCTCACTGTATCCCAATCACTAGCCTCAAATAGGCTTCCCACTCTTTCAGAATTTAGTGAGCCTGCCCGCTTCCAGGCCATTGTTTCTGTCCTTCTGCGACATTACGCAAACCACAAATAATATTTATCTGATGGCATCTCATTGAATTCCCAGGATTTAAAAATAGAAAAAAAATGAGCATGTGTTGAAGACATACAGAAAGCATAGGAACTGTTTAGAAGAAATAAATGGAGAAACAAGTACTGGTAGCAGAGAAATCAAATAGTAAATCGGCAACAAGAGGAAGTGGAGGAGTTTGAAAGATAAAGTGAGAGAGGATAAAAGTGAAGAAAGAACCAATTAGAAATGATTGAAGACAAATACTGAGAGCGGAACAAAAAGAGTAGGAAACGTTGGAAAAGTAACAAGATAGTTCTAGAAGGAGAGAATATTTTTTTAAAACCATGTTCTATGCAGATAAAACTCGGGGAGGCCAATGAACTTGATTCAAACACATTTATTTCCAACAAAGTTTAAGTCAGATCACTCCCAATATTGTGGGTTAAAATACCTCCGTTTTGTGGGGCCTTAAAATAGCTGAATTTAACACAACAGCACAGTGAGCTTGACTTTCCCGGTTGTCAGTATTATTGAATTTTCAATGCGAGTACAATGATGCATCAAAGTGCAATTTCTTTGCATTGGCTTTCTCCTTGGGAGTGTGGCTTAATGTGTGCACTTGTTTTCGTAAGTGTTAGAATTATAGAGCACTTGAAGTTGAATTGAAATTACATGACGAGCACATTTCATGCTTTTTTTTTCAAAAGCACAAATTGCAACTCATAGAGCAGACGTCTTTTTCTTTGAAGATGAGCATTTGCTCCTTCTGCGGATGAAACCGTTGCATTCTTTTGCCCTGCCTCAAGTCAAAATTTCAGTGAAGCTGAAGATGACTGCTGTGGGCAAACTGTTCCTTATTTTTTTAAAAAAAGAAGTAACATTTTTATTGAATACATGTAGATAAAGATATGATGTACTATTGTTTGGTCATTTTCACATTGCTATTATTTATGGGAGCTTTTTGCCTGCCATGTTTCCTACATTACAACAGCGACAAGGCCTTGCAAGTAATCAATTAGCTGTAAAGTGTTTTGGGACCTTTTGAGTTTATGAATAGAAACAGAAATCTTAATCAGATCCATATATGGATACATAACGAAATTGGTGGTTCCAAGTGGGATTCAAATTTTTTTAATTCATTGCTACATTTTTCCTGTAGTCCTCTGTAAGCTGTGTTTTGATATTATATGTTGTACAATTACTCCCAAAATATATATGTATTACGTCAGCTGCTTTGACGTTTGGTCTCCATTTGTTGGTTGAGTCATCTGTACTCATTACTGTCTCAGTTAGCTCATTCTCTGCCTGCCTTTCCAAAGATGAAATGAATGGTTTTACTTCACCACTTCTTTCACTACCACTGTAGTTCACAGGAGGGGATTGTTGGGTAACTCAATCAGAAACGTCATCAAAAAGATTGAGGGGGTGTAATCATTACGTCCAAAAAGCCTTCCCATGGTAAAAAAGTGCGGAGCTGGATGAACACAGCAGGCCAAGCAGCATCTCAGGAGCACCAAAGCTGACGTTTTGGGCCTAGACCCTTCATCAGAAAAGGGGGAGAAGCAGAGGGTTCTGAAATAAATAGGGAGAGAGGAGGAGGCGGATCAAAGTTTGATAGAGGAGACAAGAGAGTTGCAGTGGGAGAGAGATCCCCTGAGGTTTGTCTGGAGGTAGGAGGGTAACTTCTTCAGGTTCGGCATTCCTGGAAGAGGCTTCACAATGAGGTTAAAATTGTATCAGAGATAATTGGAAATACAGATGCTGGAGAATCTGAGATAACAAAGTGTGGAGCTGGATGAACACAGCAGGCCAAGCAGCATCTTAGGAACACAAAAGCTGATGTTTCGGGCCTAGACCCTTCATCAGAAAACGGGGAGAGGGAGGGGGTTCTGAAATAAATAGGGAGAGAGGGGGAGGCGGATCAAAGGTGGGTAGAGGAAACAAGAGAGTTGCAGTGGGAGAGAGATCCCTGAGGTTTGTACAGAGGGAGGAGGAGCTGTGTTCATCCAGCTCTACACTTTGTTATCTTGGATTCTCCAGCATCTGCAGTTCCCATTATCTCTGATACAATTTTAACCTCACTGCGAAGCCTCTTCCAGGGATGCCTACGCTGAAGAAGTTACCCTCCTCCCTCCAGACAAACCTCAGGCGTCCTCTCTCCCACTGCAACAATATTTTACCCAGCTCATAGTGAACGTTTGGAATTTTCTTCCCCAGAGTGCTATGGATATTCAGTTATTCAGTTTATTCAAGATGGAAATTGATAGATTTCTGCAGATTTAAAAAAAAAATCAATAGATACAGGAATAGTCAAGGATCATTGTGCTAAATGAGAAGATTAGCCATGAACTCATTGGATGGCAGAGTGGCTCAAAGGGCTGAATAGCCTACTCCTAAACCCATTTCTTAAGTTTTTAAAGATTGTATTTCTTGTTTGGCTATTTTTGGCATTATAAAGAGGCAACAAGAGGACCTGGATAGATTGCCATCCATATGCAGATGGTAACTTATGCGTTCAATCCCTGCCATGTCACAAGTGCCAAATTCAAGCTCCAGATATATAGTGCTATTAATGCACTTATGGAATGTTATTGGCAAAAATTTGATATTTGAGGCAGTTTGCCAAAAGCTAGGCTGAAGAGGTGGGTTTGAAGAAGACTATTAAAGGAAGAAAGAGAGGTGGCAAACAGGAGAAATTTAGGGAAGAAACTCCAGAGTTAATGGCTGAACTTCAGTTGGTGATAATCTTGTCAGATTTCAAGTGTCACTTGAGGACCTGAATATAAAAGTCAAGACTGGAATGGTATGTTGCAGTGCTAGAGCACAGGAGAGGAATGATAAGGGAACAGGACTTGGTACAAGAAAGGACATTGGCACCACAGTTTTAGAAGACCACCATGTTATGAAGAGTAGGATATTTAAACTCAGGCAAAAATACATCAATTCTAGTGATAGTTTCAGGCAAAATTGCAGCTGTTTTTTCTGATGAGAATTTAGGGTTTGGGCAGAAATTTATAAGGCAATGGGAAGCAGACAGCTCATCTCCCCTGCCCCATGTGCAAGAGGAAAACTCAGCAGAGCAGAACTAATCAGATGAGCATCCACAAATTGCTGTGGGAGGGCCAAGGTGATGAAGAGTGGACCTTCAATGGCATGAGGTTCCACCCTCTGAATGGCAATTTCATCAGTGCTGATGGCACCAGCGTTCCATAGTGAATGCTACTAGGATTACAACAGGCTAACGAGCAAAACAGGAAACTCAATGGTTCCTTGGTTCCATTGCATGTTCCGTGTAAGTCAGGGGGTGGGGAGGGAGGGGGCAGTGCTTTGAGCAGGAAGGTTTTATCCACAGCCAGGAAGGATACATGGGATTTGGTGTTGGACATTTATGGTGATATTTAGTGGCTAGGAAGGAAGTTGGAGTGCAATTTCTTGGTGTGTATCCTTCAATGGATAATGGGCACCTCTGTAAAATAGTATCAATAGGCTTCCCCATCCAACTGATCTTACTAAACATGTATGAGTAATGTTGACTTTAATTGAGTTTTTAATAGTTTCAAGTGATCCTTGATTATTTGTCTGCCAGTGATGGGTAGTTTGACAACTTTGATGCATGCCCATCTCCCTACCCCCTCCCCCATTATGGGGGAGCGTGAGTGAGTGGGTGGGAAGGTAGCAGGCTCACCATCTGGCCTGTTTTAACTTCACCAACCACCATGACCTCCTCCCTATTTCCCCGCCTCCCCAAGATAAAATCACACCATACAGGGGCATGTACTATCTAGTCCTAGACCTATAAAAGATGCTCAAAACAAGCAATTATGAGTTTGGCAGCAGAGTCTTTAAAATTTAACAGGAATGTTAACTGAGACTGAAGAGTCAAAGAAATATTGAACAGTAAATTGGCTAATCTCCTCCTAGACAGTCCCTTGTGATTGATGATGTGTTAGGCCCAGCAGGTTCTGAGATTGCTGATCGGTCTAGCCTGAGATCTGAGGATTCTGTTGCATGCGTGGAAGGCCATGTACAGGGAAAGGCAAATGAGTGGTTTAGAGATTTGTCTGCTCTGTCTGATGTCTTGACATTTCCTTTGTGGGCTTCCAACAAAGTCCATGATTTTAATCTTACTGGCAATTGGCTAAGTGTCATTGTTGGTGAGTTTCATGGAGGGTTTATCTCTATAAGGAACATTAAATTTCTTGCAGTGTGGTGCTAGACTCAACACAGTAACTATGCCCCACACCCTTATGATATCCCTCTTGACCAATTCTCCTACTCCTCATAGACGGAAATATTTGCCAATGCTGGCACATTCCAGGATTCTTGGTGTGGTGCCTTATTTAAATGTTGTTGTGCATGTGATCAAGTACTGTCAGCCCAGAACTGTCCTGCATGGTTCCTGTGAATTATCCCAGTCATGGCAGATGGGGGTCACTTGGTAACCTGTTTTGTGGATGTCTGGGTGGATTGGGTGGGGCAGAGGAGGGCCACCTGCTTCATCCAAGACTGACCAAGGAGAATCAGCCTGGCTGATGTCGCCACCTACTTCAGTGTGGCCTCAGCTGTCCAATGAGATATCCAGCAGTGTAGGAGGAAAGCAGAAATGTTCTGTACTTTTCCAGGATAAATGCTACCATTTTCTCTCTGCTTCTTCAAACTCACTGTATCTTTGCCACGGTAAATCCCAACAAGGCTCATGATTGCCTATCATCAGAATTGTGGGCAATATCTTTCCCCAGTCACTTTCGGTCTCCACACAACAACTAACATTGTATGGTCTCTACACGTCTACTCACTCCTTGCCTTGGGACACCTCACCATCTATCCCCCATCAGCATCAGCACTAACAGTTCTGCTAACCACTTTTCAATTCACTCAATCCCTCCCTGTCTGAATCCTCATCTCCCCACTTGACCACTCCAGCCCTAGGAATATTGGGTCAACATGCCAGATATATTAGTTCAGTGCCATCCCAACTTTAATCCAGAGTTTCTGACTATTGATAATCCCCCTTTAATGTGTTACTCTTCTCTTCAATGCTGTATTGTCTTCCTCACATGTATCGAGATACTGCCCTTAACCATTATTATCTCCATTCATCATAACATGCAGTTTCCAATCCCTACAATTAAGTTTCCCCAAGTCTCTGCTGTAACAGTGGCCTGTTTTAACACCATCTGAACTGATTTAGATTGATAGCCCTGAGCAATGATTGACAAGATTCCTGACTGACTTGCCAAGTTTGTTTGGACTGGTTTACTGGACCCATAGGACTGACTGATGGCCACTCCTCAAAATGTGGAGTATTGACATACTGACCCTGACCCCGAAGGAGACTAACCATGCTCAAATCCCTGGGCTGATATTGAAGGCTTAATGTGACTTAATGTGCTGCACTCCATTAATGAAGGCTGGTTTCCTTGACTTGATTAAGGACTACTCCAAATAGCCTTTGAAACATGGCCATTTTCTTGAAGCATATGAAGTGCATTTGCCATTTTGACAGATGACATGTGGTTATGTTGTGAGATTGACATAGCAGGGTGATACAACACATCCACCCGATGTCTGATGACAGCTGACAAACATAACAAGCTTTCTGGCTTTGTGCCTGTCGTAAGTCAAGATAGAAGCAATGTGACCCTTTAAGCTCTAGCTAAAGGGCCAAAGTACTTAATGGCAAGGGAAAGCATTAAAGCAGGCACAAGGTGAATGAGTGCTGAGATGGTCACTGAGCTGTCCTGAGATTCACCCTACTTTGGTCTATAAGATAGCTGCCTGTCCCTGCCTGCAGTTTTCTCACAGAAGCATCCTAATGAAAGGTGCCACAACATTCCAACGTGCGGTGTGAAAGGGAAGGAACATACTGTATGTGAATTGAAAAGGTGTCCTGAAACGGCTGTGAGGCAGTTACACATTGTTTGACAATGTCCAGGGATGAGGGGTGAGTACCTTCACTGCCCATGGAGCATGCCTTCAGATGTTGGTACTTGATGCCCAAGATGGAGGTCTGGACAAGCAAGAGGCGAGCTGGACTTACCAGGTCATTATTCTGTCTTTTATGGTGTGAATTGATGCTTTCTAGATTCTTCTATCGGGGAGAAGAAGCAGAAACTGCTTTAAAGAGGTAAGAGTAACTGAGAACAAGATGTAAATGCATGCTAATGCATATAAAACAGCCTCTCTTCAATAGCAAGAACCTAGTTTTACCATTAATACTTGGATGCATAATGGTACTTTTTCTTCTTAATGCTCAGAAATTCTCGCAGACCATTTCATGCAACTTGTCCAGTTTTTTGGCCATTATCCATGTTTCTCTGGGCATGGGAAGATTGCATCTGAAGTGTTTAGTGTCTCCCAAGTTTCTGCATTTGGTATTAGTTATAAGTCAGGGACTGCCACGGGTCAATAAGGATAGTTGATCACGTCACGAATGATTTGAGGGCAGTTACAAGTTCCTGCTGGAAATCTCCAGTCACAACAAAGTCTGGGATATAAAGACAACCATCCATGAAGGCCAAAGTAATGAAATGTGAGGCTGGATGAACACAGCAGGCCCAGCAGCATCTCAGGAGCACAAAAGCTGACGTTTCGGGCCTAGACCCTTCATCAGAGAGGGGGATGGGGTGGGGGTTCTGGAATAAATAGGGAGAGAGGGGGAGGCGGACCGAAGATGGAGAGAAAAGAAGATAGGTGGAGAGGAGAGTATAGGTGGGGAGGTAGGGAGGGGATAGGGCAGTCCAGGGAAGACGGACGGGTCAAGGAGGTGGGATGAGGTTAGTAGGTAGATGGGGGTGCGGCTTGGGGTGGGTGGAAGGGATGGGTGAGAGGAAGAACAGGTTAGGGAGGCAGAGGCAGGTTGGACTGGTTTTGGGATGCAGTGGGTGGAGGGGAAGAGCTGGGCTGGTTGTGTGGTGCAGTGGGGGGAGGGACGAGCTGGGCTGGCTTTGGGATGCGGTGGGGGAAGGGGAGATTTTGAAGCTGGTGAAGTCCACATTGATACCATTGGGCTGCAGGGTTCCCAAGCGGAATATGAGTTGCTGTTCCTGCAACCTTCAGGTGACATCATTGTGGCACTGCAGGAGGCCAATGATGGACATGTCATGTAAAGAATGGGAGGGGGAGTGGAAATGGTTTGTGACTGGGAGGTGCAGTTGTTTATTGAGAACCGAGCGGAGGTGTTCTGCAAAGCGGCCCCCAAGCCTCCGCTTGGTTTCCCCAATGTAGAGGAAGCCACACCCCCTCCCATTCTTTAGATGACATGTCCATCATGGGCCTCCTGCAGTGCCACAATGATGCCACCGAAGGTTGCAGGAACAGCAACTCATATTCCGCTTGGGAACTCTGCAGCCCAATGGTATCAATGTGGACTTCACCAGCTTCAAAATCTCCCCTTCCCCCACCGCATCCCAAAACCAGCCCAGTTCGTCCCCTCCCCCCACTGCACCACACAACCAGCCCAGCTCTTCCCCTCCACCCACTGCATCCCAAAACCAGTCCAACCTGTCTCTGCCTCCCTATCCTGTTCTTCCTCTCACCCATCCCTTCCTCCCACCCCAAGCCGCACCTCCATCTCCTACCTACTAACCTCATCCCACCTCCTTGACCTGTCCGTCTTCCCTGGACTGACCTATCCTCTCCCTACCTCCCCACCTATACTCTCCTCTCCACCTATCTTCTTTACTCTCCATCTTCGGTCCACCTTCCCCTCTCTCCCTATTTATTCCAGAACCCCCACCCCATCCCCCTCTCTGATGAAGGGTCTAGGCCCGAAACGTCAGCTTTTGTGCTCCCGAGATGCTGCTGGGCCTGCTGTGTTCATCCAGCCTCACATTTTATTATCTTGGATTCTCCAGCATCTGCAGTTCCCATTATCACGTGAAGACCAAAGAGTGTGTTTTAAACCTCTGAAACTGGATGATGTTTAGCTAGTGGAATGATATAATGACAATAAAATCAACACTGAACTCAATAAAAAAATCTACTTCCAATTTGAGTACAAATAAGACAGGAAGGCAAACCCTGATCGGTAGCTTAACAGTATAAATATTGTAATAAGCTACATACCTCATATTAAAACACAATCTTAAACCTATGTATAACTGATCAATCTTTCATGGGCTTAGGAGCGAAAGAAAGATAAGGATAGTGGCATTCACGCAAAAGAGCTTGTCCATCAACTTGCTGGTTCTACTGTACTTATATGAATAAATACTTCGATCAGACATATGATTTGATTTGACTTTATTTGATTTATTATTGTCACACGCATTTAGATACAGTGAAAAGTTCTGTTTTGTGTACAGTACAGGCGGGTCATAAACAAAGATCATGGGGTGAAAGGAAAAAGCAATGATGTGGAGCTGCTGCTGTTGGATTGGGGTAGTCAAGGACAGAAATCATATGACATCAGGCTATAGTCTAACAAGTTCATTTGAAATCACAAACTTTTGGAGCCTCGGATGTTCTTCAGGTATTAGTAAGAGACGTGAAATCACACACAGAATTTAGAAATAAAAGATCAAAGGATCACACCACTGATGCAGATGTATTAAACAAACCTAAGACGCTGTTGAATGTTAACTCATTTAGAAGGCTTTAACTAACTAATATGTGTCTGTAAATTCCTGCATTTCTTTCAAGTCATTGCCCTGAGAGAACAAAAGGTTTGATCAGTGTTAAAAAAAAATGACATTTTAGGTCAAAAAATGCTGTTGGTGTCAGATTTTTTTTAGAATCTGTTTGTGTTTTGGTTGGAGCCAGATTGGTTTTATTTCAGAAATCGGAATTTATAAAATGCCACATTGACAGACTGTCGACAAAATTTGCGTTTTTGAACAAAATCGAATGCATCTGCAAATGTAAATTCATCCCATAGATTTACATTTGTGTGTGTGTGTGTGTGTGTGTGTGTGTGTGTGAGTGAGTAATACAAAGTTACGGCTGCATAGAAGGTGCACAAAAAGCAAGATCAACATTAGATTTGAATTTGTGAGGTCCATTCAAAAGTCTAAACATAGCAGGGAAGAAGCTGTTTTTGAACCTGTTGGTACATATGTTTAAACTTTTGTATATTCTGCCTGATGGAGGAGGCTGCAAGAGATTCTAACTGAGGTGGGAGGGATCTTTGATGATGTTGGTTGCCTTTCCGAGGCAACAAGAAGTATAGACGGAGTCGATGTGTGGGAAGTAGGCTTGCGTGATGAATTGGGTTGTGCTCACAACTCCCTGTAGTTTCTCATGATCTTGGGCAGAGCAATTGCTGTACCAAGCTGCGATGCATCAAGATAGAATGATCTCCTCAAGCCTCAAGGCCTTTCTGGAATCCTGGTTTTACATTTGCTCCTTACCTCTGTACCCTAATCACCTCCCGCCCCTGCTTCCCCAGATTTCTTCCCCAGATTTCATCAGCTCCCACCTCCTCCTTTCCTCCCCAGGAACCCTGATATTACCCATCTCCTCTCCATTCCACAGATGTGGCCTGTTGCTGAAGGCCACCTCATCCAGCTATTACACAGCCTTTCAATCTGGCTTGATGTAGCTGTGAAATAGAGAGAACAAGAAAGCAAAAAAAGCTTGTGATTAAATTCAACTGCATTTGCAGAAAACCCATTTCTTCCAGTCTTTCAGCTCTCAGGTCCATCTCCATTGTTCCCTCTCTATCTGAAGTTAACAAGCAGCTCAAAGTGTCTGCTGCAGGTAATATTTTATATTATTTTACAGTACGTGATTTTACCAATATGACAATTAAAAAGTAGCCTTTGCCATCATCACAAAAATCAAAAGTAATAAAGATTACATTCACATGAGCCTAGATTTCATTGATTCTCCCAATGCTGCCCTACACAATGTGTTTTCTTCTTAAGGGAGAAGGAAAATCAATTGAAATTTTATATGTGTCTCATTTTTCTGTTCAATTTTGTCAACAATTACAAGTGAACAACCTTGTGCAGTACGTATCTTTCAACTTTAAATTTAACACAGGCTTTAATCATATGATTACCTTAAAATTAAACATTTTCAAACAATTGTCATCATCTCCTTTACACTGTGGAGATTATTCTGAAGTAACATGTTTTTATTTAAGGCAATCAGTTGTGAAGTCTCTGTACAATAGCTTTTGGTACATGCAGCTTCAAAATTCAGCAAAATATACACTGAAACTTTCTGATTCACACAACCTCACTACAAAGTCCTGCTTTTATTCTGGTGCTGTATCTATACTAATCTGAATTTTAGATCAAATTACAAAAGCCTCAGGGTTGAAAGAGCCAGAAGTGACCAATTTGCATGATTGTCTTTGGCGATGGGGTTCAAGTGTGTAGAGGACTGTGAAACTTTGCAGAGGAACATAGATACATTGAGTGAGTGGACGAAGGCCTGGCAGATGGAATACAATGTAAATAAATGTGAACTCATACATTTTGGTAGGACTAGTAGTAAAAGGGATTATTACTTGAATGGCAAAAAGTGACAGCATGCTGCCATGCAGAGGGACCTGGGTGTCCTTGTCCATGAGTCACAGAAGGTTGGTCTGCAGATACAACTAGTAATTCGGAAGGCAAATGGAATTTTGTCCTTCATTGCGAAAGGGATAGAGTTTAAAAGCAGAGAGGTTATGTTGCAGCCATACAAGGTACTGGTGAGAGCACACCTGGAGTATTGTGTGCAGTTTTGGTCTCCTTACTTGAGGAAGGATGTACTGACACTGGAGGGGTGCAGAGGAGGTTCACTAGGTTGATTCCGGATTTGAGGGGGTTGGCTTATGAGGAGAGACTGAGTAGATTCGTATTATATTCATTGGAATTCAGAAGATTGAGGGGGGATCTTACAGAAACATAGAAAATTATGAAGGCAATAGATAAGATAGAAGTAGAGAGGATGTTCCCACTGGCAGGTGAAGCTAGGACAAGAGGGCATAGCCTCAAGATTAGAGGGATCAGATTTAGGACTGAATTGAGAAGGAACTTCTTCACCCAGAGGGTTGTTAATCTATGGAATTCCTTGCCCAGTGAAGTAGTTGACACTACTTCAGTAAACATTTTTAAAGCTGAGGTAGATTTTTTTTTGAACAATAAAGAAATTAAGGGATATGGTGAGAACGCAAGTAAGTAGATCTGAGTCCATGAAAAGATCAGCCATGATCTTATTGAATGGCGGAGCAGGCCTGAAGGGCCAAATGGCCTCCTCCTGCTCCTAGTTCTTATGTTCTTATGTTCTCATTGAGTAACAAACAAGTTTTGTTTGACACTATCAAGTATGAAAGTCAAACTTACATCTGGTCCGGAATAAGGAGAGAATATCCAATGACAGCTTTCACATTCTCAAAGCATCCCACTGTGCTTTATAATTAATTAATTATCTTTGAGAGTGTAAGCACTACTGTTTAGTCAACAATCATTCACAGAATTCTGATCCTCCTCAAAACGTTTAATTTCCTGCTCCTGACGTTATATTTATTTCATGTAAAGAATGCCCAGTAGGTTTGTTAAATTATTATTTAACAGATAAGTGTAAGAATGTTCTGAACTTTTATTATTTGCTTATGACACTATAACGTCAGCATTCATTGCCTATCTCTAATAGAACTTGTACAGAGTGGTTTGCAAGGGCTGTTTCAGGAGACAGTTTAGATTTACCCAATTGCTATCTGTTGAGGAGTACATATAGGCTAGACAGGTAACGGTAGCAGATTTGCTTCCCCAAAGGGCATTATTGAAACAGATGTGTGTTTAATGACAATTCACAATGGTGACATGTTCATCAATACAGCAGATGTTTTGTTGAACTCAAATTTTACCATCTGTCACAGTGGAATTAAAATCCTGCATCCCCAGGACATTAGCCTCCAGGTCTGGATTACTATTCTGGTGAGATTACTATAATGCCACCACTTTCTTGTCATTAAACCTCAAGCACTAAAGAAAGACACATTTACATTTATTGGCATTTCTTAAGCCTCCTTTGGTCCTGTGTTTCACGTTTGAAGTTTCTTCAGAAAAGGACAAGGTGAGTGTTTTCGCATGGGTTCATTTGTGGAAGAGGGAGAGATTGTTTAGCTGACAAGTGGACATATTGCCATGTTGGAATATACCTCACTATGTAAAAAACTTTACAGTATTTAAGAAGAATTCTCAGAATTTTTGCTCCCTGATTTGTCTGTTTGGCTTGCAGTTCTTCAGATTCTTTTGAGGGAAACACTATCTACACCAGATTACAGTTTCCACTGGTGTCATCGTGTTTTAGGATGTTTTAGTTGTTCAGATAAGCTCAAACTGTTTTGTCAAGGAGCATATGTTGACAATATATTCATGGTGATACTATGTTGGACATTTCTGCCTAGAGCTGCTCTATTCCAACCTTCTAGCAAAATCTTTATCGCATGACTATGGAGAACAATGCCACATCATAGTATACCTCAGACAGAGATCTGCATATTTATTAAATCCTATCTCCACTGGGAGTACTTTTCTTTGGTCTAGAATCTCCTCAGTAACAATAATAATGTTCAAATCCATTAATTTATAAATGGAGTACGTAGCACATAGCTCTTGATGCCATCCATCATCTCAAGGTCCAACAAAATCTGCCCCAGGCAATCGCCAGCTTAGAGTTTTAATTCATGACATGGAAAATCAACAGGGTTCTACTGAGTTCTAACCCAACTCCCATAGTAAAACAGTGAAAAATATTGGATCAAATGCTGTTTTACACCCTTATCTGAGTTTATCTTCCATTCAGTTCAATAAAGGTGAACACAAGATGGGTGTACATAGGATGTCAAGCTCACTTTTTGTGAATTTGATTAAGCTTAAAGCTGGTTAGAGTATAGGTGATTCATTATTTTCTAAATAAGATTATTTGATAGTTCTAATGGCTACCTCACTATTTAAACATCCTCAAAATATTATGGTTTAGAATCTCAGCCAAAAGGCAAATATATTCCACTTACAGGACTGCCCATAATTCAGGCAACAGTGTCATTCTGTAACAGACACATTACCGAGTTTTGGACTTTGCTGTTGTAGAAAGGAAATGGAGAGGGCCATGTGAGTGTACACATAATGTTAAAGGGGAGAGAAGCTACCCACCACTGGTTCAATGTTCTTGTTATTCTGCTCAAACCCCTGAAATTTATCAACTGAAGTGATGTTAGCATTCAATTGTTCTAATGATTGAAAAGCATTACAATCAGGAAAACATAATTCCTAAAAAAAGAAAATGAATAAACATTGATGGTATTTCAAAACATGTGGCAGAGAAGGTACAGAAAATCCTGACAGACACAAAGGCAATGGAATATTAACATGAGACAAAGTATAGCATTCCAGGTGGCCACAGGCAGTCAATCAGAATTGTTTTACTGTTAGATAATTAATGTTATAAAGGAACTATCTTTTGCACCCTGACAGTGGTAACCATTTCCGTTGATGATGGGGTCCGTCTATATTGACCATGGTGTATGCCTACCCTGATGGTGGGACCTGTCTGCCTTGACAGTGATATCTCTGAAGGGATCTCCCTTCCCATGACAGGGATATCAGTTTCCATTGAGGGAGTATCTGTCAACTTTGACAGTGATATCCCTCGATGTATCTCTGTCTCTCACTTACAGGGTTATCTTCATCCCACGACAGAAGAATCTATCTCCCCTGACAGGGAATCTCTCTCCTGTAATAGGATACCTGTCTCCCCAATTTCCCCTGACAGGTGTACCACTCTCCTCCCAACCTTAATCAGCTGAAACTTCAGGCAGAAACAAATTAAAGTCCAAATTTCAGAGCATCTCCACTGCTGTTGTTGCAGAAAGCAGTCACATACATTTGAGAAGAACTAACTTTCCTATCTAACTGTTCACTAGCTTGAAAGAATGGCTGAAAACAAAAACCTGACAGAAGCTGATGCTGGTTTTCAGAGCTACAAATAAGGAAACTTGTACTGTGGTAAAAAAGGTGAGTCAGTGTTGGAAAGTGCTATGGGAGGTGTTGACGGAAACCACGGAGATTGATGTTCAGCTAAAGCAAAGATCATCAATCCAAGTAAAAATCATAGACATTGTACCAACACGCAATTTAGCAAGCCAGGCAAAATGAACTGTAACAGAGATAGTAGGAACTGCCGATGCTGGAGAATCTGAGATAACAGTGTAAAGCTGGATGAACACAGCAGGCCAAGCGCATCAGAGGATCAGGAAAGTTTGATGTTTGATGACCCGAAACGTCAAACTTTCCTGCTGCTCTGATGCTGCTTGGCCTGCTGTGTTCATCCAACTTCACACCGTGTTATCTCAGAAAGAAATGTAAGCATGGCGACCCATATTGAAGGCATGAAGAGTATCATTAAGCTACAACAAACATGTTTCCAACAGCTATTGAAATCAAAAACTGCACTAGATGATGCTGTGCTGATGGAGAATAATAACCAAAAATGTTACAGATGTAAGCTGTTTGATTTCGAAATTACAGAACTGTTTGCTGTATTTTTTTTTGAGATTCACAGAAGATATCCTATTTCGGTTTTCCAGTTAAAGACCATTACCCTAAGTGAACTTTAAGAAGCAAACCAACTTGTAGTGTTGAGAGAGGTCGAAGAGTGGTTGTGGGTTTCTGTCTCTGGGCACTTGTCTATGTGAGTCAAAAGCACATTTGTGGTTGAAGCTGCTTCTTGGTTTCAGTTCACTTTGAATGATAACTTGTGCCCCAGATTGTGATTGGAAAATTTTCCCTCCAGCTGTGAGATCCAAAAATCTGGTGCATTTCTTTAATAATCCTTGATATTATACAATGTTCTATGTTTCCAAGTAAGTGAACTTGAATAGACTTTTCCATGTCTGTTCCGAGACTCTTGCAAAGGATTGCTGATATCTCAGTTATGTCATCAATGCACCATTCCATTGTTCTGCAGAAGCAGACTTTTTCATTATTCGTTAACTTACTTCTTGTTTTCTCAACCTACTAGAGAGAGCAGCCAGGAATACACTCAAAGGAAGTATTTCTAGTTAAGGTCACAAGACATGGGTCAGAGTGGTTGAAAGCTTTTCCAGATCTAGAATGAAAGGAAGACATAGAAAGCCTATTTCAAGGTCTCTCACATTTACTTGAAGGTCCAGCTGTGGGATCTGAGGGACTGAAGTAAGGTTTGGAAGCCTACAGACAGGAAAAGGAGACCAGCCTCTTCATTCAGGCAGGCATGGAAGGATGTGGTGAAGGAAATGGTAACAGGAGTCTGCTCCCTTCATCAGGGAAATGGCAGCAATAGTTTAAAGAGTTTAGGATGGGGGAAAAATGAATGGTTTTCCATGTCCCTGTCTCAAGTTTCCCAGCAGTGACCTGCACAGCATTCCTCAGATGAATGTACCTTATCGCTCCACCAATTCTTTTCTGATCATGCAACTCCTCACATCCACCTCTAAACAATCATCAATGACACTCAGAGTCATCTTTGTGCCATTTCCTACCTGTCCCTCACAGTTATCCTTTAGAATTGGGGTCTTTCTCTTCTACTTCCACCATCTATTTCTCAGAGTGATAATTCTTTGTTTTTTCTTCTCGATGAAGACAGAAGACCAAAACTTGAGGGAGGCAGAGATCAAGCACAGGAGGTGGGAGAGGTTGCTTCATTGATTGCCATCTGTGTCACAACTTGCTCTCTGGAATTAGCCCACTTCTGATCAGGAATGATTTTTGCCTGCCTCCAGCAGTGTATCTTCATCTGATGCATTGAAGTTTATGTTATAGTGCATTATGTAAGAAACTAGGATCTGGATAATGTGGTATTGAAAGTTTCAACAAATGATTAATACAGCTCATTAATGTGCATCGAAATTATATTTATGGGATCATTCACATCTGGGATCATATTAAGCTACATGTTTACAAAGAGTAACAAGATACATTCTGCATGTCATGACTCCAAGTAAGATGGAGTCTGACACCTTGATATCCTGTGTTCACATGCTGTGGTACAGTGATGATATTATGAGCATGTCCCCTAAAGGTATACTAATATACTGACGATAAAACAAAAACATTGTTCCAGCAGATCTACAAAACTGGACTCTATCTGTCAACATGAAAAAATGACCAGATATATCCTCACTACTAAATATAGCATAAATCCAATCAGGGTAATTACAAACCCAAGTGTTGACTGTCCATCTTCAACAAAGATTGATGAAAGGTGTGATGAAGAGGCACTTCCATGGCAGCCACTTGCTCAGAAGTGTTCATTTTAAAAAAAACAATGTATTAAGGATAAATAATGTGCATTGTAATGGGGATGTTTCCCCTGTTCTTTTACAAATGCAGGATTTTGTGACAGTTAGCTGGAACAATATGATGTGAATCTACTTGGGATAAAGCTGTTTTCACCTAGAATTTTTCAATGTGGCATTGTTCATTTGTAGGGTCATCAGAAAGTTTAAAAATCTCCACTGTCAAAAGTGATCATAATACAACTAAATTCTAAATGACGTTTGAAAGTGACATAATGCCATCCTAAACAAGAATCCTAAATTTAAATTGAACCTAGCGAGTTTTGAGAAGATTCGTAGCTCAGGTTGACTTTCTGGATGTGAGTTTGCTCACTGAGCTGGAAGGTTAGTTTTCAGACGTTTTGTCACAATTTTAGGTAACATCATCAGTGAGCCTCCGGTGAAGCGCTGGTGTTATGTCCCACTTTCTATTTATCTGTTTAGGTTTCCTTGGGTTGGTGATGTCATTTCCTGCATTGGTGATGTCATTTCCTGTTCTTTTTCTCAGAGGTTGGTAGATGGGCTCCAACTCAATGAGTTTGTTGATGGAGTTCCGGTTGGAATGCCATGCTTCTAGGAATGCTCATGCGTGCCTCTGTTTGGCTTGTCCTAGGATGAATATGTTGTCCCAATCAAAGCTGTGTCCTTCCTCATCTGTATGTAAGGATACGAGTGATAGTGGGTCATGTCGTTTTGTGGCTAGTTGATGTTCATGTATCCTGGTGGCTAGCTTTCTGCCAGTTTGTCCAATGTAGTGTTTGTCACAGTTCTGGCAAGGTATTTTGTAGATGACGTTCGTTTTGCTTGTTGTCTGTATAGGGTCTTTTAAGTTCATTAGCTGCTGTTTTAGTGTGTTGGTGGGTTTGTGGGCAACCATGATGCCAAGAGGTCCAAGTAGTTTGGCAGTCATTTTGGAAGTGTCTTTGATGTAAGGGAGAGTGGTTATGGTTTCTGGGCCCGTTTTGCCTGTTTGTTTGGGTTTGTTGCTGAGAAATCAGCGGACTGTGTTCATTGGGTACCCATTCTTTTTGAATATGCTGTATAGGTGATTTTCTTCTGCTCTTCGTAGCTCCTCTGTGCTGCAGTGTGTGGTGGCTCATTGGAATAATGTTCTAATGCAGCTTCGTTTGTGGGTGTTGGGATGGTTGCTCCTGTAGTTCAGTATTTGGTCCGTATGTGTTGTTTTCCTGTAGAGGCTGGTTTGAAGTTCCCCATTGACCGTTCGCTCTACTGTGACATCTAGGAATGGCAGTTTGTTGTTATTTTCCTGCTCTTTTGTGAGTGTTATGCCCGTCAGGGTATTATTGATGGTCTTGAAGATTTTCTCTAATTCGTTTTGTGATGACAAAGGTGTTATTCACGTAGCGGACCCAAAGTTTGGGTTGGATGATTGGCAGAGCTGTTTGTTCGAGTCTCTGCATTACTGCCTCTGCTAAGAGCCCTGATATCGGAGATCCCATGGGTGTACCATTGGTTTGTCTGTAGGTTTTGTTATTGAAAGCAAAGTGGGTGGTAAGGCATAGGTCCGCTAGCTTGATGATTTTGTCCTTGCTGATGAGGTTGGTGGTGCCTGGTGTATGTGTCTTTGGTTCTTCTAATAGTGTAGTCAGTGTCTCTTTGGCCAGGTTGATGTTATTGGATGTGAACAGGACTGTTAAGTCAAAGGAGACCATTATTTCATCCTCTTCTATCTTGGTGTCTTTGATAGTGTTCAGGAATTCTTGGGTGGAGCGAATGGAGTGACGTGAGTCTTCTACTAGGTGTTTTAGCCTTTGATGTAGTCCCTTGGCTAATCTATACATTGGTGTTCCAGGTAGTGAGACTATGGATCTGAGGGGGGCTCCTGGTTTGTGAATTTTTGGTAGCCCATAGAAGCGTGGTGTGTTGGATCCATCTGGTTTCATTTTTTGGAAGTCTCTCTTGTTTAATTCTCCAGATTTTTGAAGTTTTTTGAGTAAGGCTGTGATTCGGTTCTCTAGTTGTGGGGTTGGGTCTATCGCCACCTGTTGGTAAGTGTCATGAAATGACATCACCAACACAGGAAATGACATCACCAACCCAAGGAAACCTAAACAGATAAAGAGAAAGCGGGATATAACACCAGCGCTTCATCAGAGGCTCACAGATGATGTTACCTAGAATGGTAACGAAAATGTCTGAAAACTAACCTTCCAGCTCAGCGAGCAAACTCACATCCTTAAATTGAACCTATTACATTGTTATGAGTGAAGGCTGGGCTAATTTTGATTAAGTAATTAGTCTAAAGTTACATTCGCAAAAAAAAGTTTCAAACATTTAAGAAAACAATTTGAAATATTACATTTAAAAATTCATTTAAAAAAGCAAGAAAATCTATCAGTTGCTTCCTGAATAAGTCAAGGTTAGTATCAGATTAAATGAGAGACTTACAATGTCACAAAAAGAGTTGTAAACTTGAGGATCAGGAATACTTTGGAAACCAACAAAAGACAGCAAATGGTTGATAAAGTGTAAAAATGTAGAATGAGTAAACTGGCCGGGAATATTAAAACAGATTGCAAGAGCTTTTAGAAGTCTATGGAAAGGAGCCACGCAGCTAAAATGAGCATTGTTCCCTGAGAGGCAGAAACAGGATAAATGGGAAATATTTGGGGTTCAGGGTATGAATCATGGAGTGTTCTGGGGATCAATCCTGGGCATCAACTATTTACAATCTACAGCAATGACTACGTTGAAGAGACAGAGAGTAATATGTACAAACTTATTGGCAATATCAAGCTAAGTGGAATGTAAGCTATGAGGAAGACTCAGCGATTACAGAGCTATGTATATTACAATGAGTGACAAAAATGTGATGGAGTATCAAGTGTGGAAATGTGGGGTGATTTATTTTAGTTATATGTATTAAAGAGCACAATTTTTTAAAAAAAGCCATGAAATTGTTAATGTTGAACTACAGAGAGATTTGAATACATTCATACAAGGACCACAGAAAATCAACATGCATTTGCAGCAAATAATTAGAAAAGAAAATGGCAAGTTGTCCTTTATTTCAAAGACATTGGAGTGCAAACATAATGAATTATTGTTGCAATTGTATAGGACTCTGATGAGAGCACAGCTGGAGTGCAACATGTATACTTGGTCAACATTTCAAGGAAAAAATGTACTTCCATTTTGTGTTAGCATGGTAAAGGTTCATTTGATTAGAGCCTGGGATCACAGGAATGTCCTGTGAAGTGAGGTTGAGTATATCACTCACTGGAATTTAGAAGAATGAGAGATTACCATGTTGGAAGTAACAAGATTATAAAGATACTTGACAGGTCAGGCACTGAGAGGTTGTTTCCACTAGCTGGGGGAATTAGAACGCAGGGTCACAACCTCAGGCTGTAGCTTCAATTTCTTCAGACTGACGTGAGGAGAAATTGCTTCACTGCAAGACTTGTGACTATTTGGAATGGTATATCAGAGAGGGCAGTGAATCACCCATTGTTGAAAATATCTAAGACTCACTGAAAGAGGTTTTAGGTCTCTCAGAGATGTGGGAATAGGAAGAAAAATCAGTTGAGCCAGAAGGTCCATTATGATCATATTGAATAGTGAAACAGGCACAAGGGGCCACATGGTCAGCTCCTGTTCCTGGTTCCACAAAGTTCTTATACTTATATTACATGAAGCACTGAAGAATCAAATTAAATGTTGTAATCAAGTGTCCATTGTGAGACTTGAATCCCCAATGTTCTGACTCAAAGGTGAAGATGCAAACAACTTGGTTGTGGCTGAATTGAAAGTTTTACTTCATCACTGAATCACTGGTGGGCAATCTTAGTGTAAACCCAAATTTCAATATCTTGGAGAATAACATATTTTAATTGCTTTAAGCATACTGAATCTGACTGATGGTGTATTCAGGGCACATGAGTTACCAATAGCTTTCCTTTTGGTGAAGACACATGAAAAAGAAGATTAGAATGTGACAGAACATTTAGTGGAAGACAATAAGCAGGACATTGATTACCACGTTCAGTGTATTACATGCAGAGTGATGCTGTTCGATGTTAGCTGATATAAATGGAGAACACAGAGTTATGCTATCCCTCTTTTTCTACCCTTTACTAGACACAAATAAATGACAAAATTATATTCCTTCAGGCAGAAATAAATCCATAATAAGAGACAGTGCTTTCTTTAACATGGTGATGTTGTAGTGACACTTCAGTTAAAGCCTCTGCTGAACTTGGTCCAAAATCCAGGAATATTTCTCAGGTTCACCACTTGAAACAGACACTTATTGAAAGGAGAAAATGAGAGCCAAAATCTACAGAGGTAAGCCATACAGCTTTCAGAACGAGAAATGCATTCCTGCAGGTAGCATTCAATATTAAATTGATTAAACACTTTTAAAAAGGTGTTAGGTTATTACATAAAGCAGATAAATATCATACAAGCATTTTGAAAAGTAAGAGAATCGAAAGAGGATTGGGGAGAAAATAGGAAATATCCTTACAGGAAAAAACCCTTAAAGAGGTGCCTAAGTTCAGCGCAGGCTTGGAGCATTGAATGTGTGTATCTGCAGAAAGCACAATTCGGTGTGTATGAAATGTTTGGATAAGAATGTGATCCACAAAATATTGTTTGACCCAGAATATTCATAATTTCTGTCCAGCTGTGAAGAAGAATGGAGGCCTTACAGAGGTATCATATGGTCATTGGGGGAATGGGGAAAGCAATATGTCTAATTAATTGGTGTACCACTCATAGAAGTTTCATATTTATTCACTTACATTTGCTCCTGATAAAGGCAGTGCCAAAGTTAGATGCTGCATCCTAACCTATTTCTGGGTAGGTTTTCATTAGCAGTGGCCAGCTGTTGTGTTCCACTTGCAGTGCCAGGCCCCAAATCTACTTCAGCTGGAACGGGAATCAACCCTGCACTATTGGCATTAATCTGATCCATACAATAGGCACTGAGGTAACCAAGCTAATCAGGCCTTTTTTATTCATTTGCATAATGGCAAATAGTGCTATTTCGGGTCAAAACAGACTGTTTTAGAAATGTGTATTTTTCTTTGTGAGTTCTCAGCATTGAGTAAATTATGAAGTCATTGTGTTCCTTTCTCTGCTTTGATCCATGATGCACCCAACAATCATAGAATCCCAGGAGCAGGCCATTCAGCCCATTGAGTCTGCACCAACCCTCTGAAGGGCATCCCACGCAAACTCACCCCCCTTTCCCGTCTCCACATCCATGTACTTCCCATGTCTAATCCATCTAATCTGCTCATCCCTGGACACCATGGACAATTTATCATGCTAAATCCACCTAACCTGCACATCTTTGAACTGTGGAAGGAAACCAGACCACCTAGAGGAAACTCATAGAGACATGGGGAGAATGGTCAAATTCCATGAAGACAGTTGCTTGAGGCTGGAATCAATACTAGGTCCCTTGTGCTATGGGGCAACAGTGCTAACCACTGAGCCACTGTCCCACCCATAGCCAGATACTAGAAACTCCAGAAATCATTAATAGCAATGTTTTTCATAGAAAGTAAACAAAATTGCTTTTCAATTCACTTCTTAAATCACATCTGATGTGGCTAGGATATATAGATAAAAGATCTGCCATCGATCGGAAATCATTGGATTTATTTATATTTTTAAGAGACTGTAATGTTTTATTAAATTTGAACTCAAGTGGTTTGGAAGTAAATATTTAATAAGTTTAAGCTTTGAGTCAGTAGATTAGTCAATTCCTGAGAAACAGTTTTGATCTTGGAAGCTTCTTTATTTTATTATATTGTTACCTGAAGTGCTTTTCGGAGATATTGAAATAAGTTAATATTATTTTGTGTGGAATCACTGCCTGAGTACAAATCCGATGGTACATTTAGCATTTATCAAGAGATTATCATGGCTGAAAACAAGACTTACAAATCTTGACTCAGGCTTTAAGAAGCCAAAACAGGATTCTGGTGCTAAGTGTAAAACGACCATTTTTCCGCTTTATGGAATAATTATGGTCACTGAAAATATAGACTTGATCTGCCCTTCACCTTCGGAAATTGACATGTCAAATTAGTCATGGGACAGAACGTAATGGGGATATTGGGGATCTGATCCACTCATGACAGAACTGGTGGGAACCCTGTTGCAAAGGGGTCAGCTGGATGGACCTCATAGAATATGAGGCTGTTAACCTAGTCCAATCAGGAAGATTTGGCTGACAAAGGATGGATGTTGAGGATATTGGGACCCAGAATGCTTGACTCAGTGAGAGGTAGTGCTCTTGTTAAATGCAATGCATTTGTAAAAAAAGTGATTGATGGGACGCCAAGCACTGAAGAGTTATTCCACCAATGTCCCTTCTTTCCTGGAGGCTTGTGCATTTACAAAAGAACATAAGAACCAGGAGCAGGAGTAGGCCATCCTGCCCCTTGAGCCTGCCCTGCCATTTAATAAGATCATGGCTGATCTTTTTGAGACCCAGCTCCACTCACCTGCCCACTCACCATAACCCTTAAATCTTTTACTTTTCAAAAATTTATCTAGCCTTGCCTTAAAAACATTCAGCGGGGTAGCTTCAACCATGTCACTGGGCAGGGAATTCCACAGATTCATAACCCTTTGGGTGAAGAGGTTCCACCTGACCTCAGTCCGACATCCGCTTCCCTTTATTTTGAGGCTATGCCCCCTTGTCCTAGTTTCACCTGCTGGTGGAAACAACCTCCCTGCCTCCACCTTATCTATTCCCTTCATAATCCTATGTGTTTCTGTAAGATCTCCACTCATTTTTCTCAATTCCAATGTGTATAATCTCAGTCTACTCAGTCTCTCCTCATAATCCAACCCTCTCAACTCTGGAATCATCCAAGTGAATCTCCTCTGTACCCCTTCAGTGCTAGTATATCTCTTCTCAAGTAAGGAGGCCAAAACTGCACACAGTACTCCAGGTGTGGCCTCACCAGGACCCTATCCAACTGCAGCATAGCCTCCCTGTTTTAAAACTCCATCCCTCTAGCAATCACAGACAAAATTCCATTTGTCTTTTTAATTACCTGCTGCACCTGCAATCCTAATTTTAGTGAATCATGCACAAGGACACCCAAGTCCCTCTGCACAGCAGCATGCTGCAATTTTTTACCATTTAAAACATCATTCATTTGCCAGGCAATCAGGCACGTGCCTGACAGCATTGACCCTCCCACTGGGGTGGAGTTCCCATCCCTGAGAGCTGTCGTTCAGTTATCACTGTCAGTAGTTCCTCAAAATGAAATTGTTCGCTTGTCCACAGAGTACAACCATGATAAGACCTCACACATGGAGTTTCTTAACATCACGATGTAGATGTACTGCAGCTGCCACACAGGCCTGACTGACCCAAAGACTCCTTCTCTTACCACCAGTCATTGGCATATGAGATAATTTTGCAGGCCATTCAGCAATTGACCTTTTCAGCAATGTCATGAATGCACATACCATGGCCATTGAGCCTCAAAGCAGGACTCAAACGTGGAGTGATAATGGGAACTACAGATGCTGGAGAATCCAAGATAACAAAGTGTGAAGCCGGATGAACACAGCAGGCCAAGCAGCATCTCAGGAGCACAAATGCTGATGTTTCGGGCCTAGACCCTTCATCAGAGAGGGGGATGGGGAGAGGGAACAGGAATAAACAAGGAGAGAGGGGGAGGCGGACCGAAGATGGAGAGAAAAAAAAGCTCCACTCAAACGTGGAGTATCTGTTTCAGAGGCAGGAAGGCAACCCATTGTGCCACAAGGCATCACTCGGCAATCACTTCTGCATCACCAGCTACACTGCAATGAGTAGTGGTCCCTGCCAACACGACGCATGAACCTTCAAATGGATATAGTCATGAAACTTTAGACAGGGCTGATGAAAAATGAACTCATGTGTGGGAGGGGAGGGGAGAGGGAGGGATTGGGCATGGGCAGGGGATTGTCAGGAAATTAGGGAGTATATAGCAGTAGTTAGCCAGTGCAGAGGGCTGGCCTCCTTTGGGGCTCCCTCTTCAGATGCCAGGTCTCTTGCATGGGCACAGAATGCCCAGTGAACAAAGAGACCTTTCTCCAAATGTGACAGGCTGCTGGCAATTCTATTTACTAGACAATCTCCCAGATGGCAAATCAGCCACTCGTGTTTTAGCGTGTCAGTGATAGAGGTATGTAATGTCCTTCGTTCACAATTAGTAGTTTGGGGGAAAAGCCAGGAAAATAAAACAATGCAACTTGAAAATTATACTACAGGTCTGAATTTAAGCCCCATTTTCAACTATACAAGCCAAGTGCCTTCATTTCAAAAGTTTACTGATTGTTCAAACTGTGGGATGAGTGGGAAGGGAAACCTTCCATTCTGTAGGACCTTCATTTCGTCAGGTGGAGCCAGGAAAACAACAAGGTCATTTCCCAAGAGGCATACAAAAGTTTATAAAATCACAAGAGGCATAAATAAAGTGAGTAACCAAGGTATTTTCCCCAGGGCAGGGGAGTCCAAAACTAGAGGGCATGGTTTTAACATTAGAGGGGAAAGATTTAAAAGGGACCTGAGGGGTAACTTTTCCTCACAGAAAGTAATGCATTGATGGAACAAACTATCATTTGGATGGGTACATGAATAGGAAAGATTTAGAGGGAGTTAACATTGTTTCAGAGATAGTAGGAACTGCAGTTGCTGGAGAATTCCAGCGGCCTATCTCCTCGCCACCTACCTTCCCCTCTGTCCATCTTCTATTTACCACCCCCTCTCTCCCTATTTATTTCAGACCCCCCTTCCCATCCCCCATTTATGAAGAAGCGTCTAGGCCCGAAACATCAGCTCTCCTGCCCCTGTGATGCTACTTGGCCTGCTGTGTTCTTCCAGCTCCTCACCTTGTTACCTAAGATTTAGAGGGAAATGGCCCAAATGCTGACAAATAGGACTGGATTCATTTAGGATACCTGGTTGGCCTGGATGAGCTGGACAGAAGGGTCTGTTTCCGGGCTGTATGACTGTACAACTCTAAACAGGTGTATTTCCTGTCTCTGAACCCATCTTGGGGGTTGGGGTGGAAGCATCAGATTCCATCCATATTGACTGAAGCGATATTCCTTGAATAATACATTTTAATGCACTGTGGGTATCAGGAGACCAAAAAGTACTTTGCACCTAGTTAAGTAGTTCTGAAGTGTTACCACTGCTATAAAGTAGAAATCATGGCAAAGTGTGTGCACACGAAGCACCATACAAACAGCATAGTGATAATGACCAGATAACTTGTTTCCTGTGATATTGATTAAACAATAAATATTCACAAGTATATCATTCTTTGCCGTTCTTTGAAATAGCATTGCAGGATCCATACTGCTAATTTGAGAGTGGCAGGTCTCATCAAAGCACCTTTGCCAGTATGACACTCCCTCAGTACAGTGCTGCTGTGTAGGCTGAGATTATATGCTCAAGCCTTTGAAATGGGGATTTAGCTCACAACCTTCACACTCAGAGGTCAGAATGTTACCATTAAGGTTTGACCGACAGCATAGACCTTTACAGTAAAGCAGGTCAAACTGAATTTTGCAAAATTATGAAGATTTTTCGCCATAATTTAAGATAACCAGCGAAAGAGCGAAGAAATTGTCAGTTTTCGGAATCAATATTATATTGCAGCTTGATATAACATGAAATGCACACAGTTTCCAAAATAGTTTTCAAAACCTGACAGTTCTGGTCACCACACTATCAAAAGGACATAATTGCACTGGAGAGGGTGCAAAGAAGATTCACTAAAACGTTGCCTGGGATGAAAAACCTCAGTTATGAGAAGAGGCCGGATAGACTGGTTTTGTTTTCCTTGGAGCAGAGGAGACTGAGGGAAGGATCTGATTTGAGGTATACAAAGTATGAAAGGTATGGAAACAGCAGATTGTGAGAATCTTTCCCCCGTGGCAGATGGATCTAAGATCACAGGTCACAAGTTTAACATGAGGAACAAATGGTTTAGAGGAGATCAGAGAAGAAAAAATAAAATCACGCAGAGGGTAATAAATATACGAAGTGTGCTGCCTGACAGAGTGATGGAGGGAAACTCTTGTCATCATTTCAGAAGCATCTGGACAAGTATTTAAAATGGCAGGCATTGTAGGCTGAGGACCAAGTGGGATTAGTGTAATATTGTACATTTTAGTTGGCACAGACAAGGTGGACCAAAGGCCTGTTTCTGTATGACTTGAGAAATGTATGACACTATGACTTGAGAAAGAAAGTTCTGCAGAGCTATAGGGGATGGACAAGGGCAAATAAGGATGGACAACAAATTCTGGCCTTGTCAGTTCCACTCTTTGCACATGAAAATAACATTCAAATGACCAGGTGAGTGGGCTATCTAAATAATAATTGGAGAAAGCTTACAAAGAGCCAGCACCAGCATAATGGGCTAAGTGGCCTTGTTCTGTGCCAAAAGGGTCTACGATTCTATCAATATTGGGAATCTAGAATTTACTCATTAATACTGTGGAGAAACTTTTCTGTTGGGCTGTATGTGATGACAATTGCTCAATGCTCATATTGTTGCTGTTGTCTTTGGCTGAACCTAATTTAAAAAAAACAGATTTTCATGTTCTGTTGAACTGATTTTTGATGCATGATTGAATAACAGCTGAAATAACAGTTCAACTCTTCATTAAGGAGTGATTATTAATGAGCTGATTGAATGAAAGCAGACAGATATTTGGAAAAATCTTCTGGTTTTGTATATTTAAACACCATGAAATTGAGATTACCATATATTAGTGCTCGGGCACTTAAAATATAGAGCATCAAATTCCTTTACCATTTTAATGTACTCATTAACCTAATTAAACCTCTTCAATTAGTAGACAAAGATGCACATTAATGTCCATTGAAAAATTACAGTTGTAGGTTTAAATATTGCTGTCATGTTGCATACTTTATCATTTTCAGGAAATCAACAATGTCTCTGGTTAGATAAATGCTCACTTTGTTTTCAGTTGGCCTGCGGCCATAAAAGGAAGAGGCCCTTGGAAAGGGAGAGGGGGATTATCTTTTCGAGATTTGCAAACAAATTACTCAATTTCCACAAAACAGTAACTTCAATATTAGTTCTGCTTCATCAAGGCTATGCTTACTAAGGTCTATTGCATACTCAATGTACACTATTAGTCATTGTCTGAAGTAGAAGTTGTAATTATGTGTTTTAATGCTACCATGTTTTTCCAGGCACTCTACGATGGTTGCCGCGTGATACTTGTGCTGCTCCTTTTGTGGGTGGAATTATCTGCTGTTTGAATATGAGAGCCTGTTGAGACCATTTGCAGTTCCTGATCGCTCATTGACTGTCAGGATCCCACTAGTTAGACTTGCCTATGAGACCTAACCATACATAGGCTGCCTCTGAGTATGCCATCCAATGGGTGGAAGCTGATGGGAAGGTCCCCAGGATTGTAGATTCAAATAGAGGGTCGACAGTTTGGGTGGTTCGGTATGTCTAATGGCCCACATGGGCACTGCTATGGCTGGAAATGGGAGGTGAGTGAACCTAATTTGGGGTGCCCTTTGATGAGCTCAGAGTACTTTAAGTAAATAGTGGCCACAGTAGCATGGCTGGAACAGTGGCCAGCTCATGTTCGGCCCACCAATGAGTGGTATAAAATGGACGACTTTATCGGCTCCCATACAACTTCCAGACAACTAACCTCCAGGCACTCACTTGGCATGTACTCAATGAAGGCATTATCCAACACCATGAAATCCTGATGGTATGCCCAATCAATCCACAGATTGGCAGTTATTAATGTAGATTGATGATCTCCCACAACCAAGCTGATAGCCTCCACTGGTGATGAGTTACATCCAGAAAAGTTTCCTGGAAATGAGAACCTATTGGACCGCTCAGCTGGTCCTTTCCTTTGAAATTCTTGGCAGCCCCACTTTGAAGCCTACTCCAATCATTACCCTCCTCCATGTACCCAGCACCCCACTCCTGCCAGGACCAGGATGGTTCAATCCCTGAAAGAGATATCCAACAAATCCCATTGACCTGCTTTTTAAACAAGTCTTGAATTTTCCTCACCTTATAAAGACTACATCCAATTCTCATTTGTAAATTAGGTTTAAATCTGGTACAATCCTTCTTTCAGGCATTGAATTCCAGATTACAATAATGATGCATGACAATGTTGATATCTTATAGTCAATGATGCTTAATTAGGTTAGGGATATGTTTGTTTGATTTTTGCCATGATGTAATGCATTTTTGCTTTGAAACAGATGTTAAAGGATGTTAGGAAGATTATATCAGTCCAAATATACATAGCTATGGATAGTAGCTGGCTGTTAAATTCATCAGCCACTTCACTGCATGGTGTCTAGAGCTAGGATGTGGAGATTGGACCAAGTAAGAGAAGATCTGCTCTCTTTAGATTTCTTTTGGATTGCCAGGGTAGCCTTTTCAAGAGCTAAGGTACTCCTGAGGACATGGTCCCACAGTAAACTAAAGGCTGGGGACAGGGAACTTTACCAGGAGCTTGCTAGTAAAAATATTAAGTTTCCTTCAGTGGTGCAGATCAATATTCTTTGAGAGGGAGCAGAGGTCCTTAGTCATTATTAATTCTGGAGAAGTTTGCGGGTAAAAGGCAGGAACTCTATAATTTGTCAAAACCTGTCCAGGGCTGTCAACAATGTAGAACTTTAAGGAATAGAAATATATAATTTATCCAACTTGAACGGGTAGTTGTGGATACAACATCAGTTGGCATGACATGTGAAAGCAGACATTAAATTAGCATAGAGTATAAGGGACCATGAGGCATGGGGTAAAGGTATTAACTGCATGAATTGGCATGAATATGTAATGGAGACTGTGTGGGGGTGAGAAAAAGTGAGGGTGAAGGCTGTTGAATTTTTTATTCCTCTCACATTTTGGAGACATAAGATTCCGCTTTAGATCTGGTCTCAGGGCTCTGTTAGTGGAGATAAGGCAGGCTTTAGGAGAGTAGGATGAAGCCAAGACCTGAAATAAATGTGGTAGTAATTGAAGAGCTCAACATGTCTGGTGTCATCAGTAGAGAGAGAAACAGAGATAACATTTTTGAGTCCTGTTGCGTTTATCACCTTTGGAGTGATAAGAGGTCAACATGTAAATGAGCCAGGCACCTGTATCCCTTCACATGACCACAGACCACAGGCTTTCTGTACTGTAGCACTCCAGACACAGACTACATTGAAAGATTATTCTCCATTGTATATAATGGTTCTACGATAAATAACATATCAAGTTCTTACAAGTAAATGGAATCTATGCACCTAATTTGAGTTATATTTAGAATACACAATAATATTGTTATATTATGGAAATTGGGATTTTTTTAATGTTACAAATAAAATGTAACAAACCAGCTTAACAGGCTTGAAGGCCAAGGGGAGCAGCCAAAACAAAATGTAATGGCAATCCAGAGATTCCCGCAGTGCAGAAAACAAAAAGAGAGTAAGAGTTTTTCACAAACTGAGAGTTTCCAGCCAGGCTCTTTCAGGCCTTTAGGTGGGTCACATGTAAACCTGACCCACCTAAAGGCTTTTTCAAACTTTAATGATGGTCTGGTGCCAGCATCCCACTGAATGAAGTGAAAATTTGCCAGAATTTAAACAATAGGAAACTAATAAGTGGACTGCATTCAGGACCAGAACAGAATCAACAGAACAAGTCCTAAAACGAATTTTAAACCAAAATAGAAGGGAAAACTAACTGTAAAAAATGCAGAAAGTGTGTAAAGACAAGTGAAAAGACTACATAATAACATCACTTATCACTCCAAAGGTGATAAACACAACAAGACTCAAAACGTTAACACTGTTTCTCTCCACTGCTAACACCAGACATGCTGAGCTTTTTCATTACTAAACGTTTTCATTTCAGGCAATTGCTTTGACAGAATTGTGCTTCAACCTAGTCTTTCAAAGATGCCTTAATTCCACTAACAGTGCCCTGAGACCAGATCTAACGGGGAATCTTCCAAAAATCTGAGAGATATAAGCATTGATATCTCAGAAGCAAAAGCCACAGGAATTAAGCGATCAGTTTGCCAGTGGAAATCATTGTGGTCAAGCAACCATGGGGCCAAAATTCAACATTTCTAAATAGGCCCACAGGCAGAGAAATTGGGCCGAACAGGAAAGTGGCCAAACTAAATTAAACTGCAGATGTGATGCCAGAGAGCATTCAGGAAGGTCCAAGGTGAGGAGAATAAAAACACAGACCTGGAAGCCACGCCCTCAATGAAGACTCGTAGCAAGACTCAGGGCAGCAGACCATGCAGCAACCCAAGATAACCCAGGAGAAGATCCGCTTTGATCTGTGGGACCTACCTTCATAGCAGAGAGCCACCCCTACGTCAGAGATGAGGGAGAATCCAATGGCCCAGCTCAACACATGGGTCATTGTGGGTAATATCCTTTCTCAGATGGATAGGACAAGGTAGAGAGTAGGTATTGTGGGAATTAGGAAAATGCTCACATGGTGTGCTTAATAAGGAATATATTGTTAATCAAATCAAATTGAATCATAAAATGAATTCTGTGTCCCGTTGTCCACCTCACGTGCAACAGCAGTTGGGTAAAGTGTTTTTTTTTTGTTGGGATAGCCAAAGCATGGATAACACCATAACAAGGGCAATGAATAGGTTTTTCGGAAGCTGGATTATCAGAGTGAATTATGGAGTTGTAGATTGCTTCAGAACATATTAAATTTAAAGTTCCTTTGGGAAGAAAGCAAGGCCACAACATTGATTCACTGGATCTATTGTAGCTGGACAGCAGCATGTGCAAGCATGAGGTACAGCAAGCAGTATTGCCACTGTAACCAGAACACAAAGACCATGTAAGCTCCATGGCAAGTGCGATCTGTTATACACAATGTGAAGCTGTCCTACAATCAAAGATCAAAGATCAGTGTAATCGTACAGTTCCAAAGGACTCTGAGCCTGCCTATACAAAACATCTAACTCCAAAGATGCAGACAAAGGCTACAACAGGACACAACCAAACAGGACACAAGCAAGAGCAACAAGGAATGCTGTAGAGGCTTGTGTAAACATAAGCTGATACACAAAGTTCATGGCAAGACAGACGTGATTGAAGCCCCAAACTGGAACTAATTCCAACCAGATGACACATAGGCTTTTCACATCTGGAATGCCACACATTTGTGGATGAAATCAACCACCTCAAAGCTTTTGCCCTAACTCATACCATGTGTTAAAGAAAACTAGCAAGCACACCCTGAAAAGTGAGATTGGCAGAGGAATAAGTGCAACTATCTTACCAATACAAATTCTGAATAGCTTGCAACAGGATCGTTGGAATTCCATCTTACCACTGACAACCACTAATTCATTGCATTCAAAGGGTCATCAATCCCTTGCTTGATCCATAAACCAGGATAGTGCAAACTATTGTACATGAATTGACGATTGCAGAGACAGACTTCAGGAGGACTTCATTTTTTCCTCAGATTCTGATTTCATATAATCAAACTTTGCAGATGATGCTCTTAAAGCAAGGAACCATTTATGTTAAAGAAAAAAAGATGAATGATGAACAATGTATTTCTGATAGACTTTTAATTTACTAATTAGACATGGCAGAGGGCATTACAAGGAGGTGCCTAGACACTGGAAGATGATTTTATTCTTTCACAGGATGCAAGCATCGTAGGCAAGGCCAACATTTTTGCCCATTTGTTGTCTAATTGCTCTTAATCTGATTGCTTGCTAGGACTTAAGAGTCAACCGTCTTGCTGTGTGCTTGGAGACACATGAAGGCTGGACCATCTCAAGGACATTGCTGACTCTGATGGCTTGTTACGACAATTGATCATAGTCTTGTGGTCACTATTACCGACAGTAGCTTTCAATTCCATATGTTTATTCCATCGAAATTTCGTTGGCTGCCATGGTGGGATTTCAACCTGCATCTCCAGAGTATTAGATAATAAAATGTGAGGCTGGATGAACACAGCAGGCCAAGCAGCATCTCAGGAGCACAAAAGCTGACGTTTCTCTCTGATGAAGGGTCTAGGCCCGAAACGTCAGCTTTTGTGCTCCTGAGATGCTGCTTGGCCTGCTGTGTTCATCCAGCCTCACATTTTATTATCTTGGAATCTCCAGCATCTGCAGTTCCCATTATCTCTCTCCAGAGTATTAGCCTGACTCTTTGAATTAAGAGTCCACTGACATTACAGTTAGACCTCTAATGTCTTCAGTTCCAAAGATAAGAAGCTTGGAATTGGAAGGATAATGAGAGGAATGGTTTGTTATAGTATGTTATTAAAATCAAACAAAACTTGCAGCAAAGCTAGCCAAAACTTCATTCCTATTTGAAATTGACTTTTTTTGAAAGTTATTGCAAGGTTTGAGCCTTTCTTCTTCATCAACACCATAGCAAGTTAACAAGATACTATAGAATTTTTTTCCTGTTGAATAAAAATGGTGGATATAGTCAAAATTTAAACCTGAATTGACCTTGGCTGTTGAAATTTGAAGGTGGGCTGATATGGATATTTAATTCCTCGGCTCTGATGCAATCAGACATCAAAATGAAATTGGAAGCTTCCACCTGACTGAATAATTGATTTTTTCTTGAATTCAAGGTATCAGAGGAAAATGACAATGACTCTTGTATCATATACAGGTACTGTTATAACAAATTGAGTATAGATCAGTCGGCATGAAGGCAAATTGCCGCATAAAGCCCAAAGATGAAGCTGAGCAACTAAAACTGTCAGCCTTTGGAAATATGCAATATACTCTTTACCAAAATAGAAGATACACAAGAAAAAACTCAAATCAGTCTGCATAAGGAAGTGATGCCCTGATGTTGGTGCTGAAATTCACAAATTATATATAACTGAAGAGAGAAATTAATAACTGACAATATGTTATTTGTTAATCCCCATGTAACTATTTTTCGATCTTAAACTAGCAGAAACATAGGTGCATTAAATAAAATGTGTTCCCTTAAACGCCAGTCAATTTCTATGTGTGTATACCAAGAGAGTTTTGGGCAATCAGTGTTTGTTTCAATGAATGTTATGAGCATGCTGTAGAAGAATGACTCTTATCCTAATTTAGCCGATCCACAGCTAAGTCTTTGATTTGATTTGATTTGATTTGATTTAATTTATTTATCATCACGTGTATTTTGTTACAAAATACAGTGAAAAGTGTTGTCTACAGGCTTACATTGTTTTAGGCAATATCAAAACCACGGTAATAGAAATATGTTTCCAGTAACGATGTAACACTCTGTCTGCAGGTAGATGACAGAAGTTTTAGAAATTATTGCCGAGTGAGGAGAAGTTGTTTTTGATTGAATGTCTAATCCTTTTGGCATTTAGACATTTCTTTACTGCTTACCCCAGGGACAAGACAAAAACACTAATGGCTTTTAATTGAAGGGAGCTTGATACTTCTTTACAGGTGAGAGATGGGGGAAAAACATCACTGTCACTCATTCTCAGCAGACTTATTGGCTTAGTCTTCATTGTGTGAAGAAAGAAACACCATTTGCTTGCACGTTATCCAGTTCTGTTCGTGTTTCCTTGCAGTGGCTTACTCCGCATTCATTTTCCAAATGAAAAATTATTTACTGTGTAGGAAGCACTTTCAATAACAAAGTAAATAATGTCACTTCTGATGACTGGTCACTAATTAACAGAAAACAAGTTTCCCATTGCCAATTATGAGTTAGACTTCACAAGACAAGACTGAATATATAAAGAACATATGAATCAACATAATTTACTTGTAAAAAATTCTATGATTTATTAATTCTTTTGAATACGAAGGACCTTGAGTTGACATTTTAAAATTCACTGAAACGGTGTGAGCATTGCTGACTAGGTCAGCAGTTATTGCCTGTCCCTTGTTCTTGAGAAGGTGGTGATGAGCTGCCTTCTTGAACTGCTGCAGTCAATTTTTTGTACAGCAGCAAGTTGAAAAGCTGACTAGAGAGCAGCCTATTTTGGATCTGGTGTTGTGCAATGCAAAAGGGATACTTAATAGTCTTACTGTAAAAGAAACTTTGAGGATGAGTGACTGTTGCAAAGTTGGATAGAGTATTTGATGTTTGTAAAATGTGGGGGAGGGGAAGAATACATGGCCCCTTTAGAGGATGATGTTTGTTTAGTCTGCCTGCAGGCAGCAGCAGATGCACAGAGAGTTCCTATAATCAAAACATTTGTATCAAAAGGCTATACTGATAGTAGGCAAAACAGCATTTTTATCAAGCCAACAAGTTTTTGAGCTTAGTCAATTAATTTAAACCAGGGCCTGGATACCAAAACCCAATTAACCTTAAACCCGATGGATTTGATAACCTCGAACCAATCAAATTGTAAGAAATTGATATGTCATCAAGGTTATAAAAGAAGAGGCCATTTTAAAATCTGGGTGAGAGTTAATTGTCATCTGCCAAGAGAAAAGCTCTTAGCTACAAAAGAAGGAATCATTGGCTATCACAGTATTCTCTAAGCTCTCAGGAAACCATCATCTCAATGAGAGGTACAGTGACACTCTTAGCTAATATTCCTGCCATGAGAATTCGACACATAAAGGCGTTCCTGATTGAGGATCGGGGAGGGTGTGGAGAATTCTGGAAGACTTATGCTGGCTGTAATTTTGAGAGACTAAGTTTTAATCCATTTTTCTTCTTTCTTTTACATATTTACGTGGGATTTTTATTTGTCGGAACAGCGCACAAATAGAATTTTGTTTATTCATGAGTAGTAGCTAAAGGGAAATGTTTGGTTTGTTAGTAGGTTCTGTTAGTTTGCTTACTGTTGGAGTTAGAAAAATAAATTGTTGCGTGTTGTTTATAAAGTGAGATTCAGGGAAATCTTTCATTTAACCACTCCTTTATCACAGGTTGGGTTTGAGAAGCAGGTTACACCACTTTTCAGACTTCATTTAACAGATGACGAGGTGAGTCGAACTTCTGTGGGTGTTTTATTTTTAATAATCAGAGACATGTAAACCACCTCTCTGTAAACAGTGACCACAAACTATAGAATTTTACATTGTGACTGAAGTTGAGATAGTTCAATTTGAATCAAGGATTTTAAATTTGAGTAAGGGAAATTATGAAAGCATAGGACACAAGTTAACTGAGGTGCATTGAGAAAATGCATGAAAAGGTGTGGGTGCACATGTACAATGGACATTCCTTAAAGTGCTATTGGATTGCTTACAACAACTGGCTGGCACAGTGGTTCAGTGGATACCACTAATCCCTAAAGAACCAAGGACCTGGGTTTGACGCCTCCCTCTGTCTGTGTGGCATTTGCACATTCTCCCTGTGCCTGCGTGGGTTTCATCCAAGTGCTCTGGTTTCCTCCCATAGTCCAAAGATGTGCAGGTTAGTTAGACTGATCATGCTAAGTGTCTACGGATCTGCAGGCTTGGTAGATTAGCCATGGGATATGTAGGATTACAGGGATAGGGTGAATCTAAGTGGGATAGTCTTCAGAGGGTCCATGCGGACTTGATGGAATGATTGGCCTGCTTGCACCCTGCAGGGATTCCATGAACTATTCTTTCCATCAAGGTACAAAAATTGAAAGATGCCAGTTCACCATGACTGAAAAAGTGATTTAAGGATTGCAGAAGATGAAAGGAGAAGGCTTAGAAAGTGGCCACAAGTAGTAATATATCTGAGAATTAGGAAGGTTTTAGAATACAGGAAAGGAAGACCAAGAAACAGATAAGGAAAGAAAGGATGCAATCTACCAAATCAAAAATAAAATAAGACTGTAAAAGCTTCTATTGTTGCTTAAGAGGGAAAAGTTTGAATGCAGCAAATGTGGTCCTGATAGTCTACATCATAAAGTGTTGAAAGAGGTGGCCTTAGAGAACAGAGTTGTTGTCTGTGCTTTGGACTCTTTGACCAGTTTATGCAGTAAAAAAAACACTTTACTCAATCACTGTTGATGATGAGGTAGACAATGGGACACAGAAATTTGGTTTGGGGTCAACTTGATTTAATTAGCTAAATATTCCTTATTAAAAACAACTTTGAATATTTCCCAATCTCCTACAATATTTACACTCTAACTCTATCCGTCTGAAACAGGATATTACCAACAATGATCCACGTGTTGGAGCTGGGTCATTGGCATCTCCTGTCCAAGAAGATGGGTCTCAAAGGTCAGGGTAGATCCTCTCCTGGGTCTTCTTAGGTTGCTACATGAGTTTTGCTGCGAGGCTTCATTGAGGGGGTGGCTTCCAGGTGTGTGTTTCTTCACTCCCACCCTGCACCTTCCAAAATGTCTGTGGCCTTTTGGCCAATGGGGTCATGAGCTGAGTTTAAAACATCCAATGGGGTTGCACCAACATCCATCACTGTTGCCATGCTAGGGAGGTATGAAGTGCACATCCTCAGGCAGTCAATGAAGAAGAAAGTCAATGTGCCAGAAAATCTTATCGATATTTCTCCAACACACAATCCTCAGGCTGGTTACAGTTGGTTCCCCTGAATCTTCATGACTTCCTTGGCCTCGGTTTCAACTGTTGTCTACTGCCAATAGTTGCTGGCTACTGTAGAATTTAGCTTGGCTAATTTGCAGTTAGGCACAATCAATTTCAGATGTCCAATTTAGGATTCATATTTTCTTGACCACAGTTACTCCTGTTGATCTATTGAAGCGGTGAACAAAAATGGGATCACAGGGTCAGACCACGCTCTTGCGCGGATGCATATTAAGTCTCAGATGGATGGCCCAACTCACTGAGTACCTGAGTTTCCCATCGATCACAGGCAATAATACTCTATATATTATCTTCGTTATGCAGGTCAATAAGCTTAACAGTACTATATTCAGGTATTTTAATACACAAATTAAGAATTAGCCACTATTTACCACACTGACTTACCTTCATGCCTGTATGGCCTTTAGAGAGACCAATCTTTTCTTGGATCCTGCTGTAGGAGCAGAGTCCACAGTTAGTTTCTGGATGAGTTCCTTTTTCCAACAGACAAATGCAACTGTGAAGGCTGTGAGGTAGATCAAATAAACAAGGTGTGCAACACATCCAATTGTGATGGGAGACATACCCAAAGGTGTACCTTCATGTTTAAGCCCTATTCCCAGAAGCCATCCCACCAAATAGTCACTTTGACTTCTCTGGTACCCTTCTGAATTTGGTCTGTCTGCTGAATTACAGCAGCAAAACCTTTTTGTGCATTTGCCAATTGTGCCTGGACCTGCTATAATTTTTCTGGTTGGAGTCCAATGCAGGTGTCATACTTGTCCCGTTGCTGATCCAAACTGGAAATTGTTTATCTGTAAAGGGCAACATTCATACTTATACAATATTAGTTGGGGACAGAAAATAACATCATGCTTATGTCAAAGAATGAGTAATCCAGGAGGCCGATATGAATGCTCCGGCAACATCGGCTCAAACCTCTCATAGTGGCCAATGAAAATTAAATTAATAATATATTGAAATGAAAATTAGTCTCAATAATTGTGATGATGAAGCTACCATTGAGTTTCGTTTAAAACCCATCTGGTTTGCTAATGTCCCTAACTGAAGACGATTTAGGATCTCTGTCTGGCCTGACATGTACATGATTCAGAAGAAACTAACTTGGAGGAAGTGTCTGTGTGAACGAACACAATTCTTTGAGAGTATCTGTTGGAAGGATGAAGAATATAAAAGGACCCAGTCAAAGGATTGCAAGCAGTTTAAAGTCTAAAGACCAATCCCACCTACTGGAAACGCTAGCCAAACATGTGATTGGCTCTAGAATTGGAATCATCAGCATGAAAGGACCCACAGATCTCATGACCAGTGATACAGAATTTCTTGGGTAGACAATCATAATTGTTAGCAAGTGATTGCCAGCAATAATATGTGACTCTGTATGTTTAGTACTGCGAACGATTCTAAACTGCCCTCTGAGATGGCTGCATAGGATAATTAGTGACTGACATAATAAAAACCAAAAGAACTGCGGATGCTGTAAATCAGTAACAAAAACAAAGTTGCTGGAAAAGCTCAGCAGGCCTGGCAGCATCTGTGAAGGAGAAAACAAAGTTAATGTTTCGGGTCCGGTGACCCTTCCTCAGAACTGATGGTGACTGGGAAAATGTCAGTTTATATGCAGAAAATAGGGAGGTGGGTATGTAGGGAGTAAACGATATACGATAGGGCCCAAAGAGAGAGAAAGACAGTTGGACAGACAAAGGAGTTGTTAACGATCAGGCTGGGAGGGTGAATAGTTGTTAATGGGGACTGTTAGTGACTAATAACAAGGGGTGTGTAATGGCAGGCTATGTGGTAACAAGGCCTGGTGTGTGGGGTGGGGGGCTGGGACATGGGAGAGTTTAGGCACTAAAATTATTGAACTCAATATTGAGTCCAGAGGGCTGTAGGGTCCCCAAGTGGAAAATGAGGTGTTGTTCCTCCAGCTTGCGCTGGGCTTCACTGGAACACTGTAGCAAGCCGGAGTCAGAGATGTTGGCCAGGGAGCAGGGTGGTGCATTGAAGTGGCAGGCAACAGGTAGTTTGGGATCTTTTTTGCAAGCAGAACATAGATGTTCTGTGAAGCTGTGGCCAAGTCTGTGCTTCATTTCCCCAATGTAGAGGAGACCACATTGTGAGCAGTGAGTGCAGTAGCCTAGATTCTTGAAAATTCAAGTGAAGTGTTGCTTCACCTGGAAGGTATGTTTGGGCCCTTGGATAGTGGGGACGGAGGAGGTAAATGGGCAGGTGCTGCACCTTCACCAGGGAAGATGCCGTAGGACTGTGGGGAGGTGTTGGGGGTGACAGAAGTGTGGACCAGGGTGTCCCAGAGGGAACGGTCCGTGCAGAAGGCGGACAAGGGAGGGGAAGGGAATATCTATCTGGTGGTGGCATCTTGCTGGAGGTGGCGGAAATGTTGTTTGATGATCTGCTGGATGTGGATGCTGGTGTGAAGGTAGGTGAGGAAAAGGGGAATCTTATTGTTGTTTTGGGAGGGAAGAGAAGGGGTGAGGGCAGAAGTGTGTGAAATGGGTCGGAACCGATTGAGGGCCCTGTCAACAACAGAGCTGGGGAATCCTCAGTTGAGGACGAAGGTGGACATTTTGGAGGCTCCCTTGTCGAAGTTGGCCTCATCTGTATATATGTGGTGGAGACGGAGGAACTGAGACAATGGGCTGGAATCTTTACAGGAAGTGGGGTGTGAGGATGTAGTCCAGGCAGCTGTGGGAGTTGATGAGTTAGTAATGGATATTAGTGGCCATTCTATCCCCAGAAATTGAAACAGAAATGTCAAGGAAGGGAAGGGAGGAGTCAGAGATAGACAGGGTGAAAGTGAGGGCAGAGTGGAAATTGGAGGCGAAATTGATGAAGTTTTCCAATTCCAGATGAGTGAGGGAAGCAGCACCAATGATATCATCGATGTATCAGAGAAAGAGTTGTGGGTGGGGGCCAGAATAGGACTGGAACATTCGAATGTTCCACATACCCCACAAAGAGACAGGCATAACTAGGGCCCATGCGGGTACCTATGGCAACCCATCTTAGCTGAAGAAAATGAAAGGAGTTGAAAGAGAAGTTGTTGAGGGTAAGGAGAAGCTTGGCCAAGTGGGGGAGGGTGGTAGTGGGTGGGGATGGTTCAGATCTTTGTTCCAGGAAGAAGTGGAGAGCCCTAAGACCCTTCTGGTGGGTAATGGATATGCAAAAGGATTGCACATCTATGGTAAAGAGGAGGTGGCTGGAGCCAGTAAACTGGAAGTTTTGAAACTGGCGTAAGGCGTCATATGAATTATGGATGTATAACAAACTGGCTTTGCAGTTGCACTCACATTCCATGAAAGAATCAGCCACTGGATGTAAATTTAACTGTGTTGGACATTGTTTTTGCACTCAGGCAACAGTGCAGAATGGTTGTAGATGAGCTAGAGTGAATATGTGTAGATGGTACCAGTTGAATGATCATGACATATCATGACAGTATATCTTCTGGGAACACCAAAATGACAAAAACACTTCTCTGGCACGAACTTGCATTTTAAAATTTCTTGCTTGAAACAAAGCCACTCATTATTTAAATCGTAGAATTTACTTCTTGGTCTGACACCTAATTAGACAGGAGGGTTGTCCCTTCTGCACTGCTACAATTACAGATTTTCTGCTAAGCTGATAATACCACTAGAAAACTATCAGAACCCATAGTAAAAGAAGCAGAGAAAAAGAGGGAAAGAAAGAGATTGCCTTACAAGTAGAAACCTGTCTAATTAAAATGTATAAATACATATATTTTCTTCTCAGTTGTAACCATGTATGTTCTACAAATTGTCACTAATGCATGTTTGGAAGTAAATAGAAATTCCCTTTGCAGCAACTGTGCCTTAAAACTGAATGGCAGTAACTTTAGTATATGGTTTTTGTTTCTTTTAAGCTTAATTTCAATGATCAAAACGATATTGAATAGCTTCTGCCATAGAACATAGAACAGTATAGCACAAGCATGGGCCATTTGGCCCACAATTAAATAAATCCCTTCTGCCTGCCCCGGGATCCCTCCATTCCTTGCCTATTCATGTACTTATCTAAAAAGCCCATTAAACACCCCTATTGTATCTGCCTCTACCACTACCTCTGGCAGTGCATTTCAGGCAACTACCACCCTCAGTATAAAAAACACCTGCCCCTGACTTCTCCTTTGAACTTTCCACCTCTTACCTCAAATGCATGTCATGCTGCGGGTCATGGGAAATGTTAACCACCATTTTAACTTGTGCAGCATCGATCTCTCAGATGACTTGGGGAATCTTTAAAACACCACATGTGAGTTATCAAATTTCAGAGAATGTTGTATCAAATGGGTGACAAGGTCAATTGTGGAGTGAGCATGAAGAGGATTTTAAAATAATATTTAGACCAACCGCTAACACTCAATCATAGTGACAGAATGTAACCTAATCAGTAACACATTGGCTGTTATTAACCACTGAAGGTACATCTCACTCATGTCTCCAAAACATTAAACTGGTTAACAAAGCAGAATTAATGTAAAAACTAAGGATGAGAAATTTACATTAGACATTTGCTCAAAAAAATCTCCCTATAATTTCGGTGTGAGATTGGGAAAACAACACAGATTTGACCAAAGTTATGATGGGAAAGTTCTGAAGGAATCTACCAGTAGCAATATCAAATTGGCACAAATTCTATCCTAATAGAAATGTAGGACAACTAAACAACTTAACGTCCAATTTTGTGTAAGTCCAGGGAGTGAATTTTGCTGTGTAAAAAGTGAATATCTTTGTTTGAAGGAGACATTTTAAATTGAGAGCTAACACAAAGTGATCTTGTCATTTTGATATTCACAGGAGAATAAAAACGTAGCTGTTGTCAATATAACTGTAGAGAATTCTGATTTTATTTTATATGTATATTGCTCAGTGAATTTATTGGTTCATGGAAAGAAGCCAATTCACAATGGAATATACAGTTCTTTTAACTCCAAGTCAAGGAGATTGTACGATAGTTGGTACTGTAATGCTGAACAAAAGAATACAGTGTCTGTCAGCCACTTTTCATTCCCTGAATTCTTATTCTATTTCACAATAAATTACTTTTCATTCTGTCTTTAACATAATGCAACATCTCACAGCACTTCACAACGGCAGTACAAAACAAAGTATGACAACTCACCCATGTGTGGAGATATTAGGGCAAGTGGACAAAAATTTGGTCAAAGATGTGTGTTTTAAGATGTGTCCGAAAGGATAAGTAGAGACAAAGGTATCAAGCTGTAGTGAAAGAATTCCAGAGCTTATGGCATAGGCAGCTGAAGGTGAAGTGACTATTTGAGGTGCAGCTATTATTTGGAAAATATAAGGAATCAGATAAGTACAGATTTCCAGCTACACGGTGTTTCAGTGGTTAACACTGCTGTCTCACAGCGCCAGGGACCTGGGTTCAATTCTACCCTTGGGCAACTGTCTGTGTGGAGTCTGCACATTCTCCCCGTGTCTGTGTGGGCTTCCTCTGGGTGCTTTGGTTTCCTCCCACAGTCCAAAGATGTACAGGTTCGGTGGATTGGCCATGATAAATTGCCCTATATTGTCCAGAGATGTACAGCTTAGGTGGATTAGATGTGGGAATTGCAAGGCTATAGGGATAAGTTTGGTGGATGTGGTGGGTCTGGGTGAAATGCTCTTCAAAGGATTAGTGTGGACACGATGGATCAAATGGCCTATTTCGACAGTAGGGTTTCGAAGGTAGCGCAGAGGATTGTGGAGCGAGACAAGGCAACAAAGGTACGAATGAGCAAGGCCATGGAAAGATTTTAAAAATAAAGATTGAGGTTTATAAGAACAGATCTTTCTTGAATGGCTACAGTACCGTGAGTTACAATTGTTGCTCAATTCAAAACGCTGAAATCATACAAACGGAGCATTTAATACTCAGCATTTCATCCATAAACCTCCATCACTGTCAAAGGTTTAGCCCAGATATTAGCATCTCACACACACAGACACACACACACGCACCACAGACACACACACGCGCACATACACACACAGAAACACACACACACAGACACACACACAGGCACAGACACACACACATACACATACGCATACACACACACACACGGACATACACACACACACACACACACACACACACACACAGAAACACACAGACACACACACGCACCACAGACACACACACACACGCACATACACACACACAAAACACACACACACACAGAAACACATACACACAGACACACACACACACATACAGACATGCACACACACACTCAGACACACACACACTCACAGAAAACCACAGACACACACACACATACACACACACACACACACACAGAAACACACACAAACATGCACAACACACACCACAGTTGACACATACTGGCAACTATTCAACTGTAGTCAGTGCATCAGCAAAACAGATTGCAGGGTAAACATTGACACCATCCTTTTTTTATGGGAGATGACAGAGAACAAGACAAGGCAGAAAGAAATAGAGGGAAGTGTGTTTTCATGTTTTACCGCCTAGGCAGGGCAGGGCCTAATGGGAAGGGGTGTCATAAAAGTCATTGCCTTTGGTTGGGTTGGAGGGATTGGGAATGAGGATACCTGTAGTTCTCAGTGATAATGGGAACTGCAGATGCTGGAGATTCCAAGATAATAAAATGTGAGGCTGGATGAACACAGCAGGCCAAGCAGCATCTCAGGAGCACAAAAGCTGATGTTTCAGGCCTAGCCCCTTCATCAGAGAGGGGGTTGGGGTGAGGGTTCTGGAATAAATAGGGAGAGAGGGGGAGGCGGACCGAAGATGGAGAGAAAAGAAGATAGGTGGAGAGTAGAGTATAGGTGGGGAGGTAGTGAGGGGAGCATCCCACCTCCTTGACCTGTCTGTCTTCCCTGGACTGACCTATACCCTCTCTACCTCCCCACCTATACTCTACTCTCCACCTATCTTCTTTTCTCTCCATCTTCGGTCCGCCTCCCCCTCTCTCTCTATTTATTCCAGAACCCTCACCCCATCCCCCTCTCTGATGAAGGGTCTAGGCTCAAAACATCAGCTTTTGTGCTCCTGAGATGCTGGTTGGCCTGCTGTGTTCATCCAGCTCCACACTTTATTACCTTTAGTTCTCATCCTTCTTTCTTTCGACCTCATTTTCTTCTGTCTCTCAGGTTATGGATGTGGTGAGTGCACAATTCTTACTTTTTCCTCTCCTCCCACAGATGTAACCCTTGTCCATTATGCATCTCAGATACCAAAGAACTGCCCAAGTCAGGGGGAAATGGAAAAGAAAAAGTGATGATGAAAAGATACTGCCATGTGATCTTACACATATCTCCAACAGCTTGGGAACTTGCAATGCGCATATTTCACAATATAGAATGAGAGTGGAGGATCTGCACTTGGAGACATGCTGGGCACATGCAGGCAAGAAATGGGAAAGTGGATTGGGGCAGGGGTCTGCTAGAAAGGCAACAATGTGCTGGGAGAACTCATGCGAACTTCAGTGAGTCAGACTACTGGGTGTATGTCACCACTCTAGGTGTACTGGATAGTTTGCCAGGAATGTTCTTACAATGTTAACAAGCAGTAGGGTGGCTCAGTGGTTAGCACTGCTGCCTCTCAGCACCAGGTTTGATTCCAGCCTGTGTGGAGTTTGCAAATTCTCTTCGTGTCTGTGTGGGTTCCCTTTGGGTGCTCTGGTTTCCTCCTACAGTCTAAAGATATGTAGTTGAGGTTGATTAACCATGCTAAATTGCCCATAGTGTCCGGGGATGTGTATTATCTGTGGTGAATGCAGGGTTATAGGGCAGATGAATGTGTCTGGGTGGGATGCTCTTCAGACGGTTGGTGTGGGCTTGTCAGGCTGAATGGCCTGTTTCCACACTTTAGGGATTCTATGATGTATGAAGGTGTCTACTTCCAGTTGATCCATGTTTAGCTAGTGCCATCTACATTAGGAAGGGCATAAAGCCATACATTGGCTGGGGTGTGGAGTTCCAAAATGCTAATGTAAATTTCAAATTGTCATGTTACTTCGATTAACATTATGCTCTGTATCATTGTCAGGGACCTTGGGATCAGTTGTAGTCACACTGCTCAATCTCAGGAGAACAACTCATACAACAGAAAGAGTCAAGGAATGGAGAGGAAAGCTTTCTGTCTATGTGCCTCACATTATCAATTGTTCCAGAATATAGATTTAACTCATTCTAAAAAATGAATTTCAGGCAATGTCACAAACACAAACATTTTACTACAAGTGTTTCTTAGTTCAACGAAAAAATCTTTATTTTTAGCTTCAGCCATAATAAACGCTCTCTTACAAACTTGTGCTTTGAAATACCACAGCTGCTGAATTGAAGCATTGAATTTATAATTGAATGCTTCTGTGGAACTGATGTGACCAGCACCTGGGACCTCCTCATTCTGTGTAAAATACTCATTCAACAAAGCAGTTACACTCAAAAGCTTTTCTGTTTCAAATTAAACTAACTGTCTGTCTAGAACAAAACACCCAGGACCTCATCAGAATCACATAATCAAATGTCAACTTTATTCATTGTTATTATGTAAGGCAAGAGATAATAATACATTCAATAAGATATTAAACATGAATAATGCCGTAATAAAATGTTCCCAGTTTTAACTCACTACAGTTGCTGAACAGAAACATTATGTAAGGTGACATCTTGATGAGCTACATAACTCCTTATAACCTGACCTCCAGTTTATTTGAAATTGAATTATAGCAGCCAAAGTGAACCTGGTTACTTGGGGTTATACAGGGCATCATTTTCTTAAGTTGGCTACATCATGTTCTTAAGTTCCACATCAAAACAAATGGTAAGAGTTATTCATATTCTCCAAATTTATCATGCAGTAGAACACAATTGCATTTCTTCACAGTGTTTAACCTTGTCAGTGATTATATTTTATTTCATGCTGGAAACACGAAAAGCACGTCAGGCTACATCGAGGTAGAAAGAAATAACAGTGTTTCTGGTTGGTGACCTTTCATCCAACTGAGGAACGGGGTCCTCACAGTTGGTGTCACAGTGAAGCATTCTGGGAAGAGTGTCCTCACAGTCAGTGTCACAGTGAATCACTTTGGGAAGTGTGTGCAGTGGTGTCACCGTGCTGCAATCTGGGAAGATTCTCCTCACATTTGGTGTCATGGTGAAGCATTCTAGGAAGAGTGTCCTCACAGTCAGTGTCACAGTGAATCACTTTGGGAAGTGTGTGCAGTGGTGTCACCGTGCTGCAATCTGGGAAGATTCTCCTCACAGTTGGTGTCATGGTGAAGCATTCTGGGAAGGCTTCTGACTTGTTGGGAATGAACAAAGTGTGATATCACAGGAGAACTTGATTTGTACTACCCTACTGCAGGAGTAGAGGCTCCGAGGGACTGAGCTGATTGATAAGGCCAGGTAAACATTTACTACTTTTATTGCTTATTGTTTTTCAGGTCTTTTTGTGGTTTATAGTTTTCAAGGGCTGTTATCTGTAATAAGAAGGAGCAGGAAAGAAGAGATTGAGAGAAACTGACATCATTTGATATTGAGCATCCTCCTGAAGGTTTAATTTAAAGGGGTAAATCATGGCAGGAGAGTTGAAAGCTATGTTGTCCCCTCCTGGTCTACGTGGGATGCCAGGCACAGTTCCAGTGCCCAGGACCAGAATGTATACAGGAACTGTCTCCAGCTGTAGCTCCTGGAAGCCTGCTGTTCAGAGCAGGTTTCATGGCTGGGGAAACTGAGAATCATCCAGGGGGCTGAGAGTGTCAGGGATAGCCCATAGAGGGAGGTGGTTACACTACAGCCTAAGACTCGACAGACAGGAGGTAAAATAGGACTACCAGACAGAATAAGAAGACAAGGCAGGCAGTCCAGGAATCCCCTGTGAGCTTTCCCCTGAAAATCAGAAATACCACTTTTGACGTTGTTGAGGGGAAAGCCTGTTCAAGGGAAAATGGTTTTGGAGAAATTAATGAGGTTGAAGGCTGATAAATCCTGAAGCCCTACTAATCTTAATTCCAGATTACAAAAGGTAGTGGCCCCGGAAATAATGGATGCATTGGTGGTCTTTGATTCTTTGGACTCTGAAACAGTTCTTACAGATTGGAGGCTAGCTAATGTAACCCACTATTTAAAAACAGAAATGGAAGATGTAGTGATTGTAATAACGTCAGCCAGGTGGACTTCATAGAATATGCGTTCCCTGATTAGGGCTGTTAATCTGATCCAATCAGGGCGCCCTGGCTGACAGATGTAAACTAGAGTGTAAGAGGTTCTATTCACTCTGAAAGCTGGCTCTGAAGAAGCTGGATCAGTGTCATGGACTCTCTAAGTGTAAATAAAGGGTGACTTGGTGACAGAACACTGGCCTCAGTGAGATGACAAGGAATTATATACCATTGAGTCAATAGTGGGGAAGCTGCTAGAGTTCATCATCGAGGATAGATAGCAGAGCACTAAGAAAACAGTGGTGAAATCAGACACAGTCAGCATGGATTTATAAAAAAGAAATCATGCTTGACAGATCAATTGGACTTCTTTGAGCTTGTAACCGGTTGAGTTTATCAGAGGAATCAGTTCATGCAGTTTATTTGGACTTTCAAAAGGCTTTTGACAAAGCTCCACTGAAAAGATTGATGTGTAAAATTAAAGTAAGTGGGATTGTATGTTATAATGAATAAAGTATTGGGTAGCGGACAGGAAGAAAAGAGTAAGAATAATTGTCAATTTGTAAATGGCAGGAAGTGACCCCCATCGCATCCCAAAGCCAGCCCAGTTCATCCCCTCCCCCCACTGCATCCCAAAACCAGTCCAACCTGTCTCTGCCTCCCTAACCTGCTCTTCCTCTCACCCATCCCTTCCTCCCACCCCAAGCCGCACCTCTATCTCCTACCTACTAACCTCATCCCACCTCCTTGACCTGTCCGTCTTCCCTGGACTGACCTATCCCCTCCCTACCTCCCCACTTATACTCTCCTCTCCACCTATCTTCTTTTCTCTCCATCTTCGGTCCGCCTACCCCTCTCTCCCTATTTATTCCAGAACCCTCTCCCCATCCCCCTCTCTGATGAAGGGTCTAGGCCCAAAACGTTAGCTTTTGTGCTCCTGAGATGCTGCTGGGCCTGCTGTGTTCATCCAGCCTCACATTTCATTATCTTGGATTCTCCAGCGTCTGCAGTTCCCATTATCACAGTCACCCAATGAATGCTCACTTTGACAATTGAGCGAGTATGTCAATCATCTCAATTTTAATTTTTTTTTATGGGCTGAAGGGTTGAGGATAATGGGCAGGAAAACAGAGTTGAAGCTGAAATGAGATCAGCCAACATTGAAACAAGTAGTCGAGTAGACTCAAGGGTAGAAATTACTCACTCCAATTCCAAGTTCTTATGTTCTTTAATGTAGAATGGCTGAATCATGAAATTCACAATTTGAATCCAAGGGGCAGAAGCTATTCAAAATAGAAGGGTAGTTAATGCAAAGACTGTGGAATAAAAATGAAGCGACATTTGAGATCTTACGCATGATTAAAAATCAAATTCATAAGCAATAAAGCATGAGTGGATCTATTTTCAATGTTGACAAAGTTACCGGCAAGTAGCAAAATAATGAATTCAGAACTGAGGGCTCAGTGTGGTTCAATGGGCTGCGGAAGCTAAAGACAGTTTACTACAAAACACTGAGATCGGATGCCAAGCTAATTTGACTTTTCACAACTAGAAAAGGTCTGCAATTACCTTTGAGAAAAATGCTACATGAGGTTGAGGCAATGTTTCACCTTGGTATAATTTCATCAGTAACCAAACCAACAAACTGGTTTTCCAGCAATTGTCCTGGTTCCAAGATTGAACGGCTCACATAGAGGTTGTGTGGATTTTGTGCAACAAAGTAGAGTTATGAACGTGGAAACCCACTTTCTACTGGATGGAAGTTTGCTGAAGTTAGCAAAGAGCATGATTATTACCAAATTCAATGGTAGTTGTGGGCTCTGGAAGCCCCCATGTGTAAAGAATCAAACTCCTGAATAACATTCATCACATCATTTGTTTGTTTTAACTGTTTATCTTTTCAGCATCGTAGTATCAAAGATGACCTACCCAACAGCACAGAACACTGTTAGAGCCTGTTTGAGCTGGCATGTACAGAGAGAAGAGTCAGTTCTCATAACTTAACAAATTACTTTATTAATGTGTTAAACAAGACACATATTGCTTATATACTTTATTACAAACTAGACCTCATATATTTTTTCCACAAACTGAACTAGAAATTATTTATACACTCTCTGACACCCCCCAGGTGATCACAGCTAATACCTGATCAGGGTAGCTATTGTTGCTGATGAGGGCTGATGCTGACTAGGTGCTGCTCTTTCTCTCTCTCAGTGTCGTCATCATGTGCTTGGCATAGAGTCCGCTTCTGCAATGGTTGGTCTCTGGAGTTTGTGCTGGTTTCGTGCCTGAGAGTCGTCTTCTTATCCATTCTCTTATCTCTCTCGAGTCGTGTTGTCTCTTTCCTGTTGGCTCACGCTAATTCACTTATTGCATGCCTTTATCTTACTGGCCTTGATCCAGAGACTTAGGTAACATTACCTCAGTATTTCTCATCCAAGTAAGGCTTTTGTATTATTTCAACTTCTTTATTTTTTTTTGTAAAACTTAGTTCATTCAAAATGGTTTAAATCAGCTCTAAATAGTACCTGGGCTCAGGTCATTTCTAGTTCACAGGCTGCTTCTTTCTTTGTGTCAACATCTTTGCATTCAGTGCCACCTGTTAGCGATGTTGGTGGCTTGTATCTCTCTGTATCTCTATCTTTCTGCAGCCTCTGGTCAACATGTCCCCAGACGGTGATGTCAGCTGCTTGTAACTCTCTTTCTCTATCTCTCTGCAGCCTCTGGCTAACAATATGTTTATAATTGAATCTATTTGCCAGTCAACATGTTCAGAGATGTTATTACAAAACCCTGAAGCAGATGGGACTTGCCTACCGGTCCAGGGGTAGAGACACTACCAGTGCTCCACAAGAGCCCCATGAAATTGAATTTCACATTTCACTCTCTGCCATGATAAAAGTCAATCCCAGATCACCAGAACAATTACCTGGGTCTCTGAATTAGTAGGATAGTGATAGTACCGCTTAGCCATTGCTTCTGCAGCAATCTAAATGCCTGCATCATGTAAGAGCACTACATGCTAATTTTTTTGTCAACATAACAGTTTTGAGCTTATCATGAAAATGTGCTTCCTGCCCATTATTACAGAAGCTTTGGAAACCTTTGGCAAAGGAAAGAAAATACAAGTCTGCCTAGTTTAATTTCTAAACCAAAATATTCAAAGGAGGTTATTGAGTTGGCAGAAGCTGATGATAATGAAATTGATTTTGATTTTGTTTGAAGGGGAGGTGCTTGTTGGAGACCTTCATTGTATCAGTTCCAAAGTGTTAATATACTGCTGGTTATTAATGAGATTGAACCCTGAATGTCCAAAGATCAAGACCACAGCTTTGGTGATAGTTAGCTTTATTTTTCCAAGTGTTTGCCCAGTTTTCACTAGAACTCATTCCTCCATGAACTCCACCACTGCAGGAACAAGTAGGTCACAACATAAAAAATAAACAACTGGCCTGTGGATACCTCCAAAGAGGAATAAATATGTACATATTATTGATCCCACAGGAGGTTTCATGGAATCATACAGTACATAGGACGGTCTTCAGCCCATTGAGTCAGTACTGCCAAAAAAATCACACTATCTACAATCGTCCTACTTTCCTGTACTAGGCCCATAGCCTTGGATGTTATGACACTGCCTGTGATTTCACTTCACAAAAAACGTCTTTCAATTTAATGCCTCGATGACAATGAAGCCTGGAGATGAACCAAAAAGAGCCTTTATCAACACGCAGCTAAGATAATGAGGGCTCAGCACACAGAAATTACTTGTGATTGAGGATTAGTAAAAGTTCACATTGGCACACCATTCCACTAATGATATGTTTTGTTATGAACAGTTTATATATAATTTGTTCTTTTTGGGAAAAATAAACAAACTCTGACCAATTATACTCGACTGTTTTTGAGGCAACCAGCAAGCTTTGCAGACCGATGAAGCAACTTCAGTGAGGATGCAGATAGTTTTAATTATCTGCAATGATGTGGTAATCACATTAAAACACATTAAAACTCAATAGCATATAATCAAACTGACAAAGGAATCAAAGGAAGAGGGTGAAAACTGAACTGTATATTTAATTAAACAGAAATTAAAGAACATGACAGATGTTTTACTAAAAAAAGTAAAATCAGTTGCTGTAGTGATTGGGAGAGGTTTTGTGAAGATGTTTTTCTGGGAGAGAAGCATCAATGCTTAATTTTGAAAATTTAGCCTATTAATAATTTTAAACACTTGCGTTCATTGTGTAAAGAAATCTTCTCCTTCCAACTTTTTTTTAAAAAATCATTTACTCATCCACGTCAGATGCTCTTCTAGGCATTGGTTATGAAGAAGAATACATTGGTACTTTGAGAGTTTTTATTTAACACTGTGGTGGGATATCAGAATCAAGACTGTTCTTGTAATGGGAATGTGAGCTGATACAAAGCAATTTGCAAAATTTGCGTAGCACAGTTTAGTCACAGCTGGTATAGTGAATCACCAGTTTGTTGGAAAACTGCGTCCAATTTAAAATGTGCCCAATTTCCTTTTGAAATATCATCAATAAAAACTAAAATAGTGCATCAGATAATCAGACTTTCGGTTCACTACAAGGTCTTTTTGTGTTCCTGCTGATGACCAATTTCACTGTCTGTACATAAATTAATCTTGTACCTTCTGATGAATTAAGATTCACGATTTTTTTGAAGGAAAGAGATCTGTAAGACATATTGCTGATGAAACTAACAATTTTATTTTAAAATCAAGGAACAACATTCACTGCATCTTGATAGAAAGCCTGAATCAGATTAATGAAGTAAGGCACACTTCATGAGGGTATGCAGACTGTTTTAAAACACGTTATGCTGTCTCAAGCACTCTCCCATTGGATTTTCTGACGTTATGCGTAAAGATTTTTCTTGAAATTGAAGTCAATCTAACCTTATCATTTATTTAGTGGTGAAATGATAATGTGTTTCTGAAGCAATGCTTTGTGGAGATATTAGATCATGTTTTAATAATGAGCTTATATTAAGCCACTGGACAATTCTTAAACTCCTAAATGCCAATTTCATAAAATTGCATTGCGTTTCCTGTAATATCTATTCACTCTATGAAGAAGACTTGTTATATGTGTCAGCTATAGTTCAGTAATATTCTCATATCTAAGTTAGAAGGTTGAGAGTTCAATTCCTTTGCCAGATGCTTGAGTACAATATTTAGACTGTTATTTCACTGTCATACTGAGGGAGTGCTGCATTATTAGAGGCACAGACTTCCATAATGCAATATTAAACTTGCAGCCCTGTCTAGTATGTCAAATATCCCATGGGTGTGTTATGGAGGAGGGCAAATGATGTTCTTCACCATGTGCTAACCACTACTTGTTACACATTCAATGCTAATAAACTGGATTTCTGGTCATTATCACTTTGCAGTGGATATTTTTTCTGCTATGTTTCACAGTTACCACAGTCACAGTATCTCAAAACTACTTCATTCACTGATTTGGGTCATACAGAGGTTATGAAAGGTACAAGTTTTCTTTAGTTTGCCTTTGGATATGGTGCTTTGCTCACTATGAAAGCACCCAACTGGTTTTACCATTACCTTCCTAAGATGATTTATGAGGTAAATCTCTGAACCTATTTAGGTGATAACACTGAACTTAGGTGATAACACTGATTTATGAAGTTGTAGGTTCAGTTCCCACTCTCGTGTTTGACCACACACACAACAGAAAAATCAAGGCTGAAACTCCAGTACTCAGTCACTGCCAATCTTTTTTAGAGGCCTTGAGCTAAGTCCCTACATTACTGCTTAGGTGAATGCATTGGATCCCATGACACAGAAGATTTCAATTCAGAAGAAAGTTTATTCCAGAGAAGAGTAGGGGAGTTATTCCTTATGCCCTGACCAATGTTTATCCCTCAACCAATATCAGAATACATTATCTGGTCATTATCACATTGCTGTTTATGGGTATTTGCTGTATGTAAGATCGGCTACTGTGTTTGCTTCATTAAACAGTTAAAATACTTCAAAAGTACTGCAGTGGCTAAAAAAAGTGCTCTGAAATGCTTGGTGACTGAAAAGCGATTCAAGTTTTCCAACAATTTAAGATGTTCTCAGAGCTGGCACACTCAAGGATAGGTGCAAGAATGATTTGTAGCATTACAGTAAGATGCCAATGGTCTATCACTTCATTGGGAACAACTGTTCAATTTGGAATGATCATATTAACCAATAACAATGAATCAGCTTTTCAAAGATATGCTGCTTTAATATTATCAGTGTTTTATCTTTCATTTAGATCATCATCCAGTTATGATTTAACACAGAATGAAAACATCCCAGTTTATGGAATTTCAGTTCCTAAACTGTGAATACAAATCATGGAATAAATTTCTGCTTTAACATTCAAATATATAATGTGTTTTATCAGAATAAGTTCAAAATAAATTGTTCCAATTATCTATTACCGACCAATAGATGCTCTCCCATTAAATTACAGTGTTGTAATTCTGCGCTTTGCATCTGATGACCTAAATTTGAGTGAAGTCTGAGCAGATTACTTACATCTATAAGATATGAGATTGTTTTTGTTGCCATAAATTAACGGTTGTCTAATTGTCCAATTCAACAATACATATTTACTTTACAGGAAGTTATAGGATTAAATGTTGATGTTGTTAATACAGTTATGTATTTATTGGAGGCAGCTTTTCATTTCAGGATAAAGAAAAAAAATTGGTCAAATTAACATGAGCTTCTGCTAGCTTTCACTGAGTAGTTGAAAGTGAGGAACGGTGAGGGTGGGGAGTTTTTATCCTGCTTTTGTTCACTGATAGGAATAAGTTCAGCAAAGTCACTTTCATTCATATGTTGAAAGCAAAAGTGACAGACATGTCAACCTCAGCTAGCATCGATTGAAGTGTAATCGGTAAAAGACAGAGACTGTCCTGTCAAAGGGTCAGCATCAATTATTGTTCTTGCAAAAAACAGGTTAAAATGTATTCTCCAAGATTCATCTATCTCTCTTAATTCCTTTCCTGTTTTCCTATATGTTCAAAAAAATCTTGTTTAGTAACAGAGCATGGAACTTTTCTCTTTTCGAGATCATAGAATCCCTACAGTGTGGAAACAGGCCATTCAGCCCAACACCGCCCTCTGAAAAGCATCCCACCCTGACCCATTCCCCCACCATACCCCTGCATTTTCTACGGCTAATTCATCTGGCATACACACCATGGGCAATTTAACCAATTGACCTAACTTGCACACCTTTGGACTGTGGGAAGAAACCAGAGCACACAACAAAAACTCACACAGACACAGGAAGAATGTGCAAACTCCACACAGGCATTTGCCTGAGGGTGGAATCAAGCTCAAGCCCCCGGGTACTGGGAGACAGCAGTGTTAACCACAGAGCCCACTGTGAGAGAGTGAGAAATGGAAATAATTAGGTGTGTTGACTCTGGAGAGATACTCACCATTTCCCTGTTACACCATCAATTATGTTCTGTTTAAAAAGGCCAACTGTGCACTTTCATGACTCACTACTACTCAAGATTCTTACATGATTCATTATTGCACTTGAAGGGCCTCAACTCACCAACTCCATCGTTACCTGCCTTGCTTGTGAGTGAGAACGGTTTCCTGATTGGCTAATCAAGGCAACTTTTCTGGTAGGTTGTGCCAGGGTCTTTAATTGCCCCGACATGAACGCAAGCAACCCCATGGATGGGAAAGAGGCAAAAAGATGGACACTGAAATCCATTTCACTCTCCTTGCCTCTGACCCCCTTTCCCTCGTGATCCCAGGCCTGTGACAAGAAGAGCAACACTTACCTTCTCACCACTGGATCACCTGTGATGTAGGCCTTGACTGTTAGTCTTTATGACCCTGACACTGCCAGCATCTGGTACCAATGGTGACGACAGCCATAGGCTGAGAAACATTCACTTACTCAGTTTTTAACAAGCAGACTGGCTAATGATGTGTTGTTCAATGAGGGAGGTCATAAAATGGAAAAATCACACCAGAATTTCTACCTACAGCACTAAACTTGAGGGTGGGACAGTGGTTCAGTACTGTATCACAGCACGAGGGACCCAGGTTCAATTCCACCCTTGGGCAACTGTCTGTGTGGAGCTTGCACATTCTTCCTGTGAATATGTGGGCTTTCTCCAGGTGCTCTGGTTTTCTCCCACAAAGATGTGCAAGCTAGGTGCATTGGCCATGCTAAATTGCCCGTAGTGTTCAGGGGTGTGTAGATTAGTTGGATTATACAGGATGGGTCTGGGTGGGAAATTCTGAGGGTCACTGTGGACTTGTTGGGCCAAAAGGCCTGTTTCCACATGTAGGGATTCTGTGACCTCCTTCTAAACTTTTCTCTCAAAACTTATGTTAAATTTTGTTTCTATTAGCCTTTGTTTTAGATACCTCAAACCAGGAAACTGTTTGCTTCTACCTACCCTGTTTCATTAATTTATAATATTAATTGTTTCTATCAACTCTTTCCATAATTTGGAATTGTTTGGATTGATAATGGTCCTACATTTTCATGTATTCCTTCAAATTTCTACTTTGGGTTTGCTAGTTAGATCTGTACTTTCCTCTTCTCTAAAGAGCACAATAATGGAGAGAGAGGGAGAGGGAGCAGGAGTGATAGAGAGATATGGTGGTATATTGGTTATATAACTGATCATTTAATTGTTATCGAGCTAAGGACAATTGGCCAGATATTCCAATTGCTATCAGAATAGATTTGAATGACAATAATTCTCTTTAAAGTTGCCTATGGCCATTTTTTTTGTCAGCCAAGACCCTGAGTCTGGCCTGATCCAAATGCATTCATTGGAGGAAAATAAGAAGGATTCCATTCATCACGCAGGTGGCATTGCCGGTCAAGACACAACCTGTTTTAACAAAACTTTGTGCCATATTGCAGGATCAAAGATTATAAAGGCAGCATCTGAGGAAACGTCAGTGTGTTAGTGAAGAGAGTAGGATGGTAGGTGGGTGGGTAAGGGATTTGTGTGCCATGTCGATGAGGTGCATAGGGCACCAGGTGGGTAATGAGGATGGTGGATGAAGCAATAGGTTGTCGGGTATTGTGGGTGCCATGTAAGTGAATGACCCTGTAGAGTAGGTCAGGTGAGGCTGGCATGGGATGGAATCAACTACAGCAAGGTCAGCTGGGCGTTAGGATGTGGAGTGTCACTTCTAACAAGGTCAGACGGGGCTAGGGGCATTGAGGGAGTGGGTGGTGTTGGAGGCTGGGTCCAACATGGCAAGGGTCCATAGAGGTGTGAAGGGGTGACATCACTTTAGAACTGAGATAAGGTGGAATGCCTTCAGCAAAAGTGTGGTGAATTGCCTCAGAGGGCTGTGAAGTCCAAGTCATTGAGAGTATTTAAGAAAGAGATAGATATGTTCTTGGTTAGGAAGGAGATCAAAAATTATGGGGAGAAGGCAGGAGACTGGGTTTGAAAAACAAATCAGCCATGATCGAATAGTGGAGCAGACCTGATGGGCCGAATGATCTAATTCCACTCCTGTATCTTGTAGTCTTATGGCTTTGTAAATGTCTGAGCAAGGTGCAATAAAATCAAAGACCACCACTTACTCAAGGGCAATTAAGGATTGGTAATAAATGCTGGCCTAGCCAGCAATGCCCACTTTCAATTTTGAAAAATTCTTATGCTGAAGACGTAAGATTTTGCATTGGCCCACCCTGAATGCCACTGCTTTTATGTGGTAAAACCTCAAACAGTGACTGTTAGAAAACATGTATCCCCATGTAGAATGGTCAAATTTTTAGGACTAAGAGCAGTAATTTCACATTTTTAGTTCAACGAGTCTCTTGTTGAGTGAGGTTCATGGTGCTTAGTTCATCATTGGTCAGAATAATGTTTCACATGGAATCGTCCACTGTATTCCTCATTATTTATGAAAGCGGACTCATGGTCACCTTCCTTGATGAATCATGTGACAGGAGAGGTTGAGGTGCTTGCCACAGCCAGGACGTTCTGATGTTTATGCCACTGTCACTATATTGAAAACCAACGGGTACACCACTCCCGATGCTGCGAGCAATGACAGAACACATGGCCCGGAGGGATATTAATTTTGCTTTACTTTTCACAGACAGACACCTAGAGGTGCTGGTTGGCAGGGTGGCAGAGAAGTGGGCAGTGAAGTCCATGCCACCAGACTCAGCCAATTTTGATACAAGTTGCAGCCCAGGTCAGTGCTGCATCCTGGATGAGGTGAGATGCTCAGTAGTGCAGAAAGAAGGTCAAACATCTTCTGTGTTGCACAAAGATAGGTACGACCATCTAGTCTTTGCTACCTCACACATGACCACAGTGCACTGTACATCTGCTGATGTACACGACTCCCACCGAGGCTCATGCACCATAACTCCAACTCTCAAATGGATTGTGCCCTCTCAGGTTCTTGCTTCCTTCAATCTTCCAAACTATTAACCCTACCTACCCTCTGCTCTTTCTATCCACTCTCATTTGGGACTCCTCAACACCTTTCTTACCCTTCAATCACCACTACCCACTCTTTAAGCCGCTGCAATGTACTCAATCTCTCCATTATAAAACAAAGAACTGCAGATGCTGGAGAGCTGATCGAAAAACAGAAATTGCTGGAAGAACTCAGCAGGGGTAGTCACATCCGTGCAGAGAAAACAGAATTAACCTTTTGATTCCAGTGAAGAAGGAGTCAAAGTATTAACTCGGTGTTTCCACAGATGTTGCTAGGCTTGCTGAGCTTCTCCAGTAATTTCTGTTTCTGTACTCAATCCCTCCCTTAGTTTCACTGCTATAAAGATTAGCCATACCCAGGCTCAGCATCAGATGATGAAAACAAAACTGTCCCTCGCTTAAGCGGAAAATATAGGCAATCGAACTGGAGAACAGGATGATTGCTCCTGTGAACACAGGGAAAACTTAGTTGCCAATCCAATAAGCTTCATTGTGCTATGCCAATCTCCCATTATGAAGAATGAGAATATATTCTCAATCAGTTCTATCCCTCTGGGATAGTGAATTTCCTGTCATCTCTTGTGACACCCAGAGAACGTCTGCTAAGAAAATACTCGTACCATGGAAGATGTCAGCACTTTGAAAGAGAGTGGATTGAATTAACAATGATGATTTCATACACCTCTTCAGAAAAAAAGTTCATTTTACATATCAGCTTTTCAAGGGAGAGCACTGCCATTCAAGGCTTAGAGATGTACAATGGACAGGCTACATGTCCACCCTCCCTCATGCACATCAGTCTGCTGGGATAATGCTGCACCAAGAGCTGCTTCTCGCTGGAACCATACTGCCCTTGAGGCTACTCAAGCATTTCAGGGCAACTTAGCAGTGCATGTACACTCAGAACATTAATGGAAGAGTCAAGAGGAGAATCATTAGAATTAAAATTGGATGGATAATGAGACACAGATTCAGAAAAACAAAGGTTGAGGACTGCAAAAGCAAATAGGTCCATATACACTTTGTATTGAGCAGAAGCTGCCTGGCAGAGCACCAAAACAATATTGAATGGTTAACCAATGTCCAAATCCCGATCATTCACCTTGGAAGTGAGTTTCAATGTGGTTATGTTTGGCCTCAGAAATGGAATTGCAGAAACAGTGGTTCTAAGGAAGGGTAACCCAATCCAAAATATTAACTCTGATTTCTCTCCACAGATGCTGCCAGACCTGCTGATATTTTAGAGCAATTTATGTTTTTGTTTCTGGTTTAAAGCACCCACAGTTCTTTTGGTTTTTACTTATGTCTGGTCTCCTTGTATGTGAGGTTACATTACTATATCATACTCTCTGATGAATCCTCCTGGTTAATGATCTCGGTCTGTGCAATATCCATGGTCTGGAGGAATACCCAGCAGTGTAGGAAGAAAGTTAATGATCTTTTGCATTCCACAGACTAAGTGTCACCATCTGCTGCCTCTCAGCCATGTTCTAACTCCATTTCTACAGCCACTTACCAACCATCCATATAGTCTGCCATTCTCACTGTTTCTGGCAGCAAGTTCCCTTAATCGCTCTCATCCACCTTAACCCTCCAGGCTACTAACACTGTATGCCCTTTGCACTGCCTATCCACTCACTCAAGACACCTTACCATCTTTGCCCCACCTCTACCAGGATGAACAACTGTGCCAGATACTTTCATCTTACTCAGTGCCTCTCCTTGTCTCAATCTGTGAGAAAACAGCTGACAATAGGATGGAAAGAGCAAAAATGGGTAGTAGGGCACCTTACATTCATCTGCTCACTTCCTACGGAGAGAGAACTCTAGCAGGAAAGGCCAATGACAACTCCAGTGGTGAGGCTGGAATTGAGATGTCCCGACGCCCAAGTAAAATTCATTGTAAAATGTTGCCCTGATCTCTCATTCCTACCACTGTGAATGCAGTCTGAATAAGCCCGAACTCCTACCCTATTTCACACATTCTTCTCTCATCTCATCTCCTGCAGGCACTGGTGTTATCCACTCAGTTGCTGTCAGAAAGATATCAGTCCCCCAGGTCATCCTCTCCTCCTCCACCTCAGAGGAAAAGCTCACACAAGGCCGTCTGCTGCAACCCATCCCCAGCTCAGATACTGCAACACCCATCCCAGCACAGATACTGCAACACCCATCCCCAGCACAGATACTGCAACACCCATCCCCAGCTCAGATACTGCAACACCCATCCCAGCTCAGATACTGCAACACCCATCCCCAGCTCAGATACTGCATAGTGGCATTGGTGGTATTTTAGCGAGAATAGAGTCAGCACCATATTCTTGTCAGCACATCACTGATGGTCAAGGAAGAAATACTCCAGGTCACTGGCACTCAGGTGATGGCCAGAGCCTGAGTAAAAACCAAAAGAATTTGGATGCTGCAAATCAGGAACAAAAACAAAGTTGCTGGAAAAGCTCGGCAGGTCTGGCAGCATCTGTGAAGGAGAAAACAGAGTTAACGTATTGGGCCCGGTGACTGAGGAAGGTTCACCAGGCCAGAGATGGAGCACCTGCTTAGCCTCAGGCTGGAGAAGACCCTGTGATGTTAAAACTTAGGGGTGGCAGGGTGGCTCAGTGGTTAGCACTGCTGCCTCACAGTGTCAGGAACCTGGGTTCAGTTCTATTCTTGGGTCCGTGTGCAGTTTGCACATTCTCCCCGGTTTCCTCCCACAGTCCAGAGGATGTGCAGGCTAGGTGGATTGGCCATACTAAATTGCCCATAATCCTCATGGATGTGTAGATTAGGTAGGTTATAGGAGGATGGCGCTGGGTGGAATGCTTTGAGGGCCGGTGTGGACTTGTTGGGCCGAAGGACCTGTTTCCACAATGTAGGGATTCTGTGATGTTAACCATCAATAGCTTCACACACAGGTAGACACAGAAGCAACAAAATTGCCTGTTGAATGCATTTGGAAACTGACTCAAAAGTTGGAAGAATCCAACTTAGACTTGAGATGAGGAGAAATTTCTTCACCCAGAAAATGTTGAGCTGGGGAGATCTCTGCCACAGAAAGTGGTTGAGGCCAAATCATTAATTGCTTTCAAGAAGGAGTTAGATATAGTTCTCAGGTCAAAATGACTAAAGAATGAGGGGAGAAAGTGAAAACAGGGCATTGAGCTGAATGATCAGCCGTGATCATGTTGAATGTTCGAACAGACTCACAGGGCTGAATGGCCTACTCTTCTTCTTATTGTCTATTCTCCTTTGTTCCTATCTGTACACTGTTGCTCCAGGTAGGCAAAAATCTGGATGCCTCCATGTGCCATTTGGACACAGATCAAGCACATTCAAATCTACACAAAGAGCTGCTTATTTCTGGGTGAATATTTGTATAGAGCAGCACGAAACTAAAAGCCCATTTTGCAATGTTTATATATGCATTTCAGAAATTTGTCTTCCAATTACTGACAGGCTCGACTGTCCTCTGGTTTCACATATTTTTCTTGGGCAACTTGTGCAAACAGCTTTCTTCAACTCCTAATGTTGTTCAGCAGCGAGCTAAGTACAAAGAGTTTGGGTATCTTCGGCTTAAAGTCAGGTGTCCACATAAACATCAAATGAGTGATATTTTGGGTGAACCAGGAGGTTGATTTTTACACAAAATCACCATCACTCAAATATTTGTGATATAACCCCAAATCGCTCTTTCACAGCACTTAACTTATTTCCTTTATATTATCTTTCTGGTGTATGACCTTGTAATTGGGACATTGAGAGAGATAATGGGAACTGCAGATGCTGGAGAATTCCAAGATAATAAAATGTGAGGCTGGATGAACACAGCAGGCCAAGCAGCATCTCAGGAGCACAAAAGCTGACGTTTCGGGCCTAGACCCTTCATCAGAGAGGGGGATGGGGAGAGGGAGCTGGAATAAATAGGGAGAGAGGGGGAGGCGGACCGAAGATGGAGAGGAAAGAAGATAGGTGGAGAGAGTATAGGTGGGGAGGTAGGGAGGGGATAGGTAGAGGTAGCCGCACCGGGTACAATGGATGCGGCTACCTCTACATTGGAGAAACCAAGCGGAGGCTTGGAGACCGCTTTGCAGAACACCTCCGCTCAGTTCGCAACAAACAACGGCACCTCCCAGTCGCAAACCATTTCCACTCCCCCTCCCATTCTCTAGATGACATGTCCATCATGGGCCTCCTGCACTGCCACAATGATGCCACCCGAAGGTTGCAGGAACAGCAACTCATATTCTGCCTGGGAACCCTGCAGCCATATGGTATCAATGTGGACTTCACCAGTTTCAAAATCTCCCCTTCCCTAACTGCATCCCTAAACCAGCCCAGTTCGTCCCCTCCCCCCACTGCACCACACAACCAGCCCAGCTCTTCCCCCCCACCCACTGCATCCCAAAACCAGTCAACCTGTCTCTGCCTCCCTAACCGGTTCTTCCTCTCACCCATCCCTTCCTCCCACACCAAGCCGCACCCCCATCTACCTACTAACCTCATCCCACCTCCTTGACCTGTCCGTCTTCCCTGGACTGACCTATCCCCTCCCTACCTCCCTAAAGAGAAAGACGCTTTACAATCAATGGCGAATGCAACACCACTCTGAAATCCTCTATATCTAGGCATAAATCGTCAATATAAGAGCACAGTTATTGAAGCAGCCACAAGCCCATGATTATGAGGCACAGCTGCTAATCTCTGACCATGCTGTAAAACTGTCCTTAACTTCTACTCACCTTTTCCTCCATTCTAATTAATTTTTAATCCAATTTACTGACGCCCCTCTTTCCAAATCTCTAATGTTCCTCAGGATGTACATTGTGTGTGCATTTCATGCATCATAAGTTCATCATCTATTACACCTGTCAACCTCACAAAACATTATGAGATTTGTCAAGCGCCTAAATGTTGCAATCTGCTACATTTCTACTCTTTCTTGTTTATGAAGATATATTGTAATTTCATCCTTAACTGGAACATCTAAATGCTTTCATGCCAATGATTTTAAACTAATGCACTATAGTGACCTACATTAATTCAGTCTCCTTTTTAAAAAATGTTTAGTGAATTGTCCACTCTGGTACATAACTGCAGTTAATATAATTATGAAGTATCTTTACTGCGACCTAACAATTTCATCCCTCAGGACTCAGCAAGTATTCTGTAATGACTTGGCAAGTTGTCTTCTTTGAACCTAATTATCTTGTCAAAGATTCTCCTGTTATCCAATGTAATATCATTCCTCAGGATGTCAGCCATTTCAGGATTCACCTTGCTACCCAAACTAATCTCTCTTGAACATTTTCCTCAAATGAAATTAAGAAAGATTTCCATTTGTAGAGCACGTTTCGTTGGTCCAGGATGTCCTGAAGTATTTTAGAACCAATGAGATACATGTGAAGTGTAGTCTCTGTTGTATTGTATTACAGAATATCCAAAACAGTATCTCAGGAGTCAAACTGTGATAATGACCAGATCTGCTTGGTGATGGTGAGTGAGGGGTAAATATCAGCTATGTCAAAAGGGAAAACCCCCTTGCTGTAATAAGATTTATCTGGGTTGTTGAAACATGGTCCACATTCAGGTAAGGAAACATCAATAGGCCTTGTTCAGTATTACAGTGCTCGCAAGAGAGGGTAAGAGAAAGCATATTTTGAGAATTCTACACACTCAGGTCTCAGTTTTATGTGAATACACATCATCATGGCAACCACCAAAGTCATAGTCTAATAATTCCATAATATGTGTTACTCTATCACACTGCATCTCACCCCAAGTCTCTCATTGTAATTCTTTGAATTACGAACAATTAAGGATTGATATTTAAATCACAGACCTTTACCCACTAACAATTGTCTCTTTGTTTTGGCCTCCCAACATAAAAATCTCTTCCAGATATTGCATCAATCTCCAACCATATCCTAGTTTCTTTTTAAGAAAAAATTAAATGGATGAACTCTATATGGCCCTGTTTTGGGGGAGTCTTCAGCAGATTGGGGTCAAGCTCCAACAGTCATTTGAATGTAAGGGCATTGACACTGTTTCCCAACTCTCATGAGAATAAGAGATAATGGGAACTGCAGATGCCGGAGATTCCAAGACAATAAAATGTGAGGCTGGATGAACACAGCAGGCCAAGCAGCATCTCAGGAGCACAAAAGCTGACGTTTCGGGCCTAGACCCTTCATCAGAGAGGGGGATGGGGGGAGGGAACTGGAATAAATAGGGAGAGAGGGGGAGGCGGACCGAAGATGGAGAGTAAAGAAGATAGGTGGAGAGGGTGGAGGTGGGGAGGTAGGGAGGGGATAGGTCAGTCCAGGGAAGACGGACAGGTCAAGGAGGTGGGATGAGGTTAGTAGGTAGCTGGGGGTGCGGCTTGGGGTGGGAGGAAGGGATGGGTGAGAGGAAGAACCGGTTAGGGAGGCAGAGACAGGTTGGACTGGTTTTGGGATGCAGTGGGTGGGGGGGAAGAGCTGGGCTGGTTGTGTGGTGCAGTGGGGGGAGGGGATGAACTGGGCTGGTTTAGGGATGCAGTGGGGGAAGGGGAGATTTTGAAACTGGTGAAGTCCACATTGATACCATATGGCTGCAGGGTTCCCAGGCGGAATATGAGTTGCTGTTCCTGCAATCTTCGGGTGGCATCATTGTGGCAGTGCAGGAGGCCCATGATGGACATGTCATCAAGAGAATGGGAGGGGGAGTGGAAATGGTTTGCGACTGGGAGGTGCAGTTGTTTGTTGCGAACTGAGCGGAGGTGTTCTGCAAAGCGGTCCCCAAGCCTCCGCTTGGTTTCCCCAATGTAGAGAAAGCCGCACCGGGTACAGTGGATACTCTCATCCGCCTAGCGGAACTCGTCCTCACACTCAACAACTTCTCTTTTGACTCCTCCCACTTCCTACAGACTAAGGGGGTGGCCATGGGCACCCGCATGGGCCCCAGCTATGCCTGCCTCTTTGTAGGTTACGTGGAACAGTCCATCTTCCGCACCTACACAGGCCCCAAACCCCACCTCTTCCTCCGGTACATTGATGACTGTATCGGCGCCGCCTCTTGCTCCCCAGAGGAGCTCGAACAGTTCATCCACTTCACCAACACCTTCCACCCCAACCTTCAGTTCACCTGGGCCATCTCCAGCACATCCCTCACCTTCCTGGACCTCTCAGTCTCCATCTCAGGCAACCAGCTTGTAACTGATGTCCATTTCAAGCCCACCGACTCCCACAGCTACCTAGAATACACCTCCTCCCACCCACCCTCCTGCAAAAATTCCATCCCCTATTCCCAATTCCTCCGCCTCCGCCGCATCTGCTCCCACGATAAGACATTCCACTCCCGCACATCCCAGATGTCCAAGTTCTTTAAGGACCGCAACTTCCCCCCCACGGTGATTGAGAACGCCCTTGACCGCGTCTCCCGTATTTCCCGCGACACATCCCTCACACCCCGCCCCCGCCACAACCGCCCCAAGAGGATCCCCCTCGTTCTCACACACCACCCTACCAACCTCCGGATACAACGCATTATCCTCCGACACTTCCGCCATTTACAATCCGACCCCACCACCCAAGACATTTTTCCATCCCCACCCCTGTCTGCTTTCCGGAGAGACCACTCTCTCCGTGACTCCCTTGTTCGCTCCACACTGCCCTCCAACCCCACCACACCCGGCACCTTCCCCTGCAACCGCAGGAAATGCTACACTTGTCCCCACACCTCCTCCCTCACCCCCATCCCAGGCCCCAAGATGACATTCCACATTAAGCAGAGGTTCACCTGCACATCTGCCAATGTGATATACTGTATCCACTGTACCCGGTGCGGCTTTCTCTACATTGGGGAAACCAAGCGGAGGCTTGGGGACCGCTTTGCAGAACACCTCCGCTCAGTTCGCAACAAACAACTGCACCTCCCAGTCGCAAACCATTTCCATTCCCCCTCCCATTCTCTTGATGACATGTCCATCATGGGCCTCCTGCACTGCCACAATGATGCCACCCGAAGATTGCAGGAACAGCAACTCATATTCCGCCTGGGAACCCTGCAGCCATATGGTATCAATGTGGACTTCACCAGTTTCAAAATCTCCCCTTCCCCCACTGCATCCCTAAACCAGCCCAGTTCATCCCCTCCCCCCACTGCACCACACAACCAGCCCAGCTCTTCCCCCCCACCCACTGCATCCCAAAACCAGTCCAACCTGTCTCTGCCTCCCTAACCGGTTCTTCCTCTCACCCATCCCTTCCTCCCACCCCAAGCCGCACCCCCAGCTACCTACTAACCTCATCCCACCTCCTTGACCTGTCCGTCTTCCCTGGACTGACCTATCCCCTCCCTACCTCCCCACCTACACCCTCTCCACCTATCTTCTTTACTCTCCATCTTCGGTCCGCCTCCCCCTCTCTCCCTATTTATTCCAGTTCCCTCCCCCCATCCCCCTCTCTGATGAAGGGTCTAGGCCCGAAACGTCAGCTTTTGTGCTCCTGAGATGCTGCTTGGCCTACTGTGTTCATCCAGCCTCACATTTTATTCTCATGAGAATAAGCTTGATTAGGATTGGCCAACAACTCCTCTAGATCCCATGTTAAGAATGGCTTTTTCCTCAGGTACAGGAACAGCTACAAATACTTCAACTGGAGGCTGAGCCTGTTTATAAGCCATAGTTTTTGGGATGGCAGGGAAAAGTGATGAATGAGAGAAGGAAATAGGATCCTTGGTGATTTCTTATCAGGATGTGATAAAAATGATCTTCCCAGGATTTTTTTTTATTGGTAGTGAGATAACTAAGAAGCTTTACCTCAATACTCTGACTTACTGCAAGATTGGACATTGGCAGAATATTCATAATCTTCCATTTTCCTGAAAAACACAATCTCATCTGAGGGTTTTGATTGGCCTGATGATGAAAGCTTAGGTCTACACTTTCTTTCTCCATTTTTCTTATCATGCATTTTCTAAGAGATCAATATTGTTTTAAAACAACATCCATTTTTTTTTGTTTTATTATAATTTTTCTGAGCTTGATCTTTTTCTCTAATGAAGGCTTTCCTTTACATGATAGTTTTCTGCAAAAGTCAACTGAAATCACTCTTTTCAGGCTCAAACGTTTGCCTTGCAGATGTAAGTCGATCGTAGCAGAATATTTTCCTCAGCTAATAACTTGTAGTGCTCCCCAAGCTTTTAATATTCCAATAAAAGACAGGCATTTTCAACTATCAGAACACCTCTTTCAATTTGTTATTTTTGCCATTTCGTCAATGAGACTGTGTTTTTTTCCCTGCAGAGGGTTCATGGAGGTTTCTTGCAAGCTTTTCTTTTTCAGTTGCAATCTCTTTCATTTTTTCTAGTCACTTTTCCCTTGGCCGATGACAACTGTCCTTTTGTTGAAATGGTTTTGTTTGTTCACTTTACTGTTCATCTCAGCTCTGTCAGTAGTTCACTTATATTTGAGTGAAAGATTTGAAGAGCTTTTTTTTCTTTTGTTACTTTATCAAGTAGCAACTTCACATGTTTTATTCACTAAGAAACTGTTCCTTTTTGGCTCTGAGGTTTCCTTTTCCTGACTTGATCTCGTTGTGTCCACTCAAAATCCCACTCTCGGTTCAAAAATATTGTTTGTTTGAACTAGAATTCCTTGCTCTTAAATTGTGAATTTGTTATTCTGTCGCACTCCCCTTGGCAAGAGGAAGAACTTACAGTTTCAGAGCATCTGTATCAATGTTGTTTTCAAAGATTCAGGTACTCTTCCCCCAGCAAATCTTTTATGTAGCTTATTGAAATCTGCTGATAGTGATCATATCACTCACGATGTTATGTTGATGAGTGGGACAGGTTGGAAGCAAGTATCAGACAAGAAAGAAGCCTGAAAAGAGACAAGCATTGGATATTACACTAGAGAACTGTGTTCAATAATTGTTGATATTCAAATGTAAATAAAACAAAATTACATTAGAGGAGGAAAGAAGAGCCTTATTCTAGCATAAAGAATGACCATCCTCCGAACGTGCATGTCTAGAGCCTACAGACCATAATTAGTAAGGAGAAGTATGTACTTATGCTAGTAACAAGTATTTTACATTAAAATATAGTGACAGTTAAGGAAATATCCAGAGCTAAGATCTGAAATCTGATAACAGTCTACAAAATGCTGCAATTGGCAACAATGACTTCAAAGGCCTAAATAGAACTTGCAAAGACTTGGAATACAAAACAGAAAAATCAGGAAAATTCCAAAAGCCAGACCAAAACCTTGACCATAAGCCCTTAAGATATAGGAGCAGAATTAGGCTGTTCAACCTTTTGAATCTATTCTACCATTTGATCATAGCTGATATGTTTTTTAACCCCTATGCCCTTAACTTTCCCCCATAACTCTTGATCCCCATACTAATCAAGAACCTGTCTACAGGTTCTCCACAGCCCGCTGTGGCAATGAGTTCCATAGATTCGCCATGCTCTGGCTGAAGAAATTCCTCCTCATCTCAATTCTAAAGCGCAGTCCCTTCACTCTAAGGCTGTGCCCTGAGGCTCTAGTCTCTCCAACTGGTAGAAACATTTTCTCCACCTGGAAGACCTCAAAAACAAGGTTTTAGATGGAGAAACCTCTGAAAGAAGCCTCAGAATATTTTGAAGCCAGATATTGTAAAGAATCAGAACAGTAAAAATGCCAAAATAGATGAATGGAAAACCCCAAGCACTCACGTATGCCAGAACAGAATAGTAGTCTACAAAGAAAGTGGGAAGGTATTGATCTTACTTGAACCTCGAAGTAACCATGAGTGGGATTGTCATAGGACGTGGGATAGAGGCATCCATACTATAGTAAATGCAGTGTGGAATTCTTCAATCATTGCGGCAACCATCATCCTTGCATGGAAATATAGCTCACAAGATCGGAATGACCCATCAGAGTTCCAGCTTATCTTGACCCGTGAGAATCAGACTTTGAGGGTGGGGGACAGATGGTGATAGTGATGTGAATAATAACAATGAATGCACAAAAAAAAGTGGAAGTAAATTGCTGGAGTGATGTAAACCAGGTCAGAGAGAAACTTTGTGGGGCTGGGAAGGGAAATCTAGTGCAATAGGCACCAAAGGATGCGGTGTTGCAACTGGTGATGTTGCTCTGACATCATCAGGCAGACTGGAAGCAGAGATAACACTGTGTAGAGCTGGATAAACACAGCAGGCCAAGCAGCATCATAAGAGCAGGAAAGCTGATGTTTCGGGCCAAGGATCCGATGATGCTGCTTGTCCTGCTGTGTTTATCCAGCTCTATACCTTGTTATCTCGGATTCTTCAGCATCTCCAGTTCCAGCTCTCTCTGAGACTGGAAGCAGATATCAGATCAGGAAGGAGTGTGGAGATGGAGAAGTAGTAGACAAAGCCCAAAAAGTGTTGCATTCTGTAACATGTAATATTTAGATACAAATACTCCAGTACAGGAAGAGTGGAAAAGAGTTGTCTCAAGATAAGAAGCTATTAGCCTCTTACAGCGTATGTGTAGACACCCACAGCTGAGAGGTACTGAAGGAAAGAATCTGATTACATTATTACTGGTCTAAAGCACAGAATAGAACAAGTAACATCAGTGGTGTCTTCCTTCCTCATTTTTTTCTCAGAGAATCTTTGTATGTCATGTGTTTTACTTGCAGCTGACCATTTTCTTGCCTGGTATATTTCTGCTGTTTCTAGACTCAGCTCAAAAAATGAAGAAACATTACAATCTACTTGTGATATTGGGGACTGTAACAACAAAGACTGGTTCAAAACACAATGGAGCAAGTCAGCTTCCCCTTCTTGTGCTGAATAAAGTAGAATCAAAGCTATAGAAGATTTCCATTAGGAAGAAACAATACTGATTAGGAATGAAGTATTTATAGGATATCAGTTACCTCCCATTATACTGCCCTTGTATTCTTTATGGACAGAGCTCCCACACCAAGAAACTGAATAATTCAATGGTTGGAAAAGCTCTTCTGTCAGCCACAGGATGGAATCTGATAGAATGCGCCCTACAACTCACACATCAAATATAGAACTAGTTTCCTCACTCGTACTCATGATACTGGTTAACTGGAATTTCATTTGTGTGTTTATGAAATCAGGAAAGCAGAAACCTATGCTGTGCTGGAGTCTCCAATTAATTGTTTGCGATTGGCTGGTTGATCATCAACAAGTTTTTGGTTTAAATTGCACTAAAAATAAACTATTCACTCTGTATTTCTTTCAGGATAGATCCTGGATCACATTTAAAGTCAAGAGCAATCATGTGCTTATAAGTTTGGAGACCGCTGCTATATGTGTTCTATTTTACCTGAAACCCTCTTTTTTTTTCATTCATTGAATCCCTACAATGTGGAAACAGGCCCTTCAGCCCAACAAGTTGACACCAATCCTCTGAGCATCCCACCCAGACCCATCCCCTTATAACCCACTTAATCTACACATCCCTGAATACGATGGGCAATTTACCATGACCAACCCACCTAACCTGTATATCTTTTGGACTGTGGGATGAAACTGGAGCACCCAGAAGAAACCCACACAGAAACAGAGAGAATGTGCAAACTCCACACAAACAGTTGCCTGTAGGTGGAATTGAACCCAGGTTCCTGGCATTGTGAGGCAGCAGTGCTAACCACTGAGCTACCATGCCATCTAGTGGGTCTGTAATATCACTCAAGAAAAATGCATCATGCCCCTCAGCATCTCCAAATTCCTGGACACTTACAAAGCTCTGTTGTCTGTTTCTAACATTTTATAATGCTGATACTGCTCTGAAATGCCATGATCCTTGATAAAAGTGGCTGGGCAAAACTCTGACGGCTGAGCTTCCTCAATAGTAGCAGCTGTGCTCTCTTTATTCCTAAGTCACCATGTAGTAACTTTGGATCTCTGTAGTATTTGTAAATTGAAACATACTGTTATTAATCCTCCTTCCATGATTGTGTCAATATGGTTTTCAGTGGTAGAGGAATTACCACCATTGAGTCTGAACTAGAAAAGGTTGTTATCTTAACAAGATAATTTATTGCATGATAGCCAATACAAGTTACATTAGTGACAGTAAAACAGTTGAGATTAACAAGAACCTGATGCATACACGTATGAAATAGGAGCCGAAACAGTCCTCCAAGTCTGCTCCATCATTCAAAAACATCATGGCTGATCTGTTCATGTTTCAAATTCCAAATTCCTATCCACCTCCAATATTCCTCATGCCTCAGCCTGATAAAAGATAAAATCTCCATATGCATCTTAAAAGCATTCAGTGAATCGGCCTTTGCCACCTTCTGAAGCAGAGTTCCGAAGTTGCATAAACTTAGGAGAAAGAATGCCTCCTCAGCTATGCCTTGGAAAGGTGAGCTCCAATGTTAAAATAGTGCCTGCCCAATCGATCCAGACCTACAACAAGGAGCAATAGCCTATCCATTTCAGCCTTGCCAAGGCCAGTCAGGATCACATACACTTCAGTTATGATTTCCTCACTCTTCTAAACTCCATTGGAAACAAGCCCAGCCTGCCCAAACTTCCCTCATTAAACTTCTCAGTCAAACTATTTGCAAATCATGACATCTTAAGATGTTCTGCCTTGCCCCAAATCAAGCCTCTATTACATCAGTAGGTTTGCAGAACTTAATGCAGTGTCTAATATTAACCTTTCGAACAGGGTCCAGTTTGTTGATAGATGACAGTTCACACCCATACGTATGAATGTCAAGAGGTCTTGTTCATTATAGACTTATTTACGACAGAGGGTATACTGTTGAACATGCTACACACTCAGCCCCAGTTCGTAAATCATCACAACCTCCCTGATGCTACAGACCATAATATATATTATTCCATCATACTGCACTTTTGTTTCTTGAAAATGTGCCATTGAAACGTTTACATTCAGCTAAAAGTGCAGCTCGTGCCTCAGCTTAACTTTTCATTCAAAAGACAGCTCTTAAAACAATGCAGTTCTCCTTGAGTGCTGTGCTATACTGAGTAGTGATCAAGCTTTAGAATGGAACTTAAAATCACAGCTCTTTGATGTAGAAGCCAAAACACTATTCACTAAGCCAAAGCTGGTTTTACACTGTTCACATTGTGATTTCTGATTCGAAGCTTAAGGATTTTATTTCCAACTGGCTTTACGCCGTGTCCATTTAGACTGGAATTTTAGTTAGTAACAATGTAGATATTCTGTTAAATGAGCGCTTCCAGCTTATATTATTTTCATCATTGAAATGTGATCACAAGGTAGGCATTCTACAGTTCTCTACACATTTATTTTTATCCGTGACTCTGATGTATCCTTCTGCTTATTTATATGCAGCATGTAACTTGTATGGATGCATTTATTCCTGTTTATGTTACTTATGGAATTATAGCATCCTAGAATCCTTAGAATGTGGAAAGAGGTCATTCAATCCATCAAGGCTGCATTGACCCTCCACAGAGCATCCCAGCTAACCCTGTCCCCCACCGTATTCATGTTAGCCCTATATTTACTGCAGCTAATCCAACGAGCCTGCATATCCCTGGACACTATGGGCAATTTAAAACATAGAACAGTACAGCACAGTACAGGCCCTTCAGCCCACAATGCTGTGCCGACCTATTATCCGACTAAGATCAATCTACCCTGCGTACTCTACAATTTACTATCCTCCATGTGTCTACCCAAGAGTCACTTAAAAGCCTGCAAATTATCTGACTCTACTACCACTGCCAGCAGAGCATCCCACATGCCCACCACTCTCTGTGTGAAGAACCTACCTCTGACATCTCCCCTATACCTTCCTCCAATTGCCTTAAAATTAAACCCCCTCATAATAGTCATTTCACCCTGGGAAAATGTCTCTGACTATCCACTCTATCTATGCCTCTCATCATCTCGTACACCTCTAACAAGTCACCTCTCACCCTTCTTCGCTCCAATGAAAAAAGCTCTAGCTGCCTCAACTTTTCCTCATAAGACCTGCTCTCCAGTCCAGGCAGCATCCTCATAAATCTCCTCTGCACTCTCTCTAAAGCATCCACATCCTTCCTCTAATGAGGTGGCCAGAACTGAACACAATATTCAAAGAGTGGTCTAACTAGTGTTTTGTAGAGCTGCAGCATCGCCTCACAGCTCTTAAATTCCATTCCCCTGCCAATGAAAGCCAACACACCATACACTTGCTACAACCCTATCAACTTGGGTAGCAACCTCGAGAGATATATGGAAGTGGACCCCAAGATCCCTCTGTTCCTCCACACTGCCGAGAATCCTGCCAATAACCCTGAATTCTGCATTCAAATTCAATCTTCCAAAACAAATCACTTCACACTTTTCCAGCTTGAATTCCATCTGCCACTTCTTTGCCCAGCTCTGCATCCTGTCAATGTCCCAGTGCAACCTACAACAGCCCTGCACACGATCCACAACTCCACCAACCTTTGTGTCATTGATAAACTTACTTACCCACCCATCCATTTCCTCATCCAAGTCATTTATAAAGATCACAAAGAGCAGAGATCCCAGAACAGAGCTCTGCGGAGCACCACAGGTCACTGAGCTCCAGGCTGAATACTTCCCATCTACTACCACCCTCTGTCTTTTATTTGAGAGCCAGTTTTGTATCCAGACATCCAAATTTTCCTGAATCCCATGCTTCCTTACTTTCTGAATGAGCCTACCATGTGGAACCTTTTCAAATGCTTTGCTAAAAATCCATATACAACACATCCACTGCTCTACATTCATTAATGTGTTTTGTCACCTCCTTGAATAATTCAGTAAGGCTTGTGAAGCATGACCTGCCTCTCACAAAGCCATGCTGACTGTTTCTAATCAAACTGTGCTTTTCAAAATAATCATAAATGCTGCCTCTCAGTATCCTCTCCAATAATTTGCCCACTACAGAAGTATGACTGACTGGTCTGTATTTTCTAGGATTATCCCTGTTCCCTTTCTTGAACAAGGAAATGACATTTGCCACCCTCCAATCTTCTGGTACTAGTCCAGTGGACAATGAAGATGAAAGAACCATCACCAAAGGGGCAGCAATTTCTTCCCTGGCTTTCTGTAGCAACCTCGGGTATATCCCGTCTGGCCCAGGGGAATTGTTTATCCTCATGTTTTTCAAAAGTTCTACCACATCCTACTTCCTAACATCAACCTGCTTGATCATATCTGCCTGTTTCATGCTGTCCTTACAAACATCAAGGTCCCACTCACTAGGGATTACTGAAGCAAAGTGTTAATTAAGGACCTCCCCTACCTCCTCTGACTCCATGCACAAGCTCCCTCCACTGCCCCTGATTGTCCCCACCCCCACTCTGGCCATCCTCTTGTTCCTCACATAAGCATAGAATGCCTTGGGATTTTCCTTGATCCTACCCACCAAGGTTTTCTTTGAACCACTTAACCTGAGTCCATTCTTCAGTTCCTTCCTGGCTACCTTTTAAATCACTGGAGCTCTGCCTGATCTGTGCTTCCTCAACCTTAAGTAAACTTTCTTCTTCCCCTTGACTAGATGTTCCACATGTCTTGTCATCCAAGGTTTCTTCACCTTACCATCCTTTCCTTGTCTCAGTGGGACAAGGCTATCCAGTACACGTAGCAACTGCTCCCTGAACAACCTTCACATTCCTGTCGTGCATTTTCCTAAGAACATCTGATCCCAATTGGTATTCCATAGTTCTTGCCCAATATCATTGCAATTGTCCCCTCCCTCTATTAAATTATTTCCCATACCGTCTGCTCCTATTCCTCTCTGTGACTATTGTAAATGTCACTGAGCTGTGATCACTATCACCAAAATGCTCTCCCAACGAGAGATCTGACATCTGGCCTGGTTCGTTGCCAATCACCAAATCCAATATGGCCTCCCCTCTAGTCGGCCTATCTACATATTGAGTCAGAAATCCTTCCTGGACACACCTGACAAAATAAACATGGTTAGATGCCACTTAGTCGATGGCAATGCCTTTAACCATTTGTGTTTTGTAAGGCCACTCAGACTCCTTCCATCCTTATCAAGGGGAGTGCTAATCTTCTCTCCTTTCATACGACACTAGTATGACCAATTCATGTAACCTGCACATCGTTGGACTGTGGGAAGAAACCAGAGCACCTGCAGGAAACCCACACAGCCACGGGGATAGTTTGCAATCTCTTTTATGTTTCTGTGTTCATATTTGTAACTCGTTCTGTGATTGTATATGGATGCATTTGTGTTTGATTATTTCTGGAAGTTTGTTTAAATCATAGTCTGCTTGTTTATTTCATGTGTCTGGTCTTGGTCCATTCTCTCCCAGTCCTTTCATCTCCATACACTCTTATTTTCTTTGTCTTTGACTTCCTCTCTTCCTCTATATGTATATCTCTCTTTCACTGTCTCTGACTCTCCCTCTGCCAGTCTATTTCTCTTGTTTCTCTCTCTGTGTCCTTCTCTACCTCTTCCTCTATGTCTCTGATTTTCTCTCACTCTCTGATTCTGCTCCAGTTTATAATGCTGAAAATCATTCAAAAGAATAGTAAAAATGTTCAAGATTCCATTTTTGCCAGAAGGCAATGTCTCTGCATCTCTTGTGAAATACATGCACTGGAGATTGAGTGACAAGTTATTTTTCCAAAGTCTAAGGCTTGTGTTGTGTATCAACCACTGTATCTGAAAATCACAAGAGATCCAGGATCGATTTGTCTTTCAGTCAAATTGAGATAACATCTCAGCATCATTGCAGTGTGATTGACAACCCATTCTCTGCAAGTAGCTTGTCTGCTTCATTTTGAAAAGCACTGTAATTACCGAGAATGGTAACCACAAAAGTGGCAGGTTTAAAATAAATTCTTGAGGAGGTACAAGCGATTGACGCAAAGAGTACTTCAACCATCTAGAGGATAACAGGTTGTGTGCTACACCGAGAAAAAAACAGGACTTAGAATTTCTGACAACATAGCAAGGTACTCAAGGCAGTATTTTGAACATTGAGGGTGTAATATCACAGAGAGAAGAAAGTCACTAGTGCCCCACTGTTTAATGTTTTGCTTTCATCAGCCCCCTTTTTCTTGCTGCAAACGTGTGCCAACCTCCAGTGTGAGGTTAGCATTGAATAAGTGTTTTTGTTGTGGTCACAGGGATTGTGATTTTAGACCTAAGTGCAACAGGTTGAAAACAGGCAGCAGCTTGTGGAATTTGTATGCCCAATGTGTGATTAGAATATGGCCTGAATTGGCTCCCACACAGTGCTCATCACTGTCATGGTAACTCTGGCTTCTGCATGGTGCAGATTGCCAAATTACACCTGAAACAAAACATGTGCCTCAGGCAGCTTTATCTTATTATAGGTGCAGAGACTATTAAAGGAAATCTTGAGGAATGCGCTGCAGGCATTTGATATTATAAATCGAACCCTGAGCCACAAGCCAAATGTTGTGTCTCCTTCTAGATTTTCCTGTCATCCCCACTGCTGCTTCTGTACTTACAAATGCAAGATGCTGCTAATGTGACCTGCTCTCATCTGAAAGGATCCAGCAGCATTAAATATAAGGGTGCAAATGACCTTCGCAGTCACTGCGAGCGTTCTGTTATGTCTCACAGTCGGTATGTCAGCGTACATTTAGGAGATGTGCCTGAGTTATCCTCACTGAATCACAGCATGTGACCTAAGGGTAGTAAAATCTCAGATTCCATCTTAACTTGAATCAGTTTGAAGCATGACACACATACTGGGAATGTATTGGTCTTTGTAACTGACGAGCATAATATGGGCACAGAATCATAAGTGTCTGAGAAACGAATGCTTATATAATACAAGACAGCATAGAAATAGGCCCTTTGGCCCACCAAGCCTGTGCTAATTCCCAGTCCTTATTTAGACCCGCTACTTATTAGCCATGTATGGGTCTTTCCCTCTGTTCGTCTCACATTCATGTGTCTATCAAGATATGCCTTAAAAGTTACTAACACGCCTGCTACCACCACCTCCACTGGCAGTGTGTTCTGCGTACCCACTACACCTTATGTAATAAATTTTCCCTGTAATTCTCCCCAAACTTCCCCTCTTCTCACCTTGAACCTATGCCCTTTTGTCATTGAAGCCATCACCGCGTGTATGATCGGTGGTTCTAATAAATGAGATTTGGTTTCTTCAATAATATTACACCTACACCTAGCTGTTTATCGAGAAAAGGATTGTTGTATCAGGTAAAATACTCCGTTTGAGGCAATCCACACATGGGAGGGCAATCTTTACCACGCTGAAAGTTCCAGGTCAGTTTGAAAACTTGCTGTAAGTCCATTTTGTTTGATGCACTCACAAGATGAGGGTGCTACTGATTAGACCAGCATTTATTGCCCACTCCTAATTACCCAGAGGACAGTTAAGAGTCAATCACATTACTGTGAGTCTGGAGTCACATATAGACCAGACCAGATAAGGGTGGCAGATTCCCTAAAGGACTTCTGTGAGCTGAAGAAGATTCCAGCTTCCCTGTTCCTCTGATGCTGCTTGGCCTGCTGTGTTCATCCAGCTCTACACCTTGTTATCTCAGATTCTGCAGCACCAATGGTTCCCACTATCTCTGTGAACTTGATGGATTTTTTTTACCAACAATGGATTTATGGTCATCATTAGAATGATTCCAGATTTTTATCAAATTCAAATTCTAACATCAGCCATGGCAGGATTTGAAGATGGCTCTCCAGAATATTACCTTCTCTCTGTGTTAATTGTCCAGCAAAAATACAACAAGGCCATCATCTCCTCTAAGAGCCATAGTGGATTCAAAATGTTAATGCAGTTTTTCTCTCCATAGACACTGCCAGACCTGATGAGTTTCTCCAGCATTCTCCATGTTCGCTTCTGAATATGAGCACCTGCAGTATTTTCCTTTATTCATGTAGTGTCTGCCTCAACTTCTTCCTGAAACATTCTTCATTTCTTTATCATTTGTCTTCATAAAAAAGACGCAGGAATAACAGTAGTTGGAAACCCTTAGTTACTGCAATCTTCCCTGATCTAGGAGGACAATATCACCTTGAGATATCTGTTCTTAATCACTTAGTGTGCTTTTACTTTGGCATGACAGGGTGTTTGTATGCTCAGTGGCTTACGCTGCTGCCTCACAACACCAGGGACCCAGTTTCGACTCCAGCATCAGTCAACTGTTTGTATGGAGTTTGTATATTCTCCCTGATGTCTGCATGAGTCTCATCCCACAGCCCAAAGATTAGTTGGTTAGCCATGGAAACTGTGGGGTTACGGGGGTCGGAAGTGGGCTGTTGGGTGTGGGCATGGTTGGAAGGTTGGTGTGCATTTGCTGGGCTGAATGTCCTGCTTCCATACTGTAGGGATTCTATGAACAAGCATACCCTGGGGAAGAAAGAACCAGATTTCATTGTGATGCATTCAGTCACCATTCTATACCATTCCCTTCCACTATTTATTGACAAGCTTCACATGTGAAGATGGCCCTTGGCTAATGCAATGGAGGCTTTTGGTATCCATGGCATTGTACCCTTGTATGAGCTTGGAGTGCCAGAAGGAAAGAGGAACATTTGGGAAGAAAATGGAAATGGAACTCAAATTGTCAATTATTAATCCAAAAACAAAATAGACAATGCCTCATATTTCAGGTCGATATCATTTCATCAGAACTGGACACAGTTAGAAATGTAACTGGTTCAGGCAAACATTGAAGCAGACAAAGGAGGGGAACCAACAAAAATGGAAGATCTGCAATGATAGGCAAGACTTTAGAGATTTAAGGACAAAAAAGATAAATGTTGCATGCTACATTACAGAAGTACCATTGTTCTTCTGTTGTCAAAGCAGTCTGATGCACGTTTCAGACAGAACATGCTGTATTCCAAGAGTTAACTTGCTTTCTAAATGCTGTAATGTTTGAGAGAAATGTCAAGACAGTGTGACTGTCTCGTTTTTTTTCACATTTTCTTTCAGTAGGGAGAGGATTTCACACCAGATAAAGCTTTGGCAGTTCTTTCATCAGTGTCAAAGCCATGAATAAGTCATGATTAGGGGCTGCTCTTAAATAAAGGAATGTCTGAAATGCATCAATAATGTTCAATCTCCTACTTAGAGTTTCCACGGAGAACAAGAAATTTAATGGAATCGTCATGGAGTTGTTTTTTTTTAATTTTCCTGCTCTGTAATATCCCACCAAGCATTTCCTAATCACAGTTAGCTGGTACTTTTGCAAATTCACTGACAGCTTTAACATAGATTTAAACATTGGTGCTGAATAAAGATTTCTCTGGTTGTTTGTATGAGCCATTATCTTAATTTCAGACCACCAACTACTTCTACAACCAGCATTCTCCTTTTTACCAGTATTGCCAGTTCTTCCTGCTTTCTATCTTGTCCTTTATCCAGCACTCTTAAATATACTTCGATTTGATATATCCATTTCTGCTGCGGTTAAGATTGCAGCCAGGTTTCTGCTAATGATATTAAGCATGGATATTTTTGTAAAATAATTGTTTTCAATTCTCGAGTTTATTTCCTGCATTCTCTACATTGTGATCATTGTGTCTCACTCATACTGTCCCTATTCTCATCAATTTTATGTTTGTCATGGCTCCCACCTTTCTTAATTTCAGCTTGCTCTCAGTTTCAAACTACTCTACCTTATTTCATTCATTTACTCCATGTCCCTTTTGCTAATTTGTTTTCTGCATAGATATGAACCTATCTCTGTATTCTTTACATTCTGATTCTGGTTTGTTTTATTTTCTTATCCATTTTTTCACCTCTCAATTTAACTATTTTGTCAGTATATTAGTATCCTCCTTGTTTAAATACAGCCTACCCTCGTAAAATAGCTCTCACCTGTGACAGAACCAAGGCAATGAACTGCAATTTGTAGTTACTTTCCCTAATACCACACCTTTTCTAGGCTATGATTTTCCTAATCCTATAGTTGCTCACTATCTAACACCGGGAGCCTAGGAATGCCGCATGTGAAATCCCCCTTTTCTGATGAAGGGTCTTGGCCTGAAACGTCAGCTTTTGTGCTCCTAAGATGTTGCTTGGCCTGTTGTGTTCATCCAGCTCCACGCTTTGTTCTCCCTAACCCTAGGTTTGTTTCCGAATCTCTGAAATCCATATTATCAGGAATTCAGACTTTTCCACACATAATTATCGAATTCCACATTGACTCGAAGTACTCCATTCTCTCATAAATCTTAATCTAGTCTATCCATTTTTTAGTTCATTTGTGGGATGTGGACATCTCTGATCAGTCCAGCATTTATTGCCTAACTCTAATTTCCCTTGAGAAGATGAAGAACAGCTACCTTCCTGAGCAACTGCAATTTTGTTTGGGAAGGAGTTCCGGATTTTTTTGTCCAGTGATGCTGAAGGAACAGTGATATATTTCCAAGTCAGAGAGAAATGTATAACTGGTGGTGTTCCTATGCATATGTTGCCCTTGACCTTCTGGATGAAAGTGTTCACGGATTTGGAAATGTTGAACAACAGTGCATTTCTGCGCCACATGTGTAGATGGTATACATAGCTACTACTTAGCATTGGTGATGGGGGGGACAAGAATGTCTGTGGATTTCGCAGCAGTCAAGCAGGCTTCTTTGTCCTGAATGGTGTCAAGCTGCTTGAATGTTGTTAGAGCTGCACTTGTCCAAGTATTTTATCACATTCCTGATTTGCACCTTGTCGATGGTGGACAAACTTTGGGGAATCAGAGGTGAGCTACTCACTGCAAGATTCCTGTGGATGTAATTACACTCCAAGGACAACAGGGGGTCAAGAAGGCAGCTTGCCGTGTTATATGAACAATCCAATTTGCTGTATGAGGCTGTATACAAGGTAATTCACAATGTGATGATTTATGTAACCATCCATGTTTAAGGTAGGAATCTAGAGTGCACTCATAGTCTGGCATGGTTGAGTTCAGTTCAGTTTCTGCTCAGTGGTAACCCCCCAGAATAGTGATAGTGGATTCAGTGCTGATGTCATTGAATATCAAGGACGATGATCAGAATTTCTCTTTTTAAACATAGCCATTGCTTAACGCTTGTGTGGCTTGTATGTTACACTGCAGCCCAAGCCTGGGTATTATCCAAGTCTTGCTGAATTTGGATATGAACTGCTCAGGATTTGAGAAATTTCAAATGTACCTGAACACTGTAACTCATTAGCAGACATCTTCACTTCTGACTTTATCATGGAGAGAAGGTCTTTGATGAAGCATAGATATCCAGGGGCTAAGATAACTGGAGTCCAACAATCACAGCCATTTCCCTTTGTGTCACTTGAGAATCTAACCAGAGGAGTGTTTTCTCCCTCATTCCTATTGACTCCAGTTTTTCTAGGGTTCTTTGATGCCTTGCCCAGTTAAAAGCATTCCTGATGTCAAGGGCAGTTCCTCTCTCACCTCACCTCTAGAATTCAGCTCATTTGTCAATGTTTGCGCCAAGAATATAATGAGATCAGGAGCTGAGTGGCCCTGGCAGAATCCAAACTGACCTAATCCCTAATTACCCTTGAGAATGTGTAATTTTTTTTGTCAGGGTATCAAAATGTGCAATTGTTTATTCTACAGTGAGAGAACAATTTAGGGTTTTAAAACAGTGAAACATAATGTTCAGCTTTTCCTCATGGTCTCTGCAACAATGTCTATCGTATGGTATAACTTGGACTTAGTTACTGACATACAATAACTACAACTTGTTTAAGATGGACCCTCAGACTTGTTAGATGAGCAAGTAGTTTTTTTCAATGATGCCAGACCATGAGGGCACTCTAGATCTCAATGCTAACCATGGATGGTTACAGAAAAGCTAACATATAAAGGGCTGCCATACACACAGACTCATACAGCAACTGAAGTTCTCATACAACATGGTAAACTGCTTTCTTGACCCGTTTTGTCCCTGGGGGTGTAGTTACATCCACAGTGCTGTTAGAAAGTGAATTCCAGGATTTTAAACTAGCGACCATGGAGGAATGGTGATGTAGTTCCCAGTCGGATGGTGTATAGCTTGGAGGGAAACTTTCAGGTGATGCTTTTCCCATATACCTCCTAGGTGTTCGAGGTTGAAGGTGTAAAAAGTGCTGTTGAAACAGAATGTTCCATGCTGTAGAATGAGAGGCACGAAACAATCTACCACTGTACATGCAGGTGATGGAAGATCATTTTATCTCCTCTAGATATTGAATTACCTAACATTATTGCATATTAATCTGTGTTGTTGATCTCTTCCACATTTTATCTATCCAAACCCTGAATCACTTCATTATTAACATTGATTTTCCTTCGATACTCCAGCCTAGAGTGCTTAATTTCTTCATAAAGAGCTAAAGCTTCATTTCTATCTGAGCTGCAAGTTTTCCTGTGTATTCTTCTTTTAACATTTTCTCCCTGCCTTTCCCACAGCCCTTGGGTAGACTTGCATCATTTTCCCTCCGCTTCCTTCTCCCTTTTTCTCAGCTCAAATCCTCACTCTAAAAATAATATTTTCTTCCAGGATGTGTTTCATTTTATCCATGTCCTTTTACTGTTTCTGAGATTCTAAATTTGAGCAATGTGAGTTGATGATTTGTCCCCCCAAAATGGTTATTTTAATCAAGATTTGTGCTCAAAGCTGCTATATGTTTCAGAAAGTGGCTTTCTGCATTTCCATTATGACATTTAGAACATAGAACATTACAGCACAGTACAGGCCCTTCGGCCCTCGATGTTGTGCCGACCTGTCATACCGATCTGAAGCCCATCTAACCTACACTATTCCATGTATGTCCGTATGCTTGTCCAAATTGATTGACATTTAATTCACTTTTTACACATTTATCAATATGTAACTTGTGTTTTACATAAGATTGTATACTTAGTATCTCCTTCTATCTCTGTACCTAATTAAAACGCTCTTGTTTTAGCAGTCTTTATTCTGACTCTTGTCCAAACACACAACATTGCCAATTCAGTTCATAATTGGCTTTCAACTCAGTTAAGTGTTAAAAAGATTATTCTGCCAGCTCTGTTAGAAGCAAAGCACTTCATAGTAGCAAGATAGCTTGATATACTTTTAGATTTAAATTTAGTGAGGCATTGCAAGTCAAGCAATTGATTTTAAACATGTAGGTTTGTAATTGAAAGCAGCCTCAACTCTTTTGCATCTACATACATTGCATACCCGAAATGCTTTTAGGTTGTTCACAGCACAGGTTTGGCTTCAACTGGAGTATTGTGTCTAATCCTGGGCACCATACTTGAGGAAAGCTGTGAAGACTTTAGAGAAGGCATAGAAATGATTTCCAAGAATGGTTCCAAGAATGAGAGACTCCAATTACATAGGCAGATTAGAGAAACTGGAGTTTGTTTCTTCAGAGAAGAAAAGGGTGAGATGCAATTTGATGGAAGTGTTCAAAATCATGAGGAATTTGGATACAGTGGATGGAAACTACCCCCAATGACGGATTGTTTGTGAGCCACAGAACACAAACTTAAGGTGATCAATGCAGGAATCAACACTGACAGGGCTGAAAGCTTTTTTTTAATGCAGTAAGTGGTTAGAACTTGCTATGTACTACCTCTCAAGTGTGTATAGCTTTCAATAGAGAATTTGATAACCAACTAAAGAGTAAGAAAGAAATGCAGGGTTGCTCTTGCAAAGAGCCAGAAGGAGCACAATGGGTGGAATGGCCTGCATTTAAGTTCTAACTTTTTGATAACTCCCTGATTCTATTTATGCAATAAGTTTGCATTAAAGCCAAATGGTTACAATGTCACACTGAAAATGAAGTTCTGGGCCTGGGGTTTTACAGAATCATAGGATTCTTGCAGTATATTAAAGGCCATTTGGCCCACTGAGTCCGCACCGATTCTCTGAAAAGCCACCAAGACCCATACTGACCCCATCTCCGCATGGTGCTATAACCATAGATAACACACCGACCTTCAATGTTGGATAATCCCTTATTTCTTTATTTTTCTACTTATTATATGAAGGTAATGCTTCACTTTTTAAAATTTTGTTTCTTTTACCACTTTGTACCTTGATTTTTTGCACCTAAATACCCTTGTACTTAAGAAGGCACCATGTGTGGCAACATTATCCTTTTCACTGTGTCCCTGTGCTTGAATACACGAGACAATAAAATCAAAATCCAAATCTAAAGTTTAACCTGCACATCCTTAGACACTAAGTTTTTGGGGAGGCAATGGTCTAGTGGCATTATTGCCAGGCTGTTAGTCCAGGGACCTGGATATTGCTCTGGGGACCTGAGTTCGAATCCCATCACAGCAGATGGCAGAATTTGAATTCAATAAATGCCTGGAATTAAGAATCTAATGATTACCATAAATCCATTATTGATTGCCAGGGGGAAAAAAATCCCACTTAGCTCACTAATGTTCTTTTGGGGAAGGAAACTGCCATCGTCACCTGGTCTGGCCTACGTGTGACTCCAGACCCATAACAATGTGATGGATAATAAATGCTGCCCAGCTGTTAATGACCTCATCCAACGAATTAAAAAAAAACTATGGGGCATTTTTTAGCATGGTCAGTTCATCTAACCTGCACATCAAGTTTTGTTAAAGCAATATTAACATTGCCCCTCTTTTCAAAATAAATGGATAGCATTGACATTATGTTGAGGAAGCATAAACTAATCAGGGTTGATATTAATTGAATGTTAAGTGGATCCAAACAATTGTAGATTCTTGATTCCAAATTTTAGCTGCATCTGAACATCAATTGCAGTGAAAAATATAAGTGCTCCAAACAGTTGATAATGTAACTGAATGGGAGTTGGTTAGCTCAGTGACCTGTTAGCTGATCGTGATTCCAACTGCATGAGTTCAGGTCCTGTACCAGCTGAAGCCACTATATTCTGCAAGTGTGGTGACAACTCATCACCAGTCATCTCTCTAATGAGAGTGCAGCCTGTGGTCCTCTGGGACGGTGGTGACTTTCACTTTCATTTCATGCATAAACCCACAAATAGTGCAATGAATTAAACATATGGCATCAAAACCAGTGAAAGGATTCCGTGTTGCGCTTGTAATCCTATCACTACAATTTGCTTAATCACAGTTTGTGGAGTGTGTAATGAGAAATTGTTCCCCAAAGCCAACAAAGTGATAATCGTAAATAGAGTTTCCTTGGATTACTTAAGCATCCTTCTTGGGAATGCATTGGGAATAAGTTACAGAAACCTTGAAAATGTGTGTGTGTTACTGAAAACATTTAATTCACAAATGAATCAGCATCAAGTATATTTCACCTTGTTGATGACAATTAGGACTCTCGATATGAACAGCATAGTACAAAAGAGAGAGGGGAAGTTAATCTCATTGAAGCGTGGATTTTTATACATAGCACTAGAGTCACACACCACCAGGCTTCAGAGTCAACAAAATTTGCTTTCCTATTCTGATTAACATACTTGGCATCTCATAGCTCCACAGACCGTTCAACAAACTGAGAACTATTTCTGTCCAATGGCTTCCCTCATGAGAAGTAAAATCATAGAATCCCTTTGTACAGAAAGTGGCTATTCAGCCTGTCAAGTCAGCACTGAATGTCCAAAGACCATCCCACTGGGACCCATCCCCCATAACCCTGCATTTACGCTGGCCAATCCACTTGGTATACACAGCCTTGTGTACTATGGGGTAATTTCCCATGGTCGATCCACCTAATCTGCACATGCTTGGACTGTGAGAGGACACCAGAGCAACTGATGGAAACTCATGCAAACGTGAGGAGAACGTGCAAATTGCACGCAGACAATATCCCAAAGGTAGAATCGAGCCCAGGTGCTTGGCACTGTGAGGCAACTGTACTAGCCACCGGGACAGCATACTGCTCAGCAGTAGCTTTCAGGTTGTTCTCAAGTAACTCTTGAATGGGAGAATTTTAAGCAGGCAAACACAGCGGGGGTGGGGTGTAGGGTGGAAGAGTTGATGACAGATTATCTGAAGTTGAAGAATCTCTCTTCCTCCTCAGGGCTCCCCAGAGACTTTGTTTTAACTTTGGCTTGTGGCTGTCAAGAGTGACAAGCCGAAAAAATATTGCTGCTGGGAGGGTGAATAGTTGTTAATGGGGGCTGTTAGTGACTAACAACAGTGGGTGTGTAATGGCAGACTATGTGGTAACAAGAAATAATAGGAACTGCAGATGCTGAAGAGTCCGAGATAACAAAGTGTAGAGCTGGACGAACACAGCAGGTTTCTGATGAAGGATCCCGGCCTGAAACGTCAGCTTTTCTGCTCCTAAGATGCTGCTTGGCCTGCTGTGTTCATCCAGCTCTACACTTTGTTTTGTGGTAACAAGGCCTGGTGTGGGACGGGGGGCTGGGACATGGGACAGTTTAGGCCCTAAAATTATTGAACTCAATATTGAGTCTGGAGGGCCGCAGGGTCCCCAAGCGGAAAATGAGATGTTGTTCTTCCAACTTGCATTGTGCTTCGCTGGAACACTGTAGCAAGCCAGAGGCAGAGATGTTGGTCAGAGGACAGGGTGGTGTGTTAAAGTGGCAGGCAATAGATAGTTCAGCCTATTGTTAGTCACTAACAGTCCCCATTAACAGCTATTTACCCACCCAGCCAGATTGTTATCAACTCTTTGTCTGCCTAGCTGCTCTTTTCTCTTTCAGCTCTATCAAATTGCTTATCCCGACCCCATCCCACCTCCCTTTTTTCTGCATATAAACTGATGGTTTTCAGCCACCATCAGTTCTGAGGATGGGTCACCGGCCCCAAAAGGTTAACTCTGTTTATTCCTTCACAGATGCTGCCAGGCCTGCTGAGATTTTCTATCAACTTTGTTTTTGTTCCCGATTTACAGCATCTGTCAAGAGTGACAAGCCGAAAAAATATTGCTGCTGGGAGGGTGAATAGTTGTTAATGGGGGCTGTTAGTGACTAACAACAGTGGGTGTGTAATGGCAGACTATGTGGTAACAAGAAATAATAGGAACTGCAGATGCTGAAGAGTCCGAGATAACAAAGTGTAGAGCTGGACGAACACAGCAGGTTTCTGATGAAGGATCCCGGCCTGAAACGTCAGCTTTTCTTTTGGTTTTTATTTGGTCTATTTTATGCTTGTTTTCTACCTGAGAAACACCTTTCTCATAAATTCAAGCTCCGTTTTCTTTGTAGCATCCTAAATTTGCTAAAATCATTCAATCCTTGCAGTGGGTAAGCAGGCCTTTTGGCCATTCAAATGCACCCTCTGAATAGCATCCCACCCAGACCCAACTCCATTCCTGAATTTCCACTGGCTAATCCATCTAGTCTACACATCCCTGGACTCTATGGCAATTTAGCATCTGGCATGTCCATCTTTCGACTGTGGGAGGAAACCAGAGCATATCCACACAGACACAGGGAGAATATGCAAACTCCACGCACACAGTTGCCCAAGGGGTGGAATCACACCCAAGTCCCTGGTGCTATGAAGCAGCAGTGCTAACCAATGAGCCACCGTGCTGCCCAAGGAAAAGTAACAGAGGAACTCACTGTAAGTGAGTCGTGTCAGGGATTCAGTAAGAAACGTGCAAAACATTGATATCAGGCATGAAATACCTATCTCCAGATAGATAAAGAAGGCCTGGAGGACTAAATTTAGTTCACATAAGGAACTGTGTCCTTCCTGAATTATCATTTCAATGCAGGCATTCTGCCTTTCTAATTATATTTCAATAATTATACAACTGTGACTGTATGATTCCATAGTGGAACCATTAAATTCCAAGTAATATGAATAACTATTATTTTCACACTTAACTTAATGGTGCATTCTTGTCAGACTTAATGATTCATTCACGTGTGACTATTGTAACTACAGTTGACTTTGAAGTTGATCCATTTGTTTGGGAATAACATTGTTCAACATGAACATTGGCACATACAGTAGAAACAAACGGAGGCCTGGGGACTGCTTTGCAGAACACCTACGCTCAGTTTGCAATAAACAACTACACCTCCCAGTCGCAAACCATTTCAATTCCCCCTCCCATTCCTCAGTTGACATGTCCATCCTGGGCCTCCTGCAGTGCCACAAAGATGCCACCCGAAGGTTGCAGGAACAGCAACTCATATTCCGTTTGGGAACCCTGCAGCCCAATGCTCTCAACGTGGATTTCACAAGCTTCATAATTTCCCCTCCCCCCACTGCATCCCAAAACCAGCCCAGCTCATCCGCACCTCCCTAACCTGTTCTTTCTCTCACCTACCCCCTCAAGCCGTAGCCCCATTTCCTACCTACTAACTTCATCCCGACCCCTTGACCTGTCCGTCCTCCCTGAACTGACCTATCTCCTCCCTACCTCCCCACCAACACATCTTTACTGGGCCCATCCCCGCCTCTTTAACTTTTCTGTCCCCTCTCCACCTATCTTCTCCTTCATCCATCTTCCATCTGCCTCCCCCTCTCTCCCTATTTATTTCAGAGCCTTCTTCCCCTCCTCCATTTCTGATGAAGGGTCTCGAACCGAAACGTCAGCTTTCCGGCTCCTAAGATGCTGCTTGGCCTGCTGTGTTCATCCAGCTCCACACCTTGTTGTCTCGGATTCTCCAGCAGCTGCAGTTCCTATTATCTCTTGGAAATTAATAGTTAGTTTTCAAATTTTGCTTATGTTTTTTAACTACTTTGTATCCTAACGAATGCGTCCTAACTTCAGAACAGATTCATATCTAATTTGATTCATGAATTATTCAGTGCAAGTTGATTTTTGAAAGAATAATCTTATTTTTATATTCACATATTTCACGACATAAGTTCTAAATTACTTAACCTTTTGCCTACTACATTTTACAGACAAAGAAAATCACAACAGGAGTGAATATCAAGGTGAAAACTTAATTCCTATCAAAATGTTTTTACATATAAATCAGTCCAGGCCTCAAAGTATCCAGTTAATGTCTCTCTACCTAAATAAACCTGTTCTTATTTTCAGGCAGTCAAGCATTAATTCCAATACTCATTTCAATTTCTTTTGGTGATTCATTATTTACTGTTGCTGTCCATTTGTCAGACCACTCTCCTTTCACAATTTACCATTGTATTACTGTGACGTTTCTGTGATAGCCAATGGTTTCATTGAAAACTGTTGTTGTTTAAGAAAAGTGTAGTGCTTTTGACATTATTATTTAAAGAATTAAGAAGAAAGCACACTGTATTCTCATGAAATAATATTTCATATTCTTTTTAACCGTAGAGTAAATAATGCCTATGGACCAGAACACTTGTCAACTTTCACCATCCTGATTCCAATCCCTAGACTTCCATCTCTGACTTAATCATTAGTAAGCCAGACTTGACTCATCACCTGATCCCCACAAAATGCTTCTCTCACAAACAGTCATGACCAACAACCTCAATTCCCCATTGACCCAACACTTATTGACCTATCCCAACAGCTGTTGGCCTCCTCCAAGTCCTCAGAAACTTCAGCAAGTCTGGCAGCATCTGTGAAGAAAAAAATCAGAGTGAACGTTTCAGGTGCAGTGACCCTTCTTCAGAAGGGTCTGTTCTGAGGAAGGGTCACCGGGCCTGAAACGTTAACACTGATATTTTCTTCACAGATGCTGCCAGACCTGTTCAGCTTTTCCAGCAACTTTGTTTCTGTTCCTGATTTACAGCATCCACAGTTCTTTTGGCTTTCCTCAGAAACTTACTCACCATCTAAAAATCTACTTAGAGACCAACCTATCCCCACCACACACCTGCCACCTGTGCCCCTTCATTGAACTGACTCTATTCCATCATGTGCCTGGCACCCAATGCCCCTATTCAACTGGAACACTACCACACCACACAGCTGCTAACCTATCTTGTCACCCACCTACCACTTTTTCACCTCACCTACAATGCCTGTAGGGAGTGAATTCCAGGATCATCACTAGGCGACTCTGAAGGAGTGTCAATATGTTTCCAAATCAGAATGGTGAATGGTCTGTAGGGAAATTATTCATTTGACTGAAACAGAAACTTCCAAATGCAATGTCTTCAATAGATTAGCATGAAGGGTTTCAGTTGCAGGGAAATTGCTCTTTAGATTCTTCCGTTTCCTGGACAATTCTTATGGAATTTGTTGAGTCTGGACTTCTATATGGTTCCTGCATGTAACTCCAGTCTACTCTCCCCAACTATGTGGCCATCAGATTCAGGCCCAATATTCCATTTGACTTCCTAACTCGTTGTTACACCTGCATGCTAACTTTTATTAACTCATGTACAAGGACATTCAGTTTTTATCCTACTGCAGCACTCTGCAGTGTCCCTCTTCCTGAATTATATTCCATTTATCCCTTCTTCCTGCCAACATGGGACACTTCACCTTTTCCCATATTATGCTGCTGCTCTTTCTTTTCCCCATTCAGTTAAACTATCTACATCCTTTCTCAAACTCATTTTGCCATCTTTACTTTTGCTTTTCTACTTACCTTTGTATTATCAGTAATTTTGGCTACAGTTTGATATGAATTCTTCAACCAAGCCCAATCCTTCTTCAGGATTAAAGGTAATATTGCCTGTGGTGGATTCTGGTTAAATCCTAGTGTCTTGTCCCCGAAGCTAAGAGTTTCAAAAAGATGAATCACTGTGATGTTGAGGTTGATCCTGCAATCCACCAAAACAAAACTAAAAGTGTTAGTTTGAGCGAAGCCACAAAATATTTTCTAATATCTGTTCTTTATTTTCAATGGATATATCCACTAGGCCAGTCATGCCAACTGCCAGACAGGACCTAAACAAATGCTCACAGGTGACCAGATACTAGGTAAGTCAAACTATTACAGTAGGAACTTGAACTTTACTGAAGGACTTTCTATTTTGGTTGGATAAACTAGTGAATAAATAGCCTCAGCGCTAAGGACTAGAGTGTTCTCAGAATGACAATAAGCATTAACCCAATTAACAGCATTAATAATCTGATGACAGCGATGTGTTTTTTATAGCAAGTGGGTTTTACAGGGTTTCGTGAGATGCAGCAGGCACAGTAATGTTTATATAATGGAGCTGCATTCTCTAATGTACCAATTACAAGCTGTTAATTTAGCATAAATATTTTGACGAGTGTTCTTAGATTATTAGTGAACACAAACAATTATTAAAACCCAATAAATTGAGGAAATTGTGATAGAGTCTTGTAAGTACAATTCTGAGACTTGATTAATATGCAGCTTCATTTTTGAAGCTTAAAACTCTCGCTTAATCAATGAATGCCGATGACATCTCGGGGGAATAGGCCTGAGGTGATGCTGATTCAGGCAGTATGAAGGATGGAATCAAAGTTCCCACGGTTGTAACGCTGAAATTGCCAATGTACCTCAGGTTAATGATTGTAACTGTTGTTTTTAATGAACTCCCTCACATTATCAAGTTCACTTACTCATCCCAGTCAGCTTCATCATGAATGCTGTTATCACTCTCCACTTAAACAATAACACTTGTATTTAAAAAGAAAGAGAAATTGAACAATAAATTGATGTTGATAAAGTTAATGAGAATTGTGTTTTGTGAAGATCTGGCTTTTTAAAAGGATATCACTACTGAGATTGTGGAATGCAAGGGTTTTCGCCTCTGAGACCTTAACTCGAATCCTGCCAGAATGATTGAACGAAACCAATGCTGCTCCATATTGAAGTCCAACAGGGCTGAATTTGGACTAGCTCCAAGCTAATCCTTCATGGACATGAGTCCACACTAACAACAGTACTTATATTTATGTTGTAACTTCACTACATTAAAATGTTTTACAGATGTGCTGTCAGGTAATATCTAATACTGAGGCAATAAGGAGAAATTAGGGCAGGTGAAGTGATGGGTTTGAAAGATTTGATTTAAACGAAGAACGAGAGTGAATGAGGTAGAGATATTTCGTAACGGAATTGAAGAGTTTAAGGCTTAGGTGGTTGAAGGCATGGCCATTGTGCTTCAGGGAAAATCTGGGATACATAAGACACCAGAATTAGAAAAGTGCAGAGTTGCAAAGCTGGAGTGTTTAATGGAAACTAGGTGGAGTGAGAACATAGTCGGAATTAACCACAAGGCTGAGAATTTTAACTTTGAGTCTGCAGCGTAAATTAAACAACAACACCTTCTCAGAGCTAAATTAAATATCTTAGGTAGCTAATCAAAATTATGATGTGGAGGAGCTGGTGTTGGACTGGCGTGGACAAAATCAGGAGCCCCATGAAATCAAGTTATTGTCCAACAGGTTTATTTGTAATCACAAGCTTTTGAGGTGCTGCTCCTTCATCAGGTGAAGACTTCTGACTTAGGTTAAAAAACAAACAGTGTGAGAGCTGAAAATTATACTCTGGGTGAGGGTTAAGGATAATTGGATTTATTGAGGTTGTATTTGAAGTATAGTATTAAAGCAATAAATGGCTTCTGCATTTAATTTTGCTGCACTTGATCTATAAACACTGCTTTGTGAATATCAGCGAAAAAAATAGCACTCCCTACAATGATACACATCACTTTGGGAAGCATAAAGCTCCTCAAAAAATATTTGGACTTCTTTAAAATATAATTGATATTAAAAGAATCATTCTTCTAAATCTCTGCAACGTATTTCCCCACAAATGATTCTAACCACTCCCTGACTGAATATGGGAAAGAATCCTAAAGGTACAGTAGGCAATAGGCTCTAAAGGCGAGTTATATTGGACTTGAAACATTAACTTTTGGTTCTTCCTCCCCAGATGCTGCAAGCTGAGGCTCTGCAATACTTCTCGTTTTTATTCAGATCCCCAGCCCCTGTAGCATCTTGCTTTTGTACTGAATTGGGGATTTTTGCCTGAGATATTTATATCAAGCTTCTCATTTGAAACGTCATGAAAATATGTTGAACAACATCATTCAAAATTCAGGCTTGTTGCTTTCTTTATTCTGGTCATAATACATGGCCAGATAACCAACTCAGAATAGTGAACAAATTTCGTACTGATCTCACTATTTTTGGAATCTGATGGGTTCGTACCAGGATAGCATTTGTATGGAATCAGTAGTTTATTTTATGCTTACTCTGTGAAGTATTGCTGAGCCTTTTCTGCAATATTGTATTAAAAATAGGTGGATAAAGAATGTTCAGCACAGGGCATGTCACAAAATTGTTTTCTTTTAACACTGCTCTTCATCATTAAGGAAACCAGAATGGTGTTTATGTAAGCAGAACTGTAATTTAGAGCGTTATGCAGTGAGGAGCTAATGTAATAATAATGACTTGATCTCTGATTCAAACGGGATATAAATCCATGTCTAGTGCAGGATAACAAAATGCTACAGTATGTTGAATAGCTATGAAATTGCTGTTACTCCAAGTATAAAACTCATTTTTACCCAGTTCGTAAGCAGCCACCATAAAGGAAGTTTAACATGCAGCCTTTAATTGAAGGTCATATTATGATGAAAATTAATAGTGTATTAAATTATGTTAATTGCAAAACCCATTTTGATAACCAGCGAGATATTTTATATGCTTTATTTTCCAATAATGAAGAGTACAGAAGAAGTTCTTTTTGCAACCAAGAATGCAGATGACAACTCACATAAGGTCATATGACATGGGCCCTGATCATTGAACTTTTTCAGAAGCAGTGGTGCAGATTTCTAAAACATTCAATGCATATGTAGTTAATATGTGCACAATGCATTCAATTTTTTTTATATTAGCTCAGAGGATGTGGGTTTCACTGGCTGGGTCAGCATTTTTGCCTGTCCTTAGTTGTCTGTGAAAAATTGATGTTATGCTTCCTTTTTGAACTGCTGCAGTGTACTTGATGTAGGCTGATCCACAATGCCATGAGGAGGGAGTTCCAGGATTTTACCCAGCAACACTGGAAGAATATCAACACAATTTCAAGTCGGGCTTGAGTGGTTTGGAAAAGATTATCCTTGTCATTCTAAACAACAGTGGCCACGGGTTGAAAGATGCTGCCTGAGGAGTCGTGGTGAATTTCCATAATGTATCTTGTGAGTGGCACACTTTGCTGTAACTGAGCATTAATCGTGGAGGGAGTGAATGTTTGCAGATGTGGTATCGATCAAACTGCCTTTTCCCGGATGGTGTTTTAAAGCTGCACTCAGCCAGGCACGTTAGGAGAATCATTTTCCTGACCGATCCTTGTGGATGGTGGACATTCTTTGGAGAGTAAGGAGGTGAGATACTCACTACAGGATTCCACGGCTCTGACCTACTTTTCTATCTCCAGTATTTATATGGCTAATCCATTCAGTTTACAGTCAGTGGCAACTCTGAGGATGTTGACTGTAGGTGATTCAGAAAATTGAATTGAATTTAAAAATGGAGATCAAATATCAAGGGTGATAGTTTTTTTTTGTTGCTGGAGATGGTTATTGCTAGGCACGTATGTGGCATGAATGTTACTTGTCATCCAGTGCCAATGGGCCTTGCATCTATTGAGACAGTTAATCTGAGCGACGATCCACAATCTTCACACCTTGCCTCCTGTCAAGACTCCATTCCATTGTTCCATGTTTTTCATCTTCACTCACATCAGTTCTGATGCTGCCACATTCTGCAGAAATGTCCAACCTCTTCCTCAGCTGAGGATTCCCCACCACTCTGATTGAATCATAGATTCATAGAATCCCTACAGTGTGGAAGTAGGCCACTTGGCCCATTGAGTCCACACTGACCCACCGAACAGCCTCCCACTCAGCGCCCTCAGCTATGTCTGACTCATTTCCCACACTTTGGTCCTCACCCCCTTTTCTTCTCACCCACAACTGCAAGATGGACCTTCTAGTCCTCACCCACAATCCCATCTGCATCTGCATCCAAAGGATCATTAGCTGCCATTTCTGCCACCTCCATCAGATTACCAGAGTCACATATTCTTCTCTTCTCCTGTGTCAGCCTTCCACATAATTCATTTCCTTCAGGCCTAGTCCTCCTCCACTCCCCACACCTCCCCTCTCCCCCATGGTACCTTCTTAAGCAATCAGAGAACATGAAACTCTCATCCATTTACTTCCTCCCTCCTCACTATCCAAGGCCTCAGACTCATGTTCCAGGTGATGCAGTGCTTTACCTGCACTTCACTCATTCTAGTCTACTATATTCACTGCTCACAATGTGTTCTCCCCTATACTGGGAGCTAACGCGCAGACTGGGTGACTCCTTTGCAGAATACCTACTTTTTGGTCTGTCAAAAAGACCCTGAGCTTCTGGTTGCCTACCACTTCAATACACCACACATTCCTAGCCAATGTCTATGTGTTAGGCTTGCTACAGTGCCTCAGCGAAGCTCAGCGCCAAGTGGAAGAACAGTATCTCTATTTCTGCTGGAGGACTCTACAGCCTTTGGGATTCAATATTGAGGTCAATTATTTTAGAACCTGAACACCTTCTTCTATGCCCTTTACTCAAGCCCATGTCCATGGCCCTGTCATCTCATGGGTTGTTTCTGCCATAGCCAACTTATTTTCACCCATTGATGATCGCCATTAGCATCACTGTTTTCTCCTTAACTCACCATTATCCATTCCATTACCTGTCCAACTGCTGTTCTCTTTCTGGGATACATCTTCCACCATCATTCACTTCCGTGCCCATAAGCTTCCTTCCCACCTATTGTGTTCAGCATTAATACTACCTTTTCCGAGATCCAATCATTTCTGAAGAAGGGTCACAGGGCTTGAAATGTTGACTCAGCTTAGTTTCGAGACATGATGCCAGACCTGCTAATTTTCTCCAGCAATTTTTGCTTTGTTCCTGATCCACAATGATCTGATGCCTTGCAGATTACAGGATACCCTGTAACTAAAACATCTGGGTCATTCCAGGGATCCAGCTGTGGATCTGGATTGTCAGCAGCTCATTACAGGGGATTACATCCATTTGAAGGCACGTGGGCTTGCACAACTCAGAGGATATTGGGCATTGATACACTTAGGTCCAGGAAATCATTCATTGCACCCATATAGCCAAGGTGCTCACAGACCAGCCAGATTCCAGAATGAAATAGACTTTCACTCACTGAATGCATCTTGCTGGTGTGAGCCTGGCGTATAGGGGTTGTCATTATTATTTCATCCTTCATCTGGCAATATGTGAAAATGTCCAGTTTAACAGGCAAGGTAAGAAAAATCACACCGCCTAAATTCCTGAAATAATAAGGAAAGTTCATAGAATGTTATTTTTCATTGTGAGGGGAATTGATTACAAAAGAAGAAAGGCTTTACCTCAGTTACGCAGTGCACTGGTAAGACCACATATGGAGTCATGTGCACAGTATTGGTTCTCCACCAACCCAACCTGGCATTGTGGAGTGAACACCTGATCATCAGGGTCCACAGGGAGGCCTTAGATAATCCTAACCATTTCCAAAACTTTCAAGTGTCCCATTGGCCAAAGCAGTTATTGGTGAAGAGACCCAGCACTGCCTCAGGTGCACTAGTGCAGCCTTTGTCCGCCTGAGGAAAAGCGTGTTCAAGGGCAGCAACATCAGGTTTGACACTAAGCTCATGGTTTATGGAGCTGTGGTGGTTCCCACCCCCCATTAGCCTCTGAGACATGGACTGTCGACAGCACTCACACTGCCTGCACAGGGTCTTGTGAATCCACTGAGATGGAAGATACACCAACACCAGAGTCCTTGACCAGGCCAACATGCCCAGCTTTGAAGCACTGGCTACTCTTGACTGGGTACAGTGGGCTTGGCATATCATCCATATGACCAACATGAGACTTGCCAAGCAAGTGCTCTCCTCCCAGCTTCAAAACAGCAAGCGAGCCCCAGGTAGACAGAGGAAGTGCTTTAGTAATACCCTCAAGGCCTATGGTGAAGTATGGCTTTCCCACAGATACCTGGCAAACACTGGCCCAAGACCACCCAACGTGGAGGAGGAGCATCGGGGAAGATGTCGAACACTTGAAGACGTGTTTTCAGGAACAAAGATGGAAGCCAAATGAAAACAGCCAAAGGAGTGCTCTGCTACATCAATGCCCCACCCAACCTTCCCATGAATACCTTCTGCCCCAAGTGTAACAGAACCACAATGATCTGTACAGCTACCAATGGACTCACCCTGAGAGTGGAAGAGAATCATCCTCATCTGTGAGGGGAGTGCTAATGAATTGGTGTCCTGATGTAAAACATAATGTAAATTCATTGGAAGTAGTTCAGAGAAGATTTACTGGACTGATACTGAGAAAATGGGCAATTTATCTTTGGAGGAAAGGTTGAACAGGCTTGGCTTGAAAGATTGAAAACTAAAAGAACTGCTGATGCTGTAAATCAGGAACAAAAACAAAAGTTGCCAAAAAGCTCAGCAAGTCTGGCAGCATCTGCGAAGACAAAATCAGCATTAACGTTTCGGGTCCAGTGACGCTTCCTCAAAACCCAAAAATTTCCCAGTTCTGAGGATGGGTCCCCAGACTCTGATTTTTTTTTCACGGATGCTGCCAGATCTGCTGAGCTTTTCCAGCAATTTCTGTCTTTGTGTCAGCTTGAAAGCTTGTAGTTTAAAACTGTAAGAGGTGACTTGAATGGAACATGCAGGAATTTGATAGGAGTCTTGACAGGGTTGGTGTGGAATGGACGGTTCTTCTTATGGGAGACTCTAGAACTGGGGATCACTGACTTAAAATAAGTAGTTACCTTTTTAAAACAGATAGAATAAAGGCAAAAAAAGGTCCTCGCAGAGGGTTGTGACTTCGGGTTCAGTCCCATAGAAGGCAGGTGGAAGCAGAGTGTTTGAATATCTTTCTGCAAAGTCTGATAGATTCTTGATAGACAAAGGTATGAAAGGATATCGGGGGAGACAGGATTATGGAGTAATTAGACCAGCCATGATCTTCTTGCATGGTAGAACAGGCTTGAGGGACGAAGTTGTCTGTTTCTTCTCCTAAGCTATACATTTTTGTAAGTAAGAATTCCAGGTTACATACCCTCCAGATTTTGTCAATAAGGTAGATAAGGGTTATTTTCTTACGGTCTGGCTCGTGGCACCCGACTGGTAACCCTGCCGACATGGATTTGCAGAGACCCTCCAACAGGAAACAGCACTGAACAAACCATTGGCCTCTTGGAGATGTCTTTCTAGTGCCTTGACTGGTCAGGTCATGCTCTTCAGTATGTAGCTGAGGTACCTTGTATTGTTGTCTGCTGTGTTCTATACAAGAGGGCTGGTGCTGGGCAGACAGGAAGATCTGACATCTCATTCTCCCTCAGAGGAGGATAGATAAATAGAAGCAGCAGGATATGACGCAAAAGTGATGCTCCAGAAGAGCCTAATGTCCTGGCATTGGAGGATGTCTGCTGATGCCATCCCAGGGCTCCTGGCAATCATCAATTTGCCATGGCTAATTCAGCTAATTCAGTATTGTTCTAACTGAGTGGCTCCCAGGCCTTATGATGGGTGACTCTCACTTATCTTCCATCAGGGAGAGAAAATGTGCTGTAAGCATGTACACCTGAACAAGTAGATTGTTACCCACACTGGCTGAAACTCAGATCTCTACTGCCAACGACCTCTGTCAATACAGACCTTGGCATCCATGAAACCCTAATGCTAACCCTGCATGCTGTCATCAATCCTCAAGTCATTCACATTTTTGTCTTTTTAACATCAAGCGATGATAACATATAAAGTTGCCCAAAAATCAACAATGCAATGAAGGGTGATTCAATTCCAATAATTCTAATATTTTAAAAAATGCATCTCTCAAGTGGCCAACAAAGTGTAGATTGTGGTGTTGGGCCTGTGTTTACAACTGCTTCTTTGGCGTGCTATCTCTGCAGCTAAGGACAAGATAGCAGTAGCCTTTGCTTGTTTCTCTGTAGATAGCATGGCTTGAAACCCACAGGCAGCTGCACCTTCATCCTTACCTTATGGCTACAGGGCCTTGCGGTATGATTAAGCCCCAAGTCCGTGGGACTCTGGGAATAAAGGATTATTATGTTGGTGCATGCTGTGGGGCAAGCTGGAAGCCGGAAATGATGTGAAACAGTGGTCAAATGGAACACAGCAAGGGTCTTTCAGTCGACCTGCAAAATCGAGCATTACAAAATCAATGCACCTTCACCAGGAGTCTAAGCAGCTTTCCAGGGACCCAAAGGCTTTGTTACCCAGGTGGTCCATGGCACTCACCTTCCCTGACTGTAGCTCTTCACTGAAATGTTTCTGCACAGCACCCAAATTCTCCGAATGTTCTCCTGCTGTTGTAGCCATGTCCACTCAGATCCTCTTGATTTGTTTGGGAGGATGGTATCTTTTACCTGGAGAGAATAGCCTGCCTCAATTCTCTGTGATGTCTGTCAAAGTTCCTGGACCAATTGGGATATTTTCAATTAAAAGTGGTGTTGATTCTCAGATGTTAATGGGTCATAGTATTACAACCTGGAAATGATTGGACAGTTGGATTTCTGACCGAGGATTTAAAATCCAGTTCTGCCTGTGGATCTGAGAACGACCTCATGCTAAATCACATGCTTGCAACCTGGCTGTCATATTTGACAATGAAATGTGTTTCTGACCATGTATTCACAACAGCAACAAAACCAGTTATTTATGAGTGCAACACTCCCCAACTCTACTGCCCATATGCTCACTTGCTACAGTTCTTATCCATGTCTTTGTCACCAATGGAGTTGATAATCCCACCACACTCCTGGCTAATCTCCTACATTCTAACTCTGTAACAATAAGGTCTTTGATTTGTCTGCCATCAGTGTCTAAATGTATATCAAGTCCTGGCAGCATTTGTGGAGAAAAAAAACAGACTTAACGTTTCAAGCCCAGTGACTCCATTCAGTGATTCTTCTTTCTCTTTACAGATGCTTCAAGACCTTCTGCAATTCTCCAGCAGTTTCTGTTTGTTTCAGGTTTCCAACATCTACAGTACTTTATTTTATTATATATCAGTCCTGTTCACCTTTTATCCCTGTCCTCACTGATCTCAATTGCTCCTAGTGTCATGATATTAAAATTGGTAGGCTCAAGGGTAGTGTGATTGTTCAGTGATGAGCACTGCCATCTCACAATACTAGGGACCCAGGTTCAATTTCACCCTTGGATGACTGTATGAAGTTTGCTCATTCTCCCAGTGTCTGTGTGGATTTGTTCTGGTTTCCTCCCACAGTGCAAAAATGTGCAGGCTAGGTGGATTAGCCATGTGAAATCCAAGATTAGAGTGGGTCTAGAGATAATGGGAACTGTAGATGCTGGAGAATCCAAGATAACAAAGTGTGGGGCTGGATGAACACAGCAGGCTAAGCAGCATCTTAGGAGTGTAAAAGCTGAAGTTTCGGGCCTAGACCCTTCATCAGAAAAGGAAGGGTCTAGGCCCGAAATGTCAGCTTTTGTGCTCCTAAGATACTGCTTGGCCTGCTGTGTTCATCCAGCCCCACACTTTGCTATCTTAGAGTGGGTCTAGTTGGGTTGGAGGGTTGGTATGGACTTGATGGGCTGATTGGACTGCTTCCACACTGTAGGGATTCTACGATTCTCATTTTCAAGTCCCTCACCCCTTCCTGTTTCTGGGGCCCTCCAGCCTCACATTTCTTTGTGATTTCTGTGCTTATCTAACTCCATCCTCTTGAGTATCACAATTTTAATCACCTCAGCACTGGTGTTTGAGCTTTTAATTGCATCGTCCTTATAGTCTGGAATTCCCTTCTTCAATAGCTCCACACCTCCAGATAACATTGCTCTCAACAAGTTCCCTAAAAATACCTTCGTGACCAAACATTTGCCAATCTGCTGTCATAACTCTTCACCTGCTTAGTGTGAAATTTCACTATCACAGTTCTATGAAACACCTTGAGACATTTCATCATATTAACAGTGCTGGATAAATAAGTGTTGTTGTTATTGATTTTGATCCTGGGCATGAGAAATGCTGCATATCATTTGAAATATTTAGCTTCTCTCTCTGAGATCTTGAATTGTTATTCAGCGAGGAACAATTCAGTTTCTGTAAGGTTTGTCAACATTAGGGTTCAGGACATAATTTAAAGCTATTTTATTCACCGTTATTGAACATGAGGGATACGTTAAAAGAAAAACAAAATGAATTAACTCTTGGTGTTATGACTGCAGAAGACTTCCTTGTATTAAATGCAGCAAATTAAGACTTCAAGTAGACAGGCATGATACAGTCATTGCTGTTACTCCTGATTGAAATTCACTTCTTCCAGACTTGTGGATTCAACAACCATCTCATCAATACTTTTTGCTATATTTAGAATTATGGAATTTTGCAACACAGGTTGACCTTATTTTGCTCAGCATGGCTCTGCCAGCTCTCAGAAAACACGTTGTTCATTCAATTGAATTCAATTCTCCTGACCTTTATTGTTTATATTTTAAGTACTTATCTATTCTCTTTTAAACACAGTTATCTATTTTGCCTACACTGTTCTTTCTTAGGCTATTCCTTGTCCCAGTTAACCCTCTGTATGGGAGATAAATTTACCTCTCCCTCAATTATCTTAAGTGCACACCCGATCAGCCAGGAGAACTGTGAAATAGTCTTTCTCTAATCACTATAACAATGTACTGTGGGCACTTCCATCAGTCTGATTCTTAGCTTTTGATGTTCACCAGTTTGCCATTTTTATGGAAACAAAAGAACTGCAGATGTTGGAAATCAGAAACAAGAAACAAAAATTGCTCGGAAGGTCCATCCGGTCTGGCAGCGTCTGTTGGGAGCAATCAGAGCTAATGTTACAGTTCCAGTGACCCTTTGTCAGAACTGGACAGAGGAAGGGTCACCGGACCTGAAACATTAACTCTGATTTCTCCCCACAGATATTGCCAGACCTGCTGAGACTTTCCAGCAATATCTGTTTTTTGTTTCCTATTTTTATGATGTTGTTTGTGTTTTTTTTATGTTAGCCCACGTAACAATTACCACAGATATTCAGGTTTTTGTTGAGCCAGACATTTTGAGGTCTATTTACAACCCTAACTATTTACAAGGCTACAATATCACAAAGTTACACACAGAGACAACAAAGTGTGGAGCTGGAGGAACACAGCAGGCAAGGCAGTATCAGAGGAGCAGGAAAGTTGATGTTTTGGTTTGGGAGCAGTGTTTCATATTTACTGATGTTATTATATATTAGCTACACATTGCCGACTGACTGCATGGATTTCATCTCCAGAGAAAGTAACTGAAGGTGTGATGGGCACCTTAACACTGGAATGTCACATAACATGATGTTGTAACTGTTGTAAACACACTGTGCCTCTATGATCTGGAAGCTATGCCATCATGAAACAATTAACCCAGGTTCATGGTGTAATCTCAGTAAATCTCTTCCGTAATTTTTCCATGGGATTGATATCATTCTTAATTTAAGATGCACAAAACTGAATGCAACATTTTAACCGTGCCTCAGCTTATATCTTTAATATTTCTTGTTTGCTTTTGTGTGTTAAATATAAAACATGGAATTACAGATACTACTTCTAACGATTCATCACTAGTGCTCGCAGTTTTAAAGTATTGTGTTTAAACATTTAAGTGTGTCTGGTTTTCTATCCTTAAAGTTGTGTGATTTTCTATCTGTTTCTTCCCTACTCTCTGTTCTTCTCAATTTTGTACATTTGTGTTCGTGCTCCAAAAATACAATTATTTATCTGCATTGAATTTCATCTTAAATCGATTTGTCCAATCTTTTATCCTCTCCATGTTTTCTTGAAGTCACTTACAATCGTTTTCACAGCTTATTATACTTCCTATTGTGTGTGGTCTGCAAATTTTGATATCAGGTCCTGTTCAGAGAATCTGGCACATCAGTCTTCAAAGTGAAAAATAACTATTAAACTCTATTTCCTGTTCTTTAATTAGCTTCCTGTCAATGTTGCTGTTTCCCTTAATAACGCGCTCCCTAATTTAATCAACAAGCTTCCTAAGTAGCAACTTATCAAATGCCTTTTGAAAATTTATTTATACAACATCTGCCAGCATTCATTTATTAGGCTATTTTGTTACTTCTTAAAGGAACTCTTGCATAATTATACCAGCAAATCAGGTGAACTTGTGAAAATTCTCTCTAACTCACCTTTTAATGGGTGCAGCTGGTTGACTTCCAAAGTCAGAATAGTAGTCTTAATTTGTAAATGTTTGGACCATTGATTCATTCAATGATATTAAGGAAGAATTATAAATGCATTGGGACATAGATCATATAAAACAGTACTTTCACATCAACCCAGCTGAAGTTTTCTTTTTTGTCAATGTTATAATGTGGTGAAATTTGGCAAAGTAAAATAAATAAGTACACATCTTCTGCTTAAACCTGTGAAACATATCAATACAGCTACAGTAATTGATTTGTTGTGCTGGGTATAACATTGGTATTATAAAACCAGTGGAATATCCAATTAATAAATCTCTTAGCACTAACGTTTCAGTAATACTGATGTCCTCTGACCAATAACAACAACAGTTTGAATTAATATTGCACCTTTAGCAAAGTAAAATGCTCCAAAGTACTTCGTAAATGCCTTATTGAGCAGCATTTAACAGTGATCTTTAAAGAGGGCAGATGACCAGCACCGTGCTTTAGAGCCTAAAGGAGCATTTGAAAGGAGAAAAGTAGTGGCAGAAAGATATAAAGGTTTAATAAGGTCGTTATGGAGCTCAGTGTCTCAGCCACTGAAGACATGGCTGCCAATAGTGGTAAAATCAAGATGTCAGAATTGTAAGCACACAGTATCTCAAAGAGTTGAAAAAATTGAGGGGATTACACGGACTTATTGGTCTACTTTACTTCAGCCAGCTGAAGGCTGCTCTGACACACTGCAGGATATGTTGAATTTCATTGTTGATGTTTGTTTCTGTGGCAAGGAAGACAGAGAAGAGTTTAGTTACAATTACACAGCTATGTCTGTCCCTAGTTTGGACTGGTCTTGGGTCTGTGGTGGCACTATTGGTGAGGACCAAGATAATAAAATGTGAGGCTGGATGAACACAGCACGCCCAGCAGCATCTCAGGAGCACAAAAGCTGACGTTTCGGGCGTAGACCCTTCATCAGAGAGGGGGATGGGGAGAGGGAACTGGAATAAATAGGGAGTGAGGGGGAGGCGGACCGAAGATGGAGAGAAAAGAAGATAGGTGGAGAGGAGAGTATAGGTGGGGAGGTAGGGAGGGGATAGGTCAGTCCAGGGAAGACGGACAGGTCAAGGAGGTGGGATGAGGTTGGTAGGTAGATGGGGGTGCGGCTTGGGGTGGGAGGAAGGGATGGGTGAGAGGAAGAACATGATAGGGAGGCAGAGACAGGTTGGACTGGTTTTGGGATGCAGTGGGTGGGGGGGAAGAGCTGGGCTGGTTGTGTGGTGCAGTGGGGGGAGGGGACGAACTGGGCTGGTTTAGGGATGCAGTAGGGGAAGGGGAGATTTTGAAACTGGTGAAGTCCACATTGATACCATTAGGCTGCAGGGTTCCCAGGCGGAAAATGAGTTGCTGCACCTGGAACCTTCGGGTGGCATCATTGTGGCACTGCAGGAGGCCAATGATGGACATGTCATCTAGAGAATGGGAGGGGGAGTGGAAATGGTTCGCGACTGGGAGGTGCAGTTGTTTGTTGCCCACTTACTACAGACCAAGGGGGTGGCCATGGGCACCCGCATGGGCCCCAGCTTTGCGTGCCTCTTTGTAGGTTACGTGGAACAGTCCCTCTTCTGCACCTACACAGGCCCCAAACCCCACCTCTTCCTCCGGTACATTGATGACTGCATCGGCGCCGCCTCTTGCTCCCCAGAGGAGCTTGAACAGTTCATCCACTTCACCAACACCTTCCACCCCAACCTTCAGTTCACCTGGGCCATCTCCAGCACATCCCTCACCTTCCTGGACCTCTCAGTCTCTATCTCAGGCAACCAGCTTGTAACTGATGTCCATTTCAAGCCCACCGACTCCCACAGCTACCTAGAATACACCTCCTCCCACCCACCCTCCTGCAAAAATTCCATCCCCTATTCCCAATTCCTCCGCCTCCGCCGCATCTGCTCCCACGATCAGACATTCCACTCCCGCACATCCCAGATGTCCAAATTCTTTAAGGACCGCAACTTTCCCCCCACAGTGATCGAGAACGCCCTTGACCGCGTCTCCAGTATTTCCCGCAACACATCCCTCACACCCCACTCCCGCCACAACCGCCCCAAGAGGATCCCCCTCGTTCTCACACACCACTCTACCAACCTCCGGATACAACGCATCATCCTCCAACAATTCCGCCATTTACAATCCGACCCCACCACCCAAGACATTTTTCCATCCCCACCCCTGTCTGCTTTCCGGAGAGGCCACTCTCTCCGTGACTCCCTTGTTCGCTCCACACTGCCCTCCAACCCCACCACACCCGGCACCTTCCCCTGCTACGGCAGGAAATGCTACACTTGCCCCCACACCTCCTCCCTCACCCCCATCCCAGGCCCCAAGATGACATTCCACATTAAGCAGAGGTTCACCTGCACATCTGCCAATGTGGTATACTGCATCCACTGTACCCGGTGCGGCTTCCTCTACATTGGGGAAACCAAGCGGAGGCTTGGAGACCGCTTTGCAGAACACCTCCGCTCAGTTCGCAACAAACAACTGCACCTCCCAGTCTCAAACCATTTCCACTCCCCCTCCCATTCTCTAGATGGCATGTCCATCATTGGCCTCCTGCAGTGCCACAATGATGCCACCCGAAGGTTGCAGGAACAGCAACTCATATTCCACCTGGGAACCCTGCAGCCATATGGTATCAATGTGGACTTCACCAGTTTCAATATCTCCCCTTCCCCCACTGCATCCCTAAACCAGCCCAGTTCGTCCCCTCCCCCCACTGCAACACACAACCAGCCCAGCTCTTCCCCCCTACCCACTGCATCCCAAAACCAGTCCAACCTGTCTCTGCCTCCCTAACCGGTTCTTCCTCTCACCCATCCCTTCCTCCCACCCCAAGCCGCACCCCCATCTACCTACCAATCTCATCCCACCTCCTTGACCTGTCCGTCTTCCCTGGACTGACCTATCCCCTCCCTACATCCCCACCTATACTCTCTCCACCTATCTTCTTTTCTCTCCATCTTTGGTCCGCCTCCCCCTCTCTCCCTATTTATTCCAGTTCCCTCTCCCCATCCCCCTCTCTTATGAAGGGTCTAGGCCCGAAACGTCAGCTTTTGTGCTCCTGAGATGCTGCTGGGCCTGCTGTGTTCATCCAGCCTCACATTTTATTACCTTGGAACTCTTCAGCATCTGCAGTTCCCATTATCTCTGATACTATTGGTGAGGATTTCAGCTTGCATGCTGTTGTGCAGCATGTATTCTGCACTTGTGTGGCTTGTGTGTCCATGTTAGTGCAGAGCTTGTCGGTTCACCGTGGCACCAATTAAGGTTTCTCAGTTTTTGTTAGCCACGCGTGTTTTTCTATGACTTACTTGAGTTGCTGTAAGTGCTGGATTTTCTCGTGGACACTTGCAAACCAATTGACATTGTGAGTTTCTTCGGCAAAGCAGCAACTGACCCCAAAATAGGTTCTGCCTGCCTTTGCCAGCAGCATTAAGCAGGCGGGTCCCACCTCCTTGAGGCACACAGCTTTGCTGGTTGGGTACCAATCTCACCTCCTGGTGAATTCAGCCATCTGAATTTAAAGTCACATGCTGTTTAGATATGGGCTTAGAACCTGGAATTAATACTGGTGTCAGATTCTCAAATTTAAATTTCTGGCTTGCAGAGTTTAAACCAAAAAGTGTAAGTCAGAATATTGACTCAATTTAAAAGCACGCACATTCAGTGAAATTAAGAAAGAGAAAAATGGGATTAAGAGGTGAAAGATACAGTGATAGAGAAAAAAAAATTAGTTTAATTTTCTAAAAATACCCATAGCAAGAATTAAAATCTGAGGGATTGAGACTGCATACTTGTAAAAGTGAATTTACGTGGTGGAATGGCATTTTTTAAAAAATCAACTCAAGGTTAAGTAAAGTTAATTTAAACCCTTCATGTGTTAGAATGCCAAGTCGTTCTGTGAGTTTTAATGTAAGGAAATTTTTGTAATACAACGAAGATCTGAATTAATCAGGCAGCATATTTCTGATATCCTTGTATTGCCGTACACACCAGGATATCAGAAGTTGTCGCTGATTTGCTCCTTAAAATGATAATCTTGATGTTATTCTTAAAGCAAACTCTGGGCCATCATCAGGCTGCATATGCTCGAACAAATATCGGAACTTGATTTTTGTCATTCCAACAATCTACTGAATCTTGACTACAACAGGGCAGTGCTTATTCAATGAATAAATCCTTACTCCACACCATCCTGAAGTGTTCTTCACATACTCAACATAGCCATCTCAATTTGATTTGCTTTGACAGTGTCTGCAGCATCAAGACAATGCAACCATTTTAGTTATTTGGTGTAGACAGTGGTTCGCAAAAAGATAAGGACCAGTACTTGTTGCACATGTCAACATGAAAAATCCCATTGTGAAAAAGATTTCTACTCAATACCCTGACCTGTCTTTTCAGATCAGGTCAGATCTGTTGTGAACTTTGAATGTGTTTCCAATGTCTAGATTTTGCCATTTGCCTAATTGCCCACAAATAAATCTTCTACAGCTGAACATTGTCAAGTAATGTTGAAAGTTAACGGAATTCACGGTTCAATATTCCATTTAGATCAGAATTGTCAAATCGGAGAGTTTACCCCAGTATCATGACAAATCCTTTTTCCTCAACCAGCATCATTGCTACATGTGGAACTTGTCTGCAAAAATTGGCTTCTGTTTATTAACCACATTTCGCATGAGGTTATGCTGAATAGCTGCAAAGCACTTAGGAACATCTTGAGATCCCAGAGCATTACATAAATGTAACTGATTTCAGTTTTACTTGTTTTCTTATATGTAAAGTAATAAAAACTCAAGATTAGAATATCAAGAGTGTGTCACTGGATTTGAATTTGTAATCGTCAGATGCCATTGTAAGACTCAAAGCTCAAAATCTCATTATTTACCTCCGGGTGTATAGTTTCAATTGATGTCTAGTGAAGTCAGCCAGGACCAAGTTTTCCTGTAGTACAAGTAATATCTTGGTGAGAACAGTCATATACTGGACATGGTACAAAGCTGGCAACACAATTATTGTAAGTATAATTATCACTGTGAAAACTCTGCGATTGATTTCAATATGCCTGGTAATTTGTAGCCAGTGGAAAAGGATGACCATTAAAACAGTGTACTTGTCACAAAATATATCATACAGTCATACATATGACCAGGCCCTTTAGGCCAACTCATCCATGCCAAGCAGGTTTCCTAAACTGAACAAGACCCATTTGCGTGTGTTTGGCCCGTATCCCTCTAAAATTTTCCTATCTCAATGGAGAATTGAGATCTCCACTATATGGCAGTCCAGTCCCACACAATGTCTTAATGTCTTCAGAACTGGGCCAGTAAATCAGCCAAATCCACCACCCCTTACCCTTGCTGGCTAGCCAGTGAGAGGGGAAATAAGTGTGGTTTGCAACTGTCACCCACACATTGAGGACAAATCAAAACTTTAAGGGCCTGCAGCAGTCAAGAATGTGTAATTTCTCAGGGTAATTAGGAGTGAGCAATAAATACTTAGCTTGCCATTTTACCTATTCCCCTGAGCAATACCTAAAAGCTCACGGTATTATATTTGGATCTCCATAATCTCACTTACCAATCAATTAAATCCAAAAAAGTTTTCATAATGTTTTGGTGACTTTAACAATTAGGAATGCTGCCTTGTTGCTTGTTCACAATACAGAATATCTATATTCACAACAATATGCTTAAAATTTAGCTTTTGGATTTTGTTTTACTTTCAAAATTAAGAATGCCAATGAAAATGATCAGTTTGAAATACTGGTTATCATTGGTGACCTTTCTATGTCATCACATTTCAGTGTTAATATAGATCTTCCTGGGTGCACAGCCACAGTAGCAAATTTTACAAGCTTTTGAACCCCGGTTACAGTTGCTCTTTAAAGGAATATTTAATTGTTGGCTCATACTGAGCGCTGAGATGCTGCCAGCTCAAGCCATCTGGGGAAAGATAAACCTTAGAATTTGTGTAAAAGTGTAGAAGTACCTTAGTTCTTTCATAGCCTTAGTGAAGGGCAAATATATAGAATTAAATGCCAGGCACATAAAGTGTTTTGATCTATGCTCTGAACTTGTTGTTCACTGTACTCTGAATTGACAAACTGGTCACCTAGAGACAGATAGTAAAGTCTAATTTCAGGCTACATGGGCTAAGGAATTAGAAATAAAAAGTCTCTGAGCAGTGAAGGCAGAAATCCCCCTCCATTTCTGACTATGGTTATTTTCAGTGTAGTAGGAATGGGGCTAGGTCAGGAATTCCACACAATATTTCAGTGGGGCAACACTGTCGTGGAAGCTGTTCCCAAATCACGCTTGGTGCATGAGACATTAAGCATGAAGTGGAGATAGGAAGTGTCTAAACAATAAGTAAAAATGATATTGTCTCCTATACAGGTCTTCATGAAATGCTGTTACCTAACTTATACCTGGGTTCACTAATTTCAGTGATGACATGTGATTGGAAAAGTAAGTGACCATTAAATTATATGATTGCCAACTTGTTACTCCTCATAACTGGCAATCTGTTAAATTAAACAATAGCATCATACAAGTGAAAAAGTCTTCAGATGATTTAGACTAGATCATCCACTGTATGAAGTATTGTCCTGTATAAGACAAGATTGAAAAGTTAGCCCAGTGTGTGATTGGGTCTGCGATGTGTGGGTTTCCTCCAGGTATTCTAGTTTCCTCCCAGAGTCCAAAGATGTGCAGGTTAGCTGGATTGGCCATGTACATTGCCCACAGTGTCCAGGGATGTGCAGGTTAGGTGGATTAGCCATGGGAAATACAGGGTTATATGAAGAAGATGGAGGGAGGTGGTGTTGGGAGGTCTAGGTGGGATGCACTTTGGAGGGTCACTATGAACTCAATGGGCTGAATGGCCTGCTTTCACACTGTGAGGATTCTATGATTCTATGTGCCATGAAATTGCAGCAAGATTAGAACTTGTCAATTGCCAATAGCCATGCATATGTGGAGCATACAGTGACTTCCCATGGAGCGTGCCCTGAAATGTTGGTATCAAGTATCCAGGGTGTAAACCTGATGAAATATGTTGTGAGTTAATGTCACCAGGTACCCTTTCAGACCTACATGTCAGGAAGTTATGACGTCTAGTTTCTATCTGGCTGCTGGGAGAATGAGAAATTGCACAGTAATACAGATAGTAAACAATAATCCACACCAATAGAACTCTCACAACTTCCTAGCAATAATCTCATGTCAAATTCTAGAGCTTAATTGAAAAGTGCAACTTTTTTGGTATTGACACCAAGAAGAGCCTCTCTTGACAACTCACTCAATTTTTTGCCAAATTTTTCACAATAGCTCACATCATTCAGGAGTTGGGAAGATTCTGCCCAACATCAGAAAATTAGAAGTGAGCTGTTCCATATTGATGTTGGGAAGCACTTCTTTACACAAACAGTCAAAACCTGGATGTAGTTTCAACATGATTTCATTGAAAGGTGAAGAAATCTTGAGGGGCTAAATGGACTAATCCTGTTTCACTGTGTAATATATTGTGTAAGCCCTGGTCTGTTTACTTAAGGAAGGATGTACATTGGTTAGGGGCATTTCAGTGATGGTTTACCGGACTAACACATGGAACAAATTGCATGTTTTTTGAGGAAATGTTGGGAGAAGCTATGCTTCTGTCTGCTGGAGTTCAGAAGAGTAAGATGTGAGTTCATTGAAACATACAAGATCCTGAGGAGTCTTGAACAATTGAATGTGAAATGGACGTTTCCTGGTGTAGGAGAATCTAAAACCAGGAATTATTTCAAAATAAGAAGCTACCCATTTAGGACAAACATTTAAGAGTTTCCTTTTCACATAGTGAGTCATGGAAATTTGGAAAACGCTTCCCAGAAATGCAGTGGATATTTGTTATTTCACTCATGGAATGTGGGTGCCATTGGCTGAATCAACATTTATGACCCATTCCTAAATGGCCTAAGGAAGGTAATGGTGAGATTCCTTCTTATACGTGTCCCCACGTATCTGCTACCCATTGCCCTTCCAGATGGATTTGGAACCTGCTCTCTATAGGTCTTTGGTGAATTTTGCATTGCATCTTGCAGATGGTACACATTGCTCCTACTTGTTGTTGATGGTGAAGGGCGTGAATGTTTGTTGGTATGGTGGCTAACAAGTGGGCTGCTTTGTCCTGGAAATTACACCAGATCTGGATTGGGACAGTAAGCTGTACTGTCCTGCTGATTGTGCAGTCTAGATTTGTCAATTCTTTCTGTCACCCACCTCCTGATCTGCCCCTTTGCCCTGAGCTCATTCCTTATCCTGCCAAGAGCACATATGCTAGTCTTCTGCTCTGCTTCTTTCTGCTTCCAACCTGTTTTTATGAATAGCTAATTCTACTGGAACTTTATAACCCATTGAAGAGCATCCAGAGGGGAATGTGATGGCATCTAACCCTCCCCTTTGTGGATCTTAAGGGGGCATGATGGCTCAGTGGTTAGCACTGAGCAACCCAGCAACACAGGTTTGATTCCACCCTTGAGTGACTGTCAGTGTGGAGTTTGCATGTCCTCCCCATTTCTACATTGGCTTCCTCCCAAAGTCCAAAGATGGGCAGGTTGGGTGGATTAGCCATGGGAAATGCAGGGTGGCAGAAATATGGTTGGGGCATGGGTCTGGGTGGGATGCTCTTCTGATGATCACTGTGGAGTCTATGGGCTGAATAGCCTGCTTCCACTATGTAGGGATTCTATGACTCTAACTGCCATTTTGATGATTCACATCACTCAGCTGATGGCATCACTTTTGACTCAACGGTACCAAACATGCTGGCATCTCTGCTCACTCGTTTACAAACAAACAAGCAATGTACTTGCTGCCAAAATTGAGGTGTGTGGAAGCCATTTTGTTCTCCCTGAAATATTTCTCTTCCTGCCATAAATGTCTTTTAGTCACTCAAGATCCTTACCCTCAGCGCAACTATTCACACGGACAGCACGACATTACCATACAGTGTCATCTTGATAAAATTTTAAAGATAGTACATTCCATGTGTTGTTTGGAACATCTAATGTTTATTTTGTTCGTGCTTCTTTGTCTGTGGATATCTATAATTAGGAGAACAATTTTAAGCAAGTTTGATGCTAGAATTTGTTACGCTGTGATTGTCACGACAAAGCGATCATTTTAATTGCCCAAATTTCAATAGTAGCGCCATTTCAGTATGCCAAGATGGCCATGCAGCTTTGGAAATATCAAGAACTGCAGATGCTAGAGTCAGAGATAACACAGTGTGGAGCTGGAGGAGCACAACAGGTCAGGCAGCATCAGAGGAGCAGGAAAATTGACGTTTTGAGCCAGGACCATTCTTTAGAAATAGGGAGAGGGAAGGGAGCTGGGAAATAAACAGTGGGAGGGGAGGTGGGGGAAGGAAGTGAGATGGTGATAGGTAGATGCAGGTAGGAGGTAGTGGAGATCGGTCAGTGGGATGGGTGAGGAAGATAGATGGGGAGGAAGATGGACAGGTTGTGTCAGGTCAAGGAGGTAGGGATGAGAAGGAGGTTTGGGCATGGGATGAGTTTGCGGGTAGGAAGATTTTTAAAACTGGTGAATTCGATGTTCAGTGCATCAGGCTATAGGTTCCTGAAGTGGAATATGTGGTTTTGCCCCTCCAGTTTGAGGGTGGTGTCATTGTGGCACTGGAGGAGGCCCAGGACGTCTACCCAGAGAGTGGCAGGTTGAGTTAAAATGGTTGGCGACCAGAAGGTGTTGTCATTTGTCACGTACAGATGTTTCACAAAACGGTTCCAGAGCCTGCGCTTGGTCTCATTGATGTAGAAGAGGCCATATCAGGAGTAACGGATACAGTAGACCAGGTTGGAGGATAGAACATAGAACATAGAAGAGTACAGCACAGTACAGGCCCTTCGGCCCATGATGTTGTGCCGTGGAATAATCCTAATCCAAAAACACAATAACCTAAACTACATTCTCCTCAATTCATTGCTGTCCACGTGCATGTCCGGCAGTCGCTTAAATGTCACTAATGACTCTGCTTCCACGGCTACCACTGGTAAACTATTCCATGTGCTCACAACTCTCTGGGTGAAGAACCTCCCTCTGATGTCTCCTCTATACCTTCCTCCTAACACCTTAAAATGTGGCAGTCAATCCTGCCCTGGGGAAAAGCCTCTGGCTATCGACTCTATCCATGCCTCTCATTACCTTGTACACCTCGATCAGGTCAACTCTCTTCTTCCTTCTCTCCAGAGAGAAAAGTCCGAGCTCAGTTAACCTCTCCTCGTAAGACAAGCCCTCCAGTCCAGGCAGCATCCTGGTAAACCTCCTTTGCGCCCTCTCCAAAGCCTCCACATCTTTCCTATGATAGGGCGACCAAAACTGGACACAATATTCCAAGTGTGGTCTCACCAGGGTTTTGCAGAGCTGCAGCATAACCTCGCGGCTCTTAAACTCGATCCCCCTGTTAATGAAAGCCAAAACACCATATGCTTTCTTAACAACCTTATCCACTTGGGTGGCAACTTTGAGGGAGCTATGCACTTGAACACCAAACAGATGTACCGGTGAACTCCTGTTGGATATGAAATGTTTGTTATGTGCCTTGCATGGAGGTGAGGGAGGCAGGTATAGGGTCAGGTGTAGAACTTCCTGTGGTAACAGGGAAAGGTGCAGCTGTGGTGGGGTTGGTGGGGCATGTAGAGCAGATGAGGGAGTCGCAGAGTGAGTAGTCCTTATGAAAGGCACATAGGGGTAAGGAAGCGAAATATCTCTTTGGTTGTGGGATCAGATTGTAGGCGGCAGAAGTGGTGGAGAATGATACGCTGGATGCAGAGGTTGGTGGGGTGGTATGTGAGGACAAGGGTTTTCTGTCTTTATTGTTGCTGGGGGAGGGGGAGAAGGTTTGAGGACAGAAGAGCAGGAAATGCAAGAGATGTGGTAGAGGGCTTTTTGATCCCCAGAGGAGGGAAATTGCGGTCCGTGAAACAGGAGGTCATCTGACACTTCATCTTAGGAGCAGATATGGCAGAGGTGGGGGAATTGGAAATAAGGGATCACATTCTTCCAGGAATCTGGGTGAGAGGAGGTAGCTTTGGGAGCTTGAAACAGATGCCAGTGATGATGCGGTTTCCAGAGATGGAGACAGAGAAGTCCAGGAAGAGGAGGGAGGTATCGGAGATAGATGTCAGGGCAAAATAGATGCCTATCTGTGGCTTGATCTCATTTTTGAGCAGCACATTCTAAATTCACAGATCTGGAAACCTTAGTGCTATATTCATCAGCCCATCTTTTCAGGCTGATATTTTATCCAGTTGATAACGAAAAATCAGTAGTGACATTGAGTTGTTGAAAGAGGAAGCTATCGGGGGGCATAGGTTTAAGGTGAGTGGGGGAAACTTGAAAGGAGATGTGTAAGAAAAGTTCTTTTTACACAGAGCACTGCTGGGGAGGGGCTAAAAGCAGAAATGTTAGTAAAGTGTAAAAGGCATTTACACATGAATATGCAGTGAATAGAGATTACAGACGATGTGCAGCTGGTATTAGATTAGAATGGCATTATGGTTGGTACAGACACAGTGGGCTGAAGGGCCTGTTCCTGTGCTATATTGTTCTGTGTTCTGTGTTCTAAATTCCCATGAGCCAAGGTTCCTTTGGAAGGCAAAGTAAAAAGGAATGAAATTAGGCATAAAAATGTTTAGTCAGATATAAGCGTGCAATGAAACGTGCATGTTGCACTTAGGAAGCTTTAAGTCATTGGATTTTAAGAGCCAGTTGGATGTCCCTGCTGTTTATGACAGTAAATAGCTAGAATGGCCAATAGACATCATGCAATAAGCTTCATCCATCAGGAGATGAAGGGCAGTTCTTGAATGTGTGCGTTGTTCTGATGCTAAGTTCTATATAGGTAAACAGAAATGGGTGCTTACTTCTAAGTCCAACCTGAGGTCTCACAGGAGTCTATCATGTCATTCAGATACAATACAATTAGCCCTCAAATATCATGTAATAAATATATTCAGTTTAAAGAGACTGAGACTCTTCTCAGCCAAAAACATACGTGGCATCATTCCCCACTTGCCATCTGCAGTTTCAACTCATACAACAAGAAGAAATTGAGGCAATGAATTTACGAAAGGCATCTTATGTGGCTCCAGTAGATGCAGCCATGATATCTACCATCTTTGCAGAAAACAGAAAATTTGTTGTTATGAGGGTTTAAGAATATACCAGACTTCTGCAACAGTGACCTTTTCTACTAAGATTCACTTATGCATTACGAGAACAATGTTAACACTTTTTATCTGAGCCCAGATCTTCTGTCAACAGCAAAACTGATAAGCAAGACAACCTTGTTTGAAATCAAACACCTGTCATAATTGAAAGCACACAATCAACAATTTAATGGTGATAATGGGAACTGCAGATGCTGGAGAATCCAAGATAACGAAATGTGAGGCTGGATGAACACAGCAGGCCCACCAGCATCTCAGGAGCACAAAAGCTGATGTTTCGGGCCTAGACCCTTCATCAATTTAATGGTGTAGTTTTAAAATAAATATGACATAAGACTAAAGACACAAAAATAAAGGTCCCTGGCAGTGTTTAGGCTCCAAAAGGTTTGAGATGATGTTTATGGTCCATGCAGACCCTGTCCTAATTAAGTCAATATGAATCTAGCAGAATATTTGTTTGCTTCATTCTCCTTCTTGTAGTTACTTAGTCTGTTCTTTTCTAGTGGCCTTAATCATGTATTGTGGTAGCAAGCTGCCAGTGAAAAAACCTGTGAATCAACTAGGTGTAAACTATGTTAACAATGCAATTCTTTTTAACACAAAAGACCCATTTGTATGCAGTGGATTGTATAGAAAATAAACAGGATGTTATCCTATGAATTTTTGCACTTGAAAAAATCTTTGCTATTTTTCACATTTACCACGCTTTCACAAATATTTTTAGTTCAACATTTCACTAACATAACACTCTAAGGTAGCACCATGCTTTCAATCTATTGAGGTACAAATATTTCGGGAAATTTTAGATGGAAAACTATTTAACGTTGTAAATATAAAAAATTGCTATGAGTAGAATGGGACTGTCTGTATTTACACACACTGTGACCTTTTTGTCACAGTTTACTTTCAAGCTGTTAGCTTTATGAGGCAAGAGTGAATGCAGTATTAATTTAAATTAATAGCTGGAGAAATTTTGGTGCTCCCATCTAATTGTGAATTTGGGTATGTTACAAGAAAATTACCTGTGATATAAGGGCAGGAAAATATCAAAGAGCAGTGACCTGCAGCAATATGAGGCATATCAGGTATATGCCATAACAAATGGAAAGAACTGTGAATGCTTGAAATCAAACAAAAGCCAAATTGCTGCAGAAACTCAGCAGGCCTGGAAACATCTTTAGAGAGAAAATAGAGCTCATGTTTTGGGTCCAGTGACCCTTCTTCAGAACATTCTCTCTTTAATTCACCCTCCTTTCCAGTCTTTCTCCTTATATCAACGCCTTAAATTTCTTTAATTAATATAAAAGCAAAAATTGCTGTAGAAATTCAATAGGTCTGGCTGCAGATCTGTGGAGAGAAAGCTGTGTCAAATCAGAATTGATGAAGAGTCACTGGACTTGAAATGTTAGCTCTGCTTTCTCTCCATAGGTGCTGCTGAGTTTTGTCAGATGTTTCTGTTTTTATCTTAAGTTTCGTTGGCTGAGGTGGTAAATTATGGGGTGCCCTTTTCCAGTAGGGTCCAGATGCTTTGGCTTCCCTCATTGTGCTATCATCAGCTAATATTTCCAGCAACTTCTTGTTTAAACCGCATCATAAAGAAAGTTGCAAGGCCAACTTCACAGCTGACAGCGTTAAATGACCTGTCCAGCAAAATCTGGTCCACCAGGTTTAACCCTGCAATAGAGATTTTTGTCTCATTAAACTGACAAGCAACTTAGGCTGGAAGATTGTAGCTGCTCTCCCTCTGTTGCTGTAACGTCACTGAAAGTAAAGTGAAACCTCCTTGTAGACATGCATACAGTGATTCCACAGCACTCCTGACAAATTTACAGAAGCATAAAGGGTGCATCTCTGAGGTCTATGTTTTGCTATAAGATTCAGATCTCATCTGGAAGGAAAGTTATCACATAACATTCAGTGATAACCAGTGATCACAGTACAGAGGCTCTGTACTGCAGGAGTTAGGTAACAACTGAATATTTCTGAACAGCAGGACCTTCAATGAATGAGATTCCTGTTCTATTTCCTTCCATCTAATTTATTTATAACATAACACATAATGCACACATTAATATTGTTTGCTTTAATTATACTTATGTAATTTCTTAAGGAAAGAAAGCTACCCGATGTAATATTCACAATAATAACAGGACCCAGATGTTAGTGCCTGGTATTTTGTTTTATATTTGTTTCAATATCTTAAGAAACTTAACTGAGATCACAAAAGAAATATGTAAGGAGAAAGCCATTGGATCCAACCATCCAGAAAGCCCTCACCTCACTGCAATTCCAACATCTGATGATTCCAGGCAGTTTTGCTTTGAAGTCCATTTAATGTGTTGACCTCTCAGACAGTAAAGGAAAATTTCTTGTCTTCAGTTGCCGAGGTTGACACAACTGTTTGACCCCGAGATTTGAGCAACTGCTTCATTCGCCATTATCTAAATAAAAGTTAGTGGAAATTCAGGGTAAAACTTGAGAATGACTGAGAAATTAGTTGGAAAGTAGTAAGTAATATTACATTAGGGAAGAGGAAAGTGTTGGTGCACCTGTTATTTCTATTTCAGTTTAATGACTTGGATGCACAAACCATCAGTGCCAATTTGAAAATGGTGTGAAACCAGAAGGTCAGACAATTAGGAAGGGTCCAAGCAGATTTACGAAGTGATTCAGCCAAGAGGTGCGAGGGAATGGAACGTTGGCAAATTTGAATGTAATACTAACAAGTGTGAAATGCTGGCAGAGAAATGACTGCACAGATGCCATCATGTCTGCTGAGTATCTCAAGCGCTAAATTTAAAAATAAATAGATTTCCAGCATCTGCAGTATTTTGTTGTCATTTTAAGGACTGGAACAACCTCCGAAAAGCCTTAATCACATCTCTGCTGAGGAGTCATTCAAGAAAAGTCTGTTGAACTATTTTAATCAATGCAAAGACTGTCAACAATCATTGTGCTCCTCTGTTGAAAATTCTTTAGTGGAAAACTACGTAGAGCAACTTTACCAAATATCAAGTACATTTGAATTAATAAATAATTCCACTCAATTTCCTGGTTGTACAACAATATTAAACAACTTAACTTAGTACCTTTCACTAACCTTCTCTGCTTAAGGCTATATATTTGTCCTTTACAGATAACAGTCAAGTTCCTGACGGTTGTAACAGTTTATATGTATTCACATTTGAGGACTGAACAACGCTGTTAAGGATGACTGTGAACAACTACCACATTGAAGTTGGTTGATCTCAAATCACATAAAAATATGGAAAATAAGAGTCGAAATAGCCTGCTGACTCATCAAGCCCGTTTCCCCATTCAATATTATCATGGCTGATCCTCTATCTCAGTGCTATACTCCCATTCTCTTCACATTGACTTTACACACTTAACCATCAAACAGAGAGGTTTTGAAAATGTTCCAGATGAACAAAACTGTTTCTTTGCATAGTGCCACTGGTCACAAATCGCACACTTCTTTGATCTGTATTTTGCAACCACTTTCATCCATCCAGCCTTCCTGAACAGAAGGGGTAACACCTTTATGAAATTTTCTTTGGGGAAAACTTTCCACTTAAATATCAGCATTGACTTTAATTTTGTGCCAAGCACCATGCAAGAAGGAACCAGTATGAAGAACATCTTTTTCTGACCAGCCATTTCCAAAAGGATAAAAGTAATAATCACAGATGCTGGAAATCCAAAACAAACACAAAGATTGCTGGAGAAATTAAACAGGTCTGACAGCGTCTGTGGAGAGAGAAACAGAGTTATTGTTTTAATTGTCGAGTGTGAATCTTCTTCAGAACATATTTACAAAGGTTTTTGCTGTCAACAATTTGGTAATGCTCTTCTTTACTTGTATGTCAAAACTCATCCATGTTTCATACACTTTTCTTATATTAGGCAATCAGTACACATTATTTTCTCAATGTTGGGTGGGAGTACAGTGGAATTTGATGATTATATCATTTATGTTATGTGGCAGGTGTTGTGGAATTTTTATTTTCAAACAGTACTAAATTGTGCCTTTTCATGAATTTTTGCACCACCCAGTACTGTCTTGAGTTCTGAAATGGCATCTGAATTCACTTCCCTGAAGGTGTAGAAATCACCACAGGTGATAATGTGACCATTACAATTCTTTAGTACCAATTCTCTTTCCAGGCCAGACCACTTTCCTGGTCTTCCTCCCCCTATTTCCTAGTTTTATAGTATGTCTTTCTCTAGCCTCAAGATATTTTTTCAGAAATATTAACCGTTTTTGCTGCTACACAATTATTAGACTTCTGAGAAAAAGTGATGATTTTCAGCTTAAGTTGAGCTGCAGACATGTTACCTTTATTTGAAAAGTGACATAATGGATTACGTGGTACACTTTAGTCTTGTGGATTGATTGGAAACTTGCTTCTAGAATTACTGCAGTGAAAACCTATTGCGACTTGCAAGTGCCTTCAAATTGATAAACCATCGTAAAAGCTGGTAGACATGAACATCCACACTACTATTTTATACATGAAAGACAGAATCATCTTTTACATAAAATATTGTAACAAATCTGAGATGTCAAAAGATGATTACATTTTAAAAATGTTGCTTTAGTTTAAGGTAAAGGTAATGCCTTTAAGGAGGGGATTGTAATTGTCCTGAAATCCATCTGGTCCATGTCATTTGATTGCCAAGCACCAGTTGTGAGAGCAGAATGCTTTGGGAGTAGATTTCCTGTTGAGAAAGAACCTGGAGGAACAAAATGGGACTTTTTGGAATCATCAAAGTGAAACATTGTGGCTGGGGGTCAGTTGAGATACACCCATAAAACTGAGTGAAGGGAACTTCAAGAGTATACTGGAGGACTTGTCCTGATGTTACAGGGAGAAGACGACCTGCTTAAATGCCAGCAAAAAAAGCTGTGTTAATCTGCAGACCACACAGCTACTAACAGTGCAATGTAACATACAAACAGTTAAAGAGTGTTTGCGTATTGCCTACAAGTTGTGCAGCTCAGTGGCTTAGTGTTTAGCACAGCTGCCTTACAGTGCCAGGGGCCTGGGTTTGATTCTACTCTCAGGTGACCCTCTGCATGGAGTTTGCACATTCTCCCTGTGTCGGACTGGGTTTCTGCCAGGTGCTCCAGTTTCCTCCCACAGTCCAAAGGTGTGCAGGTTAGGGTGGCTTGGCCATGCTAAATTGTCCATAGTATCCAGGGATGTACAGGCTAGGTGGATTAGCCATGGGAAATGCAGGGCTGCCAGGATAGGTTTGGGGCATGAGTCTGGGTAGGATGTTCTACGGACATACAGTGTGGATATGATATGCCAAATGGCCTGCTTGCACATTGCAGGAATTCTATGAAAACCATCATATGTGTAGTGATTAGGATAAGCTGGACCCCGTTAACTATGATGTTCCTGATTGGCCCAGGTTAACAATCCCAATCAAGAACCTCATAGTCAATGAAGTCCACCTGGCCCCAATCACTACATCAGGGTTTTTAAAAATTTAAATAATTGCTAATTAAATAATATTCAGCTCACAGTTGATTTAAAATGTGAAATCATATAAAATACTGTTTTCTATCAGTCACTGGCAAAGCCATATTGCTTTTTAAATGTTATCAGCCTCTGCAGAGATCATATTAATGCATGAAAAATTCCATTCTTTTCCGTCATCAGGCATTGGGACTGACTTTTACACAAGATCAACTTTTATGAAAGCATGTATGGCAGCTCACATCTGTGGATTCCTTTTGATATTAGACTTTCTCTTCAGAAGATATTTGAAAATTGGGTCAATTTAGAGGAATAAAGTAGAGAACTTCTAAAAAAAAATTCTGTAATGCTACAGAGATAGTAAGAACTGCAGATGCTGGGGTCAGAGAGAACACAGTGTGGAGCTGGAGGAACACTGTAGGCCAGGCAGCATCAGAGGAGCAGGAAAGTTGACATTTTGGGTTGGGACCCTTCTTCAACTTGCCTGCTCCTCTGACACTACCTGGCTGGCTGTGTTCCTGTAGCTCCACTCTGTGTTATCTCTTCCATTATGCTATTTAATTTTCAAGATAATGAGATATACATCCACTGCTTTGCCCTACTTTGCCAATTTTTCAACAGGTGGGTTTATTAACATTCTTATAGGTTTGCATCTCCACAAAGACTTTCATTACAAGCTCATTGTCAAATGTTATTAAGAAGACCTATGAACATTTTGAAAGATTTATTGATTTGGAACGTACAATATAAAGTTTAAGAGAAAATGTCTAATGTGTTGAAAAATCTTTGGCTTTGTTGAATCTTACTTCACAAACCCAGTTTGTTGTTTTGTAAATTAAGGAAATGATTTATCAGTGTGCAATTTTTGCCTAACTTGTGAATATAGGAAAACATTGCATGGATTGTTTGTTATAAAACATTCACTATTTATCCGATGATGAATGATGACATGGTTCAGCTATTTCCTTAAGAAAGCAAAATTGATGTTTCTGGAAGTGCATTCTTACCTGTGGAAGTTAGTATTAATATTGAGTATAAGGGGAACCGAGGCTGTGGAAACCCACCAAATTTATTAAATGCGGAATTGTGAGGCCTTTTCCGGAGTCTAGTTCTGGTCACCATGTTATGGGAAACATATTATGATGCTAGAGAGAATTCAGAAGAGATTTACCAGGAGGTTGCTTCGTATGGAAGATTAGAGTTATAAAGAAAGGCTGGATAGCCTGACACTTTATTTCTCTGGACCTTAGAAGGTTGAGAGATGATCTTATAGACATTTATAAAATTATGACGGATATAGATAAGGTTAATGATAGCTGTCTTTTCCCTCGGATCGGGAGTTTTAAGACTTGCAGGCATATTTTTAAAATGAGCGGAGAGAGATTTAAAACAAAACAAGGGGCAATTTTATTCGCGTGTGGAATGAACTGACTAAGGAAGTGGTGGATGCAGGCACAGTTACAACATTTCAAAGACTGTTCTATAGATACTTGACTAGGAAAGGTTTGGAGGGAAATGGGCAGGCAGGTAGGGTTATGTTAGATATGGACTGGTTGCACCAAAGGGCCTGTTGCAGTGCCATATGAATCCGAGATGGCTATGTCTCTCAGATTCCAAACCAAGGCCTCTACAATATCCAATTCTCACAGGTTAAATGGTAGCTTGATATTTTGCCCTGTATAGCTTTCCTGTGTCAGATACGTCATGATGTTGGCTTGGAGAACATACCAGTGATATCACCTGTAAAAAGAGCAATACTCTGTTCGCTTTTATTCTGTTAAATTGCAAAGCTGGGCAATTTGGTTGCTTAGAGGACAAAATGAGCCATGCAAAATCAAATCATAACAGATCAACAACTTATTTTACGTAAAAGAAAACAAAGATGTGCAGATGCTGGAAATCTGAAACATAAACAGAAATTGCTTGGGGAGCTCAGCAGTTCTGGCAGCATCTGTGGGGTGAAAGCAGAGTTGGCATTTCGGGTCCAGTGACCCATCTTCAAAGCTGCTACCAGACTAACTCGTTTTCACTCTGCTCGACTTTTTGTTCCCATTAGTTTCAATGTAATACTAGCACAGTAATTTTGAATCCCCCAGATCCTATAATACAAGCACCAGTCTGTGAAAAGTACCTAAATATCTTCAATCTGAAGCCACAACTTCATTTCCACATATCACTTCCATCGAGAGTCACTGGAGTTCTCACCTCTGCAAACAGACATCTGAATGCTGCTTTGATAGTGCTTTTAATGAGGCCAATGAAACTGTCAATTATCTTGTAATATTTAGAATAAGTAGAAGGAAGGGGAGAGTATAATTTAGTGAAGTTAGATGATTATCTTTAAATTCTAGGTCCTGAGTTAGAATATATCTAGTGGTCAAGAGATCTGTTTTTTAATCTGTAAAGATATGACATGAAATGCATTCCTTAGTAGGCACGGACACGACATGAAACTGGCCTAATTGGCAAGTTCACCCAGAGAAACAATGTGAGTGTGGGAAATGAAGTACATGAAACTGAGTTGCAAGTATTGTTCCTCAAAGGTTGGAACTGAGATGCACCCTTCAACAGATTAAAGGGAAGCTTACTTTGCATCTGTGTTACACATAATTTCAGGATATGTTGTGTTGATTCTCTGAAACGAGAATTCTCAAATTCTAACATTTATCACTTTCATAGATTCTCACAGTGCAGAAACAGACCCCCAAGGGCAACCAGTCCATGCTGAACATAATCCCAAACTAAACTAGCCCCATCTGCCTGCTCCTGGCTCATATCCCTCCAAACCTTTCCTGATCAAGTAGTTGTCTAAGTGTCTTTGAAATGTTGTAGCCGTGCCCACATCCACCTCTTCCTCAGGAAGTTCATTTTGCTTGCAAACCACCGTCTGTGTAAAAAAACTTGCCCCCATATCTTTTTTAAAAAAATCTCTCTCCTCTCACCTTAAAAATATGCCCACAAACCTGAAACCCCCATCCTAGGGTAAAGACATCTACCATTAACCCTCCCAGTCGCAAACCATTTCCACTCCCCCTCCCATTCTTTAGATGACATGTCCATCATGGGCCTCCTGCAGTGCCACAATGATGCCACCCGAAGGTTGCAGGAACAGCAACTCATATTCCGCCTGGGAACCCTGCAGCCCAATGGTATCAATGTGGACTTCACCAGTTTCAAAATCTCCCCTTCCCCCACTGCATCCCTAAACCAGCCCAGTTCGTCCCCTCCCCCCACTGCACCACACAACCAGCCCAGCTCTTCCCCTCCACCCACTGCATCCCAAAACCAGTCCAACCTGTCTCTGCCTCCCTAACCTGTTCTTCCTCTCACCCATCCCTTCCTCCCACCCCAAGCCGCACCCCCATCTACCTACTAACCTCATCCCACCTCCTTGACCTGTCCGTCTTCCCTGGACTGACCTATCCCCTCCCTACCTCCCCACCTATACTCTCTCCACCTATCTTCTTTTCTCTCCATCTTCGGTCCGCCTCCCCCTTTCTCCCTATTTATTCCAGAACCCTCACCCCATCCCCCTCTCTGATGAAGGGTCTAGGCCCGAAACGTCAGCTTTTGTGCTCCTGAGATGCTGCTTGGCCTGCTGTGTTCATCCAGCCTCACATTTTATTATCTTGGATTCTCCAGAATCTGCAGTTCCCATTATCTCTGATACAATTAACCCTATCTATATCTGTCATAATTTTATAAACCTCTATCAAGTCACTTCTCAACCTCCTATGCTCCCGTGAAAAAAGTCTCAGCCTATCCAGCCTCTCCTTATAACACAACCCTTCCAAACTCGACAACACCTTGGTAAATCTCTTCTAGCTTAATAATATCTTTCCTGTACACTCCATGAGTAGGAAAATTCACTTGACTGTCCTAACTGTCATCCAGAAATTACTAAAACTTTGAGTTCATATTGTTTGGAGTCATACCATATTGAGTGCCAAGATCAAACGATGAAAGGCACCTTTTGAACATTTTATATAAAGTTGCGTTTGAACAAAACTTCAGGATCAATTACTTCCATGCTGAAAATGCACTAAATCAGCTGACTAAAATTGATATATCATTGAAATGTTAATTCTCCGGTAGTTACTTGAGTATGAATTTAGATCAGAGGAAAAGAAATGTTATAGCAAAAATCTTTCATGTTGTTTGTTCTTTCACACAATAAACTCTACCCATTGCACATTGGTTCAGTTGCTGCGTTTAATCAGGAGTGTTTTTTTTTTAACAAGTCTATAGTCCTCACTAAAATCTGCAAAATTCCACAGACTCTTAATTTCTGGCTCTGTGCTCAGCAGCAGATGCAAGCATACTGGGCAATGCACGGCTTAAGTGAAACACCAGAAAACATCAGAAATGCTACCCAGATCTGCAGACTACTGTCAGTAAAATTTGATCAATAGATTAATAAAGCAAGTTATTGATTATCAAGGAAATAATTGCTTCATGCTTATTATGTTGTTTGATGCAGTCGGACTTTAACATTTTGAATTCTATCACAATTAAAATCAGAATCAGTAAATGATTCTCTCACTAGGAACTTGAATTTCAACAACACTACCATTAGCTAGAGTATTCCAAGATGCATGCAGGAAACACTTGTTTTTACTGAAATTTAGCTTTCATTTTTATCCAAGCTTCGTAAAGGTGAGTTAGAAGTGTAAAACCTACTGACTTCGTATCTCTAATGCATTGAATTATTTTCTACTATTTCTTGTTGCTGTGCTCCACCCAAACACTCACACATTAAATCTTCATTTCTCTGACTCACTTCTTACAGTTCTCATGCCCCTTTTGCCTAAGCATTGGTATTTCTGCTTTCAATCATCTCAGCCCGAGATTCTGGCATATCCTTCTTAAACCCTTTGACCTCACCTCCTTCCTTTGAATCTCCCACAAAATCCACCTTTTTGCTCTTTATGCTAACCTTTAGATGTGTATTTTCCACGACTTTTAGAATTGCCTTGAAATGCTGGATACGGTCAATGGATTTACGGAGGGCTTGCTAGGATCACAGCTGAGCGTGCATTAGAATGATGCAGCAGGTAAGTCATGATACAGGCTTTGAATACAAAAAGCAGCAGATGAAAGACATGAAATCAGGGGTAGTACAACCACTGGATCAGGTTCAAAGCTCTGTAACTCTGCAAGATCCAGTCAAGAGTGGGCCATCTGGCAATTAATCAGAAAAAGAATGTATTCTGTAGAAAGAGGAACCATCATCTCTTCTGATCCAGCCAAGCTCCAAAGCCACCTCACTGGACACTTGATGTTGCGTTATGCCTCAGAACTAGCATATAGTTTCGCTTTCAGAAGCATGTTTATGGGATCATCAGTGTGTCATGTTGTCCAAGGGTGTAAGGGTCACAGACTCTATTTTAACTGGAGTAAAGTATTACATAACAACCAAAGCATGTCATGTTTTGTAACCAAAGAACTTTGTATAACTGAAGTGCATGTGATTGCCTGATTTGCATGCACCATGAACTGTAATAATTGTCTATTGAACCTTACAGCCATAGGTCACAACATCCATTGATGTTCACTCCACTTTGCAGGAAAGTTACTAGCAGGAGTAAGCTGAGGCTGGCATGTAGCAGACCCAGCAACATTACCATGACATTGATTTTACCCTACCGTCTGCCAATGACACTCTCAAAAGAGTGTTAAATGCAGTGCAGAATGTCCCAATTCTACAACAGATAGCTTTCAAGATCTCATGCACCTTGTGTTTAGCTTTTCTTTCGTAGTTGTTTTGTAGTTAATTAAACTTTACCATAAAACCTCTCACATGATTATATGAAGTGTGGATGGAAGCAATTGGATATAAAATAGGAAGAGCTGGAAAACCTCAGATATTTGAGAGCGGCTGTGGAGAGAGAAACAGAATTAATTTTTCAAGAAGAATATCATTCTTCGACATTTCACTAGTAAGCTCTGAAGATTGGTGCTCCAGAACTACTCATAGCCTAGCTGAACAATTCCAGTATAGCTACAATACTGTGATCTACTTAACAACCTGGAAAATTGCCAAGGAAGTCCTGCTGTCACGAAGAGAAGACAACACCCACATCCTTGAAAGACTGAAAAGAAGGCCTGATGAGGAAAAAAAAAGTTAAAAGAAAACAGTACTATTTGAAAATGAGTGCACTTGTTTCACTGATCCTGTGATTTGAAATATACTACGCAAATCAGACTAGTCGGTTTAATTTGACAGCTTTACTCCTGGGGCCCAATCTGGCCACTTACTACCCCATCTGTCTATTTTCAATCATCATAAAAGGAATTTTGTGAGTGCTATCAAATAACGCAAAATAAGCAGGACCTGGGGTCTTGTCTCTGTGCAGACTGAGTATGCAGTTCCATGGGCTTGTCCCAGGTAGATTTCATAGGTGACATATTACTCTCCAAACATTGCATTTTATCTCAAATTAAATGAGCCTGTTTAAAGCATGAGCATCTTATAAATTCCAATGTTCATAACACTTACATCCAACTATCTTCAGTTGCTTCATCAATGATCTTCCTGCTGATGATAAAGTCACAATTGGCAATATGTGCTCATGAGCACATAGTGTTCAGTCCCATCTGCACCTCCTCCGGTGAAGAAGCCGAATGTGCCCAAATGGCAATCATTCCATATTAGACTGAATAGCGGCAAGTGACATTGACATTGCACAAATGTCCATGTTCAATGAGAACTTATTGAAACACCTGTATGTGTCCTTTTACATGTCTTACCATTGGTGAATTCCATACAATTAAACCCACATAGAATTAGACTGTTTTTATACATCATTGCAAAGAAAAACTGCAAATGAGGTAACCAATTTTAACAGATTGCAGAGTTTAAATACGGGTTGGGAAAACACAACGGCACTTCATTGGAGGCTGCACTGATGATGTTACCCACCAGGGGAATGAAGCATCTACGAACTAATAAACTACTCAGCAAGCAAGCCAACCTCAAAATCCCTCTAAACCTGTTGACGTACCTATTCAAATGTCTTTTAAATGCTGTAATAGCTCATTTTTAGGAATGTCTGGTGCTGCTCCTGGCATGCCCTCCTACACTGTCTATTGAACCTGGGTTGATCACTTGGCTTGATGGTAATGGTTGAGTGAGGGACATACCCAGCCAAGATGTTGCAGATTCTGTTCCAGTACAATTTTGCTGCTGCTGTTGGCCAACTCTCATGGGATGTTCAGTCTTGAGTTGCTAGGTCTGTTTAGGGGATGGAGTAAATGATAGGTAGAGCTGGAACTGAGAGAGAAAATCAGCTGGATAGCCTAAGGAGTGGGTAAAGGTCAGCCTGGGAGAATCCATACCTGCTAACTTCTGTGGAACTGAAAACTGGAATTCTAAGAGCTAGAATAAGTGGTTGTGTGTACTGGAAACCAGAAGATCTTTAAAACAAGACTGTCTGATCAGTGCATGTTAAATCTGCATGGCATGTTATCAAGTTGAGATTTAGCCCAGTAATTTGCAGTTCTAAGTTAAATTGTTGCTTGGTAATTGATTTAGACATGTAAAGATATAATTTAATCCCAATTTAGACAATCATTGAATTGTACTCTGCAGCATTGGTTGGAATGAATTCAAATCAAAATGCTCAGTGGTAGTAGCAGAATGTTCAAGTACTCCTCCAACCCTTCCCATGGGGGCTCTTGTGGTGCACTGCAAGTGTCCCTGAGTCAGGTTACTGGGTTCAAGTTTCACCTGCTTCAGAGATGTGTTATGACATCTTTTTAACAGGTTGATTAGATATAAGATTAAGCTCCTACATTCTACCCTGTATTTAGCTGTCATTTGTGGCTCAGTGGTAGTACCCTTACCTCATAATTACAACATACTGACTTTTGTGTGAAATCAAGGTGGGTACTCTAGCGTAGTACTGAGGGAGCACTTCAGTGTTAGTCAATGTTTAGGGACTTTTGAGGTGCAGTACTAACCTGGAGCAGCAATCCTCAATTTGCCTTCCTTTTAGACCCAGATTTTCAGAAAACACAGGTCAGGATTCTGTACTTAACAAGGATTACGACTTATTAATAATAAATAGATTTGAGGTACAGATAAACAGTTATGAACAGTCAACTTTTAACTCTACTAAATAAGTTTAACACCCTTATAAACCTCCCCCAACATGCTTGCAGACAGGTTTGAAAGATATGATGTTATGGATGGGAGGAAAGACCGGAAAAGTAGTTCAATGGTCATATCCAATGGGTTAAGTGAGATAATTATTTTGTCCTGTTAGCTCCTACCAATTCTTGTACTTCCTTCTCCAGGTACTTCATTTGTTTGATGGAGGCACATGGGCAACAGATTTAGACTTTTAATGGCTTCTACTTAATCATTCATACCCACAAGCTGTCATGCTAGCTGGCAGCCAATCACATTGTTGTTAGCAAGCAGAAGGCCTTTGTCACGAACACTGGGTCACCATTCCCCAGGCCACTCAGCTACTTGGTGCTAGCCAATTTTCCATCTTTCCACCTCTTGACTCCAGCTCGCTGACAAGTCGACATTCCCCATTGCTTGAGACAAGAGCAGTGTGAACAGCACTTACAAAGAGGATCGGGTGTGTAGAAATCAGGATCAGGATCAAAGTGCCGGCATCTCCAGGCACTGCAATCCAGCCTACCCCAGCTCAGAGCCACCCTCTCCCAGACCTGCAAAGGACCTCTCGTTTTTTATCCTTTGTAGGATCCACAGCCTGAACTCACAATTCTACCCAACTTTTAAAAAGTGCGGTAATCCTTTCCAATCCTTGACTTTTTTTAGAGCAGCCCTTTTCCCATTTTGGTCTATTTTCAAAAAATATAGCTAAGATATGGTCTTTATCATACAAATGCCAGTCTTGCCTTCTTTATCACATAGACATTGGTGAAATGAGAAGCCTATGTGGCACACCTTTACTGATGAAGGGTCTAGGCCCGAAACATCAGCTTTCCTGCTCCTAAGATGCCGCTTGGCCTGCTGTGTTCATCAGCTCGACACATTGTTATCTAGGATTCTCCAGCAAGTGTAGTTCCTATTATCTCATGCAATTTTAACTGCACTGCGAAGCCTCTTTGAAGGATGCTGAACCTGAAGAAGTCGCCGTCCTCCCTCCGGAAAAACCTCAGGGGATCTCTCTCCCACTGCAACTCTCTTGTAATCTCTTCAGCCTTGAAACTGCTCGACCATGTCCTGAAGCAAACCAGGTACTACAGCTACACCACCTTTCTTAGTACCTGCCTACAGAAGCAGATCATCCCCAATGGACTACAGTCCACATTTAAGCTTTCCCAGTTTGGTCCCAACCGTGACAATGTCTACATTCAGAACATCGAGACCTTTCAGAAGCTTTTCTCCCTGCGACTCCTGAGACACACACTCGCAGCAAAGCGCCGGCATCTCCAGGCACTGCAATCCAGCCTGCCCCAGCTCAGAGCCTCCCTCTCCCAGACCAGCAAAGGACCTCTCCTGTTTTTTATCCTCCACAGGATCCACACTTGAACTCACAATTCTACTCAGCTTTATTGGACACTAAAAACCGTTAAGCACGGTAAAGTTACTGGTGCCTGCCACCCAAAATGGGATTCCTCCACCCTCCCAAATCCCCAGCTTTCCCCACAATGTGCCTGCCGCCGTTGGCATGAGGCCACTGTCGGAGAACCCACAGATGACATCACATCTGCCACCACTGGGTACACCACTTCAGGGACAGTGAAGGCCATCGCTGCTGAAGACACCACCTCCATTTCCGAGACTAACACCACAAACATGACCGTCACCGCTGCTGCCACCACCTACCCCGCTCCGCCCACTGCCAACGCTGCTCCGCCCATCACGGACACCGATGCAACCCCGCCCACATTCGACGCCAACGCAACCCCGCCCATCACCAATGCCGAGATCGCTCTGCCCACGGCCTCCACAGCCAGCAGCTACAGAGGAAACAGCCACGCTGAGCCCTGCTGAGTCATCACCATCCCCCCAGACCTCCCCCTGACTGAGGACGAACAGTCAGTCCTCATTAAGAGGCTCACCATTGTCCCCCTCCACCCACACATCAACAAATGCCAGTCACGTTTGGACATTGAGCAGGTTTTCTGCCGCCTCCGTCTCTGCACTTACTTCTTTAACCATGAGCCTAACCCTCCCTCCACTGACCCCTTCACCCGCCTCCAACACATCCCCTCCTCCTGGACACCACCCCAAGGCCCTCGACCCTCCCTCGACCTCTTCATCTCCAACTGCCATCGAGACATCAATTGCTTCAACCTCTCTACCCCTGTCACCCACTCCAACCTCTCCCCCGCAGAATGTGCAGTCCTCCGCTCCAATCCTAACCTCACCATAAAACCCGCAGACAAGGGAGGCGCAGTTGTAGTGCGGTGCACTGATATCTACATTGCTGAGGCCAGGCCCCAGCTCTCCAACATCTCCTCCTACCGCCCCCTTGATCATGACCCAACTCCCAACCACCAAACCATCATCTCCCAAACCATCCACAACCTCATCACCTCAGGTTACCTCCCAACCACAGCTTCCAACCTCATCATTCCCCAACCCCGCACCACCCGCTTCTATCTCCTTCTCAAAATCCACAAACCTGCCTGCCCTGGTCAACCCATTGTCTCCGCCTGTTCCTGCCCCACCAAACTCATCTCCACCTATCTGGATTCCATTTTCTCCCCTTTGGTCCAGGAACTCCCTCCCTACATGTACGACGCCACACATGCCCTCCACCTCCTCCAGAACTTCCAATTCCCCAGTCCCCAATACCTCATTTTCACCATGGACGTCCAGTCCTGATACACCTGCATTCCCCATGCAGATGACCTAAAGGACCTCTGCTTCTTCCTGTCCTGCAGGCCTGACCAGTCCCCCTCCACCGACACCCTCATCCGCTTAGCCGAACTTGTCCTCACACTCAACAACTTCTCTTTCAATTCCTCCCACTTCCTACAGACAAAGGGGGTGGCCATAGACACCCGCATAGGCCCAAGCTATGCCTGCCTCTTTGTAGGTTACATGGAACAATCCCTCTTCCATGCCTATACGGCCCTAAACCCCACCTCTTCCTCCGTTACATTGATAACTGTATCAGCACCAATTCGTGCTCCCACAAGGAGCTTGACCAGTTCATCCACTTCACCAACACCTTCCACCCCAACCTTAAGTTCACCTGGACTAACCATTACACCTCCCTCACCTTCCTGGGCCTCTTTGTCTCCATCTCGGGCAACCACCTAGAAACGGACATCCATTTCAAGCCCACCGACTCCCATAGCTACCTAGAATACACCTCCTCTCACCCACCTTCCTGCAAAATTCCATCCCTCTTCTCAATTCCTTCGCCTCCGCCGCATCTGCTCCCAGGATGAGGCGTTCCACTCCTGTACACCTCAGATGTCCTCGCTTTTCAAGGACTGCAACATCCCTCCCATAGTGGTCAAGAATGCCCTCAACCCTCCCGCATTTCCCGCAACTCATCCCTCACACCCTGCCCCCGCAATAACAATCAAATGAGAATCCTGCTCATCCTCACATACCACCCCACCAACCTTCAGATCCAGCGATTAACCCTCCGTCACTTCCGCTATCTGCAATCCGACCCCACCACCAAAAACATTTTTCCCATCCCACTGTTGTCTGCTTTCCGGAGGGACCACTCTCTCTGTGACTCTCTTGTCTCCTCCACACTCCCCTCCAGCCCCATCACACCCGGCACTTTTCCCTGCAACTGCAGGACATGCTACACCTGCCCCACACCTCCTCCCTCACCCCATCCCAGGCCCCAAGAAGGCTTTCCATTTCAAGCAGAGGTTCACCTGCACATCTGTTAATGTGGTATGCTGCATCTGCTGTTCCTGTTGCAGTGTACTCTACATTGGGGAAACCAAGCGGAGGCTTGGGGTCCGCTTTGCAGACCACTTACGCTTGGTTCGCAAAAAACAACTGCACCTTCCAGTCACAAACCATTTCAACTCCCCCTCACATTCCTCAGACGACATGTCTATCCTGGGCCTCCTGTAGTGCCACAATGATGCCACCTGAAGGTTGCAGAAACAGCAACTCATATTCCACTTGGAAACCCTGCAGCCCAATGGTATCAATGTGGATTTCACAAGCTTCAAAACTTCCCCTCCCCCCATCGCATCCCAAAACCAGCCCAGCTCATCCCCGCCTCCCTTACCTGTTCTTCATCTCACCTATCCCCTCCTCCCACCTCAAGCCTCACCCCCATTTCCTACCTACTAACCTCATCTCACTCCCTTGACCTGTCCATCCTCCCTGGACTGACGTATCCCCTCCCTACCTCCCCACCTACACTCACCTTTACTGGCTCCATCCCCACCTCTTTAACTTGTCCGTCGCCTCTCCACCTATCTTCTCCTCTATCCATCTTCAATCCGCCTACCCCCGCTCCCTACTTGTTTCAGAACCCTCTTCCCCCTCCCATTTCTGATGAAGGGTCTACGCCCGAAACGTCAGCTTTCCGGCTCCTAAGATGCCTCTTGGCCTGCTGTGTTCATCCAGCTCCACAACTTGTTGTCTCGGATTCTCCACGATCTGCAGTTCCTATTATGTCTGATACAATTTTCACAATGTTCCTGCTTTAAGAGGTGAGTACATGCTGATCCAAGGGCCAGGATAGCATGTCATGGCTAGCAGTCAGGAGGAGGAGTCCACGAAGCAGCATGCGAGTTGGAGATTGCGCACGAGTAAGTTGTCTGCCTGTCTATTTAGTAAACCTGTTTGAGATTTTCAGTAAATTAAACCTAAAATACTTTCTAATCCATTATGAGAGTGGTAATTCAATGTCAAAAAACAACTCCTGAACGAAAGTCATCTCTAACAATTGCCCAAGTAATACAAACGGTGCCAATCCTGCTCAATTTGAAATGATTGCAATGACGTCAGCCAGGTAGAGTATGAGCTCCCTGATTGGGGCTGTTAACCTGGTCCAATCAGGGAGTCCTGGCTGACAGATATATAAAGGACTGTCTGTTCGCTCTAGCAACTGGCTCTTGCTAGCTGGATCAGTGTAGCATACTAAATAAGTATAAAATAACGCAATGGAATACTGGCCTTTGTGAAATTATTTCAGATTACCTACCTTCTTATTCTTCTCAAAATTCACATCTTCCTCAACAATCAGGGTCTAATCATTACAATATGCAGGCATATGTCTCTTCTGGCAATCAGATCACATTCACTTACTTCAACATGTACTACCACTTCATTATCTTTGTTATTAAAGTTACATGTTTTCAGACACAGAGTCTTCAGTTTGCCTTTTTGTTACCTTTGTTACATCCAGACTTGATTTTTAGTGCACTTCAAGTTTTCATTTTCTCTCTGTCCCTGCCATTTCCAGACCCCATTTTCCACGTTACTACTTTCCTTTTTTACTCTTCGATATGCTGTGACTTTCCACATTGGATCTCTTGCATCTACTATTTAGTTTAAAAACTTCTCTTCTTCCTCAGTTCTGTGCTTCACAAGAACAATCACCCCAACACAATTTGGGTGTAGACCAACCAGATAGCACGCGAGCTGCTTTCTCCGTACTGATTCCAACAACCAGAATCCACTTCTCCCACACTTGGTCTTTAAGCCACATATTCATTTCTTCAATTTTTTGTATACCAATTTACATTGAGTTGATGTAATGACCCAGACATAATTACTTTGAAGTTCAACATTTTAAAATTTTCTTCCAGTTCCTCCCACTCTGTATGCAGAATCTTTTTACTAGTTCTACTTATGTTGTTGGCACCTGCGTGGACCATGATGACTGGATTTTTACCCTCTGACAACAAGTTTCTTTCCAACCCTGAGCAGATGTCCCAGCCCTGGCAACAAGCAGGCAACTCAGTCTTCTGGCCTCTCACACTTTGATGCGGAGGATGGTGTCAATACTCAGCACCTTACCACCCCCACCACCAGCACAATCTTTCCTGATCTCCCTGCTTGAATGACCCCTTGGCCCATGGTGCCAGGGTCAGTTTGCTCCTCCACAGTGTGGCTCTCACTTTCAACTAAACAAGTTGAGATATCAGTTTTCAAGAAGATTTGTAGCGTGGGTTGTGGAGGAGTTTGTGGACATGCTCGCCGAACCGTTGGGTTTAATTGCAAACATATCATCACCCTGCTAGGTAACATTGTCAGTGCTGCTCTGATGAAGCTTTGGTGTTCTGCCCTGCTTGTTAATTATATGCCTCAGCTTGTTGGTGTATTTGATATCTCTTCTGGTTCTGTTTCTCAGTGGTTTGTACACAGGCTCTAATGAGTTTGTTGATGGAGTTCTGGTTAGAATACCAGGCCTCCAGAAATGCTCTGGCATGTCTCTGTTTGGCTTGTGCAATTGTGGATGTGTTGTCCCAGTCGAATTTGTGTCTCGTGTTGTCCATGTGTAGTGAGGCAAATAAGATTTGGTCATGTCTCTTGGTGGTTAGTTGTGTTTGTGTATCCGTATTGTCGGTTTCCGCTGGTGTGGCCTATGTAGTGTTTCTCACAGTCCTTGCATGCCACTTTGTACATTTTCCTGGTTTTACCGGTTTTGAGTATGGAATCCTTTACATTTGCCAGTAGCTGTCATAGGGTGGTTGTTGTTTTGTAGGCTTCCGTGATACCTAGGGATCTGCATTAACACAGTGCGGAGGTGGAGTAACACAGCAGGCCAAGCAACATCAGAGGAGCAGGAAAGGTGACGTTTCAGATCAGGACTGCTCTTCAGAAATGAAGAACCCTAGCCACTCACCAAATATTCACCAGTGGCTAACTTACTTCCCTGTAATAGAGAAAGAACAAATTGCTACAGGACAAGAAGAATGGAAGAACAAGAACACAAAGGAACAAACACTTCATTCCCTCCTTCACCAAACTCCCTTTCTCACCAAATGGTCTGGTTTACATTCAGTTTCCTCAGCTGTACCTGTTTGCATCTGCCCACACTAACAAACCATGCATTTAAAGTCAACGGAACTGGGGTCAGAGAAAACAAATTCAACCAATTTCCTAATTATCTGCTTGCTTCTCACAAAACAGTGTGTTCACCATGTCTAAGCTGTGAAAAAGAAAGACATCTTGACTACTTACACAACGTTTTTCAGTTACTGCTAGTTACAGCTTAGGTGTGATGAACAGAATTTAATATAGGGGAGCTGATAGGTGGTCTTATCACTCGGCTGTTAATCCAGAGACACAGATAATGTTCTGGGGATCCAGGTTCAAATCTCACCATGGTAGATGGTGGAATTTGAACTCAGTAAATATCGGGAATTAAGAGTCTAGTGATGATCATAAATCGATTGCTGATTGTCAGGAAAAACCCATCTGCTTTACTAATGTCCTTTAGGGAAGGAAACTGCCACCCTTACCTGCTGTGGCCTACATGTGACTCCTGACCCTGACCTCTGGGCAATTAGCATGGGCCATAAGTGCTGCCTGGCCAGCAATGTCCACATCCTGTGAATGAATAATGGGGAGAATTAACACTTCAAACTGTCCAGTAATGCCTGTGTTACTTTTTCCCAGCTTTACTCATTTGCTACCATTGATTATTCTGAAAGCCCATCTGATGGCCTAATATCCTTCAAGGAAAAGAACTCTGGCCTCCTTAGCTGGTCCGGCCTGTATGTGACTCCAGGTTGATTCTTAAATGCCCTTTGAGATGACGTCAGAAGCCATCTAAATAATTAGCAATTAGGGATACAATAAACGCATGAAAGAAAAAAGAACCAACTAGTTCACATTGGGATTACAGCGTAAACCCATTGTATACTTGTGGAGAAACACAATGTTGTCCTTTACCGATGAGTGTCCCTATCGACAGGTTAAATAGTCGATTGATCAATTTAAACTCAGAAAATGAGGAAGCTACAACTTGGTTTTGGGGATTTGCACACAGTAAGTATTAAACAAGCAATTAGAAATCAGATTATTCATTTTAATATGTATGCAAATTGAAATCCATCTAGTTACATGTAAATCCAATTGCTTTATTATTAGTGATAATGGGAACTGCAGATGCTGGAGAATCCAAGATAATAAAATGTGAGGCTGGATGAACACAGCAGGCCCAGCAGCATCTCAGGAGGACAAAAGCTGACGTTTCGGGCCTAGACCCTTCATCAGGCTCTGATGAAGGGTCTGGGCCCGAATCGTCAGCTTTTGTCCTCCTGAGATGCTGCTGGGCCTGCTGTGTTCATCCAGCCTCACATTTTATTATCTTGCTTTATTATTAGTATGTCTCTTATCAGATTTGTGTGCATGATTGAAAGATGTAAGGAGATGGGAAGAAAGGAAGATGATACTGATAGAATTTAGTAAATTTCAACTGGTCTGAAAAGTAAACTCTTCACTGTGCAGAAAATAACTACAAAATTTATCACCTCCCTAAGAAATTATATCACCAAATATATAACAGCATTACTAAATTTCCTGACTTTTCAACTGTTATAGTTAAACAACAGTTCCAAACATAGCTCATGTTCTAAAAGTTGTGCTAAATGACATTCATGTTACTATCCAGTTCAGCTAATTTTAGCCATGCTGCTAGTATTACAAGTATTCAAATGTATGACCAGAATAGTTCCTCTTTTCAAGTCAACTTTCCGAAACTATGTTAACCCATTCATCAATAACTCAAACTTTCTGCATCCCTTGTCCTGCCCAAATGTTATCTCCTCTTACATTCAAAATCTCTTGGGAGGCAAAATAAAGTACAGTACAATGCTTGAAGCCAACTTAAAAAAAACTTCAGATGTTCCAAAAACTGTTCTGAACAAGAGTCACTGGACTCAAACATTGACTCTGTGTTGCCTGCACAGATGTTGCCAGACATGCTGAGTTTGTCCAGTAATTCTTGTTTCTGATTCTGATCTTCAGCATCCGCAGTTCTTTGTTTGGTTTCAGGGAGATTCCTCATAGATTTCCTGAAGGTCATCAAGTAGTTCCAAGAAACCACAGGAATAAGTGAGGAATATGAATTCTTGCCTCTCCTCATCTGATCTTTAAGAACTTGAGCTGCCCTCCAGTCCTAAGGTCAGTATACTATTCCAGAAATACCATTGTGTAAAGTAATACCGCCCAGGCCAGATTTGTGAGGGCAGTACACGCTGTATAAACAAGTAGGGAAGCTGGGATTTGTAACAGGAATTATTTCCAATGTGTCTTTTAATGGAGGGCTGATTGGATAACACTTTAGAATAAAAATAAACACCAGATCCATCTCTTCTGTCCATGGTGAATAAAGTCAGAAGTCACATGACACCAGGTTATAGCCCAACAGGTTTATTTGAAATCACAAGCTTTCATAGCACTGCCCTGTTTGCAGTTCACCTGATGAAACAGCAGCACTCCAAAAGCTTGCCATTTCAAATAAACCTGTTAAAATATAATCCGGTGTCGTGTAACTTCTGACCTTGTCCAAGCCAGCCCAACACTGGCACCTTTATATCATGGTAAAAATGCAGATGTATTTATATAGAGATAGTAGGAACTGTCAATGCTGGAATCCGAGATAACAAAGCATGGAAATGGATGAACACAGCAGGCCATGCAGCATCAGAGGAGCAGGGAAACTGACATTTCAGGCCTGGACCCTGCTTCTTAAGCCCTCTCTGAGAAAGGGTCCAGACCCGAAATGTCAGTTTTCCTGCTCCTCTGATGCAACCTGGCCTGCTGTGTTCATCCAGCTCCACACCTAGATGTACTTGTATCCTTGTATCTCCTAGCACATGAGGTGCCAATAATGCTGGCTCCTATTGGTAACAAGGACAGCATTTTGTCTTTTTCTTAAAAAAACAACTCCAATCCGAATAAACAGCCTCATCCAATTCCTGATATAGCAACCCATTTATTATGCGCACCCATGACCAGGGCCCCACCTACCCTGTCATGATGACTTTTCGGAATGTCCTGTAATTTTTACATGAGCAAGTTTCCTGTTGTTACAAATGATCACCTCCTCAGGCTTTGAAATGAGGTCAGGAATGGACAGAGTGACTTTTATGCTGGCTTTTATACATTTGAAGAATCTTTCTATTTAATTAGAGCTGATGCAAATCCATTTGACTAACATTAATCAACCAAACTCTTATTACCTGAAATATAATTAATTTCATTAATGTACTTAATTAACCAGAAAGAGCTGAATTAGAACATGAAGCTCTTGAAAGTATCATATCTGTACATTTACTTCATTATATAAGTGAGCACTTGACCCTTTGGATTAGTCAATAATATTCCAATTCACAATAAATATATAAACAATTGTTATAGGGGATGTGAAATTCATTTGCTTGGTGAAACTCTTGCTGCTTCTGAAAAGGCCAGTCAAGACTCTGGAAGAAAAGGATTTTTGAGGCAAACTTTGAGTTGCAATAGAGGAATATCTTCTACAGACAATAATAGAAGCCTGGCCAGTGGCATATATAGGAATGAGACAATTGTTAAATTGCTGATCTAAACCTCGATTCACTAAATGATTTGCTAAATGAAACTGCGTTACTTTCTAGTCCAACTGATGACAGCTGTGCTGCTGGTGTTAGAAAGTTTCAAACATACAAGTAGAATATTTGCTCCATTCAGCTCAACCTATCTGATCATTGTCACCCTGGCCCCCCACCAGCGCAGACGTCCCCCATCCCTGGCCCTGTCCACACACTGTCTCCTCTTAGTAGACATTAGCCCCTCTTAGTCTGCAACATGATCATCACATGAAGTGTAGAAAATGGGGGAAGGAGACCAAAAGCATCCCATGTAACCGCACACAGGGATGTGGACTGTATTGTGAGGTTTAGCTTTCGTTATAAGGGAATACCCTAGCCCAAAATCGATCCAATTTTACTCAACCACGTGACCATAGCATACTACAACTGACAAATTTTTCTTGACCGCCAATAGAGGCTAATTTCAAAAATATTTCCTCAACAATATATCCAGCAACTTTAGAATTAGAATTAGGTTTATTATCACATGTACTCAAATGGCGAATTTGTATACCTTTTTGCTGTGCTCAAGTAGTTGCTTACAGTGAAAAGTATACAAAGTCACCATTTCCGGCACCATCTTAGATACAAAGATACATAATCTAAGGAGTATATGAAACAATAAAGGAATAAACGTAAAAGTTCAGCATTACAGGCCGAAAGATCTAGGTCATGGAGCCCATGCTGAGCTTCCTCAGGGCTGAGAGTCCATGTTGGACTTCTTTGAGGCCTGGAGTCCGTTAAGTCTATCTGAGGAATGATGACCGCACAAAAACAAAAGTTACTATCCTTGCATTCATTTAGTGTCTGTCTTCTGCATAATTTGCTGGCTGATTGCTTCTAATCATAAAATCCCTGAAGTGTGGAAGCATGGTGTGCACTGACCCTCTGGGCATTCCACCCAGACCCATCCCACCAATCTACACATCGCTGAACACTATGGGCAATTTAGCAAGGCCAATCGACCTAGCCTGCATATCTTTGGACTGTGAGAGGAAACCAGAGTACCTAGAGGAAACCCCATGCAGACATGGGAGATTATGCAAACTCTACACAGGTAGTTGCCAAGGGTAGAATTGAACCCAAGTCCCTGGCACTATGAGGTAGCAGTGCTAACCACTGAACCACCATGCCACCCCTAGTGCCTGCACCTATGCATCAATAATCCAGATTCTATTTTTTGTCACTTTCAGGTTGAACAATTTATCCACATCCTTAGTGACCTCATCAATAAGTGCCTCTAACCCCAGAGCTTTTGATCTAATTTTACTGTGTGCCATGTCCTTCAGAGCACTGAGAGTATGAAACCTTTTTTGGTGAAGTACATTACTGGGAGGTATGCACCACTAGCTTGACCAGCATTTGTTAGCCATAAAAGTTAAGAGTCAACCACACTGGAATCATATGTCAGCCAAACTGATTGATGATGGCAGATTTCCTTCCCAAAAAAGATGAGTGAATAGATTGGCCTTTATGAAAATCAGCAATGGTTACCATTAGGCTAGTTTTTGGTCCCTAGAATTATAGTAAGTTAAATTTTCACTAACTGCCAAGATGGGGCTTGAACCCACTGTCCCCCAGAACATTAGCCTGGGTTTCCACTATGCTATTAATAGCCGCTATGTCACTGGCAGAACATATCAAGGGGTTGCTTCTTTTTTATTCATTCATGGGATAAGGGCATCACTGGCTAGGCCAGCATTCATTGTCCATCCTTAATTGCCTAGAGGACAGTTAAGAGTCAACCACATTCCTGTTGGCCTGGAGTCACATGTGGGTAAGGATGGCAGTTTCCTTCCCTCTGGGGCTTAAGTGAGCCGAATGGATTCACAGTCAACATTAGACTCATAATTCCAGGTTTTCTTTTATTAAACTCAAAGTTCACCATCTACTGTGCAGGATTTGAACTCAGATCCCCAGAAGATTACCTGGTTCTCTGGATTAACAGTCCAGTGGTAATGCTACTAGGTCATCACAGCCTCTGAAATTGTAATTTGTCAATGTTTAACACAAAGATAAACATGAAACTAAACATGCAACTCTTTCCTATAGTTTCACATTAAACCAAGGTAATGCTATGATAGCCTAAAAGCAGGTAAATCGGATCAGGATTTTTTTTTATTTCTGCATACTAGTATTTCTGGACAGCCTAGGATATTCGAGTAAGGCTGTTATGCCACAGTGTTGCTGATCTTCCTTTGTGTTCATGTAAATGAATTCAGCTCATTCAAGATCTGACGTGATGTTAACTGCAGCAGAAATTTCAGACATCCACTTTTCAAAACCATTTGGGAAACTCGCCTTTCTTTGTTTTGATTTGCCCTGAAAAGAATATTTAATATTTAATTACTGCAGCCCTAACAATCCTGTGCAAAACCTAAGAATGATGAATGATTCAAACTGGCTGGAAAAATATTTCTATGTGTGAAGAAAATTTGTAAACATGGCTTTGAGAATACGTATTTCCAAAATAAAAGTGCCCCAAGTGACAGTCAGAAATTTAATTACTCATCCAAAGTGAACACTGTGCATAGTAGAGATAGATTTTTTAAAAATTTATTTTGTATACAGACTAAGAAAATGATGTATCATCTTCAAGCCGTGCCTGGAGTTTTGAGTTATTAACAATGAATGGTACTGGCCAGGTGAAGCCATGTAAAGATTCACTAGAAACGGAATAAGCAGCATCTGTCTAAGCAGTAATCACCATGTGCAGTTGATCAGTGTTCTGTATTAGCCTTCCATTTTGAAGCAGGAAGTATTGAAATATTCAGTTAGCCCACAGTCATAACAGAGATGCACCTACAGGTGCTCATTATATCAATCGTTGAGGATTAAAAAAAATATACATTGTGGTGCTAATCCCTTCCACCAACTAATTGCTGTGATCATACCAGGCAGGACCTTCTGAGGACTGCTATAGGCAGTGAGTCATTCTGAATTGTTCTGCGGTACTGACTGATCTAGGGGATTGACTGCCAGCCATTCCTTGTGTCAAACTCGAAGGAATAATGTCACACTCATGAATTCTTCAGTACTTCGATGATGGCAAGCACAGAATAGGGCTCACTGTAACCTCCTCGCCCCACCACAAATTTAATTGCACTCAATGGGAGAAGGTAACCAATACCCGGAGTGATTTCAACCAGTAGCAAATTCTGAAGGACCAAACTTCAAACTGCGTGAGATTTGCTGTCAGGCTATAACAGTTGGACTGAAAGGTAATCCAGAAGATCAGGTTTATTTTCTGTGAACGTGTTTAAATTCCATCATCATAGATAATGGAATTTGAATTTGGTTAATAAATCCGCAACCGAACTGAATCTATAGTAACTATGATCATTGATTAATATAATAATCAACCTGGTTCACTGATGTCCTTCAGGGAAGAAAATCTGCCTTCCCTATCAGGTCTAGCCTCCATATAACTCCAAGCCAAAGCCCTTTTAATTTTCCTCTGAAAAGGCTTCACAATCCATTCAGTTCAAATTGGTTAGGTATGGGAAATAAATAATGGTCTTGTCACACTCATATTTATATGAGATTTCTTTTTATACATTACAGGTCAAGCAGGTAATATTTTTGTTTGCTAGAGTGTAACATCTGCATTGCAGCCCAGATATCAATATTGAGCTCCTGAATCAGAAATCAAATCAGAAGGAGGCCAACCAGAAAGTATAGGTTATCACCTCCATCTCGTCACCCCTCACCATGTCAGAACACACTCCAGTGCTCAGCTGAAAATACCCCCAACTCACTATCTCTCCTTTCTACACAAACAAAATACAATAATACTATTATAGGTGCAGGCAGATTGATTGGATTTGTCAGAAGATATTGCACTTAAACAAAGCAATTTTCTAACTAAAACTTGATACCAACACCTGATTAAAAGTTGATTCCTGTCCATGAACTGTTGAGACCAGAATCTGGATTTTTGCAGCTCCAGTTGTGAAAATTTCATTGGTGATGCCAAAAGCGTGGGTGGGCCCAGGGTGGGTGGGCCCATGATCCAGAGCTCCTACTGCCATCTCCACAAGCTTCATTTCCACAAGCAGGAGAAAAGGGCTATTCATGAAGAAATCCCAAATCCATAAGGCTGAACTCAATGCTGTAGTAATTCTGTCAACCTGCAGTGCGTGACTTCAGAGTTTTTAAGTGCATGTATAAATGAGCTTAGAGAATGGATACAGTCTGTCAAGCCACAAATTAAATGTCCAGCCATTTGTAAATTGAAATAAAACTTTCCTCTGTCAGTGAGAAGAAAATAAAACTCAAGATATCATGCTGTTTATGTTCCTGACCCTTTAAAAAAAACAATTTAAAATTAGACTGCTGTGAGAGTTGAAAAAAACCTGTTTTGCAGTTTCAGTGGCTATTTGATGACATAACACCAAGATCAACTGTGTCATTGTCATTGCTTAGCTGCTTTTCACAGCCAACATTCTCACTGTAAGGGGTTGTAAATTCACAATTAGATTAATAGTTCAAAGAGATTATTAAACAATTTGTCACCTTTGATGTGCGGTTATGAAGTACGCTGTCTGCCTTAAAAAGGGACTAAACTAATTTGGAAAGCTGCTAATGTAGTTCCACTTCACCAAAAAGGCGGTAGGGACAGACTAGGAAACTTTAGACCAGCAGGTTTTATATCAGTGGTAGGGAAATCATTGGAGAAAATAGTGAAGGGAGAAAATTAATCTCCATTTAGAGAGCCAAGATTTGATCGGTTGTAGTCAGCATGGCTTTGTCAGAGAGAGATCATGACTAACAAATCTGGTGGGATTTTTCGAGAAGGTGATTAAATGTTTGCGTAAGGATAAGGCCTTTGACAACGTCCCACATGGGAAATTGATAACGAAGGTAAAAGCTCACAGGATCTTGGGTAACTTGGCAAGATGGCTCCAAAATTAGCTTATTGATAGGAGACAAGAGTGTGATGATAGAACACAGTGTGTGTGACTGGAGTCTGGTGCTGTGGTGTACCACTGGGCTTCTTACTGTTTGTGATATTCTTAAATGATGTTGATGAAAATGTGGGAGGGTTGATATGTAAGTTTATGGATGACACAACAATTGGCTGGGTAGTTGACTATGAGGAGGAAGGTGTTAGGATACTAGAGGATATAAACACATAAACAAAGGGAATTGGGAGAGTGTGTGAAGTGGTGTGAGGGCAAGAGTGCCTAATTGTTTAATTAAAAAAAACCTAGAGCAAAGACCCAGAGAACTGAGGTGAACATTTTAAAATTTCTTTTCCCACAGCCTCCATTGGATCCTGGGGCCTGCATTCAGGGAGGTGGGGTGGCTGACAAGATGAAAATCCTCCCAACTGGGGGAATTTTTCCTGAAGTGGTAGTGATGAGCTGTGAGATTTCAGGACTCAATCTACATCAGTTGGCACCAAAGGTTCAAGTGAAATGATATGGTTCCAAATATTCCGGACTGGAGGAGTTACAATAAATTTACACAGGCAGCATGGTTTATCAAGTAAGGAAAATATCTCAAATCCCTTCACACATTGCATTACTTTTTTCTTGAAATGTAGTAATTGGTGTAATTTAGTAGGCTGGATTTAATGTGATGGTGAGAAGTGTTATTGGCAGTGTTGTGTAGCTGCCTGCCCTGACCTGTATATTAAAATTGTCAGGAATTAGTGTTTTGTTATGCAGGAATGAATCTTGAGAAGGCAAAATTCTCTGTGGAAAATTATAAGAATTTCATCGATAATCTCTCAATCATTTCAAACACAGCTTACAAGCAGTGAAACCATTGATGTTCATTATGCATTTGAGAACATTTAACATTAAAATTAATGAGTTGGAATCCAACAGTGAATGCTGAGTGTTGAGTGTTACCATAGCAACTGAACTTTGTTGGTTGAGAAGGTCTTCTGAGTTGTGACATTAGGCTGTGAATTGCTCAGGAATGTTGTGACAAGTTATAATACTCTGAACCATCTCTGTTTTAAATTAGTTTATGATCATCCTAGAATCAGGAACAGATGCCATACATTTTATTAGTTAATGAGCAATAACGCTGTTCATTTAGGGGGCCTGATTCAGCAGGTTTTGATCACTGTCCATTGGCCTCTGGATTCTGGGTTGAGTTTTGCTCAGGTTTAAACCATAAACACCCCTGTGCTGTGTAAAATTGTCTCACAGGTAGTTCCAGTACATTTTCCTGTGGATATGAATTCATAGTTCAGATTGTAACATGAACAACCTCAGAATGTATGAGGTACGAGTGGAGCTGATCTAGTCACAGTTAGATTCTAACATATGGGAGCAATCATGTCAAGGCCGAAGATCAGGAGCTTGAATTTGTAGTTAATTTACGTTAATCCTGAAAGGAAAATACCTGAATCTGAAACCAGACACCACATACTGAAAGAACAGTCAATCCTTGGCTATCAAAAAATTTAACTTAAAATATAAACAAAATCTTTGTGGAGAAGTGTGATAATATTATTGCAATGTAACATGCACGCTCATTTCTTACCAAGTAACTCAACACCACAAGTTCAGAATGACCTTTGACCCAAACTACAAATCTCTGACTGAAAACCTTTACAGACCAGGATATCAGCAAGGATTTGTACAACATAAATCACGTTCAAGCTGATACTTGTTACAAATTGCATTACACATTGTTTACTGTGATAATATACATTGTTGTGAACTTTTGGAACACGCAATACTTATCTATTGTACTTACGTCACTGACACACACCTGTGTTTGAAATATTAACAAACACATGCCACTATGTCTCATATCCAATTTTCAAACATCAGCTCTGCAGCCATGGTAAACACATAAGCTAGTTAGGAACTAAACTGTCCTTTTGAAATGTCTACACACCTACATTCTACCCTCTTGCATAACTTCTTCCTTTATCATTTCTACATCTGCGAGGCCAGCCGCCACCCTTCTTTAATTTCACACTTTTGCTTAAAACTTGATTGACAACGACCATGAACAGTTCCTTAAAAAATGAACTTGGATAGGATGATGTACAATTGCCCTGTGCTTGGTCAATATTATTGCAGTCGGCAGGCCATGTTTGTGCTACCTGCTATTTGCGATTATTTCTGTGTGCCAACAGTACAAACCACATTCATTGCAATGTGTTGACACTATGCCTTTAAGAGGTGTATTTTGTCCTTTTTTTAAAATGAGAGGTTTTAAGACAGAGTGCTGAGTCGCTTTTGAAGCCTTGGTGTGTTTGTTTTAAAGTAGGAACAATAGAAGCAGCCTGAATTGGTGTGGCCAAACTCTCAGAGAACCAAAGATAATGGGAACTGCAGATGCTGGAGATTCCAAGATAATAAAATGTGAGGCTGGATGAACACAGCAGGCCAAGCAGCATCTCAGGAGCACAAAAGCTGACGTTTCGGGCCTGGACCCTTCATCAGAGAGGGGGATGGGGGGAGGGAACTGGAATAAATAGGGAGAGAGGGGGAGGCGGACCGAAGATGGAGAGTAAAGAAGATAGGTGGAGAGGGTGTAGGTGGGGAGGTAGGGAGGGGATAGGTCAGTCCAGGGAAGACGGACAGGTCAAGGAGGTGGGATGAGGTTAGTAGGTAGCTGGGGGTGCGGCTTGGGGTGGGAGGAAGGGATGGGTGAGAGGAAGAACCGGTTAGGGAGGCAGAGACAGGTTGGACTGGTTTTGGGATGCAGTGGGTGGGGGGGAAGGGCTGGGCTGGTTGTGTGGTGCAGTGGGGGGAGGGGATGAACTGGGCTGGTTTAGGGATGCAGTAGGGGAAGGGGAGATTTTGAAACTGGTGAAGTCCACATTGATACCATATGGCTGCAGGGTTCCCAGGCGGAATATGAGTTGCTGTTCCTGCAACCTTCGGGTGGCATCATTGTGGCAGTGCAGGAGGCCCATGATGGACATGTCATCAAGAGAATGGGAGGGGGAGTGGAAATGGTTTGCGACTGGGAGGTGCAGTTGTTTGTTGCGAACTGAGCGGAGGTGTTCTGCAAAGCGGTCCCCAAGCCTCCGCTTGGTTTCCCCAATGTAGAGAAAGCCGCACCGGGTACAGTGGATGCAGTATATCACATTGGCAGATGTGCAGGTGAACCTCTGCTTAATGTGGAATGTCATCTTGGGGCCTGGGATGGGGGTGAGGGAGGAGGTGTGGGGACAAGTGTAGCATTTCCTGCGGTTGCAGGGGAAGGTGCCGGGTGTGGTGGGGTTGGAGGGCAGTGTGGAGCGAACAAGGGAGTCACGGAGAGAGTGGTCTCTCCGGAAAGCAGACAGGGGTGGGGATGGAAAAATGTCTTGGGTGGTGGGGTCGGATTGTAAGTGGCGGAAGTGTCGGAGGATAATGCGTTGTATCTGGAGGTTGGTAGGGTGGTGTGTGAGAACGAGGGGGATCCTCTTGGGGCGGTTGTGGCGGGGGCGGGGTGTGAGGGATGTGTCGCGGGAAATGCGGGAGACGCGGTCAAGGGCGTTCTCAATCACCGTGGGGGGGAAGTTGCGGTCCTTAAAGAACTTGGACATCTGGGATGTGCGGGAGTGGAATGTCTTATCGTGGGAGCAGATGCGGCGGAGGCGGAGGAATTGGGAATAGGGGATGGAATTTTTGCAGGAGGGTGGGTGGGAGGAGGTGTATTCTAGGTAGCTGTGGGAGTCGGTGGGCTTGAAATGGACATCAGTTACAAGCTGGTTGCCTGAGATGGAGACTGAGAGGTCCAGGAAGGTGAGGGATGTGCTGGAGATGGCCCAGGTGAACTGAAGGTTGGGGTGGAAGGTGTTTACATCTCAGGCAACCAGCTTGTAACTGATGTCCATTTCAAGCCCACCGACTCCCACAGCTACCTAGAATACACCTCCTCCCACCCACCCTCCTGCAAAAATTCCATCCCCTATTCCCAATTCCTCCGCCTCCGCCGCATCTGCTCCCACGATAAGACATTCCACTCCCGCACATCCCAGATGTCCAAGTTCTTTAAGGACCGCAACTTCCCCCCCACGGTGATTGAGAACGCCCTTGACCGCGTCTCCCGCATTTCCCGCGACACATCCCTCACACCCCGCCCCCGCCACAACCGCCCCAAGAGGATCCCCCTCGTTCTCACACACCACCCTACCAACCTCTGGATACAACGCATTATCCTCCGACACTTCCGCCACTTACAATCCGACCCCACCACCCAAGACATTTTTCCATCCCCACCCCTGTCTGCTTTCCGGAGAGACCACTCTCTCCGTGACTCCCTTGTTCGCTCCACACTGCCCTCCAACCCCACCACACCCGGCACCTTCCCCTGCAACCGCAGGAAATGCTACACTTGTCCCCACACCTCCTCCCTCACCCCCATCCCAGGCCCCAAGATGACATTCCAAATTAAGCAGAGGTTCACCTGCACATCTGCCAATGTGATATACTGCATCCACTGTACCCGGTGCGGCTTTCTCTACATTGGGGAAACCAAGCGGAGGCTTGGGGACCGCTTTGCAGAACACCTCCGCTCAGTTCGCAACAAACAACTGCACCTCCCAGTCGCAAACCATTTCCACTCCCCCTCCCATTCTCTTGATGACATGTCCATCATGGGCCTCCTGCAGTGCCACAATGATGCCACCCGAAGGTTGCAGGAACAGCAACTCATATTCCGCCTGGGAACCCTGCAGCCATATGGTATCAATGTGAACTTCACCAGTTTCAAAATCTCCCCTTCCCCTACTGCATCCCTAAACCAGCCCAGTTCATCCCCTCCCCTCACTGCACCACACAACCAGCCCAGCCCTTCCCCCCCACCCACTGCATCCCAAAACCAGTCCAACCTGTCTCTGCCTCCCTAACCGGTTCTTCCTCTCACCCATCCCTTCCTCCCACCCCAAGCCGCACCCCCAGCTACCTACTAACCTCATCCCACCTCCTTGACCTGTCCGTCTTCCCTGGACTGACCTATCCCCTCCCTACCTCCCCACCTACACCCTCTCCACCTATCTTCTTTACTCTCCATCTTCGGTCCGCCTCCCCCTCTCTCCCTATTTATTCCAGTTCCCTCCCCCCATCCCCCTCTCTGATGAAGGGTCCAGGCCCGAAACGTCAGCTTTTGTGCTCCTGAGATGCTGCTTGGCCTGCTGTGTTCATCCAGCCTCACATTTTATTATCTCAGAGAACCAAGATGTTTCATTTTCAGTAGCAATTGCTGTTATGGGCTTAAAAAAGTGGAAGCTGTTTTTCTTTCTCTTGGTTACATCTTAAAGCTAAGGCTTCTCTTCCTGCTACTGGAGTTGCATTCAAGACAACTTGTTTTTTCTGAATTTGATTTTGTGTTTACAGCATGTCACTGTATTTGAACCTCTACTGTTTAACAGTTAAATAATCCATTATTCTGTTAAGTTGTCCAATAGAGTTGTTATTCTGATTTCTTCTTTCTTTTATTATATTTTAACTGTAGTGAATGAATTTCTTGGATCACAGAGTGTATCCAAGCAATTTTTTTCGATTCAGTTAAATGCACTTAGAAGATGACTTGACAACTGCAGTTTGCTTTAGTGCGAACATTTATAAAGTATTTGTAAAATATATCAGAAAAAAGAGGGAGAAAAGACTGAAGTCTGAACATCTATTAAGTTATACAAAAATGAAGAAAGAATGAAAAGGAAGCAATGAGCCTCACTCCCTCCTGCCCATTGTAGAGGCTTATGCTCATTCCTGGCACCATTTGAGATTCCAGTCCAAGGTGAAATCCAACAACTCAGTACGAAACTCTGTCTCTTGTACAGCGTAACAAACAGCAAGCACAGAAAATCAAATACAGAAAACAAGGTGATTTTGCCATCTTTAGCACAAACGGGAATGTTCACAGGACTTATTCAAGATTATGCAGCTGTCGAATATCGTCAACAATTTTAGCCTTTCAGCTCATCCTATTCAATACATCCAGATGATATTTGACAGTGCTCATTACAATGGTAAATGCAGATGCAAATCAGTGACAGCCTTGGAAGAACATATAATAAGAGCATGTAACCTATACCAGAAGATTAAAACTACAAGAAAATAACCATCAACAATATAAATAATGTAACAGTTGGACATATCATCAAATTAATGATTGCAGTGGCCTTTAGGGACCAACCCTTAAAAATATCCCACCCTTGAAGTATGGTCAAGGCCATGGTGGATCCAGAAAGTCGTGCCACGTGCCTGTTTGCCTCTGATGGGATGAAAATTGAGAGAAGTCCACAGAAGATTAGTGTTTTCATACCCATGCTAACAGCAGTAATATCTTTAATTGCAGTTGCCACGCAACTGTGTCACATATATTTATGTGTGACCTTAACCTATTCCAGCTCCCATTCTGGTGTTTATGATCCTGTTCCTGCTTGCACCCTTAAAACCTACAAGAGGGAGAGAGAAGAGACAAAGCATGCTAGACTTGCTGGTTGTTAGCTGATTCCTATCAGTTCTGGCATTTGGATCTTTCTGTGTGCTTTAATTTTAATTACTGCTGCCACTAGGTATGTGGTAAGGATCTCATGTTGAATTGTACTACCACTTGAGATAATGTAGCCTCGTCTTACCCATGCCATCATGTAGTCATGGACTACAAGAAAGGCATTTTTACTGTCAGTGTAGATGTTATCTCTTTGTCCTTTTCCTAGCTGGGGGGCTGCCAGAAATGCTTCCAGTTCAGCACCTGGGTGGAGTAACATCCTTCCATCCACTCTCCTGCCAAACATTTCCCTTTCAAACTAACTGCGGCCTACCCCATCCAGGCATTACCATCTTAATACTTCTGCGCCCAATCTACAAACATGCATTTCACATCTGACCCCTCTAATATCTCTTCCTTAACCTGACTCTGTCTCTTTACTTTCTGCTCCACGAGGGGGATACAATCATGTGTCTCTCCTTCCTGATTCACATAACTTGCTGGCTTCTTTCTATTGTTTTTAACCACTTGCACATGCTAGTCTCCCAGCAACAGCGTGGCTTCCCATTTAGCTTGCTGACTGTAACACCTCTCAAGTTACCAGCTCTGGTAGCTGGACTATGCTAAGTGTGAGTGTAATAAGACCGTGCCCATTTGTGTCAAGAGGAAGGATGGAATTAGTGCCCAGGCAGCACATTGGATGCCTCGAGCACGTGACTGTAGTCCCATCATGACTGGATCCATTTTGCCTGAGTAGCATCCCACAGGCTAGAGCTTGTCTCCGTGACTGTGTAACAATACTACAGACTGATTTCCACTGCATTCACTGCAAATGAGATGAAACGGCTTTTTTCAGGTCATGGAGTCCTAGTGCTGTACGGAGGATTCAATTACAATAAAGGCTATCTCTTGCTCAAGTCCCCTTTGAATTTTCTCTGAGCTAGCCGACCCCACTTTTGTAAAGTTATGCAATGGTCCTGTTATTGCGTTGTAATTTTTTACAAAGTTCCTGCAGTAGTTAAATAGACCTAAGACTTGATTTAAACCTTTAACAGTAACTGTTTCTCTCATTTCCGATAATGCCACCTGACTGAGGTGACCAGAATATTGTCTACATATTTTTCAGTTAATATATTTAATATTTAAATAATGTGTTCTAAAATTCAGTATATTTCAGATTCAGGTTCCCTAATTTGTGTTTTCTTCTACCTTCCAGTTCCCTATCCACAGATCACCTCAACCAAAAACAGTAAAATAATATCATACATAGGGTCAGAATTTCTCCAGCTCTCTTCATCTGTATCTGTCGTGAGGTTACTTCTTCAATATGGTTCCCTAATTTACCAATTTTATGACTGCTTGTATCTTTGAGTGGTAACTACCTCCTTATACAATAACCCACTTTGAGTGACAATATACATGGTGTCAAACAATACAGCTTTAACATTCATTAGGCTTTGCCTTCAGCTTATGCTTCCTGTCCTTTATTTTTCCCAGGATTACCACAGACTCCTACACCACCTGAATCTTAGACCAGCCTACTTTCGCATACACTAACTGTCCTAACACATTACAATGCTACCTACTGGTTTAAACACTGGAGTACATGCATCATATGAATGCTCAGGACAGGGTATCTGTTTGCCATCCAATGGGCCCTTCACTCAGTCCACTATTTCTTGTCCTAGAGTCCATATTCTTTCATTTCTATTACGTTTGACATAGTAGCCAATCACACTATTTATTTTGATTGTAATTCTGTTTACATTCCTTTCACTAGAACTAGTTTCATTGTCTTAAAGTCAGTTTCTCAATGGATAATGTGGCAGCGTCTTTTCGTTTAAACTATGCTTTTGTTCTGTCAGAAGCCACTAATCCTTTGGTCAAGTAGGTGCACATGTCTAAGACCCGTTCTTCAGTTTATGTTTTTTTAACTGTGTATTCCATCATGTTAGTTACGTCCAGGGTAACATTCACTTGTGCACACTGACATCGGTGTCCCAAGACCATGTCATGCTTTCTTGGCTCCCACATAATGTTATCAAATGATCTACGAGGTTTTACTTATCTCTCCACATGTGGTCCAGATGCTTAGGGTAGTGGCTTGGTCACCAATTCAATCTTTCTTAGAAGGAAAGGACACAAACATCACAAAGAGAGAGCTATCAGTTTGGTATACTCATCTAAACTTCCTTTTCACTCAAATACATCTTAACCTCAATTGTTATTTCAACCCATTATTCTTTTTTTTTGTCTTCTGCCACCAGTCACGACTCTTACTTACTTCATCTCATCAAATTAACTTTTACCACCTATCTAATTCCAGAGGCCTGTCAAGATCTGTGGTCCATGAACCATAATGCTACGATACATTAAAACAGAAGTTAAACATTTCAGTTTGTTTCAGGCAAAACATACTTTATTTGTTCTTCCTCTAAGATGGCTCACGGTTTTTTTTTAAGTACTTGGTAACTCATTCCAGATATTTGATATATCTCAACGCAAATTTGTCTAAATTCAATATTTTGTTTACTCTATTAAAGTCACTAGCCATTATCGGGCATTGAAACGACTGAGACTATGTGCGTGCACTTTATCATTTCGTAGAATCCCTTTAGATTTTCACTGTTCTATTTAGGCATTTTAGAAGACCAGGCATGTGAGTCTTAATATAGTTTTGTCATGATACATTTAAGTGCACTCAGCTCAGTGGTTTTGAGATTCCTGATGCTCACTTCAATTAATATTTCAACAGTACTTCCCCAACACTGAAATGTGTCATTGATGAATAGCTGTTGCATTGAGGGTGCTCCATCTATCATTGTGTTGTGACGGTGAATGTCTGCAAACAGGGTCAGCATCAAGTGTCTCCAGTTTCTAAAATAAAAGAAACAAGCACCTTCCATCCATTCCACGTCAAGCAGAATGGGTTAATTAGTAATGTGGATTTAACAGAGGGGATGGAATTTAAACCCTTGCACACAATTACATCATCTGTCTCTTCTCCTCCTCTAAATTCTTCTGTCAGTTATCTCAGATTTTAGAATGTACAATTCGAATTTTGTCCAAAGAGAATTAATTGCATTTCCAAGATTCCAAATTTCCTATTGCTTGCATACTTTCACACCAAAGTACACTTACACTGAGAAAATCTTATCATCTGGAATTAAAGATTCATGCATGTTAAAACAGTGCTTAGAAGGTCACTGGCCAGACAATGAAATTCCCAACATGGTTATTTCTGGGATTTAAATTTCCTCAGTCCAAACACAAAATAGAGCCAATTCCAAAAAGTAGATTTTTACCAAGCTTGATGAACCAAAATTTTCCATTAGTATTCTCTCAAAGGTTTTTGCTTTACATAACCTCTGATGGTTTTTTAAAAGGGCATTACATTAACCATACATGTTCCACATTAATATAGGTACATCTAGGCACACAGCACACTTTCAAATCACCATACATTCCCAAAATACAAACTAACTTCAAAGTATCCCCAAATCTTGAGCCCCAGGTAACAAAAACACATAAACTATACAAGACGACATTTAGTAACCAACAAGGTGTGGAGCTGGATGTACGCAACAGCCCAGGCAGCATCAGAGGAGCAGGAAAGCTGACATTTCGGGTCTAGACCCCTCTTCAGAAATGGGGGATGGGAACGGGGCTCTGAAATAAATTGAGAGAGGCGGGAGGCGAATGGTAGAAGGTGGATAGAGGAGCAGATAGGTGGAGAGAAGACAGACAGGTAAAGGAGGCAGGGATGAAGCCAGTAAAGGTCAGTGTAGGTAGGGAATTGGGATGGGGGTTGGTAAGTGAGGAGGGAGGGGCAGGCAGGTGGGAGGGAAGACAGACAGGTCAAGGAAGCGGGGATGAGGCTAGTAGGTTATAAGTGAGGGATGGGGGTTGGTCAGTGATGTGGGAGGAGCGAATCGGTGAGAGAAAAGACAGGCAGGTCAAGGAGGCAGGGATGAGATGGGCTGGTTTTGGGATGATGTTGGGGGTAGGGAGATTTTGAAGCTTGTAAAGTCCACATTGAGACCATTGGGCTGCAGGTTTCCCAAGCGGAATATGAGGTTCTGACCCCCAGTCTACGGGTGACATTGTTGTGGCACTGGAGGAGGCCTAAGATGGACGAGCCATCCAAAGACATGTCACTCATCTTCCTTCCCACCTACCCATCCCTCCCTCCTCAATGAACAACCCCCATCCCAACTCCCTACCCACACTCACCTGTACTGGCTTCAACACCACCCCCTTGACCTGTCCATCTTCTCTCCACCTGTCTGCCCCTCTATCAACCTTCTACCATCACCTCCTCCTCTCCCTATTTATTTCAGAGCCCCCATCCCCTACCCCATTTCTGAATGCTCAGTTCGTGACAAAAGACAACACCTCCCAGTTGCGAACCAGTTCAACTCCCCCTACCACTCCTTGGACAACATATCCGCCCTCTGCCTCCTCCAGAGCCACAACGATGCCTGCCGAAGACTGGAGGAACAGCACCTCATATTTCGCTTGGGAACCCTGAAGCCCAATGATCTCAATGTGGACTTTACAAGCTTCAAAATCTCCCCGCCCCCGACTTCATCCTAAGACTAGCCCATCTCGTCCCCGCCCCTTTGACCTATCTGTCCTTTCTCCCACCAATCCACTCCTACCACCTCACTGACCAACCCCCACCCCCGCTTCCTACCTACTAGCCTCATCCCTGCCTCCTCGACCTGTCCTTCTTCCCTCCCACCTACCCACCCCTACTTCCCCACTGGCTAATTCCCATCCCAACTCACTACTTACAGTCACCTTTACTGGCTTCATCCCACCTCCTTGACCTGTCTGCTCTCCACCTATCTGCTCCTCTATGCACCTTCTACCATTGCCTCCCCATCGCTCTATTTGTTTCAGAGCCCCCTACCTTTCCCCCATTTCTGAAGAAGGTCCCAGACCCGAAATGTCAGCTTTCCTGCTCCTCTGATTCTCCCTGGTCTGCTGTGTTCAGACCTCAAAGTTAACACTTCTACGAGGTTCAGTGCACTCGCAGCAGGCCCCTGCTTCTCTCTTTTTCTAGTTATAACTGTCCCCCATGTTTTCGGGATCATAATTGTGCTAACATGTCAGCTAAAGAACCGAATCAAGAGTCTGCCGCATCCCGCTGTGGAATACGGAAATCTCCGGAGCATCAGTTTGCTTTTCCCCTTCTCTTAAACATTTTCCTGAATCTCATTCTCATCACCAAAAATGTCTTGGATTACAGAGTGTATCGAAGTAGTTCTTTTAGATTCAGTTAAATGTAGTCAAGAGGAGACTCAACAGCGGTGATTTGCTTAAGTATGAACATTTATCAAGTAATAAGAAAAGAAAGGAAAAAAAATGGAAATATGGACACCACTTAAGTAATTTTAAAAAATGGAAAAGGACAGAAAAGAAAGCAATGAGCCTCATGTCCTCCTGCCCATTGGGGACCTCTTGATTGATGGCTGGTTCTGGAGGCTTGTGTTCATTCCTGGCAATATTTGTGATCCCAGTCTGAGATGAAGTCCAACAACTCACTTCTAGCTTAGCGCTAGTACAAACAGAGTTGTTATTTCTGGTTTGCTACCCGTGCCACGTGCTAGTGAGGCAAGGAATAGGGAGAGAGAGCAGTTGAACACATGGCTACAGGGATGGTGCAGGATGGAAGGTTTCAGATGCCTTGATAATTGGGGATCATTCTGGGGTAGGTGGGACCTCTACAAGAAGAATGGTCTACACCTGAACCAGAGGGGTACCAATATCCTGGGCAGGAGATTTGCTAATTCTCTTCAACAGGGTTGAAACTAATTCAGCAGGGGGATGGGAACCAGTATACAGGTAGATGTGAGTAGTGAGGTCATGAATAAGGTTTCAAGTTCGCAGGAGTGCACCAGCAGACAGGAAGATGGTTTGAAGTGTGTCTACTTCAACTCCAGGAGCATCTGGAATAAGGTGGTTAAACTTGCAGCATGGATTGATACCTGGGATTTCGATGTTGTCATCATTTCGGAGATATGGGTAGAGCAGGGACAGGAATGCTTGTTGCATATTCTGGAGTTTAGATGTTTCAGTAAGATCAGGGAAGGTGGTAAAAGAGGTGGAGGTGTGGGCATTGTTAGTCAGGGACAGTATTACAGTGGTAGAAAGGACATTTGATTAGGACTTTGGGCTGAGTTTAGAAACAGAAAAGGAGAGGTCAACCTGTTGGGAATTTTCTATAGGCCTCCGAAAAGTTCCAAAAATGTAGAGTAAAGGGTAGCCAGGATGATTCTGGGTAGGAACAAAAGTGACAGAGTAGTTGTTATGGGGTCTTTAACTTTCCAAATATTGACTGGAAATGCTATAGTTTGAGTACTTTAGATGAGTTAGTTTGTGTCCAATGTGTGTAGGAGGGTTTCCTGACATAGTACGTAGATAGGCCAACAAGAGGTGAGGCCATATTGAATTTGTTACTGGGCAATGAACCAGGCCAGGTGTTAGATTTGGAGGTAGGCGATGACTTTGGTGATAGTGACCACAATTCAGTTACGTTTACTTTAACAATGGAAAGGGATAGGTATATACAGCAGGGCAAGAGTTATAGCTGGGGGAAAGGCAATTATGAGGTGATTAGCTAAGACTTAGGATGCATAGCATGGGGAAGGAAACTGCAGGGGCTGGACAATTGAAATGTAAAGCTTGATCAAAGAACAGCCGCTGTGTGCCCTTGATAAATATGTACCTGTCAGGCAGGGAGGAAGTGGTCAAGTAAGGGAACCATAGTTTACTAAAGAAGTGGAATCTCTTGTCAAGAGGAAGAAGGATGCTTATGTAAAAATGAGGTGTGAAGGCTCAGATAGGGCGCTTGAGAGTTTCAAGTTAGCGAGGAAGGGCCTAAGTAGAAAGCTAAGAAGAGACAGGAGGGGACATGAGAAGTCATTGGGAGGTAGGATCAAGGAAAAACCCAAGGATTTCTACAGGTATGTCAGGAATAAAAGAATGACTAGAGTAAGATTAGGGCCAGTCAAAGACAGTAAGAGGAAGTTGTGCGTGGAGTCTGAAGAGATAGGAGAGGTGCTAAATGAATATTTTTCGTTAGTATTCACAAAGGAAAAAGACAATGTTGTCAAGGAGAATGCTAAGATACAGGCTATTTGACAAGACAGGATTGAGGTTCATAAGGAAGAGGTGTTAGCAATTCTGGAAATGTGAAAATAGATAAGTTCCCTGGACCAGATGGGATCTATCCTAGGATTCTCTGGGAAGCTAGGGAGGAGATTGCAGAGCCTTTGGCTTTGATCTCTATGTCGTCATTGTGTACAGGAATAGTGCCAGAAGACTGGAGGATAGCAAATGTCCCCTTGTTCAAGAAGGGGAAAAGGGACAACCCTGATAATTACAGACCAGTGAACCTTACTTCAGTTGTGGGTAAAGTGTTGGAAAGGATTATAAGAGGTGGGATTTATAATCATCTAGAAAGGAATAATTTAATTAGGGATAGTCAAAATGGTTTTGTGAATGGTAGGTCCTGCCTCACAAACCTTATTGATTTCTTTGAGAAGGTGACTAAACAGGTGGATGAGGGTAAAGCGGTTGATGTGGTGTATATGGATTTCAGTAAAACATTCGATAAGGTTGGCCATGATAGGCTAGGAGACATGGGATTGAGGGTGGTTTAGTGGTTTGGATCAGAAATTGGCTAGCTGGAAGAACACAAAGGGTGGTGGTTGATGGGAAATGTTCATCCTGGAGTTCAGTTACTAGTGGTTTTAGGGCCACTGCTGTTTGTCATTTTTATAAACGACATGGATGAGGGCGTAGAAGGATGGGTGAGTAAATTTGCGGATGACACTAAAGTTGGTGGAGTTGTGGATAGTGTGGAAGAATGTTGCAGGTTACAGATGGACATAGATAAGCTGCAGAGCTGGGCTGAGAGGTGGCAAATGGAATTTAATGCGGAAAAGTGTGAGTTGATTCACTTGGGAAGGAGTAATAGGAATATAGAGTACTGGGCTAATGGTAAGGTTCTTGGTAGTATGGATGAGCAGAGAGATCTCGGTGTCCATGTGCATAGACCCCTGAAAGTTGCCACCCAGGTTGATAGGGTTGTTAAGAAGGCATACGGTGTGTTAGGTTTTATTGGTAGAGGAATTCAGTTTCGGAGCCATGAGGTCATGTTGTAGCTGTACAAAACTCGGGTGTGGCCGCACTTGGAGTATTGCGTACAGTTCTGATCGCCGCATTATAGGAAGGATTTGGAAGCATTGGAAAGGGTGCAGAGGAGATTTAGCAGAATATTGCCTGGTATGGAGGGAAGGTCTTATGAGGAAAGGCTGAGGGACTTGAGGCTGCTTTCATTAGAGAGAAGAAGGTTAAGAAGTGACTTAATAGAGACATACAAGAAAATCAGAGGTTTAGATAGGGTGGACAGTGAGAGCCTTTTTCCTCGGATGGTGATGGCAAGCATGACGGGACATAGCATTAAAATGAGTGGTGATAGATATAGGACAGATGTCAGAGGTAGGTTCTTTACTCAGAGAGTAGTAAGGGAATAGAATACCCTGCCTGCCTTAATAGTAGACTCGCCAACTTTAAGGGCATTTAAATGCTCATTGGATAAACATATGGATGATAACAGAATAGTGTAGGTTAGATGGGCTTCCGATTGGTTTCATAGGTGAAACATCGAGGGTCGAAGGGCCTGTACTGCACTGTAATGTTCTATGTTCTATGTTCTAGCTTGGAATGAATCCCTCTCTCTTATTCAATATAACAAACAGCAAGTACAGAAAAGCAAGTGCAGAATACAAGCTGACTGTGCCATCTTCGGCATGTGCATGAATGTTCACAGGACTTATTCCAGGCCATGCACTTGTTGAATATCATCGACAGATTTCACAGTGAGCACAGTAATGAAATTGCTGGAGAAACAGAGCAGGTCAGGTTACATCTGTGTGGAGAAAGCAGAATTAACATTGTTAACAGTGCTGTGTTGAATTAGTGAATCATATTGTTAGAAGTGGCACAGAAGGAACTGTTGCAGGGTTGTAAAAAAACACAGCTACTGACAGAAAGCAGAAATTGACGGCCCAATCTGTAGCATTCCCGACATTTCCAGGAGCGGCAATGGTCCTCAGCACAAAAGTGAAGGATTCAGTTACCTCATAAAAACTTGGGAAAACTCAGCACTACATATCATCTCCCCAGTCAAATGGAAAGTCTAAAACAACAATGAAAACTTGCCAAAGGAAAGAAAGGAATCTTTGTACATAAAGAAATCATACAAATCCAGCACAAGGTGGTCCTCATCGAGTGAAACACACCTAACGAAGACACAGAAACCATTGGTAGTCCAGGTTTAGTGTCTTACCACACACAAACTACACTTCCAATAGCAAAACAGCTACAGAAGACAGCAGTAATAGCAGTTGAAAGTGACAAAATCAAGTTAAAATGATAGAAAGTCAATTCATTTTGACAGGACTACTAAACTATTGCCAAAATTAAGCAATGGAAAACAAGTTAGAGAACAAAGCTTCAATGATCTCAAAAATGCCAGTCCAAGTAATAAATTGAGACCTGCCTGAAGGAGTTGTCATTTCAATTGTACTCAGTGAAATACATTATCATATACCAGACATAATGCTGCAGTTGCAGGCACATCCAACTGGAGAAGCTGTTCCTCAATTGCAGGCAGCTGGTCATGAACAGGTGTATGCACCTCCCGCATAGATCACACATCAACTATCATACCAAAAGGCCCACAACAATTCAACAACAGAAATAGAACAGCAACGATTACCACAGCAACACCAAATGACACAGGAACCACATTCCCCGAGGAACCATCATGACCCAGATGAAAAGCCAACAAAAATAACACACACACGTACAATTTAAAAACCAGCAAAATTTAAGGGCCATATGTGTAATGCATCTGTAAAGACTGATGTGAATGCTACTAAAGCATGATAACAGTAGTGTATTTATTTGAGAACTTGGATAATTCAAAATGGACATGATTATGTATGTAATCTTTATGTTTGATAAATTAAGAGGGGATGTTGGATTTAAATGCTTTCATTTAGATATGTTTTTCCTAGTCTGCTGTTGTTAAGCAACTTCTACTACATACACTGTGGGCAGAAATCTTAAAAGCTCACTTCAGTAAAGTCCTGCCAAGTCGTATATATGAAAACAAACAGCAAGCAAAGACGTGTGGAAGACAGACATACATGAATTCAAAAATATAATTAATTGATTTTTTAATGAGACACGGTATGATTTAATTCACAAAATTCGGTTTGAATGTATATTTTATGCTGGCTATTTCTACATTAAGGCTAAACAGACAATGTCATGGTCATTGTTTAGGATGTGTAAGGCTTTGGAGTAGATTTTTAGCTTGGGTTGTGGGTGTTGAGGTTGGTTGGCTCGCTGAGCTGGTTTATTGTTCTGCAGACATTTTGTTACCTTGCTTGGTAACATCCTCAGTGCAACTTCTGCTTCATCAGAGGCTGCACTGAGGATGTTACCAAGCATGGTAACAAAACGCCTGCAGAACAACAAACCAGCTCAGTGAGCCAACCAACTTCAACATTGTTTCAGATGCTAATGTGCAGACAAGTAACATTGATGTTATGATTATAATTGAAATGTGTAAGCCCAGGCAGGAAGGCCCAGCTAGATTGAGGCATCTTTCATGTTACTCTAATTTTCACTTCTCCACACTGTCCTTTGACTTCTACCCTTAGAACAGCTTATCATTCTTTGTGTCATTCCTGCCTGGAAGTTCCCTGCCATATCACTCGCTAGCCTGCTATATGGATGCTTGCCTTTATTGGTCGGGGAATTAAGTATCAAAAGTCAGGATGTCATGTTGCAGATTTATAAGACTTTGGTTAGGCTACCTCTAGAGTATTGCATTCAATTCTGGTCGCCACATTACAGGAAGGATGTTCAGGCTTTAGAGGCATTGCAGAAGAGGTTTACCAGGATGCTGTCTGAATTAGGCCTTATGAATTATAAGGGGAGGCTTGAAAAACTCAGATTGTTTTCTCTTGAGCAGCTCAGGCTGAGGGGAGACTTAATAGAAGTCTATAAAATTATGAGATGCATAGACAGGATCAGAATCTTTTTTCTCAGAGTTGAAATGTCTAAAACTAGGGGACATATATTTACGGTCAGAGGGGGAAAATTCAAAGGAGACATGAGGGGCACGTTCTTTACACAGAGAGTGGTAGGAGTCTGGAATGCAATGCCAGGAGTGGTGGTGGAGGCAGATACAACAGGCACCTTTAAAGGACTTTTAGATAAGCACATGAATATACAAGGAATGGAGGGATATAGACCAAAAGCAGGCAGAAGGGATTAGTTTCAATTGGCGTCATGTTTGGCATGACACCATGGGTCGAAGGGCTCATTCCTGTGCTGTACAGTTCTATGTTCTATATTCTAATTGGAAATATGCCACTGTCACTGTTTCAATATCCTACAAATTCCAAACGAACAGCACAGGGTGTACTGGCACCACATGGACTTCAAACGCTTGGAAAGACACCTCAGCACCAACCTTCCAAGGACAATTCGGGATGAATGATAAATGCTGTCCTGGTTAGCGGTGCCCAGGTTCTCTGAAAAAAAAACAAAAACTGGACTCTGTTGATGATTATTTTATAAAGCACTGATAAGGAGATCTTCCTACCATCTCATGCATTTTCTGCACTTTGAGGTTCAGAGAAGGCATTAACTAGAGTGTGGGGTTCCAAAGCAATAGTGTTGACTTGAAATCTGTGTTGCACGTTGAATGGCATCACCATCAATTTGTTATATGTACTTTCAGCATGTGTGAAACACCCAGGCCAAGGTGATGCACTTTGCATCAGAAGTTTCTACATGTCATGGGCAATATTTCAAATCCTAAAATAACGTACAGCCCTCAAATAAACTGACACTATTAAGTTCAATTTCAAGCCCATAATATCTGATAGCTTCCAATTATGACAAAATGTTGTCAATAACAAAATTGGTTTAATTTCTCTCTTCACAGGTGCTGCATCTGCTGAGTACTTCCAACCTTTTTTGTAGGTACCTCAATGTATGGCATTATCCTTTTTATGACAAAACAGAATACTTCTGTCTTATCTTGGACCAGCTGCTGTCATCTCATGCTTTCATCTCCTCTCAGATCTGTTTGTTATATTCTACTTTATAAAGAGCTGTCAGTGTTTTAAAATATCAGTACGCCTGGAAACTTACACCATCAAGTAAGGCTTCAGGAATAATGAACAGTTAATTATTACATTATGTGCTTTTATATCTTTGCCATTTGTTATCTGGATTCAGGAGATATAAAATTAAATCCAGAAATAGTGTTACTGAAGGTGCAGGAGAGGCAATCTGATTGAGTTGAAAGCGTGCACTCAAATCATAGGGCAATGAGAATTTCAAGGAATGACCAACTATTTGTGAAAATTTCTTCATGTCTCTAGGTTCTGTGCAAACAACACGGTTAGCTGGATGGTTGGTCTGTGACACAGACAAATGCTACGGACTGGCTGAGATTACTGTAAGGGGTTTCCACCTCAGCTTCTCCCCTTGCTTGAGGTGTGGTGACCCTTAGATTAAACTTCCCCCAAGTCACCTCCCCTTGGTGAGGGAGCAGCCCTATTGCCTGGTAAGGCTATCTACCTTTATATACAAACAGGAGGAGCCCATTCAGCATTCAAACCCATTCTATCAATCAGGTAGATCACGGCTGATCTTTATGTTAATTCCATCTACCTCGCATCGTTCCAAAATCCTTAATACTTCATCTCATAAAAACACTTATAAGGCTAAAGAGATATGATGTTATATCAGAGAACATGACTGGCTCCCAGTTTTCCATTACCTCATTCCATTGTGGCAATTTTCAACTTTACCTCTGTTAGCTCTGCCTTCACTAGAATAAAGAAAAGGCCCATTCTATATGTGACAACCAGGATGAAAGACGGAGATTTGAATGAATCTTATGTTTCTGTCTGTCAGTTCTCATAAAAGGTGGCTTAATCAGTTCCGCCAGGTTTCTGTCCCGACAAAGAAATTGAAAGTTCCTCCCATGTGCCTAAACTTGCTGAGTTAATGCATTCAGGGGTGTTATTATTTTCTTTAGAAAAAAAATCTGCAAATGACTCGCTCATTTAGAAAATTACCCTATTCAACTTTCATGTATCCATTATCCTCACCATAAACCATTCAGTCAGAAGGTTCAGATTGCATCCTGTCATTGCTCACAGGTTACAGTGTTCGGTTTAATTATAACTCTGCAACTCAAGCCTCACAACAACGGTGTGAGGCAGAGAAAAATTGTAATAATTGTCTTGATGCAGGATTAGGAAGATTGCTCTTAGAAACTGCAACAAAGAAAATCTATAAAAAGGTAGATGAAGGTTTCAGGCCAAGTACAATTGTGAAGTCAGGAAAGCTAATAAATGCTCCTTTCAATTAAATATTTAATGAAAAATGAGGCTCACAGATGGGCTACTGAATTAGAGGGAAATAGAAATTAATTAAGTATCCACAATATTTTATATTTGGTATGAAAATATTAAACCGTATTATTACTGGAGGCATTTGTGAATTCCAGATAGGGAAGTACCTCATATTCCTAATTAAAATTAATTATGGCTTGTAGTAATTTAAATGTCAGACCAAAGTTTAATTTAATTTAGAAAGATATGTGAAATAGATTTTTTTCACAACTAACCAAAATGTTAAAACACATGCTGCTAATTACTCCTGACTACCAAACGATGGGATGAAAAATGCATTGGAATTAAACAAGAAAATTGAGAAACAGAGGAGCCAGAATAAATTAGTGTTTTGAGTGTACAGTGTATGTGCTTACCAGGCCATGTACATAATATATATTGTTTAAAGAAACAGCCTGAACTTATCTAAACAGATAAATGCAGAATAAAACAGTGACATCAAAGGAGGCATTTATTTGTAATAAATGGTGTTTTCTTCAGATGAATCCGAGGCATCTACAAATGGCCTGTGAAGACTTTGTAAAGACTAAATGCACTGATGTAGGAACATGTCTGCACCTGCTGAGCAACCACTTCCCTTTCCATATCTTTTCAATGCTGTTGCAGGAAGAATGCAGGTCCAAAGATGGAAGAAATGTAAGTCAGTCATACTTCTACTGGTATAGAAAAGGTTTGGAACTCAATTCAAAACAGTAGCAAGTGCAGGGCATTACATTCTCATACACAGTGCAACCTGAAATAACTCCACAGAAGCCGGTATCCTGTCACCAAGTCACCCTTTATTTACTTGTGGAAAGCCCTTGACACTGATCCAGTTCCTTCAGAGCCTGCTGTCAGAGTTTCAGAATGTCTGACACTCCTCTTTTTATTTGTCAGCCAGGGGTCTCTGATTGAACCAGATTAGCAGCCCCAGTCAGGCAACTCATATTCTGTGAAGTCCATCTGGCTGACTTTGTTATAACTGCATCCTTTCCCCTCTGAGTCTGAGGACCTAGGCCAATCCTGTTTCTTGTAGCACCTCCTGGGCCATTTTAGCACTAGGTCAGGCTCCTCTGGCTCTGTATTGGATATGGGCAGAGGAGCTTGCTTCTTTCACCAGAAATGTCTCTGGAAAATTTCACCCTCTTCTTCTGGTGGCAAAGGCGTTGATATGGCAATACACTCCATGTCCATCTCAGATGCAGACGCCACTTTAATGCTTGATGTAGAGGGCGAACCCATGGGTTTCAATAACGTTTCCAACTGTTCCAAGGAGCAGCGCACGTTTTGCTCCTGCACCGTTTGCGAGTTTGCAGCTTTCGTATGATCTACTTGCTTGTTCAGGACCATTGCTCCAGCACAAACCTTTTATGTCACTTGTCCAGACCTTGCATCAACCAAGTGTCTCTCCCATGTAGGGTCATTTCCATGGTTCCTCCACCAAACTTCAGTCGCTGTGGTTAACTGTCTCTCTCGCTTAATGAAATCTTGCTTCTGACACTGGCATTCCTCATCCCGTTTCACCCCCTACCCCATCGCACCCACACGCACCCTGCCACCACAGCTCCAGGAAGATCAGTTTTAACCTAGTGCACAGTCTTCTCCCCATTAGCAACTCTGATGGAACTTTTCATATAGTTTCATCGGGCTGGTCCTTTAAGCAAAAATGAACTGGGACAGCTTGGTATCTTGTGAAGCTGTAGGCGTTTTTTCTTCAAGCCTGCCTTCAAAGCTTGGACTGCTCTTTGAACAAGGCCATTAGATTACAGATGGCTTGGAGCTGTCCTTATATGTCAAATCCTGTTCAACCTCAAAAAATACTCAAATTCCTGATGGTAAACAATGGCCCATTATCCGTGACAAACGCTTCTGAGAGTTCATGTATTACAAAAGTTGCATGCAGTTTTTCTGTTGTTGTCCCAGAGTTTGACAAATGAACTCTTTGCACATCCAACCACTTTGAGTGGCATCTACAATGGCTAAGAACATTTAGCCCATGAAAGGACATTCATAATTGACATGTAACTGAGTCCAGGTTTTACCTAGCCATTCTCATGAATGTGGGGGAGCTACTGGCAGTAATTTTTGTCCTGTTGGCACTCTGGGCACTGCCTCACCAATGCAGCTATGTCTGCATTCAAATCTGGCCATCAGACATAACCTCTCACCAATATCTTTATTTTGGAGGCCCATGGATAACCTATATAGAGTTCAGCCAGTATATGGTGATGACCTTTGCTCGGGGCAATCACTCTTGCTCCTTATGATAATATGCTGTCCTTTACTGTGATCTGATCTTTCCGGGTCCGAAAGGCTTTCAGTTCTGTTTGTGATGGCTCTTTGATTTTGCCCCAGCTGTTTCAGTTTAGCCAGGGCCAGGCTTTACTGCATGCATGACATGGCATTGACTGTAAATGGAAGTGCATGAAAATTTAAAACCATTATAGACTCTCCCAGTGGCGGTATTACTGGTGATGTAGCTGCCTGGGGGTACAGCTCAATACGTCCTCATTCACTTTTTGGTCTCCCAGATGGTGTTTCAACTTGTAATTATGGACTCTTGGAGTTAAAATCCACTGCTGGATTTGGCCTGAATCAATGGGCGACACTACCTTGTCCTCGTTTGGCAGACTTAGTTGGGGATTGTGGTCCATTATGATTCCAAATCCAGTCTTTACTGGACACTTAGCTTGAGCAGCCACAGCCAGGAGGGACAGTTAGTCAGTCCTCATTAGTTCTCTGAGTTCTCATTCATTCTGTACCCATTTGGATACTCACAGCATCCCAGCATGCCTCGTCTTTTTTGTATATCTCCCCATCAACCAGAGCTTACAGGTTCACAGTACCTATGCCATGCCTTTCAGTGCAATTACAAAGGCAGACAGCTTGTCATGGCCATCAGTCAAGGGGATAGACATGGCACTGTGCTACATCTATGTTAAACCTGCACATGTGCCAGTGATGTGTATGCCAAGTAAACTGTGAGTTTCAATCAAATGGCCATGAGAATAGTTCTCAGTCAAGTGCAGAGCAAGCCACCCTTCTGGCAGTGATCCATGTCACAGTAAGTCAATGGCAACCTGCAGTGTCTGTTTAAGGGCTTGGCTCCAGTAAGTTGACTCCTCAGTGGGCTCATGGTCAGGAGCTCCATACTGCTACTGTATGGGCACTGTAAGCCTGGTGGGTCCAGTACAACCAGTCCAAGGATTCATAGGTAGACAATCCTGGAACCTTACAGATAACACTCAACAATCTGGGCACTCATTGCTCTGGCTGTTGTCTAAGATTCTCTGATAGGTGGATAACGGTCAGTCTTGGGAGTCCATCCATGAAAAGTAAAGGTGGAATTATCAGGGGCCAGCTTTGTAGAGGAGAGTTGGGGAACTTAATTATGAGGACTGGAAGCAGTGTTTTAGGACGCAGAGGGTACATTGAAGGTGGTGGGTGGTTTGATATGTAAATAGAGAAGATAATAGGTCATTGAGGGAAAGGGGTGATACAGGAGGCAGGGTCATCAATCATCAGCAGTACTCTGTCTCCCAATGGGGTCGTGAGGCTGGGTGTGGGGCGCGGTAGGTGTAGTGGTACAGTGCACTACAAGAGCTAGCGTTACTGGGATTAGGGGATGTGGGTGCTGAGATCAGAATTCAAGTTTAGCCTACAAACCACCATCTTTCTAAATCATTGTAAACAGAAAGATCAGGGAGAACTAAGCGATCCCCACAAAATTGAATCGGTGAAAACCAAACTTAGGAGAGATGGTGGTGTCAAGAAAGCTTTCAGTTGAGCTAAAATGCCTTGAGTTAAATATTTTCAGTCTATAATATTAACAAAATGTTTTCCCTCAATCATCATAGAATCCCTCCACGTGTGGATGGAGACCATTCAACCCATTGACTACACACTGACACTCCTAAGAGCATCCTACCCATAACCAGCACCCTACCTATCCCTGTAGCTTGCACTTTCCATGGCTAACCCACCTAGCTTAAATGTCCTGGACACTATGGGCAATTTAGCATGGTCAATCCTCCTAACCTGCACATCTTTGGATTGTGGGAGGAAACTGGACTACTCAGAGGAAACCCATGCAGACACGGGGAGAATATACAAACTCCATACAGATAGTCACTCACCAGTGGATTTGAACCCAGGTTCCTGGCACTGTGAGGCAGAGGCGCTAATGATGGAATCTGGGAATGTACTTGAAGGGAGGCATAGAGATAAGGTTTGATGAATCTGTAGATGAGCCTCTGAGATGCGCTGGGTAGTGACTGTGATCTCATTAGCTATGTCAGGGCGATTCTGCTAGAAGGTTGGAATTAGAGCAGCTCTAGACAGAGATGTTGGCTGCAATATCATCATCAATCTCTTGTTAGTTCATACTTGATGTATAGCCTGAGCTTATCGGAATAAACATACGCATATGAAAACACACTGCCGATTTCAGCACTGAAAAAGCTATTTATGTTACCTGATACAACAACTTCAACATTTCAACTGAGTAATGTTAATGAGTGAAGCCCACTGGGCAACAGTTGATACATCATGCATTTGATGCACAGATACTATCCAGGTAGCCTGATCTATTTGTTGTTGTAAATATTATATCCAACAGAGAAAATCATGAATTTCCACAAACTCAGTGAGTTGAAATAGAGAAAGTCAGTGAATCGGTTGTGTCAGATTTGACTGCATCTAATGATTGTGCAGAACAAATGTTCAGATCAAAGTGTGAGAGAAAGAAAAAAATGGCTGACAAAACTACAAAACAGACTATTACTCTCTATGACTCACAGTTTCCCAACTAACATGCATTATCATTAAGCCATTTGTACTTAGAACAAGACTTTAGTGTTCCATTGCAAAATGCATTCACCATAAAACGCAGTCAAATTTATCAAAATACTTCAATTTCCTGTCCAGATTATTTGAATAAAGTTATTAATATAAGATTTAATTTACTGCACTGCAGAATAACTCAGTGTGTAAAGTGTTTTGAGGTCACAGAATCTCTAGAGAGTGGAAGTAAGTGATTCAGTCCATTGAGTCCACACTGACCCTCTGAAGAGCTTCCCACCCAGACTCAACCCCTATTCCTGTAACCCTGCATTTTTACCATGGCTAACCCGTTTAACCTAATCTGGAAACTATGGGCAAGTTAGAATGGCTGATCCACCTAACCTGCACATCTTTGGGCTGTGGGAGGAAACCAGATGACGCATAGAAACCCACATGGGGAAAACGTGCAGTCACCCATGGTTGAATCAAACACGGGTCAGTGGTGCTGTGAGGCTGCAGTGTTAACCATTGAACTATTATGCTGTCCTATTTAAATATAAGATATAATATCAATACAAGTGAAATGACATTTGCTTTAGCATCGCGGTATGTGTAATTTTTTCTTATATTCTGCTTCCGTTGAGCACTCCTCTCTCCTGTCACATCCTCCACCATCCCCCACATCCTTTAACTTTTCCAAATGTTCCTCCTTCATTTGATGCTGCGACTTGGTAGCTGACTATCACCAATCTGCCTTTCTTGTTGATTATATCAATCTGTTCAGATATGTTATGATATACCTTTGGGACAGGTGGTGCTTGAACCTCCTAGGCCAGAGATAGGACACTACTAATGTGTAACAAACCATGATCCCCACCACCGAATATCTCTTTCTATGCTGAGCCTAAATAAAACCAGAAGAGGATTGGCCATGCTAAATTGCCCATAGTGTCCAGGATATTTAAGCTAGGTGGGTTAGCCAGGCGAAATGCAAGTTACAGGGATAGGTAGGGGGCTGGTTAAGGGGAGGATGCTCTTTGAAGTGTCAGTGTGTACTCAATAGGCTGAAACTACTCTTGAGTCCTTCTGCAATGAAACATAGATGTGATAACATTGGATACACCTTCCATTGGCCAGTGTGGCATCATTACAAAGACTATTCTCCTTCAACCCATTCACCATCCCGACTTGAAAATTTGTCACTGCTCCTTCAGTGTCAATGAGTCAACATCCTGAAATTCCCTCCCTAAAGGCATTGTAACTGCAGCTCCAGCAAAAGGCTTGCAGCTGTTCAACAAGGCAGCTCATCACCACCTACTCAGAGGCATGACAGATGAGCAAGAAAGCTGGGCCAGTCAAGGAAACTCAAGTCCAATGTGTGAATAAAAAAAAATTCAAGGGGCCAGCAATGACCTGTATGCTTCCATTAGGGCCTCTTGCTAAACTGTTTCTTTTTCAATAAAGATGGTGTCGCATTAAGTTTGTGAGGTTGAATGTGGCTTCAACATTAAATCTTTCAAAACCAGCATCTTAACCAACATCTCCCCAAGCATTTATCCTACATATTTAATATTCATACATTCAGAACTATAAGTACATTTGCATTTAACTCTGTATGATGTACTCTGCAAGTCTCTGAATTCACAGGTTCAGCACTCTGGATGTTTTATAATTCTTTAAGAACATGCTTTCTTCAGACTTGAAAGGTTTATAATTCTTCAGCTTGAAGATTATTGGCTTTGAATCTATCATTTATTAATCAGATCTCTGTTGGGGAATCTTTTATCTTTTGGATGTTCCTTGAGAAAAATACCATTCCTGCTAAATCCAATATTTAGTCCATCCCCTGCTCTGGAGGACTCTTGATTTTCCTTCACAGAAAAACTCATCCCTACTAACTCAAACAGTTGCTTCACAACATCAACTGGAAGGCCTTCAATTTCACAAAAGTCTCCTTGGAAGGGTCCAGACCTGAAATGTCAGCTTTCCTGCTCCTCAGATGCTGCATGGCCCGTTGTGTTCATCCAGCTCTACAGTTTGTTATTTCAGATTCTCCAGTGTTGGCAGTTCCTACTATCTATGAAAATGACTGTCATGTCACAATAAGTGCTTTATTCATCACAGTATCCTGGATTTTTAGACCTAAGCACTTTCTTCTTTTTGACCATAGCCTGAATCTGTTGAAGTTGCTTTGACTTCCATGCAGTTAGCAGCAACCCTTCTCTGCTTTATTCCAGCAAATTTGTACTATCATTCTGCTGATGTCCCTTTTTTGAACTGCCTGATCACTTTCATTCACATGTTGAATAGGGTTGTCACCTTCATTTTCCCTCTGGGGTTGTCTCCTTTGTGATCTATACACTTTCACATTATCAGTTATGGTACTAAAGGAGTGATGTTTACTTAGCATTTGTCACTGCTACTGATAATTCAGCTCTGAAAAATGAAGGATTGAAATGTTGTTCTTAAAGTTACATCAGTTCAGGATCTGTTATATGTGCTGTAACAATTTGTTTGGTTGGTAGCTATGCTGTCTGAACAATTTCAGTTAAGGATTCATCAAGAAACTAAAGCAAGTTTTATTGCTCATCTTGTTTTCATGAAGATGATGATCAGAATAGAAAAAAAAATCCACTACTTCTATAAAGTCTGCAAATTCTTTCTTATTAATAGTATGAAATAATTCTTGTGTTCTTTCAACATAATCTCAACTAATTCTTACCATTGCTTGGGTTCCATGAGTGTAGGAAACCAAATGAAGCCTTGTCCCAGTTGCGCCTAGCCTGGATGGGAAGAATGTCATTTGTTCATTGACCAGTTCTTCATTTGGAACCTGTTGAACTCTCACAGCTGTCTCAAGAAGCTAGAAATCAAGACACGAGTTCAGACTCAAAAGTTAGAAGTGTTAATTGTGATTTACATGCACTGTTTCAAATCTTATCCTCTTTATTTTCCAATGCTACTTGAAGCATGCATTTAATCTTGGGAGACTAAATAGTTTCCTCACTTGTCGAATTAAAATTCTGCTTCTTTAACCACTCAATTTGATCTGATAATAAAGTGACATTTGCTTCTATATCAAGCTGAAAATTAATAAGATATCAACTAACATTTACATGTAATGCTCTATAGCTTTTGCAATTCATGGTCACAATATTGATTGTTGTGCTGATGTTTTGTACGTGGAGATAGCTATAAGTACGCCTATGGACCTTTTGAGAATTTCTCCTTGCATTGACTTTGTTAGAACCATTCTAATGCCACATTGCATCATATCATCTTATATTAACAAATGTTTCTGCTCATGGTACCCTTTCAGTGCTAGGTCTGCTATATGATATTTTGATTACCCTTGAAGACAGAAGAGCCTAACCTTCCGGGTCAGATTTCTCAGCTGCATGTGTATTAGTTTGCCCTTAGTTTTGTTAGTATAATTGGCTCATAGACAGATTGACTTTTTTAGCTGGTCGTTCAGCCCATCATGTCCACACCAGTCTACCAGGTACTGACTACGCAAATTACATTTTCATTACGCCAACACAAATGAATATCTGTTTGTTGCTATGAGGGTTTGCAACTCAACAATCCTTTCAGCAATGATTTCCAGAATCCTGCTACCTTTTGGGTAAAACAAAATTCCGCCTCAACTCTTTTCTTAGCCTTCTAACTTTTACATTAAAACTTATACCTATTGGTTAATAAACCCTCCTCCAACGAAAAAGAAATCTTCCTCTTCACCTCATCCATGTCCCTTGTAATCATAAATCCTTCTGTCAGGTCCCTCTCAACATTCACTGCTCTGAGGAAAGCATCCTCAGCCGATCCAATTTTTCTTCATAGCTCAGATCCTCTGGCCCAGACAACATCCAGCTAAATCTCCTCTTCACTGTCTTTAGTGCAGTCATATCCTTCTTATATTGTGGTGACCAGAAATGCATGCAGGACTCCAGTTGTGGCCCAACCAGCATTCTATACAGCTCCTTGTTCTTGTTTTCAGTGCCTCAGTGATTAAAGGCAAGAGCACATATGCCTTGTTAACAACCTTTTCTATCTGTCCTGCTACCTCAGTGATTTGTGGATAAGCACACCATTCTTCTGATCTTCATGACTACCTAGGGCCTTACCAATCCCTTGCCTAATTGTCTGTCCTCAAGTTCCTTACCACTACCTCACTTTTTTGGGGTGAATTCCATTTACCATTGCTCTGCCCAGCTGACCAGTCCATTGATGTCCTCTTGTGGGTTATGGCTATTAACCTCACTATTTATCAGCCTTCCAATTTTCACAGGAGCTTCACAGGAGGCTCCACAGCACTGAGCATGTTACTAGTAAGGGGATAAAACATCTCCTTTCAAGCCTTCCAGCTCTGTGAACACACCAATGTCTACATGTGTCACTTTGCTGTGGATCCCATAAGTGCTCACATTCTTAACCAGTCTGCCATTGGAGACTGCGTCAGAAGTCTTGCTAATTCTATGTAGCGTACATCAAATACATTGCCCTCATTAGTACTCTTGGTTATCTCCTCAAAATCTTTAATCAAATTTGTCGAACATGACCGCCAGGAGAGACAGGCAGGTTATGCAGGAGTCTCCTGTGGCTACTCCCCTCTCAAAAAGGTATACTATTTTGGATACTGTTGTGGGGGAATAACCTCTCAGAAGATGGTACAAGCAGCAAGTAGGCCCGTGGCACCATTACTGGTTCTGCTGTAAAGCAAGGTGGGGCAATGTCCAGGTGCGCAATACTAGTAGGTGACTTAATAGTCAAGGGCACAGTCAGGTGTTTCTGTGAGCATGAACGAGGCTTTAGGATGCTATGTTATTTTCCTGGTGCCAGCATCCTAGGTACTCTAAGTGGGTAGAGGACATCCTGAAATGAGAGGGAAAACAGACAGAAGTCATTGTCCATATTGACATAAATGGCATAGGTAGGAAAAAGGCAGAAGTTTCAGAGAGTTAAGTTGGGAGTTAAAAAGCAGGACTACCAATATACTACTATCTCGGGATTACAACCTGTGCCATGGGCCAGTGAGGTTAGGAACAGAAACAGAGTACAAATGAGCACAGAGCTGATATAGGAGGAAGGCTTTAGATAAATGGAAAATTGGGACACCTTCTGGGGAAGGTGGGACCTGTACAAGAAGGAAAGGTTGCACCTGAACTGGAGGGGCACTAATATTCTGGGCAGGAGTTTTGCTAGAGCTCTTCAAGAGGGTTTAAACTAATGTGGCAAGAAGTGGGAACCAGAACAATCAACAGTAGGTGCGGGGACTGGGGGCAAAAGAGAGACTGCAATATACATAGCGCAGAGTAAGAGGAGGCAGAGGGAAGTCAAGGGGCTCAGGGGGATTGGAGGCCTGGAGTGCATTTACTTAAATGTAAGAAATATAACAGGTAGGAGAGACAAGCTTCGACCATGGATTATTGCATGGAGTAATGATGTTATTGCCATAATAGAGACATTGTTAGAGGAGGGACAGGGCTGGCAGCTTAACATTCCAGGATATTGCTGTTGTAGATGGGACAGAAAGGGAAACAAAAAGGGTGGGAAAAGTTGCATTGCTCATTAGGGATCACATTGCAGCTGTGTTAACGGAGAACATATTGAAGAGATCTACAGTGAGGCATTATGGGTGGAGCTCAGGAATAGGAAAGGTGAAACCACAGTGTTGGCAGTTTTCTATAGCCCAAAAGCCCAAGCGAGGCAGAGGGGCACATATGTAGTCCGATACTGGAAAGGTGTGAAAAATGGGTAGTTGTGATGGGTGACATGAAATTTCGTCCTATTGACTGGGAATTCCTTAAACCCAGGGGCTTGGATTCAGGGCAATTTGTTAGATGTGCCCAGGAGGATTTTTGAGACAGTATATTGACAATTCAAACAGAAAGGAGACCATACTAGATTTGGTATTGGGGAATGAGCCAGGTCAGGTGATTGATGTCTCAGTAGAAGAGCCTTTTGGGCTTAGTGATCATAACTCCATAAGATTTCGAGTGGTCATGACAAGGACAAGAGTGGCTATCAGGTGAGCATGCTTAATTGAGCAAGGGTCAATTACATCAAAGTTAGGCAGGAACTGGGGAATGTGGATTGGGAGCAGTTATTTGAGATCAAATCTCTGTCCGGCATGTGGGAAGTTTTTAAAGACCAGTTGATTAAAGTGCAGGATGTGAATGTTCCTGCGAAACTGAAGGATAGGAATAGCAAGATTCAGGAACCATGGATGACAATGGAAATTGTAAGCTTATTTAAAATGAAATCGGAAGCATATGCTAGGCCTATGCAGCTACAAATTGATGAAGCCTTTGAGCTGAATAGAGAAATTAGGAAGGAACTTAAACATGGAATTAGGAAGGCTAAAAGGAGCGATAGAATGCCTTTAGCAAACAGGGTCAAAGAGAATCCCAAGGCTTTTTATGCATATATTAGAAGAAAGAGCGTAGCAAGGGAAAGAGTAGGCCGACTCAAGGACAAAGGAGGGAAGTTATGTATGGGGACACAGGAAGTGGAAAAATCCTTAATGAGTACTTTGTATTGGTACTTGCCAAGGAAAAGGACATGACTAATGTTGAGGTCAGGGATGAGTGTGTGAATACTGTAGAGAATGTCAATATACTGAACAAGGAAGTTTTGGGTTTCCGAGAAGTTTTCGGTTTCCTAAATTGTATTAAGGTAGACAAGTCCCCAGGACCAGAGGGACTAATGTCAGTTTGCTGCGAGAGGCAAGGGAGAAAATAGGTGAGGCAGTAACAGATATTTTCTCATCCTCTTTGACCACAGCTGAGGTTCCAGAGGACTGGATATTAGCCAATGTTGTTCTTTGTTTAGGAAAGTATGCAGAGGTAAACCAGAAAATTATAGACCGGTGAGCCTGATGCATATTGTGGAGAAGCTCTTGGAAAAGATACTGAGGGACAAGATGTGTGCACATTTGGAAGAAAATGGATTAGATAGTGACAGGCAGAATTGTTTTGCACAAGGAAGGTCATGTCTCACCAAACAGATTTAATTTTTTTGAGGAGGTGAAAAAGATGATTGATGAGGGAGAGCTGTGGATGTAGTTTATGTGGGCTTTATTAAGGCATTTGATAAAGTCCAACATTGCAGAATAGTACAAAAATTAAAATCACACAGGATATGGGGTGGGCTGGCTATATGGATACAAAATAAGAACTGAAGAACTGAAGATGCTGTAAATCAGGAACAATCAGGGTCACTGGACCCAAAACGTTAACTCTGGTTTTTCTTCACAGATGCTGCCAGACCTGTTGAGCTTTTGTTTTTGTTGTTGTTGTGGAATGATACAAAACTCGCTTAATCACAGAAGACAATGGGTAGCGGTGGAAGGGTGTTTATTGTTTCAAAATGGAGGCTGATAACTAGTCATGTTTCACTGGGATCAGCCTTAGGTTCTCAGTTGTTTGTAGTATATTTCACTGATCTGGAGGAACATGTGGGTGGTCTGACTAGTAAGTTTGCAGATGCCATGAAAATTGGTGGAGTTGCTGATCGTGCTAACAATTGTGAAAGGATAAAACAGGATATAGATAGATTGGCGATTTGGATACAGAAATGACAGATGGAGTTTAATCCAAACAAATGTAAGGTGATGCATTTGGGAGGATCAAATTTAGGTGTAAATTGTACTGTAAATGGCAGAACCCTTAGGAACGTTAACATTCAGACAGATCTGGGCATGCAGGTCCACAGTTCCCTAACAGTGAAATCACAGGCCGCCAAGATAATTAAGGAAGCATATGGCATGCTTGCTTTCGTCAGCTGGGTCATGGAGTATTAGAGTTGGTAAACCATGTTGCAGCTAAATAAAACTTTTGTTAGGCTGCATTTGGAGTATTGTGTACAGTTTTGGTCACCACACTACCGTAAGGATGTGAAAGCTTTGGAGGCAATGCAGAGAAAGTTCACCAGGTTGTTCCCCAGCCTCGAAAGACTAGAATTGTTTTCACTGGAAAGACAGCAGCTGAAAGGAAACCTGATAGAGGATGTCAAAATTATGAGAGGCATAAGTAAGGTGGATAGTCAGAAGCTTTTTCCCAGGGTTGAAGTTTCAATTACAGGCGGGCACAGGCCCAAGGTGAGAGGGGGATAGTTTAAGGGAGATGTGCAAGGGAAGTTTTTCATGTAGCGAGTGGTAGCAGCCTGGAAAGCACTGACAGAAGAGGTGACAGAAGCGGATACACTGATGACTGTTAAGTAGTACCTGGATGGTTACCTGAAAAGGGAGAGAATAGAGGGTTACGGACTGAATAAGGGCTGAAGGTTTGCTTTTTAGTTTCGTTTGGGTGTGATGATCAGCAGAGGCCTGGAGGGCTGAAGGGCCTGTTCCTATACTGTACTTCTCTTTTGTTCTTTTGACCTCCAGTGATTTGTTTAATTATCTTTCACAACTGGATAAGATAGGATTGAGGGATTAGTTCAGATCCGTTGGTTTGGATTTCCTTCTCTCTGTCTATCACTTGCAGCTAGTACTATATGACATGCAAGTAATCCTTCCTTGTGGTTTCTCCAGACCGACAGATCATTTTAAGATATGTTCAATGCTGTTCCTGGGTATATCCTGCTGAACTCTTCAATACTCATGTAGAATAACATGATCCTTGCTCTTCAATTTTTCTAAAGATCTTAATAACGCTGGGATTTCATTCTTACATTTTTTATCTGTGCTCTGTAAGACACCTAGATGTGTAAAGACATTTATTTTTCCTCAAGAAGAGACATTGTAAATTTTACCATATCCACAGGGATTCATATAAACTTCTCTGTGCGTCATGATGATTTGTCCATGTTCCTGAAGATTAATGGCTCCTGGATCTTGGATTTTTACGGTTTGACTGTCTCAGATTTCAAAAATGGCGAGCTGTCTGCAGTACTGAAGCAGTTGTTCCTGAGTTGAGTTTAAATCTTATTTCAAAAATTTGTGCCTTCAAGGCCCAGGTCATGGTTTGACTTTCTTTGACCATCCAGAGAATGTCTTCACATTTTGTGTTATATCTTTAGCTTCAATGTTATATCTCTGTGACACCTGTTTCCATGAACAAGGGCATTCCCGCAGGAAGCAAAGTCTCCTCCAACACTTCTATGTTTCTTGAATACTGTGATTCATACTTTTATTCCTTACAGGACAATTATTTATTGCTGACAGAGAACTTGATTGGTTGCCTGTTAGGCTGTGATCAACTTTGGCTGTCACAAATCTCAACTGATTTTGAATGTTGGATGTAAGATGACGTATTTAGTACACAGGAATATCCACTTTCAGAGTCGCTGAATAGAATGGGTCTTTCTTGCATAATACGCAGTGACTTTAATTGATGTTCGGAAACTTTTTTTTTCAGAAAAGCAGCACAACATGCCTCTCATCAACTAGTTGTAGAAACCAGAGAAAGACAATTAAAACAACACCTAGACAGGAGAATAGACATTAAATTCATCTCATCAATAGGAACTGGGAACAAAGACTACTGAACTACTCTCCAATTTTTATTTGCCTCCGCCGTGACCTACTTAATCCTGCCTGTTTGTCTGTGTGCATGTACATATAAGGGATGTTAATATGGGGATGAACGTTTTGATCAGTATCATTACATATCAGTGGTTTATAGCTGTTTAGCTGTAGCTAGAAGCCAATCATTTGTAATAAATAAAAATTCTTGGTTAGAACAGAAATCTGGTCCATTCATTCGATCAACCTAAGTCTGAAAGTCAAGCAAGTTAGTGAGCTTTATGAGAATCTTTTAGATTTGTTATGACTGCAGAATAGAGCGACATATTACCCCAGTGAGTGGTAACAGCTTCAAATGTATTTCTTTCCATAAAAGAAAGGAGGCACAATCAGCAGAAGGAGAGTGCAAACAAGTTCATAAAGATAGAGGACAAAAGAAATTGGTCATTACCATTTTTTCAGTTTGTGATTATTAATTTGTGACCTGCCTGTGTCTATATTAAACTGTTGCTGGGAAGCTTTAGGTAGTTTCAATGTGCCGATTGCTCTTGCAGGTGTTATTCTAAGATACTGGTGATTTGTAGGGAAGGATGCCCATGCAAAAAAAAATCTTGGCGAATGAGAAATTGATTTATTACATATTATTTAAGAGCTTGTTACAGTATATCTGAAATACAAGAAGATCTCTGGTGAGACTTTAGGCTCCAAGGAAGAGTAAGGTCACATTACCACTGCTGAACCATTGTGACCAAACACAGACCTAGTTATTTGCTCCCAGGAACAGTGCTTTATATCCAGATGGATGCAATATCTCTCATGGTATCAGGTAATCCTTTCAAGAACTGACTGCCTTATACAGCAGTGACTACTGAGGTAGCAGAATCTAAATTTGATGCTGCCTCATTTCCCTTAATTTAACATTGATCTGAACAACGTCCAGCCCACATCCTACACTCTGCCTGGATAGTCAGTAGCAAGCTGAACAGTATTTACCCATTTGGCATGATGCAGTTGGGCTTCTCTTAAAGGCAATTTGATCTTCTTAAAGGGGAACTGCACCCTGGGGAAGGAAGCTGGTGACCGGTGCTTAATGATGGGTCGACAGCAAGACCTACACAAATGAAGTGCCAGGACTCCACAGCTCACAGATGCTTGAGAGTTTGGGATAGGAAAGGGGGAGATACCATGTTTTGATTGCATATTCTGAGATTTTCTTTCTTTTTGATCAGATACAAATCAGGAATGAACCTAACTGAAAGCTGGAGAACTGCCAAGCCAACACAGCACACTGGAGGCCAGGACACTCTCACAGATTTCCCTTGTATGTGGACCAGCGCCACAAGTAAGTGCAATGACTTATAACGGTGGACGAAATCAGTGAATATATTTTCACATGACATTTCCTGTCCACAGCCTGTCCCTTGTTAAATGCTCACCCATCAGCATGCTCTTGTCTGCAAAGCTCAGGTAAAACATTCAAGCTTCCACCTCACTTTAACACACATTCCAACGATGCTTTTCTCATTCTTTCACTTAGCTTCAGCTATTCAACTCTAGTAGGCATGTCACAAATCATTCTGTCACAAAATCACTGTAATCCTTCTCTCTTGGAAGACCAAGTGGCACAAATGAGTTAGGTGAAAAGCAGGGCTGGTGGAGCATCAAGATCCTCACATCTCCTGAGCCCTGTGGAGGTGTTGGTTCTCTACAGTATGGAATAGCTATGAACATAAATCCAGAGGCATCTGCTGTTGCTGAAAATATTGAAATGGCATTATGTTTGTTCTTTATGTTCTTTCCCGACTCCTAATTCGTGCTTGCCACACTTTTTTCTCCCCATGACGAATAGGCTGCACATGGAAGACCACATCTGATCCCCATTTCCCATACTCCAAACATGTCTTTTCTGATTTTCCATTTTCAGACTTCCCACAGACTACTGCCTGCTCAGACGCAGCGCTGCCCTGGGAAAGAGTGAGAGCAACATCATTGTGATTCTAAAGACACTTGACGAATTAGTTGCAGCCACCAGCTCAGCCCTAGCACTGCACAGACGGTAATCACTATTATGGGGTTGGCATTAACACATGGTACAGAGGGCTGTCACAATGCCAGCCTGCAAGAATTGCTCTGTGGAAGATCACTATGAGGGCTAAGCTCACAGCCAACCAAAAGACTCAGTTGAAGATGTCAATGGGATGGCTTTCAGACAACACTGATGATTAGGATGCAAGCCAAGATGATGTGTGCTTTGGGTGACTTGCTATAGAGGTCGCTGTCACTATCAATGGAGGAGGTCAGCACCAACTGGCAGAGGGTGCATTTTGTCTTCCCCATAGCCTCTGCCTCATCTCCTTGTGGTGCTGTACACCTGGGCAATGTCATTACAGCCCCTATCCCTGGCTCGCTGGTTGTCTGGGCAGATCATTAAATGCTTTGCCCACACTGGGTGGATACAGCAACACTGGCTACCAAATCCTGCAACATTCCAAATATGTCCTTAAAGTTGCAGCTGTCTAAATCACATCACCTCTAAGCCTAGGCCTTGAAGGTTTTTTTTAAAATGCATTCACGAGGATGTGGGCATTGTATTTGTCCCCAATTCCTAAGTATCCAGAGGGCGGATAAGAATCATACATATTGCCGTGGGTCTGAAGTCACATATAGGCCAGACCAGATAAGCATAGCAGTTTCCAGGGTACTCCTTACATGTCAAGTGGATGCGCACCTTTCAAATAAGGATGAGAAATCAGTAGGCACGTTACCATGGCAAAAACCAACTGGGTGACTTCCCATGTGCCATGTGGTCAATTGCCCATCATGGCACATGGCACAGCCCTCGCAGGAAGCAGTTAGAGATGCAGTGTGCCCCACTCAGATGGCCTCATATCTGATTTGTTTTTGATTAAAAGTTAAGAATTTTTTAAAAATCCTGAATTGTAAAATTTGGGTAAATTTACTGTTCAATTAATCCCAGCGGGATGCTGTGATCACGTGGAATATGAGCCGGGAATAAAGAATTCACGTGCAGAATTTCTTAACTTTTTTTGCTGCTTTGGGAATGAAAGGCTACTTCTTCTGAGCTTGTGCATTTACCTGCGGAGAATATAATCATAGTCTTGTCACGCAGTGTACTCTGAAATTGCCTGCATAAAAGACAGACCCCAAACTCAATTTCAGTGCTACGTGGAACCATCTGTTTGAGAGCAGATAGAATCAAACTTAATAGTCTTCACTCACTGGCAAAACGCTGCCCAGGCTGGAATGAAATAACGACTGTAATGGTGGAAATATTCAATAGGCCAGGCAGCATCTGTAGAGTAAGAAATAGAGTTCACTGTCAGAGTTTAATGGAACCCTCTGAAGTAAGTATGACAGCGAGGAAGTTTGGAGAATCAAGTATCTACATCTGATTCCCAGTGGCAGAAAGAACATCCCAAATATGGCGAAGGATGGAGGGTGGGGGAAGGGCCCAACATAGGAATCCTGCCTGCAGGCAATTAGGCTCGTTAATGATATACTTAAAGCCAATTATCCATGAGTGTGCTGAGATTTAATGGGGCACTTCGAGTTCCCCAAAAGCCAGCAAGATGCCTAGAAGGGATTCTCTACCAGATCGGGACTGAAGGTCCAATCGAGAAAGGCAACATTGGAAAGGGGAATTGCTGAATGCCAACCCCATGTCATTGCTTCAAAATATTATTCTCTACTTGGCCTGTGCCTATCTTCCCTATGATCCCTATTTGTCCACCAGCTCGCTATCATGAGGGATACACCAATGGTTCCTTGTAAAGGTCTCAGTGTATGAAGGCCTAGTATATGCCTAGCGACACTGCCAGCAGCTCATGGAGGTGAGGTTTCCTCTCTGTGATGTCCTTTATCTTGTGGGAGGCCTCATACTATTCAGATAAATACCTGAATGCACTTACGTCTGGTAACCCAAAGGGAAATGACAAGGTGCTCCTACTACCTTTCCAAATTGACGGGGTGACCTCTCACTTGAACTGGAATCAGTTCAAAGTTTAACGGTTTTAACACAAATACAGTACAGGGATAAGATGTGGCGATTAGGGTGGAAAAATTCATTATGAAGATTGGTGATAAGGTGGAGGACAGGTCCGATTAAGTGACAAAAGGCAGAAGATGCAACACCTACCCATTCATCTCTTCTCTTCCCACTGTCCCAGGCATTCCTTGCAAGAGAAACAGTGATTTACTTCTGTTTTTTTCAGTTGGTTAGCTGTATTCACTATTTACAATCTGGCCCGCTTTACATTGAGAAAATAAATTTAAATTGAATGACTGCCTTGCTGAGTACCTCTGATCAGTCTACAAATGTGAGCTTGTTGTTTTATTTTTAATTCCCATTCTGACTTCCCTGCCCTTGTTCCCCGAAGAAGCTCTATACAAATTCAAGGAACAGCATCCTTTTTTTTGATTCGGAACTTCATAACCTGCCAAAATCAATATCAGAAAATACAGCAACTTCCGATTATCACCAATGTTCCCATTTCGCCAGTGAATAGATGTTAGCAGTGAGTTTCATAATTGCATTTGCACTTTGGGGAGAAAAATTATTTGTTTTTATTTACTTGCTATACTTCCTCCCCATTTTTCTTATAGCAACAATCCTCTTGCAAATTAGTCTCTTCCAACATTTACCTTAACCTAAGTTTTTTGCTCACATTCATGAGAGAATATTGATAAGAAAAGACAGGGTAGATGAAGATAAACTATTTCCGTGGATTCTAGAATTACGGGGCACAGGCTGACAATTAGGTCCAGACCAACAGCAGAAATGTTAGCATTTCTAAACACAGTGGGTAGTATAAGTTTGGAACTCCCTTCCTCAAACGGCAGTGGATGCCATACCAATCTGCGATAGATAACTTTTTGTTGAGTAGAGATATTAGGGGATATGCACCAAAGGCAGGGATATGGAGTTAGGCCAGGATTGGCCATGATCTCATTGAATGACAGAATAGGCTTGACTCCTGTTCCTATGGCTCCTTGCCCTATCTTTCCCAGGCTGCCTTTGTGTATGAAATGTTGTGTCCATAAATTTTCCAATTCGGATGAAAGATCATTGACCTTGGAATTTTTTTCCTTAAGTCTCAGTGCAAACTGCCTGGCTTGCTGTTTTCAATCAGTTTTGGATATATTGTCACTTGACTGAATAAGTTTGCCTTTATTGTGGTAAGTTTATTCTTTCTCTGAGGAAATTTGCACCTCAATGTTTGCAACTGTCACGTTATAATGACTCCTATCTTATAATGCTCAACTTCTCATTGTTCATTATCATTCTAACATCAAGAAAGAATTTTTTTAAAAATAAAGTCTTGCATACTTTGCTGAAGTATGAGCAGAAAGTCTCAGGCTTTGTTTGAATGGACTGCAGTTTGGACTTTTTGGAAACAACTCAGAAACCATCGGATTATTGAAGAGCACAGAGTCACAAGCAGTTCACAAAGACCCAGTAACTTTCTGAAGTTTGACGCCAATTGAAAGTAACAGCTTTTATTGTGGTTCTCTAATGGAAAGTCACTTAAATCTTATCTAGAATTTTCATCCAATTCCAAAGGAGGAATATTTTACAAGTCTATGAAAACATATTGAGCAGGATTACAATAGACCACAGCTAGGATATGGGAATATTTAAAGTTTCACCTTTAGCTGAATCATAGGCGCAGCCACACCTTAAGTACTGTGTTGAGTTCTAATCCTCATATTCTAAAATAAGTACATATTCGTGTTGAAGGCAGTTTAAAAGGGATTCAACAGGCTGATTGGACTAGTCTGGAATTCTCCACTCCACATAGTTCAGAAGGCTAGATCACTAAAGGTATTTAAAGAGATATTAGAATTAGATTTTATTGTCACGTGCACTCAAGTAAAGGGATGCAAGAATACAGTGAAAAATATACAATGCTACCTTAGGTATTAAGGCACCCAGGTACAAAATATTTATCCACTCTGTACCTTAGAAAGATATAAAGTTAGAAGTTAAACATTGCAGTCCTTCTTGAGTGGTTAGCTATGCTGGGCTAGCTCTCCCCACAAGGGCTAAATCTCCCTGTGCTAGATGCTACCACAGATGCTGGGAGACCTTGGGATGCCTGTTTTAACTACCACAGTTGCTGGGGGACTTCTAGCACTGAGCAGATGGCTCACCCTTCCCCATGCTCTCTCACTGTCCCCATAGCTGAATGTCCAGCAGTTGACATCAATACTGAGCTAATTCAAAAGAGGAGTTGAAAGCTGGGGCAATTCTAACATGACCTGACTGAATGGCAGAGCAGGCTTGATGGCCCAACTGGTCTATTCCGGCTCATATTTCTTGTATCCTTACCTTCAGATAAGTCTTGGTGTTTAGCCAGAGTTGGGAAAAGAGCAGAATGAAGGGTTTTCAGACTGGAAACTTTTAAGGGCTCACTGAATGTCCTGCCATATGCAGATGACGTTGCATTCATTGCATTTTTGAATATAATTCTAACCCAACAGCAAATTTTGGTGGAATTCAATGGACTGAATAGTTTTCTTTACATCATAATAACACAATACCTGGGATTATTTTCTTCTTTTGCTCTAAGTGTGGGATAGACATCTTTAAGGGACCATCACTCCCCCTATCAGTGAGGATTACATGCCAGGCAAGCAATTAACTGGTGGGTTTTCAGCCTATCAGGTACACAGCCACAAAATCCCAGCCCTGCCTAAAACTGCCAGCCAATCAGAGACCAGCAGCCACTTGAGTTGAGAATTGTCAGAGGTTTGATCTGCTCAGCAATGAAGATTGGAATCAATAGATGCTTTTGTGGTGGGAGTCATTAGGCAGGGGTGTCATGAGGATGCCTTCCTGTAGTTACCCCTACTTCCTCCCTCAACCCATGTCCCTCATTGTCCCAGGTTGAGGCAAATGAAAGTTCTACCCACTCTATCATCCATGACGGGAAAGTAGGTGATGGGCTGTGGCAGCTGAAAATTTTAAGTGATCATTAATTAACCCCTGGCATCCGTATTCAATAGCATCATGGATCTTGCCACCTGACCTTAACTGTTGAGGTGTTGGGAAGGGTTGTGTTGTGATGTTGCCACAGTTTTACCAGACCATAGGTCTACTCTGTTATTAGAGACAGCCAACTGGTGGTGATTTAACCTGAGGGCCACCAAACCTCAGGTAAGGGAAAAGGTTGGGAAGGAGAGTCCTTCATGGTAACCAGCTGGTGTTGGGAATTGAACTGGCACTCTGGTATGACACTGCTTTGCAAACATATCATCCAGCCTACTGAGCTAAACCAAACCCAAAAAGGAAGGCTGTAGGCATCTTTCTGACCTATTTTTCTAATCAACCTGTTCAGAGATATTATTATACACCTCTGGAGCAGGTTGGACTTGAGCCCAGCCCACCTCCTGAATAACAGGGATACTATTATTGCACACAAGAGCCCTTGGTATCTCTCTGATGCCCCCCTGAAGCATTATTTACATTTCTAATCACTCGCTACTCCAGAGAGGGAAAACTACAACTTCGTAACTCTGCAATTAACACTATGCTCAGTTGGATATCAATGTTAATTAAGTCCAGCATCATGGAAGATGTGAATTTGGATAAGAATGCTGAAAACATTGTAATTCAATACTCTTCATGGTGATGTGAATGTTGTTGGCTGGTCCACCATTTATTGCCTATTGAGTGGCTTGCTGGGGCAGTTAAGAGTCAACCGCATTGCTATGGGTCTAGACTCACATACAGGCCAGACCAAAAAACATTGGCAGTTTCCTCTGCTAATGTGCATCAGTGAGTCATGTTTTAACTTTGCAACAAAGGTTATCAAAGAGTGACCATCATTAGGATTGATTTTTAATTTCCAGATTTATATTGGATTTGAATTTCACAATCTCTTTTCATGAGATTTGAACCTGTTTCTCCAGAGCTTTAGCTCAGGGCTGAATATTACTTGGTCAGTGTTGTTACACTATGTCATTGTCTCCCCTCCTGGCCATCCCTGTGAGGTGCTGAAGTGCACTGGGGTAATCCATTATAAACAGGCAAGCTCATTGGATTTAGAAAATACTGCTCCTCCTAAGCAAGATTGGAAAAGAACTTGCTTCGTACAGTCAGAACTGCACTTCTTTATACCTTCTGGGTTTCCTGATGCTTCAAAATCCTGGCCAGCACATGTAAAAAAAAAGAACTCTGACCATACTTTTGTAACCAACCCATTTCCACAAAGAGTGCATTGATGTAGTGCCCTTCTGACCTGCCTCAGTTAACACTAGAAGTGGAGTCAGGTTTGAGCATTTGAGAACTGTTTCCATAACCTTCCACCAAGTCAGTCTCCTTTGAAATTAATATCTACCCTCCCCTCCGCAACAATTCTCTCATCCACCCTTGACTACTGCATTGATTTTACTTACACTATGACATCTAACAGAATTCTTTTCATGAGTTATATCGGTCTTCATCAGTCATCATCAGTTGTATTACTTTTAAATCAGTCTTCAAAACAGAAAAAATACAAATGGGATTATTTATACAAGCGGACTGAATGAATTTAAATCAGATTTTTGTTTCTACTGAGCACTGAATTTCTATAAATTAAAATGACACAGTGGACTTATTTTTCTATCAAGAAGCTACAAAATTAAACTTCTTGCAGAATTTTCTTTCACTTTTCTGTAATTTTGTGGTAAAATTCGATGCCTTTGATACAAGGTACATGATATTGCATTGCCTTGTTAAAAGTATGATGCAGAGGTGCCATTGTTGGACTGAGACAGGCAAAGTCAGAAGTATAACAATACCAGGTTTATTTGAAATCACAGGCTTTCAGAACATAGTCCCTTCATCAGGTAAAGTGAGAGAGAAGCACACAGTCACAGAATTTTTAGGAAAGAAATCAAGGGCAGAGAGAACAAAAGATCATATATATAGTAGGTTTTCAAATACCATTCTTTAGTGAAATGACTATGATCGTACTCTTCAAATGTTTATTCGAGGCTCGTCTCTTGTCTAATATTGATATCAGAGCAATTTGATCAGTAACATCATGATTTATATAACTCGCCTTAAATTACAATTCTCTGTGAATACAATATTCCAGCAGTTTACTTTGATTTATTGCCATGGTCATCGTAAACAATAAAGCCGTAATTAACACCATTACAACTATTATTGTAATTATCACCATCTCCTTCCCCTAATCTTATTAATGTCTGAATTTCACAGTTCAAAATGTTCTGGACCGCTGACTGGGCAGCTCAATCTGGTTCACTTAAATTGAATATTGTGGTGATAATGTTTTTATCATGTTTGGAATAGTTGTAACCCTCTCTTCACTGATGCAGTATTGGTATGGCTGTACCACAGACTGTGATATCGTTAACTCACTTCTCGGCGCAGGTAAGCTTAATGTTTTCCTGTTCATTTAGAAAGCAGTTCAGGTGATGTACAAGTGAACAAAATTAGAAGTACACCAATAGGTCAGACCAATGTGTTTGAGGGTGGTGTGGTGGCTCAGTGGTTAGCACTGCTGCCTCACAGCACTAGGGGCCTGGGTTTGATTCCACCCTCAGGTGATTGTCTGTGTGGAGTTCGCACATTCTCCCCGTTTCTGCCGGGTGCTCTGGTTTCTTCCCATAGTCCAAAAACGTATGTGTTAGGTGGATCGGCCTTTCTAAATTGCCCATAGTGTCCAAGGTGTGTAAATTAGGTGGATTAGCCATGGGAAATGTAGGATTATAGGGAAAGAGTGTGGGGATGGGTCAAGGTGAGATGCTCTTCAGACGTATGGTTTGGATTTGTTGTGCCTGAAGACTGGTGGTGGAACTGGAAGAGACTAAGAAGCATAAGTGATTATAAGGAGGAGTTGTTTAAATTGTTTATTAAACTTCCATTCATTAGCTTGTTTTCTGTTCTTCCAAACCTTGGATACTAGCTCCTATGAGCAAGGATAAAGATCAACTGTGGTCTCTTGTGTGAAAAGGATGATCCATGTCACATGTCTCTTGGGGGAGATTTAGGAATATTTAGCTTAACTGCATCAGTAAGTAGGCAGGTCATTCATTACTAGTTTGCTGTTGAATATTTAATTAAAATAAATTGAAATTAATTTCATTTTAACATTGCTTATTTTTCCTTTTTCAAAATCCATCCTTTCTTTCCCTCTCTTTGTTTTCCTTTCTATATCCAATTTGACTTTGAATTCACCTACTCTTCATTCTCGGTCTTAACACTGTTAATTCAGAAGCTTTCCATTTACACATTAAGGTGTACCACTGATTTGCCACATTCATTTTGTAATTGAGAGCACTGCACTATCATCAGCAACTTTTAAAGCAATTATCATGGAGACTTAAATGCACAAGGGCAAGTCTAACTAATGGAAGAACAATTCATGCCCTACGTGTTGATTCATTTAAAATTGAATGAGAAGTTGCCTTATGTGCTTAATTAGTTCACTTACATATTATAACTGAAATTTTGTTTATATCTATTTGATCACAGGATGTGAGCATCACCTATAGGCCAGCATTTACTGGTTATCCCCCACTACTCTTAATAAATTGGCTTTTGATAAACACGAGAGATTTTAAAATGTTCACTGGACAGAGTCAAGACATATGCTGCTCCATTCAGTGTTTTATTCCAATTCACACACCAGCAACTCCGATAACATTGATTGCTTGTTCTTGATATAAACACCCAATCAACACAACTATTACATGCTCCCACGGTACCACTTTGCCTCAGACATCTCTGTCTGACCCAGGTGGGTAATGACAATTGTAAGCCACTTTCTTGAATGGCTGCAGCCTATGGGAGTGTAGAAACAAATACAGTACTGTGAAGTAGCAAGTCCCAGGATTTTAACTCAATGACAGCAGAGGAACATATGAAGATATTCTCTGGCTTTGGTGTTAACATCGTTATACAGAAAGTTTGCATTGGCCATCACTTTTGCTGGCATCAGAACTGATTAGCATTAAGTAAGATAATTGTGGATGTAATACCTGTTCAAAAGCTACATTTAACAGTTCAGCTTTGAAGAGAGCCTCGACAACCTGAGGTTGTTTCCCTTCAAGCACAGAAATTTGACATGGACCTGGCTGAGGTCCACACCTATAGAATCCCTACAGCGTGGAAATACCCAGCCCAACAAGTCCACACCAATTTTCCACCCCAGCCAGACTCACCTCTCTACCCTATCCCTTTAACACTGCTTCTCCTATGGCTAATCCACCTAACCTACACATCCTACAGACCCTTAGACGGGCAATTTAGCATGGTCAGTCCGTCTAATGCACACATGTTTGGACTGTGGGAGGAAACCAGAGTACCTGGAGGAAACCCACACACAGACATGGGGAGAATGTGCAAACAGCACACAGACAATCACCTAAGGGTGGAATCGAACCTGGGTCCTTGGTGCTGTGAGGCAGCAGTTCTAACCACTGAGTCACAGTGCCATCATATATCATTGTAGGGGACTTACTTAGGTGAGATCAGGAGAAACACCTTCGTTGAGGTGTCAGTAACCAGGGGGCACAATTTTAGGGTAAGATGCAGAGTGAACCTGTGAGGGTGTTGAGTAGCTGGAATGCACTGTCTAAAAGGAGGGTGGAAGTGGGAACACTTGGGATGTTGGAAGAACGTTTTAGATGAGGCTTTCCTCTTGGTCCTCCAGCCTCATCTAAATATGCAGTATTGTATGCAGTAGTCCAATTATATAGGAAGAGTCTTGTGAGAGAAATATTCTGAGAAACTGCTACCTGATGAAATGTCATGAAGGTAAGTTTCATTCAACATTCTCTGTCTCCTTGCCTCAGTGTATTCCTGAATCCAGGCAACCCACTCCTCTATTCCTCCAACAGGCCCTCACCAGGTTGCAACATCGTGCAGAAAAGATGTATAGGGATGTCACCAGAGCTGTAGGGTTTGATGAGCTATAGTAAGAGGCTGAATAGCCTGAATAGTGTAGGTTAGATGGGCTTGAGATCGGTATGACAGGTCAGCACAACATCGAGGGCCGAAGGGCCTGTACTGTGCTGTAATGTTCTATGTTCTATGTTTTTTTCCTGGATTGTCAGAGATTGAGGCGTGACCTTATAGAGGTTTATAAACTCATGAGGGGTGTGGACAGGTCAATAGCCAAGCTCTTTTTCCCAGGGTGAGATAGTCCAAAGCATAAAATATATAGGTTTAAGGTGACAGGGGAAAGGTTTAATAAGGACCTGAGGGGTAACTTTTTCATCTAGTGGGTGGTGCATGAATGGAACAAGTTCCCAGAGGAAATGGAGGAGGCAGGTACAACATTTAAAAGACTTCTGGATGGGTATATGAATAGGGAGAATTTAAAGGGATATAGGCCAAATGCTGGCAAATGGTTTTCAGGTCAGATGGGGAAGTCTGGTCAGTGCGGACGAATTTGACTGAGTAGTCTATTTCCAGCATGTGTGACTCTGTGACTCTTTGTCTCGATGAGCATGATCTCAGTGAATGATCAAGCTGACTTGATAGGATGGATGTCCAACTTCTGGTCCTATAACTGCTTTAAATCTATGTCCTCTCACTAACTATCGTCACATTAGTTGAAAACACCTCACCCAGTTTGGAGGAATGTTGTACACAATAATTTGCCATAGCAGTTTGATTTCTGCTGTAAGTGATTTTCAGTTTAGAAACAGCAGCCATTAAAGGGACAGTAATGAATTTGTTTTGCAAAATTATGGCAGAATCTAAAAAATAAGATTCTCGATGTCGAGAGAAACCAAATTTGATTTTCCAACCAAGGTTTGAACAGCGAAGTGATAATCTGCAATGACACAGTAGGCCAAGCAGCATCTAAGGAGCACAAAAGCTGACGTTTCTCCCCAACTCCCTTTTCTGATGAAGGGTCTAGGCCCGAAACGTCAGCTTTTGTGCTCCTAAGATGCTGCTTGGCCTGCTGTGTTCATCCAGCTCACACTTTGTTATCTTGGATTCTCCAGCATCTGCAGTTCCCATTATCTCTGATAATCTGCAAGGAGCCTATTTATACATAGTCACCAGTTCTTGCCCCATTTATGTATTGTCCAATATGGCAGAGAGAAACTAGTCAGTGTCAATATCTGACATGGAAGTCAGTTGAATTTCTAAAGGCTCCAGCTCAACACTTGCTCTTCCACGCCTCTGCCTTGCACAGCAGATTTGGGGTACATTCCACATGCAGCTGTTGAGGTTGGGATCAGACATGTACCAACCTCAGCTATATCATCATGGCTCATCTCCAGTTCACTTACAGTAAATGTTATCCGCTTCAATGCTGCACTTTGGAACTTAGCTACACTTTCCACTCTAATGCTCCTGCCAGGCCACTTTTCATGTCAGGACATGCACAAGTCTCCTGCGGAACAGTTGAGCGCACCTCCACACTCTTTGCTTACTTTCTTAGTGCTTACTCACTTTGAGCCAACCTAAATGCTCACAGCAACCCTGCCTTGCCTTGTCTTGCCTTTTTGTCTTTTCTGCCTGGTCCCCAAACCCTTCAACACATAACTAATTAAGCATCCGCCATTCATCTCCTTCAATGTATTCAGTGTCCTGGCATCCTCTGATTCATGATCCTTTGAGAAAAGTAATTCCTCATCGTTTCTTTTTATATCTGCAATCCTTATCCTATGTCTTGGGACTTATAGGCTCACGGTAATTCTGCCATTTAGCACAGATACAAAGCTGTGCAGCTTCTTCATCTTGTCAGCAGTGATCAGTCAAAGGGGTGGGCATGGTGCTGTACAGACCCTATGCTACATCAATGTCATATCTACAACATAAGCCAGCTGCTTATGTGACAGACAGAATAAATGTGCTTCTACTAACTGGCCATCTCAAAGGTTTAAGGGTAGTAGTCGTCAGTCTATCCAATGGTGTCATCAATCAGAGGATCCCAGCACTGTCAGCCAAGGGCAGCATCCAATCTCAGGTCAGGAGCTTGGAATATGGTCAGACCTCCACTTGTGGTGGTCAGCTTCCATATCACTGTAGTCCAGAGAGTGGGCTTCAGTCCAGTGAAGCGGGTCAAGTGCAACCAGTTTTGAGAGCCGTGATAGTTGATTGCGGAACTGGACAGAGATTTGTCGGGGGCTTAGTAAGTCATCAGTTCAGGCTGACCTTCCATACCGGTTAGATGTTTGAGCCATAGTCAGTCCTGCGGTCTGAGCACTGAAAATCAAGGGATTTATGAGGCCACCACGCTAGTAGGAAATGTTAGGAAAGTGTACAGATGGCAGTCAGCATGCTCGTTTACAGAGGTGACAATTAAATTGACAAGGTAGTTCTGCATTGGAAAGGTTGGAAATGATAATACTTTGTGAAACTTGGGTTAGCATGGAAATGGGGTCATCAGTGTTCATCACCTTGACTTCACCGAGGGACTAGTGCACCATGATGGTTGGGGTTGCTCTGCTCTAGGCCTGGACATTAAAAGGCAATGTGAGGAATTAAGACATAATTGAAAGAGGTGTGTGAGAACATTTAGGAGCTCAGAACGGATGGAGTCAACAAGTGTGAGCAAGAAAAGAGAATGAAGGTTTGGAGGCACACCTGGTTGAACAGACTAAGCCTGTACTTGCCGATGCGTGAAGCATTATCTGCGCTGCCTTCCAGTCTGATCTGGATCTCAAACGTGCAAAGGAAATGAAAAATGGCTGTGATGGCACCTGGAGTGGATAAATTAAGTGGTTTCTTCTGTTAGAAAACACAAACCCCAAAACGGAAATGATATGAGGCCCTTCAAGGGACAATTGAAGAATCATGCACTTGCACAAAGCAAATTAAAGACATCTGTAATCATGGAGCCCTGCATGTGAAACACACACGGACCACAAGTCCTGCTTGAAAGCTATCTTGACTATGTAAATGATCATTACAAATTGATCATCATCTTTTCTGTGAAGCAGAAGCAATCCCAGGCCAACGTTTAAAAATTTCAAAGACAAGCCAAGGTCTCATATACTACAAGAGCAAGAGCTGATTTCCTACTACCTTGAACTGTAAGTAATAACCAACAGGCTCTCATATGCAATGCTGCCTTTAGTGGGTGATGTGGTGCTGGGGAGAAACAAGGTTTCATTAATCCCACTGCATTTACAATCTCTTATTAGACATGTGTGACATGCCATTTGCTGCATACACAGTATGGCGGTCTACTATGCTAAATATCATGAAGAGATATTCTACTGCCCTCCTTATCAGATTCCTCCATGTGTTAGTCTTTTGAGAACAATGTTAAACTATCATTTGTGTGTGGTGTGATTGATGAGTGTAGACATTACCGAAGAACTGTTCTGCTTCTAATACATCCCACACAGATTCACTGGAACTGTAATGAATGCGTTCTGCTACAGCAAGGGTTGGCTTGATGCTACCAAAGCTGCAGAGACGTTGAGGAAGAATAAATGCCCAAGCAAATCCAGGAACAGCAGCAATCTCCAACAGCAGCATGCACACGCAGAAAGCTACATTTAAGGTCCCCTCCGGATACCGAAGAGGTACAAAAGTCTGTTGGCATTGATGCTTTTACCTCCCAGGGAATGAGATGACTTTCCACCACTGGTGGAGGATTTCCTGGGACACCGTCTTAGAACAGTGATGTGTGCTGGAGTGTGATTTGTTACCTGAAGGTGGTAATCCTATCCTGGTGGCTGTCAAAATGATAGCTGCACAGAATATTTATGCAAGCTTCTGCTTCCAAAAAAACACTCTCTGGGATCTCTTTATCCTCAACCCACAAATGTAGCAAGTCTGTTACTGAAAAATTTCCTTTCGCATCGCATCAGTTGATCTTGTTTACCAGTGATGATGTCAGTGGCGTAGCTCACTGAGCTGGCTTCCCCAGGTACAGGATGATACAGACTGAGCACAAGGCACATTGAGAAAACCACGTCACAACGTGGCTGACTTCATCATCAAAAAATTCACGCACAAATGATTGATCATCTTATAAGGGAATTATGTTATGATTCAGAGAGGACTTAATGATGACATAATTATTTTCCGTGTGATGGAATCCAAAAAAAACCCATGATTTATGATTGACTTCATGATCAGAAAAGTATTCAATTCCATCATTGTACGAGAGAATTTGTGATCATTGGTAACACATGAATCATAGAATCCCTACATTGTGGAAACAGGCCCTTCGGCCCACACCAAACCTCAGAGCCTCCCACCCAGACCCATCCCCCTAACCTACACTATGGACAACTTACCATGGCCATTTCACCCAATCTTCGCATCGTTGGACTGTGGGAGGAAGCCAGAGCACCCGGAGGAAACCCATGCAGACACAGGGAGAATGCACAAACTCCACACAGTCAGTTGTCCAGGGGTAGAATTGAACGAGATTCTCTGGTGCTGTGAGGCAACAGTGCTAACCACGGAGCCACCGTGCCACCCAATCTTAGAAATCTGCACTAAATAGTCTCAAAGCTACCATGATGCCTATATCAGTGATCAGTCTCAGTTCCTGCTTCACTTAAAGGGTCAGATGCCTGACAGGGATAGCCTCTGAGGCTGGGACTACCATCTGCAACTATGGCTGATGACTTCATTGCATAAACCCCTGACTGTGGCAGAGCATTGATTCAGTGGATACCGCTAAGGCCACCATGGAGCAGATATAGGCTTCTGAAGATGATGTTCTGATGTTTGGTTCGGTCCGGGGGCTCTTGTGGTACTCTCCAGGCAGAGTGTACCATATAATCTTTGTACAACTGGTTGAGACAAAGAGGTGAAAAGAGGTGATGTGATGATTGCTGAAGAATTGGGAGAGTGGCAGCAGTGTCTCAAGGAGGCAGGTGAGGACTTTGAGTGGGAAAGCCATCACTTACAGCTGGATCAGAGTGGTACATACAGGGCTTAATTGACACCCACTTCCAATGCAGGGTCCAGCCGCTTCCTCTTTACCATGGATGTGCAATTCCTTTACACGTCTATCCCTGACGAGAGGATGGCCTCAGGGCTCTCTGTTTCTTCCTGGACCAAAAGCCTGAACCGTTCCCACCCACCACCACCCTCGTTCACTTGGCTGAGTTTGTCCTCCCCCTCAACAGCTTCTCTTTTAACTCTTCCCTTTTTTTTAGGTCAGATATTGGCCATGGGTACCCGCATGGATCCCAGTTTTGCCTGTCTCTTCGTTGGGCACGTGGAACATTCCTTGTTCCAGTCCTATTCCACCCCCACCCATAACTCTTTCTCTGATATGTCGATGATATAATCAGTGCTGCTTCCCTCTCTCATCTAGATTTGGAAAGGTTCATTGATTTTGCTTCCAATTTCCACCCTGCCTTCACTTTCACCTTGTCTGTCTCTGACTCCTCTCTTCCCTTTCTTGACATCTCTGTTTCCATTTCTGTGGATAGACTGGCCACTAATATTCACTATAAACCCATCCCTGACTCCTACAGCTACCTGGACTATACATCCCTGCACCCTGCTTTCTATAAAGTCTCCATTCCATTCTCTCAACTCCTCAGTCTCTGTCACAGGTGTTCAGATGAGGCCTCAACAAGGAAGCCTCCAAAATGTCCACCTTATTCCTCAACTGAGGATTTCCCAACTCCATTGTCGACAGGACCCTCAACCGGGTCTGACCCATTTCCTGCACATTCACCCTCAACCCTTCTCTTCCTTCCTTTAACAGCGATAGGGTTCCCCTTGTTCTTACCTACCATCCCACCAGCACCAACACCCAGAAGATCATCAGCCACCATTTCTGTTGCCTCCACCGAGATGCCAACACCAGACGTATGCTCCCCTCCCCTCCCTTGTTCACCTTCCACAGGGACCATTCCCTCCACTCTTCCGTCACACCCACAGCCCCCAAATCCCCACAACACCTTCCACTACAACCGCTGTAGGTGTAACACCCACCCATTTACCTCCTCTCTCCTCAGTATCCAATGGCCCAAACATACTTTCCAGGTCCAGCAGCACTTAACCTTTACTTTCCACAATCTAGTATACTGCCTTTGCTGTTCACAATGTGGTTTTCTCTACATTGGGGAAACAAAGCATGACCACTTTGCAGAACATCTACTTTAAGCCTGCGAGAAAGACCCTGAGCTTTCAGTTAGAGTTAGTAAGAACTACCAATGGTGGAGCCAAGGGTAACATAGTGTGGAGCGGGAGGAACACAGCTGGCCAGGCAGCATCAGAGGAGCAGGAAAATTGATGTTTTGGGTCAGGACCATTCTTCAGAAAGGGTGCCGACCTGAAATGTCAACTTTCCTGCTCCTCTGATGCAGCCTGGCCTGCTCTGTTCCTCCAGCTCCACACTATGTTATCTCTAAGCTTCCAGTTGCTTGCTACCTTAACACACTACCCTGTTCTCTGGCCAACGTCTCTGTTTCAGGCTTGCTGAGGTGCTCCAGCGAAACTCAACACAAGTTGGAAGAACAACACCTCAACTACCACATGAGTATCTCCAGGCTCAATATCGACTTCAATAATTTTAGGGCCTGAACTCTCTCATGTTCTCGGCCCCTGCCCCACACAGCATGCCTTGCCATCACATAGTCTGCCATTACACACTACCTATTGTTCGCCATTAACAGTTTGTGTTAACAGCTATTCACTGTCTCAGACAGATCATTATGTACTCCTTTGTCTTTCCAACGGTTCTCTCTCTTTGGGCTCTACCCCCACCTATCATTTCCTCCTTGCACCCTCTCCCAACCCCCCACCTATTTTCTGTATATAAACCAACATTTTACTATCTACTGTTAGTTTTGAGCAAGGGTCACCAGACCCAAGATATTAGCTCTGACTTTTCTTCACAGATGCTGCCAGACCTGCTGAGCTTTTCCAGAAATTTCTGTTTTTGCTCCCACTTCCATTGGTTTGAGTTGGGTAAAGTGACCATTCAGTGACTGTGAAATTGTTGCAACTTGAAAGGCAAGTGTGCCTGTTAATTTTCAGAAGCAAATGCTGCTTTTTGCTTGTCCTTTAAGTTTACTTCACATTTCCTGTTATTCAAAGAAAGATAATGTTTTCATCTGTTTGGATTTCCAACATATGATGACCCTGTGCTAAACAATCACAAGATGTTATGATAGGCTGGGGTTTAGGGAGATTGTAGCACTCCCTGAGCCACAGTCCTAACATGGTATAAAGTTAAAGACAAAAAGCCTGAGCAGCTTTATTCTTGTAGTTGCAGCTATTACAATAATCGATTAAAAGTGTGAAAATATAAAGTGGTAGCATATTCGTGAATGGGGCCTCCAATTCCAATCAAGGGTCATGCATACCACCCATCTGGGGGTGGCATGTTGGCTCTGTGGCTAGCACTGCTGTCTCATAGAGCCAAGAACCTGAGTTCAATTCCAGCCTTAAGTGACTGTGTACAATTTACATGGATATTCTGGTTTGCTCCCATAGTCCCAAGATATGCAAGTTAGGTGTATTGAGCATGTTAAATTGCACTGCAGTGTCCAGGGATGTGCGAGCTAGGTGGATTAGCCATTGGAAAATGCAGGGTTGTGGGGATAGGTTAGGGGCCTGGTTCTGTTTGGGATGCTCTTCAGAGGGCCAGTGCAGATTTGATGGGCTGTACAATCTGTTTCCATACTGTAAGGATGCTAAGGGCCTTCAGAAGCTGTTCTTTCTCATTTCCCTCCAACTACGTGTATTGTGAAATGCAACTGTTTGCTGAAGTCAATTGACGTGGAGCACAGCTGAGCTTTAAATGGGGTGCAATGATGGAATCTTTAAAGACCTTAACAAGAGCATGCACTTGAGGCAATGGCAAACACAAGATAGATTAGATTAGATTCCCTACAGTGTGGAAACAGGCCCTTTGGCCCAACAAGTCCATACTGCCCCTTGGAGCATCCCACCCAGACCTATCTCCCTATAACCCACACACCCCTGAACACTACGGGCAATTTAGCATGGTCGATCCACTTACCCTGCACATCTTTGGACTGTGTGAGAATGGAACCATAGAGACATGATTCATGCCAAGTAAGGTGGATCATTGCATGAGAACTTTCCAGAACTCACAAAAAAATCCCTCCATGAAATTAACACTACAGTTGACATTTGGTAAAATTCAACCCATTGTACCTGAAGTGTAGGAGAGTTAACTACTGTAAGAACAGCAAGGAAAAAATTGACCAACAACTTTGAACAGCTGGGCAATTCAGAATGGCTCTGAATGTTCTGGTTGCTGAAAATGAAAGGTGGCAAGAGACAGAATTGGAACTATATCCATTTTTTCACATTTCCAACATTTAAACCTCTACTAAATATGACGCATGAACAGTAAATGTTCAATATCAGATGTCAGGGAAGAGCGAGAATATTGATCAAAATGTGATGATTCTGTGACATCGAATTCAGTCTAATGAGTCCTTTCATATACCCTAGCCATTTACAGGCTTATCTTGTTCATTTTTTTTTACTTTGTTTTTAGTCATAAGAACCCATTTTCATCCTTCCACAGCTTAACTTACATACATTATACATCTCTATTTCTCCTTCACCATGATTGGCAACACAGATTTCCAGGCAACAGGATTTTTATGGATTTGAAAACCGCTGTCACATCTCCCCTTGTTCTTCCTCTAAGGTTTAAAATCCCAGGACCATTTCCATGAATATTTTCTGCATTACTGTATAAATTTAGTTATTAGGGGATACTCTTTATGATACAAATTCTCTACTTGTCAGTCAAGATAATTAGCATTGCAGGAAATGGAATATTATTACTGTGTACACTAAAATATGAAATCTCTGCTTCAGGGAGTAGAATTTAATACTGTTTGCCCACTATACTTGCAAGTCTGTAGTTAATTTTCTGGGTCTCTTTATTCAGTGCTAAACATTCATTCTATTCAATAAAATATCGATGTTCCATTCTACTTTATTGCGCACTTGTCCTCAATTTACCAAGTGTTGGCCAAACTGCACTGTATATTCACTTATAAGATAATTGTCCTCTAAAGTTGACTCCCTGATTATGTCATAATTTCCCCATCCTATACACAATGACAGTAGTGTAATATTTATAGAATAAAAACACTAGTAACTCCATAGATTTATGAGCAGATTTAGCAAAAAAAGGTTGTGTCTTACAGAACTTTTGTGTATTCAACAATATTAGAGAATAAAGTACTTCCAAATAATCCTGACATGATTCTTCTGAGCAAATGTGTACATATTTATGATTCAGATGTCAGGAGTGAAGTCTACGTATCCACATTTGCCGTTAACATAAAGAGGAGCAAAATTGAAAGCAAAGTTGTGAAACAGAAAATTACAAAGAAATATTGATAGATTAAACGAATGGTCAATATTGTGTTAAATCAATTTCAATGTAGAACAACGTGAGATCTTCTATTAAAGAAGTTTCAAGTATGATTTGTGTCATGCTCAGTACCGGCATTATAAAAATGTTAAAATCAACACAAGAGATTTTAAATTATTAGCATATCATGTCACTTTGACAATTCAATACCAGACAGTCCTGAAACTTGGAAATGCCTAATTAAGGATGAGCAATCCATAGTCACTTGTGAAAATCACAAATCCCTCCATTAAGGATGACTGCCAACCAAAAAAAGTCTATCGCACATTAATCCACTTATTTTTCCAGTTCACAATCGACAGTAGAGTTGTTGAAGTCCGATGAGTGTTTGATGATTATGGAAGGAATTTCATTGATATTTAACAGAATAATGGCGGCTCCTCATCCCAAATGCCAACATTGGATTTGTATCAGGTTCACATACCATCTTTTTGAAAAGGGAATTTTGGAAAGGTAAAACGGCAGAAACTGTTTGGATTCTGCTGGTATCAGGAAAGATGTTCAGAAATTCATTACATCAGCTAAATAGCAACTATGCAGCAAAGTTAATAAACAGCTGTATTCAACTGACTACCTCAGTAAAGGTAAATACACAAGGTAAGAGCCCACAGCTTTGGAGACAGTGTATTGGCATGGATAGAGAATTGCCTAGTGGGCGGGAAACAGCTAGTATGGATAAGGGGTTATTTTTCAGCTTGTCACCATGACCAGTGGGATTCCATGGAGATCAGTGCTGGGACTACAAATGTTTACAATGTATATGAATGACTTGAGGGAAGGAAGTGAACGTACGCCTGATTTGTTACAAATAGCTTACAGAGAGATATTGAGAAGTTACGTAAGTGAGTCAAAATCAGCAAATGGAGAATAATGTTGGAAAATGTGAAGTTGTTCATTTTGGAAGGATGAACAAAAGAACAGGATATTATTTGAATGGAATGGAGAAAAACTGCAGAAAGCTGCAAAACAATAAGACTTGAGGAGCGCTTATGCCCTAAAAACAGAAAGCCAGTACACAGGCACAGCAAATAAACAGGAAGGCTAATGGAAAGTTGGCCTTTATTTCAAGCGGGTTGGAGTATATGAGTAGGGAAGTCTGACTGCAATTGTACAAGGTGGTGGTGAGACCACAACTGGAGTATTGTGAGCAGTTTTGGTTTCCTTATTTAAGGAAAAAAAAAAGTTACTTTGTTGCAGAAAGTTTGGAGTAGTTTCACTAAGATGATTCCTGGTATGGAGAGATTGCTTTATGAGCAAAGGCTAAACAGATTGGAACACTACTCACTGGCATTTATAAGAATAAGTGGTGATCTCAAAGGTGGATCTGTCAATAGCATTGCTGCATCTCAGCATCAGGGATCCGGGATAGATTCCAGCCCTAGAGAAACTGTCTGTGTGGGGTCTGCACATTTTCCTGTGTCCAAAAATGTGCAGATCAGGTGGATTGGCCATTTTAAGTAGTTTTTAGGGAGGTGCAGGTTTTGCTGGTTAGCCATGGTCAATGTGGAGTGACAGGGATAGAGTGGGATGCTCTTTAGAAGGTCAGTGCTGATTTGATGGGCTAAAAGGCTACTTTCCATTCTGTAGGTATTCTATCTCAATGAAGTATAGGATTCTTAAAGGGGTTTGCATGGTAAGTGTCGAGAGGATGTTTCCTCTCACAGAAGTGTCTAGCACGAAAGGACATAGTCTCAGAATATTCTCCCAATCTCAGTCTCACCAATTTAAGATTGAGGTGAGGAAAAATCTTCTCTCAGATTTTTGAGTCTTTGTAAGTCCTTGCCACAGGGAGCTGTGGGTATGGAGTCCTTGTGTATATTTAAGACTGAGACAGATAGATTCTTGTTCAGTAGGGGAATGGAGGGTTACTGTAAAAGGGCAGAAAAGTGGACATGCGGAATGCCAGATCAGCTGTGATCCTGTTGAATAGTGGAGCAGGCTCAAGGGGCTGAATGGTCTACTCTTGTTCCTATTTCTTACGGCCTTATGGAACAATGACGAGGATCCTCTCCTTTTCTATTCTAATTTCAGCTTCCCATAAGAGACAAATCTCTGGTCATTCATCCGAAGGAGTCTCACAGCTTTCTGAATATCCTCTGCTTTTATAACTTCTCCACTCCAGCGTCCATTCAGGTTCAACAGATTGAATGGCCTACTCTTGCACTAAGTTCCTAAGTTTCTGTTAAAAGATCAATTCATTCAAGAAACTGCAGGCCTGCTGTGAAAGAGACAAACATAATATCCTATTGTAACTACATAATAAAATGTGAGGCTGGATGAACACAGCAGGCCAAGCAGCATCTCAGGAGCACAAAAGCTGACGTTTCGGGCCTCGACCCTTCATCAGAGAGGGGGATGGGGAGAGGGAACTGGAATAAATAGGGAGAGAGGGGGAGGCGGACCGAAGATGGAGAGTAAAGAAGATAGGTGGAGAGAGTGTAGGTGGGGAGGTAGGGAGGGGATAGGTCAGTCCAGGGAAGACGGACAGGTCAAGGAGGTGGGATGAGGTTAGTAGGTAGCTGGGGGTGCGGCTTGGGTTGGGAGGAAGGGATGGGTGAGAGGAAGAACAGGTTAGGGAGGCAGAGACAGGTTGGACTGGTTTTGGGATGCAGTGGGTAGGGGGGAAGAGCTGGGCTGGTTGTGTGGTGCAGTGCGGGGAGGGGACGAACTGGGCTGGTTTAGGGATGCAGTGGGGGAAGGGGAGATTTTGAAACTGGTGAAGTCCACATTGATACCATATGGCTGCAGGGTTCCCAGGCGGAATATGAGTTGCTGTTCCTGCAACCTTCGGGTGGCATCATTGTGGCAGTGCAGGAGGCCCATGATGGACATGTCATCTAGAGAATGGGAGGGGGAGTGGAAATGGTTGGTGACTGGGAGGTGCAGTTGTTTGTTGCGAACTGAGCGGAGGTGTTCTGCAAAGCGGTCCCCAAGCCTCCGCTTGGTTTCCCCAATGTAGAGGAAGCCGCACCGGGTACAGTGGATGCAGTATACCACATTGGCAGATGTGCAGGTGAACCTCTGCTTAATGTGGAATGTCATCTTGGGGCCTGGGATGGGGGTGAGGGAGGAGGTGTGGGGACAGGTGTAGCATTTCCTGCGGTTGCAGGGGAAGGTGCTGGGTGTGGTGGGGTTGGAGGACAGTGTGGAGCGAACAAGGGAGTCACGGAGAGAGTGGTCTCTCCGGAAAGCTGACAGGGGAGGGGATTGTGGCAGTGCAGGAGTTCCATGATGGACATGTCATCTAGAGAATGGGAGGGGAAGTGGAAATGGTTTGCGACTGGGAGGTGCAGTTGTTTGTTGCGAACTGAGCGGAGGTGTTCTGCAAAGCGGTCCCCAAGCCTCCGCTTGGTTTCCCCAATGTAGAGGAAGCCGCACCGGGTACAGTGGATGCAGTATACCACATTGGCAGAAGTGCAGGTGAACCTCTGCTTAATGTGGAATGTCATCTTGGGGCCTGGGATGGGGGTGAGGGAGGAGGTGTGGGGACAGGTGTAGCATTTCCTGCGGTTGCAGGGGAAGGTGCCGGGTGTGGTGGGGTTGGAGGGCAGTGTGGAGCGAACAAGGGAGTCAGGGAGAGAGTGGTCTCTCCGGAAAGCTGACAGGGGAGGGGATGGAAAAAATGACATTTTTCCATCCCCTCCCCTGTCAGCTTTCCGGAGAGACCACTCTCTCCGTGACTCCCTTGTTCGCTCCACACTGCCCTCCAACCCCACCACACCCGGCACCTTCCCCTGCAACCGCAGGAAATGCTACACCTGTCCCCACACCTTCTCCCTCACCCCCATCCCAGGCCCCAAGATGACATTCCACATTAAGCAGAGGTTCACCTGCACATCTGCCAATGTGGTATACTGCATCCACTGTACCCGGTGCGGCTTCCTCTACATTGGGGAAACCAAGCGGAGGCTTGGGGACCGCTTTGCAGAACACCTCCGCTCAGTTCGCAACAAACAACTGCACCTCCCAGTCGCAAACCATTTCCACTCCCCCTCCCATTCTCTAGATGACATGTCCATCATGGGCCTCCTGCACTGCCACAATGATGCCACCCGAAGGTTGCAGGAACAGCAACTCATATTCCGCCTGGGAACGCTGCAGCCATATGGTATCAATGTGGACTTCACCAGTTTCAAAATCTCCCCTTCCCCTACTGCATCCCTAAACCAGCCCAGTTCTTCCCCTCCCCCCACTGCACCACACAACCAGCCCAGCTCTTCCCCCCTACCCACTGCATCCCAAAACCAGTCCAACCTGTCTCTGCCTCCCTAACCTGTTCTTCCTCTCACCCATCCCTTCCTCCCACCCCAAGCCGCACCCCCAGCTACCTACTAACCTCATCCCACCTCCTTGACCTGTCCGTCTTCCCTGGACTGACCTATCCCCTCCCTACCTCCCCACCTATACTCTCTCCACCTATCTTCTTTACTCTCCATCTTCGGTCCGCCTCCCCCTCTCTCCCTATTTATTCCAGTTCCCTCTCCCCATCCCCCTCTCTGATGAAGGGTCTAGGCCCGAAACGTCAGCTTTTGTGCTCCTGAGATGCTGCTTGGCCTGCTGTGTTCATCCAGCATCACATTTTATTGTCTTGGAATTCTCCAGCATCAGCAGTTCCCATTATCTCTGATCCTATTGTAACTATTCTGCTTTTATCCTTCATCTTGTCAAATCTTTTGCTTGTGTGAGACATTGGGCTGATTCTTATTATTTTTTTGGTTAATCATACATCATAGAATCCCTACAATGTGGAAACAGGCCCTTCAGCCCAACAAGCCCACACTGACCCTCAAAGCATTCCACCCAGAACCGTCCTCCTATAACCTAACTAATCTAACATCCATGAACATTATGGGCAATTTAGCATGGCCAATCCACCTAGCTTGCACATCTTTTGGACTGTGGGAGGAAACCGGGGAGAATGTACAAACTACACACAGTCAGTCACCTGAGGATAGAATTGAACCCAGATTCCTGGCACTGTGGGGCAGCAGTGCTAAACATTGATCGACCATGCCACTGCAAAATTTGAGATTGAGATGTGTCAACATTTTTAGAATGTTTTCTGTGTGAGACCATGTAAAGTTTCTCGCTGTGTCTGAACAAACTCTGCTTATTAGCTGCCTGACTACCCTCAAGGCCTCCCTTTTTTTCTGATTCTATTCCTCATTTAACACATCGCATATTTTGAACAACTCGCTGTATTCTGTGTAAATCTGCCAAAAGACCAGCATCCCTACTAAATGTGGCATATTTATGTGTTGACCTGAATGAACACTGTCATTCCAAAGCTGTCCTGTTTGTTACAGATGCCGTGCAAAGATGCTGGTGAAGTAGAAGATGATGTTGTAGTTCTCTGACACAGTCCTGGAGGTCATGATGATGGGGCAGTGCAGAGGAGAGACCTCTTTCTGGAAGGTGACACTGCACTGATTATAAGATAAGTTTAGATAAATTTGACTGTTTTGCACTATATCTGTTTAACTCTCTGTGCAACCCTGAACCTACCTGTGCCAACATTACACCTGAATACATGGGTGTATACCATGAATATACCATGGGTCAATGTTGGTGCTGAGAGCCTGCTAGTCAAACTAAGATGAACAAGGCAAATACAAGCCAATGCATTCTGACAACACAACTGTCCTTCATGCTACAACATCCCTGTTCATTCCCTGGCGTCTCTTTGCAAAGATCTGTGTGCAACGTTGCTAAAAGGGTCTCATATCAGTAGGTTTCACTGTTCCCACCTTCACAGTCCCTCTGGATGTAGTTGGGACTATTTTCCTTCCTGTTGTTACTGACAAATTCCAGCAGGGTGGAAGGTGACAGTGAGCAATGTCTGGACTATAAATTGCAGGCATTGCCTTGACATGAAACACCAAGTGCCCTTCCTCATATCCCTTCTTGTGAACCCCAGAAGACTTGCACCTCCCCAGGTCTCCACCCAAACCAGCAACATGCGACATTCATCTGCTCACTTTTATTTCCCCACCTCCCCAGCCCCAGATACAAGAGGAGACCTGTCCTCCCCCTGATGAGAGGGTGCTCCTAACCATGGATGAACGGCCTCCTGCATTGCCCCTTTCTCAGCTAATTCCTTCCCCCAATACAAATACAATTGCATTCCTTCCAATTATTTACCCCTTTCCCTCCATGCCACAGTCCCCAAACCCACTGAATAGGTTTGTAACTCTCCTTACAATGGCAGGGAGTTCACTCCAACACACACATTTACTCCTCTTCAGTTCTGTGGATGGACTCAAAGAATAGATTGTAGTTCACCCACCTTGAACAACACAACAGGATGCTCCACATAAGAAGTGCCCAGAACCCTGACTGGTTTCTATACATCCTCCTGACTGCATGAGCCCTGTCCCCCAGACTGGCCACTAATAGGTTCTCAGGCCTGACTGTGACCTGGGATGTGGTGGTTCAGACAACCACCTGCCCCATCTCATTGCCCAAACTGAGAACATCCTCACTGGGATGGTATGGGAGACTGTCCTCGGCCTACTATGCCGGATCCCTCTAACTGAGGGATATCTCCATAGGTTTCAAAAAGGATTACTCTGCTAAGACTTTACGACATGACAGCCTGCATGCTGTGCACACAATGTGCTTTCTGTGTACTCAGCTGGATTGACGATGTAACGCACTGTCACACAGCAACATGTCCACCCCTTTGACTGAGGACTGCTGACCAGCAGGGTAAGCTGCCTTCTGGTGTGACTGAACTAATTGCAATGGCAAGGCAAGGTAGGGACTCTGTCAGCATCCAGGCAGGCACTAAGTTAGTGCATAATAAGAAAGCAAATGACCGGACTTAAGATTCATCCCGATCTAATCCATGAGCTGTGTGCTTAAGCCTGTGCACTAATTATCCTTGCAGGAGCTATTCAATGTGAGATGCTGGTGTGCCCTATGATGCAGGCCTGCGCTTCCTCAGCATCCTGCAAATGACAGATGCCATCATGAGCGGTTGGCAAATATCAGAGGCCAATACCTTGGAATGAGGTGATACCCATGAAATGTTGTTTGGTGCTAAGCAACATAAAGGCTCCTCACAGCTAGTGACAAGTTGAAGGTACCTGCTGTGACTTGTATATTCAGAATTTTCAACATCTACCTTGCTTGGCGTGTGTTGTAGGACAGAAAGCTTAACATTAATGAGCAATAATGATGACCTACTGGTATTATTGCTGGACTGTTAATCTAGGGTGCCAAATAATGTTCTGGGGACCCGAGTTTGAATCCCACCACAGCAGATGATGGAATTTGAATTCAATAAAAATCTGAAATTAAAAGTCTAATGTGGGCCTTGAATCCATTGATTGTTGGAACAACCCATTTATTCACTAATGTCCTTTAGGGAAGGAAATCTGCCATCCTTACCTAGCCTGAGCCACATGTGACTCCAGACCCACAGCAATGTGATTGGCTCTTACTCACCCTGTGGGCAATTAGGGATGGGCAATAAACGCCAGCCTGGCTAGCATTGTCCTCATCGTAAACAAATAAATAAAGAAGTTTCAGTATTTACAAGGCTTTTAATGAGCTATAATCCATTGACAATTTTCTGTTGCATAATAAGAAACCTAATTTACTGCTCAGCAAATGCTTAAAAAACGCAGCCAGATTTGTCATGCGATTCTTCATTAAATTTCGCCATGGCTCATGCCTCTTTTGCCCCTCTCAGATTCTGACCATTGTGTTTTAATCCTCCACAGCAAGTATATGATAGCAATGCGTTCTTTATTTTTAAATTCATAAACGCTTACTGCTAAAGTAAATTCAATCTGGAAAAATTAATCTGAGGCTAACCATACCTGCAAAAATATTTTGATTACAGACAATAATGAAACACAAACTTTGTCAGTGACCCACAGATTGAAGTTTCCTTATTATTAACAAGAATAGATTGGGCTGAAGGAGGAAAACTGTTTCTTCTGTTTGAGTAACATGGAAATGAATGATGTAGTGTAAAATTTCAAACCAAACCTTACCAGAGTGAAAGCGAAAAATATCTGAAAGACACAAAGGGACTGACGTTTGGAAAGCTTGTCTGCAAATAGCAGCTAATGTTAAATCAATTATACTTTATAAATTTGAGATTGATTGATTTTTATTATTGAAAGGAATAAGCTAGGGATGGACTGTCATGGTTTAAGAAGGAAACATGATACTATCTTTTTGAAAATAAATTGGGCGACAAATATTATGTGAGGGACACTCAAACCCCTGGAGAGATTTAAAAAAGGGCAATGAGACCAAGTTGGGAAAATAAGGTTATATCATGATCAACCATATTCTCATTGCTTTTAAATAGAACAGGCTTTGGGGCATTCATATATGACCCCATGAAAAATGAACCCAAAGGTCTTATAGCTGCAAAACAGCAACTGAACAATACTGGAGAACTTCAGAAGCAATGATAACTGAACAACTAGGATGAGAGTGTTCTCCAAGGATTGTCCCTGGACTATTAACTTTATTAACAGCTTTGTTATTTCTAGGTTATCAAGCAGGTGAATTGGTTTTTCACATGAATCAACTTTCACCAGTCCTCAAATCTCAGTTTTGTGCTTCTCGACTAATGTCTGGGATAAAATCAAGTGTGGTAGAAATGGACAGTTGCAGAGGAGACATTAATGAGTTTCTGACAGTTGCAAATGAGAATTGGAAGTTTTGAAGTTACGATGAACTGAAAAAAGTCAAATCATGAAAAAGATATGTAGACCAACAGCAGCCACTTGGTCAACTAAGCGCTGACTTTTATGAAATATTCAGAGACTAGGCCATCAGAGTTGACAGAGAATAAGCTTGGTTCAAGCCAAAATGAAGTTTCTAATAATTGCATATCTTCTTCATGTGACCTAGAGATGGAAAATGGCTTTATTCTATTTTCATTTTCTAAGTTAATTTTCTAACTTCATTTTCTAACACCTCATTATTATAATGAAAGCTCTATTTTGATAACTTTATTGGGCATGATAGCATGACAGGTGTATAAAACAAATCCTGTGCCTTACTCCACCTGAATACTTAATCTGGCTATGTGTTTTTAGGGAATGTGGTTGTCAAATATTCAGTTGTATGTAATGGAAACCTCTCAGTGTACTGAATGGCTAGAATACTGTCTGAGAAGGAAAATGGAGTAGTGTCACTTGAAAATGTCATGTTTGTCTCCTGTCGTGATGAACTGCAGCCAGCCTTCATAATGTGGGAGTAATGAGCCCACAATGATTTCAAGGAACCTAATTTTTTAGCAACATGTCTCATCTTTTCAAAGCTGCTCTAATGCCTTCTCAGTGATTTGCATGTTTGCTTCATAAATTCTGAACCACATCTGATCTCACTGCAGAAAAAAAGGATTAATTTTGGGCATTGGAGTTAAAAACAAGAATCATCTGTAACTGGGTTAGAGTAAGTGATTATTTTACAACAATACTATCACATTTAAATTGTGAGATGTCAAAATGAATTATTGTCATATAGGTAATGTATAAGCAGTTTCCAGTTACTTGTTTCATTTCTGCATTTCTCACAGAAGCTATAGAGTGTTGGAAATGTAGCAAGTGTTTTTTACTTTTTCAAAGGCATTAGCCATGGATTGGAGGTCAGATCAATGACAAAGAAAGGATGAATTCTTTATTTTAGCACGTGATTAAAGTCTGAACAGCTTGGTGGTATTGAATAATCAGTCAAACTGGAAAGGAACACAATGTACTGAACTGGATTTAGAACTGAGATTTTTTTTAAATTCAGGTGTGATTAATGTAGAAATAAAGGCATATGCATCTCAAACAAAAATGAGAACTTAAAACTCTCCATTTTAAATATAACCGCAATCTCCTGGTCAGTATGAATGCTGCACACATTGTCGCTGCATTGTGAAGAGTTTTGCAACTGGTCATTTTGCATTGCTTAGCTGGATCTTCTATATCTAGCCACAGGAGCACTAAATTAGACAAAGAAACCAAAAGATTTGTGAATGATGGAAATCAGAAACAAAAACAGAAATTACTAGAAAAGCTCAGCAGGCCTGGTAGCATCTGTGGAGAGAAAGCAGCGTTAACATTTTGGGTCCAATGACCCTTCCTCAGAACTGATGGTAGCCAGGAGAAAGTAATATTTTATGCAAAATATAGGGTTCTGGGGGGGAATATGGTGTAAACGATTGGTGGAGATAGAGCCCAAAGACAGAGAAGAACATTTGGGCAGGCAGCAGCGTAGATAACAGTTAGACTAGGAGAATGAACAGCTGCTAAAAGGGACTGTTAGTGGCTAACAAAAGGTTGTTTGTCATAGCAGACCATGCAAAAACAAGGCTTGGTGTGTAGGGTGTTGGATTAAGGACATGGGAGAAGGTACCTCAAGCCCCAAAGTTGTTGAACTCAATAGAGTCCAGAGGCTGCAGAGTTTACAAGTGGAAAATGAGGTGTTGTTCTTCCACCTTGCACTGAGCTTCACTGGAACACTGGAGCAAGCCTGAGACGGAGATGCTGGCCAGGGAACAAGCTGATGTGTTGAAGTGGCAGGTAACTGGAAGTTCAGGATCTTTTTTGCTGACACAACATAAGTGTTCTACAAAGCGGTCACCCAGGCTATGCAATAAATTAGCACAGTCATTTCCACAGTAGACTAATGAGTGAAGATGTATGAAGAGGATATTTCCCCACTTTAACGACGTTAGTTATATTATCATAGAATCCCTACAGTGTGCAAGCAAGCCATTCAGCCCATCACATCTGCAGTGAACAACAGAACAGCCCACCCAAACCCAACCCCAACCCCTTATGCTATCCCTGTAACCCTGCATTTCCCATGGCTAATCCACCTAGCCTGCAAACCTTTGGATTGTGGGAGCAATCCCATGCTGAGATGGGGTGAATGTGCCGCACAGTCACCTAAGACTGGAATTGGACCTAGGTTCCTGGTGCTGTGAGGCAGCAGTTCTAACCACTAAGCCACCAGGTTTTTTTTCCAAAGGGCTCAAGTCTTTCAGTAGGTGATTAGATATGTAGGTTAGTGAGAGAGTAAGGCAATAGATGGGTATGATTAAGAGAGAGGTCAGGGTGTTCTGGTGGGAGACGGAGTTGGATTGGATAGCAGTCAGGTTGTTGGATTGAGTCACGGAGGAAACTAGGTGTAGTCACTTATTCTGCTCAGTGAATAGTTTAATTGCACAGTCTAATTACAGAGTTAGACCAAGTATTTGCCAGCAGGATATTTCCTCAGGCCTTAAACACTGAGCTCAATGACTTTTAGCACTGTTTTTTAAGTAAATTTCCAGGTGGAGCTTGAAACTTTCTAGACAACTTTAGCACATGCCTATCTATCAGGACTTGCACAAGGTCTTGACCAGCTTCCATAAACTAAATTCCAATCTTTTCAAAACAGATTTGAACCAAAATGATTCAAGGATAACCAAAACTGGTCCAAATTAGTTGTTTCCATTGTCAATCTTTAAAGATACACATCCCACCCCACCCAAAGATAGGAAAATGCTTTCTCCGAAATATTACCAGCAAAAATAATAAACTGAAAATTCCTCCCTGCTCCATTTACAGGATAAAAAAAATTCAGAAGGTTATGTTCGTCCTAATTTATACACCAGCACACCTACGTTGTGAGCAAGATTAAATATTTAATTTTTAACTAAATAGTGGAAGTTATGAGATGCAAATGCTACCACTATGATAATTATATCTTCTATGATACAAGTATGTCATTGTAAATTGGTCTAAAATTATAAGCTTTTTCTTGCATTACCAGTATATTGTTGAACAGCAGTAAGATTGAGTCATTCAGGATGAATTTCATTTCTCAGTGAAAATCTGACATCAAATCATTATTTATAGCTGGAATATCTGATAGGACATCAATGGTTTCATGCAGTTAAAAACAGAATTATCGTCAGTTGTTTTGAATTATATTGAAATAGGTGTTTGAAATTCCTCTGCAATTAGAAAGAGGGCGAGACCATGAAGCCCATGAATGATTTGTGAGTAAAATTTATTCACTGGCCTTCACGACATATTATTTCATAACTTACAGAAATGTTGTCATCTATTAAAAACAAAGGTTATGGTAAGAGAGGATGACATTCTGCCAAGTGGATATCCCAGGGCTAGCTCTGAAAAAGCATTGCTCATTTTACAAAAAATATGCCCCATTTGATAGTACAATGCCAAATTAATTGGCAAAGTACCAGCGGTTGGCAGGGCAGTGTGGAGCGGGACGGCCAGCAGGTTGGGGACAGCAGCAGGGTGACAGGCGGTCAGTGAATGGGGGACCTGGGCAAGCCCAGTTGGAGGTCAGCCCAGTGCGGGACACAACAAAACCATTTGTGGAAAGCCCCAATCACAGAGCGAGTGCAGGCTATAGAAGGACTGTAATGTCTATCTTTTAACTTTATATCTTTATTTTCCTCATTTATATCATGAAGAATAGTAATGTAGGACCTTTAGGGTTTTTCCTAATTTCTTTATTTTTGTACCTAATCTATTTACTACATAAGATTTGTAACTAGGCACAATGTACCCAAGATGATGTCATGTATGGTGACATTGTATACTTCTCACTGTGCTCCTGGACTTTCGTACTTGAGTAAAGAAAAGAAGATGGGTCCAGACCCGAAATGTCAGCTTCCCTGCTCCTCTGATGCTGCTTGGCCTGCTGTGTTCATCCAGCTCCGTACGTTGTTATCTCTGACTTTTTGAGTTGTTTTTTCTTCAAAACAAAGTTAGAGTGTTTTTTAAATGAACAGTTAAACACTCATCTCAAATGATTGTCTTCCTATCCACTCTGGTCAGACAAGCCATTTGAAAAATTCCCAAGTTGACAAATATGGATTTTTTTTATTCTTCCATGGGATGTGGGCATTGTTAAGCAGCTTTTGCTATCCATCCCTCATCACGCTTTAACTGCATGGTAAGATCGATCCAGAGAGAATTCAGGGGTGAACCGTATTGCTGTGGGCCTGGAGTCACACAAAGGACAAACCAGGAGATTTTCTTCTCTGTAGGACATTAGTGAACATGATGGCGTTTTGTAAAAATTGTGATAGCTTCATGGTTACTACCTCGAGGCTTAGTCTACAGTTTGAGATTTAATTGATTGAATCCAAATTCAATCAGCTGCTGTGGTGGGATTTGAATCCAACATTACAATATAGAGACTGTGTTAGTTGGTCATCATCCTTCCAAATAATTGAAAGCTGCAATAACTCTCCACCATATCACCAGAGAGAGCAGCAGTGAACATACAAATTGCTTTATAAGAGTAAGGAACAGTGAGTTTATTGGTCAAATGAGGAATTAGCAGCATGTAGTGAATAAGTTTCTGTAAAGAATTCATATTCCATGTGACAGGTGCCCTCCATGCAGTTATGGTTACTGCCTTTCCATAGAACAGTAGAATATATCAATTTAACAACATATAAAGTAGAATTTATAACTTGGCATGCTATTATCAAGATTTATTGACTAGGATAAGTAGCAATTTAGATCGCTTCCCAGCTGGCGTAATGGAAGGAACATTTGGTGAGATTTTATCCAACTGATGCCTTGTATTATATCAATTGCTTCAGCAGCCTAACCTACATTGTGATTAAGCAACCAAACACTCCTTACCCACTTTGAATTTGTTAAGATAAGTGGAAGAATCACAGTTTTGGGGAAAATAAAGGAAAATTCTTAAATTAGAGTTTTCAGATGCATAGACTGTGAAGTCAGACTGCGAAGTCAGACTGCATGCATTTATGGTCACCTGAAATCAAAAAACTATTGATTTTGATTTTAGTTTGCAATCATTAAAGATGCACACAGGACACCTACTTTATCTGATTCACAGCTCACAGCTATTCGAAATTTTAAGCAACAGTAGTGCTGGCCAAGAAAATAGTTATGAATTTAACAGTTGTATTGCTGACATGCCATTTTGTATATTTTTATGATTCCAAAGAATGTAGAACATTGGTAATTAAATCCCACTACTCAATGGGCCATATGAAAATAGTAAATGTTGTACTTAATATCCAATTATTATCTAAAATAATAGACCCTCTCACCAGTTTGTTCTTCAAAAAACTCAAATACTATAAGCAAATTTATTCTTACAATAATTGGCAAAACTGGTTATCAATTAAGCTACTATTGGGAAACAAACCATTTTGTCTTAATCCAAAACATAGGCATCCCCATGAGAAGTGAACAATATAACTGTACAGAGATTTTTTTTGTTTAAAGAAAGATAAATGGGAAAAATTCTTTGGTGGGCTAAAGGTCAAGGGCTAAAAGTACACATTCAAAGGATTAACAAAAAATACTTCTCAAGGTCCAGTCTGTTCAGCAATTCGAGGCTATAAAACCCAACTCTAATCGCTCTTAAAATCTTTGTTTGTCTATGTTCCACAAAGCCACTTGATGTCCGACCAATTGCGCAGGTCGCTGAAACCCTACATTAAACTTTTGACTTCAGAAATTGCTGCTGATCACAATTCACAGAAAATACATATCCCTTTAAACTGCCTTCAATCCACAATGTTCAAATAGCTCAATTTTCTAGCCCCACATCATTCTTAAATATAAATGTGTTTTCTCAATAACATGAAGTGACCTATGGATATTTTCACTCCAAAAACACATAGAAAGGTTCAGAATGATAAATTTATCCAACTTCCCATAGTTGTATACTTAACACTTTCAGTGCATGCACACAGAAGGCTGTTTCGATATGTGATATAAAAAAAGGATAATTTGTGAGTTTTACTGCAGCAATGAAGCAGTGGAAGTACATGAGATACATGGAAACACCACCTACTAGTTCCCCTCTGAGCCAAACACCATCCTGACTTGAACATGCACCAAGGTTCCTTCAGCGTTGCTAGGACAAAATCCTTGAACTCCCTCCCTAACAACATTGTGGGTACACCTGCACTGAATGGACTGCAACAGTTCAAGAAAGCAGCTCAATAGCACCTCCTCCAGGGCAACTTGGAAAGGGCAAGGGCCAGCCAGAGATTCCCATACCCCTTGAATGGATAGAAATAACAATAAAATCATGCATTTGAATAGCACATCCAAAACAGAAAATGTTCAAAGTTAGTGATAATGGGAACTGCAGATGCTGGAGAATCCAAGATAATGAAATGTGAGGCTGGATGAACACAGCAGGCCCAGCAGCATCTCAGGAACACAAAAGCTGATGTTTCGGGCCTAGACCCTTCATCAGAGCTCTGATGAAGGGTCTAGGCCTGAAACATCAGCTTTTGTGCTCCTGAGATGCTGCTGGGCCTGCTGTGTTCATCCAGCCTCACATTTCATTATCAATGTTCAAAGTTATTTTATTTTAAATGTGATAAAAGGTGAATGTCAAATTAAAGGAAGAAATATCAAAAGCTTTGCCAAAGGAATGCATTTGAGGAAGTATTTTAAGAAAGACAAATGTCACAGAGACAATTAGGGCTTAGGGCATGATTGGAAGGATCATAAATTGTATTTTAAGGAGAGAGAGGGATGCAGAAGAGCTTGAAGTCAGAAGCAGAGCTTAGGATGCAGTTTGGAGAACTAAAAGGCATTCCACAGATCAAGACAGCTGAGGCCATGAAAATATCTAAGGAAAAGATTTTACAATTTGAGGGTTGGGAGCTAATGTAAGTTAGCAAGGCTATGGTGAGAGGCAAACAAGTTCTGTTTCAGAAAAAAAATGCAGCAGTTTTGGATAAGTTAATGTTCACAGTTGTGTGAAAAATGGGATTCTGGTTGGAAGAATATTGAAATTACCAAGGCTGGAGATGGATAAGGATAAAGACATGAGTGATAATGGAGCTGAGGTATACTTGGAGTGATGTCAAAAGTTGGAGATAAGTAGTCTTCATGATGAATGGAACATGGATTGAGATGCTCAACACAGAGTTAAACAGAATACCAAGAATGCCACATCAACATAACCCAATGAAAATGCTGGAGAAAATGTTTGTTTTTTGGACTGTCTGATAGAGGAAAGTGAAAGACATTGGTTTTAGTCTTTCTTATGTTTAGTTGCAGAAAATTATTTCATCCCAGGCTGAATAGCGGGCAAGCAATCTGCCAGTGGCATGCTGATTAATTAAATAGTCAAACAAAGTAGCAGTCAAAGAAGCAATTATGCCCAGCAGCTCTTTGTGAGGATTAAACAAAATTTAGCAAAAGCATTCTGTAAACACCAGAAAAAGTGATTTTTATTCTTCCCATGCCTGAAAACTTGCTTGTAATTTGAAGAAAACCTCTGAGAAAATGCAAAACTTACACGTACAAAGTTCAGCCAGGGTGTTGCATCCAGTTATGAGTGGGGCACTTGGTGAAGGAAGAGAACCTATTGAAGACAGTGCAGAAAAGATACTTGAGAAAATTTCCCAGGAATGCGGAATGCCAGTATGAAGATAAAAGGGAGAAGTTTGGACTGTTTACCAAAGAGAAAAACACGTTGAAAAGAAATTTGATCAAGTTGAGATTTGAAATTGAGTTGTTTTGGTCAAAATACATAAGGAGAAGTTATTTTCATTCACGAAGGGATTGAGAATTGATGAGCACACATTTACAGTAATTGTTTAAATAAGCAAAAGTTACTTAAGGAAAAACTTCATCAATAAAGCAAATAGTTAGGGTCTGGAGCACACTGCTAAAAATGTGGTAGTGGTGGAGCAAGTGAAGTATTCAAAAGGGTGTTAGGCTGTCATCTGAATACAGGATTACGCGGAGAAGTTGGGAAAGACCCGATGTATATTGGTCATTTAGAAACTGGATGCACAAACAGTGGGTCAACTACCGTTCTTTTGCACAGTAACAGTTCTGTGATTCTAAGAATGGGGGTGAAGTTGGTCAGGGAAAAGTTGACAGACAATTAGAAAATTTGGGCACAGACGCAAACGCAGAAAACTCCCAACATTTTGTGTGGCATGTGTATCTGATATACTAAGCCGTCAGAATTAGCAGATCGTCAACTTTGCTGGTGCTTTGAGGCTCACACTACCTCTCCTTGTTTGTTCTGGCTCTTTAGTGTGGTTGGTGAATTCTTCCAATACTGCCCAGTGCAGCATTTTTTTGGAAAATGAGTCAGCGGCTCAAGGTTAAAGAATGAGGAGCTGCAGAGACATTTAATCTGCTTGAGGTCCAATTAGACAAAATGCGATAGAGTCCAAGCCAATGAAGAAATTGCTTTTAAATTTCACATCCTCCAATTCACAGGCTTCCAGAGATTATTTGAATATTCAGACTAACACTGACACTCAAATGTTCAAGAATTATTATTCCATTTCCCAAAGTCGATGCATAATTGCTAACCACCTGAAAGTGTTTTGCAAGACATCAGGACAAATTTTAAATTCTAACCTATAGGATTGGCCTGTGATGGTTTACTGAGCTAACCTGAGGAGGTAATTTGTGTAATGGCTTGGAATGCTACTTGTCTCAGAATAGAAATGTTGCTTTATAATTTATTGCGATTCTGGGATAATTATTAAATATAAATCATTAAACTTTGACAGTCACGGTATTGCAATGTGCCATTTGTCCCGACTTTCCATTTGACGTGAACTCACTCCTACTGTGATTGCCAGGGCATTCGTGTATTAGCATATTTTACTATCTCGATATATCATAGTGTCTCTGGCTGAAACATTAATCCATCACATACCCCATTACCATTTTTGCTGATAAATGGTAGTTTTGACCCATTCCTGTCCCATCAGTCTGAGCAAGAGTGATCACCAAGAGAAAGAAAGATGATTGAAAATCAAATTCCGTTATTAAACAAAATTCAGTACTTGTTTTAATGGTTTCTTTAATGTACTCATCAGTACATGTTTTGCTACAGCTTGACCTATGAAAAATAAATAAAATTATGCTGTCAATAGTGTGAATTTCTGTACACATCCCTCAAACTAATCAGACATGTTTGGTATTTCAAATTATCTTGAAAGCTATACTTGACACACTTCTAATGATCTTGCTTTATTCAAAGGCTGTCCCTGTGGAAATGTCCTTTTCTCTAATGATCGTTACACCATTTGTAATCAATGTTACTGCTGTTAAAGAAATTAAGCCTAAAGTTTTGATTTAACTTTTACAATACCCAAGGCTATGGGAGAAGATTTCTATCATTGCTAAAGTAAACACTATTATTCCGGTAATACATTTATTCAAACACATTTTGTTATCACAATATTAGCCAGTGGCTACTAAATCAAACACAGACCTACATAAAAACAAAATTAAGTATTTTGCAAGTGCTTCCAGGTTGATTTCATGCTGGTATTTCTATGTAATCCAGTAAGTCTTTCTTCTGAGAAAATATTGTATTTTCCTTTCTTCAAAAGTGTCCACACTCAACTTGTCTACTTGTAGATCTGAGCAATTTTGAAGACATTTTCAGTTACATGAAATAAGCATTCAGAAAGTACTTTACACTGAAAAAAGATCTACTTTGTGCAACAAAGGATAAAGTTACATTCAAATTACACAAGTGTCAGTGAGTTTTGAGAAGATTTGTAGCTCAGGTTGAGGTTCTGGATGTGAGTTTTTTCGCTGAGCTAGAAGGTTAGTTTTCAGACGTTTTGTCACCATTCTAGGTAACATCATCAGTGAGCCTCTGATGAAGTGTGTTTTCTTTTCTCTTTCTCACTCTGTTCTCTCTCCTTTACTGCTATTGAGAAATAGTTGCCATTCATAATAAAACACAAGCCCATCTCATCCTTCATACTACAAGAGTTATATTTCATATGCATGAAGAAATTGTGAGCTGCCATTTTGCAGCAATGCATTGTTCAAAATTCAATGTAAAAGTTAAATTGCTGTTATTTTAAATTCTTTCTCACTATTTTACTGGCACTTGATTTTAATTGATTTGTTACTGTCACATGTATCGAGGTACATTGAGAAGTATTGTCGTATATGCTTTACTGGCAGATCGTACTGTACATCTGCACCACGATCATAGAACAGAGTGCAGGTTTCAGAGTTACAGCTGCTGAGAAGGTGCAGAGAGAGATCAGCGTTAATAGGAAAAGGGCCCATTCAAAAGCCTGATAACAGCGGGGAAGAAGCTGTTCTTGAATCTGTTTGTACGCGTATACAAACTTTTATATCTTTTGCTTGACATAAGAGGGCGGCATGGTGGCTCAGTGGTTAGCACTGCAGCCTCACAGCACCAGGGACCCGGGTTCAATTCCCGCCTCGGGCGACTGTCTGTGTGGAGTTTGCACAATTCTCCCCGTGTCTGCGTGGGTTTCCTCCGGGTGCTCCGGTTTCCTCCCACAGTCCAAAGATGTGCAGGCTAGATGGATCAGCCATGCTAAATCACCCAAAGTGTTCAGGGGTGTGTGAGTTATAGGGGGATGGGTCTGGGTGAAATGCTTCAAGGGGCAGTGTGGACTTGCTGGGCTAAAGGGCCTGTTTCCACACTGCAGTGAATCTAAATGAGTATAACTGGGGTGGGAGGGGTCTGAACATACCTTCATATAAAGAGGATGTGGAGGAGATTTATAAATACGGTACCCAGATTAAAGAACTTAAGAAAGATGAAAAACCTGGAAACGTTAGAATTGGTCTCATAAGAGCTGAAAAGTTTACATTTAAAAGGAGGTTTGGAAGAAATTTTGCAGGATTTTGATGATATAAATAGGGAGACAATTTTCCACTTGTTTGGAGGTTGATACAAGAAGAATCAATTAGAGGTTGTTGTTAATATAAGTGGAAAATTTACAAAATTTGTTTGGCATGTTAGGTTAAGATCTGGAATAGGATCTAGAGACAGTAGAACAGTTTTCAATAAAATATTGAACACACATAAAATGAAAAAATTTACACAGCTGAGGGAAAATGCAAGGGAGTAGAACTAATTGGGCTCCTCATTCTGGAAGTCAGTACTGGTATCATGTACTGAATAGCCTCTTTCTCCCTAATTTGCTTCTATAATGTGAAAATAATTGTACTGTAACATTGCATGGCTTTTCCAAGTAGCACATTCTTTGACCATGGTAAAGTAACATAAGAACATAGCACAAGAAGTAAGAGCAGGATTAGTTCATTCAGCTCCTTGTGCCTGCTACAACCATTCAATAAGACCATGGCTGATTTCATTATGATTTTTACTCCACTTTCTTGCCTACAGCCAATAAGCCTCGACTTCCTTCATTCACAAATCATAGCAAAGATATTGCAGCCAATTGAAAACTGTAATCTCATGCTCTAACCTGTGTCTTCTTTTTTAGAATCCCTACAGTGTGGAAACAGGCCCTTTGACCCAACAGGTCCACACCAAACCTCAGAGCATCCCACCCAGACCCATCCCCCAATAACCCACCTAATCTACACCTCCCTGAACACTATGGCAATTTAGCTTGGCCAATCCACCTAACCTGCATATCTTTGGACTGTGGGAAGAAACCCACGTAGACATGGGGAGAACGTGCAAACTCCAAACAGACAGTTGCCCGAGGCTGGAACTGAACCCAGGCCGCTGGTGCTATGAGGCAGAGTGCTAACCACTGTGCTGCCATGCCTTGCCCTGTCTATGAGTTCTTCAGAATTTGCAGTGAGGCTCTGGAGCTGTCTTAGTAAGTAGTTTCCCATTTCAGCAATTTATAACCGAACATCAAACAACTGTCAGCAGACATCTTCATCAGCCTTGGGATTAATTGGCTTGTAGTTGCAGTTTTGTGTGCTTGCCAGTTTCCTCTGGGGCCATGGTCCTGTTGGTCTCAGGCCAAAAGAGAAAGTTTCTGTGTAGCTCTCAGTATTTCCTGTACACTTCTTGAAAGATAAACTCTGAGAAAGAGCAGGAGATTTACTGTTGATATTTTCTAGATGGCAAATGCAACTTCCATTGCGAGTTTTTCTTCACCTTGTGGAGCAGGGAAGGAGGTAGGCCCAAAGATTATCCCAACTGGACTGGAATCAAGCCTCTCACCGTTGCCATTATTCTGAATCCCACACCCTCAGGTTTACTGAGCTAACTGGCACCAGATGCTTGCAGAAGGGGCACATTGTTACATTACTCAACATCTAACACTCATTTGACACCGAGTTCAACTTTGCCAGTTAAATTTACTTGTCGTTTTAAACAATGTCATCTGACCACACTTTTCAGGAATCAACGTGTGACTTTACAGGTAAGATGCCTGTTACTTTCTCCTTCCCCAGAGTAAATTTACTCTGTTGTTGGTGGGATAATCTTCTTGCACTGAGAAGGGATTGATGCTGGGCTTTCCAGAGAAGTTTCTTGGAATTGAAAGGCCTATCAGCCAAAGTTTTTCCAGCAGGAATTGTGGTCCTCTGTTGGGCTGCCACACAACTGGAAGCTGGAGTACTGACAGTAGAGAGGAGAAGCTGTGTGCAGTTACAGGAGAAAAAGAACTGTTGATAAACATAAACTCGATATAACAGGAGATTCTCAAAGAGCATTTCTCCTATTTCTACCTCACACAGGAGCAGTGGCTGAGACAGCTACAACTCCAATAAGGAGGTAGTCTTTGAAGTGAGCCATTGACAGACCTACAGCTGCAGAGCCCAGTGATTGAAACAGATCCAGTAGATGTCAGGATCAGTCTGTTTGTGCCTCAAGAGCCTTACTGGCTAGAGCTAGTGCTATAATCAACATCTTACAGCTCATTGTGCATTGCTACCTCAGTAAGGTGACAGGGGTCCTGTATGCCAGGGAAAGAGAATTCATTCTTCTCTTTCAAAATAGGAAAAAAAGCAGACAGAATGCCACATAGCCACAATTTTATTCTGGCATTTGAGATATCCACCATACAATCATGCCTGGATTGTGTTTATACAACAAGGGCTCAAAGGCTCACACTGCTGCATCACAGCACAAGGAGCCCATGTTCAATTCCAGAATCAGACGCCTGTTTGTAGTGTTTGCACTTTGTCTCCATGTCTGTGTGGGTTTCCTCCCACAGTCCAAAGATGTGCAGATTAAGTGGATTGGCCATGCTTAATTGCCTGTGGTGTCCAGGGATGTGCAGGCTAGTTTGATTAGCCATGGGAAATGTAGGGTATAGGTGGGTCTGTGTGAGACGTTCTTCAGAATGTGGACTTGAGGGGCTGAATGGCCTGCTTCCACAGCGTAAGAATTCTATGATTCTCTGAACAAAAGCCCTTCTGTAACCAGGAAAATCTTGGAACAAGCCATTGCTATTCTTAAACACTGCTGTCTGAAATACTTGAAGGCTGTCGGGGTTTGTAGGCTTGTGTGGCACAAAGTGAGTTTCCATGTCCGTAAACATTGATCTCACAAGCTCAGTCTGAACTTCAAAAGGTTCACCTTCAGTTGAAGGTCAAACAGCATATACAGTGTAATAGTTGGATCCAAACTGCTATCATGATCATTCTGATATGAACAGATGACTATCCCTGCGTGGATTTTTGCTGGCTAAATTTGACACAGTGTCCTTCACGTGAGAGAGGCCTGCAAAAGCACTAAACACCTTAATGTGCATGCCTACATGCCTTCTACTCTGTGCTCTCTCATTAAGATACCTGTCAGAGTCTTTGACATGGGACCAGGAGTCAACAATTCATCCTTTTGAACCTGCCCCAATATTCCAGACCATGACTACCTTCATCAATATTACTTTTTCGCACTATCTCTACATTTTTCGAGATATTAGTATCCAGAAATCTATCAATCTCTGTCTTGAGCATTGTCAATTCAATGAAATGCAATGTCATACCATTTGCCTGCTGCACCTGAATTCCAACTTTTAGTGACTCTGAACAAAGACAACTAGATCCATTGGGACAAAAAGGCTTCCCAAACTCTCAGCATTTAGGAAAATGCTCTGCAACCTCCATCCCTCTGACCAAATTGGAAACTTTCACTTATATTATATTTCATTTGCCATGTTGTTGGCCACTTACTCAGCCTGTCCCAATCCCTCTGAAGCCTTTTCTCATCTTCCCCAAGCAGGCATTCCCACCTAATAACTTTGCGCCATCTTCAAACCTGAATAGATTGTGTTTGCTCCCCACATCCGTTCCAACAGTAGGTTGTGAATAGTTCGGGCAGAGACACCGATCTTTTGTTCGACCTTTTTGTTTTCAAGAGAATTCTAGAGAGCTGACACACATGCTATCTTTTTCCTTTGATGCTCTGATGCTGCCTCAATGCTACTCTGAAATGTACATAATTTTCCCTGAAATCTGAGCTATTGTCTGCAGTGTTCATAGAATCCCCACAGTACAGAAGGAAGCTATTCAGCCCATGGAGTCTGCTCTACCCTCCGAAGAACATCCCACCCAGACCCAGACCCCTACTCTCTCCCATAACCATGGCTAATCCACTTAACTTATATGCCCCTAAACACTAAGGATAATTTCCAAACAGCTAATCCTACCCTGCACATCTTTAGACTGTGGGAAGAAGCCAGCCACCCAGAGGGAACCCGTGCGGACATGCGGAGAACGTGCAAACTCCACATAGATAGTCACTAAAGGCTGGAATCAAACTTGGGCCCCTGATGCTGTGAGGCAGCAGTGCTAACTATTGAGCCACTGTGCTGCTCAGTGTTAGACCAGCTGATGACCCCTCCTCATTGGTGTGTGTTCTAGCTTTCACTTCATTGCAAGGCTGCATTGGCTGATCAGCTGACAGGGCTTACGATTCTGAAAGTGAACTACAGAGGTGGAAGCCGAGGTGAGGGAAGTGGGATGGGTTGGCCCTGCCCATGGACTGAGAACTGGACATCCCATTTGCTGGAATTGGACAGACTGTCCTTGGCCGTGCCTCCTGGCCCTGAAGAAAATATGTCCTCTCTCTTTTATTCCATCCCCTCTCCTAAGGTACATGGGAGCTTCACCAAGTCCATGGGAGCTCTTTCTCTGGCCTGTTGTTCTTTTGTTACTTAGAAACAGAGAAACATGGAAGCATAGAAGATAAGAACAGGCCATTCAACCCTTCGAGCCTGCTCGGCCATTCATCACAATCATGAATGATCATCCAACTCAATAGCCTAATCCTGCTTTCTTGTCATTACTTTTGACCCCACTCACCCCGAATGCTATACCTAGCCGCCTCTTGAATACATCCAACGTTTTGGCATCAACTACTCCCTGTGGTAATGAATTCCACAGGCTCATTCTCTTCCTAATCTGTCTGTCTATCTCGAATCCTCAGACTGTGACCCTTGGTTCTGGACCCACCCACCATTGGGAACATCCTCCCTGCACCTCCCCTGTCCAGTCCTCTTTGAATTTTTTAAGTCTCTCTGAGATCCCCCCCTCATTCATCTGAATTTATTCTAAGATCACTTTGGTGACAGTTCCAGCCTCTGCTGCAGCTGGAACGCACATCATCTTTAAGACGTGAATGCTGTGTTGAAATAGCGCTCACCTCACAAAAACCTGGCCTGCTTGGTGTGTAACAGTGTTCACAACTGGGCTAATCCCCACAACCATAGACATAAGCAGACAGTATCAAATCTACAAGCTGCCTGCATTATTTTGAATTGTTGCAAGTTAATTGTGCATCACAACCTGTTTTGGAACAATTGTACTCTTGGATTTGAACCACAGATGCTTTTAAGCTCCTTAGAAGTGATCTTTACCTTTAGTGCTAATGTAAAGTGAATGTTTATTCATATTTCTTCAACTTCCTTTCCATCGAAATGAATGAAAAAGAAAATTAAATGAAATGCTATAAGTAAAAATAACTTGCCCCACAACATACGCCTAATTTAGGTTGAAATCTCAAAACACAGTGACCAAAGACAAAACTTAAAATGAGGCAATGACATTCTTTTTGTCTCAGTTGCATGGATGAGCTGAGTGATTTCTCTCATCTCTACTTTTATTCTTGGTCTTTGTCAACAAGTAAAAGATTATTGATTATGTAGAATCTCTAACCTACCAAGGAGGATTGCTACACTGCACCTTGAAAAATGGTATTTGACAGCAACAATTTTCAAATCAACAGAAATAAAATCGAGTCAAGGGAAAAATAGTGTAGAATCTGATGCAAAGCAACATCAGCATTTAAAAAATAAGGGACAATTTGGGCATTAATTTACTGTGAAGCAAAAGTGTGAGGAAAAAATCAATGCAAATGGTTCATGGACAAAAATGGTAGTGACAGCAATTAAAAGTGTTCAACTTCAGATTGGAAAATGAATCTACTGTACTTGGTTACACTAGGTGCTATGGCACAAACTGTATTTTCATACTACTATGTGCTGTGAAAATAAAACTGCTTCTGTTGTGTTTTAAATACTCTTAGTTGCCTATCATCTAAAGCACTTTTGTATTGATCTTGTTTGCTGTTTACAAATTTGACCATAATTCTAAGACAGGCATGTCTCCATCAGCACATCCTCTGATACTTGCTCCCTCCCCCTTTTCTGATGAAGGGCCTAGACCCAAAACATCAGCTTTTGTGCTCCCTAGATGCTGCTTGGCCTGCTGTGTTCATCCAGCTCCACACTTTGTTATCTCAGATTCTCCAGTATCTACAGTTCCCATTATCTCTGATACAATTTTAACCTCACTGTGAAACCTGTTCTAGGGATGCTTAACCTGAAGAAGTTACCCTCCTCCCTCCAGAAAAACCTCAGGGGATCTTTATCCATCTTCGATCCGCTTCCCCCTCTTTCCTAATTTATTTCAGAACCCTCTCCCCCTCCCCCTTTTCTGATGAAGGGTCTAAGCCCGAAACGTCAGGTTTCCTGCTCCTAAGATGCTGCTTGGCCTGCTGTGTTCATCCAGCTCTATACTTTGTAATCTCTTATCCTCTGATAGTCCTTCTGTTTTCTGGGAATTGGCACATATCATCATCACCATCAATGTGTATTCCACGCCAATCGAAAAAAAATCAAAGTGAGAAACAAAAATAGTCACGACAATGAGGAATAAATGCCCACTGTAAATCTTCGATAAAGTTAATATTGAAGAAACTTTGACTTGAATAGTGGTAATAGATGTGAAGAAACTCGCTTGAGAGTGCAATTATCTTCAATTTAAATCTGTGTTTTTGATGTATACAATTTTATCAAAGAACTTTGGCTGAGTGATGCCTGTGTTGGATGATGAGAGCTATAGGGAGAGGCTGAATAAGTTGAGACTATTTTCCCTGGAATTTTAGAGTGTTGAAAGGTGGCTTTATAGACTTTTATAAAATCACGAAGGGCCTGAATAGAGTGAATAGCCAAGGTCTTTTTTCCCAGGGTAGGGGAGATCTAAACTAGAGGGCATAGGTTTAAGGTGAGAAGGGATAGACCTGAGGGGCACTTTTTTTATGCAGATGTTGCTGTGTGAATGCAATGAGATGCAAGAGGAGATGGTGGAAGTGGGTACAATTACAACATTTAAAAGGCATCTGGATAGGTATATGAATAGGAAGGGTTTAGAGGGAAATGGGCAAAATGCTGGCAAGTTAATTTAGGATATCTGGTCAGCATAGATAAGTTGGATGGAAGATCTGTTTCCATGCTTCACAACTCTCTGACTCTAATTAATTTATGAGTGCAAAGTCAGGCAAAGGTATATCTTTATGAATTAGGTGTGCTTGTACACTTGCACTATAATGCTGTGGTAGCTTTCCTAAAATTGATTCAGAAGTAGCACTAACTGAATCTCAGGTCTTGCATAATCCCAATGCCACCCACCCATCACCAGATCACAGTCTAAATTTGCGAAGAACAGGAGAAACTGGAACAGTGCCAGTTCATTTGGTAAAATGCTCCCCACTGAGCATATGGAACTGTGTCCAGAGATAGTAGGAGCTGCCGATGCTGGAGAATCTGAGATAACAAGGTGCAGAGCTGGATGAACACAGTGGGCCAGCCAGCATCAGTGGAGCAGGAGAGCTGTCATTTTGGTCGGGGCCCTTTGGGTCCAAATGCTGAGTTCATCCAGCTCTACACCTTGTTATCTCTGGAACTGTGTTCAGACGCTTAAAAATAAAAAAAAACACAGATTTTATTTCTTGCAAGTGAATGAAGTTCCTCTAAATGGCACACAGGATCTCTGGAAGTTTTGAAGAATGCTGGTGTTACAATGGTGATGAAAGCAAAGATCTGAACAGCAAAAATCAATTGCTTCCACTTGGCATAATGTGGTTCATTCTCTCCCCATTCCCATCCAAGATATCATTCAATTGCTAACTATCCTCAATCTGAACGTCATTACAGAAAGTGGACAGACTGGCACTGGATCATATTCCTGGAAAACAATACATTGCAGTTGAATAGAATATTCGTTCAGAAAATCAAGATTATTACATGGCCTAAAATGGTCAATTGAATAAAGAAGGAACAATAACAATACAGTACAGGAACAGGCTCACTGGCCCACAAAGAATATGCTAACATGTGATGCCATTCTAAACTAAATCTTTTGCCTTTATGCAGTCTGTATCCCTGTATTCCCTGCCTAATTAATAAATCTGTCAAGATGCCTCTTAATCACTGCTCTTGTATCCAGCTCCACCATTTCCCCTGGCAGCACATTCCATGCACTCACCACCCTCTGTAAAAATCTGAGTCTCTCTCATTGTTTTTAAATGCACCCCCTCTTGGCTTAAATCTATGTCCCCTAATAATTGACATTTCTACCCTGGGAAAAAGACTCCGACTATCCATTCTAACCATTTCTCCTATAAGTTTATAAACTTCTATCAGGCTGCCCCTCATTCTTCAATATTCAAGTGAAAACCAATTAAGTTTACTCAATCTCTCCTCATAACTACTGCCTCCCAAACCAGGCAACATTCTTGTAAACTGTTTCTGTACCCTCTCCAAAGCCTTCATATCCTTCTGGTAATGTGGTGACCAGAATGGTATTTAATATCCCAAATGGGACCTCACTAAAAGTTTGATACAGCTGCAACATAATTTGTCAATTTTTATACTCTAAACCCGAAATGATAAAGGCAATCATCCCATATGCCTTCTTACCACTTTGTCCGCTTGTGTTGCCACTTTCAGGAAATTGTGCATCTATATGCCTAGATCCCTCTGTAGGTGGATGCTACTAAGGGTTCTGCCATTTGTTGTACTTCCCTCCTGCATTAGATCTTCCAAAATACATCTTTTTGCATTTGTCTGGATTAATCTCCATCAGCCATTCCTCCGCCCAAGGTTCCAGCCTATCCAAACCATGCTGTACATTTTGGCAATCTTCCTCACTATCTGCAGCTTTCCCCAATCTTTCTGTCATTGATAACCTTTCTAATCAGGCTAAGTACATTTTCCTCCAAATCATTTATATGTGTTACAAACAGCAATGATCCCTATGGAACACCACTGGTCGCAGATCTCCGGTCAGGAAAAAAACACTTCCATCTCTACACTCTGCCTTCCATGACTAAGTCAGTTTTGCATGCATCTTACTAGCTCACTGCTGAAGGTGGGGCAAAGACCCCCGTCAGTTGTTGGGCATACCCTGGACTTGAAAACCTTCTGAAGGCAGTAGTTATGGGAATTAAATTGTACTAGATTAAAGTCACTGGGACTCCAGGAATCGTGGGCTGCGGCTGAGCCAGGAAGAGACTGGCTGAAACAGACTGGGAAATATAAAAGGCCAAGGACAGATGTCTGAGACAGGAGTCAGCTGACTGAAACAAAAGGAACACCACACCCCCACCCCACCACTTTCATGCCTCAGCCAAAACAATGCAAGCAGAGTCAACAGGAAATTAACAACATCAACAATCTCAGGCCCCTTGGACCTACACAGGTATCAACCCATTCGATTCCAAATCAGTGCTCAGGCACAAAGTTACTGAACATTCCACACCGTTGTGTTACATGCAGACCTGTCTCTCCTTGCAACCTAAACACCGCTATGCAAACTGAACAGATACCTGTCCAAAGGAAATGCCAGACATTCCAAACCCATGAAAACCATTTACTTCAATCGAAAAATGATTCTCACCAACTCCAATGCTCAGGAAACCCTTTCACCCCTGAAAAGGAGGAACACATAGCTCACAGATTTGGTGGGAGATAAGAGCTTTATAACTGGAGACCCCAAGTCCAGCACGACAATGTAGTGGAAGGTGCAGTGAAAAGTGAAAGAAGGGGAGAGAAGCAAGGAAAGAGAGCAAGAATCCTACACTGTGATTGGGGCACCGGGAAACCAGTACCACAAGACCAATTATTGAAAACTTAATTGCGAACCTCCACTCAGTGTCCAGAGACAACTGAAGACATCCCAAGACACACCAACCGGAGCAACACCAGCAACATTCTCCACCAGCCGCAACAACAATCCACTTGCAACTACCACCAGGAGGAGGAGTAAAACCAGGGTAACTTACCAGGCCGGTCCCACACATCCAACCACATCAGCACACACCGCCATACTGACTATTATCGGTACCTGTGGCCCTTCACCGATTCCTAGCTACGGCAAGCAACTAAGGACAGAGACAGTCGAAATTGCATTTTCACACCGGGGCGAGCCTCATGTTATTGAGGTCTCCAACCCGGCTGGACTTGTCATAGACAGGGAATTTGGGGGGGGTGGGGTGCGGGTTTGGGGTTTAACGTGTCGGTTACCTCTGAGGAAGGGAAGTGGGTTAGAACAGGTAACTCTCTCTTTTCCCTGTTTGTATAGTAACAATCACTATATATATATATTAATTAACCAGGGGCTAAGGTAACTGGGAGACAGTCTCAGTCAGAGACAGGGGGGTTTCAATTTGATATTCATTCTCTTCTTTTATAAATATATCAATTTTTGCTTGTTTGTTCAATAAAATCAGAGTTTTCTTGGCCTCTGAAATGTTTGCCTCCAGTGTTTTCCCACCACACCACATTATAACTTCTCTTGTAACTGAAGAGAACATAAATAATTTATTCAAAACCCAGCACTTTCCTCACCTGCCTCCCTCAGCATTGTAGGATAGATTCCATCTGTTCCTAGGGACTTATCCACCTTAAATTCTTTTTTAAAACACCTCCTCCATTTTAATATTGATATGCCCCAGAATATCAACATAAACTTTCTGAGACTCACCATTCACCATGTCCTTCTCCTTTGTGAATACTGATGCAAATTATTTATGAAAAACCTCACCCATTTCCTTTGGTTCCACACATAAATTCCCTTGTTTGTCTTTGATGGACCTACCTTATCCCTAGCTGTCCTTTTGTTCCTCATATGTATAAAAAATGCCAAGGGATTTTTCCATAATTCTGTTTGCCCCTTTAGCCTTCCTAATTCCTTGTTTGAGTTCTTTCCTGCTCTCTTTGTCTTCAAGGCCTCTGTCTGTCTTCAATTTCCTAAATCTTACTTATGTCCCCTTTTCCTTTTTGACTGAGCTCTAAATTTCTCTTGACATGCAACCCCCTGACTCTTGCCATCCTTATCCTTCATTTCCACATGAGCATGCTGGTCCTGAACTTTAATCACTTGGCTTTCAAAAGATTCCTATATCCCAGATATAGATTTATACTCAAACAACTACCTCCCATTTTCATTCCTTAGTTCCTGTCTAATATTGTGTTAGTTACCTTCCCCTAATTTAGTGCTTTCACCCGAGGACAACCTTAATCCTTATCCATGAATAACTTAAAACATGGTTACTGCTCCCAAAATTTTCCTCCACTGAACCTCCAATCACTTGTCCAGGCTCATTCCCCAATACTAAGTCTGGCAAGCCACTTCCCTGGGTGGGCATTTTAAGTTTGTTTCAATAGCAACCTGGACATACCTAACAAACTTGCTTCCATTCAAGACTCTTGCACTAAGCAAATCCCAGTCAAAATAAGGGAAGTTAAACTCACAACAACAACCTGATTAATTTCACATTTTTCCACAGTCTGTCCATGTATCGGTTCCTATATCAACCATTGACTGTTGGGAGGACTGTAGTACAGCTGCATCAAGGTGATTGCTGCTGTACTCACCCTGAGATCTACCCATACAGCCTCACTGGATGAGCCCGTCAAGGTGCCATCCTTCAGCCCAGCTGTGATATTCTCCCTAATCTGTAACATAATTCCCCAATTCTTTCACATCCCTCTCCATCGGACTTGAAACATCTAAAACCCAGAATGTCAAGCTGCCAGCCTTGTCCCTCTCTCAACCAAGATAATTACATGTATTAATCCAAGCTATAAATTTACCTGCTTTACTTGTCATCTTCTTTACATTAAAACAAATATACCCCAGACAGTCAGTCGCATTGTGTTTATTAACCTCTCCCTGGTCTGTTCCCCCTGTTAGCCTTACTGGGCTTATCTCTGAATCCTTCTCTGCCATTTCATTTGCTGGCCTATTGCTTTGATTCCCATCCCTGCCACACTAGTTTAAATGTTCCTGTGGCAAACCTCGCTGGCAGGGTATTGGTGTCCCTCCAGTTTAGGTGCAACCCATCCTTCTTCTGCAGGTTCTACCTATCCCAGAACACATCCCAATGATCAACATCCCTCCTACATCAGCTTTTTAGCCATACATTTAGCTGTACTCTCTCCCTATTCCTTACCTCACTTGGCACTGGAAGTAATCCTGAGATTACAACGCTAGAGGTCCCACTTTTCAACTTGCAAACAAAATTCCCCTTGCAGGACCTCATCAATCTTTCTGCTTATGTCATTAGTTCCAATATGGACCACAACCTCTGGTTGCTTCCCCTCATCCTTCAGAATATCCTGTGCCTGCTCAGAAACATCCTTGGCTCTGGCACCAGGGAGGAAACACACCATCCTGGAGTCTCACTTGTAGCCACAGAAATACCAATCTGTGTCTCTGACTCTCGAGTCCCTCACCACTACTGCCCATCTAAACTTTGACCCTGCCTGTTTCATAGTGCCACTGCTGCTTCTCCTTTTCCCAGAGACGCCATTTCGTCTAACAGGATCCAAAATGGTATACTTGTTTGAGAGGGGAATGGCCACAGGGGACTCTGCCAATGCTTGCCAACTCTTGCTCATTTTCCTGGTGGTCACCCAGCTCTTCTCTCTCTGAGCAGTCTTTACTAGTGGTGCGACCTTTTTGCTAAATGTGCTCTCCACAAAGTTCTGAGTCTCGTGAATGCTCCATAATGAGCAGGCCTCCACGTGGAAAATCAGGAGCTGCAGCTGAACACATTTCCTGCATATGTGGTTGCCATGGAGACTGGGTGGATCCCTAATTTCCCACATATTGCAAAAGCTTCTCTTAATGAATCCTGGCGTCTCTAGCTTGCATAAATTCTTTCTGCCTGAACCAAAACTTTATTTATCGATTTCCAGCTATCATTGTGGCCTCGATATTCTCCTTTCTTTTGCTGTCTGGTTCCTATGTAAACAAGTTACAGTCAACTCCAACCGAAATGTTATGTATAAATTTGCCCAGGTGTCCCATGATACCAAAGCAGTCACATTAATAAACACAAGTTGGTGCAAAAGTGAAATATTCCCACTTTGTTAGGAATAAAATTACAATAATTTTTAATACCAAACATACTATCCTTAAACCTATTTGGTCACCTACAGTTACAACACTTCCTGAGTGTCTTGTAGATTTACACAGTGTCTCTCATTGTGGCTCAGTTTCTGGGTCTGCAAAGCTGCTTTCTCTTTCCCTCTGTCTGGATGATCAGCTGGTCTCTTCCCCTTGCCATGCTGGTCTCTTCAAAAGCCTCAGATGGTTCCAAGTGAGGTTCCAAGGGAGCGGGTCTACAGGCGAACTCTGTTGTTACACCTTTTCGATGATTTTCTGGAACTTTCTGTAGTTTTGACCTATCAGGGAGACACACTTAATGGTTTGAAACAAGAGTCAATCCTATAGATGGCATGTCAAGTTTATTTGTGTAGCAGGACCTGTTTTATTAATATCTAGGCTGCCCTTTGTTTAGTGGATAAGCTGTTGGGGGTATATGTGCAGACTAACTGGGTTTTGTGATTTCAGAATTTCACTTGGCCAATGTACCCAGCATCCCTTGCTGTTCCACCAAGTTGGCAATCTGTGTTTTAGCAGCCAGGAGGCTGCTACATTCCCCACTATTGAACAGAAAAAACTTAGGTCAATGAAGTTCAAACCTAATCAAAAACATTGGTTATGTCTGTTAGTGTTTGCATAAAAGTGGTCCTAACAATGTCCCTGTTTTTCCACAGCATATAGGAGGGTGCCATGGCAACCCATCCAAATTGCTTTTTTGTCTGAAATTTTTAACTTCATAGGTCCTCAAACCAACTTTGTTACTGAGGATAATTGGAATTCCGAGCATCAAGTCCATCAGAGTGTCACTGAGAGTGTCCTTGCAGTTGTTATTATACCACACCTTAGTGAGCTGCCACTGCTGATAGTGAGAGATGTTGGTGTGGCTTCTCTCCTCCGACAAATGTTCAAGCTGTTCATAGAGTCAGAGTCATTCAGCACACATCACTGATCCAGAATGTGGCTTTCCCTTGATTAGCCTGCCTAAGGTCCTCTCTCAGCTGTTCAGTCATCTCATTGCTGAAGCTGCTGCAGACGGTTTGGTTCTGCAGCTCACTGTCATCCCTGATTTTGCCCTGGATGATCTGGTTTATCGTCTCGGTGTGACCCTCTGGTCCAGTAACCAAGCAATGGCTAGTCTGATTCTCCACACGTTGTCCTGTGGCCTCTTGTTGATTGTCTGTGTTTAGTCCTTCTAGGGCTCAGTTGACTTGTTGCATCAAGATCCTGAGTTTATTATCCAAATTAGCTAAACCAAAGGTATTGACCATTGATACTCCTGCCCCATATTTCATGGCTAGATCATGAAACAGTTCCCTTCTCCTCTGTCCATTAACTACTGGACTGGGTTTTCCCTCATATTTCCCTGTACCTTGCCCCATTATTCTGCGGGTCAAGTGGGAATATAGTCGTTTTAATGGGGAAGGGCACCGTTGCGGTGGCTGCATCTCTGATACATCTATTATGACTGGCATTAGCTCATGATGAATGCTGTCAACAAAATTTTACCCGTGGGTTTAATGTCCGGTCTGTTGTGAGTGTCTGGTGTGTGTGCGGGACAAGCTGGGGGACAAGGGTTCAACCCTGTCTTAGCCCATTTTTACTTTCATACCCAAGGAATTCACTGGTTGGGCTTCCTGGGGCATCGCCGTCCTAATTCTGACCCTTTCTGTGGGCTGTGTGCTCGGCAAGCCACTACCATGTACCCAATCTCAGAGAAAACCCGTAATCGTATGTAATCCCCACACTTATTTAACACAGTGTGGAACTTCCATTTGGTTTCCTGTACACCATAGGCTGATTGTTACACCCAAATATCACTGATTTCGCAGGGTGGACCTAAAGGATCCTGCCTACACATACCGTGGCATCTGGGGATGGGGGTGGAAGGTGGGGTGAGGGGGTTGGGGACAGTGTGACATACCACAGGTGTGCTGAGTACATTGCTTTCTCTTGTGCCCACACTATATTTTTGGGTGCAGTTATTACAGTAAAACATAATACACAACAAACACTCTGTAAGTAGCCACTCCAGTGCACTTGCTAAATAAAAAATCAAGGGCAATTTCTGTAAATATTTTGGTCTAATATCTGACCATGTGTTCTATACAACATTTAAAAATTATAAAATCATTCCAACTGTCACCCATTTTTCGGCCACTCTTCTTTCTTAAAATAAAATCAAAAAGGGCAATAGAACAAATTTGCCTCTTATGTGACTAGCAGCTTGTGGGCTCATAGCTGGGGACCTTCAAAGCTATTGCCATTACTCTGTCATCCCCATCGCACAAGCTATAGCCTGTTTTCATTCCAGCTGTTCCTGCCAGAATGTTGGCTCCTTTCTCCAAACTTCCCAGGACTAGGTTTGAATTTTAGTTGTCCAATAGTCCCAAATGAAATGGGCCGCTTGACCAGTTATAGCACAGATCAGGTTTGGAGTTTATTTGTAGGAGATCCCCTCTTCTGGGTGTGGGGAACTTGTATGGAGGGGGAGTCGGGGAGCTCTTGGTGTATTCCTGCCCCTTCTTTCAATCCTCCAAAGTAGACGGGGGGGCAGTACAAAGCTTGGGCTGCACTTATGTAGACTGACACTCTGGATGGCTGCTGTGCTCTCAAGTCCCTTTTCCAAACAGCAATTAATTTGAGGAAGATCCAAGCTTCATTACAGGAAGCTTCAGAGGGGTTGAATCCCAGAAATGCATCCTTCCCCCTTTCTGAGGCTTGGGAGACAAGGATGTGGATCCAGTTATTGAGTTGTGCATCAGTAAGGGAAGCATGGGACATGTCCCTGAAAACACAAATAAACTGGAACCAAAGTCTCTGGGCAAAGCTGGTGGGTGTTCCCCTGGTTGTTGTTCGCACTTGTGCAAAGCCTCTATGGGATCTGCCTAATCCTGCCCTACAGTAGTAAGGACTTCTGCCTTCATGTCCTCAAGGGTCCCCCTCCTCAGCTATTAGTCCTTAGGGAGGGCTGAATGGATGGCTGGGCTGAGACATAGAACATAGAACATTACAGCATAGAACATGCCCTTCGGCCCTCGATGTTGCGTGACCTGTGAACTAATCTAAGCCCCTCCCCCTACACTACCCCATCATCATCCATATGCTTATCCAAGGGCTGTTTAAATGCCCCTAATGTGGCTGAGTTAACTACATTGGCAGGCTGGGCATTCCACGCCCTTACCACTCTCTGAGTAAAGAACCTGCCGCTGACATCTGTCTTAAATCTATCACCCCTCAATCTGTAGCTGTGCCCCCTTGTACAAGCTGAAGTCACCATCCTTGGAAAAAGACTCTCACAGTCCACCCTGTCTAATCCTCTGATCACCTTGTATGTCTCTATTAAATCCCCTCTTAGCCTCCTTCTCTCCTCATAGTCTCTCTTTACACCATTACCTTTTTCCAGCTCATGCTTTGCGCACTCTGGCTGTAGTACACCTGGCTTGTTACTGAGATAGTAGGAACTGCAGATGCTGGAGAATCTGAGATAACAAGGTGTAGAGTTGGATGAACACAGCAGGCCAAGCAGCATCAGAGGAGCAGGTAGGCTGCTGTTTTGGACCTAGACCCTCCTCCCTAACCATTCCTCCTACCTCAAGCCCCAGCCCCATCTCCCACCTACTAGTCTCCTCCCGACTCCTTGACCTGTCTGTCCTCCCTGCACCGACCTATCCCCTCCCTAACTCCCCACCTACATTCGCCTTTACTGGCTCCATTCCCATCTGTTTGACCTGTCTTTCTCCTCTCCACTTACCTTCTCCTCTTTCAATCTTTTATCCGCCTCCCCCATTTCCCTATTTATTTCAGAGACCCCTTCCCCTCCCCCATTTCTGAACAAGGGTCTAGGCCTGAAACATCAGCTTTCCTATTCCACTGATGTTGCTTGGCCTGCTGTGTGCATCCTGCTCTACATCTTGGCTTGTTACAGTGCCTGCCACAGTTTTAAGTACCTGTCTTATGGCTCAATTGTGGTCAGTGCCAACATCTCACATATTCAGTTTATATCCTGGCCTGTGTCTAGAACAGTTGACCTCTTAACAACCAGCTGAAGCTGAACATGCAAGATACCTGGCAAGGTTGGCAGTTTGATTTTGGATGACCAAAAGGGATGCCAAATGTTGTCTCATTCCCTTTTAAACAAGTTACAGTCAACTCAGACCAGAATGTTATGAATGAATTCGCCCAGGTGTCCCACAATACCAAAGTGATCAAATTAATACGAACAACAGCTGGTACAGAAGCAAAATATTCCCACTTTCTTAAGAACAAAATTACAATAATTTTTAATACTAAACATACTATCCCTAATCCTATTTGGCTATTTATGGTTATAATACTTCCTGAGTCTCTTGTAGATTTACACAGCCGCTCTCTCTTTGGCCCTGTCTCTGGGTCTGCAAAGCTGCCTCTCTCCCTCCCTCTGTCTCTCTCTGGATGATCAGCTGGTATCTGCCTCTTGCCGTGCTGGTCTCCTCAGAAGCCTCAGATGGCTCCAAAAGATTGGTCTGCAGGTGAGCTCTGTTTTTATACCTTTTAATTAGTTTTCTGGAATATTCGCAGGTTCTGACCAATGAGGGAGATATATTTAATAGTTTGAAACAAGGGTCAACCATTTAGATGGCACACTAATGTCACGTTTCTTTGTGTAGCAGGACTTGGTGCCCATCATCCGTGCTGCCCTTTGTTTAGTGAAAAATTGCTGGGGGTAGGAAGCAGGAGGAAGAACACAGCAGGCCAGGCAGCATCTGGAGGAAAGGAGCTGTCAATGTTTCGGGTATTACCATTCTTCAAGATTCCTTTTTAGGGGGAACCTGTCTTTATTGTGTTTGGAAAGGATAATGTGGTTAAGAGCTGTTGAGCAGGGCATGGAGGAGGCACAGTGAAAGGATGACAGAGGGAGGAAAGGAATGTTGTTTGTAAAAGGAAGACATCTGGGATGCTTGGGAGTAGAACACAGATATGACAGAGATGGGGGAACCTGGGGAAATTGGATAGAGTTATTGCAAGTTACAGGTTAGGAGGCAGTATAGTTTATGTAACTCTGGGAGTCTGTGGGTTTATAGTGAATGTCGGTCCGTAAACTGTCACCAGAAATGGAAATAGAGAGGTCAAGAAAGGGGAGGGAAGTGTCTGAGATAGACCAAGTGAATTTGGGGGCAGGGTGGAAGTTGTTAGCGAAGTCGATGAATTACTCCAGTTCAGCCTGGGTGCAGGATGCAGCGCTGATGCAGTCATCAATGTAATGGTGGAAGAGTACAAGCGTATGTTCAACATAACCAACAAACAGGCAGGCATAGCTGGGGCACTTGTTAGCCCATGGCAACCATCTGGATTTGGAGAAAGTGGGATGAATTGAAGGAAACGTTCCTGAAGGTGAGGACTAGTTAGGCAAGGCAGACGAGGGTATTGGCAGTGGGCTTACTAGATAGGCCTGTTGGATTGGTAAAAAAGTGAGTGCCCTTAGGCCATCCTTATGTGTTATGAACGTGTACAGGGATTGATTGTCCATAGTAAAGATGAAGTGCTGAGGGCCAGGGAAGTGGAAGTTTCCAAAGAGGAGGAGGGCGTGATTTGTGCCCCAGATGTAGGCAGGGAGGTTTTTGGGGAGGAGAGAATGGAGCTGAAGTAGGAAGAGATGATTTAGTGGGGCAGGAGCACATAGAGATGATGGGTTGGTCAGGTAGTTGAGCTTGCGAATCTTGGGGAGCAGGTAGAACAGGGCAGCGCCGGGCTGGGGCACTATAAGAATGGAGTCGGTGGAGGGGAGGTCACCAGAAATGAAGAGGTCATGGACAGTGTGGGAGATGGTAGCTTGATTGGCCGTGGTGGCGCCATGGTCGAAGATGTGGTGTCAGAGAGTTGCCATTCAGCCTCTGCGACATAGAAGCCAGTCCTCCAGATGACTACTGTCCTACCTTTGTCAGGGAGTTTGTAGTGAAATGGGGATTTCAAAACATTGACTGCTCCTTTCCTCCAGATGCTGCCTAGCTTGCTGTGTTCCTCCAGCCTCATGTTTGTCTACCTTGGATTCCAGCATCTGCAGCTTTTTTGATTTAATCAAATTGTTGAGGTGTCTGTGCAGGCTAACTGTTGCCTTTTATTAGAACCTGGCTGCTGTGTTTGCACTGTGTCTGGTGTGTGAGTTTTGTGATTTCAAAGCTTCACTTGGCCAATATACCCAGCATCCCTTGCTGCTCAGCCTCGTTGGTAATCTGTGTTTCAGCCACGTGGCTGCTGCACTTATTTTCTGTTAAACTTTGCCTGTTTAGGCTTTGAAATTGCCTCCTTATTACTTATTCTAAGCTATAATCTCACTTCGAAATTACAGCTAAGGCCCTTGACTTCCCCTTCTGCACCTCAGGGGCATAATATCTGAAAAAGAGTTTGCACATTTAAGACAGGGATGAAACGGAATTTCTCTCTCAGAGGGTAGTTCTATGGAATTCTATGCTGCAGAGGCTATCAAAGCTGAGTTGTTGAGCATATTTACATAATGACTGTTACCATTCAGGTCTCTGGCTCATACGTATGTATATGCAGCTTAATGCATATGCAGTATTAATCAGCTCAGTTGAATGGATGGCTCCTTTGCGATGCAGAGTGGTACCAAAAGCACAGGTTCAATTCCTGCAGTAGCTGATGTTACCATGAAGATCTCACCTTCTCAACCTTGCCCCTTGCCTAGGGAATGGTAGCCTCAGGTTAACCACACAGTCAGCCATCTTTCTCACTGGATGAGTGGGAATTTCTTAATTGAAAAGATTCAGGAAAGGAGGGAAGAGCAATTCCAGGTATGGATAGAACTATACCAGGAGCTAACTTGTTCCCTTTGAGGAAAAGTAAAATTAAATGAATAACTCATGTTAAATTCAGATATTTAACTGCCCAAGTAATTCCCAAGTTTCAGAACAAGAGAAATAAAGTAAGTGTCAGAAATTAGAGTTCTTTACAATCAAAATCCTCTTAGTATTTCACAGAGTCATAGAGATGTGTAGCATGGAAACAGGCCCTTCAGTCCAACTTGTCCATGCCGACTGGATATCCTAAATTAATCTAGTCCGTCTTGCCAGCATTTGGCCCATATCCCTCTAAACCCTTCCTTTACATGTTCCCATCCAGACGCTTTTTTAATGTTGTAATTGTACCAGTCTCCACCACTTCCTCTGTCAGCTCATTCCATTCATTCACTACTCTTTGTGTGAAAAAGTTGCTCCTTAGGTCTCTTTTAAATCTTTCCCTTCTCACCTTAAACCTATGCCCTCTAGCTTTGGACTCCTCTATCCTGGGGGAAAGACCTTGGTTATTCATGCCCCTCACGATGTTATAAACCTCTATAAGGTCACCACTCAGCCTCCGACGCTTCGGGGAAAATAACCCCAGCCTCTCCTATAGCTCAAACCCTCCAACCCCGGCAACAAATTTTTTATATCTTTTCTGAACCCTTTCAAGATTAACAACATCTTTCTTATAGCAGAGACCAGGATTGAACACATATGTAGTATTTTCTGTGTAGCTTGAGATTAGTGAGTAGCCTTCTGCTAAACAGATCCCTAGCACATGAAAACAAAGAAAAGACTATAATTATCACTGAGGTCATAATTCTCATCAAAGGCTTACCAGGCACCACAGCACCCTATCATGTTCAAAGGAAGGGTATGATCTGTTGTGGGGCTAATTTGATGGGCCACATCGATAAAAGGATTGATTCTTACTTGTAATTTACTCCTCAAATCAATATGGTCTTCAAACATTGAAATCCAGCATTATAAGATTGGTGACCACAGAATATTTGTAAATAGTATTGTTGTAAGCAGTAGTGAAAAATCGTTGCCCTGAAATATTAATTCTATTGCTCTTTCCACAGATGCACACTGTTGAAAGATAACACTGAATCTGAATCTTCTGGCTTTGAGATGACAACATTATGAAGTTTACAGAAACAGCGTAAAAATGTGTTTGTATTACAAAAGTGAAACAACTCATAAAATGCAATAGATTTTCCCTTTCTGATAGGACACTCAGTTCTGAATGCATTTGACATTTAAGTCAATAATTTTAAAATAAGCAACAGATTGGTATGTTTAGCATTTCAAGGCCCAGCAAATCTCCTGGATCTCCAAAACCATGTCATTGATTTAAACAGGTCGCACTTGTCTGTGTTCAGCAATTTTTTTCTTTTAATTAAAAGGAGTATTTAAGAACATCTAGAAACCTTTTCTTTTGAAAATTTCTGGTGCCATATATTTATGTGGTTGGCCGCATAGAATTGCAGTCAATAATGCACAGAACAATTTAATAGCTATTTCTTTTCATAATGCACTGACTTTGTATGATTGCACAAAGAATCTACTTGCAGCAGCAAAAAGACAGCTTCAGGGCTCTATTATCAGACCTCAGCCAAAATGATTTCAAATGGGATCGTTACTATGAGAACAGATTCCCTCGAACAATTGAGCTGGGTATTGTATCACATGTAGTCTATCGAAAGAACTGGTTGCAAGTCCTCACCTTGTTCTGTATATCCTTAAAAATAGTCTGGTATAGAAAAAACTAGAAATTATTCTGTTTGTGCTGGTTTATCAACTCAAATGGAAAATTATTATTCTATATTTACAATTCCAGATAAACCCATCATTGGGTTGAGACAAACAAAGAGAATGGGGTTGATTGATCATATAACAGGGCAGGAAGGTGAGATGTGGATGCCTTCTTTTACATTTGGGGCAGGAGGAGTTGAGGATGGTTTGATTTGATTTGATTTATTCCAGTTACATGTATCTAAGTACAGTAAAAAGACTTGTTTTGCAAGCTGTACAAGGGCAGCACGGTGTCTCAGTGGTTAGCACTGCTGCCTCACAGCACCAGGGAACTGGGTTCAATTCCAGCTTTGGGCAACTGTCAGTGTGGAGTTTGTATGTTCTCCCCATGTCTGCGAGAATTTCTTCCAGGTGCTCCGGTTCCCTCCCACAGTCCAAAGATGTGCAGTTTCAGTGGATTGGCCATGCTAAATTGCCTGTGGTGTTCAGGGATGTGTAGATTATAGGAAGAGGGGTCTAGGTGGGATGTTCTGAAGATCAGCATGAGCTTGTTGAGCTGAAGGGTCTGTTTCCACATTGTTGAGATTCTATGAAACCACAGCAAACAAGGGCAAACAGATTATAGTGAGCTTAGACAGAGCCGGTCATAGAAGGTTATGGCTGTGCAGGAGGTGTACGAAAGCAAGGTCAACATTAACAAGACAATTATATAAAGTTAGAGAGGTCCATTCAGCAGTCTAATAACAGCAGGGAAGAAGCTGTTCTTGAACCTGTTGTCATGTGTGTTCAGGCCTCTCTATCTTTTGTCTGAAGATGTTGGAAGAAAGCATTACAAAAGAGAACAGGGTCTTTGATGATGTTGGCAGCCTTTCCATGGCAGCAAGAAATGTAAATAAAGTCCAGGCGTGGGAGATTGGCTTCCGTGATTGTCTCGGCTACGCACACAACTTTCTGTAGTTTCTTATGGTCCTGGGCAGAGCTGCTGCCATACCAGTCCATTATGCGCCCAGATAGAATGCTTTCTATGGTGCATCTTTAAAAGTTGGTGAGCGTCCTAATGGACATTCTGAATTTCCTAAGCCTCCTCAGGAAGAAAAGGCATTGTTGTGCCTCTGTCACACCTACATGGGAGGTCTAAGACAGATTGTCCATTGCCATCGCTCCGAGCAACTTATCACTCTCAACCCTCTCTACCTCAGTTCCATGGAGGTAGATAGGGATGTCTCCTTTATTTGTTGCCTGAAGTCAATAATTAGTTCTTTTGTTTTGCTGACATTGAGACAGGAGTTGTTATCTTTGCACCATGACATCAAGCACTCTATCTCCTTCCAGTATTCTGATCTCCTTCCTTGTCTTCCCATTCAGAGGCTAATTAAGGCCATTATGTGTCTTCCTGCCAATGCTGGTGCTCTAACGTATGTAGCAGATATGGTAGGAGTACTCCTAAATCCTTGGGCATTCTGATTCCAGTGGAAGGGCTGACCTTCAGAACTGGAGGGACACTCAAAGGCATCTTGCTACCCTTGACTGGCAGCTCTCTAAGAGACAGGATGGTTGTGCAGCACCAGAACATGTGGCTGGAAATTGCTGCCAATGAAACTGAGATGCTTAATAGGACCTGGAAATGGCCACAGCAGGGATACTACCAGCTCTCCCACTGGTGAAGAGGCACACCACTGTAGCTATTAATTTCTTCCAACAATGCATGCATATTGGTTGCCAATTGAAACACAATTTTCGAAAAGCAGTAGTTGATCCTATCATCCCCAATCTCTTAAAGGTGAATTTGTAATTTTTTTTTCACATTTTCTTCCCTGCTTTGAATCAGTAAGTACTGATATGGGTGGGTCTTTCTTCTTCATACCTTAATTCTCCTTTTGATGAAGGTTTTGCATCCAAATACATGTTATCATGAGTATAAAGAGTATTTTAATAAGAGTAGGTTTTCTTATTGAGATCTATGTTCAAAAATACCTTGCCTAATAGTAGCAGAGTAAACGTTGTAGACAGGCTGCTTTTTCTGACAGCATAATGAAAGAATTAAAGATGCCCTTGTTGCATTCTGACATAACTCCACAAAGGCCAGAATCTGTCACCAGGTTATCCTTTATTTACATGTGCAAAGTGTTTGACACTGGCCCAGCCTCCTCAGGACTAGCTCTCAAAGTGAACAGAACCTCTGACACCCTTGTTTATGTCTGTCAGCCACTGCTCCCTGATTGGACCATATTAAGCAGGGAACTCATACTCTATGATGTCCACCTGGCTGACCTTGTTATACTCACCACACATTCAATGTAATTTTTTTCTTAGCTATACTTCTAAAGTTTTTGGGCTTATAATTAAGACTGGGGATTCTGTCCAAAGGAAGTAGCCATGGGACTGAATCTTATTTCAGGCACTAAGTATACCTTTCATTTTTTATTTCTAGCACAACTGTTGATGTACTTCTAATTGCAGTTTTGTACTCACATTCTACCTGCCACATTGTAGCGTCAGGAGTATGGGTTTTTTGGTGCTATGCAGGTTAATTTCAGGCCTGTAGGACTAAAATAACTGCACAGAAGCCAGTATCCCATCATCAAGGCAACCTTTATATAAATGCACACGGGGTTATGATATAGCCAGCTCAGAGCCAGTCCCTAGACTGAAGAGACTTTCTGAATCTTCTGTTTGTATCTGTCAGCCAGGGCTCCTTGATTGGTGCAGGCTAACAACCCCAATCAAGAATCTCATAATCAATGAGATCCACCTGGCCCTGGATTCCAATCACAACAAGGATTAAATATTAATTTTAAATATTTTATCATGTACAACGTTAATACAGAACTACCTTGGCCCCACCTGTGAATGGAAACCTGGAACAAAACAATTGGTTTAGTAATACTGGACATTGTGAAAGATGGTATTCAGCAGACATTTTTGTTTAAAGAATGCTGTAGTCACTTAACTAAGTATGTTTAAATTTTAATGTGATCTCTCATTAGACATCAATAAATTATGATTAAGTCTAATTGATTTTAAAGTAACATAATTCTTGTGCACAAAGCAGCCAGGGAAGAAATGAGTTATCAATACAATGAAGGATTTGTAAAATAAAAAGTGAAATCATTAATGAACCAAGAAGATTAATGTAAGAGCTTCCATCTGTTGGTATTTTGGATATATTGAAGTTGATTTTAAATTAAAACTAAAGAATTGCCCAGAGGTTAGATACATTTGAACTGAAAGGTTCACAGCCTAAGTTGCTTTGTCAGGCTTGTATCACCTACACTAACTGGTTTAAGTTAATTTATTTCCTATCAATCACAAGTTTCTGTTGTGTCATTCATTTATCAAGACAGGCAACACACAATCTCTTATCAACACTGAAGTTATTGTAATTCCCATACGGCATCCTTGAAACCAAGGCAGCTTGATGAATTTTAAATCTAGAATAAACAGAGTAATATTACTGTCAGTTTTTAGAACTGTTCATATTTTAAAATCAATGAAAGTATAATTCACTTGTCCTAATCTGCAAAGTCCAGTTTATTGTTAATTTTGTTATAGGGACTTTTATGGTTATAAAAAGTAAGTAAAGTAAGATTGAGCAAAGTCAACAACTTGACTTTGTTGTTGACACGTTATGGCTTAATAATCTTGTTATAATTTGGAAAGCAATATCATTGCTGTGGGCCTGGGTTCACATGTGGGCCAGGCCAGGTAAGGATGGGATTAATGAACAAGGTAGCTTTCTCATGACAATTGACAATGCATTCAAAAGCAGATTCCTAATTCTAGATTTTTATTGATTTCTAATTCTACCTTCTGCTTTGGTGGGATATGAAACCATGCCCCCTGCACATTACCTGGGCCTTTGGATAATATCACCAGGCTGTTTCTTCTCATTGGTCTTAAGAATGTCCATTTTATATCTCAGTTGCTAATGTGCAAGCGCTCACAACATCATAGAAAGGACATGTCAAGTTAGATCTCTACCATTTAGCTACTTAACAATGCTGAAAAGGAGCTGGGACCTAATTTTGCACGAAAGATAGCTATTATGCTCATTTTCTATAAGTAAAAGTTCAAACTTCTTGAAGATGAGCCTGCACCCAATCTAATTCCAGTAAACTTCAGCTCAGAGATCATAAATTGGTTGTAATGGAGAAATTGGTAGGCAATTTCAAAGGTCGAGTCTAATTTTATTATAATAAGACTAATAGGTTTGATGGACGTAAACTTAATGTCCTGGGTTCTGGAAAGCCTGAGAGTGGCCTTACCTGCACAGTGCTGAGGAAGAGGAGTGTAGCTTCAACTTGATATATTCTCTGTGGACAACTCTGATCAGCTTCTCTGAAATTCAGGCATCTGCCATCTTCGGTCTGAGACCTCACCTCAACAGAAACTTTCAGAGCATTACAACACTATGTTACTTTATTCTCCTGCAGAGCCACAAGAGAGCTGTGGTGTAGTCAATCAAATTCAAGGCACTTGTTGTCATATTTCAGGCTAACAGCATAGATTGCCTCTAGCCTTGACAGCTTTTTCTATCAGTTCCACACAATCAGCTGGGCTAAACTGCCCTGTGTTAATAGAATCCTACCCACAAGACCTCCTGATGCTTTGAGATGTCCTCCATAACCATTTGAAACTGAATCAGCAGCAGCTCAATTTTTGCTGGGCATGGAGGTGGAAGGAGCAGAGACTGGTTGTGGTCTGAACATCAGTGGTACACAGAGGTAGCTGCTCATTTTGAAGTTCAGCTGCCTTTAGTCAGGCCTGATTTTCAGCATAGGATGTCCTTGACCTGTGCTTGAATGCAGTTCTACTAGCAAGAGAATGTCCAAAGATGTGCAGGCTAGGTGGATTGGCCATGCTAAATTGCCCATAGTGTTCAGGAGTGTGTGGGTTATAGGGGGATGGGTCTGGGTGGGATGCTTCAAGTGGCGTTGTGGACTTGATGGGTCAAAGGGCCTGTTTCCACACTGTAGGTAATCTAATCTAAACTAAATAGAGTTCTTTGGACAGGTAGGATATACTGATGGATATGACCTCAGGACACATTTTGGAGAGGGAAGGTGGCCTTTGGAATAGATAAAAGTAGATATTTGGTGTGTAAATGAAACACTGATTGGAGCTGTCAAAATCATTGAAATTGTTAGATGGAGTTGCCAAAGGGAACTATCAAGCTTTCTAAGCATTTACATCTCCTGCACTTCAATTATAAATGGTTAGTGCTGATAAAGATCAGTGCTTAAACTGGCTGTTTACTTGACAGTATAATTATGGGATTAGTGCTGTGTCTCTATATCACAATCTTTTATTGTTAACAGTGGGATGCCTGTCATTTCACAGTTTGCTGAGGTTCCAAATACTTTGAAGTGGGGATAGGGAAATAAAAATTGTTTTCTTCTTATCAACAATTTAAAAGAAGTTGAAAGTAATGGATATTTTTTATCCATGTGAGCTTTCTAAATTACCTAATAGATTTATTTATCAGTAGTCACTTTAAAAATATATTGAATCTGAGAATAGGTCATGAGATCTGCCCATGGTGATTATTTAGTGCATTGGTGGGGAGCATTTGTAGGCAAAATGTAACAAATGGGAGCTATGAATTAGCACAATTTGGTGTGAATTTGTCAACAGCAGTGCTATAAAGATCCATGAAAGTTACGTAAAGACTTAAAAGGAAGCGTGTGGGTATGTATTGCAATAAGCCTAGGCATTATTTGGCATGGGGGCTATAATGGCCGTGGCAATTGTATAGAGATGTATGAGGTGGCATGAGTTGGACTAAATGGGTAGGCATTGGGACTGTGTGGTGGGAAGGGGCGTGAGGATTGAGGGCTAGGACTGACTTTAGTTTTAGCCTTTTCTCCTTTAGTTTGACACAATATTGACCAGTGCATGTACTGATGCCCATCATGTTATCCCAAGGGCTATGATCCTAGTTGTTCTGCTGGTTTTGTGCCCTATCTACAGTGTTATTCTTCGCTAATTCATCTGAAAACAGTTCTCCAGTGGAAAAAATTGCCAACAGTGCAGGGATTTTGGAGCAAAATATAGGTTTCTTGCTTAACTGCCAACAACAAATTCTGAGAATCAGTAAACCATGGATTCCTGTTGCCTGCACAGTGCTGTTTGGAGATGGTGTCAATGATGCTTATTTTGGAACAGGACATTTAATGTGACAGCCAAAATATATTTGATAAAATGTATCTCCTGTGCATTATAGTGTCAATAATAAACTTGATTAGGATGAAATTTATAACTGTGGCCTCCTCATAGTGCTGGTAATTACGGTGATGGAAGTGATGGGATTTCTTTTGGCAGAACAGTTCAGCTATCACTGTCCTTTTTCATTCTACAGTAGCCCAATGGTAAAACTCCATGCAAAAGAATAATATAATTGATTACCCAAAAATCTCGAGAGTGCAATCTTTGCTTCATGATCCTGTTCCTATCAAGATTGTACATTAATAATGGGCTTTTGAGTCCTAGCCTGTAGCTGTACAATATTGTAGTGGATGTAAAATCCTGCAGATTGACCAATTATAACTTAAACCCAAATATTTTCCTCCTTTGCTCTCACATTAAACTATTGTAAGGCTGTGCCAAGTTGGTAGATTAGTCTAAGTCTAAGGAGGGCTTTAGACAATTTACGACAGTCATGAAAGCTAAGTGGCTATTGAAAACACTCCTGTCTTTAACTTTTGACAATGACCAGACAAAAGATATTGAGTGCCACTCAAAAGGCAACTGCATGACTGACAACAATTTTCATTTATCATGAGTAATTTAAAATGTTACTTTCTCATGAATCACCTGCCAAGTAACATTGATTACAGGCAGAGATGATTTTTTTCTTTGATGAAGATGTTTATAATTACGTGAAGTGATTTGCATACAAAATATTTTGTAAAAGCATGCTGTTTTTGATGAAGTCTCATAAAAAAAATCTAATTGCCTCGCATCTTGTGTTAAAATTATGACCAAGGCTGTTTCTCTTTGTTCTTATACGTCTGCCATATTGAAGGTATTTTATGGCCGTTGCACTGTGTTTATGATCGTCTAGTTAGAAAGGATGAGGCAAGAATAGCACTTGGGTCAGCTCATTAGTTAGTAAATTCAGCAAAGTTTTGATTTTATTCATTCGTGGAATGACTGCTTTCAAAGAACTTCCAACACTGTAGACTTTGGCTTTTCATTTTCCAGGACATTCCTGCAGTTCCTGATGTTGTTGAATGTACCCTAAACTCCACCTTTGACACTCAGTCTTCAACAAAATGTTATTCGTACTGACTCTAGCCATTCCTCACTCCCTTAAATACAATGGATGGAACATTGAATCTGGTTTACCCATTCACTGTTGAATTGGGCTTCAGTAAAACACTTTCCAATCCTGTTCCCAACTGATAAACTTCTTGTACCGTTGCCTCTCTTTTACAAATCTTGTGTCTCCACAACTCCATCAATAAGCAACACTTCATGACACTATCAACCCCTTTTCGCACTTCACTTTGCTTTTTAAAGACATTGAATGCATTGCCACCTCTGAAACTAACCTCTTGGATCTCCATGTTTGAGTTCCACTGCCCCCCCACCCCCCAGCTACTTATTGTATAAAAATGGCTCTCACTGAATGCATCAAATGTCATACTATGTGACAGTGACAAAGGTAAACTATACTTTCTCATCCTCCTTTACCTAGCTGTAGCCTTTGACATGGTTGAACACATAAGCCTCCCTCAGTGCCTGCCTGTTTTCATCTAGCTGAGTTGCACTACTTTTCTTCGGTTCTATATTTGTCCGACTAATTATAGCCACAGTTTTGCTATGGAATTCTCTTCCTGCCACAGCAACATGACCTCTGGTGTCTCCTTAGCTGCTTCCAGTTTCACATCTGTGCGTAGCCCCTCATCAAAACTCAATATTAATGTTCACATGTACACTGATTACACCTGTCTCTATCAATATCTCTTTTGATTCCTTCCTTGTCATTAACTTGGCAAATTGTTAATCCAACACCCAGTGTTGGATCAGCAATTGACTAACCATTTTCTACAATGAAAGAATAAAATTGAAGCCATTATCTTTGATCCTGGCTATAAACTTGGTTTCCAAGTTACTGACTCCATCCCGTTATTGTCTTAAGATAAAATAAATTGTTTTAAAAAAATGTTAACTTTGACTCTGAGATGGGTTGTTGATCACATATGCACTCAATCACCAAGATTTCCTGTTTCCATCTCTGAATTTTTGATTTGATTTGATTTAATGTTATCACATTGTTGATTTGCATGCTCAATCGGCAGATTGTACCATACGAAGTGCATCAGGGTAGCAGAACAGAGTGTAGAATACAGTGTTACAGCTGCAGAGAAGGAGCAAAGAGAGGGACCAACCTTAACATTTGAGAGGTCCATTCAAAAGTCTGATAATAGCAGGGAAGAAGCTGTTCTTGAATCTGTTTGTACATGTATTCAAACTTATATCTCCTGCCTAATGGAAAAGAGTGGAAGAGAATATAACCAGGATCGGAGAGGTTTTTGTTTATGTTGGTTGAAACATCGCTTCAACCCATACGCTGCTGAATCTCTCATCATACCTTTGTAACCACTAAACCTGAATCTCAAATGCACCTCTAGCAAGTCTCCTAAATACTACTTATCATAAACATGCTCATATCCTTACTCACACATGATGTGGAGGGAGCATTGTTGGACTGTGGTGGACAAAGGCAGAAGTCACACGACACCAGTTTAAAGTCCAACAGGCTTATTTGGAAACACACAATCTTTCGTAGCATAGCCCCCTTGTCAGGTGCAAGGAGAGAGCAGGGCACGCGGATGAGTTTTTTCAGCAGAGAGATCATGGGCAGAGAGATCAAAATATCATACAAATGGTGTGAGTGAAGTATCAGATAACAAGTCTGTGCAGGGGAACAAAAGTGTTAGTAGACATGAAGTGTTTATGAAGTCAGTATCAGTGCTGTGTTGCTATGACAATCAGGCGGAGCCATTGGAATATACAAAAGGTGAGATCTCAGGTCAGACACTGAATTGTAGGTACAAGGCTTTGTTCAGAATCTGTCTGAGAGTTTTAACCTGGAATCTGGCTGGTTTTATTTCAAAAGCTGGAATTTATAAGATGCCACACCGATTGACTGTGGCTACAAATTGTGTTTTTCTAGAACAAAATAGAATGTATCTGCAAATAAATAAATATCTATGGGATGAATCATTTCATCCAAGATGTTTGGTTTTTTGATGTAGCTGCACTATTTCAAGCTGGGTGGTTGAGGATCCCCAAGTTTGTCAAGCACATCCTGAAGTTATGTTGAATTGGCATCCGTAACTTCAGTTACCTTAGCATAAAGCTCTGGAATTCCCATGCTAAACTTGTTCACCTCCCTATCTGAAGTAACTCCTTTAAAATGTACTTTAAAACCTATTTCTTTGATCAAATTTTGACCATAAGTCTGAATATGTCTTCAGTTGATTTGGTGCGACATTTTGCTTTGTCATGCTGCTGTGAAGCATTCTGCAAATATTTTGTTTCATTTAAGGTGCTGTATGAATATTGCATCTTTGTGGGTGTGGGCATCACTGTCAAGGAAAATCATTCATTACCCACACATAATTTCCTTTGGGAAGGCTGTGTTCAGTTGGGCTTTTGAAAAAAATTAAATTCGTGATGTGAAGGTTCTCCTATAGTGCTGTTAGGGAGGCAGATCTGAGATTTTGACCAGGAAAGGGAACAACAGTTTATTTCCAAACTAGGATAGCACAGAGACAAGTTGGTGCTGTTGGTGGTAGTATTCCCATGTGCCTTTCTTTCTTAGATAACAAGGTGTGGAACTAGGCGAACACAGCAGGCCAAGCAGCATCAGAGGAGCAGGAAAGCTGATGTTTCGGGCCAAAAGGGTCTAGGCCCAAAACAACAGCCTTCCAGATCCTCTGATGCTGCTTGTCCTGCTGTTTTTATCCAGCTCTGCACCTTGTTACCTCAGATTCTCCAGCATCTGCTGTTCCTGCTATCTCTCTTGCTCAAATCGTATTGGTTATAGACATGGGGCTCTTAATTATCTGAGGAGTTACAATGTAATGTAAAGTTGGCTATTATACTTTTTGATATAAATACAGAAGTTGCTGGAATAACTCAGCAGCCTGGCAGCATCTGTGGAGAAAAACCCAGATTTAATGCTTCGGGTCCAGAGACCCTTCCTTAGAACTGATGATGGCTGGGAAAATGTCAGTTTAAATGCAGTTCTGAGGAAGGGTCACTGGACCCGAAATGTTAACTCTGACTTTTTCTCCGCAGATGCTGCCTGGCGTGCTGAGCTTTACAAGCAAGTTCTGTTTTTGTTTCGGATTTACAGCATCTGCAGTTCTTTCAGTTTTTACATTTTTTCCTCTTTTTTATTTCTTTGCATTCTTTAATCTGTAATTAATTCTAAGTAGGCAGCTCAATTTGTGAATGTTATTTTAGCAAGTATAGTTTTCACCTTTTGAGATAACAGAAGAATGTACTGAACATGCCATACTTTCATCAGTGAGGAACATGCAATTTTTAGTCGTTAACGGCAAAGTGTTAATTTACTTGCCTGTAAAGAAGTGAATAAAAATGCTATTCTCAGTTCATATGGCATTTAATTTACTTATAGAAAACAACATTTGGGAATGCTGATGAGATCAAGGCCAGGAACCTTCGTGGAACTGCTACTATTTGATCATGATGATTTACAAATGTTATCCTAGAAATTACAGGTGGCCAAATTATTGGATAAGTCATTATTAGTATTCAAGTCATTGAATTGTCTTTTAAGCTAATACGGTCATTTTTCTTTCATTTACCTAATATCTTCATTGATGAGGCAGAGGTCCATTTAGAGAAATGCATTAAACATTTCTCCCCAATAAACAACAATAATAATTTCTACTTTTAACATGCCCTTTGAAGATTATGGTCTTGTACATTGATTTAGTATCGGGTTAAATTATCTCCAAACTCGTAAGAAAGCAGACTAACTGTGTTGTCTGCACCACTAGAAGCTTCTTTAACACTAATAGATGTGTACATTTTTGTTTGGTCCATTGGTAGTCGTCAGGTCATGTTGGGGAGATTGGCAAAGCAATCAACATAAAACATAATAACATAAAGATAGGAGAATGAGTAGATCATTTAGCCCCTTGAGTCAGTTCCATCATTCGAGGCCTGTATCTGAGGATTATATTCACTGGAGTTTAGATGAATGAGAGTTAATCACATAGAAACCTATAAAATTCTAACAGGACTAGACAGGATAAACATTGGAAGGATGGCTCTAATGGTGAGGAACTGAAGAAGCAGGAGTTATGGTTTAAAGATGAGGCATATAGGACTGAGATGAGAAAATTATTCACCCAAAAATTGTGAGCCTGTGGAATTCTCCGCCACACAAAACAGTTAGGGGAAAAACATTGAATGTTTTCAAGAAGGAGTTAGATATAGTTCTTAAGGCTAAAGGGATAAAGCAGGAATAGCGTACTGAGTTGGACAATCAGCCTCTGTATTGGTTTCCAAATGAACTGATATCCATTTATTTGAAATTTCATATTGGCTCGTTCAGGGCCCTTCACCTCACAATTCTCTTCCATACTCTTTGCTGCTGCACACTTGCTCTGTCTACTCTTCTAAGCTTCATTGATTAAGGCAAAGTTATTTTCTACAGGAGAGATTTAATTTGTACCTTTGACAAGATGGCCATCATGAGAAATCTCCATCCTAACTCAATTGCCTTCAATTTTGTGAGGCCTAGTGTTGGAGAATTCAAGCTTAATCTCCACGACATTCTGCTGGCATACATCTGGTGTGCTTTGATGGTCTCCATATGGCAGGTGGTGTTGACAAATCACAAACTGATGTAAGTGAAGACGGTTCCACTACAATTCGGGCAAGGTCAATCTACTGGCACTTTATCAAACTGCTGCTGAAGGATGAGAAGTTCCAGGACCCATTCTGTCACTTCTGGGTTAGTTGCAGACAAAAGCAAGGAAGAAAGCAGCTGTGTTCCTCTTGAAGATTATGAAATTTGCATTTCAAATATCTAGTAAAAAATTTCAATTGCCCTCCCTAACTTGCAGTGGACAGCACTGTATTGTGACTGCTCTGCTCCCAGCCTCTCCCACAGAAGCAGTTAATGCTGAGACTGTTTAATCACACAATGAACCCCACCACTGAAGCCTCTTTTATTGGAAGCAGACATCTTTCTTCTGCTCACTCCCCCTGACTCTACAGCTCCCAGATACAGAACTCTTGCGTACAGAATCAACTGCAGCTAATGGCCAAGGAAAGAAATCTTTCACCTTTTCCCTTAGTCACAGCTCAAGAATGAATCTTCCTTCTACTTTGAATCGAAGAGCCTGTTAAGATAAACGTGGTAAAGGATGAACCATTGACTAGTGTTAACATCAATATGCAGTTTATTGCATGCTGGAATAAGTGTCTATATTGGCAAGACAGACAGAACTACCAACACCAGCAGCAGCCAGGAATGTAACACCTGACCCCCATTGAGACCCTGAGGTAGAAACCTCTTTCTCCAGCTAAGACTATGTGACATCACCAATTGGATGGAGTCTAATGTCATCTCCATTATTGACACTTTCAAAACAGTCAACGTATACAACAGCAGGAGGATAGTTGGAGTGTAGAGTGTGTGGAAAAGGCAGAGGTGGGAATTCAAATCATTACGAGGTTGGCAGGGAATATTGTCCAATTACTGGCACCTCACAGTAGTTGTCCCACAGCAGCATTGTCAAAGACAATCAATGATAAATTTAATTGGAGACAGTTTGCTATACTCACATCTTGTTTCCTTTCTTCTGTATTCACTTCTGAGAAATAAACATGGACATTCGTGGATTGTCGACACTTATAGACAAAGTACTACCTTCACCTTCTGCAGGAAAGCAGATCAAGAAATTCTTCCACTTCAATCACCTGATACGAGACATATTAGCTGGAATTAATGGCTGTTCATCAATCTGCATGGCAAAATTATGAATGTAACTCACATGGCCAAAAAGTCCCGTTGTGGGATTCAAACCCAGACCTTCTGGCCCATAGGCAGACATGCCAAATTTGTGCCACAAGACCTTGCATTTTAATACTGCAGTGTTACAGTCATGGCTAACAATTATTACACGTCCCAAGTAGACCTGTGCACATGATGGTGACCACTGGCAAGTAATTTATTGCAACTGCCATGTTTGTGAGTTCAAACATTCATCAAACAATATGCAAGAATGGGACTGGAAAAGTGACAGCCCATGTCCCTTGAGTGAATAAAAAAAAGGTGTACTTTTACGTAACTCCAGCAAGCTTGTTGATTCCAAGTGCCTACAGATAATGGGAACTGCAGATGCTGGAGAATCCAAGATAACAAAGTGTGAAGCTGGATGAACACAACAGACCAAACAGCATCTTAGGAACACAAAAGCTGACGTTTCGGGCCTAGACCCTTCATCAGAAAAGGGGAATGGGGAAAGGATTCTGAAATAAATAGGGAGAGAGGAGGAAGCGGGCAGAAGATGGATAGAGGAGAAGATACGTGTAGAGGAGAGAATGGGTGGGGAAGTAGGGATCTGAACAATTAGGGATGGGCAATAAATGCAGTGACCAAATTTTTAAAAATTCTTCTCATACAATATTTTTCAGAGACTGAAACTAACATTCATATGAATCTGAGATAATGGGAACTGCAGATGCTGGAGAATTCCAAGATAATAAAATGTGAGGCTGGATGAACACAGCAGGCCAAGCAGCATCTCAGGAGCACAAAAGCTGACGTTTCGGGCCTAGACCCTTCATCAGAGAGCCATATCAGAGATTCATATGAATCTGTTCACTAGTTCATGCAATGACTAAAATGCTAAATTATTTGTCATATCTCTTAACAGGGAGAATATATATTAAAATTGAGGGGCACTGGTAATGGGCACAAAATAACTTTTTTTTGCACTGTCAGCAAGAATCATCAAATAATTTATATAAGTTGAGTTGTACGCCACAAATAGAATTTGGTATTATGCAGTAAAAAATGTGATTATAAATAACGAAGCCTCTTCAATATGTATACTTCTTTTTTGATTTTCTCTCCATATGGTATAGAAGCCATTTTGTAATGCTGAAGCACTTAAGCCTTAAATCTTTATTTAAAATGGGTTCAGTGAGCAATCTTAGTTCAAAAATTAAATCTGGATGCAATTTAACAGATGCTAGCACTCATAAAGCAAGCAATACATTGTTTGTGCGGTCCCTCTATTACTCTCAACAACATATAGCACTTATCTCATTGATATTTACAAACAATATCTAAAATAATAATTATGCTTTTCTTCATGCTTGCACAAAGTGCAGGCGAGCCTGAGAATCATTGCACATTAACACATAAATAAAGTTCACTTCTTTCTTTAAGATAGTGCAGGTTCATTTCTTTAAATTTAGGGATATGGACAATGCTGCCAAGACTAGCAATTATTATCCACTCCAAGTTGCCCTGAGTTAATATTTTTCTCCCTAAATTGCTGGGTAGAGTTTTGATACTATTGAATAACTTGCCAGGTCACTTTGGAGGTCAGCCATGAATAAACATGCTGGATTCACATCTACATCAGAGCTGATTGGAAGGTCAGGTTACATTCCATGGATTGCTTGTGTCCCGAGTAATGTTCTTTACGAAGGCCTCAACTTTCATGGTCAGTTTTCTCAATGCCAGCCTGTTTTGCTTTTGATATGGTATTAATTATAATTTCCAGTTGCTTCTTAAATCAAGTAATTTGGTTTCCAAGTATCTTAATCAGTTGGTTATTTAATTTTTAATCTTCATTTCTGATTAGATTTTTAAATAACCTGGAGCTACAGAATTGGGAACAATTTACATCAAATCAGAGTTTGAACATATAATGCAAAAGTTCCCATCTGCCCGTCTTATTTGTGTGCCTGTGTGATATTTTCTTGTCAGAAGGCCTGTCCTTCTATTTGCTTGCCTTGGGTGTTTATGTGACATTCAGAAAGAAATTTTCAATTTATTTTCAATCAACAGGAAACTTTTTTTCTTGAAAACACCTTCAAACTGACCTCAAAAATCACTCACTAGTGGATCCCAAGACATTTAATCTTGTGACATTAAAAGTAAATGACAGATTACACTCAGGTGCCTACTAGCAGCAAAATATTACATTGTACATTGCATGTAGAACATGCGTGTGCATTGCAATCTTTGATTTAACATGAACAATGCTGCAGGAATGCTAATAATCTAACACTGAGCTACACACTCCACTCATTCTTATGTATACCTAAGTCAAATCACACTGATATTTTCAACAAATTGCTCCAAAATTCCAGGTTCAGGTAATAAGTATCACACACATACCCAATTATTAGATACAATTATATACCTTTGATTCTTGTTTATAATGAGAAGGAGAGTTCACTCTAATAATGTGGATATAAAAATGATAGTAACTTCAGTCCATGCTAAATCAAAAACTAATAGACCCAGAGGCATGTCAAGGTATCAAGGGTCAACAAATGCACAAACATCTGTGGAATCATATAATTTTAAGACCAACCAATGCCAATGTAATAAAAGACAAATAGACTACAGGAAGAAGTAAAACGGATCTGAGATATATGGAATATAAAGCTTGGGGATGGACAAATGCAGGGATGATAGAATGAAAGAACTTTGAATTGGAAGTAAAAGTGGGTTGCCCATTAATTTTATTTGAGAGGTATGTCAATTGATATGAACAAAAGAACTGCCCATTGATCGTCGGGTGAGAAAATTCAACAGCTAGTCAACAGACTGAAAAACACCTTTTCACAGAGTTGAAAATTGTCCCTTGACAGAGTGACAGACCTGAAAGTCACACTGGAGAGAATTACTCAGAATTGGAATCAATACAATTCTGCAAAACAATACCAATATTAGCATTAGAACGATGGATGAATAAATGGACAGGGAAGGAACAGAAAAAAGACAAATGTAGAGAACTTAGCTTGTGGATATGATTAGCTGATAATCCCACTTAAGGAAGAAACAGATCAGACATAAAGCTGATATCAGTCCAAATAATGGTAAATGTATCTTCAAAATGCATTTTTAATATAAAAGTTTTTCAGAAACGTGTCGTGACTGAACATTGCCAAAAATCAAACTGTAATTTCCAGCATGATCAGTAAAATGCTTCACCATTATCTCCAACTTGTGGAAACAACGTAATGACTTTAAGCGATTTTAGAACTCCAGCCAAGACATTAAACTAAGTGCTGCTCTGTGACAGAATCAACTGAACATTTCTAATTAATACTGAAGCACAGAAAGTCAAATAGTGTTTGCAGTTTTCAAAATTACATTGCTGTTTTTTTTGGCAGAACCAATACAGCTGTGATTTTCACCCTCAGTTTCCAGTGAGTTGATCTACAAGTGGGCATTCTTCAGATGACAGGCAAGGAATTGTTAAAAGGAAACCCATAACTTGTCTAAGGGATCTTTCGAGGTTTGTTGGGAAGAGTCCTTAAGCTGCACACTCAATATTGGTATCTAACAGCAGAGATACTGTATCCAGCAAACTAGTTTTACATACAGATAAATTTTCAGTCACTTAACACCAATTTAAACTCAACCATTTTATATTCCAGACATCAATCACAGCTGCAATTTAATACAATGAAGTTGAATTACAACGATACATTGAATTGACTTTCTAATCTTTTATTTAAAGTCATTCTATGTAATAACAACAAGATGTGCAGTATTTAAACTGCAACATTTAAAAGTCATCTGGATGAGTATATAAATAGGAAGGGTTTAGAGGGATACAGACCAAATACTGGCAAATGTGACTAAATGAATTTGGAATATCTGGTCGGTATTTTTTGAGTTGGACCAAATGGTCTGTTTCTTTGTTGCACATGTCTATGACTCTCTGCTAGATGGCACTGACTGTATCTATTTACAGCTATCATTTCAGAGATAGTGACACAGTAGTAAGCTTACTGGTTAGTAACCCACAGACCAGTTAAGCACACCTTGTCATTACCATACTCACCAAATCATACATTACAGTTGATATCCAAAACTCCTCCACTCCCATTCCTGATATGACCTCCATCACCATCTGAGCTGGCCAGAGGAAGTTGCATAGAGACTCCACTCTATTGACAGCAGAATTCATGAAGTCTGAAGGCATCTGATCAAACATAATCAACAAAACATTCTGAGATAATGGGAACTGCAGATGCTGGAGAATTCCAAGATAATAAAATGTGAGGCTGGATGAACACAGCAGGCCAAGCAGCATCTCAGGAGCACAAAAGCTGACGTTTCGGGCCTAGACCCTTCATCAGAGGTCTAGGCCCGAAACGTCAGCTTTTGTGCTCCTGAGATGCTGCTTGGCCAGCTGTGTTCATCCAGCCTCACATTTTATTATCAACAAAACATTCTATTAATTACCAACTCCTGACACCTCGCAGCTAATAAATCATTTGTCATTCATATTGAGCACAATAAGAAGAAGCAGTAAGGGGAAATAGCATTTGCTGTGGATGATGGACATCGATATGGACTAAAGATCATTGCTACCTGACTGAGCTGCCAAATCCTGAAGGCCATATCTGAAAAACTCAGAACCACATTAGGTCATGGGGGATTCAAAAGGGAAAGGCTTAATTACCCTCACACCTCATCTTCTGAAAACACATTTGTTCATGATGGCATTGAGGAGAGTAAATACTGCACAGGCCTTGCGTAGATAATATCCCATCTTCACCCTGAGGGTACTGTATATTGTGCTGCCTGACACTATCACAGGTCCTAAATGGGATTGCTTCCGAACAGATCTAGTTGCCCAAAACAGTATGTCCATGATACACTGAGTATCATCAGCAGCAGCAGAATTGTATTCAACCAGAATCTGTATTCTCAAGTTTGGACATATATATCAGGGGCAGCTGCAGGCATTGTATGTCTTTGAAACTAACTACTGGCAGCTTGTAGCTAAGTAATGTGCTGCCAACAATCCTCCATTCTACTCTTTTATATGAAACAATAATCGTGTTAGATGGCCGCTGGTGAAAAAAAAACTTAGAGAACTGAACAGAAACTGTTCAAAATCAAATCAAATTATAATTGTTCAGGGTGATGTTGTGTGCAGGCCTTACATCACCCAGTGGTTTCTAAAAGCCTCCATTGAGCCAACAGACACACCATGTTGTGTCTTAATGGACACCTGAGTGCAGATATAAAAATAGAAAGGAAGCAGATAGTCCGGTGCTATGACCTCTACGATGGTCCATGCACGGATCTATTAATGGCTAATTTGGCCAAGTAGGAGCTAGCCAATGAAGATGCCTAATGTCATCCTCCTTTCTATACTAAGTCAAAGAGCCTATTTGGTTAATTGTGGTAGAGGATGAACTATACACAAATTATACCAAGAAAAGACATATTTCTTAACAAGATGTAGTGTTGGGATAAAAATGGGTACAAGTTACAGTAGCTGGTTAGCCTTTCTTACGAAGACTGATAGGAGTTAGAGATGATATGCCTGAGACCATCAAGATCTAGAGCTGGACTCTCAGTTCTATACTGAAGACTGTATGACATGGTCAGACTGGGTTAACCCTAATGCAATATTAACCCTTTCAGAAACATTACCTTGTGCAAATATTTCTCCCTCAAGATTTCTTCTCCTCCACAGTTGACATTTATACATACAGGTATAAATCTGTTTTTTATATTTACCTATATCCATCTGAAATCAATGACTTCACAAGTTCAGCCAGTCTGGAGGTTTTGCAATTCTTTCAGAATGTATTCTTTTTGGAACTGAATGATTAATTGTCTTGGGCCAGCAAACTGTTATCTCAATTCTGATCTCTGATCGGCTGGAAGATCTTTTGTTTCTTGCATGTCTTTTGCAGAGGATATCACGACTATTAAACCCATTAATTGATCCATTACCTTATCTGGAGGAAGCCTGCACTGCACTAACTCAGTTGATTCCTCCATAATTTTATCTGGGGACCTTTGATCTTATGGATATCAGTATTGGAAGACAGCTGCTCTGTTGAAACATGAGCTTACTACCTTGCATTATCTTGGAGATTCAGACCAGTTAACTTCTTGATTATATCCTGAATCAATATGTTGGTATGGCTTCCATGCGGTTGTATGCAGCTCCTTTCTAATTTGTTCAAGCAAAACAGTTACTTCAGTCTGTTGATATCTTCATGTTCATGTCTGTAAGGACATAGCCTCTACTTGTTGTATGTGTTCTTTTTAATGGAAATTACATCAGATCACACTTTTCAACTAATTAAGCATTTGTATGATGCTACTCCAAAACTGTGTCCTACATGAGCACATTTTCTACAAGTGACCTATAATTTTGCAGATGTGGCATTATCCTGCCATTCCTGGACACTGCTTGTGCCTGTGAGGCTTTTCTTGAATTCACAGTGCTAATACAAGCTGTTCGGATTAGCTATTGGCATACTTTTTATGCTAACTTTTCACATGTGTCTTTGCCGTGCTTGAACCATGTGAAGTGGATAGGCTCTGTTGCTCTCCTGTGTTAAAGTATCCTTCTCCACTCAGGATTTGTCAAGATCATTAAGGAAATTATCTATCGATTTCCCTGAAATTTCTGCTAAAGCTTGCAGTTTCAAAGATTTTGCTCGTTCTCAGATTCAAGTAATTAGCAAAAGCTAATGGAACTCTTCAAAAGTATAAATATCGACTTTTATATTTTGGTGATTTTTAATATCATTAGCAGTGGGGACAATTGAAAATGATGATATAATTACTCGTTCATATTGAGATGTAGTATTTAGTTTTAAAGAAATTCATCATTTTAAAAAAGGTTTCCTCCAAAACATCCAATCCTGTGTTCTGCTTGACCCATTTCTGACATAAAATCTTTGTGATAGTATTATATCTCCTGCCATTCATTCTTAGTTTTATTTTTCGTTCTTAATACAATAAAGCTATTTTAAATTTACAGCAGTTTAATCTGCTGTCTTTTAAGCTTGTAATCGTGCATGATGCCTTTAAATGATGTACTTTAAATTCCCTTGTTTTAATATCTCCTTAAAATTTTAAACTCTGTTATAGCAAGATTAATTTTTAAATCAAGACTCTATTTTGTTAAATCTTGTACCCCTGATAACAAAGTGTGGAGCTGGATGAGAACAGCAAGCCAAGCAGCATCTTAGGAGCACAAAAGCTGACGTTTCGGGCCTAGACCCTTCATCAGAAAATGTTTCCTGATGAAGGGCCTAAGCCCGAAATGTCAGCTTTTGTGCTCCTAAGATGCTGCTTGGCCTGCTGTGTTCATCTAGCGCCACACTTTGTTATCTCGGATTCTCCAGAATCTGCAGCTCCAATTATCTCCGATAAAATATTGTAACCCTGTACTGCTTTCTGGATGTTTCCCTTTCCAAATATTAGCTTCCCAACTTCTGCTGGAAAATTGATATTTTTCCCATCAAACTAAATGAAGCTTTCCTACTCCTTCTTAATAGAAATGGATATTTTTCCAGCCTTTCACTAAAGCACAATACAAATTTTTGTTCCCACTTTTTGAAATAAACTTCTGTCACTTTCAAAAACCTTCACCCAGCTCTATGTTTGAAATTATTTAATTCAAGATATTGTCAAAGTAGTAAGATTCCATTGCCTAGATCTTTTGCATTTCCCATTTATCTATTTAAATCTGGCTGACAATGTTCTCAATGTGACAACCTTGGCATGGATTAATTTAACAGGCCTAGAGCTCATTCTTAACCATGTCACCTAGTGTCCACTTGTTATGGCAGCAACAATCTCTGAAACAAGTAGGTACTCCTTTTTACCTCGACCCTTCCCCACCTCATCTTTTGCAATGTTAAGTTAAATCTGTTCACACCTTAAATACAGGGAACTTTATTAACTTTATTCCTGGAGCTCTCGGTCATAGGTGAGAGCAACTATTTATTCACCCCTACGCACCGGTAAAGAAAAGGGGAAAGAATCTTTCTCACTCAGAATGGTGCCAGTTAACCATTACCAAAAGAAATCATAACAAAGGAATTTCAATTACCCTACAAAGCCACCCATCTTGAAATGAACAGTTCGATCATCATTGCCGAAATGACCAGTAATATGGATTGTGACAGCTGAAACACTTTGCATCCTTTCTGAATAAACTGTAAATATCCTTCAAGTTGTTTTTGCACTTACTTCTTATTATAATCTGTGCTGCATGTTTTTCTTCTCGTATTCCAATTAATTACTGCCCATGACTTTGAGAATTCCGAGCAAATTTAGAGTTAGTCAGAACCAGGGAAAACTCTTTGCTTGTTGGAATCATGCTGAGTATAAGAGGGCCCAGTTGTTGGTGATTAGTTGTCTCAGCTCTATAACATCTCTGCACAGGTTTCTTAGAATAGATATTATCTAATAGACTCATTCAGAGATGATATAACACACCTCTGGAGCAGCTGGGACTTGATCCTGATACTCCTAGCTCAGAAGTAGAAACACTATCAATATAGTTGCTCAGGATAATGTCTTAGGCACAAACATCTTCAGCTGCTTCATCAATGATCTGCCCTCAGCATAAAGACAGAAGTAGGGTTGCTCGTTGGTATCAGCACAATCATCAGATACTGAAGCAGTCCATGCCCAAATACAGCAAAAGTAGACAAGATTGAGTTTTGGGTTTACAAGTGACAAGGAGCATTCATGCCACGGAAGTGCCAGGTGATGATCATCAGCAATAGGAGAGAATCCCATCTTTACCCCTTGACACTGAATTTCCTCCTATCAACATCTCAGGGGCTGCCAATGACCAGAAACTGATCTGGTTTATATATATATATATCAATACTGTACCTCCAAGAATTAGTCAGAGGCTGGGGATCCTATAGCAGTAACTTAGCTCCTAGACTTACCAAAGTCTGCTTACCAACTGTAAGGTAAATGTCTGTAATCTGATGGAAGACTCCCCATTTTCCTGGGTGAGTTCAGCTTGAAGAACTCTCAAGAAACTTGACATTATCCAGGTCAAGGCAACATGATTGATTCTATCATATCCATAAATATCCACTCCCTCCAACACCAATGTTGAGTGGCAGCAGTTTGTATGATCTCACATGATGCATGGTAAAAATCTACCAAGACTTCTTAGATAGCACCTTCCAACACACAACCACATCCATCTAAAAAGACAAAGGGAGTAGATATATGGAAGTGCCACCACCTGCAAGTTCCCCTCTAAGCCACTCATCAACCTAACTTGGAAATTTATCACCGCTCCTTCAGTTTCACTGAGTCAAAATCTGGGGGCCCTTCCTTAACAATTTCGTGGTTTGCTGCACTGAATGGACTGCAGATAGAATCATAGAACCTTATAGTAGGGAAGCAGGCCATTCAGCCCAGCGACTCCACCCCTACCCTCCAAAGACAATCTCACTATAACTAGTCCCCTACCCCATCCCTGCAACTTTGAATGTCCCAAGGCTAATCTACCCAGCCTGCACATCTTTAGACTGCAGGAGGAAACCAGAGCACCGAGGAGTAACCCAAACAGACACAGGGAGAATATGTAAACTCCACACAGGAGGGGAGTGGAATTGAGGATGGAATTGAGCACTGGCTGCTTTGCACTGTGAGGCAGCGGTCCTAACCACTGAGCCACGTTGACAGCCGAAGTGGATGAAAGCAGTTCATGAAGGCAGCTTGCCACCACCTTCTCAAGGGTAAAGAGGGAGGGATAAACAGTATATGCCAGCCCAGTCAGTGATGCCCACGTCCGTGTGTGATTTTTTAAAAAGGAATTAATATTGTCACTCTTTTCCTTAATTCAAGAAAGCCTGGATAAATTGGTTCCTAAGAATAAATATATTTGGGCCCGAAAAAAAGGTATCCACAAAAGAAGGGAATCTTTCTCAAATTAATTCTGAGATAGTAGGAACTGCAGATGCTGGAGAATCTGAGATAACAAGGTGTAGAGCTGGATGAACACAGCAGGCCCAGCAGCATCAAAGGAGCTGGAAGGCTGACATTTCAGGTCTAGACCCTTCTTCAGAAATGGGGCAGGGGAAGGAGACTGTGAAATAAATAGGGAGAGAGGGGGCGGCGGATAGAAGATGGATAGAGGAGAAGATAGGTGGTGAGGAGACAGACAGGTGAAAGAGGCAGGATGGAGCCAGTAAAGGTGAGTGTAGGTGGGGAGTTAGGGAGGAGATTGCTCAGTCCAGGGAGGACAGACAGGTCATGGGGGTAGGATGAGATTGGCAGGTAGGAGATGGTGGTGGGCTTTGAGGTGGGACGAGGGGATAGGTGAGTGGAAGGACAGGGTAGGGAAGCGGGATGAGCTGGGCTGGTTTTGGGATGCAGTGGGGGGAGGGGAGATTTTGAAGCTTGTGAAGTCCACATTGATACGATTGGGCTACAGGGTTCCCAAGCGGAATATGAGTTGCTGTTCCTACAAACTTTGGGCAGCATTGTCATGGCACTGCAGGAGGGCCAAGATGGACATGTCATCCAAGGAGTGGGAGGGGGAGTTGAAATGGTTCGCGACTGGGAGGTGCAGTTGTTAATTGCGAACTGAATGTAGGTGTTCTGCAAAGTGGTCCCCAAGGCTCTATTTGGTTTCCCCAACGTAGAGGAAGCTACAACGGGTACCGCGGATGCAGTATACCACATTAGCAGATGTGCAGGTGAACATCTGCTTGATGTGAAAAGTCATCTTGGGGCCTGGGGTAGGGGTGAGGGAGGAGGTGTGGGGGCAGGTGTAGCACTTCCTGTGGTTGCAGGGAAAAGTGCTGGGTGTGGTGTGGCTGGAGGGGAGTGTGGAGCAGACAAGGGAGTCACGGAAAGAGTAGCCCCCTCCAGAAGGCAGACAAGGGTGGGGAGGGAATAATCTCTTTGGTGGTGGGGTTGGATTGCAGATGGCGGAAGTGTCGGAGGATGATGCGTTGGATCCAGAGGTTGGTGGGGGGTACTTGAGGACGAGGGGGATTCTGTTTTGGTTATTATTTTGGGGAAGGGGTATGAAGGATGAGTTGCAGGAAATGCGAGCGATATGGTTGAGGGCATTGGAATCCTTACGGTGTGGTATCAAGCCTTTTGGTCCAACAAGTCCACACTGAACCTCAGAGCAGTCTACCCAGACCCATCCCCCCATAACCCACCTAACCTACACCATCCTGAACACTATGGGCTATTAGAATGGCCAGTCAACCCACCCTGCACATCTTCGGACTGTAGGAGGAAACCAGAGCATCCGCAGGAAACCCACACAGACACGGGGAGAATGTGTAAACTCCACACAGTCAGTCCCCAAGGCTGAAATCGAACCCAGGTCCCTGGCGCTGGGAGGCTGCAGTGCTAACCACTGTGCCACCGTGCCACGTATGCAACCACTGAGTGGGGGAATTTGCGGCCCTTGAAAAAAAGAGGACATCTAAGATGTTCAGGAATGGAATGCCGTATCCTGGGAGCAGATGCAATGGAGGCGAAGGAATTGGGAATGGGAAATGACATTTTTACAGGAAGGTGGGTGGGAAGAGGTGTATTCTAGGTAGCTGTGGGAGTGGGTGGGCTTGAAATGGATATCGCTTACAAGGTGGTTGCCAGAGATGGAAACAGAGAGGTCCAGGAAGGAGACAGAGGCTTCAGAGATGGTCCAAGTGAACCTAAGGTTGGGGTGGAAGGTGTTGGTGAAGTGGATGAACTGTCCGAGCTCCTCGTGGGAGCATGAGGCAGCGCCGATACAGTCATAAATGTAGCAGAGGACGAGATGGGCGATAGGGCCAGTGCAGTTATGGAAGAGGGAGTGTTCCACGTAACCTACAAAGAGGCAGGCATAGCTTGGGCCCATGCGGGGACCCATGGCGACCCCCTTTGTCTGTAGGAAGTGGGAGTAATTGAAAGAGAAGTTGTTGAGTGTGAGGACGAGTTCGGCTAGGCGGATGAGAGTGTCAGTGGAGGGGGACTGGTCGGGCCTGCGGGACAGGAAGAAGCAGAGGGCCTTTAAGCCATCTGTATGGGGAATGCAGGTGTATAGGGACTGGACGTCCATGGACAAGACAAGGTGTTGGGGACCAGGGAATTGGGAGTTTTGGAGGAGGTGGAGGGCGTGGGTGGTGTCACAGATGTAGGTAGGGAGTTCCTGGACCATGGGGGAGAAAATTGAGTCAAGATAGTTGGAGATAAGTTCGGTGGGGCAGGAGCAGGTGGAGACAATTGGTCGACCAGTACAGGCGGGTTTGTGGATTTTGGGATGGAGATAGAAGCGGGTGGTGCGGGGTTGGGGAACGATGAGGTTGGAGGCTGTGGTTGGGAGGTCACCTGAGGTGATGATGTTGTGGATGGTTTGGGAGATGATGGTTTGGTGCTCAGGGGTGGGGTCATGATCAAGGGGGGCGGTAGGAGGAGGTGTCGGAGATTTGGCGTCTGGCCTCGGTGATGTAGAGGTCTGCGCGCCATACTACAACTGTGCCTCCCTTGTCCGGGGGTTTTATGGTGAGGTTGGGATTGGAGCAGAGGGGCCAGAGAGCTGCACGTTCTGTGGGGGAGAGTTAGAGTGGGTGAGAGGGGTGGAGAGGTTGAGGCGATTGATGTCTCGACAGCAGTTGGGGATGAAGAGGTCGAGGGTTTTTAGGAGGCCTTGGGGTAGTGTTCAGGAGGACGGGGTGCATTGGAGGGGGGAGCAGGGTCAGTGCAGGGAGGATTAGGCTCACAGTTAAAGAAGTAAGCGCGGAGGCAGGGGCAGCGGAAAATCTGTTCAACGTCCAAGCATGAGCAGTATTCGTTGATGTTTGGGTGGAGGGGAATAAAGGTGAGTCCTTTACTGAAGGCTTCAAAAGCTTCAAAATGTCCCCTCCCTCTACCACATCCCAAAACCAGCCCAGCTTGTCCCCACCTCTCTGACATATCCTTCCACTCACCTATCCCCTCCTCCCACCTCAAGCCCTACCCCCACCTCCTACCTACTACTCTCATCCCACCCCCTTGACCTGTTCATCTTCTCTGGACTGACCTATTCCCTCCTTAACTCCCCACCTACACTTGCCTTTACAGGCTCCATCCCCACCTCTTTGACCTTTCTGTCTCTTCTCCACCTATCTTCTCCTCTATCCATCTTCTATCTGCCTCCCTCTCTCTCCCTATTTATTTCAGAAACCCCTTCCCCTCCCTTATTCCTGAAGAAGGGTCTAGGCCCGAAATGTCAGCTTTCCTGCTCCTCTGATGCTTTCTAAAATTAACCTTGCTGCGGCCAAATGAGGGGAAGTGTGAGTAACCTTAACTGTGTGAGTTTCCATTTGGAACAGCCACGAATTGGGGAACTCATCTGGAGAATGGTCGTAACAAATCGGGCGCCCTTTGAATAAAATCCGAACTCACAGGCCTAACATAAGAATTAGATGGTACATTTTTACCTGAAAACCAACTCTTAAAATGAAAAAAAGACATTGCTACAGTTTCAAAATATTTAATGTTTTTGAGAGGATTTTTAGCTCAGGTCATGGATGAGGTTGTCGGCTTGCTTGCCGAGTCGGTGTGTTTGATTGCAGACATTTTGTCATCCTGTTAGGTAACATCGTCAGAGCACTTCTTGTAAAACGTTGTGTTCTGTCCCGTTGGTTATGTATATGCCTCGGTTTGTTGGGATGGTTGGTATCACTTCTAGTTCTTTTATTCAGTGGTTTGTACATCAGGTCCAGTTCAATGTGTTTGTTTATGGAGTTCCAGATAGAATGCCAGGCCTCCAGGAATTCCCTGGCATGTCTCTGTTTGGCCTTTGCTACTATACATGTATTGTCCCAATCAAAATCGTGTTGCTCTTTGTCTATGTGTATTGAGGCCAGCGAGAATTGGTCATAGATAATGGGAACTGCAGATGCTGGAGAATTCCAAGATAATAAAATGTGAGGCTGGATGAACACAGCAGGCCAAGCAGCATCTCAGGAGCACAAAAGCTGACGTTTCAGGCTTTTCTGAGATGGAGACTGAGAGGTCCAGGAAGGTGAGGGATGTGCTGGAGATGGCCCAGGTGAGCTGAAGTTTGGGGTGGAAGGTGTTGGTGAAGTGGATGAACTGTTCGAGCTCCTCTGGGGAGCAAGAGGCGGCGCCGATACAGTCATCAATGTACCGGAGGAAGAGGTGGGGTTTGGGGCCTGTGTAGGTGCGGAAGAGTCTCCTTCTCAGGCAACCAGCTTGTAACTGATGTCCATTTCAAGCCCACCACCTCCCACAGCTACCTAGAATACACCTCCTCCCACCCACCCTCCTGCAAAAATTCCATCCCCTATTCCCAATTCCTCCGCCTCCGCCGCATCTGCTCCCACGATAAGACATTCCACTCCCGCACATCCCAGATGTCCAAGTTCTGCAAGGACCGCAACTTTCCCCCCACAGTGATCGAGAACGCCCTTGACCGCGTCTCCCGTATTTCCTGCAACACATCCCTCACACCCCGCCCCCGCCACAACCGCCCTAAGAGTATCCCCCTCGTTCTCACACACCACTCTACCAACCTCCGGATACAACGCATCATCCTCCGACACTTCCGCTATTTACAATCCGACCCCACCACCCAAGACATTTTTCCATCCCCACCCCTGTCTGCTTTCCGGAGAGACCACTCTCTCCGTGACTCCCTTGTTCGCTCCACACTGCCCTCCAACCCCACCACACCCGGCACCTTCCCCTGCAACCGAAATGCTAGGAAATGCTACACTTGCCCCCACACCTCCTCCCTCACCCCTATCCCAGGCCCCAAGATGACATTCCACATTAAGCAGAGGTTCACCTGCACATCTGCCAATGTGGTATACTGCATCCACTGTACCCGGTGCGGCTTCCTCTACATTGGGGAAACCAAGCGGAGGCTTGGAGACCGCTTTGCAGAACACCTCCGCTCAGTTCGCAACAAACAATTGCACCTCCCAGTCGCAAACCATTTCCACTCCCCCTCCCATTCTTTAGATGACATGTCCATCATGGGCCTCCTGCAGTGCCACAATGATGCCACCTGAAGGTTGCAGGAACAGCAACTCATATTCCGCCTGGGAACCCTGCAGCCTAATGGTATCAATGTGGACTTCACCAGTTTCAAAATCTCCCCTTCCCCTACTGCATCCCTAAACCTGCCCAGTTCGTCCCCTCCCCCCACTGCATCACACAACCAGCCCAGCTCTTCCCCCCCACCCACTGCATCCCAAAACCAGTCCAACCTGCCTCTGCCTCCCTAACCGCTTCTTCCTCTCACCCATCCCTTCCTCCCACCCCAAGCCGCACCCACATCTACCTACTAACCTCATCCCACCTCCTTGACCTGTCCGTCTTCCCTGGACTGACCTATCCCCTCCCTACCTCCCCACCTATATTCTCTCCACCTATCTTCTTTACTCTCCATCTTCGGTCCGCCTCCCCCTCTCTCCCTATTTATTCCAGTTCCCTCACCCCATCCCCCTCTCTGATGAAGAGTCTAGGCCCGAAACGTCAGCTTTTGTGCTCCTGAGATGCTGCTTGGCCTGCTGTGTTCATCCAGCCTCACATTTTATTATCTTGGATTCTCCAGCATCTGCAGTTCCCATTATCACCAATCTGGTGCCATTTTGAATAGTTGAAGAATAAAAGGTATAAAGAAATAATACTGGAAGAGAGTCCTCCTCTCCCTGCCCACTGCCTGAACCGAACATGCCAATGTGGAAGTTACCACTCTTTAGGTGCAATCTCTTCATTGCTGGACCCACCTTGTTGCTGCCATTAAGTCCCATGCTGAACTAACCCTTGGTCTAGAAACAGGAGACCCAGTTTCGCTGCTGTCATATCATCAATTACACTAGGAGTCCCACTCCAGGCTTACCTTGCTGCTACCACAGCTTCTGCCATTTTGCCAGTGCCAGGAGTCCCTGCCCCGGGCCCAACTACAACCAGGAGTCTCTGGCTCCATTGCAAACCAGGCCGCTGCCACATCAAGTGTCCTGCTCTGGCCGTGGATGTCGCCTTGCCCGTGCCGCCATCCTGAAGAGTCGTTTGCCGCTGCCTCTGATCGTTGGAGGAGCTTTGCTGCCACTTCCAATCACCATGACGTGCCTCTTCTGCTGCCACCATGCCCCGCAGCTATACGGCTGCTGCTGTCCTGCCAATGGCCTGCTTTCAGCACCATGCCGATGCTGCTGTCTAACTCACCAAACAAAAGAGAAACAACAGGAAAAGTGAAAGAGAAATACCAGAGGTAAAAAAAGAAAATGAACAAAGCAGATGGAAGTGGATGAGCTCAAGGCAAAAGCCCACAAGCAGCCCTGCTACTCCACTACCATTTTGGGCTCAATTTCACCCCCATGGACACCAGTATCACAGTCAGAGGGGGCGATGGAAAGGTACGATCAGATCCCAAAGTAAATTATCACATCACACTGCCATGAGTACAGTCAAGACAGGGATACACGACAATGGACAGATCTTACAGAGCTCTGAACAATGTCAATTATGGTGACACATGTGGATGATTTGGACAAGAAGCCCAGCAAAGCTTGACATCAGGAACATCCACTTCAGCTTTTATGATTTTGTTAAGCAGCATGGCTCGTTTCTCGCCAGGAAACAGTAAGTCACTGATTAAGGGAAATTATTGCTTGTCAGATGCCTTGTTAGTGCTCCAGCTTACCTCATTGACAGTCAGGTTTCTATCTTAACAAAGTCACCAAACAATTGAGGCACTGAGAAAACTCAACATGGAAAACCAAGAATGTACCTGGTGAGTTTATCTCGTCACTGACTCTGAAGGACTTCCATGTTGTTTATATTCAAGCAGGGCACTCTAAAACAGGGCTATGTGTTCCCCATCCTTGATAGAGCTTGGCATTTGGGATTTACTGGCATTTACCAATACGTCATGACCATCATGGTACCTCTTAGCCTCACTGGTAGAGTGCTCTAGAAATGAGGGAAAGTTTTGAGTGTTGGAATAGGAGCTAAGCTCATGAATTGGACCAGGTTCCATCCCCTGAGCGCCTTACTCCAAATAAAACTGGGACAACACCAAGATCCTGGGACAGGCTCGGCAGAGACAAGCACGAGAATTCCTGGAAGCCTGGCACTCCATGAAGCAGGCTATTAATAAACATATTGAAGTCGACCCCATATATATTCCACGACGGAGGAAACCCTAAAGTGAGGCAATCCATCGCAATGGACCCAGAGTTTAAAAGCCAGGTGGAAAAACACACCAAATCTTCATCAGAGGCTGTACTGAGGATGTTACCCAGCACAGTAACGAAACGTCTGCAGAACAACAAACCAGCTCGGTGAGCCAACCAACCTCAAAACTCCTTTTTATAAGATCTTATTTAAACCCTACTACAACCAAAATTTAACTTGTTTCCCAATAAAAGAACATAGCAGTATGCCTATGTTGCCTTGTAGAACATAGAGCATAGAACAGCACAGTACAGGCCCTTTGACCCATGATGCTGTGCCGAAATTTTACCCTAATCCTAAGGTCTAACCTCCAGCCCTACCTTATACAATCATCCATATGCCTATCTAATAGCTGCTTAAATGCCCCTAATGAGGCTGACTCCACTACCCTCTCCAACAATGCATTCCACGTCCCTACCACTCTCTGAGTAAAGAACCTACATCTGAAGCCTACCTTATATTTGCCTCCACTCACTTTGTAATAGTTACCTCCACCCTAGGAAAATGTCTCTGGCTGTCTGCTCTATCTATACTTCTGATCATTTTGTACACCTCTATCAAGCCACCTCTCATCCTTCATTGTCCTGAAGAGAAAAGATCTAGCACTCTCAACCTTTCCTCGTAAGACCTTCCCTCCATTCCAGGCAACGTCCTGGTGAATCTCCTCTGCACCTTTTCCAATGCTTCGACATCTTAACTGTAATGAGGTGACCAGAACTGGAGACAATACTCCGGATATGGCCGAACCAGGCTTTTGTATAGCTGGAGCATAACTTCACGGCTCTTGAACTCAATCCCTCTATTAATGAAAGCTAACACACCATACGCCTTCTTAACAACTCTATCCACCTGGGTGGTGGCTCTCAGGGAACTGTGGACATGAGCCCAAAAATCCCTCAGCTCCTCCACACTGCCAGGAATCTTTCTGTTAACCCTCTGTTCTGCTTCCAAAGTTTTCCTTCCAAAATGAATTGCCTCATACTTTTCAGGGTTAAACTCCATCTGCCACTTCTCAGTTCAGCTCTGCATCCTATCACTCATAGATAGAATCCCTGTAGTGTGGAAACAGGCCCTTCAGCCCAACAAGTCCACACCAAACCTCAGAGCATCCCACCCACACCCATCCCCCTATAACCCACCTATTCTACATATCCCTGAATACTACAGGCAATTTAAGATGGCCAATCCACCTAATGTGCACATCTTTGGACTGTGGGAGGAAACCGGGGCACCTGGAGGAAACCCAACAGACACAGGGAGCATGTGCAAACTCCACACAGACAGTTGCCCGAGGCTGGAATCGAACCATTGTCACTGGCGCTGTGAGACAGCAGTGTTAACCACTGAGCCACCGTGCCACCACAAATATCCCGTTGTAAACTAGAACAGCCCTCCGCACTGTCCACAACGTGACTCATCTTCATATTGTCCATGAACTTACTCATCGACCCTTCCACTCCTTTGTTCAAATCATTTACAACAATCACAAATAGAAAACGACCCAGAACAGATCCTTGTGGCACACCACTCGTAACTGAGCACCATGTTGAATATTTGCCATCCACTACCACCCTTTGTCTTCTAAGGGTAAGCCAATTCTGAATCCAATCTGCCACATTCCCCCCATCCCAAGCCTCCTTAACTTCTGCATGAGCTGACCATGGGGAACCTTATCAAATGTCTTACTTAAATCCATGTGTACCATATCCACTGCCCTACCTTCATCCACGTGGTTGGTCACCTCTTCAAAGAATTCAATCAGGTTTGTGAGGCATGATCTACCCCTCACAAATCTATGCTGATTATCACAAATCACACTGTGCCTTTTCAAGTGATCATAGATCCTATCTCTCGGAGCCCTTTCCAATAATTTGCCACCACTGAGGTAAGACTAACTGGTGTGTAATTTCCGGAGTTACCCCTATTCGCTTTTTTGAACAAGGGAATGACGTTCGCCTCTCTCCAATCTTCTGGCACTATATCTATGGACAGTAAGGACGAAAAGGTCATCGCCAAAGGCCCTGCGATTTCTTCCCTCGCTTCCCATAGAATCCTTGGATAAATCCCATCAGGCCTGGGGGACTTACCTATCTTCAATTTCCTCAAAATTCCCAGTACATCTTCCTTACTAACAGCAACCTCCTCGAGCCTCCCTGTCTGTTTCACACTGTCCTCCTCCACAACTAGGTCCCTCTCAGTTGTGAATACCGAAGAAAAGTATTCATTAAGAACTTCTCAGTATCTCTTTAGACTCCATGCACAAATTCCTTTTACAATCCTCGATCGGCCCTACCCTTTCTCTTGTAATATAAATTCTTCTAACAGCTAATAATTCAACAACAGGGAATATTTTTCTCTTAATATCATCTGTTGCTATCTTGGATTTATGAGAGTGGGAAATCAATTGTAAAAAGATTTAGACAAAATGAATTCTTCCCACGGAAGAAATAAATAGGTATTGCAGACTTTAACAAGTTTGACATAGAAGAATAAATTGATATCTTTGTTGTCCACACGATAACCCAACAGGACAGATTTCATACCCTTGGACAACATGTCTGATTTTGTAAAGGAAAGTTAAGTGCTCTGACAATCTTGATCACTGTCCAAGTTGTGGAAGTACAAATCTGCCTCAGAGTCTTTCTCTGTGTTGAGGAAGAATTCAGTTCAAAGAGCAGGATGATATGTAACAATGTCTTGAGGTTGTCAGATTTGGTAAAATTAATCAACAGCCATTCGCTTTGAAGCCGAAAGCGCCACACTTAATTTTACGGGACAGTGGCTGTGTGTCAGTTTCTGCAACCATTGTGGAGGGCCTCACTGGATGTGTCGTAGCAAGTTTTCTCATCCTGTTCTCCACGGTGCTTTGTGGTTCCCTGTACATTCTGCCTAGAATTGGCAGATGTGATTGTCACTACCACTGTTTTTTTATCATTCAATCACAGGATGTGGACATCAGTGGCTAGGCCAGCATTCATTGACTAGTGAACAGTCAGCTGCAGTGTTGTGGGCCTGGAGTCACATGTAGGCTACACTAGTTAAAAATGTCAGTTTCCTTCCCCAAAGGATGCCAGGGAGCTAAGTGGGTTTTGCCAGCATCAACAATGGGTTCATGATCATCTTTAGACTCTTAATTCCAGGTTTTTATTGAATTTAATTTCCACCATCTGCCATGGCAGATCAAGGAACCCAGAACATTACCTCGATCTCCAGATTACTCGTCTAGCAATAATATCACCAGGCCTTCATCACCCCAAAGCTCTTGATTCTTGACATGGGCACCATTTTTAAAGTCCTGACATACACTGGGTTAATTGTTGCTGGCAGGAGCTGTCTTCTTAGAGTACATAATATGAGGGCAATGGACATGAAAACTTTCTGGGCATATCGATGATGCAATTGGCACTGTGTTGTCAGTGCAAGCACAAAGGGCTGAAAGGCTTCCCTTTGTGTTGTACCACTTCAGTGATTCTGGGAAACAGAAGTGCAAGTTTGTAAATGTATTACTGCTTTACATCAACACTGCTTTTATAGCTGCAGCTACAAGAATCAGGCTGCACACTAAGCCTTTCCTGAGAGTCATCCTATCTTCAAACTCTGTCTTTGGAACTGTCTCTGTCTTCAAAGTCCAGGAATATTTAAGGGAGCACTCTGATTTCCTTCATCTCAATTGTAGCATAACCCATACTCATTGATCTACATGGGACCATCTCATATTGGAAGGATTTTGAAAGATGAAAATGTTCATCTTTATTCAACAATAGCAAAAGCAAAACGAGAAACAAGCAACAACAAAGCTGTGTTTGCTTGTTTGAACAGGCAGAGATCGATTGCCTTTCAGGCAACAACAAGTTTAAAGTCACTGAATGTTTGGAACACCACAGCAGCCGTCATGATAACGCTTGCTGTGGCTGGATCCATTAGTCACGGTCTCAATGAATCTGTCTGGGGAATATTAGAAACAGAACAGGCCTTTGGTAATGTGAACACTCGAGCATTAGTCAAACACACAAACGATGATTTAGCATAATCCTACATTTAGTGGGACATAGAGGAACACGGAGTTCCTCTGCATGGGTCTTTCACCTAATGGACTTTATGCTGAACTATGTAGTCAAAGCCATGCTGTGCAAATACAGTAGGTGACCCTAAGTGCAGCATAATTACTGACACCTTGTTCTTCATGCCCTCAAAACCACCACAGCATGGGAAAGTAGCATTGCATGTAAAATCATATGGCTGATTACTGAGAGTTCAAGGTGAGAGCAAACCATCTCTATTTCCTTGTGCAACCTCGAATTGTTGGACTTCTTTATTTCATTGTTGGACTTCTTTTTTTCCAAGAACGGTAAATGAAAAAGATATACCTTGGCACCTTTGTACCCAAGATAGTTCGATAAGTGGCAACTTGTAGACTTTTCACCGTGCTTATTGGAGTCATGTTTCAATAAAACTAGGCCAGGATTGTTTGTGACCAGGATTTGTAGTTGGACACTACATACTTTACAGATGCAGGGTGCAATGATTATAAATGTCTTCAATCTCTATCGTGAAAGGCCTGATTAATGCAATTACCCCCCGAAGAACCTCGCATTACTCACATAAAACCTATGTGGTCAGACAAGGAAATAATGCTTACTGAGTAATATTGCTCACTCTGGGTTCAGGCAAAGCCATTTTCCATTTCCATTGAGCGTCACTCGTGTTTCACATTAATGTTGAAGGTAAGACAATAAAATGTGAGGCTGGATGAACACAGCAGGCTTAATGTTGAAGGTAAGACAATAAAATGTGAGGCTGGATGAACACAGCAGGCCAAGCAGCATCTCAGGAGCACAAAAGCTGACGTTTCGGGCCTAGACCCTTCATCAGAGAGGGGGATGGGGAGAGGGAACTGGAATAAATAGGGAGAGAGGGGGAGGCGGACCGAAGATGGAGAGTAAAGAAGATAGGTGGAGAGAGTATAGGTGGGGAGGTAGGGAGGGGATAGGTCAGTCCAGGGAAGACGGACAGGTCAACGAGGTGGGATGAGGTTAGTAGGTAGCTGGGGGTGCGGCTTGGGGTGGGAGGAAGGGATGGGTGAGAGGAAGAACCGGTTAGGGAGGCAGAGACAGGTCGGACTGGTTTTGGGACGCAGTGGGTGGGGGGGAAGAGCTGGGCTGGTTGTGTGGTGCAGTGGGGGGAGGGGACGAACTAGGCTGGTTTAGGGATGCAGTAGGGGAAGGGGAGATTTTGAAACTGGTGAAGTCCACATTGATACCATATGGCTGCAGGGTTCCCAGGCGGAATATGAGTTGCTGTTCCTGCAACCTTCGGGTGGCATCATTGTGGCAGTGCAGGAGGCCCATGATGGACATGTCATCTAGAGAATGGGAGGGGGAGTGGAAATGGTCCTCCTGCAAAAATTCCATCCCCTATTCCTCCTGCAAAAATTCCATCCCCTATTCCCAATTCCTCCGCCTCCGCCGCATCTGCTCCCACGATAAGACATTCCACTCCCGCACATCCCAGATGTCCAAGTTCTTTAAGGACCGCAACTTTCCCCCCACAGTGATCGAGAACGCCCTTGACCGCGTCTCCCGTATTTCCCGCAACACATCCCTCACACCCCGCCCCCGCCACAACTGACCTAAGAGGATCCCCCTCGTTCTCACACACCACCCCACCAACCTCCGGATACAACGCATCATCCTCCGACACTTCCGCCATTTACAATCCGACCCCACCACCCAAGACATTTTTCCATCCCCTCCCCTGTCTGCTTTCCGGAGAGACCACTCTCTCCGTGGCTCCCTTGTTCGCTCCACATTGCCCTCCAACCCCACCACACCCGGCACCTTCCCCTGCAACTGCAGGAAATGCTACACTTGTCCCCACACCTCCTCCCTCACCCCTATCCCAGGCCCCAAGATGACATTCCACATTAAGCAGAGGTTCACCTGCACATCTGCCAATGTGGTATACTGCATCCACTGTACCCGGTGCGGCTTCCTCTACATTGGGGAAACCAAGCGGAGGCTTGGGGACCGCTTTGCAGAACACCTCCGCTCAGTTCGCAACAAACAATTGCACCTCCCAGTCGCAAACCATTTCCACTCCCCCTCCCATTCTCTAGATGACATGTCCATCATGGGCCTCCTGCACTGCCACAATGATGCCACCCGTAGGTTGCAGGAACAGCAACTCATATTCCGCCTGGGAACCCTGCAGCCTAATGGTATCAATGTGGACTTCACCAGTTTCAAAATCTCCCCTTCCCCTACTGCATCCCTAAACCAGCCTAGTTCGTCCCCTCCCCCCACTGCACCACACAACCAGCCCAGCTCTTCCCCTCTACCCACTGCATCCCAAAACCAGTCCAACCTGTCTCTGCCTCCCTAACCGGTTCTTCCTCTCACCCATCCCTTCCTCCCACCCCAAGCCGCACCCCCAACTACCTACTAACCTCATCCCACCTCCTTGACCTGTCCGTCTTCCCTGGACTGACCTATCCCCTCCCTACCTCCCCACCTATACTCTCTCCACCTAACTTCTTTACTCTCCATCTCCGGTCCGCCTCCCCCTCTCTCCCTATTTATTCCAGTTCCCTCTCCCCATCCCCCTTTTCTGATGAAGGGTCTAGGCCCGAAACGTCAGCTTTTGTGCTCCTGAGATGCTGCTTGGCCTGCTGTGTTCATCCAGCCTCACATTTTATTGTCTTGGAATTCTCCAGCATCTGCAGTTCCCATTATCTCAAATGTTGAAGGTAATGCAGGTTATCTTAGGCTCAGGCTGGTATATAAGGATCCCCTGTAACTTCTCGTTCCTTTCTGTTAAGACCATTGCCAATGAGTTTCCACGTATTTTCACTCAAATGTTTCATACATGTTTCATCTCGCAACATTAACCCTGAGCTTTGGCCCTGCAGTCTACTAATGTCAATCAAATTACTATACTTCCTCCGCTCCCCTTGTAGCCATGTCACCACTGACACACCCCCTCCATCAGAACCCATGTTCTCCAATGTACCATTGCCTCTCACTCCTAAAAGCTGAGTTCCCCTCTTCATAATTATTGAGCCCTTTTGCATTCCAGCCTGCTGCTTCCTCACTATTCACTTTTCCAACTCCAACTCCACTTGACAACCTTGATAACCTCCTGACTTTCATTGGGATGCTCCAAGAGCTGATCATGCTCACTCTACCCTCTCCACTCCCAACCACCCCCACTGACTTGGACACACAGCCTTGACTGATGGGTGAATGGATCTCTGACTGAACTCTGAACAGTTCCCCAAACAATGCTCCATGAGTTCCTGGTCTGCTTGCACTGGATTTGCAGGGCTGATTGTGATCTGCTCCGAGGATGTGGTGAAATTGAGTCTGACCACCCTGAGCATCCAGCATGCTTGTGTCCAAACTACTAGGCTGATATTGGTCACTGCCCTTCAAGTAACGTGCCAGATCCCCTTACTGAAGACTGTCTCAATTTATCTGACTGAGGACCAGTCCCATTAGCCTTTGAGATTTGCTACTTAGTTGATGCATATTCAATGAGTTTACCACACGTTTTGCTGGCAGATCATGCAGGTGTGGTATTGATGTATCACAGTAACATGTCCAGCCCCTTGATTAATCACTACTGAAACCAGGACAACCTTCATGCCTTCACACTTTGAATAATGAGGAAAAGCACAGAAAGGAAAGGTAGGGCAGCAATGTGACTGGTATCCAAATAGGCAGCAAGTGAGTGCACACTAAGAAAGCAAGCAAGTAGCCCTGAGGTGCACCCTGCTCCAATTGATGAGATGGGTTTTTGTCCCTCAGTGCAAACTGTCCTTGTACAGTGTACACCAGAGTGCAGCATTGACTTGCAGAACTATATTGTAAGTGGGTTGGGAAGGTGTCACCAGAATGTGGAAAGGCTGGTAGATGTTTGATGCAAACCTCTGCAGACTGGGAATGTGGGTACTCTGAGAGATAGGCAAATTGTGGGACCAATGGGCAACAGTTGCCATGGAGCAGATAGGCATTTTAAAGATCATTGCTCCCAGTGGCCAATCACACCATACAAGACCGATGCCATGAATTTGGCACAGAATGTAAATGAAATAAATGCACAGCAGAGTTTCTCATCAATTTCTCTTTTATTTAAAATTGGCCTCATTACAATATATTGGAGCAGAATTCACTTTTCGCATATGCTACCAAATCTGTATGAACATTTGTGAGTGCAATTCTGCTTGACACGTTCTGTGAAGTAAAAAATCTGCAGCCATTTGATCCAGTTTAGGTTAATGCAGGGCTAGCTGGAGCAGCCTGAGTGTAAATCTCATTCATCATTCTCACTGAGTACTAAGCCTGGGTGAATAACTGCCATCCTTATATTAAAAAAATGTGCAGCAAGGAGTGTGTGTAACAACCATCGATACAGGAGATAAAATGCATCATCATCTTGGGTCAGGAAACAGGACAACTGGGGCTTCATTGAGTATTTTGTCAGTGGAAATAGCTCAGATGAAATCTACGCAAGTACATGATATTAGGCCATTTTTACAAACTGCTTTAAAATACAGAACTTTGTATATATCTGATGTAGTGTAATTGGCTCTATTATATATGAACTTTAATAACTGCATATTGAATGTTACAATGCTGCTTTTTTTTGTTATTTTTATGGGAGGCTGAAATCATGTAAATTTTCAAATTTGGGTCATAGTGGAAAAGAATTCTTGTTCTTATGAAGAGCTGGTAAACATCAAGAAATGCTGTCAAATGACCTGATTACATTGAAACTTTGCCTTTGTGGTCATATTCTTAGCTCTGAGTCCTGTGGAACAGTCTTTAAATGTTGCTTCAGACTGTGCTGTTGAGTGTACCTCTGCTTGATATCTAGAGGCATCCGTCTGCCAGGGGCTGCACTCTCATTGTGTGGGTGGTCAGCTCCCATAAACTCCTCCAGCTGCATACAGCTAATCAGTTGGTACAAAAATGACTATGAATGTAGCTGGAGCACTCATCCAGACTGTAGTATGGCTTACAAAGGCTTTCACTACTTTGCCATTTGCCAAGGGACACATACGAAAGTACAATAACATCAACCCACTGATCAATCACAGGCAGAATGAAATAGGCCTCCTCTCAACATCCAAATGTATGCACTTTCCCTGTGGGAGTCCCTGCTTGTTATAAATTGGAATATATTGTCTGCAAGGGTGGTGGAAGCAGATTCAACAGTACCTTTCAAAATGAAGTTGTCTGTTTACTTGAAAATGAAAGAGTTGCAAGGTGAAGGGACGAGGAATGGGTCTAACTGGGGCTCTATTTCAGGGAATTATCATTGATTGATTGATTGATTGCTGTCAATGTGCACTGAGATACAGTGAAAAGTTTTGCTTTGTATGTTATACAGGCAGATCACATCATATAAAGTTGTCAGTGTAACAGAACAGAGTGCAGGATACAGTGTTACAGACACAGAGAATTTGCAGAGAGAGAAAATAAAATTAATCTTTGAGAGGTCCATTCAAAAGTTTGATAACCACAGGGAAGAAACTGTTCTTGAATCTATTTATACATGTATTAAAACTTTTATATTTTCTACCAACTGAAGACGGTGGAGAAGAGTATAATTGGGGTGGGAGGTGTCTTTGATTAAGTTGGCTTTCCCGATGCAGTGGGAAATGTAGATGGAGTCAATAGATGGAGGGCTGGTTTGTATGATGCATTGGGCTGTGTTCATGACTCTGCAGTTTCTTGCAGTGTTGGGAAGAGCAGTTGCCAAACCGAACTGTGATGTTTTCTATGGTACATCTATAAAAATTGGTAAGAATCCTTGTGGATATCATTGGCACAATGAGCTGGTTAATACCTCTTAAGCGGTCACTTATTCAATTATTCCTCCTGTGCAGTTCAGAACAATGCCACTGTCATATGAGGGCTCATGTAATACAGCAGTAGTGTGTCTACTGCAAGGTCTGGGTTCAAGCCTCTTCTGTTCTTGAGGTTTATTGTAACATGTGCAAATACGGTCAATGTTCTTCAAATTAACATGACAAAGAGAATACCTGAAGAAGGAGTGGAAAATAATGAATACTTGCCAATCTGTATAATTGACATCCCTCTTTTAAATCTGCACAATTTATTTTACAGGTCTTTGAAGCCTCTCAGTCATCACTGGCTTTTATCATTAATTTCCTCCCGCTCTCATCGATCTGGAACTCATGCCATAAAAGCAAATCTTTTGAAAGCATTTATTTTCAGGGAGCACACGATTATTTGAAACCCTACATTATTAATTTAAAGCAACATTAATAAAACTTCAATTGCCTCTTATGTAATGCTGAAAATTAAAGGTAAATTATTCGTGTTGGAAGATTCAAAGGCTAAAGAATTGACCAGCCACTGTTTCAGTGCTTTGGTAGGAATTGGAAGTTTAGTGGACTACATTGATAAATGAGCGACAATATTTCCTTTAGTCTCTAGCCTTTGCCTGTGTATTAGTCCATCTTATACAGATGAGATAGAAGCCTCTCCTCTTTGAAACCTTCAAGAGTATCATGTGAAATGAATTTGGAGAATTCTAAAATGTAAGCTTGATGGAGTCAGCCACTCATTCCCTTGAGGCTATTCTGCCACTCAATAATGTCTTGACTAATTTGTTCATAAGTCCATTTATTTGTCTTGTTTGAATATCATTTATATTCTTCCTTGACTAATGCCTGTCAAAGAAATTTGAAATATTTATGTGCCCTGCCAAATGCATGAGGATTTCTAGATTTCCACCATCCTCTGTGTTAAGAAATGTTTTCTGTAATTATCTCTGAAGTCTAACCCTGTTTTTAATGTTAAACCCTATTGTTTTGGATTCCCCTGTGAAGAAAATAGTTTGTTTCTGTCCACACTATCAAATATTTTGATCATTTCTAAACACATCAAACTGTGCTCAAGTGGCATAGTGGCTAAGATTGTTAATCTATAGTGCTGGGACCTGTGTTCAATTCCACACTCAGGTAACTGTGTGGAGTTTACACATTCTCCCTGTATCTGGATGGGTTTCCACTCACAGTCCAAAGATGTGCAGGTTAGGTGGATTGCCCATAGAGAATGAAGCCTTGCAAAGACTGGATGAGGTGCTCTTTGGAGGGTCAGTGTGGGCTAATGGGCCAAATGGCACACACCTTAGCAATTCTCTATTCATGCCACAACCTTCAAAACCCTGCAGAATAAAATCCTTGTCTGTAAAACCTTTCCACATGTCTGAACTCTTCAATCCCGAACATTATCAATGAGCGAGAGTGCACAGCTCAAAGTATTTTTACGTGCATTAAGGCTTTGTTATTAGTGGTGGAAAAATCACTAAAATCTGGAATCAATCAGTGAAAGAGAAACATTGTGCAACTATCTATTCCATGGAAAGAAGTTCTCCAGGTTCATGGTGGATATGGAGGGAACAGGTAACAATTTCATTCTACAGCACTGATGAATCCACTCAGTTTAATTAAAAATAGAAAGGAAAAATGAGAATTTTCAATTTTTTTTATGTAAACAAAGCTGATTGGCTAAGTGTCAGCTGCTCTTCAGTTGCAGCACTCCAAAACTTTGAATGCGACAACTGTAGGTTTGAGTTTTATTCCAAAAGATTTGAACATAAATTTAGGTCTGGTGCTCCAGTATAGGAACGAAGGAGTCGCTGTCTTTTAAGTAAGATATTGAACTGAGTGTTTGAATTTAAAATATCCCTGATGGACAAACTATTAGTTATCCTTCAATGAAAGTAATTGATTGTTGTTTACAGTGTAAGACATTAGTTGCATACCAGCCCTTGAAGAAAATTAGGGGGCAGGGATAAGTGCCATGACCATCACTAAGGAGAACGTGTTGGGGCTTCTGAAAGATCTGAAGATGGATGAATAACCAGGCCAGATGGAGTACACCACAGAGCTCTGAAGGAGGTAGTTGGGCAGATTGTGAAGGCATTGAGGTGATCATTCACAAATCACTGAAGTCAGGAAGAGTTGCAGAAGACTGGAAAATGGCAAATGTGACATCTCTGCTTAAAAATGGAGAGAGATAGAAGACAGGCCGGTTAGCCTGACCTCAGTCATTGGTAAGATTTTAGAGCCCATTATTAAAGATGAGATTGTGGAGTGCTTGGAAGTAAATGGTAAAATAGGGCTGACTCAGCATGGCTTCAAAAAGGGGAGGCAAATGCCTGACAAATCTTTTAGAATCCTTTGAGGAAGTAGTGAACAAAGTGAGGCAAAAGAGAGACACTGGATGTCATCTCTTTGGATTTTGAGAAGGCCTTTGACAGTGTTCCACAGGAGGCTGCTAAATAAACAAGGTGTTGGGGCAACAATTTTTCATCTGGCAAAAGGGAGAGAATGGTGATAAATGTTTTTATTTCAAGATGGCAGCTGATGACTAGTGGAGTTCTGTAAGGGTCAATGTTGGGACCACAACAGTTCATGTTATACAGTAACGATCTGGACAAAGGAACTGAGGGCATTGTTGCTTTATTTGCAGATGACACAAAGATAAGTGCAGGGACAGGCAGTGACAAGGAGGTGGGGAAATGTGAGAAGGCTAGGTAATTGGGCAAAGAAATGGCAGATGGAATAAAATATGGGAAAGTGTGAGGTTATGCACTTTGGAAGAAAGAATAGAGGCATGGACTATTTTCTAAATGGGAAAGGCCTTGACAATCTAAAGCATAAAATGACTTAAGACCCCTTCTTCATGATTCACTAAAGGTTAATATGCAGGTTCAGTTGGCAGTTCGGTAGGTAAATTCATTTTGAGAGGGCTACAATACAAGTGTAGAGATGTTCTGCTGACGTTGCATAAGGTTCTGGTCAAACTGTATTTGGAATATCATGGGATAACAAGGTGTAGAGCTGGATGAAATGTTAGCCTTCCTGCTCCTCTGATGCTGCTTGGCCTGCTGTGTTCATCCAGCTCTATGCCTTATTATCTCAGATTCTCCAGCATCTGCAGTTCCTACTGTCTCTTTGGAATATCACGAACAGCTTTTGGCCCCGCATCAATTGGAGGATATATTGGCCTCAGGAGGGATCCAAAGGATGTTTATAAGAATGATCCTGGGATAAAGAGATTGTGGTGTGAAGAACAGTTGAGGTCTCTGGGTCTGTACTCTATAGAGTTTAGACATTTGAGGGGGTACACCTGGATAAGGTGGACGTGGTTTCCATGAGTATGAAAAACAAGGAGAGGAGGGCACAGACACAGAGTAAAGGGGCAACCCTTTGGAACCGAGATGAGGAGTATTTCTTCAAACAGCGGGTGATAAATCTGTGGAACACATTGCCACAGAAGGCTGTGAAGACCAAGTCATTAAATGAGTTTAAACAGTTCAATATTCATAAGTGGATCAAAGGTTATGGGAGAAGGCAGGAGAACGCGGTTGAGAAAAATAGCAGCCATTATCAAGTGATGGGCCAGATTTGATGGGCTGAATGGCCTAAACCTGCTCCTATATCTTACAGTCTTATTTATCTACTCACTTATTTGGTCACTGTGTGTGGGGCCTTTATTGTGAGACAATTGGCTGTTACGTTTCGTACATTACAACAGTGACTGTGCTTCAAGAATACTTCATTGCCTGTAAAGCATCTTCATATATCCAAGAGTCATGAGAGTTGCTGGATAAACATAATTTCTCCCTTCCTTGTTATTTGTTGAAATTGGACACGCTATAATGATCAAGACACTGTTCACTGGACAGAATGCCAAAGAAAGTATGGAACAAAAATCCCTTAAATCTCAAATATACATCTTATAACAATGTTGTACTGAAGAAATCATTGTAGAAACAAAACAACAGGGAATTGAGATAAGGCGTAACTGTCCATAACAGCAGCAGGAATAATTAATATTATTATTTCTGACTTGGAGACCAGCTGACAGTTAGTAAGATATTTTTGCCTGACCTGACATTTAAACACCAGACATCTCCTCCTCCCAAACTCTCTAGCACACATACATTTGTCTGAGTAGATTGAAATCAGGATGGAGCTAATTACACTGATTGAATTCATTTATTTTGCCAAGTTATTTGAATGGGAGTTATTTTCTTGAGTGATTCTTGATTTATAATAGCACTATCATTATGCTTGTGTGGTCGTGCTGGGTTCCCATTGGTGCCACACTCACATGCCCCATGATTGATAGCTAATCACATCAATTGTCTGCACAGAATAGGTGGTTAGGAGCTCAAATCAGAGTCAAAGCTTGACGCAGGTGCAAATTCCCCCTGTGGGGAAGGCCTGTGGTAACCAATCCACCAATCAGTCAAAACCATGGGGGGGGTGTTGCACAGGGAAATGAATCATTAGATTGTCAAGTGGTTAAGTGTAATGACTTATGATACCTTCTCTCTTTCTCTTCCTCTTATCAATGTATTAAACATCATCAGCATTGCCCCTCCACCCCCCAACCCAAACTGTCACCCAGAGATCATGGAAATCTGCATTGAAAAGACATGGACTTGTAACTGCTTTAAGATCTAGGAGGATTGGCATCAGAATTTGGGATCTGCAGGATAAAAAGGAATAACACACACATCCAAACATTCATGGGTTGGACATTAACCCGTTGTAGGTGGATTTGATCTCACCTTAATCATTTCCATACACCATTCCCTCTGAGCACAACGGGTTAATGCAGTAGTAGTTTTTTTATAGGTCCCATAACATAAGAATTAGACTTGTAACCTAATGCTGAAAATTTTGCCAGATGTTTATTACTGCTCCTGGTATATACACATATTACAGTCACATGCACTTCAGTGTCTGGTCTAATACTGAGCTAATCAGTTACAAACAGTCGTATTCTTCCAACAGGATTGCTATGTTTCAATGACCCCAGTGAAGAGGGTGACTGAGACCTCTATACTCTCAGCTCACATGCTACGATATGGCAATGATATTATGAGCATGTTCCTTTAAGGCAAACTGCATACAAGCTGTGAGACATAACGCAACCAAATATAAACACTATCCTGAACTTGATGAACATAGGTGCAAGTTATAAATTGGTTAATTATAAGAATAGGCAAAATGGGTTCACAAGATTAACATTTCAAACTTCAATGTAATACTTGAGCAGTTTGACAAGATGTCCTACTCTGTTGGTCATGTGCCTGTATGCAGAAGTACATGTTGTGCTTGATTGCTCTTGGTAACTATCTGGTGGTTATGTGGCTAGTAGTTGTCACTCAGCATTACTGCACAATCATTTTCATCACAGTTTGCTTCTTCACTTTCCTTTTGCAACAATTGTAATTTTCACGTTGGTTTTAGCCTGGTTTCTGATCCTTCACAATGTAATGCAATGATCAGTCATGACCATTTCTGGTCTGAGATGTTTGCACATTCTAGAAACCTTAGCTGTTATCCAAGTATTAGTGCTTGGATTTCGAAGTTGCATGGACTCAATTTGCACATTCCATACCAGCTCACCGGCTGTGTATCTCTTTCAGTTTCTTTTGTCCCAAAGAAAACTAATATTTGTCTCAGAATAATTTGACAATTGGTTGCTGGGTAAAGTTGTTTTTGCTTGTTTTCAAGCAGAAGTTGTGCTGGGGAATTATAGTACCTTCTTCACCTATGTTGAAGAAAATCTAGAAATGCAGTGGAAAATCTTGTTTCAGTGCTCGATATTTGCCGATAACAGATTTGATGATGTGTATCATACATTCTACATGACCATTTGAGCGGGAATAGTGGAGTGACAATGTGATAAAGGTCACTCTCCACTTAAAGGGCATGTCTTGAAACAGCCAGTTCGCGAATTGCACTCTATTTTCAGACAGTATAGGTTCTAATATGCCAAACAAATTGAAAATACCAATTGTCTCAGTGACGGTTGTACTTATTGTGTAGCTAAGTTATCAAACAAGAGGGAATTTGAATGTGGAATCTATTCCAATGAGGACATTCTTTCTGCACAGTCAATAAGTTAGTTGCAATTTTTGTCCAAGGAGTGGATGGAATACCAAGCAGTTGTAGAGGCTCCCTCCGTTGTTCGGGCTGGTATGTTTGACATTTCTCGCAAACACCAGTCATAATTCATCATTGAACAATACACATATTCATACACTAGCCTTGTATATCTATTCAAAGGTCATATATCCTTAGTATATTATGGACATGGTATCCTGGCATTATGATTTTTGTATTAAAATGCGACAATTCTTGAAAATGACCAAATACATCACAATGGCCAAAATGAACAAATATTTCCTCGATGAATGAACTTCTTGATACTATCAGGCCATCCATGGATAGACGTCTTTTGCAACTTTTACATTTGCTCATCTTTAATGGTTGCTAATCTCTTGAAGTTGCTAATTGCAACTGCTTACACTGGTTCATGGTCAAAGTGTAACAGATCTGTCTTAAGAATGTCTTTGATTTTGATGATTCAATGACGCCATGTTTAGTCTTTATCACCAGAGTTGGTGTGGCTTGAATTTAATGAATTATAACTACACTGACAAGGGTGCTTGCTGGTAGTGATAGAGTAATACAGCATGGAAACACAGCCATCGGTCCAGCCTGTCCATGTCAACCATAATCCCAAACTAAACAAGTCCCACCTACCAGTGCTTGGCCCATATCCCTCCAAAGATTTCGTATTCATGTACTTATCTAAATGTCTTTTAAACATTGCAACTGTATCTGTATCCATTACTTCCACTGGAAGGTCATTCCACACACGAACCACTCTGTGCATAAAATAAAATTGTTGCTTGCCTCTTTTTTAAACCTTTCTTCTCTCTCCTTAAAAATATGCCGACTTATAACAGGGCGAACAGAACTGGACACAATATTCCAGAAGAAGCCTCCCCAACAACCTGTACAGCCTCAACATAACGTCCCAACTCCTATACTCAAAGATCTGAGAAATGAAGGCCAGCATGTCATTGTTGGACCATTGGTACATACCAGATGGAAGATTTGAGGAAGCCAAGATGTGCTTGTATCTTGGCACTGCAGTGTGACTCTGACAATGCATCGAATTTGTGATCAGTTATATGCAGTGACTGATCTCTTGTAAACTGCACCATGGAGTGCAAATTGTTGGAGTATCTGTTCTCCAGGATACATTGTGGTAATAAATTGCTACAGCCCCTGAACTGATTTTAGCTTTTAGTATCTGAGAGCCTGCATTTCAAGTCAAATAATGTTATTGGTTTTGAAAGCTTCCAATCACATTATACAATTAATGATGTATGAAGTTAACAACATGGAAAACTTTGTCAGCTTCCAAAATATGTCACTCTGTTGATTGAGCAGTTGATCAACATATTTTTGTTGTGCACATTCTTAGCAGCCTCCTTACTGTCAGCATTGTTCTATGGTGTCTTGTTCTGGGGTTTGGCTTACTTTTGAAATTTGATCCAATGTACATGCACACCTATCTTCCTTGTTTCCACATGCTTTGCAAATGGGTTGAACTTCTGCATAACTTTTGGAAAGGTGCAACAAACCACACTTGTTGCAGTTCTTGCGAGATTGGTATTCTCTGTTGACCACAGTAATAGCATTGGCTGCACTTAAAGCAAGTAATTTTTAATGTCCCAACAGAATGGGTTCACTCTACTATCCATCTTCAAGTATGGCATCAAGGATTTGTCCACAAACAGGACACTGGAAGCACACAGCAAGCCAGGCAGCGTCTGAGGGATGACCTGGCTTACTGTGTTCTTCCAGACTCCTGTTTATCAACATTGGATTCTAACATCTGCAGTATTTTTCGTCTCTAATCAAGGATATGTTCTCATTTCTTGCCACAAATTTCTTTTCTTAAGGCTTTAATCAATGTGGAAGTGATTACTAATTCAATTAACCACACAGAGTTCTTTGGAGAAATCACCGTCATCTGTTTTGCTGCTTTATCATGTGACAAACTCATCAATAAACTCTTGGCGTTTCTGTCTGTATGACATTAGTTGAAATTGGAAGTTTATATATTGACCTAATCTTTGAACATATTTTTGGATCTTGCTGTCCATCTATGGAAAGATTGGATATCAGAGATAATGGGAACTGCAGATGCTGGAGAATCCAAGATAATAAAATGTGAGGCTGGATGAACACAGCAGGCCAAGCAGCATCTCAGGAGCACAAAAGCTGACGTTTGGAAGCTGACAAAGTTTTCCATGTTGTTAACTTCATACATCATTAATTGTATAATGTGATTGGAAGCTTTCAAAACCAATAACATTATTTGACTTGAAATGCAGGCTCTCAGATACTAAAAGCTAAAATCAGTTCAGGGGCTGTAGCAATTTATTACCACAATGTATCCTGGAGAACAGATACTCCAACAATTTGCACTCCATGGTGCAGTTTACAAGAGATCAGTCACTGCATATAACTGATCACAAATTCGATGCATCATTCAGATGAAGGGTCTAGGCCCGAAACGTCAGCTTTTGTGCTCCTGAGATGCTGCTTGGCCTGCTGTGTTCATCCAGCCTCACATTTTATTATCTATGAAAGATTGGATATGTTGATTCTGCGAAGTATATTGTAATAAGAAGATGTTCAGAGATCTCATCACTTGGTTATCAAGACAAATATGCATTGTTTCTTGGATAGCTGTAATTCTGTAATTATTTGATTTGCTGTCCAGTACATTATGAATTGTTTGTCTTTCAATTCTCTTTAAAAGTTTCATTGCTTTAGTTGAGAATTACCACCTTGTTTTAATTAGCTTTGCTACACTGTGCTGTTATTTTTTTCATCTATTTTGCTTTTGATTTGCTTTAATTTTCACTGTTGCTATTTCTTTGTTAGGTTTTAGACACTTTCAGGATGTTCCATTAAAAGGTAGAGGCCTGCCGTTGCAATTTTCATCCACTCAATGGAGATTACACCAAATATGAAGTCAGAGGCGAGCTGGTAGAAGATTATAAAATATAGAGAGGTATAGATAGGGTTAATGTGATAGAGCTACCTTTTCCCTAGGATGGGGAGTACCAAGACAAGAGGACATATTTTAGAGGTGGGAGGGAAGAGATTTAAAAAGGCATGAGAGATAAATTGTTTACACTGAGGGTAGTTCATGTGCGGATGTAGTGGTACAGCTACAACATTTAAAAGACATTTAGAAAGATGAATGAAGAGGAATGATGTAGAGGAATGTGGACCAGGAGAAGGCATGTGGGACTTGTTTAGTTTGAGCTCATATTTGGCATGGATTGGTTGAACAAAAAGTGTCTGTTTTTGTGCTGCATGACTGTGTGATTCTCTGAGATTAGGAGGCATTCCCTGTTTCAAATTGTAGAGACAAAATCATGGTGCTTTCTTAACTGATAAACTGTGTAACAACACTCCAAAACCTGTATTTTGTGCAGAGATTGTCGCTTTTAAGCTTATAATGACATTTTGCAGCTTTTTAAAAAAAGTCATAATGCAAAACTGTTTGACCTTTTAAAATTTTAAATAGGAAATCAAGCTATCGGTTCACTAACTTTAAATAAAAAAAGGTGAAACAGAATTTCTGGCTTGACAGGACTTAAATTTAAAGCACAAAGAATAGCCTCCACTATTTAATTTGCAAATTTCTAGTGCTGTTAATTTTCCAAATGCTTTGAACTCCAAGTCTGTTGTCTTATTGATCTCGAATGAAGTTTGCTTATTTCCACGCCACTGGGATCTTGAACTCTATTATAAGTCAGAAGGTGTCATCAACAGTGCTATCAAGTACACCTGCTTAGCAATAATCTGCTCACTGATGCCCAGTTTGTGTTCCACCAGGGCCAATGAGTTCCTGACCTCATTTCAGACCGAATTCCTGAGGTTGGGTGAGAATAATTGTCTTGACATCAAGGCAACATCTGACTAAGCATGGCATCAAGGAGCCCGAACAAAACAGGAATCAATGGAAGCTAAAGGAAAAATTCTCCACTGTTGGTGTCATGCCTGACACATAGGAAGATGGTCATGTTGGTTCAAGGTCAGTCATTTGAGGTCCAGGACAGCACTGCAAGAGTTTCTCAGGGTAGTATCCTATACCTAAATATCTTCAGCAGTTTCATAAATGACCTTCACCCCAGCTTGAGGTCAGAAATGGGGATGTTTGCTCATGTTTGCACAACGTGGATACTAAGGGAGTGCATGTTCATATGCTGCAAGGCTTGGACAGTATCCAGGTTTGGGCTGAAAACTGTATGTAATATTTACACCATGCAAATGCCAGGCAATAATCATCTTCAGCAGATATGAGCTAATCATTGTCCGTTGACATTCACTCATGTTACCATTACTGAATTATCCACATTCTGGAGTTTCCCCATTGACCAGAAACTGAAATTGGATGAATCACATAAATACAATGGCTTGATGATCGGGTCAGAGTCTCGGAATCCTGCAGTGAGTAATTCGCCTCCTGACTCTGCAATGCCTATCCAACATCTACAAGGCACAAGTCAGGAATGTGATGGAATAATTCTTACTTGCCTCAATCAGTGCAACTCCAACAACGCTCAAGAATTTGACAAATCTCAGACAAAGCTGCTCACATGATTGGCACCACATCAACAAAAGTCCACTCCCTCCACTACCAACACTCAGTTTCAGCAGTGTGTACCACTAAAAGACACAAGGATGAAATTCATAAACTTCCTTATACAGCACCTTCCAAACATGACCACTTCAATCGAGAAGGACAAGGGCAGCAGATACATGGGAATGGCATTATCTGCAATTCCCCTCCAAGCTACTGACCATCCGGACTTGGAAATATATCATTGTTCCTTCAGTGTGATTGGTCAAAATCCTGGAATTCCCTTCTGAGCGGTATTGTGGATCTACCTAAAGCTCATGAACTGTAGTGATTCAAAAAGAAATCTCACCACCACCTTCTTAAGTGAAAAATGTAATGGGCAATAAATGTTGATGCAGTCAATGATGTCCACATCTCATGAATGAATAAAGATAGTGTGCTTTGCTTCTTATCACCATTCTGCCATCGTGATAATGTTTTTCTTGTTACAGCAGGGTATTTGTATCTTTTGAGACAATGTCCTATTTTTGCTTTTGTAACATAACAACTAGACAAGGGTAACATAATACTGCAAGATTCAATAGACATCAGTACAGCCCTGGCATTTACCTGTGTTACTATCACAGACACTTCAGTGTTGGGCTAATATTAAGTTAATGACCCCAGTTAAGATAGACACTGAGACCATTATATTATCAGGTCACATCCCATGATATCATACTGTTATCATGAACACTATACCTTTTTGAAGGTATAGTACACACAAGCTGTGAGACATAGAAACACACCAAGTGTGGCAGAAGCTGCAAATTTTTTTTCCAATATGTGTCTTTCCAACCTCAATCCTATTATTAAGTACCTCTCTGATGAAGGGTCTAGGCCCGAAACGTCAGCTTTTGTGCTCCTGAGATGTTGCTGGGCCTGCTGTGTTCGTCCAGCCTCACATTTCATTATCTTGGATTCTCCAGCATCTGCAGTTCCCATTATCACCTTATTTATTCATCTACTTTCATCTTTATTTTGAAATTCAACATCAAATGAATTACTAGCTGTGCCACACTTTCATTATGTTGCTTCTAAAGCTCTTTACTGGAGTTTCATCTATTACCTCCACAATTTTTGAAGAATTTACAGTGCATCCCTTGTTGGAAGTCAATTATTTAAAATTTTCTGTTAACACATTTTCTAGCGCAGTCTATTTATCTTAATGGGTTCTTGTATCCTCCCAGTAAGCAAAAGAACTTACAGAGTAATTAACTGACCAAGCGCCATGTTATTTGCTAGATTAAATCTCGTTGTTGGCCAGGGGTGTTTTAGGTGAACTCCTGTGCAGGTTATTAATGAGAAAATTGGTAAGTTCATCCCCAGTGTGGCCTCCCGAATGTGTGCATTTGTGCACATTGAGAAAGCACATGAACAAGCTGAGCCATTATATACTCCATAATTAAATACCCTCTTGGCAACCTCAGCTCAGGCTCATGCATGACTAATGATCAAATTGAGCAAATAACCAAGAGCAGAGAGGGGAGGAGAGAAAACATCCTTGTAGCCGAGATAACCAGATTTGGATTTTGTTCACTAAATTCTTTTTGAAGATGAACACGTTAGCCAGTTCTTACTCCTATAAATATCTGAACAACTAATCCTTCAAATTTGCATCAGTTGAACCTCTTCAGTGTCCATGTCAAAATCTGTGTATCTACTTATCGTCCTCATTGCATGAAGCTCATCTGTATTCATTAGAAACAATGTACTTTTAGTTTGTATTTTACAAGTTCAATTCAGAAGCGTGTAGTCAAAAATTTGCTAGGTGTACCGAGTGAAAAAACCATCACTTAGTTTTAAAGATAATAAAATGTGAGGCTGGATGAACACAGCAGGCCAAGCAGCATCTCAGGAGCACAAAAGCTGACGTTTCGGGCCTAGACCCTTCATCAGAGAGGTATCTGAGATGCTGCTTGGCCTGCTGTGTTCATCCAGCCTCACATTTTATTATCTTGGAATCTCCAGCATCTGCAGTCCCCATTATCTCTGATACTTAGTTTTAAAGAGTTAGTTCAGGCTTTCGCATTACATTTTGTGTCTTATGACACTGAACTTTGTCTCCAGAAGTAACATTCCTGCAATTGAACAGAACCGGACCTTTAATATTATGATCTAACAAATGTGAGCTATTAAACTTTGAGTCTGAAGCCATATAAATATTAGCATTCATGTATTTGCATTGCTTCACTTGCTTGGTGTGATATAAAGCAATCTATTTTGTTGTAAAATTCCACCTGAAAAATTTTCTGACACAATTTGCGTTCTTTAAGAGCTAAAATAACCACATGCTGTGTTGTTTCCTGATTATGCAGGGACAGACTCTGTGAATCATACCTGTAAATTAGCATGCATCATTACAGCATTCTCCTTACATAGTTTCAGAAACACCACCTCTGCATCTGTTGAGAGAAAATAAGCAACTGTTGAACGAAAGCTTTTGGTTAAAGAGAATGGCAGGCACAGGTCCGTGGGAAGTTTTTATCCACAAGCCTATTACTGGCTCACCAAGGCAGTCCTGTCAGGTGTCATCATAGCTGCACTACCTCACAAATAAATTTGCACATCTGTTTACTCTGCACAGTGAATCAATCACTTGGAACGATTGCAAATGATTTGCTGGTCTGTCAGGGATTACAGAGGACAATGTTAAGAAGCGATGACAGCTGTGAGTTCATGTTTTGATGGTTGGAAAAGTTCTCATTGTCAGTTCCACACCATTACCAGCCATGGCAGGGAATAGTGAAGAGGTTGAAATATTAGAAGGTCAGGTAAGCATTAGGACCACATCACAACGGCACAGAATTACATTGCACAATAAATCTGGGTGCAATTTTCACATATCAAACAACCACACATCCACAACATAAGATCCACATCCGTCCACAATGACAGATAGAACAACAGAGATTCAAGATAGACAGGACTTGATCCAATCACATTGGATATCTATTAAAGCATTATCTTATAGGTTAATTATACTGTACTGATGTGCATCTTTTTACATATTTATCAGAACAGCTTTCCCATCATTGAAGGGGAAAAGTTAGATTGTTGTATTATAGTGCAGAAGATAGAGTACTCTGCCTTATATCTTGCAAGCAGGACCTTTTAACAACTTCATATGACAGATTACACTAGCCCCTTGGTTTTTGAAGATATAGAAGCATAATTCAGCCATTGGGTCCATCTAGTCTGCTTCACCGTTCAATCATGGTTGAAATGTTTCTAAACTCCATTCTATTCCCTGTAATCCTTGCCCATATGTTTTCCCTTTAACCCTTGATCCCCTTACTAATTAAGAACTTGACTACCTCTGCATTAGGTGTTCTGAGGAAGGGCCACCGACCCCAAAATGTTAATGTTGATTTGTCTCCATAGATGCAGCCAATCCTCCTGCACCTTTCCAGCAATTGCTGCTTTTGTATCTCTGTCTTGAATATGCTCAGTGACTTGGCCTCCAAAAGTCTTCTACAGCAATGAATTCCATAGATTCACCAGCTTCTTGCTGTAGAAATTGCTCTTCAAATCGGTTCTGAATGTACTGTCTCAGTGTGCAGGGACAACCAATCAGCTCCCAGTCTGTCCCATAGTGGAAACATGTTCTCCACATCCACTCCACCCAGGCTTATCCTATAAGTATCCTATAAGTTTTAATCAGATCACCCCTCATCCTTCTAAACTCCGTCGAGTAGAGATACGGAGTCCTCAACTCCAGCTCATACAACAAGCCCTTCATCCCAGGGATTATTCTGTTAAACCTCCTCTAAACCCGCTCCAGACCAACACATCCTTCCCTAAATACAAGGCCCAAAACTGCTCACAATATTCCAAAAGCATTCTGACCAGACCCTTATACAGCTTTCTCAAAATGAATGTTAGCATTTCCTTTGCCTTCCAAACTGCCCACTGGACAAGTTTGTTGACCATAGGAGTCCTACTTCAGGATTCTGTTAAGTCCCTTTGTTCTTCAGATTTCTGAAGTCTGTCTCTATTTAGAAAATACAATACTCCTCCCATGTTCCTACCAAAGTGCATAATATTATACTTTCCTCCACTGGATTCCATCTGCCACTTATTTTTCCCCTCTCCTAGCTTGTAGCCTTCCCACTTCTGTCCCTCCACCTATCTCAGCATCATCTGCAAATTTAGCAACAATGTCCTCGGTTCCTTCATCTAGATTATCAATGTTTAAAACGAATAATTGTGGTCCAATCACTGACATCTGTGGAACTTCAATAGTTACCAGTTGCTATTCCGAAATGATCCCTTTATCTTCCTTCCCTGCCTTCTGCCAATCAGCCAACCCCCTATTCATGCCAGTACCTTGCCCCTAACACCATGGGCTCTGTCATATTTAGCAGCCTCCAGTGCAGCACTTGGTCAAAGTCTTTTGAAATCCAAATAGATCATGCCCTCTGGCTCTCTTTTATCTAAATCGCTCATTATTTCCTCAAAGAATTCTAACAGATTTGTCAGGCATGACCTCTCCTTCATTAAAACCACACTGACTCAGCCTTATTTTACCATTCGCTTCTAAACACTCTGCAGTTTCATCCTTATTAATGGACTCTAAAATCTTACCAATGACTGAGGTCAGGCTAACTGGCCGATAGTTTCCAGTCTTCTGCCTTCTTGCCTTCGTAAATAAGTGTGTTACATTAGCAATTTTCCCATCCTGTGGGAATGTCCCTGACTCAATTCAGTCCTGAAATATCAGCACCAATGCCTCCATAATCTCATCAGCTATCTCCTTCATATCTCTGGGTGTAGCCTATCTGGGCCATGTGATTTATCCAACTTTAGAGCGTTCAATATCCTCAGCACCTTCTCCTCAGTGATGGCCGCTACACTCACTTCTGCTCCCTGATTCTCTTGAAGTTCTGAATGCTACTGGTGTCTTCCCCTATGAAAAATGAGGCAAAGTGCCTCTTCAGTTCCTCCACCATTCTTTTGTTCTCCATTACTATTTCTCCAGCCTCATTTTCTAGTAGTCCAATGTCCAAACTTGACTTTCTCTTATATATCAAAAAAATTTCTTGAAATCTTCTTTCATATTCTGAGTTAGCTCACTTTCCTATTTCATCTTGTCTCTCGTTTTAGCTTTTTCAGTTATTCTCTGCTGGCTTTTAATTTGTCAGTCACGATTGCCTCGCTCTCCCAAAAGTATGCTGCTACTTCCTTGGGATGAATTTATGTTGTGCCTCCTGAATCACGCTCAGAAATTCATGTCATTGTTGTTCCACCATCTTCTCTACTAGGGTCTCCTTCCAATCGACTCTGGCTAGCTCCTCCCTCATGTCTTTGAGGTTACCTTTACTCAATTGTGATACTGTTACATGTGATTCTAGCTCTCCCTCTCAATTTGCAGGGTGAATTTGGTATTATTGTGGTCACAAACCCTAGGGACTCCTTTACCTTAAGTTGTTTAATCAAGTCTGTCTCATTGCATATCAACAGAATCAAAATTGCCTGTTCCCAAAAGGGCTCAACGTCAAGTTGCTCCGACAAACCATCTCATACTCATCTCAATAATTCCTTTTCCTGGGATTCCCTGTCAGACTGATTTTCCCAGTCCAGCTGCATATTGTAGACTTCTTTGATTATTTTAAGAGTGCCTTTCTTACATGCCTTTTCTATCTCCTAATTTATTTTCTTCCTGACATCCTGACTACTGTTCGGAAGCCTGTACAACATTCCCACCAGGGTATTTTTATCTTTACCATTCCTCAACTCGAGCCACATAGATTCTATTGCTTCTGATTCTATATCACATCTTGCTTCAGATTTAATATGACTCCTTAATAACAAGGCAACCCCGCCCTCTCTGTCCATCTGCCTATCCTCTTGATAGGAAGTAAATCCTTGGATTATATAGTTCTTACCCTGGAACCAAATACAGGCATGTCTCTGTAATACCCACAACATCATATCTGGCAATTTCAATCAAGCTCCTTGATCTTGTTTTGTATACTGTGTATATTTAAGTACAATACCCTCAGCCTTGCATTGACTGCCCCCTTCTCATAGTTTTCCCCTCATATGCAGTGCCTGAAGATAGATTCCTGATATTTTCCATTGTCTCTGTCCTATGACTTGTTCTGGAAACTTCCTGCTGAGCCCTTCCACCCAGAAGAATTTTCCATAATTTTCCATACAACTGCACCCCAACACTCCGTCACAACTGTTCAGTTTAACACCCTATCCACAGCCCTCCTTATGTGATTCACCAGGTCTCTGGCCGCAGCATGATTCAGGTGGAGCCCATCTCATCAGAACAGGTCTCTCTTTCCCCAGTCCTGGTGTCATTGTCTTATGGATTAAAGCCTGTTTCTCCCACATTGATCATTGAGTCTTATGTTTACCTACTTAATCATGTTGACCCTGTACCAAATAGCTTGTGGCTCAGGTAGTAATCAAGAAAATAATATCTTTGTGGTTCTGTTTTCTATTTTTAATCCAAGCTGCTCATATTTCCTCAGCAGAACGTGTTTTCTCTTTCTACCTATGTTAACCACAACAACTGGATCTTTCCCCTCCCACTCCAATTTCCTCTGGAGCCCAGTTGAGATATCCTGACCATGGGGTCCAGTCAGCCAGCACAGCCTTTGGCACTCTCGATCCTGGCCACAGAGAACAGTGTCTATTCCCTTGACTATATTATACCTGATTACTACTATATTTCCTTATTATCCCCCCTTTTTAATGCCTCCTTGTACTGTGGTGCTATGGTCATCCTCCCTACAGCCTCAGCTCTCCCTTACAAAGAATCTCAAACCTGTCAAACAGGTTCAAGGTAACAAAGTGTGGAGCTGCATGAACACAGCAGGCCAAGCAGCATCTTAGGAGCACAAAAGCTGACGTTTTGGGCCTAGACCCTTCATCAGAATTTTTTTTTCTGATGAAGAGTCTAGGCCCGAAACGTCAGCTTTTGTGCTCCTGAGATGCTGCTTGGCCTGCTGTGTTCATCCAGCTCCACACTTTGTTATCTCAGATTCTCCAGAGTCTGCAGTTCCCATTATCTCTGAAACAGGTTCAAGGGCTGGAGCTCCTTCAGCACTACCTCCTGGACCCTTTACCAGCCTCACTCACATTCCTATCCCTGGCCACTGACTAGTTTCAAGGTAGTGAATCTAAAGGGGGATGCAGTTACCTGCATCCAGGTAACTCTCCCACTCCCTGACATGTTAAAAATATTCAGCATTCACAATTCAGTTCATCAACCCCAAGCCAGAGTTCCTTCAACAAACAGCACTTGCTACCAATGTGGTGGTTATGAACCACAATGCAGGTTCACCAGCTACCATATCATTCAGGTACAACTCATCACCTGGCCCTGCATCTCTATTTTGTTTAAAGAACAAAGAACAAAGAAAATTACAGCACAGGAACAGGCCCTTCGGCCCTCCAAGCCAGCGCCGATCGAGATCCTCTGTCTAACCTGTCATCTATTTTCTAACGGTCTGTGACCATTTGCTCCCTGCCCATCCATGTACCTGTCCAGATACATCTTAAAAGACGCAAACATGTCTTCATCTACCACCTCCGCTGGCAACGCGTTCCAGGCGCCCACCACCCTCTGTGTAAAGAACTTTCCACGCGTATCTCCCTTCAACTTTTCTCCTCTCACTTTGAACTCATGAACCCTAGTAATTGAGTCCCCCACTCTGGGAAAAAGCTTCTTGTTATCCACCCTGTCAATACCCCTCATGATTTTGTAGACCTCAATCAGGTCCCCCCTCAATCTCCATCTTTCTAATGAAAATAATCCTAATCTATTCAACCTCTCTTCATAGCTAGCACCCTCCATACCAGGCAACATCCTTGTGAACCTCCTCTGCACCCTCTCCAAAGCGTCCACATCCTTTTGGTAATGTGGCGACCAGAACTGTACACAGTACTCTAAATGTGGCCGAACCAAATTCTTACACAACTGTAACATGACCTGCCAACTCTTGTACTCAATACCCCATCCGATGAAGGAAAGCATGCCGCGTGCCTTATTGATGACCCAATTGACCTGCATTGTCACCTTCAGGGAACAATGGACCTGAACACCCAGATCTGTTCATCAATTTTCCCGAGGACTTATCCATTTACTGTATAGTTTGCCCTTGAATTTGATCTTCCAAAATGTATCACCTCGCACTTGCCCGGATTGAACTCCGTCTGCCATTTATCTGGCCAACTCTCCAGTCTATCTATATTCTGCTGTAATTTTTGACAGTCCCCTTCACTATCAGCTACCCCACCAATCTTAGTGTCATCAGCAAACTTGCTGATCAGACCACCTACACCTTCCTCCAGATCATTTACATATATCACAAACAACAATGGTCCCAGTACAGATCCCTGTGGAACACCACTGGTTACAGGCCTCCAATTTGAGAAACTCCCTTCTACTACTACCCTCTGTCTCCTGTTGCCCAGCCAGTTTTTTATCCATCTAGCTAGCACACCCTGGTCCCCATGTGACTTCACTTTCTCCATCAACCTGCCATGGGGAACCTTATCAAACGCCTCACTGAAGTCCATGTATATGACATCTACAGCCTTTCCCTCATCAATCGACTTTGTCACGTCCTTAAAGAATTCTATTAAGTTGGTAAGACATGACCTTCCCTGTACAAAACCATGTTGCCTATCACTGATAATCCCATTTTCTTCCAAATGGGAATAGATCCTATCCCTCAGTATCTTCTCTAGTAGCTTCCCAACGACTGACATCAGGCCCACCGGTCGATAATTACCTGGATTATTCTTGCTACCCTTCTTAAACAAGGGGACAACATTAGCAAGTCTCCAGTCCCCCGGGACCTCACCCGTGTCTAAAGATGCTGCCAAGATCTCTGTTAAAGCCTGGCTATTCCCTCTCTTGCTTCCCTCAATAACCTGGGATAAATCCAGTTTAGGAGAGATCAGGTTTGCTTGATTCTGAATTTTATTTTTGAAAATTTCCTCTGGTATTTTAGTTTTTAATTGTAAATGGTCCCCCAGTTTAACTTCAAACTGGAAGTACTCTATAATAGATTGCCAAGTTGATATCTAATCACCTATCAATGATCTTAAAGTTTTCCTGTGATGCCACTCTTTTTTTGTGCTGAGCTCCTAATCTTGGGCTTCAATTTAGCCTTCTAAAAAAACCTGACAAATGATTAATCAAAAAAAAAGCAAGCCGAAAACACCTCTTCCCCTCTGCAGCAAATTCCCAAGCTGCTTCCAATTTCCCTGAACTGGATGGAAGTTTGCCCGCTGAGCTGGAAGGTTCATTTTCAAACGTTTTTTTGGGACAGTCCAACTACTCGGAGTGTTCCGCGGCTACGAGGCCAGGCCTATCCTTCGCAACACCGGGGACATGTAGAACCTCAGTAAGCAGTGACACTTGGTGTTTGCGTACTCAGGATCTACGCACAGCTTGATGCAGCCGCACACAAAGGTAGACATCAGGGCGAGGGTGGCGTTCGGTACGTCCTTTCCCCCCCATTTTCCAGGTCTTTGTACATGGTGTCCCTGCAGACACGGTCCATCCTTGACCCCCAGATGAAGTGGAAGATGGCCCGGGTGACCGCAGGGGCGCAGGACCGGGGAATAGGCCAGGCCTGTGCCACATGCAGCAGTACCGAAAGCCCCTCGCACCTGACAACGAGGCTCTTACCCGCGATGGAGAGGGACCGGAGCGTCCTACTGCCCAGCTTCTGCTTCAGTTTGGTGATGCGCTCCTCCCAAGTCTTAGTGCACGCCCCAGCTCCACCAAACCAAACACTCAGCACCTTGAGGTAGACTGTGCTGACAGTGAAGGGGATGTAGGAGCGGTCATCCCAGTTCCCGAACAACATGGCCTCGCTCTTACCCCTACTGACTTTGGCACACGAGGCCAGTTCAAACTGGCTGCAGATGTCCAACAGCCTACACACCAACCGACGATTGGTGCAGAAGACAGCGACGTCATCCATGTATAGGGAGGTCTTGACCTGTAGGCCTCCGCTGCCTTGGGATAGTCACGCCCTTCAGGCTCACGTCCTTCCTGATGGGTGCTGGTCCCTCACCTCGCGGAGGTCCTCCGTGACATCAACCCCCATTGGCTCCACGCAGCACACGAACAAGGCAGGAGAGAGCGGGCAGCCCTGCCTGACTCCAGATCTGACGGGAAAACTGTCCGACTCCCACCCATTGATCGAGACTGCGCTAACGATGTTGGTGTAGAGCAGCCGGATCCAATTGCGGATACCCTCCCCGAACCCCAATTTGGAGAGGACGTCCCTCATGTAAGCATGACAGACACTGTCAAAGGCCTTCTCCTGGTCCAGGCTGACGAGGCAGGTATCCATCCACCTGTCCTGCACGTAGGCGATCGTATCCCTGATGAGCGCGAGGCTCTCAGCGATCTTCCTGCCCGGCACAGCACAGGTTTGGTCAGGGTGAATCACCGACTCCAGGACAGACCTGAACCGGTTGGCTACGACCTTGGCCAGGATTTTGTAGACCACGTTCAACAGTGAAATGGGACGCCAATTCTTAATTCTTCCCTCTCCACCTTCCTCTTGTAAATAAGGGTGATGATGCCCTTCCTCATGGACTTGCGCATTTCCCCTGCCCAAAGTGCACTATCGTACACCTCCAGCAGGTCCTGGCTGACCAGGTCCCACAGAGCGGAATACAGCTCAACCGGTAAGCCATCGCTCCCGGGAGGCTTATTCCTCTCCAAGGACTTGAGGGCTCTGGTCAGCTTGTCCAGGGATATCAGCCGGTCCAGCCACTCCCTCGTGCCGTCGTCTAAGACCTCCGTGATAGACGACAAGAACGACTCGGAGACCGTGCTGTCCGTGGGCTTGGTGTCGTACAGCCCGGCATAGAAGGATCTGCTGATCCTCAAAATGTTGGGCCGAGACGACGTCACCGAGCCGTCGTCCTTCTTCAGCCGGCTAAGCACAGAGCTCTCTTTGTGCACCTTCTGAAAGAAACGCGAGCACGTCTCGTCCTGCTCCACAGAGCGGACCCTGGACTGGAAGATTATCCTGGAGGCCTCCACGGCGAAGAGCGAGGCTTGCAGGCCCCTCACCTCGCGGAGGTCCTCCGTGACATCGACCCCCATTGACTGCAGAAGGAGCAAGTTCTGCACCCTTTTCTGTAGTCGCGACAGCTTTCCCCGCCTCTCTCTTGCCTTCTGAACACCCTTGAGGACAAAGAACCTCTTGATGTTCTCCTTCACCGTCTCCCACCAGTCGCCCGGAGACTCAAAGAGGGGTTTCACGGTTCTCCAACCGGCGTACTCCCTCTTAAGCTCCTCGATGTTCTCTGGGGTCAACAGAGTCGTGTTGAGCTTCCACATCCCCTTGCCGGCCGGCTGGTTGTCCTGTAAGTGACAGTCAGCCAGCAGGAGGCAGTGGTCAGAGAAGAACACCAGCTCGACGCTGGTGGACCTGACCGAGAACGCCCGTGACACAAACAGGAAGTCTATCCTTGAGCGAATAGACCCGTCTGGCCGTGACCAGGTGTACCTCTGCTGCGCTCCGTCTGCAGGGGTGCTAAAGACGTTGAGCAGCATGGTGTCCTTCACTGTGCCCATCAGGAATCTGGACGTGACGTCCAGTTGACTCCCCCCACCTGCTGTCCCCACGCCGGATCTTCCATCTGCATCGATGATGCAGTTGAAGTCTCCGCCTAGGATGACCGGCCTGGACGTAGCCAGCAGGGGTGGAAGCCGCTGCAGGACGGCCAACTGCTCACTCCGTACCGCTGGGGCGTACACGTTGATCAGCCTCAGGGGAGCTTTCCTGTAGGTGACGTCAGCCACTAGGGGGTGCCCCCCGCACCACCTCCTGAACTTGAGAGATGGTGAATTTGCGCCCCCGCAGCAGAATAGCCAGGCCCGAGGATCGACAGTCGTTACCCCCCGACCAGATCGAAGGCCCACAGGTCCAGGCGCCGGACCATTTCCCGTACCTGCCGAGGTGCAGTATCCCGCACTCCTGCAGAAACAAGAGGTCCGCCTTGATGGTGGTCAGGTAGGCCAACGTGGACACACATCTTGCGGTGGACTTGACGCTGCGCACATTAATGCTCACAACTTGTACCCCCATTGTGGGCAGTGACCGCAGTACCCTCCCCAAGTCCAAGGTCCAGCCCCTCCATCTGTCCCTTCATGCCCATTGCCCGGGCTAACTGCTGGACGCTGTCCTGGCTCAGGAAACCGTCCGTGCTGCCTTCCGGGTGGCATCCCCCCGTCGGGGGTAGGGAGGCAGGAGAGTCCGGCTCTGGGTCAGGCTGGGGATGCGCTGTTTCCTCCTTCCCGCCTGGAAGTTCCGGGGGGCCCTCCAGTGCCCCAGAGGCACATGGCTGGGTGTCGGAGGGAGCCTCAGGATGCCTCCCGTCACCTGGAAGCGTGGTGCTGCTTTCCTTCTCCCTTGAGATCTTTAGCTTCTGCTTCGGGCGGGCCCTCTCCGAATCTCCCTCGTCAGAGGAGCTCTTATAGCCCCCCTGTAGCTGCCTCTTCCCGCCTGATGGTTGCGGTTCCTGGGCCCACCAACGCACCTTCCTCCTCGCTTTCCAGACCGTCGTCCACTCCCCTGGGTCGCCCGTCGCCGCCTCCATCGACTCCAGGTTGTCGGCGGGGAGCGGAGCCTGCAGGGGCGCTTTGCTGGCCTCGGGCCCATCCTGCGGGGCTGGGCCCTCCTGCACGACCTGGCCCCCCTGCACATTAGTGGGGTTCTTGCAGGGCCCGGGTGCCTTCCTCTCCTCCGGAGGGGCTGGCCCCGCATTGTCCCTGCCGGCGACCTGGGCGTACGTGGTCCCCCGCCGCGGGCATGCCCTATAGATGTGGCCCGCTTCCCCGCAAAGGTTGCAGCTTTCCTCTCGTGGGCAATCCTTTGCAAGGTGTCCCTCCTCCCTGCAGTTCCTGCAGAATAGTGGCTTTGCAGTCAGCCGCCACGTGACCTGACCTACCACAGGCATGGCAGACTTTAGGTTGCCCTGCATAGGTCAGGTAGCCCCTGCTCCCGCCGATCACGAAGCTGGATGGTGGGTGTACGATGTTCCCGCCCGCGCACATCCTCAGCGTCACCTTGACCTGCCTCTTACTGGTCCAGATGCCAAAGGGGTCCATGATGTCAGTTAGGTCCCCTCCCACCTTCACATACCTTCCAAGGAAAGTCAGGACATCAACTGCTGGCACATGCGGGTTGTACATGTGTACAGTCACCATACGGCTCCTCTGCGCTGGCATCACGAACAGCGGGACAGCGGTCAGTACAGAGAGGGGGTTCTCACCTCCTTTCTCCTTGAAAACCTCCAGGAAGCACTCGCAAAGCTTGGCACTCCTGAAGGTCACATCGTAAAAACCTCCTCCGGGGAAATCCTGCAGGCAGTAAATGTCCGCAGCAGCGAACCCGCAACAGTCCAACAGGACCCTCTTCACGATGAAGGTGCGGTCCACAGGTGCACCTGCATCCAACTTCTTCACGGAAACACGGATGGTGTTCCGGACCCCCTGGCCTAGGGCACGAGCACTTGCCGCAGCCATCGTTGCAGGTTGGCTGCTCCCCTGAACCAGCGTTAGGCCGAAGCCAGCATTAAGATCCACCGGTTGCAAGGGTGCACAGCCAACCTGATGGCTTCCTTCCACCTCCAACACAGTGCTCTCCTCCTCTAAGTCCACAAAAGAGTGGGTCTTTATTTTGTTCCAGATGTAAGCTGGTTCACTGAGCTGGAAGGTTTGTTCCCAGATGTTTCATCACCTTTTTTTTATATGAAAAAATATACTTTATTCATAGAATGTACAAAAAATAAAACATTTATACACCTACCCAGTCATGCAAGCCACTCCGGGTTACCCGGGGGTACATACACCAACTAAAGGAAAACAAAACAAAACAGAGAGAGAAAACAAAACAAACAAAGCAAAGAAACCTCCCCGGCAGTCGTCACCCCGCACAGTCCCAGTTGGCCCCCTGACCAGTTGGGGAAGGCGCCAGCTGGGCCCAGTTACCAGATAGGATTCTTTCCCCTTTTCTGGACGAGGGGGCTCAGACGGTGGTCTTTCCCCACCGCGCCTTGGCGGCGGCTGCCCCAAGCTTTAGCGCGTCCCTCAGCACGTAGCCCTGGACCTTGGAGTGCGCCAGTCTACAACACTCGGTCGGGGTCAGTTCTTTCAGCTGGCAGACCAGCAAGTTGCGGGCAGACCAAAGAGCGTCTTTCACCGCATTGATGGTCCTCCAGGCGCAGTTGATGTTGGTCTCGGTGTGCGTCCCCGGAAACAGCCCGTAGAGCACGGAGTCCCGCGTCACGGAGCTGCTCGGGACGAACCTCGACAAATACCACTGCATCCCCCTCCAGACCTCCTGCGCATAGGCACACTCCAGAAGGAGGCGATCAACAGTCTCGTCCCCACCGCAGCCACCTCGAGGGCAGCGTGCGGTGGTGCAGAGATTCCGGGCATGCATAAAGGATCTCACTGGCAGAGCCCCTCTCACCGCCAGCCAAGCAATGTCCTTGTGCTTGTTTGAAAGTTCTGGCGATGAGGCATTCTGCCAAATGACTTTGGCAGTCTGCGTGGGGAACCACACGACGGGATCCACCCTCTCCTTTTCCCGAAGGGTCTCGAGGATACTACGTGCTGACCACTGCCTGACGGCCTTGTGGTCAAAGGTGTTTCCTTTCAAAAATTTCTCCACGAAGGACAGGTGGTACGGAACGGTCCAACTACTCGGAGCGTTCCGCGGCAACGAGGCCAGGCCCATCCTTCGCAACACCGGGGACAGGTAGAACCTCAGTAAGTAGTGACACTTGGTGTTTGCGTACTGAGGATCTGCGCACAGCTTGATGCAGCCACACACAAAGGTAGCCGTCAGGGCGAGGGTGGCGTTCGGTACGCCCTTTCCCCCATTTCCCAGGTCTTTGTACATGGTGTCTCTGCGGACCCGGTCCATCCTCGACCCCCAAATGAAGTGGAAGATGGCCCAGATGACCGCAGCGGCGCAGGTCCAGGTAATAGGCCAGGCCTGCGCCACATACAACAGTACCGAAAGCCCCTCGCACCTGACAACCAGGTTCTTACCCGCGATGGAGAGGGACCGGAGCGTCCACCTGCCCAGCTTCTGCTTCAATTTGGCGATACGCTCCTCCCAAGTCTTAGTGCATGCCCCAGCTCCACCGAACCAAACACCCAGCACCTTCAGGTAGTCTGTGCTGACGGTGAAGGGGATGAAGGAGCGGTCGTCCCAGTTCCCGAAGAACATGACCTCGCTCTTACCCCTATTGACTTTGGCACCCGAGGCCAGTTCAAACTGACCGCAGATGTCCAATAGTCTACTCACCGACCGACGATCGGTGCAGAAGACGGCGACATCATCCATGTACAGGGAGGTCTTGGCCTGAAGGCCTCCGCAGCCTGGGATAGTCACGCCCTTCAGGCTCACGTCCTTCCTGATGGAGGCGGCGAAGGGCTCCACACAGCACACGAACAAGGCAGGAGAGAGCGGGCAGCCCTGCCTGACTCCAGATCTAACAGGAAAACTGTCTGATTCCCACCCGTTGATCGAGACTGCGCTAACGATGTTGGCGTAGAGCAGCCGGATCCAATTGCGGATGCCCTCCCCGAACCCCAATTTGGAGAGGACGTCCCTCATGTAAGCATGAGAGACCCTGTCGTAGGCCTTCTCCTGGTCCAGGCTGACGAGGCAGGTGTCCACCCACCTGTCCTGTACGTAGGCGATCGTATCCCTGATGAGCGCGAGGCTCTCAGCGATCTTCCTGCCCGGCACAGCACAGGTTTGGTCAGGGTGAATCACTGACTCCAGGACAGACCTGACCCGGTTGGCAATGACCTTGGCCAGGATTTTGTAGTCCACGTTTAAAAGTGAAATGGGACGCCAATTCTTAATTTCTTCCCTCTCCCCCTTCCTCTTGTAAATGAGGGTGATGATGCCCTTCCTCATGGACTTGCACATTTCCCCTGTCTGAAGCGCACTATCGTACACCTCCAGCAGGTCCTGGCCGACCAGGCCCCACTGAGCAGAATACAGCTCGACCGGTAAGCCGTCGCTTCCGGGACTCCTATTCCTCTCCAAGGACTTGAGGGCTCTGGCCAGCTCGTCCAGGGATATCGGCCGGCCGAGCCACTCCCTTTTGCCGTTGTCTAAGACCTCCGTGATAGACGACAGGAACGACTCGGAGGCCGTGCTGTCCGTGGGCTTCGTGTCGTACAGTCCGGCATAGAAGGATCTGCTGATCCTCAAAACGTCGGGCCGAGACGACGTCACCGAGCCGTCGTCCTCCTTCAGCCGGCTAAGCACAGAGCTCTCTTTGTGCACCTTCTGAAAGAAGAAACGCGAGCACGTCTCGTCCTGCTCCACGGAGCGGACCCTGGACCGGAAGATTATCCTGGAGGCCTCCGCGGCGAAGAGCGAGGCTTGCTGGCCCCTCACCTCGCGGAGGTCCTCCGTGACATCGACCCCCATCAACTGCAGAAGGAGCAGGTTCTGCACCCTTTTCTGGAGTCGCGACAGCTTTCCCCGCCTCTCTCTTGCCTTCTGAACACCCTTGAGGACAAAGAACCTCTTGATGTTCTCCTTCACCGTCTCCCACCAGTCGCCCGGAGACTCAAAGAGGGGTTTCACGGTTCTCCAACCGGCGTACTCCCTCTTAAGCTCCTCGATGTTCTCTGGGGTCAACAGAGTCGTGTTGAGCTTCCACGTCCCCTTGCTGGCCGGCTGGTCGTCCTGTAAGTGACAGTCGGCCAACAGGAGGCAGTGGTCAGAGAAGAACACCGGCTCGACACCGGTGGATCTGACCGAGAACGTCCGTGACACAAACAGGAAGTCTATCCTTGAGCGGATAGACCCGTCTGGCCGCGACCAGGTGTACCTCTGCTGCGCTCCGTCTGCAGGGGTGCTGAAGACGTCGAGCAGCTTGGCGTCCTTCACTGTGCCCATCAGGAATCTGGACGCGACGTCCAGTTGAGTCTCCCCACCCGCTGTCCCCACGCCGGATCTTCCATCTGCATCAATGTTGCAGTTGAAGTCTCCGCCTAGGATGACCGGCCTGGACGTAGCCAGCAGGGGTGGAAGCCGCTGCAGGACGGCCAACTGCTCACTCCGTACCGCTGGGGCGTACACGTTGATCAGCCTCAGGGGAGCTTTCCTGTAGGTGATGTCAGCCACTAGGAGGCGCCCCCCCACCACCCCCTGAACTTGAGAGATGGTGAAGTTGTGCCCCCGCAGCAGAATAGCCAGGCCCGAGGATCGACAGTCGTTACCCCCCGACCAGATCAAAGGCCCACAGGTCCAGGCGCCGGACCATTTCCCGTACCTGCCGAGGTGCGGTATCCCGCACTCCTGCAGAAACAGGAGGTCCGCCTTGATGGTGGTCAGGTAGGCCAACGTGGACACACATCTCGCGGTTGACTTGACGCTGCGCACTTAATGCTCGCAATTTGTACCCCCATTGTGGGCAGTGACCGCAGTACCCTCCCCAAGTCCAATGTCCAGCCCCTCCATCTGTCCCTTCATGCCCATTGCCCGGGCTAACTGCTGGACGCTCTCTGGGCTCAGGAAACCGTCCGTGCTGCCTTCCGGGTGGCGTCCCCCCGTCAGGGGTGCGGAGGCAGGAGGGTCCGGCTCCGGGTCAGGCTGGGGACGTGCTGTTTCCTCCTTCCCGCCTGGAAGTTCCGGGGGGCCCTCCAGTGCTCCAGCGGCACTTGACTGGGTGTCGGAGTGAGCCTCAGGACGCCTCCCGTCACCTGGAAGCGGGGTGCTGCTTTCCTTCCCCCTCGAGACCTTTAACTTCTGCTTCGGGTGGGCCCTCTCTGAATCCTCCTCGTCAGAGGAGCTCTTTAGCCCCCCTGTAGCTGCCTCTTCCCGCCTGATTGTTGCGGTTCCTGGGCCCGTCGACGCACCTTCCTCCTCGCTTTCCGGACTGTTGTCCACTCCCCTGGGTCGCCTGTCACCGCCTCCATTGGCTCCGGGTTGTCGGGGGGGATCGGAGCCTGCAGGGGTGCTTTGCTGGCCTCGGGCCCATCCTGCAGGGCTGGGCCCTCCTGCACGGCCTGGCCCCCCTGCACATTAGTGGGGTCCTTGCTGGGCCCTGGTGCCTTCCTCTCCTCCGGGGGGGCTGGCCCCGCATTTCCCCTGCCGGCGACCTGGGCGTAGGTGGTACCCCGCCGCGGGCATGCCCTATAGAAGTGGCCCGCTTCCCCGCAAAGGTTGCAGCTTCTCTCTCGTGGGCAATCCTTTCCAAGGTGTCCCTCCTCCCTGCAGTTCCTGCAGATGGTGGCTTTGCAGTCAGCCGCCACGTGACCTGACCTACCACAGGCATGGCAGACTTTAGGTTGCCCTGCATAGGTCAGGTAGCCCCTGCTCCCGCCGATCGCGAAGCTGGACGGTGGGTGTGCGACATTCCCGTCTGCGCCCATCCTCAGTGTCACCTTGACCTGCCTCTTACTCGTCCAGATGCCAAAGGGGTCCACGATGTCAGTTAGGTCCCCTTCCACCGTCACATACCTTCCGAGGAAGGTCAGGACATCAACTGCTGGCACATGCGGGTTGTACATGTGTACAGTCACCATATGGCTCCTCTGTGCTGGCATCACAAACAGTGGGACAGCGGTCAATACAGGGAGGGGGCCCTCACCTCCTTTCTCCTTGAAAACCTCCAGGAAGCGCTCGCAAAGCTTGGCACTCCTGAAGGTTACATCGTAAAAACCTCCTCCAGGGAAATCCTGCAGGCAGTAAATGTCTGCAGCAGCAAACCCACAACAGTCCAACAGGACCCTCTTCACGAAGAAGGTGCGGTCCACAGGTGCACCTTCATCCACCTTCTTTACAGAAACACAGATGGTGTTCCGGACCCCCTGACCTGGGGCACGAGCACTTGCCGCAGCCATCGTTGCAGGTTGGCTGCTCCCCTGAACCAGCGTTCGGCCGAAGCCAGCAGTAAGATCCACTGGTCGCAATGGTGCACAGCCAACCCGACGTCCTCCTTTCACCTCCAAGACAGCACTCTCGTCCTCTCGGTCCACAAGAGAGTGGGTCTTTATTGCATTCCAGATGTAAGCTGGTTCACTGAGCTGTAAGGTTTGTTCCCAGACGTTTCATCACCATTCTAGGTAACATCAACAGTGAACCTCCAGTGAAGCGCTGGTGTTATGTCCCGCTTTCTATTTATGTGTTTAGCTTTCCTTGTGTTGGTGATGTCACTTCCTGTGTTGATGTCATTTCCTGTTCTTTTTCCCTGAACTACGTACTTACTCGGTCTATATGTCTGCTCATTTCCAATGTGATAGCTCCTTCCTCACTATGTGCAGCTTCCTGGTCATGAGCTTTCAAGAGGCCGTCTCTTTGGTCTGATTCTAAAAACTTCCAACTGATAGGAACTCTTGCAAATTGGACTGAGGCAAGCTAAAATTCATCAAAGTACAAGGCCTATTTCCAAAGCAGACATGAGAAACAAAACAAATCGACTCAGCAGGGTGCAAAAGGAGAGGCTTCCTACAATCCAGACACTCGTCAAAATGTAGTATGGTCTCAGGAAGGAAATGACAATTGCCAACTCCAGGATGTTGATGCAATATTGTCACAGCAGACCAATAGCCCCCAAGAATAACCTTCTTATACGTTAAAGCTAGAGACAGTTTTACAAAGAAGATATCAATAACATTTTGGCAGATAATTGAACAAAAGCTGCTGTCTCCATTTTTCCTTGTTTGAAATGTTGGTACATGGCTTAATTCACCATAAATGACTGTATCCAAGAAACCAGCTAATCTGCATTGGCTTCTGGTTAAAGTGTTACACTACAAATATTATCAAATGACTCCGAACCATATCACCACCCTTTGTATTGGACACTATTCCCCTTTACCTTTGTACTTCAATGTGTCTGTCTGATTTGTGTGTGTCCTCTGTGTGTATATGTGTGCGCATGTGTGTGCAGCATGGGGATAGGGAGAGAGTAGATGTGGGGAGAGGGATCTGGCCCACAGAGGCCCCTACGTTTCATCTTGCATTTTCAACTGTGTTTCTCAGGCTTAACAGTGGATTAATTGACCATTCCTTTGATTCAACAAAGCCTTGTTTATTTGCTTCTCTTGCCTTCAGCAGAAAATGGTACACTACATTATTAATTGAAGAGAGGTTTACCTTGTGCAAAAATAAAACTTTTGCTGTGGTCAACTGATGAGATGATCTCTTCACCTATTCACACAAGAGTCTTCTGTTTCAGAAGTTTGTAGAATTTTCCCATCTGAGGTATGAAGTTAGTGATTCAAATCTTTCTGTAGACTTGAATACAAAAAGTTAAAATTTCAGTTCAGGTCTGATGGGTCACTGTAATGTAAGGGTTACTGTTGTATGGCAGTGCCTGCTTACCACACTGTGTGAGCTGTTGCTCATGATGAAGATTGCTACCACCTTCCTGTTTAAATGTAAGAAACTACAGCGCCTTCCTGGTCTAGTGTGGCCAAGGAAAATGTGGTCTAACTAGAAAAACTCCAATAGTTAACAAAGTGACATTTATGGAATGTTAGCAACTAGATCCGGATTACACCAATATGACAGATGTTGTTACCGACACTTTGAGGAATGTTAGATATTAGGTATCACTCCTTCAGGATTTAAGCTGTTCTGCGAAGTCCATACCACATTCATATGGGTGGCAATTATAGCACTCCTTGCTATTAACACCTTCAGGTGCATATCCAATGGGTACAAGCTTTCAGTTGAAACATTCAAACTGAGCCCTCTCTGTCTGGTAATGAAAATGTAAAATAACTTATGTGAATGTGTTCTTCCTGTGCACATACCCTTCCTCTAGATAACACTAAAAGTCAAATATTTCCACTGATTTCTTTCATTTGGAAATAGCCTGCAAATTAATTGCTGTGCTATTTGCATAAAAACAATGGTGGTAGCTCATAAACAATTCATTCTGTGTGTAAAATATTATGACAGGTTTGTATGGCGCTAGAAAAATGTAAATTTATCATTTTTTTGTTGCAAGACATTGGTGTTAGATGCATAATCTCATCAGATAGCATACAATTTAGCAGAAGTAACACAAGACTCCTGTAGTCTTAGACTGCAACCCAGCATATTCTCAAAATTTTAGAATATATTTTCTACTTGTAACATTATCAGGTAGTAAATCTACTTCTTCCTCAGGTTTAATCATTCTTCCATGTCCTTTATAACAGGAAGATAAGAACGTCGTACTGTTGAAACAAAATTAAAAATTGTCATTAAAATGTTATGTTGAAGTTAATTCTAATTTGGTTTCAGTGACTCCCACTCAGAAAGAATATCCATGGTGATTCTTTATCTTTGAAAAGTTTCAAATGTCAGACATTATTAAATGTCTGCATGCTGCAGCTGATGATTTTTGACACCTAAGACTTGAAATCCTGATCTGTCATAGCATTTTAACACATCTAAGTTACTAAACCTTCACACTAAATCGCTGTCACTGATATTTCAGTTTCCTCTGCTCCAAACTGATAATTTTCTGTGAATGCACAAGAAGTAATCAAGGAGAAAGCTGCAAACCACAGTGAAGCTTCAGACAAGTTGGAATCAGGAACTTATTTGAAGCTAAAGGCAAAATAAAGGAGCATTTTCCACAGAAGGGGAGGTGAGGCGGTGTTGACTGTGTATGTACTTCAACTCTCTGAAATTGATGTTGGATCAAGATCCTGTCATTCACCATTGTTTTCCTCTGTTTCAGCACATGGCTGGGAATTATCCTTACTTCTGTCTGGTACATTTTAAATGCAATAAAAAGCAGATTTTCACAGCAAGTGTCTGCATTTCTCCACTGACAACAAGTTTGACAGCATTACAATTGCACAGTAGGAAGAGTTACTTTAGTGAAATTGACACGTTGGGAAGTTTTTGATCAGTTTCAATGAAAAATTCCAGGCATGGCCACATGAGAAACTACAGTTCAAAGCACTTCTCCTTTCAGAGGATTATATCACTGATCAATAGCTAAGTGTCACTCTGTTGAAAGGTACTTCACCTTATCTAGAATTTCACCTAAATTCAACTTAATTTTTCTGCTGTTGATCTTCAGCAATGTATGGTGCAGATATATCTTAGAACATCTGTTGAGGGTCAGGAGCATAACCTGCATCACCAGCAACTACTGTCGCAGCTTAAGATAATTCCCAAAGCAATACTGGCTGCCGTCTCCTCAGTCACATGCCCCTCCCCAAGCCCAAGAGTATATTTCAACAGGAAAGGGACAAGACCCCCAAACAAGGCCAACAGACACAGAATCAGTTCTTGTAACATGGCCAAGCACCTGTGCTTCAGGAAACTCAGGCTGTCACAAGAGGTTACTGAAGCCACTTCTAGTTCTTAGAACATGATGTCCTGTCTCTTGGAGGAGGATGGCATGCATTTTCAGTGGCTAAGAAGGTGCCAATCATGGGGGGTAGAACGTAGTAGGAGAGGCATCCTAGCTCCTTGAATCCCTGCCAAAGTGTACACTCTTAGAACATAGAACATAGAACAATACAACGCAGAACAGGCCCTTCGGACCTCGATGTTGCGCCAACCTGTGAACTAATCTAAGCCACTCCCCCTACACTATCCTGTCATCATCCACTTATTGTGCAGGCAGAGAAATGGGAGCGCTTATAATGGTTTCTGTGGGGTGGAGGGAAAAACATTTCTAAATGATATGTATGAGGTGGCAATATTTTGATAATGACATGTGTATACACTGCTCAGCTGGAGATCTGAGGCATTTGCAGAGCAAGTGAGATTTGTGAGGCTACAGCATATGGAATACTGTACAGGATAATGCTGGATACATCTGAATGTAAGGCTTAACACCTGAAAGGGTTGTGCCACTCATCTGTAATGCCCTTCTAATTGTCTGAGCCCACTCTCTCCACATTAGATATCTGTGGTAATCTCACTAATATTTATCATTCAACCAACATCACAAAAAACAGACTGTATTGCCATTATTATATTGCTGTTGGTGGCAACTTGCTTGGTCAGCTTGGCTATGGCCATTCCACTTTACAGTAGAAGTATGCTTAAAAAAATGCTTCATTTGTTGTAAGGTGCTTTGATGTATCTTGTTGTCATGCAAGGTGCTTTATAAATGCCAACTTGCTTTCTTGAAGAGGATATACTGCTGATGCTCACCGCCACTTTCATCCCTGCCCATCTAGTTCAGGGAAGCGTGCTCATTCCCCCTCCTTGGGAGAGATGACCTTACTGCAGTCCCTGAGATTGCATTGCTGGGCTTCCACATAAGAATGAAAGAAAGGGAGGAACAGCCATCACAGCTCTCTCTTTATTTCTGGGGCTGCTGCAGCCTCAAAAGTCCGAGTGCTAATAAATTGTCGTGGAAATAAAATGTCTTCCTTCGAAAGACCAGGCAATTCATGCAATTGCACTCACTAAATAGTTGGCCAATCTGGACATGGAATTCTAATACAATAGGATTGCAGCACAAGAATAAGGAACTTTCTTTATAATTTTACAACACTTTATTGGTTCCACACCTGGAATATACTGGATGATTTTGAGAGTGAGAGATTTCCCCTTAAATTTGGGAACCACAAGGCAGATATTTCCTAACAAAACATTCTGAACTTCAGAAAGTCTGGGAACTTACATAAGACTGTGAACCTTTTGAACTGGAGTCGGGCTGGAGTCAGGAATGATCCCTCTCAAAGTAGGATTGACACAGTATTAGAGGCAATATAGTGACCAGATTGACTGATTTAAAGAGGCAACTCAGTGTTTAGGGGTATTGTCTCAATTCTGTACATAGTTGTCTGACTCCCGTGCTCTGTCATGTCTCACAACCAGCCCCAACATCAATGCCTCATCCAATGCATCAATATCTCCATGACTAACCATAAATATATGCTCCCTCCACGGCTGAACTCCTTCCACAAACTCTCTCTAACCGTTATTACCCATCCATGTATCCTCCATACCGACTTTCCAAATGTCCACTATGTACAGAACCAAAGTGCCTTGACAAGATTATGACATCTTTGAAATTCTCCTGAAGCTGACTTCGTGGAAAGAAAAATGCTAATTTTATAATCCTGGAGACAATATTAACACAGCTTGCAGGAAAATAGTAGCTGATTTTTGATTACAAAGTGTGAAGCTGGATGAACACAGCAGGCCAAGCAGCATCTCAGGAGTGCAAAAGCTGACTTTTTGGGCCTAGACCCTTCATCAGAGAGCTCTCTGATGAAGGGTCTAGGCCCGAAACGTCAGCTTTTGTGCTCCTGAGATGCTGCTTGGCCTGCTGTGTTCATCCAGCTTCATACTTTGTTATCTTGGATTCCCCAGCATCTGCAGTCCCCATTATCACTGATTTTTGATTGGCAGTTTTCAAATTGCAATAGGATTTGTTGTGTTTTCTCAATTCCTGTTTGTATATTCAGACAATATTATCGGGCATTTAAAGGACTAAAGCTTTGTTAATGGATATGATGAATATCTCTGGTTGCTTAAAAGAGACACATTTTGTTGAAGCTTTTCACCTTGTACTCATTAGGACAATTCACAAGAATATCAATTCAAATAGAAAACCAAATTAAACATTGTATTCAACTATTCTCAAGTTCTGTACTATCAAAAGACTATTGTTATATTTCAGAAAACCAGATGAACTGAAATATATTTTTGCCTGGATTGATATATGATGTCAAGTGTGATTCATTTTTATAGATACATAATTATTATACATTTGGGTTTCTGGTTCCTCTGTTGTTAACATGGGTTTTCTGTGTGTCTGCAGTTAATAATTAGCTTGCCAGTTTTGCCATTCCTGGAAATATTGATTTTGCAAACTTTTTTTATGCTCAGCTTTGGAATTAATGAGTTTGGTGCACGAATAGACTTCTGTTCGTTTTAGAATTTTTCATGCACCTTACTATGGTTCTAAAACTTGACTTTTTTATTTGCTGAAGGATAACAGCCATAGCAGGGACAGAGAGATTTTTGGTTTCACTTTTGGCTTTGAATGTAACAACCCTGTGAAATCCTTTAGCTGGGATGGCTGTGTTGAAAAGTGATCCTTAAAATGGAAAGATTAATGGAGAACTAGATTACCTTTGAATGAAGAGTTAGTCCCAGAACAGAATTATTGGGATAAAACTCCAAAGAGGTAAAGCACTTTGAAGATCAGGGATATCACCAGGAAGAAGCTATTTTCAGTTCCAGTCTCAATATTAATGTCACAAATGAGTTAAACCTACTGAAATGTTAGATCCAGGGACTTTGGTGTGGGAACTGTGCCAGTGGTGCTTTAAGAACTGTACTTTTTCCATGTGTAAAGGAGCATTTTGAGGTTGATGGGATATGCTGGTTAGGTCGATTGACCGTTTTACATTGCCCATAGTGCCTAGGGATGTGCAGGTTAGGTGGGTTAGCCATGGGAAATGTGGTATTACAGGGATAGTTTAGGGAGGTGGACCTTGATGGGATGCTTTTTGGGGGGCTCGTATGGACTCAATGGGTTGAATGGTGTGCTTCTACTTTGTAGAGATTCTATGATTCTATATTTTCACTCTGTGTTTAAAAGTATTTCAATTTGTATTACAAATTGACTGTTTAGATTATCGTACTTTAATTTTATTTCTGTTGTCATAAATGTGCACTTTATTTTTAATGAAAAAAAGTACAGCAATGCATGTTTATATATAAGCCAAAGGCCACTTTGCTAAAAACCAAAACAAATATAAATATGATCTATGCAGCCAAGTTGCTGTCAGGAATTTGACCTGTCCAGTAATAACATCAGCTGACATCATAACAACAAGCACTTACTTACAGAGGTAGACACTACAAGTATACACCTTCCAAGATATCATACACAGTTTGAGTGCACAAAATGGCTGTGATTAGCTGTAAGCATGAGGAATAGCAAGCACCATTCCTCAGCACTGGCTGCAAAAATTGGAATGAGGTCATAGATATTTAATGGAAGTTGAAAGCTACATTATATAACTTTCTTTAAACAAACTCAAGTGTATAAGAAGGATGTGGGTTCTATTATGAATCAATGTTGTTTTTATGTTCATCATTAATATTTAAAAAATAATATTTTGCTTTTCTGTTTCTTCTAAATTTCCCTCATCATTAGATCTATAAAGTACGATGAGTTGATAGAAGATCAAATTATAATTCATGTCCATGTTTAAAAGACGGAGACAGAATTTGCGAAGTCTTATCTCGTTCAATGGAGTAAACAGACTGCTTCATCAGGGTACAGACAGTGTTTTATAAAGTACCAAAACTTCTAAAATTTAATAAAATGTTGAACTATTTTCTTCTTTACATTTTTAACAACAATTTCTGCAATTTGTCGTTAGCAAAAACATTTCTGGCTACTGTGAAGATCCATCAGAAAAGCCTATCACAAATAGAGTCATGTATTGCCCATGATTTCTACACACTGGAATAACAGGAAAAGTAGCCGTAATTTTCCAGACCATAGGCTGCTCTCTCATTTAAAAAAAAAGATATGACTGTAGGGGATTGAGTTGAGAGTTATTACACCTCAAGTAAAGTAATGAGTTTGAGGAGGTGAGCCCTTCATTGTTAACCTCAGTTGCTGTGGGAATTGAACCCACACTGTTGGCATTACTAACCAGTAATCCATCCAGCTGGGCTAAACAATCCCTTGAGTAATGGGTCATCATCATCACTACGGTGCTACCTCACAGATGAGGTTGACTCCCTTCCACTCTCAGTCTGTAGGTGGTGAACAGACCACTGCAGCTACTGCAGGCTCTGTAAAACTTGAGGCAGAAAGTAGTTGCGAGAAGGGGTGGGTGGGATGTTGGTCTGGCAACGCACTCCTTTCTCCGTTTTTGTCTGGCTTCCGTTTTCTCCTGGCTGTAAGCCTTGAGGTGTTTGGCACCTCCTGGATTCTCCTCCTCCACTTTGGACAGTCTTGGGCCAGTGATTCCTAGTTATCTGTAGGAGGACCTCACTTCACTAACGAAGCTTTGAGGGAAGAGTGGGTATGCCATGCCTAACTCTCTGAAATCATCTTCTGATTGGTGAGACCCCTCACAGTGTCATTTGCTGAACCATGCCTCACATTTTTGTTTTGATTCAGTGACTTTCGTGATCATTTGCTTCATCTTTGATGTAACAGGTCATTTCAGTCTTGGGGAAAAAAAGGTCCAAACCCTGCCAGCATCTTTTCACAATTTTTTTTTTGGCCATGGATTTTCTGTCAAGTTAAAGCAGATGATCAGGAAAATACTTGCAGAAATTCAGCCCTGTACTTCTCACTCCCCATCATGCATAACTAATACTGCTATCCTTCCAGAACTTTCCTTCTGACTGTTGATTTTTTTTTCTGTTTTTCTTTTTGTTCTGCCTCTGATATAATTGTTACAGATGAATGAAGATGCAACTGCTCCAAGCATATAACAAAGGAAAGATTAAACATTTGGCAGATTTCAAGGTCGAAGTTTCACTTGTCACACAGGTGCATGTGGTTTGAATGTCGGCCAATTTTATCTACCCCACAATTAGACATCAGCAAAAAAAAACAAATGAATCCTGCCCACAGCAGTTTTCTTTTTGTTGTTGTTCAGAAGCGTGGATAATGGCTACATATTAGACTAAAATTACCATTGCCAAATCTTTGCAGACAAAAGCTCAAGGCATTTCTTATGATATGCCTCTGTCCATTTCAGTTTAAACTGTTTATTTTAAACAGGTTAATGCCTTCATTAAATGGGAGATAAATGAACATCGTATTAGCATGTTAAGCATTTTTCCACCAAAATGACTGAATAATTTCTACCCTGCAGATTTGTTTCTTGATCCAATGAAATTGGGCAAGCTGTGACTTAATCCAACAAAACAGATGGAATTTTAATAAGTTCCAGGAGCATCACAGGCACTAGAATGCTATCTTTACCTGCTTTCTCAGCTTTGAAATGCAATTCTGTTATCACAAAACTAGTTCTCATCAGAGATTCTGGATGGAATCTTACAGGAGTCTGAGTGATGTAGGCTATGGGAACATTTATAGCGGAATCTGCTGCAAAGCCTCACAACGCCCACCTCAATGTTTGACGAATCTCACTTCATCTTTTAAGCTTTTTCTGCATGGTGTGGCAAATTTCTCAGGCTATCTGAATATTGGCCAGTGCACTGATTATCTTACACTTTCTGCCCTATTGTAGGCTACTTGCCCCCTGGAATAAGCAGAAGGCAGGTATTCAGGAAGATAAAGATGGGTGACACAGCTTTTAGTTTTGTTGCAGTTTGGGAGGTGTCATAAGCAAGTGAGCAGGCAGTGCAGAGGGCATCCAGGGTTAGGGGTGGTTGACAGTAGGTGAGGGAAGATAGTGGAATCAAGGGTTATGGGGTTAAGGCAGGAACAGGATACTGATTGTGGATGATCAGCCATGAGCATAATGAATGGTGCTGCTGGCTCGAAGGGCTGAACGGCCTACTTCTGCACCTATTGTCTATGGTGTATAATCAATAATGACAGTGTCAAAGCATGTGCCTTGGTGGAAGATGGGAGATATAGATAGAGTCAGCGTGGGGCAGCGGAGAGAAGATGGTGCTACTTATATTGGTGGAGTGGTGGAGAACATTGACCAAATCCCATAATGCTGGCCATTTGTCCAGAAGGGTAAGACTTACCAATCTGGGAGGCAACCTTGGACCAGATTGGCATGAGCCTTTATTGTTATCTCCAGTCCTGGTCCTAGGTGTGGAATAAGTTCTGCTGTGTACCACCTCATCCAGTAGGATGTCTAAACACTTGTGGTCCAACTGGAGAGACAATTGCCCCTGTTAGCCGTGTCTACAGCATATGTCTGGGTGAAGAGGAAATCCCACGTCTGCACCACTCTGATCAGTGGGACCTGTAGGTTTTATTCCACAAAGTGAGGCGCTAATTTTCCCAATGTGGCACAGGCAGAAGTGATACTAGGTAATTTGAAATATCCCTATTCTGGGGTTGGCATGTATTAAGGGGGTGCTAGAATCAGATTTGAAGGGTACAATAGGAGCAAAATAGTTCATTAAGGGGACATGCTTTCTAAGATACTGTGAAATTTGAAATCTCAAGGAGCCTCACAGCCAGAATCCCACCAAAAAACACCCCTCCACATTTCTCAAAAATTAGTGAGATGGAGTGTTTGATTACTACGGTTGGTTGTCTCGCTGAGCTGGTTTGTTAGTTTGCAGACGTTTCGTTATCCTGCTGGGTGACATCATCAGTGCAGACTCCGATGATGTTACACAGCAGGATAATGAAACGTTTGCAAACTAACAAACCAGCTCAGCGAATGAACCAACCGCAACATCCACAACCCAAGCTAAAAATCTACTCATGAACCTTAGTGTTTGATCATTTTAGGGTTAGATCTTCACTTTTTTTTACTGCAGATCAGTGGTTGTACTCTTACGACTAAGTCAGAAGCTTGTAGCGTTGAGGCTCACTCTGGGTCTTGGCACAAAAATCAGTGCCTCAGTGCAAAGTTGGAGGTATCAGCTTTTAGGTGAGGTATTAAACTAAGGCTCTCGGATTACTGTAATGGATTCCCTGCATTGTGGGAAAAACAGAAGAGTTGCATGTTGTGGCTAATAATAATCCAGCATTACCAAAGAAAAATGAGAGTTTATCTGATGATTATCAAATTGTGGGACTTTGCTGTGTACAAATTAGCTGCTGTGTTACAATTACAATCACACTACAATGCAAGACTACATCAAAGACTACTTCACTGACTATAAAACGCTTGAAACATCCTGTCACTGTGATCGGTGCTGAATAAATGCTGATCTTTTTTATTGATTGCTATCCATCTGCCTCACCTGTTATGTTTGCATGAGACTGATTACTCTTATATTTAATCCAAAGCAAAAGTAACATTAATGCAAAGCTACAGACTGGAGTCAAATGTTCTGTTGGAACTCATTTTTCTGATGCAACACTGAAATTCTGATGCTGTTCCTTATGCGTTTTGAAGCAGCTGTTCCTTTTTGTGGAAGATATGTAAGCTTTTTTCTGTGACCGGTCTTTTTTAATGTAGGGATTTGTAACAGCACAGTACTCACATTAAACTTCACTTTGATTAGCCATACTGCAAATGAACTGCTTTCAAATAAGAGAGATAATAGGAACTGCCGATGCTGGAGAATCTGAGATAACACGGCGTGAAGCTGGATGAGCTCAGCAGGCCAAGCAGCATCAGAGGAGCAGGAAAGCTTGACGTTTCGGATCAGGACCCTTCTTCAGAAATGGAGGAGGGGAAGGGGGTTCTGAAATAAATAGGGGGACGGGGGAGGCGGACAGAAGATGGATAAAGGAGAAGATAGGGTGAGAGGAGGCAGACAGGTCAAAGAGGAGGGGTTAGAGCCAGTGAAGGCGAATGTAGGTGGGGAGTTAGGGAGGGGATAGGTCAGTCCAGGGAGATTGGACAGGTCAAGGAGGCGAGATGAGGTTAGTGGGTGGGGGATGAGGGTGGGGCTTGAGGTGGGAGGAAGGGTTAAGGAGGCGGGAACTAGCTGGGCGGGTTTTGGCACGTGGTCAGGCGAGGGGAAATTTTGAAGCTTGTGAGGTCCACATTGATACCCTTGGGCTGCAGGGTTCCCAAGCGAAATATGAACTGCAGTTCCTGCATCTTTCGGGTGGCATCATTATGGCAATGCAGGAGGCTCAGGATGGACATGTCATCCTAGGAGTGGGGGCAGCGGTGGGGGGGAATTGAAGTGGTTCGCAACTGCGAGGTGTAGTTGTTTGTTGCGAGCTGATCATAGGTTTTCCTCGAAGTGGGCCCCAAGCCTCCGCTTGGTTTCCTTGAAGTCGAGGAGGCCACAACGTGATCAGCAGATACAGTATATCACATTAACGGATGCACAGGTGAACGACTATTTGATGTGAGAAGTCTTCCTAGGGCCTGGGATCGGGGTGAGCAGAGGAGGTATAGGGGCAGGTGTAGCACTTGCTTCAGTTGCAGGGAAAAGTGCTGGGGGTGGTGGGGTTGGAGGGGAGTGTGGAGCGGACAAGGGAGTCACGGAGAGAGTGGTCCCTCTGGAAAGCACATAAGGGTAGGGAGGGAAAAATATTTTTGGTGGCGGGGTCAGATTGCAGATGGCAGAAACGTCGGAGGATGATGCGTTGGATTTGGAGGTTGGTGGGATGGTACCTGAGGATGAGGAGGGTTCTATTTTGGCTATTATTGCAGGTAGGGGGTGTGAGGGATGAGTTGCGGGAAATGTGGGAGACACGGTCGAGGGCATTTTCGATCACTGTGGAGGGGAAGTTGCGGTTCTTGTAAAAAGAGGACATCTGGGATGTTTGGGAGTGGAATGCCTCATCTCGAATGCTGATGCGGTGGAGGCAAAGAAATTGGGAATAGGGGATGGACTTTTTATGGGAACGTGGGTCAGAGGAGGAATATTGTTGGCAGTTGTGGGAGTTGGTAGGCTTAAAATGGATATCGGTTTCCAGAGATGGAGACAGAGAGGTCCGGGAAGGAGAGAAAGGTGTCAGAGATGGTCCAGTGAACTTAAGGTTGGTGTGGAAGGTGTTGGTGAAGTGGATGAACTGTTCAAGCTCCTCATGGGAACACGAGGTGGTGCTGAAACAGTCATCAATGTAATGGAGGAAGAGATGGGCGATAGGACCAGTGTAGCTTTGGAAGATGGATTGTTCCACGTAACCTACAAAGAGGCAGGCATAGCTTGGGCCCATTCGGGTACTCATGGCCACCCCCTTTGTCTGTAGGAAGTGGGAGGAATTAAAGGAGAAGTTGTTGAGGGTGAGGACAAGTTCGGACAAGCAGATGAGGGTGTCAGTGGAGGGGGACTGGTTGGGTCTTCGGGACAGGAAGAAGCGGAGGGTTTTCGGCCATCAGCCGGGGAATGCTGGTGTGTTTAGGGACTGGATGTCCAGAGTGAACAGAGTCAATGCCTGCTCATCTGTTAATGTGATATACTGTATCCGTTGTTCCCATTGTGGCCTCTTCTACATCGCGGAAACCAAAAGGAGGGTTGGGGACAGCTTTGCAGAACACCTACACTCAGTTCGCAGCAAACAACTACACCTCCCAGTCGCGAACCATTTCAATTTCCACAGTACGCCCCCACCCTCCCCCAACTCCTCGGACAACCTGTCCATTCTGGGCCTCCTGCATTGCCACAATGACACCACCCGAAACATGCAGGAACAACATCTCATTTTTCGCTTGGGAACCCTGAGCCCATGGGTCTCGATGTAGACTTCACTAGCTTCAAAATCTCCGCTCCCCCAACCACATGGCAAAACCAGCCCAGCCAGTCCTCGCCTCCCTAACCATTTCTCCCACATCAAGCGACCCCCCCAACCCATCCTCTACCCACTAACCTCATCCCGCACCGCCCTGACCTGTCCTTCCTCCCTGGACTGACCTATCCCCTCCCTAACTCCCCACCAACATTCACCTTCACTAGCTCTAACTCCGCCTCTTTGACCTGTCTGCCTCCCCTCACCTATCTTCTCCTTTATCCATCTTCTATCCTGTCTCCTCCTGTCTCCCTATTTATTTCAAAACCCCCGTCCCCTCCCTCATTTCTGAAGAAGGGTCTTGATCCGAAACATCAAACTTTCCTGCTCCTCTGATACTGCTTGGCCTGCTGTGTTCATTCAGCTTCACACCGTGTTATCTCTGCTTTCAAATGAGATTTGAATAGGTGTGCATTTTGATTGTTCTAAAATTGGTCAGTTTTTTTTAACAGGAATAGAACGAACTCCAAGATGATCCTCAGACCATTATGTGACAGCTTTGTTTCCAAGTTTGTGCTTTTGCATATGGCAATGTGGCCTGCAATCAAGGAAGATTTAAAACTAATTTCCACAACTTGCTATATCTTAGGTGAAGTTCCCTGGAGTCATTGGCTTTGCTCGGAGATGATCTCATTTAACAAACGGGTTTGGGGCTTTCAGTCTGATCCCATTGGCTCCGAAGTGCAATCCATGGTAATGGCAATTCATTAAAGACGGAACCCTCCTGTGAATACCAACTATTAAATGGAATTACAACCATATTAAATTTCTTATTTTAAAATATTGATTTCAAGCCTGAACAGCTTAGTTTAATTGCCAAACATTATATGAAAACCATTAATGTGCGATTTCCTCATTTTATTAGACTGGGACATAATGACAGAGATGTAAGCAGCAACTTAAAAGAAGGAAAAACTTGACTGTATGCAGCAGCCAACGTTGACCTGAGCTCATCCCAAACACTTTCCAGTCAACAACGCACTGTTTTAAAGTGTAGTCACCGTTTAAATGTCAGAGACCGAGAAACCAATTTGGGCACAGTGAAGTCCCACACTGCAGTATGATAATATCAGGTTAATAACGTTTTTAAGTTTCTTAATGTTTTCTTAAAGAAAATTAAGTGGCGGCTAACACCTTTCTGAGCACTTATACATAAGGAGCTGCCATGGGTGTGGGATAGAGGGGCAAGACTGAGGAAGTCCATAAGCTGACTGTACAAAAGAATGGGTATACATGTTTCAGTTCAGTTTTGTGACCTGTTTTAACCAGTCGCAGAAAAAAACTCATGTGTTTCACAAAAAGGAAAAGCTGCTTCAAAATGCCTAAGGAACAGCATCGTAACTGGGATTTCATCATTGCATAGGAAAAATGAGTTCGAACAAGATATTCAGATCATTGAGTTATGGCGTTAGTTGGAGGGAAAAATATTGATCGGAATGCAGTGAGAATGACTTTACATTTCTTCATGCTGTGCAATGGGATCTTTTATGTCCACTTGAGATGGATCTTGGTTTAAAGCCTCATGCAAAAGATGGCACTTCCAGTAGTGCAGCACCCACTTCAGTATTCCACTGTTGCATCAGTTGAAATGTTCTTCTCATGTCCCTGAAGTCAGTCTGGAACCATCACCCTCTAACTCAGAGAGCTAGAATTTCTTCTGCTTTTGTCAGTTTTAGAAGCAGTGTTATATAAAGATGAGTGTCTACATCTTGATACTTGGCAGGTTAGTATTTTTTAAAAGTACACTCAGATTTCCCGGGATATTGTTTATGGAGACTTAGGGAACAGTTTAAGAGCAATAGGTGTGCTCATCCAGATGATGCACAATCTGACCAGCAAAGCTAGCAGCAAAATGACAGGTTAAACTTTCCTGTCAGTACACTCAGTACACTCAGACAATGAAGGCCATCAGTTTAACTGGGACAATGTAACTAAAGTAGCCCAAGCCAAACATTGACACGCACGGGAATTCCTAGAGGCATGGTTCTCAACTCATAATGCAATCAACAAACGTATAGAATTGGACCCCATTACAAACCCATACAGAACATCCAAAAATGACACTACTCACAATAACAGGCTGCACAGTATAAAGTCCAAGCAGAGTAGAATTACAGGGCTCCTTTGGAGGCCTCACTCATGATGTTACCTAGCATGGTGATGAAACGTCTGAACAAAAACAAGCCAGCTCAGCGAGCAAGTCAACAACCTCGCTCATAACTCAAGCTACAGATCTTTAGATGCACAATCTGTTAACATTGCAACTGAATGAACTGAATTCCAGTTTGTGGCATTCTGGCACTTTTTGCTGAATGTTTTTCACAAGAGCATAAGAACATAAGAAATAGGCTCATAGGAGGTTATTTGGTGCCTCTAGATTGTATCTCCACGACATTCTGCAAAATCATGGCTACCTGCCCGAGGCATCAACTCCTCTTTCATGCCAGCTCCTCACAGCCCTCAAACCCTTGATGTTTCAAAAATCTCTCAACTTCCCCTTTAAGTACTTTCTGTGATTTCACTGTCAAGGCTTTTTGAGGTGGAGAATTGTAGACCCAAGCAATAAAGCCCAAAATTCCATTTCCCATCTTAACTACTTGTGACAAGAGGACATCCAGACAGTAATGGCACACAGTGAATTAGTAGAGTGTCAGGTGTAGGTTCAGGGCAGGTTCACACCAGGAGACACACCAACTAATAAACAACACTCTCATCAGCATCAAATTCACCAGGGAAGAAGAAAAGAATAAATGACTCCCATTCCTGGACGTCATGATAGAACGCAGGGCCTACGGGGAATTTCTGACAAAGGTACACAAAAAAGTCACACGCATTGACCAAGTACTGAATTTCAACAGTAACCACCGTAACACTTACAAACGAAGTTGCGCGAAAATACAATTTAAACGAGTGACAACACACTGTAGCAAGTCAAAACTACGCCAAAACAAAGAAGAATACCTCCACCGAGTATTTAATGACAACAGATACCCAAACCACTGGATCCAATGGTGCATAACACACGAACAACAGCTGGAAGATATTGCACGCCCTGACACACTCATCATATTACAATCCATCAAGAACATATCAAAACTGACCACAAGGCTCCTTCAATCATTGGGCATCAGAGTAGCACACAAACGCACATCAACACTATGCCAACTGCTAACTTGACCAAAGGACCCCTTACCCTCCATGGACAGAACCAACATGACGTACAAGATGCCATGCAAAGATGGTGACAAAGATTACATTGCACAGGCAGGAAGAAAATTGGTCACAAGAGTACATACACACCAACTAACAACACAACAACCAATACTCGTATTCATTCACACAGATAAGGAGAACGACCAGTTCAATTCTAGAACAGGCCAAACAGAAACTAGCACAGGAATTTCTAATGGCCACGTTCTTCATCAAGAAGGCCAAAAACAAACACATTCAACTGGACCCTATGTATAAGAGATAATGGGAACTGCAGATGCTGGAGAATTCCAAGATAATAAAATGTGAGGCTGGATGAACACAGCAGGCCAAGCAGCATCTCAGGAGCACAAAAGCTGACGTTTCGGGCCTAGGCCCTTCATCAGAGAGGGGGATGGGGGGAGGGTTCGGGAATAAATAGGGAGAGAGGGGGAGGCGGACCGAAGATGGAGAGTAAAGAAGATAGGTGGAGAGAGTATAGGTGGGGAGGTAGGGAGGGGATAGGTCAGTCCAGGGAAGACGGACGGGTCAAGGAGGTGGGATGAGGTTAGTTGGTAGCTGGGGGTGCGGCTTGGGGTGGGAGGAAGGGATGGGTGAGAGGAAGAACCGGTTAGGGAGGCAGAGACAGGTTGGACTGGTTTTGGGATGCAGTGGGTGGGGGGGAAGAGCTGGGCTGGTTGTGTGGTGCAGTGGGGGGAGGGGACGAACTAGGCTGGTTTAGGGATGCAGTAGGGGAAGGGGAGATTTTGAAACTGGTGAAGTCCACATTAATACCATATGGCTGCAGGGTTCCCAGGCGGAATATGAGTTGCTGTTCCTGCAACCTTCGGGTGGCATCATTGTGGCAGTGCAGGAGGCCCATGATGGACATGCCATCTAGAGAATGGGAGGGGAGTGGAAATGGTTTGCGACTGGGAGGTGCAGTTGTTTGTTGCGAACTGAGCGGAGGTGTTCTGCAAAGCGGTCCCCAAGCCTCCGCTTGGTTTCCCCAATGTAGAGGAGGCCGCACCGGGTACAGTGGATGCAGTATACCACATTGGCAGATGTGCAGGTGAAACTCTGCTTAATTTGGAATGTCATCTTGGGTCCTGGGATAGGGGTTAGGGAGGAGGTGTGGGGACAAGTGTAGCATTTCCTGCGGTGGCAGGGGAAGGTGCTGGGTGTGGTGGGGTTGGAGGGCAGTGTGGAGCGAACAAGGGAGTCACAGACAGAGTGGTCTCTCCGGAAAGCAGACAGGGGAGGGGATGGAAAAATGTCTTGGGTGGTGGGGTCGGATTGTAAATGGCGGAAGTGTCGGAGGATGATGCGTTGTATCCGGAGGTTGGTAGGGTGGTGTGTGAGAACAAGGGGGATCCTCTTAGGGCGGTTGTGGCAGGGGCGGGGTGTGAGGGATGTGTTGCGAGAAATATGGGAGACGCGGTCAAGGGCGTTCTCGATCACTGTGGGAGGAAAGTTGCGGTCCTTAAAGAACTTGGACATCTGGGATGTGCGGGAGTGGAATGTCTTATCGTGGGAGCAGATGCGGCGGAGGCGGAGGAATTGGGAATAGGGGATGGAATTTTTGCAGGAGGGTGGGTGGGAGGAGTTGTATTCTAGGTAGCTGTGGGAGTCGGTGGGCTTGAAATGGACATCAGTTACAAGCTGGTTGCCTGAGATGGAGACTGAGAGGTCCAGGAAGGTGAGGGATGTGCTGGAGATGGCCCAGGTGAACTGAAGGTTGGGGTGGAAGGTTTTGGTGAAGTGGATGAACTGTTCGAGCTCCTCTGGGGAGCAAGAGGCGGCGCCGATACAGTCATCAATGTACCGGAGGAAGAGGTGGGGTTTGTGGCCTGTGTAGGTGCGGAAGAGGGACTGTTCCACGTAACCTACAAAGAGGCAGGCATAGCTGGGGCCCATGCGGGTGCCCATGGCCACCCCCTTAGTCTGTAGGAAGTGGGAGGAGTCAAAAGAGAAGTTGTTGAGTGTGAGGACGAGTTCAGCTAGGCGGATGAGAGTGTCGGTGGAGGGGGACTGGTCGGGCCTGCGGGACAGGAAGAAGCGGAGGGCCTTGAGGCCATCTCCATGCGGAATGCAGGTGTACAGGGACTGGACGTCCATGGTGAATATGAGGTGTTAGGGGCCAGGGAATTGGAAGTCCTGGTGGAGGTGGAGGGCGTGGGTGGTGTCACGGACGTAGGTGGGGAGTTCCTGGAACAAAGGGGAGAAAATGGAGTCCAGATAGGTGGAGATGAGTTCGGTGGGGCAGGAGCAGGCTGAGACGATGTTCGGTGGGGCAGGAGCAGGCTGAGACGATGTCATCCATCTCAGGCAACCAGCTTGTAACTGATGTCCATTTCAAGCCCACCGACTCCCACAGCTACCTAGAATACAACTCCTCCCACCCACCCTCCTGCAAAAATTCCATCCCCTATTCCCAATTCCTCCGCCTCCACCGCATCTGCTCCCACGATGAGGCATTCCACTCCCCACATCACAGATGTCCAAGTTCTTTAAGGACCGCAACTGTCCCCCCACAGTGATCGAGAACGCCCTTGACCGCGTCTCCCGCATTTCCCGCAACACATCCCTCACACCCCGCCCCCGCCACAACTGCCCAAAGAGGATCCCCCTCGTTCTCACACACCACCCCACCAACCTCCGGATACAACGCATCATCCTCCGACACTTCCGCCATCTACAATCCGATCCCACCACCCAAGACATTTTTCCATCCCCACCCATGTCTGCTTTCCGGAGAGACCACTCTCTCCGTGACTCCCTTGTTCGCTCCACACTGCCCTCCAACCCCACCACACCCGGCACCTTCCCCTGCAACCGCAGGAAATGCTACACTTGCCCCCACACCTCCTCCCTCACCCCTATCCCAGGACCCAAGATGACATTCCACATTAAGCAGAGGTTCACCTGCACATCTGCCAATGTGGTATACTGCATCCACTGTACCCGGTGCGGCTTCCTCTACATTGGGGAAACCAAGCAGAGGCTTGGGGACCGCTTTGCAGAACACCTCCGCTCAGTTCGCAACAAACAACTGCACCTCCCAGTCGCAAACCATTTCCACTCCCCCTCCCATGCTTTAGATGACATGTCCATCATGGGCCTCCTGTACTGCCACAATGATGCCACCCGAAGGTTGCAGGAACAGCAACTCATATTCCGCCTGGGAACCCTGCAGCCATATAGTATCAACGTGGACTTCACCAGTTTCAAAATCTCCCCTTCCCCTACTGCATCCCTAAACCAGCCTAGTTCGTCCCCTCCCCCCACTGCACCACACAACCAGCCCAGCTCTTCCCCCCCACCCACTGCATCCCAAAACCAGTCCAACCTGTCTCTGCCTCCTTAACCGGTTCTTCCTCTCACCCATCCCTTCCTTCCACCCCAAGCCGCACCCCCAGCTACCTACTAACCTCATCCCACCTCCTTGACCTGTCCATCTTCCCTGGACTGACCTATCCCCTCCCTACCTCTCCACCTATACTCTCTCCACCTATCTTCTTTACTCTCCATCTTCGGTCCGCCTCCCCCTCTCTCCCTATTTATTCCAGTTCCCTCTCCCCATCCCCCTCTCTGATGAAGGGTCTAGGCCCGAAACGTCAGCTTTTGTTCTCCTGAGATGCTGCTTGGCCTGCTGTGTTCATCCAGCCTCACATTTTATTATCTTGGACCCCATGTATACACCACTCTGAAGGAAAACTAGAAATGAGGTAATCAAATCCAATGGATCTCAGAATTTAAACAGCAGGTGGAAAACCACAGCAGTATTTCAGTGGAGGCTGCACTAATGATGTTACCCGGCAGGGTAATGAAGCATTTGCAAACTAACAAACCAGCTCGGGAAGTGAACCAACCACAGCAGGCTCCTCAAATTGGTGTCAACCTAATTTTTTTTTTTGTTTTTTTTAGTTGATGGAATGTGCATGCCATCAGTGTCGCATTATTGCATTGATCTCAGAAAGAAATCATATCATTATGGCAACTGAGAAGATGAAGGAACTGAAGGCATTGTTGCACAGTTTACAATTGATACAAAGATAGGAGGACAGGCAGGTAGTATTGAGGAAGCAGGGACGCTGCAGAAGGATTTGGACAGGCTAGGAGAGTAGATGGCAGATGGAATACAATGTGGGAAGGCAGGTGTTTATACATCTTGGTTGGAAGAAAAGAGACATAGACTATTTTATAATTGGGGAAATTTTTCGTAAATCTGAAGTTCAAAGTGACTTAAGATGCCCAGTTCACAAATTCTCTGAAGGTTGACATGCGCGTTCAGTTGGCAGTTAAGAAGACAAATGCAACTTGAGCATTCATTTCAAGAAGGCTTGAAATAAAGAGCAGGTATTTATTACCAATGATGTATGAGGGTCTGGTCAGGCCATCTTTGGAGTATTGTGTGCAATTTTGAGCGCTCTTTCTAAGGGAGGATGCACTAGCCTTGGGTGGGGTCCATAGGAGGTTTACAAGAATGATTCCAGGGAAGAAGGGCATGTCATGTAAGGAGTAGTTGAGGATTCTGGGCCTGTATTCGATGGAGTTCAGAAGGATGAGGGGAGATCTCAGTGAAACCTACAGAAGACTGAGAGGCTGAATAGAGTGGACATGGTGAAAATGCTTCCATGAGTAGAACAGACTAGGGCACAGCTTCATAATGAAGGGGAAACCCTTTAGAACTGAGTTGAGGACCAATTTCTTCAGCCAGAAGGTGGTGAATCTATAGAAATCATTGCCGCAGAAGACTGTCAAGGCCAAGTCATTGAGCGTATTTAAGGCAGAGATAGGTGGTTCTTAACTAGTAACAGAGTCAAAGGTTATAGGGAGAATGCAGGAGAAAGGGATTGAGAAACATGCCAACCTTGAGCTAATGGCAGAGCAGACCTGTTGACAACATGATCTAATTGTGCTCTATATCCTTTAGTTTATTAATATCACAACACGTGAGGCTTGAATATAAGAGGTCTCCAGCTTAATCTCTGTTCATTCAAACTGCGGGCAGTCAACTACTCAGCTAACTAAATATTATACAATAGTAACCTAAGTAAGGATACATGTTAAAGCTACCATTGACCAGCTATTTCAATAAGGAGATGGTGAGATGACCAGAGGAACTTTAACATGGGATTCACCACACCTCAGGTGAGGGGTAGTTTGAAAGGGAGGTTCCATTGCGGCAACATCAGTTAGCATTGGAAATTGAATCCAGACAGTTGGTATCAATCTGCTCTGCAAGCTTACCATCAGGCCAGCTGAATTAACTAACCCTTAAGTCCCACACTGTCAATAAGTCTAACATGCCATATCAATGTAGTTAGTTACTCATAAATTTCCAGATGTCTAACTTGATGGAACTGGATCTTTGTGGTATATGTTATGTTGGCTAAAATATAGAAAAACATAATCACATCAGCTGGCTAGGCTGGTATTTATTGCTGTCACTAATTACCCAGGAGAAAGTGGTGGTGAGCTGCCTTCTTGAACTATTACATTCCTTGGGGTGAAGAGAGACCCAGAGTGATATCAAGAAGAGAATTGTAGGATCTTGACATAGCAACAGTGAATAAGTTATGATAAAGTTTCAAGTCAGGAGATGTGTTGCCTGAAAGTAATTTCCAAATCCAACTTGGAGACTCTGAATCATTTGAGATTCCATTCATAAAATTGATTTGCAACAGTTTTGTCAGTCAAGAAATAATTATAAAAGTCATCAAATACCCCATACAATGTGATAGTTATTACACTAGGGGATCATCTGTCCCTGTAAGATCAAAATAAATTGTACATCACTTAAGTGGCTTGGGAGAGATAGAATTATGGTTTGTGGTTGCTGGGCTTTGGAAGCTCGACATATCATAAGTCAATCATTAACTGTCACAAAGGTTAGGGATCAAAGAAATTATAGTTACAAGGTTAACTCGCTCACCGCTCACTGGATTAAAAGGTTTTCTTTATCCTTGAGACAACTGTTTAAATGACTAAGTGAGCAATCCTGTGGTTTAACTTTGATTTATACAAATGGAAGAAGCTTGTTCTGGTTGTCTTGTTTTTTGTATATACTTTGGTATGAGTTTGGAATATTTAAAATGGCAACTGAAGGCATGGTCAGCTTTTTGATAATAAGGAGGATTAACTTAGAATTTTCAAATACTTTTGTCCGGCTATCTGAAAGCTGTATGAATTGCAACACTTTAATTTGTTGTCACTACACAATCACTACTAAAATTATTATTGTTATTATGCGCTGGAATTTTGTGTATGTTTATTGTGCCTCTACAAGCATTATCTAATTAAACTATATCAGCTGACAAAATCTAAGCTTTCCTTTTGCTATTGAAAGGTTCAACACTTATATTGTGGGTTAACATTACAGGATTGAGAAATGCTGTCTTGTGATTTTGCAGCTTGATTATTTTGTGAGCCTTCTTGCAACTAACCTGCTATGACAGTACTACAAAAGCAAGCAATTATTTCACTTCTCCTTCTACCTTGCCCTTTCTGTTGGAATTTACCATATAGGTAATGGTCAAGTATCAGTGCTCTGTGACACATCACCTTGATGATTTGGTATGGTTAGAAATCTTCCACCATATTTCTGGACAAGGTTTGATGCTCATTCAATTCCAATCAATTATCATGCCTTTTATCTTTCAGGATTGCACTAATTGCACCTTGCCTCCTGCAATCCATCCAGATCCATTCCTAGCTTCAATGCTCTTTACATAATTATCATGTTATGTCTCTGCAATGGTGATAAAGTAGACCATGGGCTCTCAGGGTACAATTGAAATGAATATCCTCCAAAGTTTTATTAAATTTGAAATCAATATTCCCATTATAGTATGACATTAATATGGTGAAAATATATATCTGGCCACTGTCAATGTAGCAACATGTAGACCTTACATTTTCATATGTTTAAGGGTGGCATGGTGGCTCAGGGTTAGCACTGGATCCTCACAGCACCAGGGACTTGGGTTTGATTACACCCTTGGGCGACTGTCTGTGAGGAGTTTGCATATTCTCCTCGTGTCTACGTGGCTTTCCTCCTAGCACTCTGGTCTCTTCTCACAGTTTGAGGATGTGCAGTTCATACGGATTGGCCATGCTAAATTGCCAGTCGTGTTCAGAGATGAGCAGGCTCGGTGGATTGGTCATGGAAAATGTGAGGGAATAGGGCTAGGGTTGGGGTGTAGGTCAGCATAGGATATCTTTGGAGGGTTGGTGTGGACTTGATGGGCTGAATGGCCTGTTTTCCACACTATAGTTACTTTATGCAAATGAGCAGTTGGATGCGTTTACAAAAGAATGACTTACTTGTGTTAATGTAGCTATTACAGTGTGTTGGCTGACATCAGGAAGATCTTCATCATTACAGCTTGTGTAGTTAATGTCCACATTTTGTAGCAGAAGCAGGGGTCCTTTTGTTTTTTTTATAAAAAGCATTTTAAAAGAGTTTGAATTTTCTAGATTACTGAAGGTGGGTCTTTAGCATGAGTACATATTGCAAGAGATTTAGCAGAGAGCTCAAAACAGCTTATTATAATGGCTCAGTTGGTAACTCTTACACTTTCAAATGAGAAGCCTGTGGATTTATTGCTCGGCTTGGATTAAAGCTGGAGGTACATGGTAGAATTGATATCCTTGAAACGAGATATTCACGAATGGCTCAGGTGAACAGCGAGGATTTTTGTGGAATTATTAGAAGGATCTCATGCGTGTTCTCCCGGTGTTCTGGGATACATCCTGCTTTGAGTGAAAATTAAACTAATCTTTTGTTCTCCTTGATTGTTATATGTGGAATTTGCTGTGCGCAAATCGGATGATGCATCACTTTTATAACAAACATTACATTTTTAAAAAATTCCATCAGCAAGGTATTTTAGGGTCATTTAAAAGATGTTATTAAATGTTTAGCAATGAAGCCATGTACATCACTACAGATCTTGAAGCAAGCGGTGCTGCGAGATCAGTGATCTCCATGGTAAAAGCTTTAGCATTCCAGATATGCAATTGGCTGTAGCACCATTTCGTAGGGTCTCTCAATCTTGAACTGTAGTGATGTTCTCAAGATATCGAATCAGCCAAACAGATAGAAAAAAAGCAAACAAGTGGGTGAGAACCATGAAAAGTCAATGTACTTTACAAAGGCTTTACTGAGAGTGAATTAAAATTACAGCATTCGTATGGCAAACTGAAATATCATGAGCAAGTATCAAGAGAGAAGTATTTTTATTATTATTAACATCTATCAGGTGGGATTGGTCCATGGTAAATGTTTCAGACAGCACCTGCCTGTCCTCTTGGGGCAAGATGACACTGCCTTACTTTGCAGTGTCTGCGGTACACCTGGAGGACTATTCTGATAATGTTGCTTTGGTCTACTGTTACAATGAGAGTCAGCAATGGCCTGTAGTGTTTTCCTGACAATAGACACATGCGGTGTTGTCTCCAAGGCTGGCCTCTCATCTGCAGTTACCAGCACCATCTCCAGTGAAAAGATAGTGTGCTGTGTGATCTGCAACATGGCTGTGAATGCACAACTTCATTATCCCCTCAGGTCTGTTCAAGGCTTCAAGCAATTCTACCAGAAATCTCCACTCTTTCTCATTCCAATTCCAGCAGGTTGAATGTGCCCCTTGCATGGCTGTGGCTGAAAGAGATGCATCCAAGGATTTCGAAGAGAGTGAGGGTAGAATTTGCAAAGGCGTTGTCTGTAATATTTCAGCCTTTCCTGGATTCCAGAAAACTCAAAATTTGTCATCATTACAGCCTTGTTCAAAAATAGTTTGTTAGGCTAATCCCAACAATTACAGGCCAGCTAGTTTAACTTTGGTAGGGGATTTCTTTTGGAAATAATTATTTGAGATGTAATCAGTAGTCATGTGGGAAAAAAGGGGTTAATTAGAAAGAGTCAACATGAATCTCCAAAGGGAAATTGTTTTTAAGTAATTTGTTGGAATTTTTTGAAGAAGTAATGGAAAAAGGTTGATGAGGGTAATATTCTTGATTTTGTATATACATAGAGATTTCTAGTAGGCATTTAATGTATCGCCTCACAACAGTCTAGTGAGGAAAGTTGGAGATCACACATGAAAGAGACAGTGGCAACATGGATGCACAATTGACAAGTGATAGGAGCAGAAAATAATGGTCAACTACAGTTTTCAGGCTGGAGGAAGATTTGTAATGGAGATCCTGTGGGTCAATATTGGCACTCCTACTCTTCCTGATACATCTTAATTACTTGGCTCTTGGTATGTCAGGGACAATTTCCAACTTTGCAGATGACACTAAACTTGGGAGGATAGCATGGAATTCCAAAGAACGTTGATTAGTAGGAGGAGTGGCCGGATAGTCTGCAGATACATTTCAAAGCAGAACAGTGTGAGGCAATGCACTTTGTTTGGAAAGAATATAAAATGGTGGGTACGATTTAAAAGGCAGTGCATTAGCAGAGGGACCTGGTAGTGGTACGTGCACAGATGGCAGGGAAGAAGATCAACAAATAAAGCATACTCTGTTCTCAGCTTTATGAATTGGGGCGCGAGTACTAAAACAAGGAGGTGATGTTGAAGTTGAACATTCAGCTGGAGTATTGTGTCTAGCTACCACATTATCAGAAAGGTGCAAATGCATTGGAGAGAGTGCAGAAGTTATTTACTAGATTAGTTTTAGGCATAAAACAGTTCCGTTGTGAGGGCAGATTGAAGAATTCGGGCTGTTCCTGTTGGAGAGAAGAAAGCTGAAAGGAGATTTGATTGAAGTTTACAAAATCATGAGCAGGCTGGACAGAATAGATAGAGCGAAGCTGTGAAAGAAACAAGAATGAGAGAGCATAGATTTAAAGTGATGTGCAAACAAAGCAAAGGTGATGTGAAGATAAAGCACTTTCACACAATGAGTAGTTACAGTATAGAATGCGCTGCCTGAAAATGTTGTGGAGGCAAGTTCAAATGAAGCATTCAAGACAGCATGGGATATTTTTAATAGACATGGTGTGCAGGGCTATGGGAGAAATGCAGGAGTTTGGCAGGGGCTAATAAAATTAATTCAGGCATGATGGGCCAAATGGCCTCCTTCTTTCTGTCCATAACATTTCTGTGATTCTTTGAATTTATTCCAGTGAGACTTAAAATTGATGATCTTCACACATTGGAGGAAGCAGATAGTATACACCCTGCAGAAGTTATTATTCAGTAGGTACAGCTCGATGAGTCAGATTCCTGGATACAGCAGAGGAACAGTTTGCAGCAAGGTTTATACTTACTAAAGCATTAAAATTCAGGCATGCCACCTTGTCATTGAGAATCTATGGGGACTTTAATGACATGCAGTACACAATTCGTTGTACAGAAGCTTGCCTCAGCACTCTCAACCTTCTGGATATAGTAATACACAACCAGTTTTATTTAAATGTGTCGTTTTGATTACCTTTGGCATGTTCACTAAATATATTCCTACAGCCTCATCATTAAATTGGCTTTTAATTTTTCACAATGGTATTCAGTTTTTTTTTAGGCAGTAATTGAATAATCCACAGTTGGCTTATCAAACTTTCCTACATTTTATACCAGCTGTCACCTGCCTGAGATTGTTCAGGGAACATTACTGCAAAGATGTTAGAATTGGCTGTTATTGTTTTATTACCATGAATGAAATTAGCAATTTGTTAATTTGGAATGCAAAATGTACTTTCTATCCAATTTTTAACAAAACAGGTTGTGAGAAGAAACAATGCTTATTAAGACAGGATATGGAAAGGAATTTAAATATGGTTATCAAACCAAGAGAGAAGGAAGGGGCTAACAAATGTGGCTCTCATGAAACAGTTGTATCAACCAAATCCAGCTAGTCAAGTGACTAGAATGCATTAGTTTGGGTTGGACACTAATTCTGGTTTTATCCATGTCCTCACAATCATTGGAAATGGACCAGGGTTTATATGGAGAGGTTATGGTTGCTGTCGACATTTTGTTGAAATTTGTGATGGCAACACTGTGTTTAGAGTTGAAAACCTGGCTGGCCATGAGGGATAGTGCTTCAGTAACAGTGTGTGAACAATTCATGACAGAGGCTCATGAACCTAAAGAGGTTGAAGGCTATTGTTTGTCTAATTGTACCACAAGCTATGTCTCTGTTGCATTCTGTGAAAAGTTCTTAATTGCAAATTAAGGGCTGTGTCTCCTGTTGATCAGGTTATATGATTTTTGACTTGACTTCCTTCACAAAACATGAAAAGGCCTACAGCCAGAACTTACATTTGTAATGACAAAACCCTTGTGCTTATATTCTCTCATGTATCGCTCCACTATTAGTTCTTCATTTGATGATGCATTCTTTGTATCTCCTAAAGACATAGAACATCGTATGATTGGGAGTAGCTCTAGCTCCAGAGATTCCTTCAGCCCTTTCGGTGACAGAAATTCGTCTTACACAGTGGAGTCAAATTACCATTGATTATATGTTTACTGACTTGAATATAATGTCCCAAAATCTCCACTCAATTAACATACAAGATTCACAAGAGCATTGATGAATATTCTCACTGATGTGTTGTGAGTTTGTTTGGGTCGTAATATTAGAAAATGTTCAATGTTCAATCCCTGGGAGGTTTGCATAAATGCCTTTTTTTAGAACATTGCACATTCTGTAACAATATCATTATTGCCATTTTTTTTCAAAAATAATTCCTTTACCTTCTTTAGCCCCCCAAAAATTTCAAATTATATCCAATTAGAAGATGTATTCATCTAGACTTTATCTCCTTCAAGATATATTTATGATTTAAGTGTCTGGAAATCTCCTATCAATTTCCTGAAAATTCCCTGTTGATGTTCACCTCATTCATATATATCAATGCAATTATAATGCTAGTCTGTCACGAAATGTAACTCTGAAACAGAGAGAAATGAACGAAGATCCTTCAAGATCCCGCTTTAATTTATTGAGTTGCAATGCCTGTGAAGTTGCATGCTATAAATCGAGCAATGGGGAGTATAAATCGTTGGTGTTTTTTTTAAGAAAACCGACAACCTGTGCAAATAAATGTTTGCAGCAAATCATTCGAGGCACTTTGAAAAAACAGTCTGCTCCATTAAACAATTTACAGAGGTCTCGTTTTGCACATAGGAGCCATAAAACCAAATTCTGTTTCAAACGCATTTAACTATGTTCAAATATTGACTACATTTTAAGAGTACTTCAATGTCTGAAAAGTGTTTTGGGATCCACGATCGTGCAAGGTGTCATTTAAATGCAATCTGTCTTTATAAAACAATATCATTTTATTTCCAAAGCTGGCTGCTTAGAATTAAATTGCACTTGAGACACTCGCTGTCAATGCCTGTTTTCTGGAGTAGACTTGTCCTGCAAAAACAAAGGATGCTGAATTAAATGCCCATGCCCACTAATGGAGCATCAGGTAGAAAATGAACTGTGGACCTTTTTGGGCTCAATGGGTTGTGGCATAAACAGTTAATAGCTTTTATGCTAATAGCTAGACTCCATTACCTGTGATATCTGACCACGTAGAACTGAGACCTGAGGGAAGCAGGATTTATTGAAGTCCTGCTGAACCATGTCTCTGTAAATTGTGTAAATGTTTATTAGATGCTCATTAGCGCAAAGACCGTATCTTTTTACTTTATTTTTTGGTTGTGGACTGAAACAGGAAAAAGGTTGTCACAAAACCAAGGACAGTGGAAAGAATTGCTGCTCTTTTAAAACACGAGTTGCTGAAACTCAATGACACACAAAAACTAGGAGCAGGAGGGGGACATTCGGCCCTTTGAGCCTGCTGCAAATGCAAAGTTAAAAAGACTGATTTTGTTCAACCGCCTGTCACTGTGTCATAATAGTACAGAAACAAATTGTCCATCTTGGTGCAGTTCTTGCTTTCTCCAACACTTTTGGTTTGCGTTTGCAATATATAGACATACCTGTGTCTACACTCCTTTGAGGTGAACTGAACCTTCCTGCATAGCATATAAGAGATTAGCAAGTTGACAGAGCGGGGGGAGCTTTCTTTTTATGTTTATTTCCATGATTTGACATTAAAATTCTATCCCTTTACAAATGTTTATTTAAGTATATCCTATAATGATTTTGAACAATGCTTGCTCCATGTGAACAAAAAAAATCTTCATTATTTTCTGTGTGGATGATGGGATGTTGTTTTAACTGTGCTATGTGCTGATGGTTTGTTAGCTGCAACAAGCGTAATGTGAGGCTGATATTGTTCAGAATATATCTAAATGATTTCTCATTTGCCCATGTTTGATAAAGGTCAATGCTTCATTGCGTATGTATCTCATTATTGCAAACAAATATTGTTTGTTTTAAGATTTGTCCAAGTTAATTCAATTCTCTGAGTGCCTGTATTGGCCCGTTTCTATCTCCTTCCCAAAATCCACAAACCTGCCTGCCCTGGTCGACCCATCGTCTCAGCCTGCTCCTGCCCCACCGAACTCATCTCCACCTATCTGGACTCCATTTTCTACCCTTTGGTCCAGGAACTCCCTACCTACGTCCGTGACACCACCCACGCCCTCCACCTCCTCCAGGACTTCTCTTTCGATTCCTCCCACTTCCTACAGACTAAAGGGGTGGCCATGGGCACACGCATGGGCCCCAGCTTTGCCTGCCTCTTTGTAGGTTATGTAGAACAGTCCCTCTTCCGCACCTACACAGGCCCCAAACCCCACCTCTTCCTCCGTTACATTGATGACTGTATCGGCGCCGCCTCGTGCTCCCCAGAGGAGCTTGAACAGTTCATCCATTTCATCAACACCTTCCACCCCAACCTTCAGTTCACCTGGGCCATCTCCAGCACATCCCTCACCTTCCTGGATCTCTCAGTCTCCATCTCAGGCAACCAGCTTGTAACTGATGTCCATTTCAAGCCCACCGACTCCCACAGCTACCTAGAATACACCTCCTCCCACCCACCCTCCTGCAAAAATTCCATCCCCTATTCCCAATTCCTCCGCCTCCACCGCATCTGCTCCCACGATGAGGCATTACACTCCCCACATCCCAGATGTCCAAGTTCTTTAACGACCGCAACTTTCCCCCCACAGTGGTCGAGAACGCCCTTGACCGGGTCTCCCGCATTTCCCGCAACACATCCCTCACACCCTGCCCCCGCCACAACCGCCCAAAGAGGATCCCCCTCGTTCTCACACACCACCCTACCAACCTCCGGATACAATGCATCATCCTCCGACACTTCCGCCATCTACAATCCGACCCCACCACCCAAGACATTTTTCCATCCCCAACCATGTCTGCTTTCCGGAGAGACCACTCTCTCCGTGACTCCCTTGTTCGCTCCACACTGCCCTCCAACCCCACCACACCCGGCACCTTCCCCTGCAACCGCAGGAAATGCTACACTTGCCCCCACACCTCCTCCCTCACCCCTATCCCAGGCCCCAAGATGACTTTCCACATTAAGCAGAGGTTCACCTGCACATCTGCCAATGTGGTATACTGCATCCACTGTACCCGGTGTGGCTTCCTCTACATTGGGGAAAACAAGCGGAGGCTTGGGGACCGCTTTGCAGAACATCTCCGCTTGGTTCGCAATAAACAACTGCACCTCCCAGTCGTGAACCATTTCCACTCCCCCTCCCATTCTTTAGATGACATGTTCATCATGGGCCTCCTGCAGTGCCACAATGATGCCACCTGAAGGTTGCAGGAACAGCAACTCATATTCCGCTTGGGAAACCTGCAGCCCAATGGTATCAATGTGGACTTCACCAGCTTCAAAACCTCCCCTTCCCCCACCGCATCCCAAAACCAGCCCAGTTCATCCCCTCCCCCCACTGCACCACACAACCAGCCCAGCTCTCCCCCTCCACCCACTGCATCCCAAAACCAGCCCAGGCTGTCTCTGCCTCCCTAACCTGCTCTTCCTCTCACCCATCCCTTCCTCCCACCCCAAGCCGCACCTCCATCTCCTACCTACTAACCTCATCCCACCTCCTTGACCCGACCGTCTTCCCTGGACTGACCTATCCCCTCCCTACCTCCCCACCTCTCCTCTCCTCTCCACCTATCTTCTTTACTCTCCATCTTCGGTCCGCCTCCCCCTCTCTCCCTATTTATTCCAGTTCCCTCACCCCATCCCCCTCTCTGATGAAGGGTCTAGGCCCGAAACGTCAGCTTTTGTGCTCCTGAGATGCTGCTGGGCCTGCTGTGTTCATCCAGCCTCACATTTCATTATCTCTGTAATATTTAAGTTTATTTCTCTCCAAATTTAAAAAAGATAGTTTATGCAGAGTAACAAAAATCAGGCAGACAGATAGATAAATTATACCAACTTAATGGGAGCTGAGGTTGTTTTGTCTCTGGTTTCACTGGAGCTTCACTGAGATTACTTACTCTTGCAGGTTTCCTTGTGTTTGATGGACAAGTAGCCTGATTTTTGTTACTCTGCACATGACTGCAATGCAGCAGTGAAATGTGGCACCCCAGGATTGCACGTCACAATTAGTTCCTCGTTATTTGTGAATAAACCGAGGTAAAAGAATGCAATCTGGCAAAGCAGAGCCGAAGTCCCTACTGCATGTCATCAGACAATGGTTGATCCCTGCACTCAGTGCCAATAGTCAGCGTGTGTTTTGTTCCCAGTGTCATTTACCTTCATCTTAGTCTTATATACATCTTGAGCGTAAAAGTCAACAAAACATTCAATTCCTTCCTAGATTTAATCAGCTTATTTTGGCACCCCCTTTCCCTATCCCTGACTTCTTTCCTCCCCATCTCCATGTTCCATTCCAAAGCCAGTCTTTTTTTGGAAAATGCATTTCCACCCTATTCCAGGCATTTCTCCCTTTATGTCTGTATAATAAGTCATCAATCATTTTCAAAAGGATTTGAACTGCCTCGGATAGACAGATTAAATCTATGGGTGTTTTTATAAGTGCACATTGTTCTAGTCTGACTTCAGCTCAGTTATCTACATCTATCCCATTTGGTAACACAACTGAACACAAAGACACTTTGCTTTCTGTCATGACATAGCGCTGTTTAAAAAATAGGATTTTTTTTTGTTTCCACAAGCTAATTCATGGAGTACAAAAACAAGGTTGTTGTCATCTGTCTTCAACAACTACTTATTAGTTTCGGCTGGAGCTTAGTTGAATTATGTTTTAGAAAGGCTGTTGACATGTTTTGAGAGTTCGAACAGACTTACTGGATAGATAGTGCAGAGGGGCACCAACAGTATGGATTCACCTCCTGCACCAGTTGAGGTTACCATGAAGATCCCTCCTTCTCACCACTTCCCCTTGTCTGAGGCATGCTAAACCTCATGTTATCTCACTATAATGAGAGAGCAGTCTAGTAGTTCTCTGGAATGTCTACCAGATATACACCATAGCTCAGAGGCCTCAATGTGGAGAGATTGGAGAATGGTCTTTTGAACATACAAAGTCAAAAAGACTGTTTGGTGAGATATTTAATTCTGAGGATTTTTGACACTGTAAATCAAGACAAAGAGTTACCTGTTGTAGGAAGGTTAACAAGGTGATACCACAGGTTCAAATTACTTGACAAAACAAGCAAAGGGGAGCTGCAAATAGTTTTGAGGTGTGACTTCAATGATTTGCAATGCATAACCCAAAAAGGAAGAGGAAGCAAATTCAATAGTAGTTCTCAAAAAGGAAATTGCTAAATACTTCAAGATGAAAATGAACTTTGGCATTATGGGAAAAGGAAGTGAATTACTCAGGTTATTGTTTCACAGAACCACAACAGGACAATGGGCTGAATGAAGTTCCTACTAGACAGATTGTGACTCTTTCTGTGTTTACTATTTCTATATTCTTGGTCAGAACATTGATGGACCCTTGATCAATGCAATATTTATTTAAGAACACAAATATATTTGGTATTCCAGTGCAAATGTCGGAAATTTTCAGTGCAGCTGAGATTACCGCAAGAAGAATTTGTTTAACGCTTAAAACTAGAAAATAATTTCTTTAGAAATTAGATGAGAGTATGTAACTTCAATATTGTCAGATGCTACGGATGTCATTCCATCATTACAAGGCCGAAGTTTTAATAAAGTTGGATCTATTTATATTGATCAGTTTTATTAAGGATTACTTTGATAGCATTGAGCTCATTATTTTGGATGGGTTGAGAGTCTACAATACAGATCGAAGTTTATTAAAGTTCTGTGTAATCCCGAAGTATTGAAATACATGAATATAATTCTCTATATTGCAAGGTTGCAGTGTAGCACAATATGATGAGATTTTCTACTCTCAGTTCTGACTAGCTAAGAGCCATGAATGAACACATATTAACTGGCAGGTCTGACTGATTGACAGTTGCCCTGGGGACAATAAGCCGATCTCACTAGTGGCTGCTAAATCAAACCCATAATGATCTGACAAGTTTATAACTCAATATTTATGCCAACATTTTTGGTTCATTTAACTACATTGCCATGGCTAATTTTATCTTCAAAACTTTGCCTTTTCAGAGATTCCAACCAGTTGTGTGCATCTCTCCACAGCATTAAGTGGTTGGTGGCTGAAGACAACACATCAAATGAACAGGTCAAATCTCATCAGTTATTCTGCAGAAGAGATCAAACCTCAATGACCCCATAAAAATATCTAGCTTAGTTTTAATCAAATTCGCATATGCCTGAATAGAAGTTTGCAATATATAATGAATAATGAATACAACACAAATCCTTCAGTCCATTCCATCCATACCAATCAGATTTTCCAAACTAAAGTAGCCCCATTTGCCTGCATTTGTCCCATATCCCTCTAAACCTTTCCCATTAATGTACATGTAAAGTGTCTTTTTAAATGTTGTAACTATACCCGTATCTATCACTCCCTCTGGGAGTTCATTCCTCTGTATGAAAAAGTTGCCTGTCAAGCCCTGTTTTACTGCACTGACAATGTCAAGAGAGCTCTATCCAAAATAGTTTCTTTTTACAGACCAATACGAAGATTTGAACATCATTTCTGTTATTTTACATGTTGAAGGTCCATCATACATGTAATTGAGTTGACTGAAATACCTTACATGTTTTTGCCTTGTATTCCATTTCATAAATCTTATAGCAAGAGAGCTAATCAGAAGCATTCAAGGATATAAGTTCATTTTGATGAATTCGTGAATGCCTTTGAAAAGTCAGCAAACAGAAGTATTTCTTGCATCTCTGCAACACAAGACGCAGCCCTTATACTTTTAGGAAGCTTGTTGCCTTAAGTATTGAACCTGACTTTATTTATAGTTTGTGTAGTAGAAGCGAATTGAGTTTTAACATTCTTAAATGGCTGCTTTTGCTCCTTTATCATTCATTAGATGCAAACAGTTGGGATCATTTTGTTTTCCAGTGTGAATCCTTGTTAAATAGAACTAGAATATTGCAAGAAGAATTATGACCTATACTTCTCCCATTTATGAGGCACCATGTTAAGATGATATTTGTCTCCTATAGTTCAGCCCCAACTTATTCCTATTCATTCATCATTCACCATGAAGAATAAAATAACTTCAGAAGAACATTATTCACTGTGTCAGAGTAACATTTCCATTTTTTAATCTAGTTTTTGTTCTGCAAATAACTTTGCAGGATGTGTCATTTCCCTGCATACATTTCATTCAAAAATTATTTACTTGGGATTTTAGTTTAATGTTACTCCCACTTCTGAGTCAGAAGCTGTGGGTTTAAATTTGAAACCAGAGATTAGAGCCTATTAACCATGCTGCTACTTCAAATCAAAATGGAAAGTTGAACAGTGTGAAGTACACTCTTTACAATGAGATATTAGCCTGGGCTTTCTCCTCAGATACCTGCTATGATATTATTTTAAAGAAGGGGAAGAAGTTCTCATCAGCATCCTGGCCAATCATCAATGAATATCAGTGAGCAAGACATTTAACTGGTCATCATCTCACTTCTATTTGGGTGACTTTGTTGTTTCCTATGATAGTGACTGCTTTTCAAATGTACTTGACTGTCTGTAAAAGAGAAGTTTTTTTGAGGTGTCTTGAAAAACAGACGCGCATCACACAATGCAATTTGTTTCCATTTTTTAGGACTATTAACTGCCATTCATTTTGAAACCTGAGCTAAATTAAGGTGAGAATCTAAGATGGTGATGGACATAATATCAAACACCAGTACCAGACGTTTTTCTCGGAATGTGATTTCCATTTTTCTTAAAATTGAGTATAAAATAATTCATAACATATCCATTTTTTACAATTTCTGCTTTGTAAAATATTTTATTTAAGATAATAGGCCATGATAGGAAGATGTAGATGTAATGTGCCTCCACATGAAGTTAAAGATATGGGATACAGCTCAAAGACTTAACAGAAAAGAATGACATGCAAAAGATGTTAAAATAATGTTTGAACTGTATGGGGAAAATTAGAATGGGATTTTTATTGGAGTTTGCTTCTATTTTACTATATGTCAAATATTGCATTTTGACTTCAAAGCAATATTAGTTACATTCAATAAAATTGGTAAGGCAAACTTATTGTAAAACATTGACAGGGCAATGCTACATAGGTGATCTCAAAGGGATACTCGATTCACAGTAATCCAAACTGATGCAACTGCAGTTTATTGTGTGCCAGCCTTGTTTGTGCAGGACACCATAAAAGATGCACTTGAACAGATTGAAAATCCAAACAATAAGACCGTTGGCAACTTGTCAAAGATTTTATCAGTAGATGAGGAGGAGTCATGGTTTCTCCCTTATTTAGTGCCTTCTCCCTTATTTGTTGCAAAATATTTTTTAAAATGTTGCTGCTTTAGCGTATAGCTATAATACGCCAATTAAAACTTCGTTTAGATAGCTCAAACTTGGAGACGAAATTCTAAAAATCTTTTAAGTGGGAGAAAATAATGTTTTCTGAAATCTGAGGTAAAGTGGCATCAAACTTGCACAGAAATAGAGGTGTCTAACTGTGTTAGCAAGGGAGTTTTGGGATTTTTATCCAGCCACACTGACGGAACAACAATATATTTCCAAATCAGGATGATGAGTGATTCAAAGAGGAAGTTGCAGATGATGGTGTTCCTGTATATCTCCTGTTCTTGCCCTTTGAAATGGTGGTGGTCAGCTGAGGAGATCTGGTGAATTTCTGCAGTGCATCTTGAAGATGATGCTGCTGCCATGTCTGTGGTACTAATCTAGTGGGTGCTTTATTCTAGATGCTGTCAAGGTTTTTGAATGTTGTTGAAGATGTATCATCCAGAAAAGTCAGTAGTATTCAATCACAATTCTGATTAGTGTCTTGGAAATGGTGTACAAGCTTTAATGGGGTGAGTTATTTGGTGCAGGATTCCCAATCTCTGATGTGGTCTTGTAGCTGTTACATTTATATGGCTAGTTCAGTTTAGTTTCTGTTCAATGGTAATCCTCAATCCTTAACAGTGAGGAATTGGGTGGTGGTAATGCTATCAGGTCTCAATGGGATTGTCAAGATGGACAGAGAAAGAGATTCTCTCTTATAGGAACTGGTCATTGCCTGATTTGTTGTTTTTGTTCCAATTTTCTTTTAATTGGCTAGTTTCGAAACATTAGGGAAATTAAACGAGAGACAAGGATGGAAGATCTGCTTGTAACTTTGCTGCTAGCGTGCATATTGCTTTCTCTTTTACTTTGTTCAAAACAAATAACTGAATTAAGGCTCATTTCCACATTTCAAATCTAGTTCCATTGTCTGTGTCAAGCTGAACACTACGCAGTGACCTTGCATTTCTCAATATGTGAAGTTATCATGCTCATTTGATGTAAAACAAGCAATGCAAATTTCATGATGCTTTCCTGCACTTCAGTGCCTCTTGAATAAAGTGGTAATTCCAAGGCAGCCAGTTTCGATTATCCTATGTGGATTATCTGGCTTTGTCAGGTGATTGCAGTTGTCATTTTACGTCAACTGAGTCTTAAACAGGTACTAACTTGTGAAAGTCAAATATTAAAGTCAAATGGTAAAAGTTGAAAATTAATCATCCATTGTCACTACAATCACAACAAATGAACAATGATTGTCTAAATGGAATAAAATTGGGTCTAATTAATTGTGTCAGTACAGTATTTTTTACTGAATATGCAAAAGGAACTGCTTTCAAAAATGTTAAACAGAGTTCCTTCATATTCTAAACTGCTAGTGACAGTACTGCACCATGTCCATGAAAAGCTGACTCTTAAATCAGAATACGATTATGAGAGTAGTTTAGACAGAAACAGCTGCAAGTAAGAAAAGAGATTGCATCACATGAAGCTCCTTATTACTCTAGTCTACCCTACTGTATACAGTCAAGGGAGTCCTTTGGAAGTATGGTCACTGCTGTAATCAAGATAGTGTGATAGCTACTTTTCTCATGCAACAATTACCAACAACAGCAACATGATAATCCATGTGGATGTGATAATGACCAGATAGTTCATGATGCTGTTGCAAATGCATTAACAGATCTGTGATGCAGATAACGTTGTCTCAAAATGCAGCACTTTATTTTGGTAGGAGGTTAGATAGAGTTGTATCCAAATTTCCATTAAATGCTTGAGTAGAAAAATTGCATAATTTTGAAGACAAATGTAAGTTGTGAATGAATATTAGAGATGGAATTTTCAGAAAACTAACAAGTAGAATTTAATGCCATTAAATGTAAAGTGAGATACTGGGTGTAAAATATAAGTAGTTATGTGCATAAAAAATAAGTCCACAAGTGGTGAAAATTTGAAATTAACAAAAAACACTCAACAGGGTTTCCATGTAAAATGAAACAGTTTACTCTTAACTCTAAATCTGCTCCCACGACAAGACATTCCACTCCCGCACATCCCAGATGTCCAAGTTCTTTAAGGACCGCAACTTTCCCCCCACGGTGATCAAGAACGCCCTTGACCGCGTCTCCCGCATTTCCCGCGACACATCCCTCACACCCCGCCCCCGCCACAACCGCCCCAAGAGGATCCCCCTCGTTCTCACACACCACCCTACCAACCTCCGGATACAACGCATTATCCTCCGACACTTCCGCCATTTACAATCCAACCCCACCACCCAAGACATTTTCCCATCCCCTCCCCTGTCTGCTTTCCAGAGAGACCACTCTCTCCGTGACTCCCTTGTTCGCTCCACACTGCCCTCCAACCCCACCACACCCGGCACCTTCCCCTGCAACCGCAGGAAATGCTACACTTGTCCCCACACCTCCTCCCTCACCCCCATCCCAGGCCCCAAGATGACATTCCACATTAAGCAGAGGTTCACCTGCACATCTGCCAATGTGGTATACTGCATCCACTGTACCCGGTGCGGCTTCCTCTACCTTGGGGAAACCAAGCGGAGGCTTGGGGACCGCTTTGCAGAACACCTCCGCTCAGTTTGCAACAAACAACTGCACCTCCCAGTCGCAAACCATTTCCACTCCCCCTCCCATTCTCTTGATGACATGTCCATCATGGGCCTCCTGCACTGCCACAATGATGCCACCCGAAGGTTGCAGGAACAGCAACTCATATTCCGCCTGGGAACCCTGCAGCCATATGGTATCAATGTGGACTTCACCAGTTTCAAAACCTCCCCTTCCCCTACTGCATCCCTAAACCAGCCCAGTTCATCCCCTCCCCCCACTGCACCACACAACCAGCCCAGCTCTTCCGCCCCACCCACTGCATCCCAAAACCAGTCCAACCTGTCTCTGCCTCCCTAACCGGTTCTTCCTCTCACCCATCCCTTCCTCCCACCCCAAGCCGCACCCCCAGCTACCTACTAACCTCATCACACCTCCTTGACCTGTCCGTCTTCCCTGGACTGACCTATCCCCTCCCTACCTCCCCACCTACACCCTCTCCACCTATCTTCTTTACTCTCCATCTTCGGTCCGCCTCCCCCTCTCTCCCTATTTATTCCAGAACCCTCACCCCATCCACCTCTCTGATGAAGGGTCTAGGCCCGAAACGTCAGCTTTTGTGCTCCTGAGATGCTGCTGGGCCTGCTGTGTTCATCCAGCCTCACATTTTATTATCCCAGTTTACTCTTAACTTTGAATTGCAGAAAGCCAGGTGGTATGGAGGAACTGGGGCATTTATAGTTTCAATCAGTCAGGTGTTAAAATCTGAATTAAATAGTGGGATTTCCAGCAAGGGATATTAATTTAAAAGTGTCAATGTAATGGTTAGCCTGTACATAAACTTAGCAAGGACATGTTTAAAGTCTTTCTAAAAAAATATATTTTATAGGATATAGGCTGCACTGTGTGACCAACAGTTGAAACCCTTTGCTAATTTGCCTTTTGATTTGTTGTTTTAAAAGTTGATTTGATATAATTTGATTTAATTAGTTATTGTCATATGTACCAAGATACAGTGAAAAATATTGTTTTGTGTGTTAATCAGTCGAATCATACTTTTCATAAGTACAACAGGGTAGTGGAACAAAATACAGAATATAGTGTTACAGACACAGAAAAGATGCAGAGAAAGATCATCCATATTATGAGAGGTCTGTTCATGAATCTGGCATTAAAAGGAAAAATCTGTCCTAAAATCTGTTGATATTGGGATAGAAAGAGGGTACTCTAGAACAGGGAATACTTTATTGTGCATCCTCTCAGCTCCATACTAGGCCTTAAAGTGCCTCCCCTAGCTCATGCGCCAGGTCACCTGACCCAATCTCTTAAGATTCTGTCAATTCAACATCACAGAACTACATAGTTTTCAGAAAGGACTTGCAGGGTTTAAATCCAGTGACAGTGAATAAATTATTGCATGCAGTTGTGAGAGTAGTAAAGCATATACACTGATTGGAGTGTGTGCCGTGGTAGAAGTAACGTAAGTGGGAAATTGCAGAAAGAAAATGATAGGACTTGCCTTCGTAAAGTGGAAAAGGTATTTTTGCACTTTTCCTGCACTGCAGACATTACCCCATCATATTGACTTGGGTGGTGTCTCCCATTCTGTCTGGCAGGATCTAGTGTCACAATCTTCTCATCTCGCCAAACAGTCCTGGAAATAAAAGGTGGCCCTACTCATCCACCAGGACTTGTCCATGAAGTGGGTACCAATTTCTCTGTATCTGACATGTCTGAGGCAGGGCCCTGACCCAATTTCTAAATCACCTCTGGAGACAGTGCGGTGCCAGAGAACTGGAGGACAACTAATGCTGTTCTATTTTATTAAAAAAAGATGTTCCAGATAGATCAGGGGACTATAAACCAAAAATATGATAAATCTGGTGGAATTTTTCGAGAATGTGACTGAGTGTTTAGATAAGGGTAGGGGAGTGGGTGTAGTTTATATTGATTTCAGCAAGACATTTGACAAAGTCCCACAAGGAAAAGGGTAAGTTGGCAAGATGAACCAAAACTTAAGACCATAGACCATATGACATAGGAGTGGAAGTAAGGCCATTCAGCCCATCAAGTCCACTCCGCCATTTAAATCATGGCTGATGGGCATTTCAACACCACTTCCCTGCACTCTCCCAGTAGCCCTTGATTCCTTTTGAGATCAAGAATTTGTCAATCTCTACCTTGAAGGCATCCAACGTCCTGGCCTCCACTGCACTCTGTGGCAATGAATTCCACAAGCACACCCCTCTCTGGCTGAAGAAATGTCATCTCATTTCTGTTTTAAATTTACCCCCTCTAACTTTAAGGCTGTGCCCATGGGTCCTAGTCTTCCCGCCTAACGGAAACGACTTCCTAGGGTCCATCCCTTCTAAACCATACATTATCTTGTAAGTTTCTATTAGATCTGCCCTCAACCTTCTAAACTCTAATGAGTACAATCCCAGGATCCTTAGCCGTTTATCATACGTTAAACCTACCATTCCAGGGATCATCGGTGTGAATCTCTGCTGGACACGCTCCAGGGCTAGTATGTCCTTCCTGAGGTGTGGGGCCTAACTACAGACTTGTAAAGCCTCAGAAGCACATCGCTGCTTTTATATTCCTACCTTCTTGAGATAAACGACAATATTACATTCGCTTTCTTAATTACGGACTCTACCTGCAAGTTAACCTTTAGAGAATCCTGGACCAACACTCCCAGATCCCTTTGCACTTCTGATTTGCAAATTTTCTCACCGTTTAGAAAATAGTCCATGCCTGTATTCTTTTTTCCAAAGTGCAAAACCTCACATTTACTCACATTGAATTTCATCAGCCATTTCCTGGACCACTCTCCTAAACTGTCTAAATCTTTCTGCAGCTTCCCCACCTCCTCAGTACTACCTGCCTGTCCACCTATCTTCGTATCATTGGCAAACTTCGCCAGAATGCCCCCTGTCCCTTTATCCAGATCATTAATATATAAGGTGAACAGCTGTGGCCCCAACACTGAACCCTGCAGGACACTACTCGTCACTGGTTACCATTCCGAAAAAGAGCCTTTTATCCCAACTCTCTGCCTTCTGTCAGACAGCCAATCCTCAATCCAAGCCAGTAGCTCACCTCGAACACCATGGGCCCTCACCTTGCTCAGCAGCCTCCCAGGAGGCACTGTATCAAAGGCCTTTTGGAAGTCTAGACAGATAACTTCTACTGGGTTTTCCCTGGCCTAACATACTTGTTAACTCTTCAAAGAATTATAACAGGTTTGCCAGGCACGGCCTCCCCTTATTAAAACAATGCTGACTTGTTTTAATCTGACCCGACACTTCCAGGAATTTAGAAATCTCAACTTTGCTCACTAATTGGAGACTGAAGGTGATGAGAGAAGGCTATTTGTGTGGCTGGAGCCCATTGTGCAGTGCTGGGTCCCCTTGTGTTTGTGATATTCATAAAAGAAGTAGATGAGAATGTGGGAGAGTTGGTTATTCAGTTTATGGATGACACAAAGATTGGCCAGGCCTTTGACTTGTGAGGATGAAGGTGTTAGGTTACTGGAGGATATAAACAAATTGTTCAGGTGGTCAGATCAATAGCAAATGGAATTTAACCCTGATAAATGGGAGGTGATACACTTTGAAGAAGGGACAAGGCAAGGAAGTACTCAATGAATGAAGTGACACTTGAAAGGTTTTAGAATAGGTTTACAAGAGTTGGAGGGTTGAGCTATAGAGAAAGGCTGGATAGGTTGGGGCAATGTTCCCTGGAGTGTCAGAGGCTGAGGAGTGACCTTATAAAGGTTTATAAAATCATGAGGAGCCTGAATAGGATAAATAGACAAGATCTTTTTTCCTGTGTCAGGCGTGTCAAATACTAGAGAGCATTTGTTTAAAGTGAGTAGGACAAGAGTTAAAAGAGACCTAAAGGGCAACCTTTTCATGCAGAGGGTAGTGTGTGTACAGAACGAGCTGCCAGAGGAAGTGATGGAGGCTGGTACATTTATAGCATTTAAAAGGCAACTGGTTTGTATTTGAATAGAAAGGTTTTAGAAGGATATGGGCTGAATGCTGACAAATGGGACTAGATTTATTTAGGATATCTGGTCAGCATAGATGAGTTGGACCAAAGGGTCGGTTCCCAAGCTGTACACCTCTATGACTCTATAGCTCTAATAGGAAAGGTTTGGAGGGTCATAGGCTATATGCTGGCAGATAGGACTAGTTTAGTTTGGGATTACATTCAGCATGGACAGGTTGGACTGAAGGGTCTGTTTCTATGCTTTATAATTATATGGCTCTATGAATGTCAAGACTCTACGAAGCTCAGAGGAACAGAGAGATCTTGAGGTGCTTGTCCACAAATTCCTGAATGCAGCACAACAGGTTAATAGGTTAGTTAAGAAGGCATATGGGATGCTTGCCTTTATCAGTCATGGCAAAGATTATAAGAACAGAAAAGCCATGTTGAAGCTGCACAGAATTTTGGTTAGGCCGCAGAGGGAGTACTATGTGCAATTGTGGTTACCACACTATAGAAAGTATTTCATTGCCCTGGAGGTTCTGCAAAGGAGATTCACCAGGATATGCCCTGGGATGGAGCACTTCAGCTAAGGAGAGAGGCTGGACACCCCCAGGTTGTTTTCTATAGAGCAGATAAGGTTGAGGGGTACCTAATAAATGTGTGTAAGATTAAGAGAGGCTTGGTCAGGGTGAATAGAAAGCAGCTGATTCCCTTAGTTGAAGAGTCAAAGCAAAATAGCATAGTTTTAAACTGAAAGACAAGGGGTTTAGGTGGGATTTGAAGAAAATCTTTTTCACTGAGAGGTTGGTGGAAGCCTGAAATGCATTGTCTAGGAGAATAGTCGAGGCCTGAAACTTCACAGTTTTTAAAAAGTGCATTCTTAAGTTTTGTAAAACTTGTCTTTAGAACAGGACTTCTGAACCCGTTCTAAAGAAGAATCATACCGAACTCAAAAAGCTAACTCTGTTTTTCTCCCCATCGATTTTGCCAGACCTTTAGGGGAGATGATGGCCTAGTGGTATTATCACTAGATTATTAATCTAAGTAATGTTCTGGTCACCCAGCTTCCAATCCTGAAATTGAGGATCTAATGATGACCATGAAACTGTTACTCATTGTCAGAAAAACCCATCTGGTTCATTAATATCATTTCGGGAAGGTTATCTCACATCCTTCCTTAATCTAGTCTATATGTAATTCCAAACCCACAGCAATGTGATTGACACTTCATTGCCTTAACGGCAAGTAAGGATGAGCAAGAAATACTGATCTAGCTGGTGATGTCTAAAGCCTATGAATGAATAAAAACTTGAATAAAAGAACCTACTGAGCTTATCCAGTGTTCTCTGTGTTTGCTGATAGAGCAGGATGGTTAGAGGCAACAAAGACAGAGGGATGTTTTCAATGGCTAAAGAGCTGAGGTAGGGAGTGGAGTTGACTGGTGTTCTACAGGTGGAAATAGGTGACCTTGGAGTCGGCATGGTTCTTGGGTAAATGAATAGCTTGGGAACAAGATACAGAGAAGTGATCCAATCTCCATCAACCCTGGAGCTGTCATCCTGTCCCCTGCAGTTAAATTCAATTGAAACCTCCCAAAAACTGGTTTAGCTTCCATTTAAAACTGTTACAAGGGGTGACTTTTTAGTCTGTATATCAGGGACCTTTTCTAAGTGAACCTGTCACCTTGTGCTCATTGCAAACCAGTGGAAGTATTCAGGCTTAAAGGGCTGGGAAGGAACCTTCTGATTAGGAAGGACCAATAGCAACTGTTATGAGCAAAGAACACTGAACTGCTTTATAAGAACTGAAACAACTGCACATGCTGTAAATCAGGAACGAATATAAAGTTTCTGGAAAAGCTCAGCAGGCCTGCCAGCATCTGTGAAGGAACAACCAAAGTTCAGTGACCCTTCCTCAGAACTGTTTCTCAGTTTTCCCTCCAACCCATGCCTTTAGCCGTTCGACTAAGACTCCCTGTGAGAGTTTGTGGGTTTGAGTTTGAATCTAACTGAATTAGCTTTATTGTCACATGTACTCACATGTGTACAGAGAAAAGTTTACAAGTTGCCACATATGGCACCATCATAGATAGAGAAGTTTTTAGGTACAAGAGTCTTCAGTCCAAGTTCTTTGTGGAAAAGAAGTTTAAAAAACTAAAGAAATAAAACGTCCATCTTTGCAGATTATCGGAGTAAATTAGAAGCCACAGAAATAAAGACTTCACAACAACAGCCCTTCCAACCCAGTCCACGCTGGCACCTACCCTCCAGGTGATGCCAAATTTCATCTCGAAGCTGGGAAGCTGCTCTGGAATCCACTATAATTACAAGGAGATTAGAGTTCTCATTTGCATTGCTTACCTGCAGCTAGTGTCTAATTACTTGCAATAAATAGCAATCCTTGTTGAGTACAGCAACTTGGTCTGTAATTCCTAGCAACCTGGGTCTGAAAGGGTGGTGGGCCGGAGAGGGTAGTGGAGTCGGCCTCATTAGGGGCATATAAGTGGCTATTAGATAGGCATGTGGATGATATATAAGGTAGCAGTCGAAGTTAGACAGACCTTAGGTTTAGGGTAAAAGTTCGGCACAAAATCGTGGCCGAAGCGCCTGTATTGTGCTGTACTGTTCTATGTTCTATGTTCTATGAAAATATGGTTAACTGAGGAATTTTGTATCTTAAAATGTTTAAATTTTTGTCATGACTTTGGAATTGACAGGACTTGATTTTCAGTGAATGGTGACAGCATGCCCTTACACAGTGAGATCTTGATGTCACTGGGTGGCTTGTCTGACACTCTATTATTATTATTAGTATTATTGTTATTGTTATTATTATTATAGAATCCCTACAGTGTGGAAATCGGAACGTTGGCCCAACAAGTCCACACTGAGCCTCAGAGGATCCCACCCAGACCCATCCCCCTATAACCCACCTAATCTACACACCCCTATGGCTAATTTAGCATGGCCAATCTACCTAACCTGCAAATCTTTGGACTGTGGGAGGAAACCGGAGCACACGGAGGAAACCCACGCAGACACGGGGAGAATGTGCAAACTCCACACAGACAGTTGCCCAAGGTTGAGAATTGAACCTGAGTCCTTGGAGCCGTGAGGCAGCAGTGCTAATGACTGAGCCACCATGCCGCCCCATAATTGTATGCCTTTTTGTGGCTCAACTCTGCTATCAATGGCTGGCACAATCAAATCACAAATTTACCTAAATTCAGCTAATTTGAAGTTACTAGTTTGGAATGACCTGTATCACACATGTTGGACTCACAATTCTGCTGGTGCGAATGGCTATGAGAAGTGCCCTGTGTTAGCATAAAGTACACACACGTAGAGGACAATGTGGAAATATAAAAAGGCAACATGTCTTGTTACCTTTAGCTTCAGTACATAACACAGTAGTGTATACATTTCTTATATTTCTGATCCAGGATGGTTGGGTAACTCTGTTGGATAGGTGACGAGAGTGTTTTGCAGAATCAACCTATCTCCAAATGGATTGTGGTAGTTCACAAAGGCCTGCATCATGCCCCTTGCTTGTAAATGGTTACCCTTCAGCTAAATATATCCAACTCTATCTCTTTAACTGACAGAGATGCCTATGGTCCTTTCTGGACAATGAGTCTATACCAACTTGATCCTAGTCATCAGAGAGCGAGAGGAAACCAAGAAACATGTGTGAGCATGTAGTGTTCAAATGGGAACTAGAAGTAGTTAGTTTGATGTCAGAGAGTTGGTTTCTTTCTGACCTATTGGACTGACTTGAGCAAATGATCGAAAAGAAGAGGAACTTTGAAACAAGATAGATTATATCTGATCAAACATGCCTGTTGCTTCAAATTATGTAGAAACAGAAGTTAAAATGGAGCCTCGGTTTGAACTGATTATGTATTCAGACTTCATTTGAACTTATACAAATGACAGACTGAATAAAACCTACCTTTATGGTGTATAAAATCCAGAACAAGCTCAGAAAGCCACGTTGACTCTCTAGTGAAGGAAAAAGAAATTCCGACTGACTAGGTTGCAATTCACTATCAGTGCAATTGTGCTTTAACTTGCTTCTCACCTGTTATTGCCGTATTCACTTTATTGTCTACACATAAAATTCTGTACAGAAATTTATTTTGGGTACATTGCTCATTCATTTAAAAAATTACAAGTAAATAATTACAGTAAAGATAAAACTTATTCTCTACCGCATAAACCTAATTTTAATAAAAATAAGTATAAAAACTGTTGCAATGCAATAAAATATAATTAGTGAGTCCATGTTGAGTATATACTGTCCACGTATCAGTTATTACTGAGGGTCTTTATGCAGAAGAGCACAAATGATTTCAGAGGCAAATTAGACTTGCATCTGAGGGATAGTAGCCTTCTCTCTAATGCATCCAGCAACAATATGAAAACAGTGTATGATTCTCATCGCTCATGGCATTCTACATTTGTCAAAAATTTAAAAGAACAGACTTCAAGGAAGATCAGTTCATCAAATAGACTTTTTGCCTGCTTCAGTAATCTCTGCATCCTTAAAGGTTCTCCTTAACTAGGATAGGCATGCACTCAAAAGGAATAGAACTCTTCACACTAGCTATATAAATGCGAATTTCTAGCTGGTGTATACTTGTGTGACCATTATGGACCTTAAGTCAGTGCTAATCCACAAGGCACTGTGTACTTTTTTCCTCTGACAATTATTCTGAGACCTAGTCACAGCCATAGCATTTGTACTCAGTTGTAAAATAAAGTGTTACGGACCAGACTAAATCTCCCCAAAATTTATGAGGAAGACAGTCTAGACCCTAACTTTTTTGTTATTTTAAAGGGAACTGTAAGATGTTGCATTCCAGATGCTATTTGATTGGTCCAACTACTCACTGTTGAGTAAAACATGTTTTTTTTACACTACAATTAAAATACAGCCAAAATAATAAAGAAAGGAAAGAATTGGCTTAACTATAACTCCATCAAAATGCTTAGCAAAATAATAAATATACCAACCACTACTAATTAGCTATTCCAATAAGGTAACATCCCATTAGCACACCCTTGGCAAAAGGTAAATTCAGTAAAACAGAATTGTTTCACACTCACTTCTACCAACAGGAAGGGAACCTTAGCCCTTAGCCTTTAGCCATGACAGACAGAGGAAAAACAGCTTCTGCATCCAGCTTCAAGACCCCAGCCGCAGCTGCTACTGAAGGCTAAAACTAAAAATCCTGGTTCCCTGAGAGTTTGACTCCAACTTTTCAGTTTGCTTTCATTGCTCTAACTTTAAAATGAAACAAAGGCCTCACAAGTTGTCTACTTTAGTGGATTCAAATAGACTGCTTGGCATCTGTCTTAAATCCTCTCTATTAAAAAGGATAAAATGCATCTCTTAAAGCCATAATTTTGTCACAAAAGGGCACTTCAACCAACCATGTTTGGGCTTTCACTCAGACTTGGTCATGTCGTAATCCATTGTAACACTAACTTTGCTGCATTTCTATAATCTTGAAACATAACATTTTTGTTTGATTTCATATGGCTTTGCTTCCAACAGTCAGCATTAGTGCCTCACCATTATGCATAACTTTCTTCTCTGCTGGGAGCTTCCTTTGGTTGCCAAAAGTCCCAAATGTCCAAGATCTGGATCCACTGCTGTCTGCAAAATTAGACCAGGTCAAGGTGGGAACAAGGGATACTGGATAATACTTAATCATTGTTTTTATGTAGCCATGACTCCAGGAAACTGTTGTTGTTGACAGTGTTTTCTCTGAGTTGAAGTGAGAAATGGAGAGGTTTTAATGTTCTGTAACAGTGAATCAGAAATTACTATATGCCCCATATAATTCATGAAATATTTGTTTAGCAATTTGTGCAGAAAAAAAATTGTCATGGCCCACCTTTCTTGGAGGAAAACATATTTGCTAATTTTCAATTCAGTGGATTTATCCATTCAATTCCAGCCACTGCTAAATAACAGAAGTGAATGGGAGAAAAAGTGGCAACGAGAGTGAAAAGAAGCAAATACATTTTATATATGGTGTATATGTGTCTGTGTATACTCCCCACTTGCCTGGATGAATGCAGCCCCAACAACACTCAAGAAAATTGACACCATCCAGGACAAAGCAACCCACTTGATTGGTACGACATCCACAAGCATCCATTTCCTCCACCACCAATGGTCAGCAGCAGCAGTGTGTACTAGCTACAAGTTGCACTGCAGAAATTCACTAAAGATCCTCATTCAACACCTTTTAAACCCATGATCATTTCCACCTAGAAGGACATGAGCAAGAGATATTAAGGAACAACATCACCTTCAAGTTCTCCTTCCTGACTTGGAAATACATCACCATTCCTGCACTGTCTCTGGGTCCAAATTCTGGAAGTCTCTCCCTATTGTCGGTGGACTACAGTGGTTCAAGAAGGCAGCTCATCACCACTTTCTCAAGGCAACTAGGGACAGGCAGTAAATGCTGGTCAACCAGTGATGTCCACACCCCACAAAATGAATTAACAAATCTTACTGTGTATTGAATATCTTTATTGTTCAGTGTTGAATGTTTAAGAAAACCTTGTTGAACAAATGATTAAATAAACCCTGGAATAAGGAATTAAAAATGGTTAATTTGCCTTTAATCTGTCTTTTATTTAATTTGTCTATACAAAATCACAAACTTAATATAACATTTAAATAAATATTTCCTGAGTTCTTCCAAATGTTGAGGTAGGTTCTGAGCTTCTCGACGTAATAAATATCACTCAGGCTCCAAGAAGATTACATCCATTATTACAATGCCTCTTTACTAGTTCTAATTTTCTGGCAATATTTCACAACTGTTAAACTGCAATTGTGAAATCTTTGTGTCAATTTATGACATCTCTGAAATAAAACCTTTCAAAATTCCACCCACCATTTGTTTTGAAGTCTTTTGGGGCAGGAGGATATGGGGAGGAGCAAGACATATCTAATATTTGCAGGACAGGTTCCCTTCAGTCCTTCCAGTCTTGCCTCTAGAGGCATTGCGTTCTGAAAACATTGATACACCACTGCCATATTCCAAATGCTTAAGAATGAATTGAAAATGCTATTCCATTGGCAAGTTTGTTGATAGGAACATTTATCATTCAGGTTGGTAGCAATGTTAATGAGATTGTTGAGCAAATGGCTGAAGTAAATCAGCTGAATACTTCTGTGAAATCCATTTTTGTCACATTTGCATGGCCTATAAAGGAGAATGGAAATGAAGATGAGTCATTAAGCCCTCCTTTTATTTTTTCACTAATGGACATGATTACCATTATAAAGAGAGGTTACTTCTGTTTCTAAATACATGTATTCCTTTGGGGACGATTAAAAAGATGAATATGTTCTCTCTGTTTATGTCTCCACAGCATTATTACAAACCTTGCATTATTAACTTCATAAATAGGGAACTGTAATCAACTACAATAGCTAGCAATTTGAAAAAAAACTGCTTTATATTTTGTAAGTTACAAGATATTCTTGGATCGGAATAATTCACAGTCAACAGAAATGAGAATTGTGGGACAAATAATTACAATGGTTGGAAGATCAACTAGTAGGACAACTTAACACAAAGAATTACAATGTTACTTCATGAGCCACAGCCAAAAATCCTATATTAATAGCTCTGAACCAGCATTACATTATGTATCCTGCAAAAACAATTCACAGAGAATTTCTATTTTGAAGGCTTTATTTTTCTCAATGCCTTTATCTTCTTCAAAAGGAAACACTGAATCATTATTCTTTTGGTGTTTGGGCGTATTAAATTTTTTTTGATTATTGTTGCAATATCAATTTATCCACCCATTCTGTTCCAGATAGATTGCTTTCAACCAAAGTTCTGAAAGCATTGCTTTTGTTTTTTGTCCAGAAAAGCTTCAACTTAATAATTTGAGTCCACACATTAGTAAGGGTTGGTTGGTTGGATGGCTGATTTCAGTTATAGAGTTTTGCCAACAGTATGGATACATTTCCTGCACTGGTTGAGGTTACCATAAAGGACTCTCCTTCTCATCTTCTCCTCTCACCTGAGGCATGGTGAACCTCAGGTAAAAGCACCACCAGTCATCTCTCTCCAATGAGCGAGCAACCTTATGGTCTGGTAACACTGTGGAATCATAGTCATACAGGACTACAGTCTTCAGCCCGTTGAGTCTAACACAACTACCGTCGACTCTAAGATAATAAAATGTGAGGCTGGATGAACACAGCAGGCCAAGCAGCATCTCAGGAGCACAAAAGCTGACGTTTCGGGCCTAGACCCTTCATCAGAGAGGGGGATGGGGGGAGGGAACTGGAATAAATAGGGAGAGAGGGGGAGGCGGACCGAAGATGGAGAGCAAAGAAGATAGGTGGAGAGGGTGTAGGTGGGGAGGTAGGGAGGGGATAGGTCAGTCCAGGGAAGACGGACAGGTCAAGGAGGTGGGATGAGGTTAGTAGGTAGCTGGGGGTGCGGCTGGGGGTGGGAGGAAGGGATGGGTGAGAGGAAGAACCGGTTAGGGAGGCAGAGACAGGTTGGACTGGTTTTGGGATGCAGTGGGTGGGGGGGAAGAGCTGGGCTGGTTGTGTGGTGCAGTGGGGGGAGGGGATGAACTGGGCTGGTTTAGGGATGCAGTGGGGGAAGGGGAGATTTTGAAACTGGTGAAGTCCACATTGATACCATATGGCTGCAGGGTTCCCCTATTCCCAATTCCTCCGCCTCCGCCGCATCTGCTCCCACGATAAGACATTCCACTCCCGCACATCCCAGATGTCCAAGTTCTTTAAGGACCGCAACTTTCCCCCCACGGTGATTGAGAACGCCCTTGACCACGTCTCCCGCATTTCCCGCGACACATCCCTCACACCCCGCCCCCGCCACAACCGCCCCAAGAGGATCCCCCTCGTTCTCACACACCACCCTACCAACCTCCGGATACAACGCATTATCCTCCGACACTTCCGCCATTTACAATCCGACCCCACCACCCAAGACATTTTTCCATCCCCACCCCTGTCTGCTTTCCGGAGAGACCACTCTCTCCGTGACTCCCTTGTTCGCTCCACACTGCCCTCCAACCCCACCACGCCCGGCACCTTCCCCTGCAACCGCAGGAAATGCTACACTTGTCCCCACACCTCCTCCCTCACCCCCATCCCAGGCCCCAAGATGACATTCCACATTAAGCAGAGGTTCACCTGCACATCTGCCAATGTGGTATACTGCATCCACTGTACCCGGTGCGGCTTTCTCTACATTGGGGAAACCAAGCGGAGGCTTGGGGACCGCTTTGCAGAACACCTCCGCTCAGTTCGCAACAAACAACTGCACCTCCCAGTCGCAAACCATTTCCACTCCCCCTCCCATTCTCTTGATGACATGTCCATCATGGGCCTCCTGCACTGCCACAATGATGCCACCCGAAGGTTGCAGGAACAGCAACTCATATTCCGCCTGGGAACCCTGCAGCCATATGGTATCAATGTGGACTTCACCAGTTTCAAAATCTCCCCTTCCCCCACTGCATCCCTAAACCAGCCCAGTTCATCCCCTCCCCCCACTGCACCACACAACCAGCCCAGCTCTTCCCCCCCACCCACTGCATCCCAAAACCAGTCCAACCTGTCTCTGCCTCCCTAACCGGTTCTTCCTCTCACCCATCCCTTCCTCCCACCCCCAGCCGCACCCCCAGCTACCTACTAACCTCATCCCACCTCCTTGACCTGTCCGTCTTCCCTGGACTGACCTATCCCCTCCCTACCTCCCCACCTACACCCTCTCCACCTATCTTCTTTGCTCTCCATCTTCGGTCCGCCTCCCCCTCTCTCCCTATTTATTCCAGTTCCCTCCCCCCATCCCCCTCTCTGATGAAGGGTCTAGGCCCGAAACGTCAGCTTTTGTGCTCCTGAGATGCTGCTTGGCCTGCTGTGTTCATCCAGCCTCACATTTTATTATCTTGGAATCTCCAGCATCTGCAGTTCCCATTATCTCTGATACCGTCGACTCTAATCCCATTTTCCAGCACTAGGCCCATAGCCTTGAAGGCTTTTATGTTGCAAGTGTACATCTAAATACTTCCAAAATGTCATGAGGCCTTCTGCCTCGACCACGCACATGCGCAGTGAGTTCCAGATTCCCACCACTGAGTGAAAACATTTTTCCTCACAGCCCCTTGAAACCTGGTCAGTGATCATTCTACAAAAGTGAAAGATGCTTTCCCATCTGACCTGTCCATTTTATTAGAAGGACCACCACCAGCCAACATCGGTCACAAGACTAAAACATTTAGGAGGCTGCACTGGAAATAAATTGGTGTCACCTGCTGTTATTGTAATGTATATCACAGCAATTGATTCCTGACTCTACAATTGTCAATTAAGAGGTAAAAACTATCTACTGTTAGGCTATAATTAAGTTCAGCAATTTACCTGCCATAACAATTGAGTGGTATGTAGCCAATATGAGAAAGTCAGCCAATACAAAGGTTACCATGAGCTTAATTGAAAGAATCGGCTTGAGGGGCCAAATGGTTGTATTTACACACATTCATTCTCTCATGGTTCATTTACCCTCAAGGAAAGGTTGAAGTCCAAGTGTGTCATCCATAACAAAGGTCAATTTTTGGGCTGGCAGATATCAGACAATGGGAAAAATGATAATTAGACTTCCTTTCAGTAGGGCAGCATGATGACTCAGTGTTCAGCACTGTTGCCTCACTGAGCTGGGAGCCTGGGTTCAATTCCAGCTGTGGCTAACTGTTTGTGTGGAGTTTGCACGTTCTCCCCGTGTCTTTGTGGGTTTCCTTCAAGTGCTCTGGTTTCTTCTCACAGTCCAAAGATGTGCAAGGTAGGTGGATTAGTCATGGGAAAGCTAGGGTAGGTGGCTGGGCCTGGCCAGGATGCTCTTCAGAGAGTCAATGGGCAGAATGGCCTGCTCCCACCCTGTAGGGATTCTATTCAATGCTGCTGAAATGAAATCATTGGTTTTGGGCCTCATTAAATTAAATCAGCAAGCTATAGAGCAAGATAAATGCTGACAGACTGTGGGATCTTCCCTTTTAGTGTCTGTTGGTTGGTGACAACACAGCTATTTCTCCACTGTAATATGACGATCTAACATCAATCAGGCTCTGAAATAGATGAGGCAGTCCTAGTTGAAAAATGTGAATGAAGCTTCGGCCTTTCGGTATAAGGGACAATTGAGAACTTATGGAAAATTATTGGGTTGCAAGTGTTAACACTGTTATTTTAAATTTCATCATGCTAAAGTTCGCACTAAATCATAAGGCAATAATGAGATGAAAATTGCGTCACAGTACCATGGATACCATGACCTGGTTACATTTGTAAAGGTCCAATTTTCTGTTCAGAGATGTCAGACGTCACCTGCTGTCTGCCTCATTGATAATTTCCCGTGTTTTATCAGATAGGTCTACATTCATTTGAGGCTGAATTATCAGTACTGGCAACATCAGGAATGGTGGCAGATGGGACAGCTGTTTTTCTGATCACATTCCCAATACTGACTATTTTGGGGGAGTTGAGGGCCTGGAATGAGGCTGATCTGCTCTCACAAGGCAGGCAATCTGGCTCACTAAGAGCCTTGGTGAACCAGATACGAGGTAACTAAAACAACTCCTCAGAGGCTGATATCCCCTCACCAAGTCACCCTTTATTTACACGTGGGGAGTCCTTGACACTGATCCACCGCCCACAGAGCCAGCTCTCAGAGTGAACAGAACATCTGACACTTCTGTTTATATCTGTCAGCCAGGGCTCCCCGATTGGGACTGTTAACCTGGTACAACCAAGGAACTTATATTCTATGGGCCCACCTGGCAGAGCTCATTAAAATCCCTCCCTCCCTCTCTGTGTAAGAGCATAGAAGGTTCTTTTTTTCATATAGCTCCTCCTGGGGCATGTTAACACTGGGGTCAGATTCAGCAACACTGCCTCTGATACAAGCAGTGTGTAATGTACAGTAGCTCACCTCTTGTGCCCAGATTGTATCTGGAAGAAATTCATTCTCCTCTTCAAACAGCAAAGACATCGGGGCAGACCATCTGCCATGCCCATTTCATATTTTGAGATATCTTGATGGAGAAGGAGAACTGATGGGTTCTGAAACAGCTGGAAAGGCAGTAGAGGAGCCAGGCATATCTTTTCCCCCGCATTGTTTGTGTGCTTGCAGCTTTATCATGGTCCACGTGCTTGTTCAAGACTGCAGCTACAGGACTTTTTTGTCGCTGGACCTGACCTTGCATCGTCCATTGCTCTTACCCATGCATAGCCATTCCCATGGTGCCTGCACCCAGTTTCATCCCCTGAAGTAAATTGTTACACTTGCTTAGAGATGCCTTGTGTCCAGCTTTGGTGTTCTTGCCATTTCACCCACCACCCATCCAAGGTCCAGGAAAATCAGATTTAACATGATGCAGAATCTTCTCTCCATTAACAACTCTGCTGGAACTGTCTCTGTGATTGCATGATGGAATGGTCCGATAATCAAATTGGAACTGGGACAGTTTGAAGTTGTAGACTGTTTCTTTAAGCCTGCCCTTCAAAGTTTGGACTTCTCTTTCTGCTAGACCATTAGATGATGGATGGTATGGAGCTGTCCTTATGTGACAAACACCATTTGGCTTTTTGGAGCTACTCAAATTCCCTACTGGTAAATGACGGACCATCATCCGAGATCAACACTTCCGGGAGTCCATGTATTGCAAAAGATTGGCACAGTTTTTTCTATTGTCAATCGCGTGTTTAACAAATGAACTCCATGCATATTTAGCCATTTCGAGGGCCATCCACAGTAACTAAGATCATCAAGCCCTTGAAAGGACCTACACAATTGACATATAACTGAGTCCAGGGTTTACTCTGCTATTCCTACAAATGTGGTGGAACTGCTGACAGTCAGTTTTGTTGAAGACAGTTCTGCAATCACTGAATAGGCCGCACTGATATCAGCTTCCATTAGAACCAGGTGACCATTTAACCAGACATTTATTTTGATAGGTTCTGGCTTGGATATTGCTAAGCAAGTTAACTGTTCCAAACCAAACGTAGGTGCCCACTTTCCAGGTATGCTTTCTCCTGGATCTGGCCCATAAGTTATCTTACTCGATTTAGGTCCAGCAGAACTCTTTTGCTGCCTCAAGCCCACACACCGACAGCTGCTACGTTGGCTTGCTGGCCCAGATCCTGAAGGAAATTTTAACCGTTTGGCTGAGGCTTGACTTTGTTTTGGCGTTTAGCTGTGGGTTGACCTAGAGCCCCTCTGTTCAGGGTTTGTCCTGGCTGAAGCTATCTAATTGCTTTCACTCAAATGGCATTCCCCAAGCTCAGTCAGCCTGGCAATGGTATCCACTTCCATCTGAATATGCTGCAAGTCATATGCTCCACTTGCTGCATTTTCCAAAGATAAAGCCAGTGGTAGCGCCTGTTTGAAGTCCAGTCGGTCTTCAGCTAGCAGGTGCTTTTGCACATCACATTATTAATCCCACTTTCATCGCCACTGAAATAACTCAACAGAGGCTGGTATCCTGTCATCAAGTCACCCTTTACTTACAAGTGGCCAGTCCTTGACACTGATTGAACTTCCTCAGAGCCAGCTCTCAGAATAGAGAGGATGTCAGACAGTCCTCGTTATGTTTGTCAGCCAGGGCTCCGTGATTGGAACAGATTAACAGCCCCAGTTAGGGAACTCATATTCAATGAGTTGCATCCGGCTGATCTCATTACAATCACTGGAGAAACCGAGTGAGATTTGTCACTCAACTTCCAGTTTCTTAGCAGAACAGTGGCATGTTTGCTGCTTGGAAGTAGGTACGCAGCAGCTGTTCAAGGAGACAGCGCCCCAGTCAGGCCTGCTAACCCTCCCTGCTTGCCCGGGTGGGGTTTAACTATAGGCCCCTGACTGTCCAGTTTTAGGAGCCTGGGCACTTCCTTACACCGGGTAGGAAAACTGCCTTCATCACTCTAATCAAGATTCCACTGAGTGACTATTTTTATTCTAGGGGAAAATGTTTGAGACCTGGTGATCTCACACATTATTATTGAAAAACAGGCCACTATGAATGGAATTCAAGTCAAAATGCAAGCCTTTACCCAGCCTGAGACAAAGGGCTAGAATTTCATTGAATTATGGAGACTCCATGGAACTTTCAAAATGGAAGACAGCATGCAAATGCAGAAATCTTGACCCATTCCCGACACATACAATTTTTGCTGGTAGGAGAAAAGGGGTAGGGTATAATAAATCAATGAGGACAATGTGTAATTTGAACTTGGCTTTGATTTCAAACAGACCACATTTATAGTGTTACATTCATGAATATATGATCAATACAATGACTCTTGAAAAGTAGTTATGCTCAATAAAGTGTAATTGAAACCCCAAATCCTTCAAAGATTAAAACAAAAATGCAGATTGCCTGTATTAATAATAGATTAAAAAATTGTGTTCGGACAGATAACAACTGTTGTCATTTCGTTGGTTCTTTCCTGCTAAATGCTTGCCTGATTACATCAATAGCATTCAAAGTTTACAGTTTAATTTCCAGTTTAAAGAACTCATAAAGAATGAGAGATAACAAGGTGTAGTGTTGGATGAACACAGCAGGCCAAGCAACATCAGAGGAGCAGGAAAGCTGGCGTTTCGGGTCTAGACCCTACTTCAGAAGGGTCTATTTCTGAAGAAGGGTCTAGTCCCGAAACCATTGGTCTTCCTGCTCCTCTGATGCTGCTTGGCCTGTTGTGTTCATCCAGCTCTACACCTTGTTATCTCAGATTCTCCAGCATCCGCATTTCCTGCTATCTCATAAAGAATGAGATATGTTTGATATAGTGATATGAATAGAAGTTTGTTTTAGCAACAATTATTGCTTGGAGAGACTTGGAAAAACTTGAATTGGTTTCATCAGTTGATTTTGAAGAATATACAGAAAGCTGAAATATATTTTCAGATTTTCATATTATTTAATTTTAGCAGGTTTCCTGAGCTCCATGCGCTAAACTGGATAAACTGATATGAAGGATGCAGAGGCTATAAGATGGGTGAATGAGTTAGATTATATTGGCATTGGAGTATGTTGTGGGAAGTTATGAGTTGACATGGATGGTTTAAGGGTATGATGGTGCCATAAGGAATAGATTGGGACGATGGGTTTTGAATGATGTTGACACGAAACTTTAAATTCAATAAAATAACAGGAATAGATTTCCAGAAACTGGGACTGGCCTTTTAGTCATTTCATCCCAGCTCTTGCTCATCCCATTGATTCTTTAGACCTGCCCATGAATGGTAGGCCCAATCTTTCCCACACCCACATGCTCAGAGTGAAAATTTAATTTGTCAAGGCACTTTCAGTTCAGTCGGATCTATCAAGTCGAGAAATTTCCTGACTCAAACTATCTTTGCTGGTTGCAGGAATTAGTCCCAGATGTTATAATAAAGCATAAAAGCATGCTTTTAGAAAGGGCTGACTTGGGAGAATATTTTCACTTAAGTGGTGTTTAACTATGTTTTAATATTTTACTGCATTGCATTATCTGAAGCTCTAGGTAATGGTGCAAACAATTTTCAAGCAATTATTGGATATAATTACATTGTGTCTTGCATGATTTCACAAATAGATGGAACTTAGTCTATAACACTCAAAGTTATTTATTGAGTCGAACGCTGCAAATATCAGAGATGTGCATATAATTGTAAAAAGCTGCTCGATGGAAGATTAGATGATTGTCTGACTTTTCACCTCAGAGACTAGTTCATCTGGAAACTTCAGAAAAAAACCTTTAAATGATGCATAATCCAAACTCTGGCAACACTGGTGGCTAGTTTTGACCAAGTTGGTGAATGTTTTGCAACTGGACATGCAGGAGGAATTCATTTCAAGGATGTCATGTGAGGATTGCCTTTTTAATATACTTTGGCCTACTCTCTATTTCAGTCTTTGTTACTTGATTTAGTTTGCCACATTTTCAAAGCATCACACCCGATAACTCTTGATTACTTCACTGGCAATATTTGCATTTTGCTGGTAGGTTTGAGCTTATCACAAGTCAGTGTCTTATACCGTGCAGTGAGATAACATTTGAAAATGCTGACAGTAATTTGAAAGTGAATTCATCCAGCCAATTAATTTAGTACTGTAACAAAATCAATCTCTTTTTTTTGCTGCATGAAAATGTTATGATTTTATTAATGTCACTGTTGCTGAGATTTTAACTGGAATAACATTTTTCGTGTTTGTTGTGATGGGTCTAATTCAAATAATTTACATTGTGGCTGCATATTTTTGTATTCACATGTAATCTATGCCTTCAACACAGTTGGTCTTTTTCCTATCCTGCATTGTTCTACCTTTCCTATGGTGCCAAGGATTGATAGTAGCTCAGTTTTGGACAAATGCATCACCTGTACAAAACTATTCCAGCATAGGAGAGCGCCACTTTTGGATTTCTTGTGACGGCACAAAGCTTGATAGAAATTCTTTATATTCTAAAACCAATTTCCTGGGGCAAACTCCAGATCTGATGCATTCCTTTCATTCTTTGTTTTTTTGAATGTGCTTGACCTGTGTGTAAAAACAGCTGCCATTATTGTTTTATTTATTTTTTAAAAAGCTGCTGACACTTATTTGTATCCACAGAATTCTGTCCATTCAATCCTTGCCAGTGTATTGGACAGAAGAGGTAGGCTGTCATTTTGTTTTGAAACTTGTCTGATTTCCAAGTGATGGATACTTGTGTGCCATGTGTGGACCAATGTCCCCGATAGCCTGAAATAATTTATTTAAGCCACAACAGCTCAGTAAGTAATAGAGAACAAAAAAAAGACATTTTATAAAGTCTTTCTCTCTTCTGCAAGTTCCCTCTGCGACTGGATCTTTGGCCCTCAATCCCTTAGTTGTCTTGACTCATTTCTGGATTGCTACCCTCTCATTCTCTCATCTTGTGATTTTGTTCCATGCCTTCAGATTTATGAGCTGGATTTCACCAAACAAGGCAAATGGTATGCTAGCCTTCATGAAAAGACAATTTGAGTACAATTTGAGCAAAGAAGTTTTGCTTTTTTGTATGGAACATTGGTGAGACTGATGCTGAAGGATTGTGTTGTCCTGCTTCCTTTATTGAAGGATAGATAAACTTGTCACAGACAAAATGAAATGATAGTTCTAACGATTGATTCCTGAGATGGTGGTACTGTCCAATCAGAAAAGAGTGAGGAGATTGTGGCTGTATTCTCTGGAGTTTTGAAGAGAAACGATCTCGTATAACTTACAAGCAATATTAAAGGAATATGCAGAGTAATTGAGAAAAAAGATATTTATTCTCACTGCAAGTTCTAGAACAAAGGGACTCAGTTTGCAAAATCAAAGCCTTTAGGACTGAGATGAGGAGGAACTTCTTCACTCAGAGCTACCTGAATCTTTGGAGTTCTCTACACTAGAGGTTTGTAGAAGTTTAGCCTTTAAAGATGTTCAAGAGACAAACTGATAAGTATCTAATTGCAAACAACTTCAAGAGAAGTGCAGTTTGCATGGAAATATGATGTTTGTGCAGTTGATCTGTCAGGACTTGGAATGGTGCTGCACACTCAAAGGATGGCCTCCTCTTTCTATGTCCCTGTTTCCTTTGTTATTGTAACATGTTTGCAATTTTGGAGAGGAGTATGACAATATCTTTGCCATCAAAATGCTTAAACCTGAGCCTGTGTTGACGGAGGCAGCTTTTAGCATGCACTTCTCACCAGCCAGTCAGCTCAAAGATTTGACAGCATTCTCACCGTGCGACCTGGATTTCCAAAACAGTGAGTAAGCCCATGATAAACGTGTGTCAAGCAGGTGGAAATCTCATGGATTCCACGTGAAAGTTGTTGGACGTGGATGTGGGTGAGGTGGTTGGAAGTGAGACATATTCTCACATCAGTGCAACATGATCTGTTAGGCAATGTGCGCCAAAGTCATTGCTTCATTGCCATTCAGAGAAGGTGCATCCACTCTGCAATAATGGCCCAGCATCCCTGGTACAGTTCTGTTTTTTTGGAATGTCCAATTCTTCTGATGGTGCTGACATTGGCTCTGATGATGTCACATGATTTTGTGATTAGAATAACTTAGAACCTTGAAGTAATGTGGCACAACATCTGGACCTATTCAAGGCCTATACGATAATGTCTACCATGGTTGGTTCACTTGCCGAGCTGGTTCATTAGTTTGCAGATGTTTCATTACCCTGCTAGGTAATTTCCAGTTTTTCTTTGCAGTTTTGTGTATATGTAGAATCTAATTCTATTTGTGTACTGATGGCCTTCTTGGTGGAGTACCAAGCCTTAGAAATTCCTGTGTTTGTCTGTGCTTGGCCTGTCTTAGGATCTTGATGTTGTCCCAAACGAACTGGTAGTTCTCCTTATCAATGTGAATGAAGATGAGTGAGTACTGGTCATGTCTTTTTATTGCTAGTTGGTGTTCATGTATTCTTGTGGCCAGTTTCCTTCCTGTCTGTCCAATGTAATGTTTGTTGCAGTCTTTGCATGGGATCTTATTTATCACATTCGTTCTGTCCATAGTAGGTAAGGTGTCCTTGGTTCTTGTTAGCAATTGGTGCAGGGCTGACATAGGTTTGTGTGCCAACTGATGCCCAATGGTCGTAGGAGTCTTGTGGTCAGTTCGGATGTGTCGTTGATGTGTGCTAACGTGATGAGTGTGTCAGGGAGGGCTGCATCTTCCTGTTGTTGTTTGTGTGATAGGCAGCATTGGACCCAACTGTTTGGGTATCCATTGTCCTTAGCACTTGTTAGAGGTATTCTTCTTCATTTTGGTGTAGGTCAGGGTTGCAGCAGTGTGTTGTCGCTCATTTAAATAGTGCTTTTATGTAATTCTGTTTGTGGATTGTCTGTTGTGGTGGTTGATGTTGAAATTCAGGATTTGATCTCTGTGTGTGTGACCTTCCTGTGTACCTTGGTCACAAATTCCCCATTGGCTTTGTGTTCTACTCTGCTTGGTTAGTAATGGGAGAGGACAGTCTTCTTGGAGTCTTAACAAAAAGATACACTTGTTCTAATAACAAACCACAGCTTATTGCATTAACCTAATAGGTACACATTATATTAACCAGTTAGACACAATCATTCAGAGGAAAAGGAACCAGATGAACCACAACTCAATGGCATAATTAGATTGAGTGGACCTAATACAATCCCCAATATTAAACTTTGCAGGCCCATTACCTGTTAAAACAACGGTTGCAATGTTCGTCATGACCACCACCTCGTACATTACAGCAAACTGGCCCTGCCTGTATAAGAAGTATCTCCATATTTCGAGATAACAAGGTGCAGAGCTGGATGAACACAGCAGGAAAGCTAATGTTTCGGACCCAGATCCTTCATCAGAAATGGGGGAGGGGAAGGGATATCTGAAATAAATAGGGAGAGAGGAGGAGGCAGATCGAAGATGGATAGAGGAGGAGATAGGTGGAGAGGCGACAGACAGGTCAAAGAGGCAGGGATGGAGCCACCTTCCTGCAAAAATGCCATCCCCTAATCCCAAGTCCTTCGCCTCTACCGCATCTGTTCCCAGGATGAGGCATTCCACTCCCGCACATCTCAGATGCGCTTGCTTTTCAACGACCGCAACTTACCCCCTGCAGTGGTCGACAATGCATTCAACCGTGCCTCCCACATTTCCCGCAACTCATTCCTCACACTCCGTCCCTGCAATAATAGCCAAAAAAGAATCCCCCTCGTCCTCACATACCACCCTCCGGATCCAACACATCATCCTCCAACACTTCCGCCATCTACAATCTGACCCCACTACCCAAGACATTTTTCCCTCCCCACCCTTGCCAGCTGTCTGGAGGGGTACTCTCTCCGTGACTCCCTTGTCTGCTCCACACTCCCCTCCAGCACCACCAAACCCAGCACTTTTCCCTGCTACCACAGGAAGCACTACTCCTCCCCCCACACCTCCTCCCTCACCCCATCCCAGGCCCCAAGAAGACTTTTCACATCAAGCAGATGTTCGCTTGCACGTCTGCTAATGTGATTATACTGCATCCACTGTACCCGCTGTGGCCTCCTCTACATCGGGGAAACCAAGCGGAGGCTTGGGGGCTGCTTTGCAGAACACCTCTGCTCAGTTCGCAATAAACAACTGCACCTCCCAGCCGTGAACCATTTCAACTCCCCCTCCCATTCCTCTGATGATACGTCTATCCTGGGCCTCCTGCAGTGCCACAACGATGCCACCCGAAGGTGGCAAGAACAGCGACTCATATTCCACTTGGGAACGCTGCAGACCAATGATATCAATGTGGATTTCACAAGCGTCAAAATCTTCCCTTCCCCTACCGCATCCCAAAACCAGCCCAGCTCGTCCCCGCCTCCCTAACCTGTTCTTCCTCTCACCTATCCACTCCTCCCACCTCACGCCATACCCCCATTTCCGACCTACTAACCTCATTCCGCCCCCTTGATCTGTCTGTCCTCCCTGGGTTGACCTATCCCCTCCCTACCTCTCCACATACACTCACCTTTACTGGCTTCATCCCCGCCTCTTTAACTTGTCTGTCTCCCCTCCACCTACCTTCTCCTCTACCTATTTTCAATCTGCCTCCTCCTCTCTCCCTATTTACTTCTGAACCCTCTTCCCCTTCCCCATTTCAGATGAAGCGTCTAGGCCTGAAACGTCAGCTTTTGTGCTCCTGAGATGTTGCTTGGCCTGCTGTGTGCATCCAGCTCCACACTTTGTTATCTTGGATTCTCCAGCATCTGCAGTTCCCATTATCACACATGCTGTTGAGACTGGTTGCAATATAGAGGTAATAGGAAGAGGATGAAGGGTCTAGGCCCGAAACATCAGCTTTTGTGCTCCTGGGATGCTGCTTGGCCTGCTGTGCTCATCCAGCTCCACACTTTGTTATCTCAACAGCATGTACCTGTTCTGATAGGGTTGATGAAGCTGTAGAATGTATATTCAAATCCTCTTTCTAACTCATAAAATTTTAAATGGATGAAAGGTGCAGAAACAAAATTCAAATTCTGAAATAATAAAAGCTAAATCCTGGGATACCGGAAATCTGAAATAAAAACGTAAAGCACGGGAAATACCCAACAGGTTTAGTGATCTGGGTTGGGTGAATAGAAGAGTTAACATTTGTGAAAGAGTTTACATCTTTTCCTTTGTGGTTCAGTTATGCAAATCTAATACAATAATGCACACATCTAATGTTTTATTCCCTCATTTAACCATAATTGCAGAGTTTATTTGGGCATCACCTGTGAGTTATCTTAACCATAACGTTCATTTAAACAGTTTCTTCTGTTTTCCAGAAAGTCATCAAAAGTGATTCAAATGCATTAAAGCTGCCAAAGTCTGAACAGTGATATGTAAATACATTATTTCCTTGAACATAAGTTTTGCCGTGAATTCATAGCAGTAATAGATAACAATTTTCTCAGTTGCCTTCTAAATCATTGGAAATTTTGCCTGTGGCCGGTGTTTTTAATTCATTATAAAATCTCTGTATGTGTCTCTGAGAACTCTGCTTTCTAGCTGGGGATGAATTGAGCTCCAACAACGAATACTAATCAGGAATGAGAAACCAATATTTTGCCTTTCAAAATTATTGCTTTCCACAGTGAGCCAGCAGGTGAGGTTTTTGCCAACGATTGTGACATTTAGTTGTTGTTCTTCAGTTTAGAATTCATTATTAACTTGGGGCAAGCTGTTTCATATCAATTTGATACTGTCATGTCAAATAAAAGTAACATATTCCATCTCTTAAGTAATTGGCTGTACTGATTGCGGGCTTTTTAAAGTCACTGCAGGTTGAGTGTCATTATAGACATTGATGGTGTAAAAAAGGCAAAATTTTCGTTTTAGATATTTGTAATTAGCTTGTTTCATAGCTCTTGTCTACTATAATATAGTTTGTATTTTTTCTTTAGTGGAATAGACTTTTATGATAACTTGCCAAATGTTCCTTGAAGCCTCTTGGAAGATGACAACAGAGGGGAATGTTTACACAATCACCTGTCCCTATCATCAAACTTGCACTTATTTATCAGTTTTAATATACAAAGGCAGCTCAGAAAACAAGGCAGCTGATTAAGATAGCAGAGAGATAAAAAGTTTGCCTATTCAATAAGCTTTTAGGAAGAAAAAGTGACAGTCAAAGGACAGAAAGTCACTGAAGGTTAACATACAATACTGATACCCCAGTAGGATATTATAGGAGTGAAAACTTGGGCAGCTGCATTTCAGACATATTAAGATGTTTCAGAGGATTCAGAAGATGGAAAGGAGGATATTTTAATAGGTCAATTAAGAAAGGTGTAAAAGCAATGATAAAGATTTTAGCAGTAGGGAACTGAGAAAGCAGAAGCAAATGGTCTCGTTGCGCAGGGCAGTCCTGATATTGATGGGTGCAAGGTCTGAGGCACAACTCATGGCTGAACAGGATGCCAAGGTTTCATGCAGCTAAACGCACCAAAAAGAACAATTGGTTCGTGGAAGAATGGGATCCTAGCAAGGCAAAGAGTTCATTGAATTATTGTAAGAATTGCAAGTGAAATCAGTCAATACTTGAAAGTAAATGTGATTCATGGGGAATGCATCCAAGACTTGACAGAATGCTCTTTTTGGAATGTTTGTTCATTCTTTTTTCAAACTAACTCTATTTGCTATCACTGACAATGTCCTTAGCTTAGAATGATGTCTATTCTGCATGTCAGAGATAATTTTTTTAAAACAAATTTTCAACCGATCTAACTTCTGTAAAAAGATAATTTGCTGCCAGATGTTGCCTGACCTGTTGACTATTCCTAAAATTTTCTGTTTTTATTTCAGATTTCCAACAAAATATTCAGCATTAATATAAATAGATTCTGTTGCTTAATAGTGTAAACACTAAAAGAGTTAATATTACGGGTTAATGCTGAGGACAATCCAAATGGACTTAGTGAGAAAATAGACAAGATCTTGAAGAAGTAAAGCCTACAATTCAAGTCCTACTCAGTCTCAGTTACAACGTTGATCATGTTAGTATGGCTTGTGTGTGACTACTAACATTCAATAAAGTTCACCTTATTTCAGAGAAGATTTTCTTTTCATTCAACAAGCATATAGTGTTCCTCTACTGGACCAGACAACATGAGCCAGATCAACCCCTACCTTCTAAAAGGATGGTGAAAGCAAACCTACCTTACAGAAATAAATGAAGCAGATAGCCTTATGTAGCATGGTGATTAGTGGTGAGAGTTTCTCATAAAACAGAATCAAGTGCTGAATTTCACATGGCCAATACATCTAAACTGCAAATGTTTGTACTGTGGGAAGAAACCGAAACATCCGGAGTAAGTCCATGAAGGCACAAGGAGAACGTACAAACTCCACACAAACAGCCATCTGAGGGTGGAATCCAACCCAGGTATCGAACTATGTCGCTTCTTTTATTTATGTCGCTACCATCATTGCCCTAGTTTTCTTACATTAATCACACTTCTCAAGGAGAGACTGATCAATCCATTTGGTTTTGTTAAGAAAGTTGTATGGCATAGAAGGAGATCATTTTCATCATAGTAGTTGTGGTCAGCTCTCCCATTGTCCCACTCATCTGCCTCATTGTCCTTGAGATGAATTACTCTTCTGGCCCTTATCCAGTTCTCTCTTGAAAACCATGATTGAATCTGCTTCCATCACCCTCGCTGTAGAACATTCCAGATCCTATCCAGTCACTGCATGAAAAGCTATTTACTCATGTGACCATTGTGCTTTTACCATTCACCTATGAACTGGCTTCCTCTGGTTTTCTGACCCTTCCACAGATGGAAACAATTTATCTGTAACTCTTGAGACGGAAATGGAAATATTTGTGTGTCATGTCAAGGTGGTATAGAATTCATTTGTAGATATGGAGGCAATTTGGTCCATAAGCTGATGTTATCCCATTGACCGAGCTGACCAATGGATCCCACTGCCCCACTCTTTCTCTGTAAGACTTTGTTTCTTTCCTTTTCATGTATATAGCCATTTCCTTTCAAACAATGCTATTGGGACAAAAAAAAGCTGCCAATTGTAAAAAAAAATGAGAAGCCAATTTTGAGATTCTTGGCTTTGCAAGTTGATTATAATTCTTTTCCCGCTGTTTCATTTTGAGTAGCTTTCTGACTGGCTGTAGGTTATGACTTTGCTTACAATACACGGGCAGCTAATCAATGGCACTTTGACTGTGGCCATCAGAGCACACTTTTGGTCAAACCCAGGCACACATGTAATTCAGCTCACTTGTGCACCTTCTCCAACTTGCACATACAGACCAGGGTTGTCTTTTGATTGAACCACTATTCTTATCTACTCTTGTAAGGGGAAGACATCGACATGTACATTGCCCAGATTGCTGTATTTTCTCCCATCCCAGAGAAAGCTCCCAAGAGATTACAGTTTTGTTTCCGATGCATTTATTACCTTTAGGTCCATCCTTTCAAAGCTTCCTTGATGCTCCACCAGGTGTGGCTTTCCCAGATCTCTGTCGCTCTTTGTCGGTCTCCATGTAGCCACAAAAATTTCCATCTGTTATCATGCTAATTATATCAGTCTTATTTCAAAATCATATGTTGGATTTAGTGCTCAACTTGTCCACAGATGATCCATGGTAATGGTTCATGATCAGAACAGTTAATGCATCACATAGATTACAGCAGTTTAAGAAGCAGTTCACTACCACACTGTGTGGCCAATTAGCAAGTAGCAATTTGATGACCATCTCCCTTGAAAGGCTAAGCTACTTTTTTTAAAAAGTCTGAACTTAAAGGCCAACAGACTTCCTTTCTTGAAGCAATTTGTGAACCAGATGTGTTTGTTTACGAAAATCCAGTTTTTGCGAAGTTACCATTACTGATGCCACCTTGAAGTTCCAGATGTAATCAATGAATTAATTGAAATTAAATTACCATCACCCTGGAATAATGAATAAGGCAAGGTAAATAGGAAAATAGTGGCTAGCTTTATCGTATGTTTCTATTAATTTCATCACCAGGTTAGCTGGTAGAAATTTGCCCTACTATTTGTTGCTGGCTTACAGGAAATCTAATGCAGCAAATCTTGCCTCCCCCTCCCACTGCTGACTCTCATTGAGCGCTTATTGTTACACAGCCTTTGCACATTTTTAATTCTTACCTTCCATGGAAGTAACTTAATTAAATAATATGCTCAAGAGTAGATGTAGCACTTGTGTATATTCTTCAATAACGTTTTTCTTCCCCATCATCGCTGTTGCCATAGCATCGCAAGCTAACACAGCAGTTTTCCTGAATTGATAGGAGTAAAATAATAGGTGAGCCACAGTTAAATTGAGGGAGGCTGGACGAACACTCAGTGTCTCAGCATAGGTGAAAGAGATGTTGATAGCATAACAAATGAGTCACAGTCAAGAAAAATTGCAGGATTGAACAATGACTTTTATCTAAATGGGCTATTAAAATGAACTAGAGCTCTTAAGAAGTCATAATATTTATGCATTGTGTTTAATAAATGTTCCAAAGCATTTCACAATTTTTAAAACAAAGTTAGTTGGGAAATAACTGAATGGTCTAATGTTGTCTTCTGCACTGAAAGATTACCTTTGTTGTGCATGATAATTTATTCTCAGTTCTTAACGCAAGTGTGACGGAATGGAATTAATTTTCTCCTTTATTTTTAGGAAGTGTTTAACAATGCTTTGTGTTGGAATGAAACACAAACACAAAATACACTGCATAGCATGGGAATCATTGCAGGGGTTGAGGGGAAGGGAGCTATTGTCTCAAGACCCAAGTGCCGGGGTCATTTCCAGTTCCTGCCAAGTGGATCGTGGCACCTCTCAGGGTATCTTGTGAAATGTGACCAAATAATGGCGGGTCTGTGGGGGTGCCAACTAACATGTTTGCTGGTGTTTGGATTGACAGGCAGCTTAGAGGCCTGTTTGAAGTCTTCATTCTGACTCAACACAGAAGAGTTTAACAAAAGGTGAAACAGAAGGCTGCATGAGGGTTGCTACCTGGAGTAGAGGATATATACAGTCCCACGGCACCTTTTTTGACATGTTCCTGTGGCTAACCTTGGAATGGGGGAGATACTTTTTCCCAGACAGCAGGAGCTGGGAGCTAGCCAGTCTCCTGAATACCTGGGTAGATGTGTCAAGAAGGTGAGTAGATGCAGGGCCATGACTCAAGTCAGAGTACAATCCCAGAAGCACCTCAGTGACCTAGTCCAAGCTAACCGGGTGTCAACCCTGTATCTATAATAAGGAAAGTGTGATGTGCAGCGACATGGCTGACCCATGCACCAGGACTTAACAAGGATTGAGGTGCATGTCATGTCATGTATTTAGGACGGCACAGTGGCTCAGTGGTTAGCACTGCAGCCTCACCAGCGCCAGAGACCCGGGTTCAATTCCAGCTTCAGGTAACTGTCTGTGTGGAGTTCGCACATTCTTCGCACATTCTCTGCATGGGTTTCCTCTGGGTGCTCTGGTTTCCTCCCACAGTCCAAAGATGTGCAGGCTAGGTGGATTGGCCATGTTAAATTGCCCGTAGTCTGCAGGGGTGTGTGGGCTATAGGGGGATAGGTCTGGGTGGGATGCTTCAAGGGGCAGTGTGGGCTTGTTGGGCCGAAGGGCAGGGTGAACACATGAGAGAACACATACCACAGGTTTCCCAGTGCTGCAAGGCTAGTCATTGAAACAGCCACAGCTTTAGGAGAATTGCAAGTGCAGGTCAGGAGAGTTTGGTCACACTTTTTGAGTTATTGCAGGAGAACAAAGTTGGTGGTGTACCTTTCTTTGCAAAGGTGACACAGATGGAGGAGGCAGTGATCGGACTTGGCAGGATATAAACAGGTCAGGTTGTTCCAGAAGGTGAGGTATGTGAAGAGCTCAGAGCTGGTGAGAGATGTGATGGTTGTAGATATGAGTACTTCTGGCTTTTTTAATAGTCTGAGTTCCATGATAATGGAACCAAGCTCAGGAATGAGTGCAGGCGGGCAAAAAGGGCTGTGCCCTTGTCTCTCCCACGCAGAGACGATGCAACAGAAGGCATTAGGGATGCCTGAGGAGGAGGTACGATACAGCAATGTGCTAACACATCATTCCGGCACATCCTGCACTAATGTGACGAAACATCAGCACTGGTTTTCCCAGATGGTGAACACAATGCACAATGCACAGAGCAGGAATAGAGGCAGTGACCGCTGTAGGCAGCAGAGGAATGAGAACAGGTTTGGCAATTCATAGCATAGACCAACAGCAAGAAGAATTTGACATCAGTCAGAGGCTCCAGAGGTTCCAATATGCACACTTTACTCTGCACAACGTCATGCCTCTCAGTCAAAGGCAGCAATCACCTCTCACAGATAGTAGGAGCTGCCGATGCTGGAAAATCTGAGATAACAAGGAGTAGACCTGGATGAGCACAGCAGGCCAAGCAGCAAAAGAGGAGCAGGAAAGCTGACACTTAGGGTCTGGACCCTTCTTCAGAAAAAGGGTCTGCTATTTGGCTTGCTGTGTGCATCCAGCTCTGTACCTCCTTATCTCAATCGCTTCTCACTGTGCTCTCATCTCATTTAACCTGGAAAACCACAGAGGCTATGTGGGACCCATGTGCCTGCTATCAAAGTCAATCCATCTGCAAAATTGCCCTTTCAACTCCATAGCAGCCTCAACTGGATGTCAACTCTTCGCCTTGGGTCCCTATTCCCTGCTGCCTCACTATTCATTGGAAATTGGCCTGAACAATGTCAAAGTGCAGCCTTGCTGTAGCCCCACTATTTTCTATCCACAGTTCAACCTTTCCTCTAAGGTGACAGAAAAATTCAACCCAATGGAAAAATATAAGCATTCTTTGGCCTCCTCAGCTTTTGCATTTCCTATAACATGTGGTCACTATTCACGTAGTCCCTCTTCAAGATTCCTCCCTCCCAGGCAGTCCCTCCCTCGAGGCCTTTCGCATTCAGATCACCTCCAATTTTGTCCATCCATCTTTTTTCTTGTTTCTTTGCCTTTCCTGGTACAGCCTTCTCTAGCATTCGTCCCATAATGCGATTTTCAGGCCTTCGTTGCATATGTCCTCAACCTCCCAGCCTCTCCTCCTGCATCTTCTTATTTGCTTCCATCACGCTAATGGAATTTCTCTCAGATAATGTCATTTCCAGGCTCAGTCCCCTCCCGAGACATAGAGTATCCATCTCAACAGCACTGAATACAGTCAGGTCTTAAAGATCACCAGGTGGCAGGTTGGCCCAGTGAGTAGCACTTCTGCCTCAGAGCACCAGGAACCCGGTTTTGATTCCATCCTTGGGCGACTGTCTGTGTGGAGTTTGCCCCTTCTCCCCCTGTCTGATTGGGTTTCCTCCCACAATCCAAAGATGTGCAGGCTAGGTGGATTAGCCACAGGAAATGCAGGGTTACAAGACAGCATAGTGGGATGGGTCTGGGTTAGATGCTCTATAGAGGGTAGGTGTGGACTCGATGGACTAAACTGCCTGCTTCACACTGTAAGGATTCTATGATTCTTCTATTCTATTCTATTGAATCATGTTTAGCCAGGGTAGCAACTTTGTATTGTACAGGACGCCGGCACTAACCTCTACTTATTCATTGACATGAAAATATAATGTGTGACCTTCCCCTCCAGCTTGCCATCTTAATAGAGTATTGAGCACGGATGTTTGGTTGGTGCACTTCCATTCCATCGATGGTCATATGGTCAGCGACTCACATTTGGTTTAAGAAGGGAAATATGTAGGTATGTGGGCAATTTACCATACAACTTTAGCTTGCAGTTTTCGCGGGTCTTTTACCATCTGCATACACTCGCCTGTAGCATTTACATACTTTTAGCAATGATCCTCATGTCATCTCCATCCAATATACCAGGCAATAAGAAATGAAAGAACTGTGGATGCTGGAAATTAGACACGGAAAAAGAAGTTGCTGGAAGATCTCAGCAGGTCTGGCAGCATCAGAGTTAACTTTTTAGGCCCAGTGGCCCATCTTCAGAACTGCTGATAGCTAGAAAAAGGATGGTTCTTCTGCAGAAGAGCAGGTGAGGGGGCGGAGGGGGACAAGTAAGCGATAGATAGAGATAGAGCTCAAAAAGAGCGAGAGAAGAGTTGGGCAGACAAAGGAATGGATAAAGACCTGGCTGGGAGAATTAATAGCTGCCAATGGGAACTATTAGTAGCTGACATTGGGTTGTAAATGGTAACAGCCCATGTGATGACAAGGCCTGGTGTACAGGGAGTGGGGGAGGGGTCTGAAACATTAACTGATTTTATCTTCACAGGTGCCTGCCAAACCTACTGAACTTTTCCAGCAATTTCTATTTTTGCTTCTGATTTATACATCATCTGCTGTTCTTTTGGCTTTCATTTAGCAATTGAAATAGCTTTGGAACAAAAGGAAAATGCAGTTGAACAGACTATCATCAAAGGATAGGATCTAAGGAGATGCTAGTGATTACCACCTGAAATTTGTCTGCAGCATCAGCAATTGATATTTTCTGTAAGAATCAGTAATAAATATAACAATAGTTGGTTGTTGGTTCAATCCAAAAAGGAGTAGATAAACATAATCCCTTCAGAAAGCATTAGTCAGGAGCTGTCAATACCGACATAGAACTGAGCTTACAATGTTTAAACACACTGGGTGAGCAGAATAACCAAATTAGCGTGTGCATTAGTGATTGGATATAATGAGTCAAATGACCAATACCTCAGTGCTTAAAATAAGTGAAACATTAACGATCAAATCCAGATTGGAAGAAAAATAGAAGATACCTTATTGTGTGTGAAAAAGAAATAGATTACTTGCACTACTGTATCCAGGAATTTAGTAGGTGCTTTAGAATTAGTTTGGAATTGTAAGCTATTGTATAAACATTGCATTGTGTTGATCTTTGTAATGAGTTAGAATTTTTGAATTTCTTGAAGTTCTGGCACAGTGAGTAATTCTCTGTAGTTAGCACACTGAAGTTATGATGAAGTTTTTGTCAAGGGACGAAGTAACCAGGTTAAGAGACAATTCCATACTGCGACCATTGGAATCAAATCATATCTATGTTGTCAGAGATGAAGTGTCCAGTTACAAGATACAAAAATAGAGACAAGAGGTGGTGGGACTTGAACCCAGGAATACGGACACTATCACTGTGCAGTAAGAGTTCCTAGGTGATTGTTCACATAGTTAGCTTAGCCTTATAATGGAAAACTTTCAGTTTTAAATAATCTGGCAATAGGTTTTGACGATTTCAAGGGCTGTCACTGATTTATTTGGCAGCTTGTTCCACTGTAGGATTGTCATTCTGAAGAAAGAATATTGATAGCCTGCCTTGGAAACAAGTGGTGTTTGTAATTTTTGTGCATGGCTACCATGTTCTCTGGTAATGTACAGGACACCAGCTATCAGTTACCATCAGTCACATGGTCACAGTATGGAATTGTCTCTTAACCTGGTTACTTCGTCCCTCGACAAAAGTTTCATCATAACTTCAGTGTGCTAACTACAGAGAATTACTTATTGTGCCAGAACTTCAAGAAATTCAAAAATTCTAACACATTACAAAGATCAACACAATTTTTTTTTACAATAGTTCCCTTCAGTCCATTCCATATTTTCATGGAATCATAGAATCCCTACAGTGTGAAAACAGGCCCGTTGGCCCAAGCAGTCCACAATGAACCTCAAAGCATCCCACCCAGACCCATCCCCCTATAGCCCACCTAATGTACACGTGCCCAAATGGACAATTTAGCATGGCCAATCCATCAAGCATGCACATCTTTGGACTGTGGGAGGAAACTGGAGTACCCAGAGGAAACCCACGCAGACACAGGGAGAACGTGCAAACTCCACACCGACAGTCGGCTGTGGGTGGAAATGAACCCAAGTTCCTAACCGCTGAGCCATCGTGCTACCCCTTTATATTAAATTTTACAAAGCATTTTACAAACCATACTCTACCTATTTTCTCATTCTTTTGCTGTTGTGGTTCATATTCCAAACCTTTGATAGTGAATGTGACAGTGGTACATTTTCTATGTTGATTCATGCAGAATCACGCAACATCTGTTTGATTGTTTCAAATATTTTTATATCTCTCAATGAATAAGAATCCAATGCAACTTGCATACTCCAAGATTCTATAACAAATGTCACTAGGAAGCTATCTCTCTGCTGTTGTTATTGCAATATCAGAGAATTCTCCTCAGAAATCCAAGAACCATCTGCTTTGCATTTTATTTGTTGAATGTGGACTTCTCATTGAAAATTGATTTTAAGATGAAACCCTGGGTACGATGTCGCTATTTGTTGGAAAATATTACCAGTATCTATTAGCAAAATTTTTTATCGGTATAATGGTTTCACGAGTCAGCAAATTATCTTGTAGTGAATTGATGTGATCTTGAGCGTTCCCTTTTGCACAATAAGGTCCACATCATCTACATCTAGCTGTTTAACTTACAAGCAATTTTATTTTTGGAAGTCAATAGTTTGTAAAGGTAAAGCAAAAAGGTAATGTCTAAGAATTATACCTCTAGTACAGATAGAGACCATTCAGCCCATTTAGTCTGCACCAACCCTCCAAAGAGCATTCCACCCAGACACCAAACCCCCGCCTTATCCTCGTAATCCTACATTTCTCGAGGCTAATCAACAAGCATACACATCTTTGGGCTATGGGAAGAAATTGGAGCACCCAGCAGAAACCTACACAGGCAGAGGGAGAATGTGCAAACTCCACAATCACATGCGCCTGAGGCTGAAATTGATCCTGGATGCCTGGTGCTGTGAGATAGTGGTGCTAACCACTATACTTGTCCATCTCACATCATTTTGTCTTCTGTTGTTTGGAAGTTTCAGTTGTGAGTGTAAGGGTATGAGAGAAGACAGGTTTAATGTGGTGTAGGGCATGCATGGCCCAGTTTCAAATTCTATTTTCATTTGTTTATTTTGTGGAAAATGGGTTTTGCTGGCCAGGACAGCATCTATGGGCCATCTCTAGTTGCCTAGAGAAGATGATGGTCTTGAGCTTTTATTTTCCTTTATTCATTCACAGAATGTAGGTGCCATGACTTAAACTAGCATTTATTGCCCACCCCAATTGCTCAGAGGGCAGTTAAGAGTCAGACACATTTTTGTGGGTCTGAAGTCACATGTAGGTCACAAAAGGCAAGGACATGGCAGATTTCCTTCCCTAAGGGGCATTACTGAACTCGATCGGTCTTTCCCATCAACTGGAAACAGTTTCATGGTGATCATTAAACTCTTAAATCCAAGCATTTTTTTTTAACTCAAATTTCTTCCATTTACCTCAGTGGAATTTAAACCTAGGTCCCGAGAACGTTATCTGGAGCACTGAATTAACAGTCTAACAATAATATCACCAGGCCATCATCTCCCCTTTTGGTGGAGCCAAGTGGTGAGTTGCACGCAAACCAATGTTCTGAAGAGTTCCAAGATTTTTATCTAGCGACAGTGAAGGGATGGCAAGGTCTAGGTAAGGGTGATTTATAGCTTAGAGTGGAATTTGAAGATTGTGATGCTCCCATGATCGTGCTTCCCTATCCTTTGAGATGGTGGCAATTGTGGTTTGGGAGGAGCTGTCAGTGGAGCCTTGGTGAGCTACTGCAGAGTATCATATAGATGCTACACACCATTGCCTCATTATCTCTGTGGGAGAGGGAATCGGTGTTGAAGATGGTGGGTGGGTGCCAATGAATCATGCTGATTTTTTTTGAAGCAGTTGAGTTTCTTGCATATTGTTGGAGTCACACTCATTCAGGCAAGCAGAGAATATTCCAACATACATCTAACTTTTGCCTTGTAGATAGTGGACAGGTTTTGGTGAGTCCGGAAAGCAAGTTACTCAGTTGTCCCATTTAGTTTCTGGGTAACGGTAATTCTGCAATGATCATGTCATTCAATGTAAGGCCGAAAGTTGGTTTCAGTTTTGTTTGAGATAATCATTGCCTGGCACTTGTGTGGCACAAATACTGCTTGCTGTCTCTCAGCCCAAGCAAATACAATCTGTAGAACTTCGAAAGCAATGAAATTATTTAAGTTGTTCAGGAATTATTACGGTGAGTATTTGAATTGTTTTGAATTAAGATGAAATCTGTTGTCTTTATGCAAGACGACAGCCTTGGTGGTGCCTAAGGTGTTGAAAGCTAAGGTTGAGGTGTATCAAGACAACATTATTGTGTTAAGACAGAGTGGAGAAGATGGAGTTAGATAACAATCTTCAAATGCTTTGACGGGATATAATGGGGTGACTGTTCCTGCTGGTATTAAATTGACCGTACTGTTTCATCATCCAAAAATTATCGCTATATAGATCAGGCAGGATAACTTTTCTGGTGTCGAAGAAATAGAGGGATATTTTTGGCACAAATTTGAAAGCTAGATCATGTCTAGAAATGGTGTATCCAGGAATGGAAACTTTGGAGATAGCCAGGGGATTTTCTAAATGTAGAAGATAGTTTGGCTGTTTTTGAACAGGTTGGAATAGAACCAAATGAAGACAGTATGACAGAAATAGACCAGAGAAGAAATGATAAAGCAAAAAGAAAGACAAGAAAAGATAGTATACAAGGAGCATGAAAACATATAATGTTATCTGCCTTAACTAGGATAGGTTTTGTGATGTAAATCTAATAGAAATAGGACTATAACTATTCCCATGTAGGAATGATAGATGGGGAGCTTGCTGCTATGTAGTTATAAAGCAATAGTTTATTTAAAAGATTTCCATTATAATAAATCACTAAGTGGGCTTCAAGGACAAATTACTGCCAATCCTTAACTATACATTCAGTTACTCAGTTGATAGAAATAGCAACACATTTTTCTTCTCTGAGGAGTATAACGCCAGCTTAAATTTAACAACTGTGGCTAAAAATACGTCAAACTGAAGTTAATATTTTCAGTGCAGGAACAACCAAATCAGTCAAAACTCAGATGTTCCTTTTGAAATAACTATTGTGAAGATGAAAATAAAATACTTCAAAATATATAGATTAAGTATCCTTGCTCTATGTGCCAAAGGAGAGAGAAAGCTTTCATTTCAGATGAATGCATCATTTTCCATTCAACTTCAGTGTGTAATGATTTGGGATGGCGATTGGCAGGTTTCAGGTACAATTACATACACCCTCTTCAAGTCTTGTAGTGACCTGAAGTGATGATTGATTCTCTAACTTGGTGTTTCTGGCTAACAAAGTATTCTGCTTCACTGTATTTTTCTCATCAAAGCTATATTTATTTTTTAAGAACCTTTGCTCTTTACTGTAGTTTGGTGTAGGCTCTAATTTAATTCTAAACAGAAGTACATTGTGAATGCCATAAATCTGCTTTGCAAGTTTCAATTTTCAATCTTGAGTCAGTAAAATCACACACCTGTGTGGCTTTCTGTGAGGAAAAATGTATTTCAAACTAACAGCGCAACAGAAATGTGAGCACCAGCAAAATCAGACACGAATGAACAATCGACAAAATAACTGTTCACAAAAACTTCCATTGTGATGTTAAATGATATTTTGTCACTGTGCCATGCCTTCTTTTTCCATTTGATGGATTCTGAATAACAATGCAGCTGTGGAAATAAGCAGGTTTGTTACTTAGAAAAATAAACACACTTGAAATATAGAAATTATAGAACATGCAAACAACTTCCAAAATGTATCACTGGATGTGTAACGCCTTACTGTGTAGAATTTTATGAGGCTAAATGCTAATTAAATTTGTTTTGTTCTTGGACTGTATATCAGGATGATTCAAATCCCAGAATATGTTTTGCCCCGTGTCTTCACCTCTTCATGAGATTCATTGTATATTTTGTTAGTAGCAGAATTTCTTTTTGCTGGTTATATCAGGATACTTGTGCCTTAAGACAACAAGATTACAACTCATCAAAAGATCAATATTGGATCCTGTTCAGATTGATCTGAAGTTTTGTCAACAAATCCTTATGCAGTAATTCATTATAAGATTTCTGACCATTAAGCTTATGGGTAGAGTGTATCTTTGAGGCAAAAGTGTAGATTCTGGTTTAAAAAATGGGATGGGTATCTTTCTGAGCCAGATCAGGTTTTCAACACCATTGCATTCTTCCCAGCTCACTACGTGTTCAAGAATGGATAAATGCCCATTTTTATAGGTGGACAATGAACATGTTCTGAAGCACTGCCAGGGCATTCCAGGCTACAACATCCTGGCACCATATTTGAAGAATACCCAGTGAGCATTTCAGTTTCTGTGATCCGAGAGCACCACTCAACCTCTGCTCATCAACCCTCCCCACACTTGGTGCAGTCAGAGACAAAACCAAAATACAGTCCCATACTCAAATGACACCATTGCACCCACCCTCCTGCAAGCCATTCTGAAGTAAGGGGTGTGCTGTTTCCAAAGAATGGCAATGAAAGGCCATTAACAAGGCTGCAGTGGTCGGTGCTAGTGGGAGTGTGAAGAGAAACTGGATGCTGTGCTGCAAGAGGATGAATGATCATTGGTAGGGTACGTACGTAACAGTATCATTGGCTACTCAAATCTTTGTGTACCATTGAGTCAGAGGAGATACAACAGGCAGCAGCTCATTGATCTTTCATAAGAACTAGGAGAAACCACACATGCATTTGCTTTACATCAAAGGATTACACAGGACAACGTCACAACCACGAAAAGTGGTGTTAGAACAGCACCTCACAGGTAGATCAGGCAGGCACATCATGTGAAGATTTATTGACTTCCATCAACTCTAACTCTTTGAACCAGCATGCACTCAGGATCCTGAACTCCCAATTTTGCACATACCAAATTTGTTGACATATGTATTTCCCGTCTTTGGTTATCAAGATTGCAACAACATACTGATTTCCAGCAGGCTATGACTAATTCATTAATACACATATTAAACAGCATGCATGACATATTAATGCAAAATATGTTCCTGAAAATAAAGATCAGGAAATTCAATTTTTCTGAAAGATTCTGAGAAATTAATAAAAGAAGTTTAAGCTGTCATTGGGACACTTTATTTTTAACCTCCCACTCAACAGAGGAAGATATTGCTGTTATTTATGTTTTTGGTTTCCTGATACATCTTGCCAGTCTATGCTGTTGAACTGGGTATCCTGCTTCTTTGTGATGGAGTTAAGGGGTAAAATGTGTGTTGAGTTGTAATCCAAAAAGCCGTATCAAATGGGATCATGACCTACACAGTGTGGGAAATAATCACTTGGCAATGAGTTTCTATGAGTTCACCGATTAGTGACCAAGCCTGAGTTCGCCATCCAAATAAGCAAAGGATACAGGCACTTGTAGTTGGCTGGGTATAGACGGCTCTTCAGTTCGGAAGGAGCAGCAGCTTGCAACCTTCAGGTTCAAGAAGGAAGACATAATTAGAATTGTAAAATGGGCACAGCAGCTGGACCTCTCTGGGGCAACCAGTTCACACATCAGTGTGCAATCACAGCCGTGACAGAAGGGAATACTTTGACAAGTGCTGACCTTGGGGTCTGTCACTAAGAGACTGCCTCCAGGGAGTGGGCTAATCCTCAGTTCCTCTGGGGACCAGTAGGTTGACAATAAGACTTTGTTTCTCTTATTTAGGTACCCACTGCTTGTCGTCCTACAAATCTTCTTCCTGGGAAAATGGCATGGGCACGGGATTTTAGTGGATAACCTGCAAGCCAGTTGGAGGCAGAAGAATTCCTGGCCATAATGTGGCAAAAAGCCAGGTGTCTGGGCTCATGATGCTTGCTTTGCTTTATTTCTACATTTGTCTCCATGAAAGTGTCATCTTAGTGCAGTTTCCAAGCAGGAAATTCCCCGGGTTCTTTTTGAATATCTTAATATTTAAACTGTTTCTCAATGATATACACTGCTACTAATGTCTCTTTGAACCAAATCAATCACTGAACAAATAACCAAAAGTTTTTTTCAGTGTGCAACCCACACACTGTTCCCTTTAGAGCAATTTTAATTGCACTTTAAAATTAGTACATATCTTTATCGATGCAATTTATTTCATCATTCTGCTCGTGAAAAGTCTCCAAAATACTTCACTGTGCCTCTTATTACATGCTCAGCTATTTACCTCTGGTTCATTGAAATTACTTTCAACATCTGTACCAATTCAGCACATCATATAATCAGGTTGATGATTGCTTTTGTTCTGGGTGAAATCATTGTTACTATGTACATTGTTCTTCCAGAAGTTTATCTGGTAATGGATTAATTAAAGTAACCCTATGCTGTAGAATTCAAAGCAGTCACTGCCACTCTGCATGTCTACATCAAGATCATAATTCAGCCAACTTCCAGAATCTCTGAACATTGAACATCAGAGACTGGATATTAAAATCTGTGCAATTTGATTAAAATTTGATTTAAAAATTAGCTGGTGAAGGAAATGGCCTTGAAATCTTACTAATTTGTAGCAGATAAAATTAAGATTGGATCTAAATTTATTAATATATTCTGAGAGATACAAAGAATCAAATGTGCATCCAGATTTTCAGGTTTTTACATTATTCTATAGTACAAAATGTAGTGTTAAAAATGAGAATATATCAAAAAGAATCAGGCATTTGCTCTATTTTATGTTCGAACAAATTAACTAAAGTGATCAATCTTTAATTACAGTGCTCACCAGAAGATCTTTCAAAATTAATCATATTTTAATTTATAAATAAACCATCTACATTTGTTCTGAAAAGTATTGGAAATCAGTCAAATGAACTGATGATGTAAGAAAAATTAAACATTTTAGTCTGCAAATCACAATAGGATTTGTATGAAAAATATCAATTATTTCTGGAGAAACCTTGACTTGACAATTTTATTGATCTTTCTCAAATATTATTTTCACTACAGTTTCTTAGTGTTCCTTTAAATGTCATGCTATTTAATCTGGCCGTAAAAATATGTTAACCCCATGTTACACAAATGGTGCATTTTTAGATCTATATGAGGTTAATAGCAACTGATTTTGATTAGAATTTTTAATTGGTTTTAAAATATTTCATATAATAGTCTGTTCACATTTGTAAAATAGTACATTGATTAATTATAATATATGTGGAAATTCATCATTTTCTAATGGGGCTTCTTGAATATCATTTCCTTGTTTCAACATTGACTACTAAATTTGTTCTATATAGGAAAAAGCACTAACTCAGCCATTAGTTCTCTGCTTTATCACTGTCCCATTTCATTGACTCTAAGATGTTAGAAGTTCAAATTTGCTACAAATCTTACCAAAATCAGAAACAACTAATGGGTTTTGAAATGTACTATCTCAGGATGCCTAACATAAAATATATTTTTCCTCAATTATAGTTGGAAATCATACACATTGCTTCAACTGATAGAGCTTGGGAGATAAATCTTCTCAGATGGTTGAAATCCTGTCCGCAGCAGGAATCCATTTATAAATGCCTTGTAAGCAGTCTCCAAGATATTTGGAACTTTTCAATGTGCTTGAGAGTTCACTGAGAGAGTGTTACACTGTCACCTCAACCAAATACTCTCAATCACGGCAGTAGGAAAAAAATCATTCTCATTGTAAAAATACAGTTTGTGAGCTGCAGTTTCTTTTAGTTAATAGACACAATAGCAGTTCAGTAAATAAAAATTGAATTAAGAGTTTCAAATGAGAAATTTGTTTTGAAAACAATTTCTTTTGTCAGGCATAGCACATTCAACCTTCACTGTCAAAGTAATAAATGAAGAGGAAAAAAAAGATTTCAGCTGTTTCTTTTTTTCTGACCTTGATAACATCTCTGTCTCAAGGACAAGTATCAGGGAATCTTGTCAATCCATGAATACTTCTTTTGATATTCATTTTGTTCACCACCTACATGCAGTGGCAACAGTGTGTGCCATCTATGAGATGCATTGCAATAACTCACTGAAGCTCCTTCGACAACACCTTTCTATCTCACAAGGACATGGGTAGCTGAAGCATTGGAAAACCATCAACTCTAAGTTACCCTCCAAGTCACACACCATTCTGACTTGGAACTATATCCCTGTTCCTTCCCTGTTGCTAGGCTGAATTTTTGGAGCTCCCGTTCTTAAAGCACAGTAAATGACCCTACATCCCATGGACTGCAGCATTGCAAGATAACAACTTCCCATCATCTTTTGTGGAAAATTAAGAATCTGGAATAAATATTGCACTAAAATGCTGGAATGAAAGCTAATAATGCTTGCAACCCATAAACAATTACTTTTTAAAGTACAATTATGGCTGGTTCCATTGTAGCCATAATTATTTTGTTGACTGTCTGCACAATTCTTGACTTCCTTGTCAATTAAAAATCTACCTAACTCAACCTTGAGCATATTCAGTGTTCTCGCAATTACTATTTGAAATGAAAGGAAATTACAAACACTAGCAACTCTTTGAAATACAAGTAAATCTTCCCTACTTCCTTCTTAAATGCCAGCCCCCTTATTTTGTAACTGTGCACCCTGGTGCTAGATTTCCTCATGAAGGGAAACATCCTCTCACCAGCCATCCGAGATAATCTCCCTTAATCTTACATGTTTCAATGGGGTCTTGGATAATAGATCCTCAAATATTCTTGGGAAAATTATGTCTGAACATTTCAATCAGAAATTGGAAAAAATAGGGTTACTGGCTTTCTTTTAACTGAAGGATGAATTCTGATGTTATTTTATTGAATTAGAACTAATTTTGGAAAGCAAATTTTAAGAAAAGATGGGCCAGCAGTTTTGAGGGTATTAATGTACAGAAATAACCCAAATGGAATTTTATGCAAGACAAAACATTCTGCCTGGTTTAATCACCCCAGGTAGCATTTGGCTTTAATCAAACTCATGATTTGTTGAGATTTTGTGCAACCATTTGTGGCACAATGATAATGTCTGTCTCTAAATCTGGGTCAGAAGATAGGGGTTCAAGTCTGTCCTTCCACAGTCATGTCACAGCAAGTATGAGGAGGTTGATTAAAAACAGAAAATCTCTAATTCATTTTTGGGAAGGGGGTCTTACATCACAGTGGTAGTGTCCCTCTCTCTGAGAAGGGAGGCCTAGGTTTAATTCCCTCTTGCTCCAGAGGCACATCACAGCAATTCTGAACAAATTGATCCAAAAATATCTACTGAGCTTTGTTGTTGTGTTTCAGACTTCTTTTTTTCTTTGGGTTCTTTGCAAAAACTTGTTTCAAAAATTATTTATTGAGTTCCTGGCTTATTTTGCCCGTTATCTTTGAAGACAGGACAATAACAATACTGAAAACAAGCATAAGCCCAAATTTCAATTAACCATGTGTAATGTTCAGTGTACAAAGAGCAACATGGCTTTCAACTGCGTGATTAATTCAGTGTACGATTTTATCTTTTCACAGATAATCCGTAAAATCGAAGCAAACCTCAAATCACCCAAGAAAATGCTCCGACACAAAGAAGTTGTTTCTGCACAAAAGAACAAGTGGCACCTAATTCAGCAGGCAATTCAGGCTCTGTAATCACATGCGTCAATTTGACAGAAACCACACAAACAGACCAATTACCTTAATCCAAAAGCAGGAACGGACGTACAATGAAACAGGTGTCAAAAGCAGAAATTAACTCTTATTATTCATGAAAACTATTGCATCTTTGAAGCTTTTGAAATAATGATTTGGATTCTACAGCTTTCTTGAAGTCTATGCAGAGGGTGAGAAAGACGAAATGTGATTTCTTGCATGTGGAGACAGTTAAATATTTTTTGATACATATAGTAATCCGAGAAATCTCACTCCTTCTGCTCTGATGTTTCATTGTCGTCCTGCACCAAAAGTTCAGATTTTCTGCAACCAAATACTTTACCATCCAGACAATGAACAAATTAACTGGAAAACCTACTTAGTTTAGTATAACCAGCGAGCTATCCTGTACAGAATGTAATTGAGAGTTACACAAAATCACTGACAAGTATTTCATATAAACTGTGGTCTGTGTTAGATATAGAAGGGCATTTAACTTTAAAATATACATATCACTGTAAAATTTGTGGAAATCTAAATTAATTAGAAATACAGTTCTCAGCAACAGAGATGATTCATTGTTGGGGACTGTGCGTCACGGAAAGAACCCAAATGAAAGATTGCACAAATCTATCCTGGTTAGCTGTGAGAATCCAGACTGTTACATTGTCAGTTTTGAAGTTGATCTTTTGCAGGAATTTGCAGAACTTTCTCAATTTCTGAAGAAGGGCCCTGACCCGAAACATCAGCTTTCCTGTTCCTCTGATACTGCCTGGACTGCTGTGTTCCTCCAGTTCCACACTCTGTTATCTCTTACAGAATCAAGAATCTAACTTTTTTTTCTGTCGAGCACCTGGACGTAAATATGGATCTCAGACAGAGTGGGTTAAATCTTTTGCCCACCCAAAAGCTTGGTCATTTAACCTTTTGGGTCTCAAAGAATGAATAGTAGGTTTTCAATTTGTCTGCAATCAGGAGATAAGCTGAACTTGCTTGTTTTATCAAAGTGATCATAGACTATTTCTAGGTCTAGCCATGCTGGAGTAATCTGCTGCCTCTCATGTGCTTTTTGGTTCAATGTAATTCCCAGCCGATACTACCAAGAGAAATTGCAATTTTTGTGATATCAAAGTATATCTATAAATCTTATAAATCAAATACTGTTACTACATTTCTGAAGAATGGCATTCTACAACTAAGTCGCTTGAGCCCAAACAGTATGGTATAATATCCATAATAATCAGTTAATCATAATTTTGACCTAATTAGTTATCATCAATGCTGTCCTAATATTGCAGATTTAAAATATATTAATACACATAACCAGTTAAAGCTTTTGTTCCATAGTGAATGATTACTCTTAATTTAAATATGTAAAGCATTTATGAACTAATCAGCATTTAACTTCAACAAACCTAGACATTGTTACAAATTTAATTGTATAATACACAGTTGTAATGCAAAATCGTAAAGAGGTGATTAAAAAAGGCTAATTTAATTCTAGTGAATTGGTCATACAAAGATGGAAATGTAGAAAATAACATCAGGAGAAAGCTATTCGGCCCTTCGAACTTGCTGCACCATGCAATACGAAGATACATGATGATCCACCTCAGTGCCCTGTTCCAGGTACATTCTCATACCCTTTGACCCCTTTAGTCCAAAGAGCTATATGTAACCATTCTTGAAACATTCAATATTTTGTTCTCAACTGCTTTCTGTGGATGAGAATTCCTCAGGCTCACAACTCTCTACGTGAAGAAATCTCTCATCATCTCAGCCCTCAATGGCCTTCCACAAGTCTTTAAACTGCAATCCCCAGTTTTGGGCTTCGCAGGAGCATGCTTTCTGTGTGATGCTGCCCAGCCCTGTTAGAATGTTACAGGTTTCTATGTAGCTCCTCCCTCATTGCCCCAACTCCAGTGAATGCATCCCTCACCAATCTAAATTCTTTTCAAGCATCAGACATGTCAGCCCAGGATTCATTCTTGGATAACTTTGTTGCATTCCCTCCATAGCCACAACATCCTTCCTCAGATAAAGAGATCAAAACTGCACTTCATATTCCAGATGTATTCACGCCAAGTTCACATACAACTGCAGCAAGCTCATGCTTGAATCATCTTTCTATAAAGGCCAACATACCGTCTGCCTTCTTCAGCACCTGCATGCATGCTTTCAACTAATGTTGGAGCCCGAGTGGGCTACGAGAAATGGAAGAATTGGATAAATACACCACGCTGGGAAATGAAACCAAGCACTGGCCAAAATGTCTGTGCAAAGATACTGATATAAACAAGCTGCAGACAGCACTAAGTACAATTGGCTAAGCCTAATTTACCAGGACAATAGGAAACATTGAGTTACTTCCAGAACAAAGGGACACCCCTCACTCTCTTCAGGGAAGACTACCTGACTTATGTGCCCCTGACACTTTCAGAAATGCAGGACCACAACAACACCCTCGGGAGCAATAACTTGAGAGGAAGACCAGACAACCATTGCCACATGGATCAATGCCAAAATCTTGGTATGGATATGTTTGACCATTCCAAGTTAAGTTAAAGTACAAGGCACTGACTCAGATTTATTGTATTAATTGTCAAATTTATAGTATTCATTGTTAGTTTGTAGCATGATCGTTATTCTAGTACTAATTGTGTTATAATCAATAAAGATCATTGAATATGACTGTTAAGAGTTAACTCACAGTTCTTTGCAGGATATACAGGCTAAACACACTGTATGGTGAGTGCAACAGTGTACAAAGACATCTAGACCTTGTCGCACCTCTCCATTTCTCAATGTGTTGCCATTCCTAATGTTATTCCTTGCTAACAAAGTATAAAGCCTTACATTTATCTGCATTAAATATCATCTGCCATGTACTTGTCCCTTTACTCAACTTGTCTATCTCACACTGAATGTCTAAATTACACTGAAGTCCTCAGAGATGATTGAATTACCAATGTCTAATTAGTTTATTTACTTAATCTATTTTAGCTTTCAAAAAAAGGGCAAAACAAGTTCTTGTCATCCTATTATTTACTTAGTTATCTTTAAGCAATATACTTCGAACTATAAGTGTACATTGTGGTTAGATCAACTACAGATCCAGATTCAAATCCGAGAATTTTTCTTCAAGGATCCATTAATATTAAGGGTACAGGTGAATCTATTTTTAGATGATTGCTGTTGGCTCTATTGCTGTATGTGAATTATTTACAACTGCCAAGTATAGCAGGGTTTTCAGAGCAGTTTGTTCAATATAATTTAGTTTGAAGCTTCTGAAAGAAGATAAAGTTCTTGATAAAATGTTTATTTTAGATTTGCAATTGCAGGCCTCTACCCAAGCAAGGAAAAAATATCAAAGAAGACCTGCATATGCACAAAATTGTTGACATTGGATGGTGTGATGGAAATATATATTCTATTCAGTGGATTCTTCATTTGTTATTGTATCTTTTGATTTCAAATCTAAATGATTATGCCAATGTTAATCTGAGAAAATTGAATCTTTCTATGAGCAAATTAGTAGTTTCCAGCCCCTGTTCCACTTCATATCTTAAAAATAGTGATTAGAAGTTACTGTGTTTCACATCTTCACACTTGCCTAGTGTGTAACAGGTAGTGTGCTAGCCATTTAGTATAGGGTTGATTTAAAGACCATAGTCATTTAGTCATTCAGCTCCTAATAAATGTTTGAATCCACTTAAGGTGACCACATAATATGAACTTTTAGGACCATGCATAAGTTCGGCCATTAACACCTGTTCAAACATTTGTACCTCAACGTAGACTTTTGCTGAGCACTTCACCTAGAGTTATCTACATCCAAGCTACCCTCCAAAAAATTGGGATTGAAAAATTAAGTAAAAATGTTTAGTTTTACATTTCTGTTTGGAGTTGAGAGAAGCAAAAGTGCTCCTGTGTGCAGGAGTGGGGACAATGTGGAAAGAGATGACTGAGTTGGACCTCCATTATCTAAAGACCCTTTTATGATGTCTAAAAGAAATTAGTTTCTTACATTACAACTGTGACTGCACTATAAATTACTTTGTTGGCTACATGAGGCATATGGTGCTCATAAAACGTGTGATATAAATGTATCAGTGACAATGGGAACTGCAGATGCTGGAGAATCCAAGATAATAAAATGTGGGGCTGGATGAACACAGCAGGCCCAGCAGCATCTCAGGAGCACAAAAGCTGACGGTTCGGGCCTAGACCCATGATCAGAGAGGGGGATGGGGTGAGGGTTCTGGAATAAATAGGGAGAGAGGGGGAAGCGGACCGAAGATGGAGAGAAAAGAAGATAGGTGGAGAGGAGAGTATAGGTGGAGAGGTAGGGAGGTGATAGCTCAGTCCAGGGAAGACGGACAGGTCAAGGAGGTGGGATGAGTTTAGTAGGTAGGAGATGGAGGTGCGACTTGGGGTGGGAGGAAGGGGTGAGTGAGAGGAAGAACAGGTTAGGGAGGCAGAGACAGGTTGGACATAAATGTATGTCTGTTTTTGGGATTTCAATCAGTCAATAATAGTCAGGGTGTCTTCACATGAAGGACGTTGTCAAAAGGGGATATTTCTTAGAACAAAAGTTTCCTTTTAGGCATCCCAAACCATCATCTTCCTGGTCCCAGAGGTAAACTCACTTTGTCAGAGTGATGCCAAACAATACACAACAAATAGGGAGAGCCTTTTTCCTAGGATGGTGACGGTGAGCACGAGGGGGCATAGCTTTAAATTGAGGGGTGAAAGATGTAGGACAGATGTCAGAAGTAGTTTCTTTACTCAGAGAGTAGTAAGGGAATGGAACGCCTTGCCTGCAATGGTAGTAGATTCGCCAACTTTAGGTACATTTAAATCATCATTGGACAAGCATATGGACGTACATGGAATAGTGTAGGTTAGATGGGCTTGAGATCTGTATGACAGGTCGGCACAACATCGAGGGCTGAAGGGCTTGTACTGTGCTGTAATGTTCTATGTTCTATGTTCTATGTTCTAATATGCATTTATGATACACCTTTGAAGTAATAGAATGCCACATAATGCTTTGCAGAAACATCATCTTACCAGGTAACCTAAGCAGATATTAAGACAGGTAACTCAAAGCGTGGTCAAAGGGGGAGTTTGTTTTAAAGAATGTTAAAAGAAAGCAGAGGCAGAAAGGTCTAGGGAGGGAATTCTGGAATGTGGGCCTGACTAATCAGTAAGTAATAAATCGATAAGATGGTTGCACATCTTCGTAAATTATTGGAAAGGTCAATGGTAACTGGATTTCAAAGAATATAGAACAACTTCTCAACTTCTAAATTCATTCAGGGCTTTAATGATATTTTGGATTCATGTTGTTTGTTTTCCCGCTGATGAACTTGTATGCAATGCTAAAAAGTTTGGGTTATGTGTATGTGTCTTGGAGGCTTCTTTCCAGCACACCAGCATCATAGAGAAATACTCATTGCGTAAGTCTTTAATTTTGTCAGGATCCTGCAACTGAGGACACCTTCATTGACCATATCCAATACCCACCCAGAACATAATGGCTCTTTGAGAAATGTCACCTCTATCTAAAGTGGCTAGTAATATTTTGCAGCAGCTACGTATGTTTGATTAAAAGCCCTCAGACAAAACTGTCAGGGCAGAGATAGTAGGAACTGCCGATGCTGGAGAATCTGAGATAACGAGGTCTAGACCTGGATGAACACAGCAGGCCAAGCAGCATCAGACGAGCAGGAAGGCTGACGTTCGGGGCCTAGACCCTTCTTCAGAAATGTCTTCTGAAGAAGGGTCTAGGCCCGAAACATCAGCTTTCCTGCTCCACTGATGCTGTCAGGGCAGGGAGATGCTTAAGTCAGTTAAATCAGGAAGTAAATTGTTCAGTCGTTGGATCCTACCTCCATATTCTCATATAATAGAATACTTCTTGATAAGGATACAGGATACAGGAAGGAGATTTCCTGAGCATGAGTGGAAAAAAAATCTTTGCATGTTGCAGTCAATCTTAAAATGTGGCCAGATAACGCTGATGGAATCACAGTCAAGTTGTTGCTTTTTAGCCAAGTGCATCTGCCATTTTGAACAAATTCCGTAAAACTCAATCTTTCAGCCAGCGGTGCATGTTCTCAAAGATGGTTAGCAGGGTTGAAGTGTTGGACTCAGGTGGGTGAGACCATCCCATCCAAACTTGATGACCTGCGTCTGGCTGTCACTGCTTGGCTTCTTCAGTGTGCCTGAAGGCGAAATGGTAATGGCTGTTGTCCAGTAAGAATGGATATTCTACAAAGACGGTGATGAATGTCATGATGTAACATGGGGAAACAGCAGTCATTTGCAAAAGACTGTAAGAAAGGATGGAAAAGCCTGTACTAGTGAGAGGTGCACTTACAGAGTTTACAATAATGTAAATAAAAGAGTCTCCAGAAACCTATCAAGGTGAGGCACTCACGCATTGCTAAAGAGAAACTATCATAAGCTGCAAGCTACCAGCAAAGACAACGGCAAGCATCTTTCTAAAGTACAGAATAGGCATACAAACCTTAAGACAACTGAAACTGGTGATGATAAGCACTTTTCCAGTGAAGTCCCGTGTATATCAGCCCTGCAACAAATTGCTGGCCCAATCATCCTGATATTCAGTTGCAAGCCATAAATTTCAGAACTGCAATTACGAGGAGCAGAAAAAAAGCTATGATTCAACAATGTAATAGTGATTACATGAAAAATCAGGAATTGCATCAAAATACAAGTGAACAAAAATATGTCAGTATTAATTTTGAAAACTGTGTGACTAGACTGTAAGTTGGCTATTAGTAAGCAGAAACAGTACTCACGTAGTGTGAGACCTAAAAACATATGGATTGCACCATATCAGTTTAGGATAAATTTAGGATGCCATCAGGTCTGAATGGGCTAAAAATACAGAACAAAAACTAGATTCAGAAGTCTGCACTGAGGCCTACTGTCTTCTTTTCACACAACAGGCAAGTTGGGACTTTGGATCTTGGCGACAATGTGAACAAAACTCACAAGAGATGTAAAACAGATTGCCGAATTATTATTAGAGATAATGGGAACTGCAGATGCTGGAGATTCCAAGATAATAAAATGTGAGGCTGGATGAACACAGCTTGGCCTGCTGTGTTCATCCAGCCTCACATTTTATTATCTGCCGAATTATTATTTCCCATTTTACATAATTGAACAAAGTCGATACCCACCCCACTGCTGATTGAGTGGACACTACCCTTGAGTGCATCAGTAAGGAATGGACTCTATATACAGGCTGCATGTTAACCAGAAGACTAATTAACTGCAGGTAAATAATGCAGAGGTGAATTCCTGGAAAGAAATCAATGCTAGATATGCTTTTCATCTTGCCATCATCAAGGAAGATCCTTTTGAGGCTTTGCATTCTTGATATTCTGTCCTGGTGAAGGCAAGCTAAAAATATTCAATGCTGTATCTCTTTTTCCAATCATACTCAAGTTCTACATTGCCAAGTGATTGTATGACATGTGACAATGTGTCCATTAATTTTATCAGTTTTAATTTGTGAAACTAATGTACCTGTCTCTTTTTGATTTCAATAACATGACTGTTTGTCATTCTGAAAATGGTGGATTATAAGAAAGATATTTGTGCTCCAGACAGGGTACTTGTACAACAGCAAACAGAAAATGACTACTTAAGAAAATGGAATACATTAGCATATGTATTAGTCAATTAAGTATTAGCATTTCAGAATGAAAATTTGATGTTTAAAGTTACTTCATTATCATGAGAATGTCAAATTAATCTTACTTCAGCTTTGCTATGTATTCTATAAGCATGATTTTCACAAAACATTTTTTGAATGACTGAAAAAGAGGCACAGCCCTAATTTCATTGAAGGTGATTTTGAAAGAGGATTTACATGCATTTGGAAAGTCAAAGACTGCCTTGGGATGATAGCATGGTTTTGTGCAAGGAAAATCATGTCTCACAAAATTACTTGAGTCTTTTGAGAAAGTAACCAAAAAGATTGATGAGGGCAAAGCAGCAGAAACAGTTTACATGGACTTTAGTGAGCCCTTTGACAAGGTTTCGCATTTCAGACTAATGGTAAAGTTCATTATATGGGATTCAGGGTGAGTTTGCCAATTGGATACATATTTGGCTTGATAGTAGGACAGAGAGGGTGGGGGTGGAGGGCTGCTTTTCAAACCTGAGGTCTGCAACCAGTGGTGTTCTACAGGATTGGTACTAGGTCCACCTTTGTTTGTCATTTATATCAATAGTTTGGAATTTGGGAAGCGTGGTTAGTAAATTTGTGGGTGACACCAAAATTGGTCGTATAGTGGACAGTGAAGAAGGCATCTAAGATTACAGAGAGATTTTGATCAATTGAGTCAATGGGCTGAACAGTGGCAGATGGAGTTTAATTTGGATAAATGCATGGTATTGCATTTTACAAAAACAAACAAGGACGGGGCTTGTACAATTATGGTCGGGCCCTGTGTAGTTTGAAGAACAGAGACCTAGAGATTCAGGCACATAAATCTTTGCAATTTGTGTAAGAGGTAGACAGGGTAGTTACGAAAGGGTTTAGCACACTTGCCCTCATTGCTCAGATCTTTGAATATAGGAGTTGGAAGTCATGTTGAGGTTCTATAGGACGTTGTTGAGGCCTTTTCTGGAATACTGTGTGCAGTTCTGGTCACCCTGTTATGGAAGGATATTATTAAATTGGAAGGGGTTTGAAAAAGATTTATCAGAATGTTGCTGGGAATGGAGGGTTTGAGTTACAAAGAAGGGCTGGATAGGCTGAAACTTTATTCACTGGAGCATAAGGAGTTGAGACATTACCTTAAAGAGGTTTATAAAATCATGAGGTGCGTAGATAAGATGAAAAGCAAGGGTCTTTTTCCTAGGGTTGGGGAGTTAAAAATTTGGGGCATGTTTTTAAAGTGAGAGGAGAATGATTTAAAAAGCACACGAGAGGCAACATTTTTGAACAGAGAGTGGCTCATGTGTGAAATAAATTGCCAGAGAAAGTAACGGGTGCAGGTACAGTTACTACACTTAAAAGGCATTTAGACAGGTACACAAATAGCAAAATTTTGGAGGGATGTGGGCCAAATGCATACAAGTTGAATTTGGAAGCTTGGTCACATGGACTAGTTAGCCTAAAGGGTCGGGTCTGTTTCGATGCTGTATGGCTCTATGACTCTATACGGTATTGAACAGCTGTAGAAACAGGTTTGTGAAGGCTTCCTCAATTGATCCAGAAATGACAATCTAAAATGTACATCACAAGAAGGATCCAGGATCTATCTCAATCTGTAAGAAAGAGATTGTGTTTAAATCAAATTGGCAGTGTGACAATTCAGGTCAGCAGTAACTCAGCTTTCACTTGGAGAAAAGTTGCTTGGTTAAAACTTCAGCCTATCACCAGGCAATAGGAAGGAGATATTGCCTTGTGATGATTGAGGGGTGGGGAGCACGTCTATAGAAAAGGAAGATGAATGGTTTTGTGAGAGAAAAGGCTTTCCTTCTTTCAGCATATACAGGGATGTTAGTAGCTTGCCATCTTATTATACATGTGATGCTTATAAATCTATAGAATACGTACGTAAGGGAGGTAAAGTCAGAGTATCCATGTCACAAGTCATGGTTCTAAATTGTATTCCAAAGATTTGAGTGCATGGTTGAGGCTGGAACATCAATGGTTTTTTTTTAATGAATGGAGCATCGTTCCCTTGAATGGGAAATAATTCTCCCTTGGCCAACATCATTAAAAAAGATTTTCTGGCCATTGTCATGCTGTTTGTACAAGGTTGCTGCATTTTTTTTTGTGTGGTGACTGCTTTTCAAACAAAAACAATTGTTTAATCGACAAATCTGACCCAGGGCCTTTGATTATTCACCACTTGAATTCTCAAACAGATTTCCACATCTGAATTCTCTGTCCTTCATTATTACAATGAGAATGAGCACAAGCTGGAGAAGTTGCAGCTCATCTTTTGATTTGATATTTTAAGGAATCAATGTAACAACTTGAAAAGATAAACTTGAAGTCCATTTTCTCAGACACCAGCTGTATGCAGTGGGCCTGCCGCTGCAATTTACAATTCATCGATGCCTTGCCAAATGCTATCCTTCTTTTTGGCTTCACTCTGGATTCAATGTATGGGGGCTGTGGGTGAAAGGTGGGCAGGGGCAGGTTGAGTTTGGCGGGCTGGGTGGGGACTTGTGGAGGTGCAAAACCTTATAGGTTTATGGCAAGTCTAACAGGACGGGGATCTGGATGTTCAAGGACCCATTGACATTTAAAGGTAGATGCTGGAAACCACTGTTCAAAGAGTGCTCACTGTTGTCTTCCATTGTGCTGGAAATAAAAAGTATGCAACTAGAAAGAGAATGGAAATGACTTCACCTGGAGTCTGCATGATAAGTGATTCATTCTGTGAAAAGGGGGGCTGCAGGACCCAACAATGTGACACCACGTAAAGGGTAAAAATATTACACACATTCCCATGCCCTATAGACGATCAGACTGCGGAGTCCCTGATTCCTAACAAACCTCATGCATTGGCTCCCTGTGTTCTATGCAGCTCCCTGCCCCACATATCACTGACCACCTTGCTCACACCAACAATTTTGAACACACAGCCCAGGGAAAGAATAGGAATGTGATATATCAAGGGGCAGTGGTACCAGTCGGACCTATTGCCCTGTACATGCCTTGTACATCTTGCTTTCACATGTTGCAGCAAGCTTTCAGCACAGACATCGATTACATGGCCATACCTTGTGTGCACGTGAACTAAGACATTATGCTGCCGTGCTTACATGTGGGGCAGCACAGAGAGCCAAATAAACATACGTACTGCTAAAACATTTGTATAAAAGTGAGAATTTATAATACAGTGCAATGTTACCTGTGCCACCAAAGACCCCTCCCTCCCTCCAATTATGTCTCAGCTAGTGACTGGTTTGCAGCTGGAGTTGAGGGAGACTGCTTGATTGTGCAGCTCCCTAGTCCAGAATAACCAAGACATGGGAGCATTCATGACTGGCCCGTCCTTAGCTTAAACTTCCGAGATTTGGACTGGGCAGGTAAAGGCAAAGAGGCTGACTAATTCTATGATGTCCTAAGTGGAGAATTCTGAGGGGCTTGCATGTCGTCATCCCCCGTTCTGGGTTTCTCCCAGCACTTCCCTTGCCTCCTAGTGAGGAAGGGACACTGAAGTACATGACAGGTCCCCTGTTCCCCTGTCATCATGCCTTCAGCTCTGTGGTCCAATGGCTGGGCCAACAGAGTGCAGACGTGTGCACCCTGAAGATGCTGGATTCACTCTCCATGGCAACACAGCGTGGAGCTGGAGGAATACAGATGATCAGACAGCATCAGACGGGCAGGAAAGTTGATGTTTTAGGTTGGGACCCTTCTTGAGAAACGGGGAGGTTGTAAGGGAGCTCAGAACTAAATAGAGAGAGGGGGGGTGGGGCTGAAGAAGGTAGATGGGATGGTGATCGGTGAGTGCAGGTCGGGAGTGGTGGGGATTGGTCAGTGGGATGGGTGGGGCAGATAGGTGGAACAGAAGATGGACAGATTGTGTCTGGTCAAGGAGGTGGGGATGAGAGGGAGGGTTGGACATGGGATGAGGTCGGAGGTGGGGAAATTTTAAATCTGCTGAACTCCATGTTTAGGCCATTGGGCTGTAGGCTCCGGAGGCGGAATTTTAGATGCTGCTCCTCCAGTTTGTGTGAGGTGTCATTGTGACACTGGAGGAAGCCCAGGATGGATATGTCGCCCAGGGAGTGGGGGGGGAGTTAAAATTGTTGGCAACTGGAAGGTGTTGAGATTTATCATGTACAGAGCACAGATGCTCTACAAAACAGTCTCTAAGTTTATCCTTGATCTCACTGATGTAGAGGAGGCCACATCGGGAGCAGCAGATAGAGAAAACCAAGTTGACAGATGTGCAGGTGAACATCTGCCTGATATGAAAGGTTTTTTTTGCCCCTTGAAAGGAGTTGATGGGGGAGGTGTAGAGGAAGGTGTGGCACTTTCTCCAGTTGCAGAGAAAGGTGCTGGGGAGTGTGGGGTTAATGGGGAATGTGGACCAGATGACCTGTTCATGGAGGCAGCCAGGCAATAATGGGATTCACTGCACTGCTGCAGCTTCTAGGCAATGAAGATCATTGCATCCCAAAGGACCGTCTGAGCCTCCTGTTGCTCCATGTGCATGTGGATGCAGTCCCTGGTTGCCAACAGCACAGGGTCCTCTCTAGCCTGGGGTTTGAATGTGCCCAGTCTCTGGTGGCATCCTGAATTATAGTGGAATGAAAGATGGTATTTACTCAGTTGAATCGGTATGGATGCCTTAGCATCCCTGTAAGAGCAGTCCCTTTGCTTGCCCCGCGGATGACAGAATTCTTTCATCATAGGGGCCCCACCTCTCTGTTCACATGCTCACAGATACTGCTATACAAACTGAGAGAAAGCCTTTTCCCTTATTTTGTTGTGCATGTCGTGATGCTCTTGAAAGCCTGACCTTTGGTAAGGTGGAACTGTGCTTCCTCTTATATCAGGAAGACGGTGGTTGGAAAAGCTGGATCTATAAAGTGAGATGCCAAGGTCTCTAATAGAAAATAGGCTCTGCATGAGATGTGATGCTGACCTGTACCAGTCACTGATCTCTATCAAATATGTTGTCCTCCATTCAACTGTGCCAAGGTGTATCCAGTGCTATTCACTTATCTTCATGCGTTGCATGGGCGATGATTACATGTGATTCAACTTTTATCAGTAACAATCGTTAAAGATGCACCTTTCTTCCACAGTAGTTTTTTTTTAAAAAGTTAGATTATGTGTTCAAATCATCCATGAATAGATTGCTCTGATAGTTCACCCCAATGCTCCCCCATGTGGGTTGCTTTGTTGGCATTGCAGAAGAACCTTATAATTTTGTTCAGTCTGTCATTGGGGATATGTTGACTATTTTCTACAATGATTGATTATAAGGTGAGTCCTTGTTTAGGCATTAACTTCCTTTTATAAAATTAACTAATGTTAATGTTTAACACAACTGCTTAAAATTCTTTATTTTGCTATTTTAAAATATGTACTTTGGGCTATTTTAATATTCATTCATATCTCTGCTATTGTGGTTGTCATGCAAGCATGCAACAACATTTGTCCATTAACATCAGTGCCAGTGTTCCCTGCTGTCTTATTTTATCACAACGTTTTGCATTTGGAATTGCACAATAGCAGAACTCACGCAAAACAGTCTCGATCACTGTGTCTGGATGAGCTTTAGACACTTCGGCAAACATGAAAGAATTTTGCATAAATTTACATGGATGTTGCTGCTTTCACTGACTGATAGTCATGGGAAATTATGTTCAAAGATGCTGATAGAGAAAATAAAATCCCAATTGCATAAGAACAATTTTGCAATCCTGTATCAGTGGCAGTATTGCTTAACTTCACTTGCAGGCTTGGAGTACCTCTCCCACTCAATTAATGAAGTGTCACTCAACATTTATTGGTGTCATGGTTGATTGTGACTGTTTAGTATGCAGTTGTGAGTATTGCCTTTTAACAGAAACAAATGCAGAGTTGTACATTTTCAGCTTTAGTTTCTTTTTCTTGCTGTTGAGATTTCCTCAGCTGCATTGTCACTTGATGCACTTATCAAAGACCTGTCAAATATCAGTTGAAACAATGATGGTCATGCTCATTGTTGCATCTTTTGGAGCTGAGTTCACTGCCTATTTACAGTCACTCTGTTGTCTTATTATAAAATCATGCATGCTAAAATACTGACATTCCACTCTATCTTTGAAATAACTCTGCAAAGGCTGATATCTCATCACCAAGTCACCCCTTAATTACATGTGCACAGTGCCTGGACTCTGACTGGCCAGATCAGAGATGGTCCCTAGAGTGAGGTGAATTCCTAAGACTGTTATTTGTATCTATCTGCTGGGGTTGCCTGACTGGACCAGGTTAACAGCCCCAATCAGGGAACAATACTCAATGAGATCTACCTGGCCAACCGAGTTGCAATCACTACAATCTCTAAAGCATAAAAAAAACAACTGAATAAACATTTAATTAAATCTTTGCTCACAATTCAATTTGGTTTATCACAATAACCACAAGTGGACTTACTTAATCACACACAGTAAAGAGCGAAACCAACTGATACACATAATTAAACACTACACAATTGAACATTTAAAAGTTTTTTTTCTCATTGGCTAAGGAATCGACAATGAAGAAGTTTCAGGATAAGGGAACAAACATGCAGACTTTAGATGAGGAGAAAATTGGTTGTCCAGAATGTTGTGAATTTTTGCAATTATGCACCGAAAGGTTTGTGATTGCGAGGATTGTTGACCTTTGGTAAGTACATTGAAGTTGGGGAAAGACAAATTTTTGACCTCTCAGAATCAACAGAAGAGCTGCACGAAATTGAAGTCAAGACCAATTCATTAGTTAGCCAGAGGAATTGTATAGTCTATTCCTCTGCTTAACTCTTAGGTTTCTCTGTTTTCTGGTCTCAAGTAACTTGCATAGTCTGTCCAAAAGTGTTATTTTCTGTAATAGTTTTAATTTGACAAAACCACCAGTTCTGTCCATCTGCCTAGGAAGTTTGATCCATAGTTTGGCCACTGAACATTGACTGAATGTCAATACCTAAAATGGATGATTCAAGGTTCTGTCAGAAGTTAAGATGCTTGTCATAACATGTTCAGGGAATGAAACTGCCTCAAACCCAGCCAATTCCAGATTTTATTTTCAGAAAACAGACTAAAGATGGGTGACCAGCCAGGTTATATAATATTTATTGGCTATTTAAGGCAGTATGGTGATCCAGTGGTTAGCACCGCTGCCTTACAGTGCTAGGGGCTTGAGTTCACTTCCACCCTTGGGTGGCTGTCTGTGTGGAGTTTACATGTTCTGCCTGTGTTTGTATGAATTTCCTCCCATAGTGCAAAGATGTGCAGGTTAGGTGGACTGGCTATGCTAAATTGCCCACAGTGTTTAATGATATACTGGCTGTGTGGGCTAGCGTGGTTCTGGGCGAGATGCTCTTTGGAGGGTTAATGTGGACTCAATGGGCCAAATGGTCTGTGTCTATATTGTAGGGCCTCTATGATTTATTTCTTAAAAAGGATTGGGTGACTTCCCTTCAGCAGTTATTCTAGTTCTGACTGCAGGTGACCATGTTTTTCAGATGTATGGAAACTTTGACATTTAAAGAAAGCTAAAAAGGCTGAATCTATGAGACAAGATCTTTTACAGAACTCTGGTGGGCCAAGAAGGGCAAGAATGTTTCCTTCAGGGCTAATAAACTACCACCTCTCTCCCCACAGTTTATCTACTCATGCCTTCCTACACATTACCTTTAAACTATCCTTCCACTGTCAGCCTCTACAGCTCAGCCGCTATTATGGTTTCTCCCATTCCCATCAACCCACTTTCCTGTTCCTCTTTAAGTAAGCTCCCTGCCTGAAAACTCTCCAAATTGTCAAACAGTTTGACAGTGGGTGGGAACCCCATAGATCAGCAAAAATAATAAAGCTATGACATAGTGTTGGACACACAAGAAATGTTTGATCAGAAAGGCCATTGTTTCTAATTATTAAGCTTAAATTACCTGACTGTATGCATACTTGCAGGATATATTATTCTGGACAAAGTGAAGCAGTTTGTCATAGACCACATTATGTTGTATATTTTTTATTGTCTTTTCCAGATTGTGTTGTGTTATGCCTCACTATTAGCATATCACTGTCTTAGAGACACAATATGTCAGTATATTTTAAGAACGATGCTCATGGAATCATCATTGTATCATAACATCTGATCTTAGGGTATAAAGACCACCAACTCTATGTTACCTCAAATCATTTGAAATACAGCCTGAAAACATGATGCTAAATGCTGTGTTGTTGAAATCTGTTATCTTAATATCTGAGCAGGCACTGATGCCTGTGAATGTCATAGCTGTATATAATAGGCGAAGAGTAATAAATGTCTATTGGATTCTTCAATATCATGATTTCCATGTTCAATTTCTTATATTACCAGGGGCAATATCAGCTTTAACATGTCAGGTAAAATACCCTGATGAAGGACATCAATTTTGTTCAGTTTTTATTGTCCATTATAATTTGAATCCAACTATTTTTTGATCTATAAATCTCACCATAGGTATTTTTGGAAAAAGCCAGTGAATTTTGTCTTTTGAGAAAAAGTGATGAAATTGAAGAAAAAAATTCATGTGTGTAGTTAAAGTTCCTAAAGGAACAGCAAAGGAAATGAAGCATGTCATTCGACCTCTTGAGCTCATCCCATTATGTACATTAGCCATGATCCAGTTGAAACTTGACACCACCTGCTTGGTGGTTCTGTAATTCTTAATGTCCCAAGGGTGGCATGATGGCTCAGTGGTTAGCACTGCTGCCTCACAGTGCTAGGGACTCGAATTTAATTCCAGCCTCAGGTGACTGTCTGTGTGGAGTTTGCACATTCTCTCCATGTCTGTGTGGGTTTCCTCCAGGTGCTCTGGTTTCCTCCCATGGTGCAAAGATATGCAGGTTAGATAGATTGGCCATACTAAATAATCGTGTTCAAGAATTTACAGGCTAGGTGGGTTAGCCATGGGAAATGCAGGGTAATAGGGTCTGGGCGGAATGTTCTTCAGAGGGTTGGTGTGGGCTCAATGGGCTAAATGGCCTGCTTCCACACTGTAAGGATTCAATGAATGTAATTGATACATTGTGTTCAAACTTTTAAATAACACCTAGTCTTCTCAGCTTTTCTTTGCTGAGAGGTCAGAGGAGTAGGAGAAGTGTCATTAATTATCCAGAAGGCATTGGACAAGCTGAAAGAGAAAAGCAGGAATGTTATGATTCAGCGACCAAACTTTATTTTGCTAATGCTCCTGAGAAGTATCTTGGAATATTTTACCATGTTAAATGTACATAAATACAAATTGTGGTTGTTGTCATCAACAATACAGTTATGTACTTCAATGGCACTTACATTATCAGATGATAGCACAACTTTAAAGGAGAATGCTTACAGATGTTATATATTTAATAGCTGGCCTACTTTTTCAGAGTTATCAATAACTTGTAGAGATTAATGTAGGACCAGCAGGGCTGACACAGACTGAAAATGGTTGCACATACATGGATAACACAGTGTGCAGCTGGAGGAACACAACAGGCCAGGCAGCATCAGAGGAACAGGAAAGCTAATGTTTTGGTTCAGGACTTTTTTGAAAAGAAGAAGGGTCCTAACCCAAAACATCAGCTTTCCTGCTCCTCTGATGCTGCTTGGCCTGCTGTGTTCATCGACCTCCACACTTTGTTATCTCTGACTACAGCATCTGCAGTCGATGTTATCTGCACATATATGGAGCTGCGTTTATTTATAAAAATGATGTCAATGTAAATAGGCCAAGAATTGAAGCTTAAGTGACTCATTCATACCGATAATGAGAAACATTAAGACCCCATGGAACACACATACCACCTTGTGTTTTATTGAAACAGATTGCAAGCTATTCCATCTTTAAAGCAGTCTTGAAAGTTAAAAATCCAAAACTAAGTCAAGAAACACTTGAATATGCACATGCATTTTCCACCAGAGATATACTGGCTCATGGCTATATTCCCAAGATCTCATCCTTTATCTTCCACCTCCTCTGCCCACGGAGACTGTTTCATTATTTGAACGTACATGATGACTAAAGGTATTCATACAGTGTGACTTGTTCAGTTGTGTTATTTTAAAGTGGTTACCTTGACTTTGAAACCTGCTGTTGACTATATATAGTCCTTCATCCTACACCAACTGTGCTCATGATAATAACCTTCTGGAGATCAGCTCCTATGTATGGAGCAACTGTCAATATATATAAGAATTTCACCTTGAAAACAAGTCCACAAGTCATCAAGACCTGTCATCTGAGTTTACTCTTATTGTGCGAATTTTTTTAACGAATGCAGCAGGAGGTGAATCTCCATGGAAGGATTTTACAGCATTGAGTGTATTTGATACAGAAATCAAATTGATAGCACTGAGAGGAAAATGGCACCCTTAAATCCTATCAGGAGATGGGAGAGGAGACTCACTAGTTTTGATAGAAAAATTTGTAGAGTTGGCTTGGAAAGATGTTTAGGGAAATGGGTAAAGATCTTGAAAAAGTGTAGTGGTGAAGGAAAAAAAAATACAAGTACCATTGCAGAAAAAATGACAGTCAACAAAAGGGTGAAAACTGTACTAAATGCAAATGGATATGAATCTGAGCCTGGAGTTATGCTGTTGATAACTGCCCCTGGTAAGAGTTTGGAAGCAACTTTGATGGCAGCTGGATGCTGATGGAGTTTCCCAACAGAAGTGGGTTGTTGCTCTGAGACTTTGTCCACAGCTTTATAGTTATAGTGAGACACAGAGTAGAAGCCTAATCCTCATTTCTCACAACCCTTCATCTACACAGGCACTGACAATGCCTCATGGACAGGCATGGAAGTGACAGAGAGCTTGGCATTGAAGATAAAATGGACTGTGTGAAGTGGAGTGGAGGTATATGGCTGGTCATGAGTCAGACATTTTGAACTTGCTTTCCTAAAGTTTCCTTCAACCTATAACCTTGGCTCACGGAATCTCTTTATTCATGAAGTTTTTTAAACTTGGCTGAACTCCACTAAAAATGTGGGGGAGGTGGAAGGTTTAGGCCATGCTTATCATTGATTTGGCACCATTCAGAATGGAAGTGCAGGCAGTCCATCTGCAACATGAACCAGTCTGTATCCTTCACCCACACTGGTAAAAATTGGTGCTAGAGGGAAAGGAATCTGGAACTCTGGAACTTGGCCCCAGCCACCATTCTTATGACTTCGCCGAGTTTCCCTGACATCTTAGAAACCCAGCCCATTATTTCTAGAGAAATAACTTGGAGACTTTCTTGAATCCAAGTCTGTGCATTTTTTAAAATTGCTTTTCCTACACCACCTTGACCATTGCAAAAAAGGCCTTTATAATCAATCTGAGATGTACTTACATAGAACGGTGTCTTGCATGGTGTATGGGTGGTCATTGAGAAAAGCTGCGAACTGAAGGCACAACTGAAGCCTACAATTTCATAGAATGACCCAGAATCTACCATTAAGAAGCAGCCCATTCAGCCTAACTGAGATATAGAGTAATAATGCTCTGTTTGACATTCCCCACTCTTTGCCTCACCTTCTGTATATTGTTCTATCATGTGCATATTGTATTAACTAGCTTCCACACAAAAGTATCTATGCTGGTCACCTTAACCACTCACAAATAACAAGTTCTACATCCTAAGCATTTTTATGTAAAAATTGATTTCTCCAGAAGTCCCCATAAATACAAATAGACAATATTCATGCATTCAAAAACTCATACAGGTGGCTATATTCCCTACACTTCACAATGCTCCTGACTGGATGTCAAACCTCCTCTCAAGCACTAGAGAAGACCTTCACATGTTGCTGACCAGTCTTATACTTTGTAAGTAGACTCTTTCTGTCCAAAAGTTGGTTGCTGTGCAACTATCTAGTGACCATGCTTAAATACCTGGCCTCTTGTTAGAACTTATGAATTTGAAAATGCTGTGATTCTTGTGGTATAATGAGATTCAAATAACTGTCCAAATGACACTCCACCCCACCTCACCCTCCCTGCTCCATTCCAGTACGAACTTTCTCCATCACCCGACCCAATACTAATCTCCCGTCTCATTCTGCCCCCACACTCCCAACTCATTGGACCCAATATCTCTCACAAACCCTGACCTATCTGAACACTCAATCACTTACCTGAACCCATTGACGCTTTGTGCCCTGGCAGTACTACCCCTTACTACCACCCTTTGCTTTGGTGACCTGCTCCCCATCACTTGGTACCCTACCTACCTGGCACCCTACCCTGGCCTCCTTGCTCCCTTGGAACCCTACCCATATATCAATGTTTTCTTAGCTACAATTAGTTCTGAAGGAGGGCCACTGGGCCCTAAACATTACACTATTTCTCTTATAAAATAATAAAGTGTGAAGCTGGATGAACACAGCAGGCCAAGCAGCATCTCAGGAGCGCAAAAGCTGACGTTTCGGGCCTAGACCCTTCATCAAAAACAAACTCTCTGATGAAGAGTTTAGGCCCGAAACGTCAGCTTTTGTGCTCCTGAGATGCTGCTTGGTCTGCTGTGTTCATCCAGCTTCACACTTTATTATCTTGGATTCTCCAGCATCTGCAGTTCCCATTAACACTATTTCTCTTCACATTTGCTGACAGATCTGCCAAGAATGTTTTGTGATTCTTACAAGTTTGTAAAATAACTGTATAAGTGTATAACTCCACTGAATGTAGAAAAGGTTGAAATGTCAAAAATGTTTAAACTCTACAATGCAATTTATTTGCTTGCTCATTTGAAGGAGTTTTAATTTATAAAAGTGTCCTTGATCAGCTCCTAGAGAAGTGAACAGTGTGTTTGCAAAGAATTTTGGATTAATTTTGTAATTCTGCTTGCTATATTTCAGTGGTTAGAATGTTAAAAGTCTCTATTACATTGACCTTTATAAGATATTTAAAAGTCAAATTTGAAATATGCAATGAGTTATTCAGCATTCTATCATTTGTTGTTTCACTAAATGACATATATGCAGTGAGCAGTAAACTATGTTATCTATCACCTTTAACAGGTGCTTTAAAACTTTAGTAGGAAATGTGTTTGTTCCCTTTTCCCTCATCATTGAGGTTTTAATCATTGTCAACATGTTGCTTATGGTGACATCATGATGTAGACACAGGGTCCATCAATGGACAGTCCATCAACGTGAGTGATTGGTTATGCAGAGGATAAATTTCTTCAGCTCAGTGAGTGTGCAGAGGAGGAATGATTTTGGTGGACTTGTCTACATGTTGACTCTACTTCGGCAATTACATGTTTGTGTAAAATGTTGAATGAAGATCTGGCGCTGTCTTGGAGATGCTGCACTGCCTTAGCAGAGAAAATGAACATCAGCGAAACAATGAATTTCGTTGTAGAGCCATTATTGCAATCTGGCACTGGTAATATATGGGGTATTTTGAGCCTGCAGTCATTAGGTGACTAAGACAATTTTTCAAAGGTCTTAAGTCTTCATTCACATTGACTTGTCCTCCCATGAGGGCAAGTGAGAGTTTCTCCAGCAATTTCTCTTTTAGTTTCAGATCCCTAGCATTCACAGTTGTTGGTTTTGTTTTAGAGTTCTATGGTGTGCTTGATTGAAACAGCAGCCTCTTCATCTTAGTCACCAACTGGAGCGTGTTAGAACCCAATTCAGGCAGCAAAATCCAGTGTTTCTGTTATGAACGTATAGGTACATGCACCTCAATATCTTCCAATCTGCATCTCCAGCGCACATAGCAAAGAACTTCATGTCAGAACATAGTGGGCTTCATGAGAATTGCCAATTTTCCAGAATTCTGATTAAAATCCGAGGATGCATTATCCAAAAGCAAGGTTTTTCAAAAAGAGTAATCAGTGCATTTTCAGCACTGAGGCGCATAAATGATATCCAGCATTTCCTGACATGGTGAAATGAGCGAGGAAGTTTCTCTCCAAATTAACTGGCCTCACTCAACCCATAAGACAGCTTTTGACAAAACGGCCCACAATAGAATTGGAGTCAGGAAAAACTGCAGCTTTTGAAAGGATTAGGAGAAGCTACATTCTGCAGATATTTTAGACTATTACAGTCCATGATTTTTCAATATGATAGCCACAAGTGCATCATGCATAGGTCTTGAAGCGCTTCTTATTCAAGTCCAAATCGATGGAACTGTTTTGTTTTGGGAATCTTGATGGGGACTGAAAAGAGATGTACATTTACAGAGAAGGATGTCTTGGCAGTATGTGACAATGTGAAAGCCTTGGAGATGACCACACAGAGCTGAAATTCCATGTAGAGATGGAGCAGAAATCTTTGGTGACATTTTTTGGATTGGAAGAAGTCTCAAAAATAATTCTACACATGCAAAGAATTCAGCTCAGGCTGGGGAGATGCGCCAATGATACACTTATGTTCCAAGCAAGTTTCTAGCGACAGCAGGTACACTCTCGAAGCGAGCATTTCATTGAGCAAAGAAAATAGATCAGATTCTTGAAGATGAAAGAAGAAAGTCTTAGCCTATGGCAATAACCAACACCACACAGAGGACTGAGGGCAAAGAATTTTTTTTGCAGTTCAAAATATCTCCACTCCAACTTTAATAGAACAGATAAGTACAAGAAGTTGTCAAAACTGTAACAACACTAACACATAAGAATCTAGAATGCATAGCTCTACTCCCTTAAAAAGCAAACAATTTACTTTTGCAGTGATAATGGGAACTGCAGATGCTGGAGAATCCAAGATAACAAAATGTGAGGCTGGATGAACACAGCAGGCCCAGCAGCATCTCAGGAGCACAAAAGCTGACGTTTCGGGCCTAGACCCTTCATCAGAGAGGGGGATGGGGTCCATATTCGATCCGCCTCCCCCTCTCCTCTCTCCCTAATTATTCCAGAACCTCCACCCCATCTCCCTCTCTGATGAAGGGTCTAGGCCCGAAACGTCAGCTTTTGTGCTCCTGAGATGCTGCTGGGCCTGCTGTGTTCATCCAGCCTCACATTTACTTTTGCACATTGACCAGCAGAATTGTAAATGGGGAGAGGGTTAAATATAGACATAACACCTTTAGAGCACAACTTCAAACCAAACCCAAGACATGAGAAAGCAAAACAACTGGAGAAAAGGCTAGGCAAAAAGAAACAGAGGTTATGCAACAGTAGGCGAAAGACAAAATCTCTGACAACCTTAGTAGACTTTCTGGCCTGGCTTTAAGAGACAGCGAGTCAGAAGCCATGTGATTAGAAAACCAAATTAAACATAAAATTAAGAAATCAGAGCGCTTGAAGAAACATTCAGGAGGAATAGGAAAAAAAATTAATATGGCTTTGGTTAAGAAGAGTGCAATGAGATTATAACTGAATATGAGACAGATATCAGAAATAATGGGAACTGCAGATGCTAGAGATTCCAAGATAATAAAATGTGGGGCTGGACGAACACAGCAGGCCAAGCAGCATCTCAGGAGCACAAAAGCTGACGTTTCGGGCCTAGACCCTTCATCAGAGAGCTCTCTGATGATTTTGACCAAGTGGGACAGCTAATTCAAACATGGTACTAAACTACCACCTTAATGCTGAACTAGATAGGAGCATCGAGACAAAGCTCCAAATTGTCATGACCCATGAGATTTGATCTTTGACAGAGAGGTGTAGAAAAGTTGGTAAGAACAGCAATGATGGTAAGGATAATTCTAATAGTGATTAATATTCGCAAAGGCTGTGTCAGTACATGGAAGTAAACTATTGGTATAAATTAAACAGGTCAAGACAAACTTAGGGGGAGGCGTGAGAGAATGAGCTCCACTAAAAAGTTGCGATGATTTAACTGATCCCATTAACAAGAGAGAACATACTGGTTTAGAACAAATATGTGATGAGAGAGGTCCAAGACATACTCTAGAGAACTGTTTTTGAAAGCTTACAATCTACACTTGTATATCAAGGAGTCCTACTATACCTAAAGAATTGAAGACCTCAAAGAGGCTACAAAACATAAAGAATTGAAGAGATAAGGAGCAAACAACTTCAGGGACCGCAGCCTGAGGAATTCTCGACAAGTATCTCAATTTGCAGATAACAATGTTGGCTTAAAAACAAGAGAAAGCAGTTTGAACCCCTCTTATTAACATTACTACACAATACTTGAAGAGCAAGTTTAAAAAGTTAGTAAGCAAAGCAGGTTATTTGCAACAATAACTTTCAGTTAATAAAATTCTCAACCAAATTGCTCAATTGAAGACGTCATTAGTGCTACTTCAGATATAATAATTACTTGTCAGAAACCAGTTGAAAATCAATAAGTATCTCTAAGACTTTCAATAGCACTATTCATAGAACATATTTTGCACTGATGGGTTTTAAATTGCTTGCAATCTGTGAGACATTTACCTGTTTTCAGTTGCAACCCTTAAAATCTTATGCGGTGCCATGGTGCTGATTGGAGCTGGTAGGGGGTCCAATTAAACTGAACAAGCTTCATCCATCACTTCACTGTGATTGGAGATCAAATTTGATGGAATGCATTTAAAACATCACCAGAACATCCAAATGTCAAGCACCCGAAGTACTGTAACTTTGTATTAATGAACTTGATAGTTATGCATTTCTGATGTGCTGTCAATATTTTGAACTGCCATAAACTGCATTTCTGTATGGATATCTCTATTCATTGTCGACTAATATATTACCAGTCATTGGGAGCTCAGTGCAAGAGCTGTCTGCATTTTTAACCTCAGATGAGAATGATCATAAAATAAACGTAAGAACACAGGAAATTAGGAGCACAGCTCAACCATTCAGCCCCTCATGTTTGCTCAACATTCAGTAAGATCATGGCTGATCTAATTATGTCTTCAGCTTCACTTTCTGTCAGAACCTTTGACATATTAGTCCATCAATATTGATCTACCTTACATTGTATGTATGCAGTGTCACAGACTCCACTGCTCTCTAAGGTAGTTTCAGACAACAACACAAAAAAAACTCTTCATTTTCATTTTAAATCGGAGATTCTTTATTTTTGTCCTCTGTCCCCTATGATTGAAAACCCCTCCTTTCAGAATTTAAAGCTATAGCAAAGATCTGTAGCTCGGGTAGTGGGTGAGGGCTGTTGACTTTCTCGCCGAGCTGGCTTGTTCTCATTCAGACTTTTCATCACCTTGCTAGGTAACAATCTTCAGTGGAGCCCTCAATGAAGTGATGTTAGTCTACTCCACTTGGAATTTATACTGTCTGGTCCGTTATGGTGAGTACTGTCATTTCTGGTTTTGATCTGTATGGATTTGCATATGGGCTCCAATTCTATATGTTTGTTGATTGCATTACAGGTGGAGAACCATGCATCTAGGAATTCCCGTGTGTGTCTATGTTTGGCTTGGGCTACTGTGGTTACCTTGTCCCAGTTAAACTGATATGCAGGAGAGTTCATCATGCTGTTTTGTTGCTAGCTGATGTTCATGTACTCTGATGGCGAGTTTCCTTCCTGCCTGTCCAATGTAATGTTTGTGGCAGAAGTTGCATGGTATTTTGTAAATCACATTGGTAGCAATTACATTGGGATTATGGAGCTTTATACCAATGTAATTCCCACACTTTTGCACAGGTCAAAACCACCAGTGAATTCAGCGGCCACACCCCAATAGGCATTCAGGAATTTTAAACTTTTTGTGGTTTACTTGCTTAAAATCATACCCTCAGCTTCTGAGCAGATGATATTTTCTGCTGGACTTGAGTACGAGACTGAAGGTCACCATGGAAAAGAGGCTTGTGACTTAACATTCTGCGTGAGCAGGCAAGGACAGTTAGTGCCTCCTTTGAACATGTGACTGATTACTGAGATAAAGGAGATGCTGTTGCAAAGGGAATCTGGAGAGAGATGCAATGGTTTTTGCCAAGGTTTCCATGACACAGGACTCTCTGCCTGATGGGCTGTTCCTGGGGATGCACACCGAGACAAAGATCAAACTGCACCTCGAGTGCTATCAACTCAGTGAAAGATGCTCTTTGGTCTGCCCAAAACTTCCAGAACAAGGAATTGACCTGGACTGAGTGTTGCAAACTGTCATATTCCAAGGTCCAGGACTAAATGCTGAAGTGCGCACTAAAACTTGGAGTTCATTCAATCAGTAGAGAAAGTCTATTGGATGCTTACATTGTAAAGGAGCATCGCCAATGACCAAACCTCCCAAAAACCTGATGAGTGTCCTCTGATGCTTCTGAAAAGTCAGCAGATAGAATGGAGGTAGGATAGAATTCATCAGAATAAACAAAAACATACAACTGCAATATTAAACAACTACTCACCCAACTGTTTTGGAATATCAAGGTCCACATCAACCTTAGCGTGTTTCAATTTAGCACATAAACTAATCATGATCAAAAGAGGGTTTTGTCAGTTTTTTTTAGTCATATCATCAACACGTTTTGAATTGCTATTGTGAAGCCACACCAAATCGAATATTTCAAAATCTACATTGAGTAACTGGGTCAATCATAATTAAAGGCAAGTTCATTCATTTTACTGCACTTCACTGAAAAAATCACAGGCTTCATTGTGGGATTTCTCTCACATTTAAGCTGTGATCAAATGGACATAATAAACAAATATGATATCTGAGTTAATAATTATGAAGATGAAAGTAATCATGTTTTTTTAACAGATATAAATCAGACAAAGGGAGAATGCGTTACTTCTTTTAGCAGTGAGATTATAATATTGTTTCTGACCATGCCTCAAACTAAAATACTTTAGTTTCCTCTGCTTTTCTCATATCTTAGAACACTACAAATCAACCCTGTGACTTTTCTCTGTACTGCCGTCAGTCCTTGAATTTTTATTTTGTTTCACCAGGTCTACATGTAGATGCAGTGTTTAACAGTAATAAGGAGAAAACAAAAGGAGCTTAAAATTATCGATCTTGAAGAGAACTAGAAATATAAGTGCAGAGAAAGGCTATTCAGGTCATTGAGCCTGATGCATCATTCTAGATCATGGCTAATTTTTAATGCAATACTACTTTTCTGTGATATCCTTCATCCATGATGTGAGTGTCTGGGCATTTCTCAATCTCAGTCTTGAAAACTTTCAACAAGAGATCTTCCACAATCTTCTATGGTAGAGAATTCCAAAGATTTACTACTCTCTGAGTGAAGAGATTGCTCCATATCTCAGTTCTAAATAGCCAATTATTCCAAGATTGTGTCCCTTGGTTTAGACTCAACGGTCAAGGAAAACAAAATCTCCTATCTATGTTCACACCGTCACATTCTGCGAGAATTTTGTATGATTTTATGAGATCACTTCTCCCTTGAAAAGGAAGAGAATATAGGCCCTGTCTCCTCAACCTATCTTCATAAAACCTTCCTACCATGCCAGGCAATAATCTGGTGAATCTCCATTACATTCCTTCTATGACAAATCTATCCAGCCCTAGGTGAGGTAATCAATTGTAAACAATATTCCGGGTGCAGTCTCACCTGGTTTACCATTCATTGCAAGACTTCTTTACTCATGTACTCACATTCCTTTGCATAAAGATCAACAAACAAATTGCCTTCCTAGTTGCTTGATGCAATTGCAGGCAAGCCTTTAGATACTCATGAATAAGGACACCCAGTTCCCTTTGGCCATGAAATGGCTTTGGCAAGTGGGGTTAAAGAGAATTCTAAGGCATTCTATATTTCCATTAAAAGCTAGAGCACAACTGGGGAAAAGGCAGAACCTCTCAAAGATAAAGGAGGGAACTTTTGCTCGGGGGCAGAGAATATGGATGAGATCTTAAATCAGTAAATTACATTGGTATTCAGCCAAAAAAACGGGCATAGAGAATAGTGAGATTTGTGTGGACCATGCTAAAATGCTTGGGCATTTTGAGATCAAGAAAGAAGTGGTGTTCGATCTCTTGAAGAGCATTAAGATGGATAAGTCCCCAGGGCCTGATGGTATCCAACTCATGTTATTGAGAGAGGCAAGAGCGGAGATTGCTGAGGTCCTGATCAAGGTCTTTGTATCCTTGCTAGCCACTGGAAAGGTCCCGGAGGACTGGCAAGTAGCTCATGTTGTTCCCCTGTTCAAAAAGGAAAATAAGGATAATCTAGGAAACTTCAGACAAGTGAATCCCACATCAGTGGTTTGGAGGCTATTGGAGACGGCTCTTAGGAAAAGCATTTGCACACATTTGGAAAAGCATAGCCTAATTAGGCACAGTCACCATGTCTTTGCACAGGGAAGGCCATGTCTTACTAACTCGATTGAAGTTTTTGAGGTGGCAAAGGTGATTGATGAGGGTAGAGCATAGACAGGATTGACAGTCAGAATCTTTTCCCCCAAGTTGAAATGCTCAATAGTAGGGGGCATGCATTTAAGGTTAGAGGAGGAAAGTTCAAAGGAGATGTGAGGGACAAGTTTTTTACACAGATTATAGTGGAATGCACTGCCAGGGTGGTTGTGGAGGCAGATACAATAGAGGCATTTAAGGGACATTTAGATAAGCACAGGAATATGCAAGGAATGGATGGATATGGACCAGCAGAAGGGATTAGTTTCATTTGATGCCATGTTTGGCAGAACATCGTGGGCCAAAGGGCTGTTCTTGTGCTGTATAATTCTATGTTCTATGTTCTATTAACTTCCCAACAGCATCCCATTTGAGAAATATTCTGCGCATCCAAAATTCCTACAAAAATAGAAAACCTCTCACTTTGACTCATTATATTCCACCTGCATTGTTATTACACATTAACACAGCCTGACAAATCCCTGGAAACTCTAAGAGTCCTCGCAATACATAGTCCCTGCTAGCTTTGTGTCAAGTGTAAAACTGGAAAATATTATGTTTTGGCCCCACAGCCAAATCAATGATTTAGATGGTGAAGACCAAGAATCGTCCTTTTGGTATCACACTGGTCACAGACAGGCAACCTGAGAATGAACCATTCATTGCTACTCTGGTTCCTTTCTTTCAATCAGTCCTCAATTCTTGCTATTCCATGAACTCTAATTTTGTTTAGTAACCTCCTGTGTGAAACCTTATCAAAAGCCTTCAGATTATCCAAAAAACACTTCTGTTTGTCAAATATGTTTCTCCTTTGTAAACCCATATTGAATATGCCCAATCATATTATTTTCAAAGCGTTCGGCTATCACATTTTTTACAACAGATTCTAATATTCTTTCTACTGCTGTTATCAGGCTGACACATCTGCAGTTCCCCTTTTCCCCTTTCTTTCTTTCAAACTTAGCATTGAGCTGACAAAGATTCCTAAGTTTCTTTCAAAATTCATCCATGGCTATCTCAACTTACTTCATAAATACTGTTTTTGTCGATTATTTTGTTCTTCCTATATGGCAGCACTTCACAATTGCCCACATTGGGTTGGATGTATCTGCTGCTTATAGACCATGATGCACTCCTTCTGCAGTATTGAAATGTGTCTTCTGATTCCACTAAGCCTCACATTCGTGGGAACCTCATGGTTTCCTCCGTGCTAAACAATTTCTAATCAATTGCCAAAATTTATCTTTCATTGGCACAACATTGAGTTTAATAAATAACGTTTCACATGGAACTTTATTAAAAAAATCCTTTGTCAACTACATCACATTATAGGACTTCCCACATTCCACTTGGATTATCATGTCCTAAGATAAGTTGAGAAGAAAGGCCACGCGTTGTGTTGGTGAAACTCAGGCTGATTGTTATGAACCAGGCTATTATTGTACAGCTGGTTCTCAGGTTTACTGTTGGTAATTAATTTCTTTGCTTTACACAGAAGGAAATAAAAGTAAAACATCTGTCAATGCCAGTAATTGTTTCATGACCCTTTGTTTCATATTCATACTACTTTAGCCTTTTTTCCAATCTTCTGGAGCCTCCCTGGTGCCTAATAACTCCCGCATAATGATCCCTTGTACTTCAAAAATCTTTTTGAATCTCCTTCATCAATCTACGTTAAGCAGCAACCATTCCTAGGGCTTTACATCAGCTCAGCGCATTTGGCCCCTTTTGGACTTTCATCTCATTAGTTATTGACTTTATTGGGATACCTTCAGGAAAGCTACATCATTCCTAATGAATCTGGAAGGAAATAATCATTCAGAATATTCACTAGTTTGGATCAAAACCCCATATTTCTAACATTTCCTCCTGAGGCAATGGATTGAGTTGGGGAGTTTTCCAACTCCTACTCTGCTTTGAAGATGAAAACCAAGCCAAATTTCATACATTGTCAATAGTCGAAAAGTAAAAGTTTCTTGTTACCATGACGAATGAGCTAGAGGATGAAGTGGAACTGCAAAGTGATGCAGCCCCGAGCCAGAGTGTTGCGGTGCTATTGGAGAGAGAGGTTGAGAGTGTGCATGTGATGCTGCATGGGACTGAGTGTGGATCTCAGGGTGCGGCGAGAGCAGCCGTCCGTGGAGCATTGACCATCATGGAGATAACTGTGATTCTGGGAAGATTCAAAACATGAGGAATGAAACTTCAGTTGAAAGTCACATGGGGTGAGCCTGAGCCGGTGGCAGTCACTGGGGACTGTGATGTAGCTGTGGAAATGAGTTTTAGCAAATACTTGGTCAAACACCAGAAGTGACAGTGAAATTAATATCAGTGGACAAGAAGAAAGATTGGAACGGAAATCCCGTCGGAAAGAGGAGCAGAAAGTCTTTAAGGTGACCATGCCTAGAAGAGATGTGGTAGTGAGTTAAATACTACAGCAAAATTGAAAGAACTGTGGATGCTGTAAATCAGGAACAAAAACAGAAGTTGCTGGAAACGTTTTTTCAGGTCTGGTGATGACCTTTGTCAGAACTGATGGTAGCTGGGGTACTGTCAGTTTATATGCAGAAAAAAGGAGAGGGAGATGGGGTCAGGAGTAAACTGTAAGATAAAGCACAGAGCCTGAAGAGACAGAAGAGCAGTTGGATAGACAAAGAAGTTGATAACGATCAGGCTAGGAGGGTGAATAGCTGTTCATGGGGAATAAAAACCGAAAGAGCTACAAATGCTGTAAATCAGGAACTAACATTTCTGAAGAAGGGTCTAAGCCCGAAACATCAGCCTTCCTGCTTCTCTGATGCTGCTTGACCAGCTGAGTTCATCCAGCTCTAGACCTTGTTGTCTCAGATTCTCCAGCATCTGCAGTTCCTACTATCTCTGGAAGAATTTTAACCCCGCTGCAAGCCTCTTCTAAGGATGCCTACACTGAAGAAGTTACCCTCCTCCCTCCGGACAAACCTCAGTGGATCTCTCTCCCCCTACATCTCTCTCGTAATCTCTCGGGCCTTGAAACTGCTTGATTATTTCCTGAAGCAAACCAGGTATTACAGCCACATCACCTTTCTTAGTACCTGCCTACGGAGCCAGATCATCCCCAATGGCCTACAGTCCACGTTCAGACCTTCCTAATTTGGTCCCAACTGTGACAATGTCTACATTCAGAACTTTGAGATCCTTCAGAAGGGTTTCTCCCTAAGACTTCCATTTCTGAAGAAGGGTCTAGGCCCAAAATGTCAGTCTTCCTGCTCCTCTGATGCTGCTTGGCCTGCTGTGTTCATCCAGCTCTCTACCTTGTTATCTCAGGAGCTAAGACAAAATTGCTGGCAAAGCTCAGCAGGCCTGGTAGCATCTGTGAAGCCAAAAACAGAGTAAATGTTTCGGTTCCGCTGACCCTTCCTCAGAACCTTCCTAACTCTGTTTTCTTTCCCTTAACATGCTGCCAAGCCTGCTGGGGTGTTAATGAGGACTGTTCGTGACTAACAGTTGGTAGTGTGCAATGGCAGGCTATGTGATAACAAGGCCTGGTGGGTGGGTTCGGGAGCTAGGCCAAAGGAGAATTTAGGCCCTAAAATTATTGAACTCGATCTTGTGTCCTGAGGGCTGCAGGGTCCCCAGGTGGAAAATGAGGTGTTGCTCAGCTTGGCTTGAGCTTCACAGACATGCTGCAGAAAGCCAGAGACAGATGTTGACCAGGGAACAGAGTGGTATGTTAAAGTGGCAGAGAAACGGAAGGTCAGCGTCCTATTGGCGAAGCAGTCACCCAGTCTATGTTTTATCTCCTCAATGTAGAGGAGACCACATTATGAGCAGTGAATGCAGTAGCCTAGATTCTGGGAAGTGCAGGTGAAGTGTTGCTTCACCTGGAAGGTATGCTTAGGCCCCTGGATAGTGGGGAGGGAGCAGGTAAATGGGCAGGTGCTGCACCTTCACCAGTTTTTGGAGACGTTGCATGGGATTGTGTATGAATTTTAGGTTTTTTGTTCGCTTCTTGCTTCATTGGGTGCTGTGTCACCTTCAAGTGTTGTCTAGCTAATTAATCTATTCTATTGAATCCTTCTGTCACCTCAGATGCATAATTGTGAGATTTCTGACTTTGGATCTGTCAACTTTTCCTTAATTAATTCGAAAGGCCTTCTGACTTTGTGTCTAAATATCAACTCGAAAGGAATAAACCCTGTTGATTCATTTGGAGCATCTTTAATAGCGATAATATTGAATCATAGACTCCCTACAGTATGGAAACAGGCCCTTCAGCCCAACGAGTCTGCATCGAAACTGAGAGCATCCCACCCAGACCCAACCCCCTGTAACCCAGCTAATCTACACACCCCTGAACACTGTGGACAATTTAAGCAAGGCCAATTCACCTAAACTGCATGTCTTTGGAAGGAAACTGGAGCACACCCACACAGACACGGGAAGAATGTACAAACTCCATGCAGACAGTCACCCAAGAGTGGAATTGAACCCAGGTCCCTGGTGCTGTGAGGCAGCAGTGCTAATCACTGAGCCACCCTATAAACAGGCTACCTTTGTCCTTATCTTTTTGGTAACCATGGCAATCTGTCCTCAACGTTGTCTTTAGGGTCTGATGTTACCGTTCCAATGCTCGCCAGGATTCAGGATGGTATGCATTTGATTTAAAGTGTTTGATGCCTCAACTATCCATGATGTCCTGAAATAATTTAGCAGTAAAATTGGTCCCTGGGGCTCAATGAACCTCCTTGGATAATCCATAATGGGGGAAGAAAGCAAGCAACTCCTCCACAACTTTACTTCCTTGACATTCCGTAATGGAATTGCCTCCAGAAATCTGATGGACACATGCCATGACGGTCAGCAAATACTGGCTCCCACTTTTAGTTTTAAAGAGGAGGCCCACACAATCAAATATAACCCATGTAAAAGGTTCTATAACTGCGGAAATTGGCATCAAAGTTGCCAGTTTTATTATCGTCTGTGGCTTTCCCGCCATCTGAAGTGTATGACAGCTACAGCAAAATTCAACCACATCTTTATGTAACCCAGGCCAACAGAAATGCTTCTATATCTTAACCTGAGTCTTCGTCACTTCTAGATGACTTCCTCGAGGTAATTTGTGTGCTACGCACAATATTTTGTGCTTGTGTTCTACTGGGAACACAATCTGGTGAACATCCATTCATTTCTCATCTGCACAAACATGCCAAGGTCTCCAATTCTGCTTTAAGTTTTCATCCTTATGGTAAAAACATTCTGGAATACATTTTGATTCCGTTTTAGGATAGACATTGTGATATAAATCCTTTATTGTCTCATTGTTTTGTTGTAACTTCATTAGTCTTTCGGAATTAAACACTTCTGCCTAATCTTCTATCTGCTTAGGTTTTTCCTTTGTCATCTCATCACACAGAGTGTCAGCTGACTGGACCTCAACTCCTTCATCTTTGTCTTTTGTTTTCTCTTATTGTTTTATTTTATGGCTGTGGGATCTTGTCACCACACAGTCTGTAAAAATTCCAGGGTATTTTTCTTTTAATTTCTCAATTCCATAGTTTTTGTTTGGCTTTGGGCATCACTCTCGCCTATGATCCACCTAAATTGTTTCCATGAGCAAACCGTATTCCTAGAATAGCAAATTTTTCCATCACTCCCACTGTCACTTCCCCAGTCCTGATTGGACTTTCTAGCCTCATCTAACACAGGGGAACACTACACCTCTCTCCATTTATTCCATAGATTACAAGCCTCTTGGGCAATATTTCAGAAGGAATGTAAATATTTTCATCTCTTACTATTAGAGACTGAGTACCTCCCATATTTCTCAATACTTTAACTTCTTTACTTCTCCCGCCTGTTCTACCCGAGTAAATCTCACCCACACAGGTGAAGTTTTGAAGAGATCGGGCACGATCTTACTGTCCAGCCCGTAACCAGGCTATGCGTTCTCTTGCAGCTCCTTGGCTTCTCATGGGATTTCCTTCCCTACCACAACTACTTCACTGGTTTAGCCTCTTTTATGACATCTTTTTTTTTCCCAGAGCTTGTCTGAAACCCCCAGCACTGACTTTGTGTGCCCCCCCTTTAATACAGTGGAAGGGCCTGAGGCATTTCACCTTTTTTCCATCTTTTTGGGTTTCTTTCTTCACATGTGGTAAACTGTTCCCAGTGTGATATACTAATTGTTGCTAATTGAAAGATCTTCCTTTTTCCCAATTTCTATCCCTCACAGAATAAACGCTGTTGGAAGCTAGATTTCGACTTATGCACTAATGTGTATTCATCAACTATCTCTGCAGCTCTTCTCACTGCTTTAACTTTCTGTTCCTCAACATGAGTTCCTACCACTTCTGAAAGTTACGTTTTAACTCCTCTAGCCGAATAATATCTTAAAGAACTTCATCTGTCTTTCCTGCCTTTAAAGCTCTCATCCTTCTATCAAAGTTACTCTGTTTAATTCTTTCAAACTTGATACAGTCTGATCTGGCTCCTGTCTTACTTTTCTGAACTGTTGTCTATACACTTCTGGAACCAGCCCATCGGGACTCAAAACAGCCAGTTTTACTCTTTCATATTCTCCTGACTCCTCTTCAGACAGCACTCCAGACACCTCACTAGCCCTGCCTACTACTTTAGTCTGAATTAACATTATCCACATAGTCTCTGGCCAGTTCATCTCTTTAGTCAATTTCGCAGAAGAAATGAAAAAGGCTTCTACATCTTTTGCATTGAATTTTGATGATATTTAGGTATATTTGTGTATCTCCCTACTAGGCTGTTGGCTGCAATGAGTTTGTTCATCATGATTTCTAGCTTGCACGTTTTTCTTCTGAGTCTTTTTGCTTCAAGTTCCAAATTCATCTTTTCCAACTTAAACATTCTTTCCCTTTCTTTTGCCAAGGCAATCCTTTCTTTTTCTTTTCCTCTGCCATGGCTAGTCTTTTTTTGCTTCTGTCAAAGGATACTCTCCTTTTCTTTTTGTTTAGCAAAGAACTTTTCTTTCCCTTTCTTCATCCTCCAACTCTAGATGTCCCATTTGCAATGTGTTCCTTTTCCTAACTCCACTGTCCTTGACTGTTTCTCTAATATACATAAATGCTTGACTAACTCCATTACAATTTCAGCTTTCTTAATATCCCCAGTTAAATCCAATTCTGGCCTGTTGCTAATTCTAAAAGCGTCACCTTTTCCCTTCTTTCTAAACTTTCTCGGCAAATTTGGCATCACCTTTGACCCATAGAATCTCTTTAGCAATGTTAAGAGCCATTTTCCCACTCTTGATTGAACCAAAATTAAACAGATGTTCCACTTCTTACTTAAGTTTTATTTAAAGAGTTGGGACATTAGTCCCCAACTCTGTTTAAATCTGATGGCATCTTTTGTACCCTAAATCTGTTCAAATCCCGGATTATGAGCCCCAATCTGTTATAAAACGGAAGTTGCCTCCCACTCTGAGAACTAAAACCGAAACAGCCAAAGAGGAGCACCTCGCCCTATCACCTTTGAAAGGAGTGTGTAACCTGCTTTTCAGCGACTTCTAGTGGTTAAATAAAATAAATCCCTGACACTTACTCCAAAGACAATTTATTTATCTAACTCTAACAGTGAACTAATTAACAAAGCTATTAACAAGCTAAATAAACCCTTTCTAATGACGAACAACTCCTGAATAAAGCAAGGTTCCAATGGTTTGCTGTTCCGGTAAATACAATTTCCACTTATAGGAAAAAAAGAATTTAGCCTCTCAAAATTACAACCAGGTTATGTGTCTTCTGGAATGTTCTGAGCCCTCTCCAAAGACTCTACTGTCAGGAATATTAACTAGTTGTGCCGTTGGTCCCGTTGTTATTTAGATTGCACTTTCTCTGAGATACAGGGGCTCAGTGGTTAACACTGTAACCTCACGGCGCCAGGGACCCCAGTTCAATTCTGGCCTCAGGTGACTGTCTGTGTGGAATTTGCATATTCTCCTGTGTCTGCTTACGTTTCCTTTCATTGTCCAAAGTTGCGCAGGTTAGGTGGATTGGCCATGCTAACTTGCCCATAGTGTCCAGAGATGTCACAGTTAAGTTGATTAGCCATGGGAAACGCAGGGTTATAGGCATTGGGTAGTGGCTGAGTCAGTGTGGACTTGTTGGTGTGTATGGTCTGTTTCCATTCTGTTTGGAATCTGTGATTTTCGAGGAGGCTGTATTAGCCCTATGCAGTCGAATCCATCAGATTTAAATTTAATTGGTTTTTGATGACTAAGTGCCTGGTTCAAATTGATTAGCTAAATTCAAAATCTTTTGTTGTCCTGGTAAAAACTGCTGCTGGCCTGCTAACTGTACGGCCTTTTGATACAAATGTTTCAATTTGGGTGCTTTCTGTGTATTTGCAAACTTCCAAGCTGTATTTTAAATCCCGAAGCATAGAAAAAACAGAAAATCTTTTCACGCAATGCTTTCCCTGTAGCATTTTGCATATGCCAAATTCTAACTTCCTGCCTCCAAATTCACAAGTACACTACCCAACTTTGCAACACTAAAAAATTACTTAGCGTATCAGATCAATGGCCTTTCATTTCAGGTTAACCATGTTCATTGGGCAAAATTATTGTGCAAAAAATCAGCTGTATTGGTGAAACAGCATTGTAAATGCTAATGAAATTGTGTTATCATCCATAATTAATTGAAATTTGTGATAATTGTCAAAGTTCATTGTTTTCACCATGAATGTTTTCATTTTAATTCCAAATCTAATTAAAGTAGATTTTTTAAAAAAAATCAAGGGCCCATCTAAGTTTCATGGTGTGAAACTGACAGGACAAATAATCCAAAAAGACTTTCGATTTGAATCATGTTGCTCTGTGCTTTGCTTCAACATCACTAATCCACGTGACATTGTATTTCCAATACTCTTTAGTGTAAAATCAGATTTCAACCTTTAGAGAAAAGTGATCAATGAATCACCACCACAGGAAAAATAATAAATATACAGCAAGAGAAGTGAAATTGCCCTCACAGGCTCAATCCAAATGTGTCAGTGACAGAGCCCTTCTGTTAAAAAAAACACTTATCAAGCCATTGCTTACAATGTAATAAAAGGACTGTGAAAGCAGCTAGCCTCATTTTCATAAGTCAAGAAACAAAGTACAACAGATGCACTGTAATAAAATGTGAGGCTGGATGAACACAGCAGGCCAAGCAGCATCTCAGGAGCACAAAAGCTGACGTTTCGGGCCTAGACCCTTCATCAGAGAGGGGGATGGGGGGAGGGAACTGGAATAAATAGGGAGAGAGGGGGAGGCGGACCGAAGATGGAGAGTAAAGAAGATAGGTGGAGAGGGTGTAGGTGGGGAGGTAGGGAGGGGATAGGTCAGTCCAGGGAAGACGGACAGGTCAAGGAGGTGGGATGAGGTTAGTAGGTAGCTGGGGGTGCGGCTTGGGGTGGGAGGAAGGGATGGGTGAGAGGAAGAACCGGTTAGGGAGGCAGAGACAGGTTGGACTGGTTTTGGGATGCAGTGGGTGGGGGGGAAGAGCTGGGCTGGTTGTGTGGTGCAGTGGGGGGAGGGGATGAACTGGGCTGGTTTAGGGATGCAGTGGGGGAAGGGGAGATTTTGAAACTGGTGAAGTCCACATTGATACCATATGGCTGCAGGGTTCCCAGGCGGAATATGAGTTGCTGTTCCTGCAACCTTCGGGTGGCATCATTGTGGCAGTGCAGGAGGCCCATGATGGACATGTCATCAAGAGAATGGGAGGGGGAGTGGAAATGGTTTGCGACTGGGAGGTGCAGTTGTTTGTTGCGAACTGAGCGGAGGTGTTCTGCAAAGCGGTCCCCAAGCCTCCGCTTGGTTTCCCCAATGTAGAGAAAGCCGCACCGGGTACAGTGGATGCAGTATACCACATTGGCAGATGTGCAGGTGAACCTCTGCTTAATGTGGAATGTCATCTTGGGGCCTGGGATGGGGGTGAGGGAGGAGGTGTGGGGACAAGTGTAGCATTTCCTGCGGTTGCAGGGGAAGGTGCCGGGTGTGGTGGGGTTGGAGGGCAGTGTGGAGCGAACAAGGGAGTCACGGAGAGAGTGGTCTCTCCGGAAAGCAGACAGGCATCTCAGGCATCTCCATCTCAGGCAACCAGCTTGTAACTGATGTCCATTTCAAGCCCACCGACTCCCACAGCTACCTAGAATACACCTCCTCCCACCCACCCTCCTGCAAAAATTCCATCCCCTATTCCCAATTCCTCCGCCTCCGCCGCATCTGCTCCCACGATAAGACATTCCACTCCCTCACATCCCAGATGTCCAAGTTCTTTAAGGACCGCAACTTTCCCCCCACGGTGATTGAGAACGCCCTTGACCGCGTCTCCCGCATTTCCCGCGACACATCCCTCACACCCCGCCCCCGCCACAACCGCCCCAAGAGGATCCCCCTCGTTCTCACACACCACCCTACCAACCTCCGGATACAACGCATTATCCTCCGACACTTCCGCCATTTACAATCCGACCCCACCACCCAAGACATTTTTCCATCCCCACCCCTGTCTGCTTTCCGGAGAGACCACTCTCTCCGTGACTCCCTTGTTCGCTCCACACTGCCCTCCAACCCCACCACACCCGGCACCTTCCCCTGCAACCGCAGGAAATGCTACACTTGTCCCCACACCTCCTCCCTCACCCCCATCCCAGGCCCCAAGATGACATTCCACATTAAGCAGAGGTTCACCTGCACATCTGCCAATGTGGTATACTGCATCCACTGTACCCGGTGCGGCTTTCTCTACATTGGGGAAACCAAGCGGAGGCTTGGGGACCGCTTTGCAGAACACCTCCGCTCAGTTCGCAACAAACAACTGCACCTCCCAGTCGCAAACCATTTCCACTCCCCCTCCCATTCTCTTGATGACATGTCCATCATGGGCCTCCTGCACTGCCACAATGATGCCACCCGAAGGTTGCAGGAACAGCAACTCATATTCCGCCTGGGAACCCTGCAGCCATATGGTATCAATGTGGACTTCACCAGTTTCAAAATCTCCCCTTCCCCCACTGCATCCCTAAACCAGCCCAGTTCATCCCCTCCCCCCACTGCACCACACAACCAGCCCAGCTCTTCCCCCCCACCCACTGCATCCCAAAACCAGTCCAACCTGTCTCTGCCTCCCTAACCGGTTCTTCCTCTCACCCATCCCTTCCTCCCACCCCAAGCCGCACCCCCAGCTACCTACTAACCTCATCCCACCTCCTTGACCTGTCCGTCTTCCCTGGACTGACCTATCCCCTCCCTACCTCCCCACCTACACCCTCTCCACCTATCTTCTTTACTCTCCATCTTCGGTCCGCCTCCCCCTCTCTCCCTATTTATTCCAGTTCCCTCCCCCCATCCCCCTCTCTGATGAAGGGTCTAGGCCCGAAACGTCAGCTTTTGTGCTCCTGAGATGCTGCTTGGCCTGCTGTGTTCATCCAGCCTCACATTTTATTATCTTGGAATCTCCAGCATCTGCAGTTCCCATTATCTCTGATACAACAGATGCACTGATGTGTTTCAATGTGATTTAGCTCATATGATAGTTTGTTTGATGAGCCTGACTCTTTGAAATAGACTAACAATCTAAAGTGTGTTTCAAGGATATAACATATTTTGAGTTTAGGTGACAATGATAAATAGAGAAAAGCTATTATGATTTATGATACACTTGCAGTCTTTCAATCGTTTGTTACCACATTTTGTCTTTCCTTTGTTTGCTATTCACTGTGTTGATACCAAACAAATGAACAAATCTCCTGCAGAACAGAGAATAAAATGGAAGAATTGCTCAAACACTCAGCAGCCAGTGTTGAAATAAAGGGCATATGACTGAGGGCTGAGGGGAAGAAAGATTACTTCACTCAGAGAGAGAGAGAGATGAGCCTTTGGAATCCTCTACCCCAGAGCTATGCGCATGCTTAGCCACTGAGTATATTTAACGCAGAGATTGTGATATCAATACATTGGACTGACTTTTTTACGGTTGGGTGTGACTTTTTTTCCAAAATTCATGGAGGATTTCTTTCCAATGAAGACTAGTGAGTTATCTCATACTATCATCCCAAACTCACCTCCTAAATTACCTACTATGCCTCTCAGGTGCTCCTCATGTCCAATGCTAGCCCAGTTATCCTATCGCTGCAGCCAGAAGTTCTTGCCACAGCTACTGCTGCAATAAGCTTCATTGTCAATGTGGTGGCAGAACCAACATTTCTCACATCACAGAGATAACATGGCTGACACCTCCTTGGGCATTCCTATACTTATCACCGTTTAAGTGCCCGTCCACACATCTTACCTGTGCTTAACCATGTTCTGACTTATTTCTGTCTCTTTCCATAATAGCCACTGCAGCTCAGGATCTTAGCATTGTTCAATGAGTGAACACTGCAGACAGTGAAGCTTTCAGTCACTTTTGAGGTGGCACGGTGGCTCAGTGGTTAGCATGGCTGCCTCTCATCACCTGGGCCCAGGTCAATTCCCACTTTGGGTGACTGCCTGTGTGGAGTTTGCACATTCTCCTTGAGTGTGTGTGGATTTCCTCCAGTTTCCTCCCACAGTCCGAAGATACACAGGTTAGGTGGATTGGTCATGCTAAATTGGTGTCCAGGGATGTGTAGATTAAGTGGGCTAAAGGAAAAAGCTAGGCAGATGGGGCTGGATAGGATGCTCTTTGGAGGGTTGTTGTAGACTTATTGTGCTGAGGGGCCTGTTTCCAAGACCTTAAAAATAAACACTTTGATTTATGAACATCAAAGCAAGCAGAAATTAAACAAATATAGGTTGTATTTTCCTCTTGGAACTGCTTGCAAAATTTGCACAACAATTTTACAGCTAATTAGCGATCACTTGTCCCAACTTTCATCAATTGAAACAAGTGTCATTTTAATCCTGTTTAGTGCAGTTGCATGCTATCAGACACAAAGTGATATTCATCCTCCTCAATGTACTCCTTGAAAGACAGCTCCTGCTCTTCCAGATCACCGGCACACATCACACTCCCTTTGCCTGCTCCAGTTGTGGAGATCAGACTCTGTCTGAAATATACAGCAAGACCTGCCAATATATATTAAGCAGTGGAACCTCTGCTTCAACAGTCTATCATCTGCGGCACCATGTCCCTGACTGAAAAATGGAATACATTGTATCCACCTAACCTCAGTTAAGGGGTTACAGAACATAGTCATCACCCATATTTGCAGAATATAACCTTTGTCTTCCAGGATCCATCTTTAGAAGACATCTTGACCCTCAAATGCAACAGAAACATGAAATCTGTCAAGAATATAGCATCTCCAGGTGTATGAGGTGCACTTTTTCAAGAAGTAGAGCTGATGCACATTGATGGAATGGAATGCTATTCTATAGGTGAGTTATCTGCATTGTCAGATGGCCCTCACATAACACAATATAAGACCATAAGACCATAAGACATAGGAATGGAAGTAAGGCCGTTCAGCCCATCAAGTCCACTCCGCCATTTAAATCATGGCTGATGGGCATTTCAACGCCACTTCCCTGCACTCTCCCCGTAGCCCTTGATTCCTTTTGAGATTAAGAATTTGTCGATCTCCGCCTTGAAGGCATCCAACGTCCCGGCCTCCACTGCACTCTGCGGCAATGAATATTACCCTGGAACTGGTGAAATCCAGTTATATTACCAAATCCCACTGCTTCATCACAGTGAAACAATATGAAGCCCCCCCACATGACACCTATCACAATTTTGATGCAGCTGTGTGTGGGCGATGCACAGATCTCACACAGCTTCCCAGTAGATCCCTGTAAGTGGCTCCCACTGTCTGTTTAAAAGATCAATGCAGCTGGCACATTGAAGACCATTTGGATTGGATGGCTGCCCACTCCTTCAGGTGGAAGATCCCACTCCAACAAGTAGCATAGGGACATCCCTAGCTTGTGCTGACACCGTTGTATGCACATTTGGAAGAAGTGGCATTGAGGGTGGAAAGTTCTGGCCTTGCTGTGCCTCCTACACATCCTGAGGGTCCTTCAGTGACAATTTTCTCATGGAGAGGCTGTTCAGCAGCTGCTGGAGGTTACTTCTGGTCCTGAGCTTGTTGATAATTTTATTTCTCTTCCATATCTCCACACCTTTGTTGTATCATAGCAACAGTGATGATAACCGCTGAGGTGGCTGGATATTGTGTTACATTTACAACAAATTTGTGTGGGGAGTTTAAGAAACAGAATGGACCCTTAGTAATATCTTGGACAAATGATATTACAGCATACTGATCCATGCAGTGAGACAGGGGGAACCATGGAATGACTCACCTTGGCACTTTGACATTGGATTTTATTCCAATGAATACAGGTAGCAGTAACATGATAAAGAGATGGCAAGTAGAGTGTAAGTGTACTGTGTGTGCGAGTGTGTGTGTATGTGTGTGAGTCTGTGTGTGTGTGCGTATGTGTGTGTGTGTGAGTGTGGGTGTGTGTGTGAGTGTGTGTGTGTGAGTCTGTGTGTGTGTGCATGTGTGAGTGTGTGTGTGTGTGAGTCTGTGTGTGTGTGTGTGAGTCTGTGTGTGTGCGTGTGTGAGTGTGTGTGCGTGTGTGAGTGTGTGTGTGGGTGTGTGTCTGTGTGTGTGTGTCTGTGTGTGTGCGCGCGTACTGAAGCTTCTCCTGGTCCGACATCATCCACAGGAGGCATTATTGCTTACAATGAGCTTGCACTATACTCATACTTCAGGTTTAGAAGCAATTGGCTATATGGCCCTGGAGGCATGCCCTATGCTTTGTGGCTCGAACCTTCCTCTTTTGAGATCGCCTGGAATTATTTCTGCCCCAAGGACACCTCTTTGTGTTATGACTCCAATTCTCAACCATGCTCCTGTCACTACAGGTTCCCCGTGCTCACCATTGTACTAAACAAAAACTCTACCCCCAAACCCCATCAAGGTCATGATGGTGGTGACCACCTATTGCTATCCCCACCACCACTTCCCCATGCCCCAAGCATCCCATGGCTTCATGTGCAGTGTACCGTATAAGCTGGACTAAGTCAGAAGTCACACAACACCAGCTTATAGTCCAACTGGTTTATTTGAAATCACAAGCTTTTGGAGTGCAGTTCCTTCGTCAGGTGCAGTGAAAGAGAAGCAGACGGACCCAGAGTTTATAGGCAGAGGGATCAAGAGCAGAGAGATCAAAAGATCATGCAACTGGTATGAGTGGAGTATCAGAAAATAAGTCTCCAGAGGTGAGCAAAGATGTCAGATGGTGTGAGTAAAGTGTCAACTGCTGAATAACAAGTGAAGGAATGACCTATAATCTGATTACGTGAAGTAGAGAGATAATTTCAAAAATTTAAATATATGGCCATGCTGGAAACAAACTAAATGTCTAGAATAACATGATAGGCATAAGAATTGCATGCTGAGCATCTAATCAAAGTAATAATTGATCCAAAACTGTGCAAACTAATTGAGGAAGAGAGATCATAGCAATTTATCAAGGTGAAAGTGTCAAAACAGGACAGTAAGGACAACTATACAGATACAGAACAGTGTGGTGGGGTCACATGTAGTGCGACATAAACCCAAGATCATGGTTGAGGCCGTCAACTTGGATATAGAAATTGGCTGTCAGTTTCTGCGCAGTGATTCTGTGTTGTGATGTTTCTCAAAGTCCGCTTACCTGAAGATCAGAGGCTGAATGCCCTTGAGCACCAAAGTGTTCCCCAATGCGGAGGGAATATTCCTGTCTGGCGACTCCTGCATGGTGCCCATTCATCAGATGTTGTAGTGTCTGCATGGTCTCGCCAATATACCATACGTTGGGGCATCCCTGCCTGCAATATATGAGATAGACAATGTTGGCTGAGTCACATGATTATCTACCATACATGTGTTGGGTAGTGTTCCTATGTGTGATGGTAGTGCCCATGTCGGTGATCTGACATGTCTTGCAGAGGTTGCTTTGACAAGTTTGTGTGGTGTTGTGGCCAATGTTGGCCTGAAAGCTGGGTAGTTTGCTGCAAACAATGGTCTGTTAAAGGTTTGGCAGATGTTTGAAGGTGAGAAGTGGAGGTGTAAGGAAGATCTTTGGTGAGACGCTCATCATCGATTACATGTTGAAGGCTGCAAAGAACATAGGACAGTTGTTCTGCTCTGGGAAAGTATTACATGACGAAGGGTACCCTTTCGGCTGTATCCTGTGTTGGACTTCGGAAGATTTCACCGTGGTTTTTCACTGTGGCACTTCGGAACTGGTAATCGATGAGTTGAGCATCTCACTGCACCTGACAAAGATCCTGCACTCCGTAAGCGTGGGATTTCAAATAAACCTGTTGGACTGTAACTTGGCATTGTGTGACTTCTGATTTTGTCCACTCGAGTCCAACTCCGGCATCATGGCTAACTTCTTAGCTGCTCAGACACTTAGAGATTCCACATACACCAACCCACATGCTAGCACTGTCCCTAACATGGATGGCCAGTTTTGAAAGACATTGCTACACCTCAGAGGCCCACATAGGAGGGAAAATGATTAAAGGAACTGTTAATCCCATGTACCATTGATTCCTCCCTCAATGCACTAAAAGGCAAGTTAAGGCAGGGATTCAGTGAGCATCCAGGCAGAGGTTGGGCAGATGCTATGATAGCAATTGAACAGCCCTTGGAGATAGTTTGGGCCAGTCTGTAAGCTGGGTGCCTGTACAATATCTAGACAGCAGCCTTCCCATGACAGCTGCGAGTGTGTTCCAAAGTGCAGTATGGCAATGTGGGAACATCTTGTCTGTTGCTCTGAGATGCATCGCAATAGTGCAGAGAGGCAGGCATGTACCACATGCCAACATGGTGCACATGTGGCTGCTGCCCAGGGAGTGTGAATCGAGACCTTGGTGTCGAAGACCGTCGTCCAGAGGAGCAAGTGGTAAACTAAAATGGCCAGGAACCCACTCAGAATTTAATGTTGGGAATCCTCTGTGTCTAGGTTCTATCCAGTCAGTGGGAGCATGCATATTAATGAGGCAAAATAATGATGAGGATGACAATGCACGATAATTTCCAATAATAAGCCTCTTTCAATTCCCAAGTAAGAATCTCATTTGGTGCCTGAGACTTAATTGGAAAATGCTGACTTATTGTTCCCACATTGAGAAAGTTCCTGCTCGACTCCTCATAAGATTCTGCTAGTTTCCTTGACATAGTTCATGTTGTTCAGGGCCTGGGAAAATTCCACCCACAGATATTAAGTTGAGATGAAAGAATTTGGGGCAGCACAAGAAAACAGATTTGTGGTTAAGATCTAGAGTGGAAGGACAGGGCCAGAGATTTGAGTGGCTAACACCCACATTCAGTACATGCTGAGCTGGAGGAACGCAGCAAATCAGGTAACATCAGAGGAGCAGGAAAGTCGACATTTCAGGTTTACCTGAAACGTCGACTTTCCTGCTCCTCTGATGCTGCCTGACCTGCTGCGTGCCTCTAGCTCCACACTATTAACTTTGACTCCAGCATCTGCAGTTGTTGCTATCTCCACCTTTCTATTTGTTTCTCTCTGCAAGATGCTACTAAGTCTGCTGCTGATTGAATCTGATTCTGTTACCTTGTTTCAAAACGAATCATTCCATTTAAATGGGGCAAAATCCTGTCAGTTAATGACTGTGTCAGTTACTATATATTTGCATTCACAAGCAGAACAGTAAATGGAGGTCAAATTGATCAATATCTACCTGCAAAGTGCAAGGTCCATTCATTGTTTCTGACTTGAGAACCTGTTAAGTTTTTTGTGAACCTGGTATGTTGTTGACTGTCATTCCATCTTGCTTTTAGCCTTTAGGTGTATGTGAAAACTAAATTATTGTAGTTTGTCCATCTGCATGATACATCTAATCACCTCTCCATGGTTATGATGAATGTCATGCCAACAGATAAGTGTACTAGGACAGATGATATTCAAGCCTGATACTAAACTGGATTTATAGATTTTAGAGGCATACAAATAAGAACTTGACTCATATGCTTTCTCTTGAGAAAAGTGATATCATTCATAATTGATATGTTTCTAGGTAAGTTTTTAATCTGGAACTGGTGAAGTTTTATTTTCAGAATATTAACAAAAATACAACCCCATCTTTGCTTTCCTAACTTCTGACCTAATTGTGGAAGCTTCAAACATTATTTCAAAGCAATTAAATTCTAAAGATTTCTTTTTCAACAAGAGAATCATTAGGACGATGAGTAAATATGTACTGTATGATATAGAATCACTTTCAGCGTAAAGCAGCTACAACTTAGTCATAAAATGTAAGTAATTTCTCATCATTTACATTGTTACATGAGATAAATTTGATAAATTGGGACACAGAAATGTTTTTGTCAAGTAATCATAGGTACAGTGCACTGACAATGCACCTGCTGAAGAGGTGCAAGTGTACTCACGAGAACAGGCTCGAGAAAGAAGGTTGCTTTCTGTTTGAAAATTAACTCATTCAGGTTAAATATGCTTTCAAGCATATTTATATGCTTTATATGAATAAAGAGATATAAACAGAAACACTCATGATTACACTAATGAACCTTAACGCCAATTAAACAGCTGTGGTCATTGTTGCAAAGTGGGAGACACTGTAGCTTACATGTGCTCAGAAAACTTTCAGGAACAGCAATGTGATAATAGCCAAATAGTCTTTTTTTTGTGATGTTGAGAGATATATAGTGCCCAGGACTGCAGGGATAACTCCTATGCTCATCATTGAAATTGTTCCATAGGAACGTTGCATTGAGCCAAAGAGGCAAATGGAATCTCAGTTTAACATTATATCTGGAAGGTGGCATATCTGACAGTGCAGCACTCTTCCAGATCTGAGCTGGAGTGTCAACTTTTAATGTGTGTGAAGCGGGGCTCAAATTCAGAAGCATGTGGTTCAGAACAGAGCGTGCTACCATCTCAGCCACAGCCGACAAACAATACTGTTTGAAATGGTATTTAAAATTGATAAGTCCCAATTGACGCATATTTATATTCCTTATCATTCCTGGATGTACAATGGAAGCTGCTGGAGAACTCTTTGGGTCCATCCCTCTAAACTACTTTAATACAAATATTTTTGCACACTCAAGCAATTAGTTTTCAACAAGGAAGCTAGTGAGGTGCTGGTTTGCCAGCTATCAGTGGTAAATGAAAGACTGCTGATTATGATACATTTATAGGTACTGTTTGTGACATCGTAATTTCTTTTATATGCCAGCCCTTGGATGCACTGATGTGAAGTAAAGCATGGCCCGTTAGAATAAATATTACAACTTAATGTTGGGAGGACAAAAAAACTATTGTCTTGTAGCATCTACACAAACTCTATTTTCTAACCTTTGACTCATCTGTTCCCTTTGTAACCATTCGATGCTAAACCAAACCCCCACCTATCTCAGTAATTTCTGCCTGCCTCTTAGAAATGCAGACACGTTACCGATGGGGCAGCCTTTATTATCTTAGTAGTGTTTTGAAACTGCCAACTTTAAAACCATAGAAAAGAGTCAAGAGATTCCAGGACAGATTTCTTTTTTGTTTTGTTTTAGTACAAGTTACTAGATTCTGCTAATGCAATGCATCAAAGTAGATGATAGGCAGCGCTTTTAATTCCTGGGTAGGTTCAGGGTGACTGAGTGAGTCAGTCAGTGAGTGAATCTTAGCAGTGGGATCAAAAATAACTACCAGCAATGCAGCAGTTGAGAGGTTGGTGACTAAGCTCAAGGTGGGGAGGTCATGAAAATTTTTCATTCAGGCTGCATGCCTATAATTATGTTCCCTGCTTCAAATTAAGCACTAAATCACTAAGTTTCTCAGGCCTTTGGAATTCTAGCATCTGTAATGAGGAAAAAATTGCATGAATCTGGTTCACTCTCTTACTTCTTTCTGAAACTGTGAGTGGAGCCCATTAATCCCCTCTACAATCAAAATGGTCGTCCTGCCAATCAGGTGCAATTTGATCTCAAATATATTACTCAATGCTGGAATCTAGTGCGATAAGCCTATCTGAGAGCCTGCTAGCTATCCTGTCAATCTAACTGGCTTCAGTGGGAAATGGATTTCAGAAATCTAAAGAGCTGTTGCTATTTAATTGATCAAAACTTTTAAGAAACTCATAGCTGGAGGTTTTAAACTTCTGACTCTACTCCACTATTGTTACATGGCCTGATATTTATTTTTCACTTGAATATTTCCTCATCCAGACAAATATAACCATGTACAGTTGAACTGAGAGCTCCTGACACTGTACTTCTGCTTATTGAAAGATAATGCCTTGGCACATCCTTGTCAGTTTTGGGAGTTTGGGGTATATATCTGAGGTTGCAATAAAGATGTTAGCTTTAGATTACAAAGTGAAATGAGTCATAAAGTCATAGAGTCAAACAGCACAGAAACAGGCCTTTCGGTCCAACTTGTCCACGCCGATCAGAGATCTTAAATTAATTCAGTCCCATTTGTCGGCTGGTCCATATCCCTCATAGCCCTTCCTATTCATGTACCCATCCATATGACTTTTAAATGTTGTAATTGTACCCGCCTCCAACACTCCCTTTGGCAGCTCATTCTATATACATGCCACCCTCTGTATGGGTTGTCCCTTAAGTCTTTTCTAAATCTTTCCACTCTCACCTTAAACCTATGCCCATTAATTTTGGACTTACTTCCATCAGGCCTCCTCTCAGCCTCCGACACTCCAAGGAAGATAGTCCCGGCCTATTCAGCCTTTCCCTATGGCTAAAACCCTCCAACCCTTGAAACATCCTTGTAAATACTTTCTGCACCTTTTCAAGTTTAACAACATTTTTTCTCCCGCAGGGAGACTGGAATGGAATACAGTCTTCCAAAAGTGACCTAACCAATGTACTCTACAGTTGCAACATGACATCCCAACTCCTAAACCCAATACACTGACCAATAAAGGTGAGGGTAGCAAATGCCTTCTTCGCTACCCTGTCTTGATAAAAACAGTGTGTTTGCAGCCATTGCGTAGTTCACTGTTAGGATCAGAAATGACAATACCTTTCTGTTGTTACTGCTCTACATAAACACAAATACTTGAACCAGAACTTTGACTTTTTTTACAACAAAATGCTACAAACTACTGCTGACTTCAGACTGATTGCTACTTAGCATTAAGACAATAATAAATAACATTCAACTTCTTTTCAAGATATCCTGGTGAAGAAAAGGTAATTAGGCAAGGGTGTCTCTTATCAGTATTAGGTTAGTAATCATCAGAAGTTGTCTTATGTTGTTCAATAGACATACTTAAATAAGCTTTCAACACTTCCCAATCTACATATCTGCAACTGACCAAGATACCTAATGGTCATGTTGACCAGAATGGCATCTAAACAAAGGCTGTCAGTACAATTTAGTAATAGGTCAACAGAATTGTTCCTGTTGCATCTCCAGTTGTAATGTATATTTTAAAGCAGCATATAAATCCCTCTCATGCTGTTTAACCAACAACTTTTCCTATTCATTTTACTTAAACTTTCTTCTCCTGTTCTTGGGTGGATGAATGGGCAGCTGGAGTAAATCATTAGGGGCAATCAGTTGCAATTTCTCACTCCAGCCAAAGAAGTGACTTGCTCTTAAAATATCTCCTTAGGTGTACATTGCCAGGTTTTCTTTGTCTTATTTTTTCATCTGGTGGTATCCAACCTTCAGCCAATTTGGCTAAATGCCATGGCCAATAAAGAAACGAGATATATTGTTCAATCTTCAGGGAATTTTGTGGAGCAGTGGAAGTGTCCCCGCCTCTAGACCAGGAGACCTGGCTAAAGGTTAAAGGTCTGGTTACTCCGGTGACCAATCATGCTTGAGAATCTGGTGGTGAGCTATCTTCTTGAATTGCTGCTGCCCACCTAGTGTAGATGCACCTATAATGCTGTTAGGAAGGGAAATGCAAGTTTTTGATCCAGTGACAGTGTGGAAACATTGATATAACTCTCAGCTAGGATGTGACTTGGTGAAGAATTTGCAGGCGATGGTGTTCCCACCAGCAACTTATAGCCTTGTAGACCCTTTCTGTTTGGAAGGGCGGTTGCAGGAGCGACGAATTTGAAGCAATGTTACCAGGAAAATGATCCAGAGGCCTGACCTAATGGTTCAATTCGACGAAAAATGGTGAAATTGAAATCTAATTAATCAGTGAGACTGAATCAATAATGGGGACTAGATTGTGGCAAAATCCTATCCGGTTCAGTTCGGGGGAAAAATCTGTCATCCTGGCCTGATTTAACATGCAGGGCTCCAGGCCTACAACTGTGCAATTGCCTCTTAAGTGCCTTTCTGGAAAATTTACCACATCATTTAAGCAATTCCAAAACAATAAGTAATCCACTATGGGCAGATTTTCAGTGTTTGTTATTCAGATCAGCCTGACAGAAATTATTTTCAGTTTGTGTTCTCTTTTCACAGACATTTCAATCTCAAAATATAAGGAGGATAAGAACATAAGGAGCACCCCTCAGCTGACAAAGACCTAAATTAACTAAAGCCAGAGACTTGAAGAATCTTGTAAAAATTGTGCACTCAATACGGCCTCCTGAATACCTTGGCATTCATAACACACATTGGGCTATTACTAACACTTCAACCTTTATGCCTGTGTGCTTATGCACCACATGTACTGCTGGCATAGTGTATTATATATTGTAGCTTCTTATGTGGCTAGTCACATCCTTGTGATTACAATTTACACAGAATTTGGTGCCATAACTCACCAAATTTCCGACGCTAGTAGAGCCTATTACTTTCAATAATTCCATTCAAAAGACAGTTGGCACATTGACAGGCAGCACGGTGGCTCAGTGGTTAGCACTGCAGCCTCACAGTGCCAGGGACCCGGGTTCGATTCCAGCCTGGGTAACTGTCTGCACAGAGTTTGCACATGCTCCCCATGTCTGCGTGGGTTTCCTCCGGGTGCTCTGGTTTCCTCCCACAGTCCAAAGGTATGCAGGCTAGGTGGATCAGCCATGTTAAATTGCCTGTAGTGTTCAGGGGTGTGTGGGTTGTAAGGGAATGGGTCTGGGTGGGATGCTCCAAGGGGCGGTGTGGACTTGTTGGGCTGAAGGGCCTGTTTCCACACTGTAGGGAATCTAATCTAATCTAATCTATTGGAATATCAACACATTATATATGTAAACAGTATAGTTTGTCATGTTTTATCACATGATTGTGAACTCTAAAACATTATCGTTCATTTATGTAACTCTTGGAAACACTTAACTCTGTTTTCATTGAAGAACAAGACAGCATGTTTCCTTCGTGAGAAGTTATTCAGCTTCAGTATGAACTGATCCATATGTACATCTTCTATATGGGCCTTCAAAAGAAATCATCTGTTCAAATTATTAATTGAATTGTTCCCTTTTCCCCTGTACAAAAGTTCCCTTCTCTCATTGAAGCAACATTATAGACATTTTTCAATGTAGTGACTCCATAGCTTCACAGCAAGTTTAATAATGCACAGGATACCTGTATTCTGCTCTGAGATTCTCTGGGTAGATTTGGTGCATCCAGCATTTCAGTAATGCTGCTGTAAGGAATATAATGGAATCAAATTATAACATATTAATCACTGTTTTTTTTAGCAGGAGTACATACTTGAGTAACAAATGCTTTATAACATAATAGTAAAGAACCGGTTACATTAACATTTAATTGGCTGTCCACATTCGGTTAGATACATTGCTATCCACTAAGAAATACAAAGCTTAACTTAAAGTAACTCATTGTTGTAGCGTGACTGTAATCTGAAAACATACAGACTAGCAATTAGTTAGTTCCTGCCAGAGATCAATGGAAAAGGCCACACAGAATATTCAATATTAATCCTTTCAGGCCAATCATCTTAGATAATAATTAGGAAGTGCTCTCAACACTCATGAGAGGCAATATAACATGAAGTATATTGCTTTAAAGATGATGGGAAGCAGAGAACCTATATCTGCATAAAACTTTGAAGGTTGCAGAACTATATAATAACTAAGGCTTTTAAAATCTGTATTCCCTGGATTTATAAACAATTTCATAGGGCAAAGAATCTATGCTAAGCCATTGTAAGTAATTGATGAAGTTTCAACTAAATTCTGGCCAATTTTGGGGATATAATTTTGGCAAGGGTATCAAGATTTTGGAGAGAGCCATAGGGTGATAGAGCCACAGAGGTTTTATAGCCTGGAAAGAGGCACTTCAGCCTATTGTGCTTGTGCCAGTCAGAAAATAGTCAGCTATTCTACTCCCATTTTCCAGCATTCGGCCTGTATACTGTTGCATTTCAAGCACGGAGCAGAAAGGAGAATTACTAAAGTAGGACCAGTGATGAAGCATTTCTGCTCTGAGCAGAGACTATGACAAATTGGGATGTTCTCTTCGGTGTTCAATAAATGTGCTCAAAATTATGATTGGTTTTGATTTATTAGATCAGGGAAAACTGCTTCCACTGGCAAATGGTTCAACAGCAGATAACACAAGGTAAGTGAGTTGCAAAATACCCAGAGAGAGAAAGATTTCTCCCATGCAGAGCATTGTTTTGGCCTGGAGTGCACTGTCTGCAAGAATGGCTGTAACTAATTCAAAAATAGCTTTCAAATGGAATTGGATAAATACTTGGAAAGGTAAGATTTAAACAGCTACAGTGAGAAAGCAAGGAAAATAGTAAATAGATCTTTCCAGAACCCGGCAATGGGATTGAATGGCATTCTCCATTGCTGTATATTTCTATAATTTTGTTCTCAGAAACTAATGATGTTGCTACTGTTTTTGGAAAGATGTTGTTAAACTTGAAAGGATGCAGAAAAACTTACAAAGGTGTTGCTAGCGCTGGGGGTTTGCATTACAGCGAGAGACGGAATAGGCTGGGGCTAATTTCCATGTAACTTCAGAGGCTGAGGGATGGCCTTATGGATGTTTATAAAATCATGAGGGGCATGGATAGGGTGAATGGCTAAGGTCTTTTCCCAGGGTGGAGTCCAAAACTAGAGGACAACCTTTTTCATGCAGAAGTTGGTGCATGAAATCATGATGGGCATAGATAAGTTAAATAGCAAAACTCTTTTTGCAAGGATAGGAGCCTGCAAAACTAGAGGGCATAATTTTAAGGTGAAAGGAGAAAGATTGAAAAAGGATTAAGGGGCAATATTTTCACACAGAAAACAGTGCATATGTGGAAATGAATTGCAAGAGTAACTGATAGATGCAGGTACAGTTACAGCATTTAAAAGATATCTGAACAACTACATGAATAGTAAAGGTTTAGAGGAATATGGGCCAAATGCAAGCAAATAGACAACAACACCTCCTCCATGATAATGCTCAACACTGGCGCCCTGCAAAGCTGCGTACTCAGCCCCCTCCTGTGCTCCCTGTACACTCATGACTGTGTGGCCAAGTTTTGTGTGAACGCGATCTGCAAGATCGCTGACAGCACCACCATTGTAGGTCAGATATAAAACAATGCTGAGTCAGAATACAGGAAGGAGATATTAGTGTTGTGGTGTAAGGGTAACAATGTCTCTCTCAAAGTCAGTAAAACTAATGAACGATCATCGACTTCAGGAAGAAAGGAGGAGGACATGTCCCCATCTACGTTAATGGAGCTGTCTAGTTCCTAGGAGTGGCAATATCCAACAATCTGTCCTGGATTGATAGATGTGATGGTTAAGAAGGCGCAACAATGGTTCTTCTTCCCGAGAAGGCTAAGGAAATTATGTATGTCTATAAGGCCCCTCACCAACATTTATAGATGCACCATAGAAAGCATTCTATCTGGGTTCATAACTGCTTGGTGCAGCAACTGTGCACCCAAAATGGTAAGAAGCTAGAGAAAGTTAGGGACACAGCCCAGACCATCACACAAGCCAACTTCCCATCCATGGACTCCATCTACTCTTCTTGTTGCCATGGAGAGGCCACTAAATCACCAAAGACCCGTCTCACCCTGGTTACACTCTTTCTAACCTGTTCCATCAGGTAGAAGATACAGAACATCCTTACCAACAGGTTCAAAGCAGCTTTTTCTCTTCTGTTAATAGACTGCTGAGTGGGCCTCACTAATTTCAAATCTTGTGTTGATCTAAGTTTTGTATACATCCTGTTTAGAGGTAATCTTGTATACCTTGCTCTGTCTAAATGTTTTATGATATGTATGTCATTATATATTATGATCTACTTATACTGCACACAAAACAAAACTTTTCACTGTATCTCGGTACATGTGACTACAATAAATCAAACCAAATGGGACTAGCTTAGTTTGGGAAACTGGTTCAGCATGGATGAGTTGGACTGAAAGTGCTGTTTCTGTGCTGTATATTTCTAATGACTGTATGTATGGAATGAGCTACTAGAGGAAGTCGTGGACGCTGATACAATGACAACATTTAAAAAGCATCTGGACGGGTACATGAGTAGGAAATGTTTACAGTGATATGGGCCAAATGCTGGCAAATGGGACTAGATTAATTTGGAACTGATTGGCATGGATGAATTGAACCGAAGTCAATTTCTGTGTTGTACATCTCTATAGTTCTACTCCCATCTTAACTCCTTACTACACAGCCACCGTCTCATCTCCAATCAATTCAATTGTGAGAATTACCCTATAAATGGATTTGAAATGGGATTGAATTCATATGTAAGGCAGTCTTGAGACTCATTGCAATAATTTGCTGGACTAACCTCTGGCAAATTCTAAAATTTTGTTTTCGTATTTCGTTTTTTTAGCAGTGAAAAGTCTTCAGAAAACACAGCAGTAGTCACAATAAGATCCTGCCCATGAAGGTAAAAGTACAATCAAAACCGCTGCTCATTTTTGTGACAAAAACAAATAGTTTGTGTCAAAGACGTTTTATTGTAAAATGGATGGATACAATTATGTTCACTATTCCTGCGCCAATTCATGGCTAGTTGCCTTGCCTTCTTGTGATGAATGAGAATTGAGAACTCAAATATTTAAACCCGCTGTTGCAATCATTTGTCAACATTTTGTCACCAAGACCTCGGTCTATTTTTGGTCCTAATGGATACAGCTATGGCAAAATAGAATTACAAAAACCGTTAAATTAAAAAGCGATGAAAAAAATATTTTCGAATCAATTGTCAGTCAACATTTAGATCCATTCATGACTGTAAGTAAACCTTGAATATTTCCTTGATGTAATTGAACTAACACAAAGAGAAGGACATAAACTTTTAATCTGGTACACATTGAGATCATGGGCAAGCTATATTTTAACTCAATCCATCTATTGTTGCTTCATTTCACTTTCTTTTTATCTTTCTGAAACTAAATTCAAATCCTCAAGCTACCCTGGGTCTGTGAACTTTTAAATTTGTGTTCAGTGATTGATTGATTTCATGGTCCTGGTTCATGATTTAAAAAAAAACAAAAGACAACCCAAGTTACCTGGTCATTTTCTAAGAGGTGCACCTGGCTGACCTCGACACAATCGCTACAATAACACCAAGTTACCTGATGTTATTGTAGCGATTGTGTCGAGGTCAGCCAGATGCACCTCTTAGAAAATGAGCTCCCTGATTGAGGCTGTGAAGAAAGTCCAATCAGGGAGCCCTGCTGACAAATAAAAAAAACAGGAGTGTCAGATATCCACTCTGAGGGTTGGCTTTGAGGGAGCCAAATCAGTCTCAAGGACTTTCCATGTGTAAATAAAGTGTGACATGGTGACAGGATACTGGGCCCTGTGGAGTTATTTCAGTTATGGCCACATGAGGAGCACTGAATACCTTTCCTCTTTTTAACTCCCTTAGTTGGCCATGATGAAGGTTTATAATTCTACCTAACATGCAGATCAATCACACTTCAATTAAAATGCCAGTTGTTATGATCCCAGATGAGGCTGCCAAACGATGTAACAATCTGATTACAATTCAATAACCTTTATTTATTAAAGTAGTCAAAAGATGAGAGCCAGGGGATTTACTTAGGCAATAAAATTAGAAGGTTCCATAACTGTGAGCTGCCAAAATGCTAAGGCAAAGTTGAATCATAAAGGACTGCTCTCTCATTGGAGTGCTGTTGGGTTAATGTGAAAGTCACCACTGAAAGATGGGCTTGAGAGCTTCATGGTGACCTCAGCAGGTACAGGGATTGAATACGTATCACCCTACAATATATACTTGCTGTCCTGCCAACAGAAGTAACCAATGCCCTCCCACTTTATTATACGTTACAACAACAATGCAAATTACAGTATATGTATAACTTATAGTATCCAGAATTGGTTAAAGTGGACAGGTTATATATGAGATGGGCAGGGTTAGGGGACACTCCAAGTTGAAGGTGTTGACAGGAATGGCTACCAAGAAGGTGGTATAACTTACCCTTGTAGGACAGAAAAGAAGCCATTGTCTTTTTTTGCGACATTGCTGCATGTTACTCCAGGCCGTGGAGACTGCATTGGCCCCGAGTGGTAACTTTGGACTAGACTGGCATGGCCTCGTGTAATGGCCTCCTCTTCCAGTCCTGGCGAACAAGGATGTTCCACCTACGTACCTCACTGTCCATCAGGAGCCCCAGGTCCCTGAGTACAAAGCAAAGTACCAGTTTCCCCTTGTTGTCCCCAACTGTGCAGGGTTGCTCCAGATTGACAGCATTTGACATTGTGCACATACTGTTTCAAATGTAGCACTGGTGCCAGGGATCCTCGTACATACTACAGTAGTGAGCCTTTTCACCAATTGTACAATTGGCCCAGCATTAAACAAGGCAACACCCTAAAGGTGTGGTACTTAGTTCATATGGCAAATTTGAGATGATTGTACAAGAAAACATGTTCAGCCTAATTGAAAGAAACACTTCACAAAACTCATTGCAAATGGTATATTGTCAGTTTCTGGGCAAATTCAGCCCCATAACTTTTGACAAGTACATTTCCTTATTGGCCCCTTTTGGCCCTATACCCTCCCAATGTGGATGCCAGAATTAATGTGACCTGTATGAATCCCTCTTCTCGAGCCAATAATCCCATTCTATTCACGGTGAGATCTCATCCAATTATCTCCAATTGTACCTTTCACTGTCATTCATTGTCTCTATGGCCCAGTAATTTGAAGTCCGACCCAGATTCCATACCTACGCATTGTATCTGAGATCGCACCTTGCAGGATAACATTATCCACTTTTCACTATTCTCCTATACTTTTATACTTGAGTACACACAAGAATAAAATCAAAATCAAAGCGATATCAGTTTTGAGGAAGGGCATCTGGACCCAAAACATTAATTCTGATTTCTCTCCAAGAGGCTGCCAGGCCTTCTGAGTTTTTCCAGTAATTTCTGTCTTTGTTCCATATTTGAGTTGTTTTCTTTTCCTCGATTGCCAATGTACTGCTTCCTGTTGGGAAACCTGACCATTATTGATCAAACGCAGAACACTGACTTGGTAGAACGGTCTCGAGTGATAATGCCCCAGCCTCCGGTCTGATGCCTTCTTGCACCCCCACTGTGTGAAGTGTAGTTCCTGGGCTAGTTGCTTAATCTGAAGGAATGACCATAGCCCAATCCATGAACTGCAAAAATACAGATCCTGGGACTGTGATATGTCTGGCCAGCCCATGGTCTTTATTTGAACAAACTCTTTGACTGACTGTGGCAGTAGCTCTTAACAGTCTGTAGTTCTCCTTCCCCTAAATAAGGACTGCTTTCCTTTGATTTTAACACAAGTCATTTGCTTGTGGCACATGCTGTGTGTGTTTGCCCCATAAACTACTGATCCATGCTGACATTGATACAGCATGGTACCACACAGTGATATATCAGCTCCATTGACAGTTCAGCACTCTTGGCCATTAGAAGCTGCCTGTTTCTCCCTCTGAATCAGAAAGTCATTATAACTACCGAAATTGCAGCCAGTAACTGGGTATTGTGAGCTAATAAAAGCAATGTGTGCCACAGAGGCTGAGAGCACGTGCATCAGCCTCCAGATAAGTGCAAAGTGAGTGCTGAGGAAGTACACTACATGCCATAGGATACATCCTGTGCAGATGCACATGTGCCTCTGAACGCAAAGCAATTTGGTAGAAGCAGACAAGCCATTGGTATCTTTGAGCCCTAAAGTAGTGCTAAAGGTCTGAAGAGATCGTTCAAAGAGGAGATGACATGCTGCTTTACCAATGCCAACTTGTGAGGACCAGGGGTCGAGGAATGTGGTGGACATGGAGTATGCAGGGAAGTGGTGGTGAAGCCACAATTGCGTTTTGGATGGCAGAAGCATTTGGCAAACTGCAGCCATCAGGTACCTCCTCTAAATTATAGGTCAGGAATTTGTGCCATCTTGTTTCTCATGGAAGGGGAGGAGATTTGGTGTGGCATATAAATAAGACAAGTTGGTGCTTTAATGAGTTGTAAATGCAGGGTAACAAGGTAATTGTCCTCAATGGTGAGATTCTCAGCTTGTCATTTAAGGCTTGAGAGGAAAGTCACAAACATTTTTCTTGACAATCAGATTTTTATTATTGTCTCTGTATTTTCCCACTTTTCTTGCCATTGTTCGCACAACAGCAGGGAGAGAAAGAATCCACCTCTAATTGTCCTTGATGTGGGATACAATTTTATTCAACATTCCTGGACTCATTTTGATCGCTTCTCTATTGACTCAGGATCACCCAAACAAAAGGTTTGAAAAAGACGATTTGCAGTTTATTGCAAGGTTTATTGAAATAATTCCAGTTAATCCAGGTCTCCTCTTTTCCACGATCTATCCTCTTCACTATTGCAGGTGAAAATCAACATTTATTGTTGCTCTGACATATTTTTGAGATAATTACTTTATAATGGAACAATGAAATCTTCTGAGAACACATGAGTTAACACAAAGCCGTAGGCACACATATCATTATGAGAAATGAAAGTGTTCAGAGAACTGAATGGTATTTCTGAATTACACAAAGGGATATATTAAATATTTCAAGCTTAATAAACTTCCATGCTAGTTTCTCTCTGAAATAAATTGTAACCCCTGTGTATATTATATATCGATGCAAATATCAAAGTGTAGAAAAAGTCAGAAGTGTTCTTATAAACAAGAATTCAATATGATTTCAATAAAGCAATGAACATTTATTTGTGAATGTGAAACATTGAAAATAATTTATTCCTGCAGTGATTCGGGTTTAAATCAACAATGATGGGTTAAAAGCTTGTCTCTCTCTCTGCTTATCTGAACAAATGTATCCTTGTATACTCATTAATGTCCACTGATGATTGTACGCTTTGTCTTCAGACAGTGAGTTGCAGTTCTCATTGATAGATCATGCATATATCTAAGAGGCCTTTCAAGTTAACACCAATGATTGTATATCACCCTGCCTACATTAACAACTGAGCTGTGATGCTCCCGTTGATAACTGACATGTACCCCCTTTAAATATTGCAAATGGTGCTGCTTGACAGGAGGCTGCATAAACATGTAAAGTGGAGGTCAGATATAAGGCTCACATTGTAATTTAATTCTACAAAAAGAAACAATGTATTCAGCACATGTTTGTTCTATTTATATTTGGTGATGTAACCCACCATCATCAAGAGGACTACTCGATCTATTCTGATAATGATTCAGGATAATTATTTAAGGCTTGAACAAAACAATAAGGCATATCGTTACTGTCAGTCCTTTCAAGCCCTTATTCTCCTTGCTTCCCCCAGCTGGGATCACCCCTATGTGCACACCTTCATGCCCACCAATACACTAGACACCATCCCTCATTTTTCACAACCTGCAGGCTTGTCAGGGTTCAATAATGACGATAAAATGAGAACCTCAGTAAAAGTATTTCAGACCGCCAGAAACCTGTGTTAAATCATGTCCATTTTAGAAATCAAGGAGAGGGCAGTCCCCATATTCAAATAAAGAAATGATGAGCATTGAACTGGTGTTGCTGAAGATATCAGTTTGTTTCATTCTCTATATTGGAAATGTGTGGTTTCGCATATCACCATGGTCTTGAGCACAGAACCTAGGCTTTGTTATTGTAGGTGAAATCTTTCATGATTGTCTGTCTGCTACAATCCAGGATAATTTGAAGATGGTAGAAGACATTCTCTGTATGATCCAGACTGCAGCACAAATCAAGGGCGATATAATCAGTGGTGAGTATATGGAGCTTGAGCCCTCAGCCATCCTCAATATTTAAATAGAGAAAATTGCAATTTAGTTAAGATAAACAACAGGCATGCTGTCCACCAACACAGAGGTGGTTAAGGTTTGGAGGATTTGTGGTGTCTGGATGGATTTGATGGAGAGAATCATAAAATTTTACAGCATAAACTATTTGGTCCATCGTGCCTATATCAACTCTTTGAAAGCTGTCCAACTTAGCTGTCCACCCCAATTTATCCCCATAATGCTGCAAGTAAGCATACTTCAAGCATGTTTTGAATTTTTTTCAATGGGATTTGATTCCATTCACCTTTCAGGTAGTGCAGTCTAATTATTAGAACTGCCTGTGTGGAGAAATTTCACTTCATTTCCCTTCTAATTTTTTTTGCTAATTATTTAAATTGGTCATCTCTGGTTGCACACTATTTGCCAGTGGAAAGTGTTTTTTCCCTGCCTGTAGCTCTGTCAATATCTATTGACACTGTATCCTACTTGCTGTTGGCATTTAATTTTAATTCATGAATTAATCCGGAATTTAATGTGAGTGTCAGTAAGAGTGCTGTGCAATTGCCATCAATTGTCATATTTAAAAAGAAAGTTTCCCTTTCGGAAAGCAAATCTGCCATTCTTACCTGGTCTGGCCAACATGTAACTCCAGACTCATGGAAATGTGATTGATGCTTATTTGCTAACCAGAGCAGTAATGGATACACAACAAGCCATGGTCTTCCCAGTGGCACCCACCCACAATGAACAAATGAATCAAACCTCATGATTTTGAAAACTCCTGCTGTAAGAAGAACCATCTAAACTTCCCCAATCTCTCCTCATAATTGAAGTTCCTCATTTTTGGTATGAACTGATAAAAAAAATCTATATACTCTCCAATACTATGAAATCCAAATAAAGTGTGCTCCAAAAAAACTGAATGAGGCTTAACTAGAGATTTGTAGAAGTTTAACATGATTTCCTTGTTTTACAAATATCCCATAACTGTCTCAACAACTTGCCCTGCTACTTTAAGGATTTGAATATCCACCCCAAGAGTCTTCTGCATGCGTTCAATACCATTTGGATTATACTGCTTCTCCGTATTGCTTCTCATGAAATGCATCACTTAATGTGCATCTGCATTAAATTGTACCTGTCTATTGTCTTTTCATTTCACCGATTTCTCTGTCCTCCTGAAGTCTGCTATTAACCATTTCTAATTTACCCCTTTGTCAAGTTTTGCATCCTCCATAAACTTCAAAATTGTCCTTTCTGCTCTGAGGTCCAGGTTGTTTATTCATAACAAGATAATTGGTGCAAGGAAACAGATATATTTATTTAGGCATTGTTTGTCAGCTTTAAAAATGCCTTCAAAGAGGGCAGCATGGAACCCAATCATGTGACTTAGTTGGCATTTAACCTGACGTCAGCTGTGCAAACTTGGTTGGACAATATACAGGACTGTTGTAGCAGAAATAATCAATCTTTCACTTTCTCTGATCCTTTGTGAGCTAGTTGCAGCTATTCTGGGAGTGAGGTAGCTGCAGGATTTACACACTTGAACCACAGTGAAAAAGACAATATTTGTCAAGGACACAAAACACGTAATGGATTTGCCATTACTACTATAAAGAACACCAGGCGCAGTCCTGCTTTCAAAGCTTGTTAAAACAGGAGTTTCTGTGGTGAAGACTCATGGAGCCCCAGAGACACATGAGAAACAGATTATTAAAAATTATATTTTAATCATTTTGTTTTATTTTCAAAAAGGCTTTTGAGTTTGAGGCCTTTTGGAATAAAAAAATCATTTATATGTTGCACAAAACCCTGAGAGACCTATTTACTTTCATGCAACTAGCCTTTCATACCATTTTTCTGCTAAACAAACGCACCTCCACACATACGTAACAACTTCAATGACCTTTAGTGACTCAGTATAATATAATCATTTCTGGTACGGCCAAGCATTTGATCTTCACATAATCATTTATTTATTTAGGTCAGTTGACTGCACCGCCATTGCTCAGTATCATTCACTTGATGGACTGGTAGCACCTCCCTTCAGGATAAAGCAAAGGACCTGAATTGTAACTTCATTTGTAGGTAGAAAATATTTATTTTTTTGCTCCCCAAGGGTAAGAAATGGCAGTGCTGGAGAATAGGCCCCGCTTTTGTGCTTTTGACATTGTGCAAATGCAAAAAGTAAGATTGGTTTGGTGCCGAGTTTAAATCCCTCTGCCTGACATCTTTGTGGACACTTTTTCATGCAGCACTGCATGTTAATACCCTATACAAGTATGAAACATTCAGCTTAGTCTTATATTAGGTGTACATTGTGCCATGATCCTTTACTCTCTATGTATTGCTTAAGACTGCCTATCTAATTTCACTTTATTATCTTCCCACCATCAAAGAGAGGGGATTCTGTTCCTCAGAATTACGATGAATTCTTACTAGACACTTGCTCTCAGTTGAACTAACAGTGCAATATGCCTTGTAAAAAAAATTGCTAAATCACAAAGTGAACTCCAGGTGTTAAATTGGCACAGAAGGCAAAAGGAGGCAGCATACTCTTGTTGGAAATAGTAAGCAAACAGCCTAACCTGTTTTATTTGAATATTTTAAGAACATATAATTTTGTTACAGATGAAAATTATTGCGCTAATTAGGCAAAAGTAGAGCAAAATATTAAGAAAAGAGCTTTCTTCCCCCACAAGCAGTAATTAACTCCCACGTCTGAAGCAGGGTGATAGAGTTTTCATAATTTACCTCACACTAGTTTTGCCCACATTACCTGCCACATTTCCTATATCACAACAGCAAATATACATTCAAAGTAAAGAAGCATCCTGAGGCCATTAAAAGACACATTCAAGTAAATTTCTTATTCTCTCCTTAGGTAAAGAAGTTTTTCCAAAATACGGAATTGCAAATTTCTTCACTAGCCATCCAATTTAGCATCGACGCCCAAAAACATTGCAGCCTATCGGAACAGGTAGAGGTAAAGTCACCATAGTCCTATTGATATGCAAATTGACTGGTAAAATCATGTTGGTAGTGAATTGCAAGAGAAGGAGTTTGTGGGATGTCTATGAGATGGCTTTTTGGAGCAGCTTGTGCTGGAGCCCAAAAAGGAACAGGTAATACTGGATTTAGTGTTGTGCAATGAGGCAGACTTGATAAGGGAGCTTAAGGTAAAGAAATCTCTAGGAGGCAGGGATCATAGGATGATGAATTTACTCTGCAATTTGAGAGGGAGAAGATAGAATCAGAAGTAACGATATTACAGCTGAATAAAGATGACTACGGGGGTATGAGGGAGGAGCCGGGCAGAATTGACTGGAAGAGGAGCCTAGCAGGAAAGACAGTGGAACAGCAGTGGCAGGAGTTTCTGGGAGTAAATCAGGAGACGCAGCAAAAATTTATCCCTAGGGAAAAGAAGCATGGTACAGGGAAGATGGCGCAACCATGGCTGACTAAAGAAGTCAGGGATAGCATAAAAGGAAACGAAAAAGCATATAATGAGCGAAGGGCAGTGGGAAACCAGAGGACTGAGAAACTTACAAAATCTAACAGAGGACAACATAAAAAAGAAATAAGGAGAGAGAAGATTAAATATGAGGCCAAGCTAGCAAGTAATATAAATGAAGCCTGTAAGAGTTGTTTTAGATATACAAAGGACAAAAGAGAGTCAAAAGAGTGGACAACGGATCACTGGAAAATGATAGTGGAGAGATAGTAGTGAGGAACAAGGAAATAGCTGAGGTACTGAATAATTACTTCAAGTCAGTTTTCACATACTCTCCCAAGAATTCAAGTGAGCCAGGAAGCAGAGCTGAGTATGGTGGTCATCACCAAGGAAAAGATGCTAGTAAAACTGATTGGCCTGAAGGTGGATGAATCACCTGGACTAGATGGACTATTCCCCAAAGTTCTAAAGCTAAAGAGATAGTGGAAGCATTAGTGGTGATCTTTCAGGAATCACTCAAGTCACGAAGGGTCCCAGAGGACTGGAAAATCACTAACCTGACACCCCTGTTTAAAAAGGGAGTAAAGCAAAAAATGGAGAATTACAGGCTGCTTAGCCTAACCTTGGCCATGGGCAAGCCAATTGTAAAAGATGAGGTTTCTGAATATGTGGAAGTGTATGGCAAAGTAGGACAAAATCAGTCTGACTTCAGCAAGAGGAGATCATGCCTGACAAATCTGCTGGAATTCTTTGAGGAAGTAATGAGCAGTGTAAACCAACGAGAACCAATAGATGTTGTCTACCTGGACTTTAAGAAGGCCTTTGACCAGGAGGCTGCTGTGTAAGATAAGAGCCCATGGTGTTCAAGGAAAGGTGCTAGCATGGATAGAAGATTGGTTGTCTGGCAGAGAGTGGGGATAAAAGGGTCTTTCTCAGGGTGGTAGCCGGTGACAAGTGGTGTTCCACAAGGTTCAGTGTTGGGACCACAATTTTTCACTTTATACATTAATGACCGAGATGAAGAAACTGTGGGCATTCTGGCTAAGTTTTCAGACAGTACAAAGATAAGTGCAGGGAGTATTGAGGAGGTGGGGAGGCTGCAGAAGGATTTGGACAGGTTAGGAGATTGGGCGAAGAAGTAACAGATGGAGCACAACATGGGAAAGTCTGAAGTCATGCTCCTTGGTAAGAATACTAAAAATGTGGACTATTTTCAAAATGGGAAGAAAATTCAGAAGTCTTAAGTGCAAAGAGACTTGGGAGTTCTAGTCCAGGATTCTCTTAAGGTAAACTAGCAATTTAAGTCAGTAGTCAGGAAGGCAAATGCAATGTTGGCATTTCTTTTGAGACGATTTGAACAAAGAGAAACAAAGAAACAAAGAAACCTACAGCACAGGAACAGGCCCTTCGGCCCTCCAAGCCTGCGCCGATCAAGATCCTCTGTCTAACCTGGCATCTATTTTCTAACGGTCTGTGTCCATTTACACCCTGCCCATCCATGTACCTGTCCAAATATATCTTAAAAGACGCTAACGTGTCTGCGTCTACCACCTCTGCTGGCAACGCATTCCAGGCACCCACCACCCTCTGTGTAAAGAACTTTCCACGCATATCTCCCTTAAACTTTCCTCCTCTCACTTTGAATTCTTGACCCCTAATAATTGAGTCCCCCACTCTGGGAAAAAGCTTTTTGCTATCCACCCTGTCTATACCCCTCATGATTTTGTAGACCTCAATCAGGTCCCCCCTCAATCTCCGTCTTTATAATGAAAATAATCCTAGTCTATTCAACCTCTCTTCCTAGCTAGCACCCTCCATACCAGGCAACATCCTGGTGAACCTCCTCTGCACCCTCTCCAAAGCATCCACATCCTTTTGGTAATGTGGCAACCAGAACTGTACACAGTACTCCAAATGTGGCCGAACCAAAGTCCTATACAACTGCAACATGAACTGCCAACTCTTGTATCAATACCCCGCCCAATGAAGGAAAGCATGCCATATGCCTTCTTGACCACCCTATTGACCTGCGTTGTCACCTTCAGGGAACAATGAACCTGAACACCCAGATCTCTCTGTTCATCAATTTTCCTGAGGACTTTTCTATTTACTGTATAGTTCGCCCTTGAATTTGATCTTCCTAAATGCATCACCTCGCATTTGCCCGGATTGAACTCCATCTGCCATTTATCTGCTCAACTCTCCAGTCTATCTATATTCTGCTGTAATTTCTGACAGTCCCCTTCACTATCAGCTACCCCACCAATCTTAGTGTCATCAGCAAACTTGCTGATCAGACCACCTACACCTTCCTCCAGATCATTTACATATATCACAAACAACAGTGGTCGCAGTACAGATCCCTGTGGAACACCACTGGTTACAGGTCTCCAATTTGAGAAACTCCCTTCTACTACTACCCTCTGTCTCCTGTTGCCCAGCCAGTTTTTTATCCATCTAGCTAGCACTCCCTGGACCCCATGTGACTTCACTTTCTCCATCAGCCTGCCATGGGGAACCTTATCAAACGCCTTACTGATGTTCATGTATATGACATCTACAGCCTTTCCCTCATCAATCAACTTTATCATGTCCTCAAAGAATTCTAATAAGTTGGTAAGACATGACCTTCCCTGTACAAAACCATGTTGCCTATCACTGATAAGCCCATTTTCTTCCAAATGGGAATAGATTCTATCCCTCAGTATCTTCTCTAGTAGCTTCCCAACCACTGACGTCAGGCTCACCGGTCGATAATTACCTGGATTATCCTTGCTGCCCTTTTTCAACAAGGGGACAACATTAGCAAGTCTCCAGTCCTCCGCGACCTCACCCGTGTCTAAGGACACTGCAAAGATATCTGTTAGGGCCCCGGCTATTTCCTCTCTCGCTTCCCTCAAGAACCTGTGATAGATCCCATCCGGACCTGGGGACTTGTCCACCTTAATGTCTTTTAGGATACCTAACACTTCTTCCTTCCTTATGTCAACTTGACCTAGACTAAGCAAATATCTATCCCTAAGCTCAACATCCGTCATGCCCCTCTCGGTGAATACCGATGCAAAGTACTCGTTAAGAATGTCACCCATTTTCTCTGACTCAGCGCATAACTTTCCTTCTTTGTCCTTAAGTGGGCCAATCCTTTCTCTAGTTACCCTCTTGCTCTTTCTATATGAATAAAAGGCTTTGGGATTTTCCTTAACCATGTTTGCCAGCAATATCTCATGTCCTCTCTTAGCCCTCATAATCGCTTTTTTCAGATTCGCTCTACATTCCAGATATTCTTACAAAGCTTCATCTGTCTTCAGTCGCCTAGACCTCATGTATGCTTCTTTTTTTCTCTTGGCTAGCCTCACAATTTCACCTGTCATCCATGGCTCCCTAATCTTGCCTTTTCTATTCCTCATTTTCACAGGAACATGTCTCTCCTGCACACTAATCAACCTCTCCTTAAAAGCCTCCCACATATCAAATGTGGATTTACCTTCAAACAGTTTCTCCCAATCTACATGCCTCAGATCCTGCCGAATCTTGGTATAATTGGCCTTCCCCCAGTTTAGTACTCTTCCTTCAGGACCACTCCTATCCTTGTCCATGAGTATTGTAAAACTTACGGAATTGTGGTCGCTATTTCCAAAGTCGTCCTCTACTGTAATATCAACCACCTGGCTGGGTTCATTTCCCAGCACCAGGCCCAGTATGGCCCTTTCCCGAGTTGGACTACATACATACTGCTTTAGAAAACCCTCCTGGACATACCTTACAAATTCTGCTCCGTCTTGTCCCCTAACACTGAGTGAATCCCAGTCAATGTTGGGAAAATTAAAATCTCCCATCACCACCACCCTGTTTCTCCTACACCTTTCCATTATCTGATTACATATTTGTACCTCTATCTCACGCTCGCTGTCGGGAGGCCTGTAGTACAGCCCCAGCATTGTTACTGCATCCTTCCTATTTCTGAGTTCTACCCATATTGCCTTACTGCTTGAGTCCTCCATGGGACCCTCCTTCAGAAAGTCTGGATGCACTTGTGAGGCTTTATAAGGCTCTGGTCAGGCCACATTTGGAGTATTGTGTGCAGTTTGGGGCCCCATATCTCAGGAAGGATGTACTGGCCCTGGAGTAGTTTCAGGGGAGGTTCATGAGAATGGTCCCAGCAATGGAAAGCTTAACATTATCAGGAACATTTGAGAACACTGGGACAATACTCATTCGAGTTTAGAAGGATGAGAAGGGATCTAATTGAAACTTACAGAATACTGAATGGCCTGGACAGAATGGATGTTGGGTAGATGCTTCCATTGGTAGGAGAGACAAGGAACCAAGGGCACAGCCTTAGAGTAAAGGGAAGATCTTTTCAAATGGAGATAAGGAGAAAATTCTTCAACCAGAGAGCGGTAAATGTATGGAATTCACTACCACAGAAGGTTGTGGAGTCCAGGTCATTGAGTATATTTAAGACTGAGATAGATAGGCTCTTGATTATCAAGGGGATCAAGGGTTATGCGGAGAAAGAGGGAGAATAGAGTTGAGGAACTTATCAGTTATGAATGAGTGGTGGAGCAGACTTGATGTACCAAATGGTCTAATTTCTGCTCTTATGTCTTCTCGTCTTATGGTCTAAACTATAGGGCTGCACTTTCATTAGTAAGAGATAACGGATAGTGGGTCACCATGCCTCAGGCAAAGGGAAATATTGTTAAGGAGAGTCCTTTGTGGTAGGTCCAGCTCATTCACAAATTGAATTCATGCTGTTGGCATCGCAAACCAGCCATCCAGCCACTGAGCTAACTGACTCTCTGTGAAAGTTAATGTTGTGCAGTTCTAGACAACACAGCTTAAGTGGGATTGCACTTTGGTGAAGACTGCACTAGGTGGATTCCTGTTCAACAAACCACGGCCCATGAACTTGAATTATTTTCTTCAATCATAAAGCCAAAGGTAACCTATATTAACAAACATTAACTTTCCACTGTACTTCTAATGTTGAAGCTTGCGGGAAAAAAAATGTGTCAACACCTTTAAAGCAGTGAAGAGCTGAGGACATAGCCTCAAATGCAACACCATTAAAGTAGTAAAAATTCTGACAGTATCAAAACAACAAGCTGGACAAAGCTGCCCTTTAATATTAGCTGTGTTGTCTTTTGTATTCAGTATCTACACAGTGACAGAACACTGACAAATATTTCTTTTAAAACAACATGTATTTAATTTCTATTAAGTTTTTAATAGCGTTTAGGATTTGACTGTCTTGAAAAATGGGTAGTTAAATGCCAAGAGAATGAAGAAAATAGATTGACTAATGTTATATGTGTGCAACTAATTTACAGTGTTGAATATTCAGTCATTTATGTAGGTAAATAATTCAAAGAAATTCAAGTAGACCACCAGACATTAATATTAAAGAGTTTTAGACAAACAATGGTTGACTGTATTTGCTTGTGTGGAGCTCAAATGTTTCTAAGATCAGAAATAACACTGAAGTCCTTTTCTCTACAATATTCTGAATGTGACACAATCTCAGTAACAAAAATGACCCAAACTGGAATTTTGCGTAAATTTTCAGAATATGGTCAACGTGTCTTCCTTTAAGATTTGTGTCATATAAGTGTACCAGAATATGAACATCACTTATTATCTCTGCTTTATATAAGGTTACTGCTAAACTGAAGTTCTTAAAGCTTGCAAAAGTTAAAGGTTGCAACAGCAAGTGACAAGTGATGGTGATGCTGACCTTAAATCAGGATTTGAACTATCCTGGCGACTGGTGACCCTTTGAACCTCATTAGGCTAGTACATCGCCTCAGTAATGATTTCTTTCTGGTGTAGGGTCCCATCACTGACCCTTTCAACCTGAATTTCATAATTTTCATTTAACAACAATTTCCTACTGCTGCTGAACTATATGGGAATAGTTATCTTCGTGTCTAAGATGAAAGCAGATGTATCTATTTTTATTCTAAAACAAAACAAACAGCAATGTAAGTTCAGAAACGTGTGTTACTTTTCTTTTATTCAGCAAATGCAAGAAATGTTCATAATGGCTAAGCACATAATTCCCATCCAAATTATGTACATTTGACTGGTTAATTTAATGGGTTTGGTGTATGGTTGAAGTGAGTGACTGTGCTTTCTGCTTTTGCATTCTCATTTCCTTCTTATTTTCATCCTGCCAGGCTAGTTAGCAGCAATATGAAATAAAAAAAAACAAGTGTGTAATTCTCTCCCTATCAGCACACAGCTTCCCCACTGGTCAGTCATCAGCTGCACCTCCTTGTTATAATAGTCATACAGCATGGAAACAGACCCTTCGGTCTAACTAGTCCGTGCTGACCAAGTTCCCAAACTGAACTAGTCCCACTTGTTACATTTGGCCTATATCCCTCCAAACCTTCCCTTTTCATGTACTTATCCAAATGTCTTTTAAATAGTGTAATTGTATCTGCATCCACCACTTCCTCTGGCAGTTCATTTCACATGTCTGTGTGAGAAAGATAAACTCCCCTTATTTCCTTTTTAAAACTTTCCCCTTTCATCGTAAAAGTATACTGTCCAGTTTTGAACTCCCACCCAAGGGAAAAGACCTTTGCTATTCACTTTACCTACGCCCCTCATGATTTTATAAACCTGAGTAAAAGTCATCCCTCAGCCTTGGTATTTAACTCAGTATCATTCACTAGAAAAAGTCCCAGCCTATCTAACCAATTTAATAATATCAAATCCTCCATTCCCGGCAACATCCTAGTAGATCTTTTCTGAACTGTCTCCAGTTTAATAATATCCTTCCCGTAATGGGGTGACCAGAACTGCACACAGCACTTAAAAAGGCCTCACCAATGTCCAGGACAACCTCAACATGATGTCCCAAATCCTATAATCAAAAAGGTCTGAGCAGTGAAGGCAAGTGTACTAAATGCCTTCTTAACTGTCCCGTCCACCTGTGATGCAAATTTCAAAGAATTATGTACTTAAATCCTGCTCTTGTTTGTTCTACAAAAATGCAAAACCTTACATTTGTCCAAATTAAACTCCATCTGCCACTCCTCAACACATTAACATAATTGAACAAAATCTCTTTGCAATCTTATTTAACCTTCTCTGCTGTCTATTTTGGTGTCATCTGCAAACTTAGTAACCATGCCTCCTATATTCTCATCTCATACCAAACCACGTGCTTTGCTTTGCTTCCATATAAGCATTCAATTGATTATTTGGTATTTTAATACTATTTGATAGATGCAAACAAAAATGGTGACCATTCCCAGATACTTATTGGAAGAGGGACTTAGATTTCAAAAGAATTTGCCATGTGTGGGAAATTTACTCAAAGAATTTTACATTAGAGGAAAGGAATAGTTGATGCCAAGCAGAAGGTGAAATAGGAAAACATGGAAAGAGCACTTGAAGCAGAATCAAAAAGGTTTTTGAATACAAAGTGGGAGGTAGATAGAAGAGGGAATTAAAGAGCGAGTCTGGAGAGCAGAACACTGGTGGTTGAGAGAGCCCGGTGTCAGGATACACCTAAATATGAGGTTGGGTTAGAACTGATGTAATCAATGGACCTTGCAAAGAAGTGAGGCAAAGAGCTGGTTAAATAAGCAACAACTGCCTGAGCTACCAGTGGGGAAGAGGAATGGAAACAGACAGGTAGTGCTGTCCAGTTCGAAGAGAATGGTTTAGGACTGAACGGCTGAAAAAGAGAAGTTGATTTGATGTTCATCAGTTTTCTGAGATTGTGCAAATGGAAATGCAAACTATCAGTTGTGTCCTGCACCTACAGTTTTGATTAACAGTTTTTGATTCCATCATTGTTTCAACATGGTGATTCCACATTGATGCTTTGGCCAGTGTAAAATCAGTAAAATGAATGCTTTGCGGTGCCATGTTACGTTGAGATTTGCACAATGCATCATTCATATCCATTTGTCACAATAACATCTTTTTGGTCTCTTCGGGATGTAACAATTTGCATTAAAATATAACAATGAATGATGTATGAAAAGGACAAGTAGAAATAAAGCTAATCAAAGCCAAGCTGTGTGAGTAGACATTGCATTGATTCATAACAATCTTTAGGTTTCTGGGGGAATGAATTTATAGTTGATCCAAAGTAATAAAGTTACATATTCAATGATGCATATGCAAGGAGATCTTTGTCGGATTTCACCTGAGTGATATACCTTTTACATTTGGGCAGGTGATGGCCTAGTGGTATTATCACTGGACTGTTAATGTTCTGGGGACCTGGGTTTGAATCCCGCCATGGCAGATGGTGGAATTTGAATTCAATAAATATCTAGAACTAAGAGTGTAATGATGACTGTGAACCCATTGCCAGTTGTTGAAAACAAACTCATCTGGTTCACTAATGTCACTTAGGGAAGAAAAGTACCATCCTTACCTGTTCTGGCCTACGTGTGACTCCAGACCCCTGGCAATGTGGCTGACTCTTAACTCTCCTCTGGGCAATTAGAGATGGGCAATAAATCACGCTTGGTCAGCAATGCCCTTATCCCATTAATGAATTTTTAAAAAAAATATGTTGTGGTTTGCAGTTTTCACTAAATCAAACCCAAAAAATCAGAACCACTAAACATTCCATAAGCATATAGCAGGAAGACTACTGGAAAAAAAGCTTCAGTATTTTGTGGAAGCCTGGAATCATATGTTTATATTCTCAACACGGTGTTGCCATCTGACTACCTTTTATTTAACTTGAGCTTTTGGATTTGACTCACATTTCCAAAGATTACCACATAGAGACACCAGCAGCTTCATTTTTGGCCAATGATATCCTTAAAAATGGGTCAGTTTACACTTCGAGGAGATAAAGTGAGGTGTCAGTCAGCCAGTGATTTATGTCACTAGGGAAAAATGACATTCTAATAAAAGGCCCAAGCGGACTGTTGGGGTAGGCTTGCTGAAACTGGCATATGGTAAAACAAAAGTGCATTTCATAGAATAGAACCCGGGCCCTTGGTGCCGTGAGGCAGCAGCACTTACCACTGAGCCATCGTATCCTTCTCCATAAATAGCTCCATAACTCTTTAAAGCAAGAAAAATGTTCTTCAAAGATTCATGTATAAAATAGAATTATACAATCACGCAACACCTCTTAAATTACAGAAACGCACAAAACCTCAAAATTAAACTCCATCAAACATTTCCTCTTATCAACTGGGGTCAGAGATATGGAAAAATTGGATTCCTCACAGCCTTGGGCTGAAGCCTCAGAACGGTGTAGAATATGTATCCCACAGGCATGCAGTGTGTTGGCTCATTGAGTTGTGGACATGCCCTTGCACTCCCAAAGTGAACTTCCAACTTTAGGTGAATAGTTCCATTGGCCTGCGGACAAGTTTGAGGATTAAAAGCTAAGGGAGTAACCTCTAACAACAAACACTGAAGTAGAATCAAAAGGTGGTCATATGTCTAAATATTTAATCTTTCCAGTAACCCCCGCCTCCCAGTTGATGTCAAGTATAGTGCTTTACATTCCTTTGATTTCTACCAAGTTCTTCCTAAATTGTGACTTTCTTCCCATTCATTCATGGGATGACGGTGTTGCTGCTAAGCCTACATTTATTGTCCATCTAAGAGACAACCATATTGCTGTGGGTTTGGAGGAACATTTAGGCCAGATCAGGTAAGGATGGCAGTTTCTTTCCATAAATGTTTTTTTTTTCCTGACAATCAACAATGGATTCATGGCCATCATTAGACTCTTCATTCTAATTTATTTTTTAATTGACATCTGCTGAGATGGGATTTGAAATTGGGTTCCCAGACCATTCTCTGGGTTTCTGGACTAACAGTCCAATGATAATACCACAAGACCATTTCCCATCTCAAGAAAATACTCGTGTTTCACTGCAGAGCATTAGATTAACACAGGAGACAATAGCTATGATTGATAAAATGGATGCTACAGTGTGTATTTGTTGATAGGAGTTTACATAATGTTGATTACCACTCACAGATGCTTTGTGGATAGGTATGTTGACATTAATCTTTCTTGCTGTGATTAATTGAGATAGTTAGTGATGCCAAATTGGGAAGGGTTCCCTTCCAACATCTTTGGCAAAAAGAAGACTCAGTCTTGCTGAACAGTAACTGTCTAATACATCATACTTACCAGGTATTCACATTAAATCAAATACACATGATAAGTTCTTGTCAGTCTGTGTTTCAATACTTTACAACTTCAGCTACATGTTATTAGCTCTAAGAACAACAACCCAGGAACTATAAATAACTGTGTTTAGCTCCTCCCAGCAATAGTTCATTTAAACATGATGATTGAAGCTTTTCTTGGGATATAAGTCAACCTTTTCAGCTGCAAACCATTTTATACAATGGGACAAATCACCAAACCTATTGACCAACTTCTGGCCATTTCAAATTGACCAGTCCACTACTTGTAAGGTACAAACCCTCGATGGTCCTTTTGCTTAAATGAGTGCCTGGAGTTTAGAAACCATTACTCCAGGCAAATATGTAAAACATAAGTACAAAATATGAAATCATTGCAAAAAGGAAGATGATTATAGCTCTGTGACAGCAAGTTGGATCTTCAGAATGATGTGTCCCAGTTCACAGACCACTTTTAGTTCATTGACAATTTGTGTAAGAAGTATATGATTGACATGGAGTTTGAATACTGAGCACTGCCCTAGCTTCCCTGCAAGAGACCAATCTTGTTGACAGGAGGTCACTGAAAGGAAAAGCATTGCATGTTCAACCAGCAAGAGAGAAATCCAGAAGACTCTCAGGAGCACGACAAAGGCTTCACTGTAAGGAATTCAGTCCTCTTAATGATAAACCCTCCCATAAATGGTCCACAACATGACATCTCTATCTACCCATTGACTCAAACAGGACCAGTTGATTGCATGAGTATCTATGCACAAACCCTTAACTATATTGCAGAGTTAATCAATCAATAAGGAGATTGACACAAAGTATGCTAGGACATTATGATGCAATCAAAAAGGCAACAAGTCAATTTGACAAAAAAAATGTCTAAGGCAACTGTAGGGTGTTCATCACTACAATAAACAGCTGAAGAGATGGTTGGAAAACGATCTTAAGTTACACCTATGGGAGAACACGAGTAACAATGAAGATCTAGATATCATACAAAGCCCATTGTTACAGCAGTTCTCGAGAGTGACCTCAAATGGAAAAAATCATCAATATTTTTGACTGCTTGCAATGAACAAAGCTCTTGGTGGTGATGTTATCTCATCTGATCTCCATCAAGCACAGAACCAGCATCTGCACAAACTTCTCACTCTGCTGGAGAGAAGGGGCAATGCTCCGGAATAGGTGTGATGGCTGTCTGACTCCATATAAGGAAAAGGGTGATCATGGCGATTGAAACTATCAAGGCATATCCTTCCAGAGAATTATGGGAGGTGTATGATCCCATGGTGCCCTGATCGGACTGCAGATCCTGGCTGATTGCACCTAAGCTGAATCCCATTGTGGTTTCAGAGCCGGAAGATTTACAATTGACATGATCTTCTTAGTTTAACATCTGAAAGAGAAGTGCCATATACAAAGAGACCGCTATATCTTATGTTCATCAATCCTACCAAGACATTTGACAATGTGAGCAGAGATGGGCTGTTAAATCTAGTGGAGAAAATTGATTACTTTCTGAAACTACTCAATGTGATCCATTTTCTGTGACTTCATGTTGAGTCAGGACAGTTATGACATTAGAACCCTTTGAGATCCACAATAGGATCAAAGAGGTTTGAGTTCTCCGTGGCATATTCTTCAATTTACTGCTGTCATGTGTCTTTGGAACTTGAGACAAAGGTGAACCAAATTGAGGGAATTAGTCCATGCTGTTATTGCTGCACTAATATTTCATACTGAAGAATACTTTTTATTGACAAATAGACAGACTCTCACAACTGTAAATAGATTAGTCTGTCAATTGGAATGACATGATCCAGGATTTTGCCATGTTGCCATCTATCAGCATTGACAATGTAAACTGAAGGTTGTTCACAGATTTTTGTGTCTAGCCTACATAGTTCCAGCTTTCTGTGGAGTTGTAATTGATACTAAAATGTTGAAATTAACAGGTGCGTCACAAAAACTGTTGCTATTATATTGAAGTTGAGTCAGAGAACAACTCTGAAAATGCAAAAACTGAAAGCACAAAACTGCAATTCTGCTAAGTTTGTATCCTGTGTGCACTCCTTTGCTTTGCTGAAAGCTGCAGAACATGTTAGTGGCTGGAGAAAAGGCAGAACAGTTTCCACCTTTTCTGTTTCAAATGCATCCTCAACATCTCTCAGCAGGGCCATCTTTCCAACTCGGAGGACATGGAGGTTGCTATTTCCATCAGCATACACACATTGCCAGGCCAACAATGTCTGTTCTGGCTTAGCCACATTCATCAGATGGATGATGACCGTGTACCTAAAGACTTCTAGTCAACCACAGTGTCACAACCTTCCAGAAGGCCGCCCCTCTGATATCTACAAGTAAATTATGAAAACGGTCAACATCTACACCAAACAACTGGGAGATGATTCATCTGGGAGATGAGCCATCAGTGGTGGATATGGGCCATTTGGAAAGCCATTAGAAGAGGCAAACAGGAACAAAAATTTCAGCTAATGTAGGAAAAGGCTCAAAGAACAAAAACCTGAGAGTTGTGCACCATTTGGGCCCAGTGTCTTCTTCTGCAGTAATTGCTGTGGAGATTGTCGTGCCAGAGAAGAGTCCCTGAGACTTATCAGGTGAAGCATCACACTAGAGTTGGCCACTACAGTGTAGCTTATCATCTTTGAGACAGAAGGTTGCTACTAGCAGTCAGTATGATTAATGTTCACACTGAAGGGGGCAGAAGTAGGTAATTTGTCAAGCCACGTGCATATGACTTTTATCAATGGTATCTAATTTTGAGTAATGGGATATGTACAGTGATAATATATATTTAGAATAAGATTCAATCTATTTCTTTAATGGATTAACATCGTCAAGGTCAGCCCAAAACCATGCCAAGTTTGCTAGAGATAGTAGGAACTGCAGATGCTGGAGAATCTGAGATAACAAGGTGCAGAGCTGGATGAACACAGCAGGCCAAGCTGCATCAGAGAAGCGGGAAAGCCAACATTTCAGAAGGGTCTAGGCCTGAAACATCAGCTTTCCTGCTCCTCTGATGCTGCTTGGCCTGCTGTGTTCATTCAGCTCTTCACATTGTTATCTCAAGTTTACTAGTTTCTTGAATAACCCAACAACTTACAATAAGCAATTTGCATGAGCAGCTGGATTAGCTAATCAGAATTTTCTATTGGCCATTGATCATTGTCAAATGCTGCTAGACTAGATAGTAACACGTGACTAAGTCCACCAATTGATGAATAATGTGGAAAAGCAACTGTCAGCATACCGACAATAGCTTGCAAAGGCGTCTTGTGCCATAGCGATAATATCATTACCCCTGAGCCATGAAAACTAGGGTGAAGTTCTGCCTGTTTCAAAATGTATCTGAACATATCAATGAAGGTGTTGACAATATTTTTTGAGGACGCTTGTGGCATAATGGTAGTTTTCCTTTCTCAACAGCTTTGGTTCAACTGCCACTTGACCCAGATGTGTGTCATGATCTGTTCACACGGGTTGATGAAAAACAGGTGATATTTTATAGTGCACTAGAAAGCTCGCTAATGTGTGCATATATGTATAGTCACTTGTCATAGGAAATCAGCTGATGTTCATTTGGTAATGTGGAAAATTTAGTTTGTGACATGCTTTACAGGGTCAAACACTGGGCTGGTTGATAAACTCCATAGCACTTGTTTTCATCCTTCAAGTAATTTCAGTTAAGGATTAATTAATCTGTGTCTGGATTGAAAACAAACTGATGTCAGGATAAATGAGTGCCTTTGGGGAAGAGAATATGCTGTGAATCTTAACACACGAAAACTACCCTAACAATGATGAGTATTTTACAACAAATCCTGCTGAGAGAAGTGATAATGGGAACTGCAGATGCTGGAGAATCCAAGATGATAAAATGTGAGGCTGGATGAACACAGCAGGCCCAGCAGCATCTCAGGAGCACAAAAGCTGACGTTTCGGGCCTAGACCTCTCTGATGAAGGATCTAGGCCCGAAACGTCAGCTTTTGTGCTCCTGAGATGCTGCTGGGCCTGCTGTGTTCATCCAGCCTCACATTTTATCATCTGCCGAGAGAAGAGTCAGTTGAGCTATTATATCAGGTTGACAAATGGCTAGGCCTGGAACTTTATGGCCCCATGTTGGCAAGTGGGAGAAAAAGGGAACCAAAAAAATTGAGTGCTAAAGTAACAGTGCATAACTCTTACATACATGCCACTACTGAGATTTTAGGTATTTTCAACCAATCTGTTTAGAACTGTTATAACACACCTCTAGAGCAAGTAAGTCCTGATGTGGGGTCTTCCAGCTCAAAGGTTGTGACATTACCACTGCACCACAGGAACCTACTGCTGTGATTTTACCAAAAACCCAACTAATGTCTTTAATCGATCGATTAATAACGGTCTTCTCTCACCGATTCAAGAAATTTACCAATCACAGAGGACGAACGACCGAATATCCATGAATGGGAGATGACTCTTTTTCTGACACTCTCTGCCTAATTGAGATCAGTGTTGAAGATCGTCTGGTTACAAAGAAACACATAATTGGATAAACCATGAAACACAGTGAGCTGGATGCTATTGGAATGATAGGATTGTCATTAGCTATTGTTGAAGCCCTCTCGTAACTGAATCATATTTTCATTCTTGTAATCCACCCGCATATTGAGTAACAATTAAGCCCGTGATTCTCTCATGAAAAATAACAGAGACTGTGAGAAATACGCTTCAGGTAAAGAAGCATCTACAGGAATAAAAACAGTGAATCATATCAGTCAGCTCTATGTTTTATTTATATATGAACCTTCATCAGAACTGCCAAATTTATATGCAGTTTGAGCAACTCTGATCAAAGGTCAGTTAACTCTTTTTTTCATTCGCATAGCGGTTGCCTGAACTAATGAGCATATCAGCAATTTCTCTTGTTATTCTGGCTTTCAAGCATCTGCAATAGCTTTCTCTAACATGTGTTATGTACCTGTAAGAAAGAGGAATCCCTTTTTCAAGACTTGCAGTGAAACACAGCAGTTACACAATGATTTCCTGATCTCATGGACCAGCTGAATGTTAATATTTGAGTTCGACTGAACAAATGCTCCTAATCATTTATTCTTATCAGCACTTGAATATGAGCAGTTATTTCTGGCTATCATTATTTCTCTATAGACAGAATTGTCCAGTTTTGTCAACTCAAGTAAGCAAATTTGAATATGCAATCGATAATAGCAATTAAGGAGTCAAATACCACAGGAGGCCATTTTGACTTTAAATCACAATCTTTGCAAATTGTTTTGTCAGTTTCTAATTCTGTTGATTATTGATTGTTGCACTGGGATTTAAAATGCCCAGCCCCAAATTTAACACCAATGTTACAATTTTTATGAAACTGACAGAACAGTGAAATGTTACTGGAGGCACTGAAATCTCTCACATCAAAAGCAATTCAGTTAATTTGATTTCCTGTCCATGACATGATGGATTGTGAGAGGCCGGACATGATCCAAGACAGTAAAAGTTTCATTTTAAATTCTGTGATGAGTATTTTTTATATGAAGAACAAATGTTTCAGATAATTACACAATCTCCCATGCATCTTAATGTGGATTGAAAATGTCTACCTATGCTGCATTGTTTGCCAATGGTAGGGTTGTTAAACTTAAATTCGCTGAATGAAATTGTTAATGTATTTGTTCAGAATGCATTATTTGGGCATTTAGGCCTCATTACCAAGTGCATTGCCTGGAGAATGCATTGCACTTAGGACCTTGTCACATTGACTGGCGGATTATTGCAAATATGCTCTCCAGTGTAAATACATCATGAATGAAAACAGTTGATGGCTGTGTAATTAGATGTAAGCATTAATACAAGACAGAGTCTGTGAATTGCACTACCTGAACATTAGTCAAAGGTGGGATAAAATAGAGTAGTAAGTGAACAATTTTAAATAAATCCATTTTATGCAATTTATACTGTTCTTGAAATTCTCACTGTTTTTTTAATATATGAGGGTATTAATGTGCACCTTGGTGCCTAAGACATCATTGTAACAAATAGGTTTTCACAAAACACTAGTCTGAGACATTCACAAGGCAACTTTCAGGAAGAGGTCAGGACACATTTCTATTTGTATTCCTCTTCAAGAGGAACCAAGACTTACTTGCTCTAGAGGTGTGTTATAAATTGTATCTCAAATTTTATCCGTACCTCCAACAGAGATGGAGAATTTGCAGAATCTCCATCAAAATGATATTCGACCAGTACATGAGTCAATTACAACAGTTCCAAAGTGCTGCTTCATTAAATTCTTCCTGGTTAGTTTAATTTTGTCCTTCCTGAGTTCAATTTGTTTCAGTATGAGAAGTATAATTGGCAAGGTAGTAGAACCCAGAACATTGGTTAGTACTTGAAACTATGACATAATGGCTTACTGAGACTTTGCTGAAAGAGGGCCAGGACTGGCTGTTGAATGTCCCAGGATTTTGATGTTTCAGGTGTGATAGAAAGGGAAGTAAAAGGGATGTGTAATTGCATTACTGGTAAAAGAATAAGTCACAGCTGTACTGAGGGAGGACACATCAGAAGATTCATCAGCGAGGTTGTAAAGGTAGAACTCAGGAATGGGAATGGTGAGATCACAATGCTGGGGATATACTACAGGCTTTTGAACAACCAGTGGGGAGAAAGGAGAGAATATGTCGACAGATTTTGGACAGATGTGTAAACATCAGGGTTGTTGTGCAGGGTGATTTTAACTTCCTCTATATTGACTGGGACTCACATCATGCAATCGGCTTGGATGGAGCAGAATTTGTAAGGACTGTTTAGGTGGGTTTCTTGACACAGTATGTAATCAGTCCAACCAGGGAAGGGGTTATACTGGACCTGGATTTTGGAAATGAGCCCGACCAGCTGAGTGAAGCTTCAGTGGGGGAGCATTTCGGGAATAGTGACCATAACACCTTGAGTTTTAAGTTACTCATGGATAGGGATAACAGCAGTCCTCAGGTGAAGGTATCAAATTGGAGCAAGGTGAACTACAACAATATTAGGCAAGAACTAGAGAGTGTTGATTGGAGGTGGCTGTTTGTGGGTAAATCCACATCAAACATGTGGGAATATTTCAAAGAACATTTGATAAGAGTGCAGGGGCAGCACATTCCTGTGAGAATGAAGGATGGATATGGCAAGTTAGGTGAACCTTGGGTGACCAGGGATGTTATGGCTTTAGCCAAAAAGAAAAAGGAAACATATGTAAGGTCTAGGAGGATGGGAACTGACAAAGCCCTTGAAGTATATAAGAAAAGTAAGAAAGAACTTAAGCAAGGAATTAGAATGGCAAAAAGGGTCATGAAAAGTCATTAGCAAACAGGATTAAGTTGAATCCCAAGGCTTTTGATGCATACAAAAAAAGCAAGAGGGTAGCCCAGGAAAGGGTTGGCCCACTCAAGGGCAATGGAGCCATAAGAGGTGGGTGAGGCCTTAAATGAACACTTTGGATCAGTACTTACCAAAGAGAAAGAATTGGTGGAGGATGATCACAGGGAAGCGAGTGTTGAAACTCTAAGCCAAGTTGCTTTTAAAATAAAAGAAGTGTTGTGCATTTCAAAAAAGTATTAAAATAGATAAGTCTCCGGGTCCTGATGGAATCTATCCTAGAATATTGACAGAGGCAAGGGAACAAATTTCTGGAGCATTGACAGGTATCTTTGTATCTTCTTTGGTCACAGGTGTGGTACCAGAGACTGGTAAATAGCTAATGCTGTCCCATTGTTTAAGAAGGGTAACAGGGATAATCCAGAAAATTACAGGCTTGTGAACCTTACATCAGTGGTAGGGAAATTATTGGGAAAAATATTCAACAACAAGATCTACAAGCATTTAGAAACAAATAGACTGATTAGCAATAAACAGCATGGTTGTGTGTGGGGGAGGTCACGACTCACTAACTTGACCAAGACTTTTCAGGAAGTGATGAAGATGATTGATCAGTGAACATGGTTAATGTTGTCTACGTAGACCTCAGTAAAGCCTTGACAAGGTCCCTCATGGCAGACTTGTGCAAAAAGATTCATATCATGTGGTATCAGGTGTCAGCTGGCAAGGTTGATACAGAACTGGCTTAGTCATAGGATGCAGAGGGTAGTGGACTAAAGCTGCTTTTCGGAATGGAGGGCTGCGACTGGCAGTGTTCCACAGGGATCAGTGTTCAGACCTCCGCTGTTTACGATCTACATTAATGATTTGGAGGAAAAGGTAACAGGTCTAATTAGTAAGTTTTCAGACAATACCGAGATTGGAGGAGTTGCGGATGGCAGGGAGGATTGTCAAAGGATACAGCGGGATATAAATCAGTTGGAGACACTGGGCAGAAAAGTGGCTGATAGAGTTTAATCCTGATAAACGTGAGGTGATGCGTTTTGGAAGGTCAGGTACAGGTAGAAATTATACAGTGAATGGCAGTACCCTTAGGAGTATTGATATGCAGAGTGTGTGCAGGTTCACAGATCACTGAAGTTGACAGCTTGGGTACATAAGGTAGTAAAAAAGGACTATGGCTTGTATGCTTTCATTAGAAGGGGCATTGATTATAATGAGTGACAAGTTGTCCTGCAGCTTTATCAAACTTTAGTTAGGCCACACTTGGAATATTGCTTATAGTTCTGGTCACCACACTACCAGAAGGATGTGGATGCTTTGGAGATGGTGCAGAAAAGGTTTATCAGGATATTGTCTGGTATGGGGGATTTTAGCTCTGAAGAAAGGTTGGAGAGACTGGGTGTGTTTTCACTGAAATGCAGGAGGTTGAGGAGTGACTTGAAAGAAGTTTCTAAAACCTTGAATGTCATTTAAAGAGAAGCCAGTACGAGGCTTTTCCCCAGGAGTGGGGGTGGTGGTGGGGGTGGGGGTGGGTGTTGGTGTTTGGGGGTGAGGGTTGTCAATTACTGAGGAACACAGGTTCAAGGTGTGGGAGTGGAAGTTTAAAAGAAATGTTGCAGGCATGTTTTTCAAGCAAAGGATGGTGAGTGCCCAGAACGCTTTACCAGAGGAGGTGGTGTAATAAGACACAAGAGCAGCATTTAAGAAGGATCCAAATGAATACATGAATAAGAAAGGAGTAGAGGGTTACAGATCCTGTAAGTGAAGGCAGTTTTTATATGGATGAGTAAAATGTATCAGAGCAGACTTGGAGGGCTGAAGGGCCTGTTCCTGTGCTGTATTGTTCTTTGTTCTTTGTGCCTTTGTCTTTTATCTCAGTGAAATTTCTGATTTTACTTCCTGACGTAGTTTTCTCAAACTGTGAGTGGTATCACATAGTGGTCTGACTGACATGGGTTCTGGTGAGATTTGTGGCACAGCTGAATGAGAACTCCAGTCAGGAGGCCTGATTTTAACACTGGCAGCATTTTACTCTATCTTTGATGCTTTTCATGAATGGCACAGTAAATTTCTCACTAGATGAGATACAACGGAAGGCAGATAATTTTGTATTAAACTCTCATTGGTGGTGCAAATCACCTCATTAATCTTCAACTTTTTATCTTGGCAAATTCACTTAACAAGCTAGATATTGATAAGACTCAACTGGGATGTCAAAATCAGAACTTGCTGGAGAACTTGTCTGGCAGTATTTGTGGAGAAAAGGCACAGTGAATGTTTCCGGTCCATTGATTACTCTTTCTCTGCGCAGTTCCTGCCAGAGCAGTTGATTTTTTTTCCAGTGATTTCTGTTTTTGTTTCAGATTTCCAGCATCTACAGTTCTTTGTATATTTTTTATATCAGAATGGGTACCTCAGCTCACTGCTTGCTTCAAAAGACTTCACAGCAATGCTCCACTGCACTCAGGAACATACACCCAGCTCATGGGCTGGAGCACACTGCATCTCTTAGTTCTTAGGTCGCTGTCTTTGTGCACACTCACTCTGAGTCTCCCAGGATGCTCACAACATCCCAGTCTTGCATTGCCTAGTTTCTTCTTTGCATTTCGTCTCCTCAGCCAAGGATATGAGGTTTATGTTTACTTTTGGCTTAGCTTAGTGCAGTCACAAAGGAATCAAGGTTGTCAACAGGTCTCAGTCAAAGACAGCCTTCACTCAGAGGGGGTTCTAGCACAACAGATTAAGATCAGCCTCTGATACCAGCCTAGGGACTTGGAAATGGTAAGCCAGCCACGAAGAGCCGTGAGGATCAAGATGCTCTCCAGGTGACGAGCTGAATGTTAAATTAAAAATAAATCATTGCCCAGAAGACTGACACGTTAATTACATAATCCCCTCATACAAAAAAAATAAAACCCACATACCACTCGTTCAAAATCCAAACTTTAAAAGAAATGATATCTCACTCACCACAAAATACAACACACCATTTATAATTTTTGAGAAAGCAGCTTTGGGCTAAAGGTTGCAAGCAGCAATTCCACTGTAGAAGTGCTCAGCAATGAGCATCTTTAACAGGAGAGAATATAGCTATTTCAGCTTAGTGTTCAAAGGCATAGGCCATAAGACATAGGAGTGGAAGTAAGGCCATACGGCCCATCAAGTCCACTCCACCATTTAAATCATGGCTGATGGGCATTTCAACTCCACTTCCCTGCACTCTCCCCGTAGCCCTTGATTCCTTGTGAGATCAAGAATTTGTCGATCTCCGCCTTGAAAGCATCTAACGTCCCAGCCTCCACTGCACTCTGTGGCAATGAATTCCATAAGCCCACCACTCTCTGGCTGAAGAAATGTCATCTCATTTCCGTTTTAAATTTACCCCCTCTAATTTTAAGGCCGTGCCCAAGGGTCCTAGTCTACCCGCCTAACAGAAACAACTTCCCAGCGTCCACCCCTCCTAAACCACCCATTATCTTGCAAGTTTCTATTAGATCTCCCCTCAACCTTCTAAACTCTAATGAGTACAATCCCAGGATCCTTAGCCGTTCATCATACACTAAGCCTACCATTCCAGGGATCATCCGTGTGAATCTCCGGTGGACACGCACCAGGGCTAGTATGTCCTTCCTGAGGTGTGGGCCCCAAAATTGGACACAGTATTCTAAATGGGGCCTAACTAGAGCTTAAAGGCACTACCATCACAGAATCCCTTATCAGCATCCTCGGGGTGATCATTGACCAGAAAAGTGACTGGATCAGTTACATAGCAATTCGGATGCTAGGAGTGTAGAGATTGTAATGGAGTCAGCCAGGTGGACCTCATAGAATATGAGTTCCCTGACTGGGCCTGTTAACCCAATCCAATCAGAGACCCCCTCTGACAGATATAAACAGCGGTGTCAGATTTTCTGTTCACTCTGAGAGCTGGCTCTAAGTGTGCCAAATACTATGCGGACTTAAATAATGGGCGACTTGGTGATGGGATACTAATCTCGATGGAGTTTTTTCAAGGAATAACTTAATTCTTGACTGCTTAAATCCTGTTCACAATTTACAGAACACAATTTTGGATTGTGATCATACATTTCCTGCTAGTCTGTATGTATGCAATCCCAAACACAAGCAAGAGGTTTAATATAATCTAGGAAGAACTATTTCCCATGTTTGTCATCCATCTATTATCATCAACATTCATTCCCTCCATCACTGATGTACAAAAGAGTACACCGTTTACAAATTACATTGCAGTAAGCTGTGGAGACTCCTTTAATAGTGCCTTTCAAACCCATGACCTCCACCACCTCCGATAAGGTCAGGATCTATCATTATGAGCTAATTTCCCCCTAAAAAACATGGCATCCTGACTTGCATTTATATTGATGCTGCTGCACTGTTGTGAGTACACAGCCCTCGAATTCCCTCTTACGACACTGTGAATGTGCGGGTGGACTGCAGCAATTTACAAGGTGGACCACTGCCTTCTCAAGAGTAATTAAGGATCTGCAAAAAGTGGTTATGATGCATGACGATATATGAAAAAAAGATTTGGCACTTTTAAAAGATTTCTTTGATGTGGGTACTTGAAATTTTGATGACATCCTTTGAATATCTCACTGTAGGTCCCAGTAGGAGCTATGAAGAATCAATGTGAATGGCTATTCAGGTCAGCACCTCTGTGTTTTGACTTCACTGACACTGTAGAACTAAGGAATTCTGACAAGAATTAAATCGAGAAACGATTTTTAAACTGAAGATATGCTAACGTATGATTGTTTAATCTTTCTTTAATGCTGCCATATCTTTGCCATTGATTGCAGAATGTTGATACTGGCCAGTGTGTGGAAGATTGTGCTCTTATCCTTCATTGGCAGTTAGCCTGTGTAATTAAGGATCCCTATGTGTAAGAGGCACAAGTACTGAAAGTGCTTTCAAATCCAATGATTGGCCAAGGGAGTAGTGTGTAACATTTTCAACTGCACAGATTTTCAATGCGGTCCCTGGGTCAGACACCAGCAGCACCACTGAATCTAAATTATGTCAGCCAGCTTTCAAGGTCGCATAGTTAAGAGACTCGAAATTGACATTGGTTGCTTTCATTCACTGCCGCAGCACATGAAATCCCTTATAAGACAATCTGCTAATTGAGTGGAAATGAGCCTGGCAGAGCCAAGACATTGAGGGAAGAAGTTAGGAAATACCTCTTTTCCCTTTTTCGTGATAAACAGAAACTTTTTAATTGATTTCAAAAATGAGAGTGGTAGGTTTGCAGGACAAACTGATGGATGAGTTTGAGACACAGATCGGCCATGATCTCTTTAAATAACTGAACTTTGAGAGGCTGAATTGCCTCGTCCGCTTTCTGTGCCCTAGTTGTTTAAGGAAAGCAGGCATCTAAACATTGTTTTGGTTAGTTTTAAGCATGGGAAACTGCTGTCCATGTATTTGTACTGTGTTTGTCTTTGCACCATTACATCAGCCTTGTTATGCAGCTGACCCCATGAACACAGGGTTCTAACACCAGATGACTGTGATGTGTTAATACATAGACAGCAACTCTTGAAATCCACTTATACATGCATATTTAGGCTGCAGTTCCTTCCATGCACAGCCACTAGTTAGCAGAGTGCGGAAGACCAGTATGCTGAATAAGCTGAATTTCTCTGGAATCCTCTGGTAATTAGTGATTATCCTCCGATGCCAATGACGTTGCAGTCCATTGTTAAATTGGCACATTACTATATTCAAGGAGCATCAGTCTACCAGGGAAGAGGAAATGGTGTCACTTTATACCATTGGAATAATCCATCATTGAGTCTTATCCTTGTTGAGAAGGACAAGTGGAATTTAATGTTTCAAACTGTTTTAAAAGGAACTTGCAATGTATTATAGCATGATGTGAAAAGGCTGTTAGTTTGAAGAATGTGAATATTGATTTGGGATTAAATAACCGAACAGTGATTGGACTTGTTGATTGTGTAGGTAGACCTAATGTTAAGCAGTGACCTTATGTGATATCAGTGGCAATAAAATTCTGGTAAGAATTCGGACTCTACAACCCATAGTTGCCAGCTCACAGCCTGATGTAAAGTATAGCAATGAACGTGTATTGATAGTTACCAAGAAACCAGGTCTGTGTTTGGAAAAATACCTCAAAAATATATACAAGAGCAGAATCAATCAGATTAGGATAGGGAAAGCTGAACATGGGGGATGCAGCGCTTCCCTGACAAACAGAAACATCTAGTTAGGCCGTTAAACAATGAAGAGTTTGAAAGTACAATCTCGCACAGCTGCTGGCTACTGAAGGGCTACAGATACTCTAAGGTGAAGATGTAAGGAATTGTGGTTGAACAAATCCCATGTAGAAAGTTTTTGCCACAAAGACTGTACAAATGCTGCTAATGGTCACACGGCACAGACTGCTCATTATTAATATCTGTCTACGTGTGTATTAGTATGATCGCTCAAGACTGGATAAATGGTTAACTCCATATCTGGAAAATGCTTGGTGACCACATCTGCATGATTGTTGACTATTCACAGTTGAGGATTTCTTGTTATGTATATAGATGCAATTTACATTCATTGCTGATCGTGCTACTAGACCAGTGACAGGAAACTAAGTGATTCTCGTATCGGTGATTGAAAAGCTATTGGAGAGAATTCTTACAGGTATGATTTATGCACATATGGAAAAAGTGTGGCTTAATTAGGGACAGTCAAAATAGCTTTGTGCGGGGCCTGTCATCTCTTACTAACTTGACTGAATTTTTCGAGGAGCTGACGAAGGTGATTGGCATTGTGTGTGGATGTTTTTTACGTGGATTTTAGTAAGGTTTTTAACAAGGCCCTTCATCATAATTTCATCCAGAAGATTAAGATGCATGGGATCCACAATGACTTGGTCATGTAGATTTAGAATCGGTTTGCCCATAGAAGGCAGAGGGTGGTGGTGGAAGGGTAGTTTTCAGACAGGAGGTCCATGTCTAGTGGTGTCAGCAGGATCTGTACAGGGACTTCTCTTGTTTGTGATATGTATATATAAATAACATGGATGAAAACATAGATTGATGGGTTAGTAAGTTTGCAGATGGTACAAAGATCAGTGGAGTTGTGGAAAGTTGTTATAGGATACAGTTGGATATAGATCAGTTGCAGATATGGGGCAGAGAAATAGCAGATAGATTTTAATCTGGGTAAGTGTGAGGTGTTGCACTTTGGGAGATCAAATGTTAAGGAAAAGTATGCAGTTAATGGCAGGACCCTGAACAGTTAATCGCAGATCTCTGAAACAGGGATCTTGGGGTTCAAGTCCACAGTTCCCTGAACGTGGCCACTCAAAGAGATAGGGTGGTAAAGAAAGTGTATGGCATGCTTGTTCTTATTGGTCAGGAAATTGAGTACATGAGTCAGGATGTCATGATGTAGCATTATAAAAGTTTGGTTAGGCCATACTAAGATTAGACCATTTAGGTTGTCAGATTACAGGATTACAGGCTAGAGAAATTCAGGTTGCTTTCTCTGGAGCACAGAGACTGAGCAGAGACTTGATGGGAGTCTACAAATTTATGAGCTGAATGGGTAGGTTTGACAGTCAGAATCTTTTTCCCAGAGTTCAAATGTCTAACTCCAGGGGGCATGTATTTAAGGTGAAGCACGGAAAGTTGCTTACTCAGAGAGTAGTAGGAGTCTAGAGTGCACTGCTCGGGGTGATGTGAAGGCAGGTACAATAGGGGCGTTTAAGGGACTTTTCAATAAGCACGTGAATATATAATGACTGGAGAGGTATGGACTGAGGGCAGACGGAAGGGATTCATTTAATTTCGTGGCATGGGTTAAAGGCCGCTGTTCCTGTGTTGTACAGTTCTTTGTTCTGTGTTCTATTGTTTCCAGAAAATAATTTATTCAAGGAATGTTTGAGGAGCTATCAGATGGCTAACCAATATCAGGGTACCTGAGGTGGTATAAAAGACTATAGATTTGGCTCCTGGGTTTTGTTAATTCAGCTCTTCTTAGCCAAAAAAACACATTTGCAGTTGGTCCTAGCTAGACATTCCTGCAGAGAAATGCTACCTGGATAGTGGATACGTCAACTGATGAATGCTATTGGGATTGGCTGGTGCAGACTCACTCAGGTTTGAAGCATGAGCATTCATCATTAGAGCTACTGATACCTACTTTGTGAGGTCTGATATCTAAGGGAGTTCCCATACAGGATCATTGGTATTGATATCGGTGTTAGTGTCTTAGCATTCCAGTTTCAACTGAGGGATTTTGCAAATGAGAAGTGGAAGTCTGGTGCTTGGAGCATAGGAAGAGATGATGGATAATGGTTACAGTTCCTGCCATCATAAATGTAGGAAATGCAAATTCCAGTGGGAACAAAAACGAGAAGCAATTATGCTATTCTGATTTTACTGAGTTTGCATTTTTGAGAACATACGCTGGTCTTCTGGGATTTCTTTCTGCACACTCAGTAATCTTGCGGTTGAAGATCAGTGTCGCATTTTTCTGAAAACATAAGTAATCTCGACTGTAGTAATGATTTATTGATACGCAGAAAAGGTTAACTCTGAAATGTCTACAATCACTGCAACATCTATCCCACGATGAGGTTCTGTTAGTTGGCTGAATTGTATCTGGAATACTTTTTTTCACACAACAATATAAATCTCATGTTATAAGACTCTGATCCCCTGATAGACTGATTAACCTACGGTAAATGACACAGCATTTATCTATTTGAAATCAAACAGATCCAGTCTTTATTGCACTATTTTGGTTTTGGGTGGAAGTAATTTTTTAACATGCCAGTGTTATCTCTTATCTGAAAGAGCTTGTCTGAACAATTTTGTTCCCATCTACAATGAGAGCCTTTATTTGCTGCCCAAGATTCTATTTGATTGCAGTTTGTAAATTATTTCTTGTTGAAAAATATTTTCCTCATTAGAAGGTACAGCTAAATTGGTAACCAAAATGGATCGGTTTGTGTATTTAACCAGTAGACGCTAAGTTGCAAAAATGATTGCAAAGAAACACCCCAACTGATGCACAATGACATGCAGAGATAACACGGTGTGAAGCTGGATGAACACAGCAGCCCAAGCAGCGTCAGAGGAGCAGGAAAGCTTGACGTTTCCGGACGAGACCCTTCTTCAGAAGATCTTTATTCTGAAGAAGGGTCCCGACACAAAACGTCAAGCTTTCCTGCCCCTCTGACGCTGCTTGGCCTGCTGTGTTCATCCAGCTTCACAACGTGTTATCTCAGATTCTCCAGCATAGGCAGTTCCTACTATCTCTGTCACAACAACATGCAGTTGAAAATGTTTGAATCCTCTTGAATGATCGGCAGTGATATTTATGATGAATGCCGACTGAAGTATTAGCCTGTTCCTATCTGCTCACATTTTGACAATAAATTTTGTTGTATGTGGTTTTGCCCAATAGTTCATATAAATAATATCTAGGCTGTGAGGTGCACAGGACAGTTAACAAGACATTTTGTTTAATTATTTTCTCATCTCCCATTGTGTTTACCGCAGAAGTATATTTTTTGGAGCAGCTTAATATCCTATAAAGCTATGTATGCTTTCACTTTTTATGTTGACCTTTACTCTTTGTCTCATAGTTCACATGGCAGGAAGTGGCTTAAAGAGGCTAAATTTGATAGCCTCAATAACATGCCTAGGAACGGTTATAATGATTAGCTTACAGATATTGATTGCAACAATGTTACCTGCTCATTTCAATAACATCAATATCCAACTAGTGTCAACTGTGTTGTTAATCAGCTGGAAGTATCAGTCAGGGCTGGTATTATTAGTGTTGTATAAGGAGTTTTAATCTGACTGTGTGATTTGCTAATCGGTTTACACCTTCCTAGAAAGTGATGCAAAGTAATTTAATCTTGCCCTCTCTTGCAACCTCATGGTGAGGTGATGCACGATAAATTGTTTCTTAAACAAAGTTAATGTTTCCCTTCTCTCAGCAGACTCTAAATATTTCTTCAACAGGATATTAGAGATCAAGAATAGCATCGTATGTAGTTGGCACCACTTAAAAGTTAGATATAACTACTGAGGAGATCAGAGAGCATCTGAGCAGAAAGTTAACATTTCAACCGTGTAAACTTGCATTCAGGCTTACCTACGTTATAACCCTAAAAAAACACACCCAGCTTATTGTTTATTAATAGGCATGATGGGATTTCAACCTTGGTGGTGAACAATTGCTTAAATGTGCAAGATTAACAGAGGGCATTGACTAGTGTACTGACGTCTAGAATTGCAACAGTGACATTAAATCAGCATTACAAAATCGATCAGCCTGCTCTGACACATGCACAATAAAAAAGATGCTAATGTCTTCACCAAAATGGTTTATCTTTACTTCAAAGTCTGAATTAACTAAATGCACTACTTTGAATGCCATTTGAACTGTAAGGGCTTTTGTAGAGTCCAAGAAATCAAGCTGAACAGGCACAATCTCTCTTGTGCCCTGAGTATCCTTGAAGGTACATGTGAGTTATACAGCAATGCCGGACATGAGATTTTTGGGGAAAAGATCAAACTTCTGTGCTCTTCTATAGTGGATGACTAAGTTCAGCAAACTGACATGTGATTAAACTAAAAGACAAATATGTTGTATGCTGCATGAAGACAATAAGTGAAAGATAGTCAGTTATTTTCTGCAGTTCTCGGCAATGGGCAGTCTGCCATGAGTAGGACAAGGACACGGATTCCAAATCCATCCCATTTGGGATTGAATCTCATGCTGTTGACAGAAATGTGATTCACACCAACAATCCAGCTAACTGAGAGCTCAATGTTGCTGTGATTAGTCTGCACTTTCTAGTACAGAGTCAGTAATGATATAGGCTCCAATATTCTTTCCAACACTTGGCTGACTTGGAATCTCTTACTGCCTGTCATTGAAGTATGTCAGAAATGTTTGGTCTCATGATAAATGCCTTCTATGGCCAGCAAGTCCTGGTTTAGGACTTGAACCCAAAGCTATTCACTCAGAGACACCAATACTATCCATTGTGACACAAAACCTACCTTCTACAGTTAATTCAACAGTGACTGAGTGATTGATTACTCTTGCCTATATAGTTGGAACATTTTGAGTTCATGTCCCATGCTGAGGAATTCAGCGTAAGGTGACAGTCTACTGAGGGATTGGTGTGCCTTCAGAGGTGCTGACTTTTGAAGCAGATACTGAAATAGTGCCCTGACTGTCCTCTTAGGTAGGTGTGAAAATACCTAGGACAATGTCTCAAAAAATAATGCAAGGCTGAGTTTTCCCTAAAAAAATTGTCAATTCAGGGAGTTTAGTGGAGGGGTTTTCTCCACCAGCTTGTACAATTTCACAGTGTTTACCTCATTATGTTTGTACTGTGCCCCACAACGTCTCCCTTGCACTCAGGGACTTATTGCTGCTGGGACTTTCTGGCATTCACCAATGCTGTATTTGAAGCCAAGCTCTGCCTCAGTCCAAGCTCTGCAAACTACAATAGGCTCTCATAGTTCTAATGTGGGAAGAATTCCATGGGAGATGACCTGGAGAGGAAAATTAGCAGTCTGGTTTTCTGCAGGGATCCTGGATTTCCTGGCTGACGTGGTGGTGGAGAGGAAGGCCATCCATTTTCCGCAGGAACACCGGAGGTGACCACAATATCACACCTACCTGTAATGTTCTCTCTAATTTTCATGGCTGCACAGTCACTCAGAGGTTCATTTGAGGTTCTACAAGCAAAGTGATCAGAGCATTGATGCAGTGACTTTCGGTTTCAGAAATCACTTGGCTGCATGGCCTTTAGAGGTCCGTACTACTGGAAAGATTAATGAGAGGGAATATTACTTGTGAGCCTAGCCCAAAGTTGTCATGTGGGCCAATGCAATACCCAGCAGTGCAGGAAGGAGGTTAATGATCTTTTGTGCTCTGCAAGGGTAAAAGAGTTGCCACCTTCTCTCTGCTAAATCATATCCATTCTAACTCTACTACTACACCCATCTTCCACCAAGGTTCCTGGTCAACTGATTCCACATCTTCTCTCAATCACTCTCAACCACTCCACCCCCTCATGACAAACCCTGCATACCCTCTGCACTTTCTGAATCACTCACTTGGGACACCTCACTGCCTTTCCCCCAGTTGCACCAATTCAGCTGCTCTAATTATTTCCATCCCACTTAATCTCTGTCCTTGTCACACTGCAAAAGAAGACATCCCACTATATACAGCAAAGATGTTGGTAGGGTGCCTGCCATTCAAATGCTCACTGCCTGTGAAGAGAGATTCCTGACATTGGCAAGAGAGAATGCTGAGCCCTCCACACACGCGCAGGCAAATTAGATTTATGCGATGTGCTGCACTGTGAAAGTATTCTTAATATGCCCAAGCTTCCACATCTATTGTGCAATTCATTCCCTCTAATGTCTTCAGCAGGAACATGAGCATCAGTTACTTCAGCCACCAACTCATCCTTCAGCTCTGACAAAGAAGTCATGCATATCTCAGAGAAAATGTTACCAAGGCTACCTCCCTAGAGATAGAAATGGCCCAGGTCACTGGAATTCAGAGGGTTGCTGGAGACCAGGTTCTTGCTGACAGCCCAGCAGGAGAGGACCTGATAGATTCAGCTGGTTATAAAATGATAAGAATGCAGAAACAGACACAGGAGTAGTAAGCAGGTTTATCAGAAACATTCTGGAAACTGGATTGAATGTTGGAGGGGTCTACTAATGCCATCTGTACCATGCTGGCCCTGGCATTCATTAATCTGACTTATGTCAGCTGGGCAAAATGGCAATTGCCATACAGAACCATGTACATCGGAACACTCATTGGCTCCCAAAGACACTGACAGTCCCACACTCCATTGATTCAGCCACTGGTGCTCATAGGATAAGGGAATGAGAAACCTTGAACTACTCCAGGTGCCCTTCCTCACAAGGAGACAGGGTTGTGCCAGTATGTACACAGCAAAATAAAAAAAAATTGCAGGCCATCACATATCTGCTCTTAGGAAACCCCAGAGTTGCCAAGCCCTTCCACCACCATTTTGAATTCCACCCTCAACTCTGTGACAAGGATTTTTGTACCCATGACACTCTCAGCATGTCTGGGCCGTCTAGACATAAAGATCCCTGAGGTTACCCAAACGAAACTCCTAGGACAACTGCCTCTTCAATTGAGTTGGCTCCCTCCACCCTAGCTGTGGATTCAAGGACTGAACTTAGATATCGTGGGAAGAAAAGGTAAAAGAGAATATTGTGAAGGCACACTGGGAGCACGGGTGATGCCTTAATGCAAGTAGACTCTCATTTGTGTAAATACATTTTCACTTTACATTATCACCTATCCGTTCAACTGTCATTTTAGCTGCAGTTGCTGAAATGATGATAATGATGCTGCCCTTCGTTAGCATGACATAATGTTAAAACCTTGCCTGAAGGAATACTATTCTATCCTTAGCACACATTCCACCATAAAACATTGTCATTCAAATGTGTAAACACTGGATGTTCTGAAGGCTTCCAATAGTTAGTAATTATTAATTTTTTATTGTACTCAGGAAATGCAAAGAAAGAACTAATAAATAAGTTGCATTTATAATAGGCTGAAAGGCAAGACAGGGCTGGGTTGATATGAGCATCTAACTAGACTCAAGATGGGTGAGCACTAAAAAAGAAAGCTAACAGCCCCAAATTGTGCCCTGTTCCAATATATGAGATCGATGTCTATCACTGCATATTAAGTTGCTTAGCAGCATCCTTGCATTACAAGGTGTCGCTAAGTGACAAAGTGCAAAATTGAAATGGTGAGTCCAAGGATGTGATGAGTCTGATGGCTTTGCAAATGCCAAACTCCATGAGTGGAGCATAGAGATGGTTGCTGCCTGTGGAGTGTGCCTTGAAATGTGCTGACCAAAATGGATTCCTGGAGAAGGTACTGGTGAAGTGCAACTACCAGAAAATGCTAGAACCTCACGTTAGGAATTGGTGCTCTCTAGACCATCTCCATCACCTGCATGCATATAAATGAGGTGAGGTTAGGTCATAATAATTTGTTCATTCACGGCAATAGTCCATCCCCATACAACATCAAGTTTATCATCTAGTAACTTAAAACCTCCATAGAAAACAGGATTTCACTTTCTTCAAAGGTGGGAATCTCATCTTTCCTTTCTTGCCATAACTTCCTGATTGTGACTATTACCTGCGTCATTCAGAGGCTAGGAAAATTCCACTTGTGATCTTCCCTTTCCCATCTTGGCTGATCTTTATCATTCCATGCATAAAACCAGAGTATCTGAGGTTGCTGTGAAATTGCCAAGCGCTGGGGCTTACTGATGAGATACTTAAAAGATAACCAACTTGTTATAATTGATTCAGAGACAGTAGGAACTGCTGATGCTGGAGAATATGAGATTACAAGGTGTAGAGGTAGATGACCACAGCAGGCCAAGCACCATCAGAGGAGCAGGAAAGATGATGTTTTGGGTCTGGACCCTTCAGGCTGTGCAAAATTTTACATAAGGACAAGTCTTTCCCTCCGTCCTCCTCTTTTTTATATTTAATCTTTAAATCCTGCTTGCACTGTGGCAATGGAGAATTTTCTGATATGAATACATTTATGTCCTTGTCCGAAGAATAGATGAAAATTTGACAGTTACATATTGTCCAGCAGATAGATCGGATGCACTGCTGACAAGCACAGCTGAAATGTACTGTAAGCATGAACGGCTTGTGAATTATGGGTCTACATATTTGGAGCACTTCCAGCCATGCAAATAATGTGTTTTCAATTATTATGAGTCCTATTACAGCACTTGCCTGTGCTCCATTTCTGTTGCTGCAAAGAGTAGAATTTGCAATGGCCCACGGGGGAGATTTCAGTGTGGTTTTGAAGATGATACTTGTCTATTCCAAAAGGGACAATTTTGTGCATTTATCATCACTGGCCAGTGTGCTTGCTAAATGTTGCCATGGCAGCAAGAAGTTTTCAGTTGTTGCGTTTTATGATTCACATATGAACCAGGCTAATGACATGTGTATTGTTAAAATTGAAAAATAAAATGCAATCTCACATGACAGACTTGGGGTTTTATTACTTAATAGACCTTGTCTCTTACCAGGTTTGAAGGCTTTTTTGTGTGGTGCACTGTCGTTTAACCTTGTTTGATGCACTGTTGGTTATATTTGCTGTACCTATGACTGGTGCAATGGAAGTCGCAGAATTGCAAGCAAACTAGAAAATCAGTTCAAATTCTTAAATCAAGGTCAATGTCACAGTAGCAAAGGATGCATTGAACCTTTTGAAGTGCTTCTGCTGTAAATGAGCCAATGTTTAATATAAAATATTAAACTTATACATCAAATCTAGGCTGTTTTTTCAATTGCACTGGACTGAATCATGAATTAGCCTTTTCTTTCAATCTCAGGGCTTTACATGTTGAACTGCTAACAACTTTCAAGCTTGTATAATTTTAAATTTTGCTGTATAGTTTCATTGTTTCTATAAATCATTGTTCGTTATAGCAAGTTTTGAGAAGATTTGTAGCTCAGGTTGTGGTCATGGATGTGAGTTTGCTCGCTGAGCTGGAAGGTTTGTTTTCAGACGTTTCGTCACCTTTTTTTTTAATTTGAAAAAATATACTTTATTCATAGAATGTACAAAAAATAAAACATTTATACACCTACCCAGTCATGCAAGCCACTCCGGGTTACCCGGGGGTACGTACACCAACTAAAGGGGAAAATAAAAACAAAACAGAGAAAAAAGAAACAAAGCAAAGAAACCGCCCCGGCAGTCGTCACCCCGCACAGTCCCAGTTGGCCCCCTGCCCAGTTGGGGAAGGCGCCAGCTGGGCCCAGTTACCAGATAGGTTTCTTTTCCCTTTTCTGGACGAGGGGGCTCATACGGTGGTCTTTCCCCACCGCGCCTTGGCGGCGGCTGCCCCAAGCTTTAGCGCGTCCCTCAGCACGTAGCCCTGGACCTTGGAGTGCGCCAGTCTGCAACACTCGGTCGGGGTCAGTTCTTTCAGCTGGCAGACCAGCAAGTTGCGGGCAGACCAAAGAGCGTCTTTCACCGCATTGATGGTCCTCCAGGCGCAGTTGATGTTGGTCTCGGTGTGCGTCCCCGGAAACAGCCCGTAGAGCACGGAGTCCCGCGTCACGGAGCTGCTCGGGACGAACCTCGACAAATACCACTGCATCCCCCTCCAGACCTCCTGCGCATAGGCACACTCCAGTAGGAGGTGATCGACAGTCTCGTCCCCCCCGCAGCCACCTCGAGGGCAGCGTGCGGTGGTGCAGAGATTCCGGGCATGCATAAAGGATCTCACTGGCAGAGCCCCTCTCACCGCCAGCCAAGCAATGTCCTTGTGCTTGTTTGAAAGTTCTGGCGATGAGGCATTCTGCCAAACGACTTTGGCAGTCTGCATGGGGAACCACACAACGGGATCCACCCTCTCCTTTTCCCGAAGGGTCCTGAGGATACTACGTGCTGACCACTGCCTGACGGCCTTGTGGTCAAAGGTGTTTCCTTTCAAAAATTTCTCCACGAAGGACAGGTGGTACGGAACGGTCCAACTACTCGGAGCGTTCCGCGGCAACGAGGCCAGGCCCATCCTTCGCAACACCGGGGACAGGTAGAACCTCAGTAAGTAGTGACACTTGGTGTTTGCGTACTGAGGATCTACGCACAGCTTGATGCAGCCACACACAAAGGTAGCCGTCAGGGCGAGGGTGGCGTTCAGTACGCCCTTTCCCCCATTTCCCAGGTCTTTGTACATGGTATCTCTGCGGACCCGGTCCATCCTCGTCCCCCAAATGAAGTGGAAGATGGCCCGGGTGACCGCAGCGGCGCAGGTCCAGGTAATAGGCCAGGCCTGCGCCACATACAACAGTACCGAAAGCCCCTCGCACCTGACAACCAGGTTCTTACCCGCGATGGAGAGGGACCGGAGCGTCCACCTGCCCAGCTTCTGCTTAAATTTGGAGATACGCTCCTCCCAAGTCTTAGTGCATGCCCCAGCTCCACCAAACCAAACACCCAGCACCTTCAGGTAGTCTGTCCTGACGGTGAAGGGGATGAAGGAGCGGTTGTCCCAGTTCCCGAAGAACATGACCTCGCTCTTACCCCTATTGACTTTGGCACCCGAGGCCAGTTCAAACTGGCCGCAGATGTCCAACAGCCTACTCACCGACCGACGATCGGTGCAGAAGACGGCGACATCATCCATGTACAGGGAGGTCTTGACCTGAAGGCCTCCGCTGCCTGGGATAGTCACGCCCCTCAGGCTCACGTCCTTCCTGATGGAGGCGGCGAAGGGCTCCACACAGCACACGAACAAGGCAGGAGAGAGCGGGCAGCCCTGCCTGACTCCAGATCTAACAGGAAAACTGTCTGATTCCCACCCGTTGATCGAGACTGCGCTAACGATGTTGGCGTAGAGCAGCCGGATCCAATTGCGGATGCCCTCCCCGAACCCCAATTTGGAGAGGACGTCCCTCATGTAAGCATGAGAGACCCTGTCGAAGGCCTTCTCCTGGTCCAGGCTGACGAGGCAGGTGTCCACCCGCCTGTCCTGTACGTAGGCGATCGTATCCCTGATGAGCGCGAGGCTCTCAGCGATCTTCCTGCCCGGCACAGCACAGGTTTGGTCAGGGTGAATCACCGACTCCAGGACAGACCTGACCCGGTTGGCAATGACCTTGGCCAGGATTTTGTAGTCCACGTTTAAAAGTGAAATGGGACGCCAATTCTTAATTTCTTCCCTCTCCCCCTTCCTCTTGTAAATGAGGGTGACGATGCCCTTCCTCATGGACTTGCACATTTCCCCTGCCCGAAGCGCACTATCGTACACCTCCAGCAGGTCCTGGCCGACCAGGCCCCACAGAGCAGAATACAGCTCGACCGGTAAGCCATCACTTCCGGGAGTCCTATTCCTCTGCCAGGACTTGAGGGCTCTGGCCAGCTCGTCCAGGGATATCGGCCGGTCCAGCCACTCCCTCGTGCCGTCGTCTAAGACCTCCGTGATAGACGACAGGAACGACTTGGAGGCCGTGCTGTCCGTGGGCTTCGTGTCGTACAGTCCGGCATAGAAGGATCTGCTGATCCTCAAAACGTCGGGCCGAGACGACGTCAACGAGCCGTCGTCCTCCTTCAGCCGGCTAAGCACAGAGCTCTCTTTGTGCACCTTCTGAAAGAAGAAACGCGAGCACGTCTCGTCCTGCTCCACGGAGCGGACCCTGGACCGGAAGATTATCCTGGAGGCCTCCGCGGCGAAGAGCGAGGCTTGCTGGCCCCTCACCTCGCGGAGGTCCTCCGTGACATCGACCCCCATCAACTGCAGAAGGAGCAGGTTCTGCACCCTTTTCTGGAGTCGCGACAGCTTTCCCCGCCTCTCTCTTGCCTTCTGAACACCCTTGAGGACAAAGAACCTCTTGATGTTCTCCTTCACCGTCTCCCACCAGTCGCCTGGAGACTCAAAGAGGGGTTTCACGGTTCTCCAACCGGTGTACTCCCTCGTAAGCTCCTCGACGTTCTCTGGGGTCAACAGAGTCGTGTTGAGCTTCCACGTCCCCTTGCCGGCCGGCTGGTCGACCTGTAAGTGACAGTCGGCCAACAGGAGGCAGTGGTCAGAGAAGAACACCGGCTCGACACCAGTGGATCTGACCGAGAACGTCCGTGACACAAACAGGAAGTCTATCCTTGAGCGGATAGACCCGTCTGGCCGCGACCAGGTGTACCTCTGCTGCGCTCCGTCTGCAGGGGTGCTGAAGACGTCGAGCAGCTTGGCGTCCTTCACCGTGCCCATCAGGAATCTGGACGTGACGTCCAGTTGAATCCCCCCACCCGCTGTCCCCACGCCGGATCTTCCATCTGCATCAATGATGCAGTTGAAGTCTCCGCCTAGGATGACCGGCCTGGACGTAGCCAGCAGGGGTGGAAGCCGCTGCAGGACGTCCAACCGCTCACTCCGTACCGCTGGGGCGTACACGTTGATCAGCCTCAGGGGAGCATTCCTGTAGGTGATGTCAGCCACTAGGAGGCGCCCCCCCACCACCTCCTGAACTTGAGAGATGGTGAAGTTGTGCCCCCGCAGCAGAATAGCCAGGCCCGAGGAGCGACAGTCGTTACCCCCCGACCAGATCGAAGGCCCACAGGTGCAGGCGCCGGACCATTTCCCGTACCTGCCGAGGTGCGGTATCCCGCACTCCTGCAGAAACAGGAGGTCCGCCTTGATGGTGGTCAGGTAGGCCAACGTGGACACACATCTCGCGGTTGACTTGACGCTGCGCACATTAATGCTCGCAATTCGTACCCCCATTGTGGGCAGTGACCGCAGTACCCTCCCCAGGTCCAAGGTCCAGCCCCTCCATCTGTCCCTTCATGCCCATTGCCCGGGCTAACTGCTGGACGCTCTCTGGGCTCAGGAAACCGTCTGTGCTGCCTTCCGGGTGGCATCCCCCTGCCAGGGGTGCGGAGGCAGGAGGGTCCGGCTCCGGATCAGGCTGGGAACGTGCTGTTTCCTCCTTCCCGCCTGGAAGTTCCGGGGGGCCCTCCAGTGCTCCAGCGGCACTTGACTGGGTGTCGGAGTGAGCCTCAGGACGCCTCCCGTCACCTGGAAGCGGGGTGCTGCTTTCCTTCCCCCTCGAGACCTTTAACTTCTGCTTCGGGTGGGCCCTCTCCGAATCCTCCTCGTCAGAGGAGCTCTTATAGCCCCCCTGTAGCTGCCTCTTCCCTCCTGATTGTTGCGGTTCCTGGGCCCGTCGACGCACCTTCCTCCTCGCTTTCCGGACTGTAGCCCACTCCCCTGGGTTGCCTGCCGCCGCCTCCATTGGCTCCGGGTTGTCGGGGGGGAATCGGAGCCTGCAGGGGTGCTTTGCTGGCCTCGGGCCCATCCTGCAGGGCTGGGCCCTCCTGCACGGCCTGGCCCTCCTGCACATTAGTGGGGTCCTTGCTGGGCCCTGGTGCCTTCCTCTCCTCCGGGGGGGCTGGCCCCACATTTCCCCTGCCGGCGACCTGGGCGTAGGTGGTACCCCGCCGCGGGCATGCCCTATAGAAGTGGCCCGCTTCCCCGCAAAGGTTGCAGCTTCTCTCTCGTGGGCAATCCTTTGCAAGGTGTCCCTCCTCCCTGCAGTTCCTGCAGATGGTGACTTTGCAGTCGGCCGCCATGTGACCTGACCTACCACAGGCATGGCAGACTTTAGGTTGCCCTGCATAGGTCAGGTAGCCCCTGCTCCCGCCGATCGCGAAGCTGGACGGTGGGTGTGCGACATTCCCGTCTGCGCCCATCCTCAGCGTCACCTTGACCTGCCTCTTACTCGTCCAGATGCCAAAGGGGTCCACCATGTCAGTTAGGTCCCCTTCCACCTTCACATACCTTCCGAGGAAGGTCAGGACATCAACTGCTGGCACATGCGGGTTGTACATGTGTACAGTCACCATATGGCTCCTCTGTGCTGGCATCACAAACAGTGGGACAGCGGTCAATACAGAGAGGGGGCCCTCACCTCCTTTCTCCTTGAAAACCTCCAGGAAGGGCTCGCAAAGCTTGGCACTCCTGAAGGTCACATCGTAAAAACCCCCTCCAGGGAAATCCTGCAGGCAGTAAATGTCCGCAGCAGCGAACCCACAACAGTCCAACAGGACCCTCTTCACGAAGAAGGTGCGGTCCACAGGTGCACCTTCATCCACCTTCTTTACAGAAACACGGATGGTGTTCCGGACCCCCTGACCTGGGGCACGAGCACTTGCCGCAGCCATCGTTGCAGGTTGGCTGCTCCCCTGAACCAGCGTTAGGCCGAAGCCAGCATTAAGATCCACTGTTCGCAAGGGTGCACAGCCAACCCGACGTCCTCCTTTCACCTCCAAGACAGCACTCTCCTCCTCTCGGTCCACAAGAGAGTGGGTCTTTATTGTGTTCGAGATGTGAGCTGGTTCACTGAGCTGTAAGGTTTTTCCCCAGATGTTTTGTCACCATTCTAGGTAACATCATCAGTGAGCCTCCAACGAAGCACTGGTGTTATGTCCCCCGCTTTCTATTTATCTGGTTAGGTTTCCTTGGGTTGGTGATGTCATTTCCTGCGTTGGTGATGTCATTTCCTGTTCTTTTTCTCAGGGGATGGTAGATCGGCTCCAAATCAATGTGTTTGTTGATGGAGTTCCGGTTGGAATGCCATGCTTCTAGGAATTCTCGTGCATGTCTCTGTTTGGTTTGTCCTAGGATGGATGTGTTGTCTCAATCAAAGTGGTGTCCTTCCTTATCTGTATGTAAGGATACGAGTGATAGTGGGTCATGTCGTTTTGTGGCTAGTTGATGTTCATGTATCCTGGTGGCTAGCTTTCTGCCAGTTTGTCCAATGTAGTGTTTGTAACAGTTCTTGCAAGGTATTTTGTAGATGACATTCATTTTGTTTGTTGTCTGTATAGGGTCTTTTAAGTTCATTAACTGCTGTTTTAGTGTGTTGGTGGGTTTGTGGACTACCCTGATGCCAAGAGGCCCGAGTAGTCTGGCAGAAAGCTAGCCACCAGGATACGTGAACATCAACTAGCCACAAAACGACATGACCCACTATCACTCGTATCCTTACAAACAGATAAAGAAGGACACCACTTTGATTGGGACAACACATCCATCCTAGGACAAGCCAAACAGAGACATGCACGAGAATTCCTAGAAGCATGGCATTCCAACCGGAACTCCATCAACAAACACATTGATTTGGAGCCAATCTACCATCCCCTGAGAAAAAGAACAGGAAATGACATCGCCAATGCAGGAAATGACATCACCAACCCAAGGAAACCTAACCAGATAAATAGAAAGCGGGACATAACACCAGTGCTTCATCGGAGGCTCACTGATGATGTTACCTAGAATGGTGACAAAACATCTGGGGACAAACCTTACAGCTCAGTGAACCAGCTCACATCTCGAACACAATAAAGACCCACTCTCTTGTGGACCGAGAGGACGAGAGTGCTGTCTTGGAGGTGAAAGGAGGACGTCGGGTTGGCTGTGCACCCTTGCGAACAGTGGATCTTAATGCTGGCTTCGGCCTAACGCTGGTTCAGGGGAGCAGCCAACCTGCAACGATGGCTGCGGCAAGTGCTCGTGCCCCAGGTCAGGGGGTCCGGAACACCATCCGTGTTTCTGTAAAGAAGGTGGATGAAGGTGCACCTGTGGACCGCACCTTCTTCGTGAAGAGGGTCCTGTTGGACTGTTGTGGGTTCGCTGCTGCGGACATTTACTGCCTGCAGGATTTCCCTGGAGGGGGTTTTTACGACGTGACCTTCAGGAGTGCCAAGCTTTGCGAGCGCTTCCTGGAGGTTTTCAAGGAGAAAGGAGGTGAGGGCCCCCTCTCTGTATTGACCGCTGTCCCACTGTTTGTGATGCCAGCACAGAGGAGCCGTATGGTGACTGTACACATGTACAACCCGCATGTGCCAGCAGTTGATGTCCTGACCTTCCTCGGAAGGTATGTGAAGGTGGAAGGGGACCTAACTGACATGGTGGACCCCTTTGGCATCTGGACGAGTAAGAGGCAGGTCAAGGTGACGCTGAGGATGGGCGCAGACGGGAATGTCGCACACCCACCGTCCAGCTTCGCGATCGACGGGAGCAGGGGCTACCTGACCTATGCAGGGCAACCTAAAGTCTGCCATGCCTGTGGTAGGTCAGGTCACGTGGCGGCCGACTGCAAAGTCACCATCTGCAGGAACTGCAGGGAGGAGGGACACCTTGCAAAGGATTGCCCACGAGAGAGAAGCTGCAACCTTTGCGGGGAAGCGGGCCACTTCTATAGGGCATGCCCGCGGCGGGTTACCACCTACGCCCAGGTCGCCGGCAGGGGAAATGCGGGGCCAGCCCCCCCGGAGGAGAGGAAGGCACCAGGGCCCAGCAAGGACCCCACTAATGTGCAGGAGGGCCAGGCCGTGCAGGAGGGCCCAGCCCTGCAGGATGGGCCCGAGGCCAGCAAAGCACCCCTGCAGGCTCCAATCCCCACCGACAACCCGGAGCCAATGGAGGCGGCGACAGGCGACCCAGGGGAGTGGACTACAGTCCGGAAAGCGAGGAGGAAGGTGCGTCGACGGGCCCAGGAACCGCAACAATCAGGAGGGAAGAGACAGCTACAGGGGGGCTATAAGAGCTCCTCTGACGAGGAGGATTCGGAGAGGGCCCACCCGAAGCAGAAGTTAAAGGTCTCGAGGGGGAAGGAAAGCAGCACCCCGCTTCCAGGTGACGGGAGGCGTCCTGAGGCTCACTCCGACACCCAGTCAAGTGCCGCTGGAGCACTGGAGGGCCCCCCGGAACTTCCAGGCGGGAAGGAGGAAACAGCACGTCCCCAGCCTGATCCGGAGCCGGACCCTCCTGCCTCCGCACCCCTGACGGGGGGATGCCACCCGGAAGGCAGCACAGACGGTTTCCTGAGACCAGAGAGCGTCCAGCAGTTAGCCCGGGCAATGGGCATGAAGGGACAGATGGAAGGGCTGGACCTTGGACTTGGGGAGGGTACTGCGGTCACTGCCCACAATGGGGGTACGAGTTGTGAGCATTAATGTGCGCAGCGTCAAGTCAACCGCGAGATGTGTGTCCACGTTGGCCTACCTGACCACCATCAAGGCGGACCTCCTGTTTCTGCAGGAGTGCGGGACACCGCACCTCGGCAGGTACGGGAAATGGTCCGGCGCCTGGACCTGTGGGCCTTCGATCTGGTCGGGGGGTAACGACTGTCGCTCCTCGGGCCTGGCTATTCTGCTGCGGGGGCACAACTTCACCATCTCTCAAGTTTAGGAGGTGGTGGGGGGGCACCTCCTCGTGGCTGATGTCACCTACAAGAACGCTCCCCTGAGGCTGATCAACATGTACGCCCCAGCGGTACGGAGTGAGCGGTTGGCCATCCTGCAGCGGCTTCCACCCCTGCTGGCTACGTCCAGGCCGGTCATCCTAGACGGAGACTTCAACTGCATCATTGATGCAGATGGAAGATCCGGCGTGGGGACAGCGGGTGGGGGGATTCAACTGGACGTCACGTCCAGATTCCTGATGGGCACGGTGAAGGACGCCAAGCTGCTCGACGTCTTCAGCACCCCTGCAGACGGAGCGCAGCAGAGGTACACCTGGTCACGGCCAGACGGGTCTATCCGCTCAAGGATAGACTTCCTGTTTGTGTCACGGACGTTCTCGGTCAGATCCACTGGTGTCGAGCCGGTGTTCTTCTCTGACCACTGCCTCCTGTTGGCCGACTGTCACTTACAGGACGACCAGCCGGCCGGCAAGGGGACGTGGAAGCTCAACACGACTCTGTTGACCCCAGAGAACGTCGAGGAGCTTAAGAGGGAGTACACCGGTTGGAGGACCGTGAAACCCCTCTTTGAGTCTCCAGGCGACTGGTGGGAGACGGTGAAGGAGAACATCAAGAGGTTCTTTGTCCTCAAGGGTGTTCAGAAGGCAAGAGAGAGGCGGGGAAAGCTGTCGCGACTCCAGAAAAGGGTGCAGAACCTGCTCCTTCTGCAGTTGATGGGGGTCGATGTCACGGAGGACCTCCGCGAGGTGAGGGGCCAGCAAGCCTCGCTCTTCGCCGCGGAGGCCTCCAGGATAATCTTCCGGTCCAGGGTCCGCTCCGTGGAGCAGGACGAGACGTGCTCGCGTTTCTTCTTTCAGAAGGTGCACAAAGAGAGCTCTGTGCTTAGCCGGCTGAAGGAGGACGACGGCTCGTTGACGTCGTCTCGGCCCGACGTTTTGAGGATCAGCAGATCCTTCTATGCCGGACTGTACGACACGAAGCCCACGGACAGCACGGCCTCCGAGTCGTTCCTGTCGTCTATCACGGAGGTCTTAGACGACGGCACGAGGGAGTGGCTGGACCGGCCGATATCCCTGGACGAGCTGGCCAGAGCCCTCAAGTCCTGGCAGAGGAATAGGACTCCCGGAAGTGATGGCTTACCGGTCGAGCTGTATTCTGCTCTGTGGGGCCTGGTCGGCCAGGACCTGCTGGAGGTGTACGATAGTGCGCTTCGGGCAGGGGAAATGTGCAAGTCCATGAGGAAGGGCATCGTCACCCTCATTTACAAGAGGAAGGGGGAGAGGGAAGAAATTAAGAATTGGCGTCCCATTTCACTTTTGAACGTGGACTACAAAATCCTGGCCAAGGTCATTGCCAACCGGGTCAGGTCTGTCCTGGAGTCGGTGATTCACCCTGACCAAACCTGTGCTGTGCCGGGCAGGAAGATCGCTGAGAGCCTCGCGCTCATCAGGGATACGATCGCCTACGTACAGGACAGGCGGGTGGACACCTGCCTCGTCAGCCTGGACCAGGAGAAGGCCTTCGACAGGGTCTCTCATGCTTACATGAGGGACGTCCTCTCCAAATTGGGGTTCGGGGAGGGCATCCGCAATTGGATCCGGCTGCTCTACGCCAACATCGTTAGCGCAGTCTCGATCAACGGGTGGGAATCAGACAGTTTTCCTGTTAGATCTGGAGTCAGGCAGGGCTGCCCGCTCTCTCCTGCCTTGTTCGTGTGCTGTGTTGAGCCCTTCGCCGCCTCCATCAGGAAGGACGTGAGCCTGAAGGGCGTGACTATCCCAGGCAGCGGAGGCCTTCAGGTCAAGACCTCCCTGTACATGGATGATGTCGCCGTCTTCTGCACCGATCGTCGGTCGGTGAGTAGGCTGTTGGACATCTGCGGCCAGTTTGAACTGGCCTCGGGTGCCAAAGTCAATAGGGGTAAGAGCGAGGTCATGTTCTTTGGGAACTGGGACGACCGCTCCTTCATCCCCTTCACCGTCAGGACAGACTACCTGAAGGTGCTGGGTGTTTGGTTTGGTGGAGCTGGGGCATGCACTAAGACTTGGGAGGAGCGTATCTCCAAATTTAAGCAGAAGCTGGGCAGGTGGACGCTCCGGTCCCTCTCCATCGCAGGTAAGAACCTGGTTGTCAGGTGCGAGGGGCTTTCGGTACTGTTGTATGTGGCGCAGGCCTGGCCTATTACCTGGACCTGCGCCGCTGCGGTCACCCGGGCCATCTTCCACTTCATTTGGGGGACGAGGATGGACCGGGTCCGCAGAGATACCATGTACAAAGACCTGGGAAATGGGGGAAAGGGCGTACCGAACGCCACCCTCGCCCTGACGGCTACCTTTGTGTGTGGCTGCATCAAGCTGTGCGTAGATCCTCAGTACGCAAACACCAAGTGTCACTACTTACTGAGGTTCTACCTGTCCCCGGTGTTGCGAAGGATGGGCCTGGCCTCGTTGCCGCGGAACGCTCCGAGTAGTTGGACCGTTCCGTACCACCTGTCCTTCATGGATAAATTTTTGAAAGGAAACACCTTTGACCACAAGGCCGTCAGGCAGTGGTCAGCACGTAGTATCCTCAGGACCCTTCGGGAAAAGGAGAGGGTGGATCCCGTCGTGTGGTTCCCCATGCAGACTGCCAAAGTCGTTTGGCAGAATGCCTCATCGCCAGAACTTTCAAACAAGCACAAGGACATTGCTTGGCTGGTGGTGAGAGGGGCTCTGCCAGTGAGATCCTTTATGCATGCCCGGAATTTCTGCACCACCGCACGCTGCCCTCGAGGTGGCTGCGGGGGGGAACGAGACTGTCGATCACCTCCTTCTGGAGTGTGCCTATGCGCAGGAGGTCTGGAGGGGGATGCAGTGGTATTTGTCGAGGTTCGTCCCGAGCAGCTCCGTGACGCGGGACTCCGTGCTCTACGGGCTGTTTCCGGGGACGCACACCGAGACCAACATCAACTGCGCCTGGAGGACCATCAATGCGGTGAAAGACGCTCTTTGGTCTGCCCGCAACTTGCTGGTCTGCCAGCTGAAAGAACTGACCCCGACCGAGTGTTGCAGACTGGCGCACTCCAAGGTCCAGGGCTACGTGCTGAGGGACGCGCTAAAGCTTGGGGCAGCCGCCGCCAAGGCGCGGTGGGGAAAGACCACCGTATGAGCCCCCTCGTCCAGAAAAGGGAAAAGAATCCTATCTGGTAACTGGGCCCAGCTGGCGCCTTCCCCAACTGGTCAGGGGGCCAACTGGGACTGTGCGGGGTGACGACTGCCGGGGCGGTTTCTTTGCTTTGTTTTTTTTTCTCTCTGTTTTGTTTTTTTTTCCCTTTAGTTGGTGTACGTACCCCCCGGGTAACCCGGAGTGGCTTGCATGACTGGGTAGGTGTATAAATGTTTTATTTTTTGTACATTCTATGAATAAAGTATATTTTTTCAAATTAAAAAAAAAAAGGTAATGAAACGTCTGAAAATGAACCTTCCGGCTCAGCGAGCAAACTCACATCCATTGTTCGTTATTTTCTTCAGGAATATTTTCCCCCTAATAACAGCATTTATTTGGAATTTAAATTTGCCAGTGAATGCTCTGGAAAGCTTTAAACATTTGAATCAAGAAGATTTCAGCAGATTAGGGAGAGACGGGGGCTTTGTAGCAGAATTCTTCAAGGAGATTTAGCAAGAAGCCAAACATAGAACTGTTGCAATTTGTGACAATTGGTAATGCAAAATCAACATTGTTCGTTTCATATCTTCAAACACATTTCTTCCTAATGAATAGTGAGGAATTGTTGGAGGGGATAGCAGGCTAATTATCAACCTGTTCAACCCAGTCAGCAAACTCTGGAGAGCTACATGAACTTCTGACTCAAAGACGGGACACTACTGACTGAGCTATGATACCACCCTAATTTCAAATTATGATGATGGTTGGTTTTAGAAAATGTGAAGCACAGAAATTCATGGCTGAAACAGTACAAGATAAACGCTGGCACGGCAGGAAGATTAACTAGATCTAAATGAGAAAACAACTGTAAATGCCTCCGGATATCCACCTTGTGCCGGCTGCTGGGAATTGTCTTTGATATTGAACTCATTGTGAAACTATACTCTACTGCAAGGACTGCAGCCATCCCACTCTATAGTGTCACTATTTTCAATTGCAGTCAATTCATTGACATGTTTGATTTTGGTTGCTTCCTTGCCAGCCTGGGGATTGCTTGCAGTATCATGCAAAATGCTGTCTATGCATGCTCCGAGCCCATGAATATCAAGGCCAAAGAAACTAATCCATTCAACTCCTCTCCTACTGACTAATTATGACTTTGCGAGGTGATGTCGAAAGGGATTGCATTTCCCAAAAGTATTGGCAGTACCCCTGTGACCTTACTACAACCTATCTTGGATGTTGGTGGCCTCTCATATGAGTAACGATGTTAAGTTGCAGCTAGAATGTCTGATTATGGATATGTATAATGAGGAATAAAATCATCTGAAGTCATTTCCACATCCATTAGAGAGGATCACAGAATTGTTAGAGCACAGAAGAATGCCATTTGGCCCATCATGCCTGCACCATTTCTATTTGTGGATGCTATTGGATGAAGGCACCATTACCCAAAAGGTTGTAATAGAGTACTGGAGTGTCAATCTATAATTTAAGTGTGGTAAAATCTCTGGAATGTAGAGGGGCGTGAACCTATATCCTTCGGACTTGGACGTAAGAATGTTACCCATTGAACTGAAACTGACACAGTAAGTGGGCAAGTCGTACTATTGAGAAGTTTTACTTTGGCAGCTTCCTTAACATGTGCCATCATTAGCTCATATTTACTCTACCTCTGGATCATGTTTGCTCAGTACTGCCAATGGCTGTTAGTTCTCATTAAACATTGAGCATGCCGTATCCGTAGGAAAAACAAAATATCATGCAGGGGAAAACAGAAGAGCCCCAAACACAATGAGTGAGTCCAAACCTGCTCGTTCCTTTTGCTAGAAGTTGAATGTGGAAGTAGGTCAAGGTGGTGGACATTTGATCATTTCACCACTTTGACAAAATTTTGCTTTTTGCCTTCACTTTGATTTTCCCCGTCTCAGGTTTTTCCAACCTCTTATTCTGAAAGACTCAAAATCAAAGCGAAATATTGAAAAAATCCAATCAAAAGCAAATTTTTTCTCTCTCTTCACCCTTTACTATACAAAGGCTCTCATTATGGAACAGGAACTCACCATGAGTAATACTTTGGGCCAATTATAGAAAATGCCACAAGATTGCTGTAACAGTATTGGCCAATAATCTGTTCACCTCTCCCTGGCCTCACTGCGTTAATTATAAAATATAACACAACTGAAGGTGATTAGTCCAACCAGTTCATGTTGGTTTGAATCCTCTATATAATTAAAAGGACTAATCCCTGCTTCTTGCCCTTTCCACGCACACCCATATCCCTTTTAACCTTTAACAACCTTGTCATAGTGGAGTTAACATAAAATTCCCTCTTCTGTTTTGCTTTTGATTTTTGCTAAGTTTTATTCATACCCCTGTATAGCTCTGAGGAATTATTTTGTACTTGAGTTCATGCATGTATCAGATATACTGCACAGTCTGAGTTAAGGACAGTTGAGGGTCCTACAATTATCTTGCACTTCTCTATATTAGGACAGACAGAGCTAGCCATACTTCTCACTCTTCTTCGCTCCGAGCATCCCTTGCTGCCAAAAAAAAATAGATAGTTGAAGGCAATTGAAGATTTTGCTGTGGGCCTAGAGATAGGATGGCAAGAGTCAAATACCTTGTAATCACAGTGCGTCAAGGATCAAGATTGATGACTGGGCAGTTGGATAGGAATTAGAAGGAACCAATGGCCGCTTCAGGAGAGTAGTAAGGAGGGAAAGAAAATGATTTACTTTCATTTGGAAGGAAGAAAATAACACAAAACTTTAAAGTTGAAGCCAGTAGATCAGTACTTAGGTGAACCCAGCTAGAAACCAGCAGTAAAACAGAACAAGTCTGAGAGATGATATAAAAGTCATGGTTTAATCCACCAAACAGCATGAGTCCTTTTGTTCCAAAAGTTGGCAGTAATTTTGAAAATATTTATGGTAAGAGCAGTAAATATATCAATTGAATTTGTAGATTTTAGTTCCATTAATTATTGCTGTGAAGTTTGGATACAAACGGTGTTAATGCTACTGCTGAATAAGATAAAGAGGAAAAGTGTAATTTTAGAAGACAATGTACATATGAACATTGTATCTTGTATTGGTTGTATCAGAATTGTATTAATATAAATTAAATGTATGTGAAATCCAGTTCCTATTTGTTATTTGTCTCCTTCACTCGCCATCTCATTTCTCTGGAAGTGAAAATGAACAGTTTGGAATGAGCTTCTGTTGTCAATGTTTCAGTCTGTGAGATTTTGCATATGGTTGCTGATGGGTGGCCTCCTTTTGTCAATGATTTCCAATAGTCTTACTTGAAAGTAAGCTCAAGTCTCTAGCTAAAGGCATTTCCCTGGAGTTCAACAGAGATTTGTAACTCTGTCATAATAAACAATCAGCAAACAGTGGAGAGGTACATGTTGTACAAGATCACGTTTCTGAAGAGATTAATGTTCATAGGTTAGTGGCTCCATCCTTTCTAAAGATTCTGTACACTGCCTTCGGTGGAGATTAATAGTTTAGTGTGTGTTTTACTTCAGGAAGGTAGCTTTATGAGCAACATAAGCAACTAGAGAATGATCTGCGTGATATTGAAAGATCCAACAGCTCTTTATTATAGCTCACTAATGCATATGGATCAGATTCATACACACATCCACAGCTGAGCGAACCTTGAACTATTCAGTTATAAAAATTAGTATGCTTCCATCAGTGTGCTATGCTCCAGGTGGTCTTAGTTAAGATGGTGTCTGAGATCTTTGCACCATCAGGTCATATGACATGATATAGTAGTGATAATATGAGCTTGTCTCTTAAAGTTAAACTGGCATATATGACTCATAAAGGTATAGTGTAAGCCATAACACAACACTCACTTTTTAAAAAAGTTAAGCAATGAGTCCAACAGATATACATGGTTGCACGTAGGCAAACATTGTCAATCTTAAAAACAGTCAACAACCGTTTTAATCACTCTACTTCAACGTAATGCTCTGGAGGTTTGACAACTTGACATGATTTGCAAATCATAATCATCATGTTGTTCTTTGTCTCACTTGCTTGACAAATATGATTATCCTGTTTCAGGATGATGCCACTCGATTTCACTGCCTTTCGGCTTTATCAGAGGTTTCGTCTCATCATCTTAGTGTACAACCGGTGTACTGTATATTGGTCTGAGCCAGGCTTCTATTCCTTTGCAAGACAGAACCATGAATAGTAATTGCTTTGCATGATCTAGTCTGGTTGCATATTCTAGAAACCTCACAAATTCAAAATAGTGCCATGCGAATGTCATTGTTAAGCTAAAATATCAAACAGGCTTCAGTTTAATGTTTCAATGAAAAAATAATCTGCACCTCCAGCAGTACAGCACACCTTCAGAACAAATTGATTTCCAAATTTATATCCGATGTTACAATGAAATTCATTGGTTTCGAAGCAAGTTGTGAGAATTAGTTAAAATACTGCCACAATGGATGGCTTGCAACAAAGTTGGAGGCACATGATAATTCACCTGTGATATTAAACTAATTGAATTTAAAATACTTCATAATGAACAGATTTCTTTTAGTTATACATAGGCAAAGCTTATTTTGAACAATGTTTACTTTAAGGATCAACTTTTGTAAAAGAAAAGGGGGCTTTTTCATTACATTATTATTAAATGGAAATTGCTTTTCTGAATTGTGTATTGCATTAATCAATAAATGGGCAACTCTGAAAATTTATACAGTGTTGATTAATCAAGTGGAAAAATAGCAGCGGTGAACATTTTTGTGAAAAATCAATTGAAATTTGTACAACACCTCCACTTGTATTGAGGATTGGATTGCATATCTCAATTTATATAATGGCAATTAAATGAAGGACTGCTCTCAGGCAGTTGTTGTAGCAAAATGTCAGCTCATCAATTCATAGAGTCATAGACATCGAGCCATAGAGTCATACAGCATGGAAACAGATTCGTTGGTCCAACCAGTCCAACCTGACCATAATCACAAACTAAACTAGTCCAAATTGCCTGTGCTTGGCCTAAATCCCTCCAAACATTTCTTATTCATATACTTATCTAAATGTCTTTTTTAATTTGTAATGGTACCCACATCCATTACTTCATCTGGAAGTTCATTCCACACATGGACCACTCCTGTGTGAAAAATTGCTCCTCATGTCTTTTTAAAATCTTTCTCCTCCTACCTTAAAAACTATGGCCCCTATTCTTGGACTTTCCCACCTAGGGAAAAGACACCTGCGATTATAAACTACTGTATGGTCACCTCCTAAACTCCCGTGCTCTGCTGAATAAACTCCCAGCCCACCCAACCTCTTCTGAGAACTCAAATCCTCCATTTCTGGTAACATCCCGGTAAGTCTTTTCTGAACCTTCTCCAGCTTAATAGTATCCTTCCTGATGTAAGGTTTTAAATCAACACAGAATAGAGAATAATTTAGAAACTATGCTTATATCTGAACTGTTCCTTGCCATCACTACATCAAACTACCAGAACTCTCTACTGAACAGCACTGTGGCACTAAATTCACCACAAAGTGGTTCAAGAAGGCAGCTAAATGACAATGAAGGACGGACAATAAATACTGACCTTGCAAGCGAAGTTTACTTCCAGGAATGAATGTTTTTAAACCATCCTCATAAAACAAAATTGGTAGCTGGTAATAAAATGTGAGGCTGGATGAACACAGCAGGCCAAGCATCATCTCAGGAGCACAAAAGCTGACGTTTCAGGCCTAGACCCTTCATCAGAGAGGGGGATGGGGAGAGGGTTCTGGAATAAATAGGGAAAGAGGGGGAGGTGGACCGAAGATGGAGAGAAAAGAAGATAGGTGGAGAGAGTATAGGTGGGGAAGTAGGGAGGGGATAGGTCAGTCCAGGGAAGACGGACAGGTCAAGGAGGCGGGATGAGGTTAGTAGGTAGATGGGGGTGCGGCTTGGGGTGGGAGGAAGGGATGGGTGAGAGGAAGAACCGGTTAGGGAGGCAGAGACAGGTTGGACTGGTTTTGGGATGCAGAGGGTGGAGGGGAAGAGTTGGGCTGGTTGTGTGGTGCAGTGGGGGGAGGGGATGAACTGGGCTGGTTTAGGGATGCAGTGGGGGAAGGGGAGATTTTGAAACTGGTGAAGTCCACATTGATACCATATGGCTGCAGGGTTCCCAGGCGGAATATGAGTTGCTGTTCCTGCAACCTTCGGGTGGCATCATTGTGGCACTGCAGGAGGCCCATGATGGACATGTCATCTAGAGAATGGGAGGGGGAGTGGAAATGGTTTGCGTCTAAAGAATGGGAGGGGGAGTGGAAATGGTTTGCGTTCTAAAGAATGGGAGGGGGCTGGTAGTTGGTAGTCATTTCTCTCGGTGAGAGTGAGGCAGGGTGGAGGCGTGGAGGTTAACAGTGATCGTGGATGCTAGTCGGCTCAGATCATTAAAGCCCCATGCGTGGGCAATGCTTACAGAATGGGCTTCAATTTCCTTTCTGGCTGAGGCAAACTCAAGGCCTGCCTCTTCATCCAGCTGTGGTAAAATATCATGGCATTTAGCCTTGGGTCAGCATATAATCACCAAGGTCTGGTTTGCAAGCAGTAAAAGAGGAGCTAGCAATCTAGAATAATTATGTGAAGAGAGAGGTCATAGGATGTATTTAATAACCGGATATGTAAATAAAGAAGCGTTACAGTACTTAAGAAGTACTGGACAACCTTATTTAGTGATTCTGAGCAAGTGACATCGGTAACAATGGGTGTGCAGGTAGTTGCAGCCTGAGATACACCAGATCGGCATGTTACAGTACAGGTAGGAATATTGACTTAAAGCACAAGATATAACATGCCTCCTCTGACCCAGCTGTAATATTTTCTGTTTCTAAGTCTCAACTTGATATCAATCCCACTATTTAAAACTCCTTACGTTTGTGAATCACACATTATTCCACTGTATAATGCAATACACATGTGCATGGCAGACACTTCTTCTAGTGTCTGAGTCTACATGCATGTAGAATTGATGTAGGTACCATGCGTTCTATCAACTCAAACCACTGAATGTAAGCAAAATTGAATCTTTACCCTGGTGTTTTTATACACAAGGTTGAAACATTAAAGGAGCCCAAAAAGAATAGGATCAAAATTACTGCTTTCACACTGTTCTCGTTCAAAATCCAATAGTCTCTAAGTGTGTATCACAACCCACTCTGCACATATGTATTCTCTTATCAGAATTTCATTTCCAACATCATCTAATACTTTTCAAAAACAAATTGAATCGTCAGCTTACGATTGAGATGGTGAAAATAATTTGCATTCTGATGTTGAAATAACAAGGATAATTCCCATTGAAGCTTCTATTTATGAGCTTTGAAAAGCCAAACAAAAGATAAATTCCTTAGTTGAAATCTTTGAGCTTCACCCAATTCTCCAGGAAAGAATTACATGTAAGAGTGAAAATGTACAAGAAGAACACATTCCCTGAATATTTATGTTGCTGCAGCTGTCACTCTTGTGCTAAAATCTTAGATGATAGGTTAGATTGATTAATAAACCATGAACCTCAAAAACAAAAAGAGAAGTTTCTGCAAAAGCTCAGCAGGTTTGACAGTGTGAGTGAAGAGAAATCAAAGTTAACATTTCAGGCCGGGCGATCATCACTCCAAACTGAGGAGAATTCATCAGTTCTAAGGAAGGGTCACCAGACCCAAAACGTTAGCTCTGCTTTCTCTTCAAGCTGCAAAACCTACTGAGCTTTTCTAGTTATTTCTCTTTACATTTCTGATTTACAGCATCTGCAGTTCTTTTGGATTTTATGAGTCTCATAAAGATCTAGAAAATTTCACAGGAAGATGACAAGGTGCAGACAAGAAATTAGGTGGAACTCCAACCTGCTAGGTGTCTGTATTGAAGACCAAACTAAATTGACGTCACTTCAGTAGTTTCAACAGTGCCAGGCTTGCATGGAGCCATACCTAGGAATTAAACTAATCCCCACAGAAGAGGAGATAATAGAAACTGGATTAAAGGATATTCTCAGGTATCAATGAGGCCTGACTGATAGCCATCAGTGAAAAGTTTGTGGGGTTTTTATTGCGAGAATTTTCTCCTGCCTGATGGGCAGGAGAAAGAGAACCATCTTTTTTCTGAGGTAAAAAGCACCAGAAATATCAATGCTTATCCCCTTTAACAAGAAAACAAAACCACTAGTATCAAGGTCCAAGGAGAAAAGTAATGCTTCCTTCTGGGTGTTAGATATCAATCCCACAGAAGATAAAAGGCAGTCACATAAAGAGCCCTTCAACTTCACAATGGGACTTCTTAGTAATGCATTTTGCATTTGAGCCCTTCTCAATAATTGCCCAGGAAGCCTCTTACTGGCACAGGTTTAATGTCAATGGGTTGATGCAAGAAACCCCAATGAAATAAGGTACTTCTCTTGGAGGGAAAATAACATTCTGCCCCGCACTTCCATTGTTATTTGAACAAATGGGATAGTGAAATTTCAGGACTAACCATGTATGAGTCCCAAATATTTAATATTGAATTTGGTTCAAGTGTTACATCTAAATGCCTTAATTGTGACAATTCTTTGGTCTTTGATATGCAAATCTGGAGATAACAAAGTACCCTGCTGGCCAAATTACAATCTTTCAACCTACATAAACTTGTGCTTAATCCGCATTCTGCGGCATATATTTTAATTAGCAGCAATTCCCCTTTACCCATCATCCCATGTTCCCTTGTCACATGATACATTGGCTCCCAGTTCGGTAACGCCTTCATTTTTAAATGCTTGTACTCATTTTTAAAGCCCTAATTTTCTTGCTCATTGACATCTACAAGATGTCCTCAAGATATCTGTGCCTTTTTGTACTCTGATGTATTGCGCACACCCAATTGAACCATATATCCATTGGTGACAATGCTTTCAGTTGACTTGGAACTAAGTTCAAACTTCCCTCAAAACTCTTTCCATTTTGATATTTCTCATTCCTCTTATGTTGGAAATCTAAGATTTCTTTCCTTTGAGAAAAGTAGATTGTGTAATACAGATTTTCCAAATTGTGAGTGTCATAATATTCTTGTGTTTATTAAAATGTAATGCAAATGAGGTTTATGGATTCCTTTTACTTGAAGATATCTTGAAGATCGCTGGTGGATTTATCTACAATTGAACAAATACATATAGTGTAGAGTTATCTCTAGACACAGCTTGTACCTCAGGTGATAGAGTTAGGTGAGCCTGTGGACTGTGATCATGTGATGACAGGATTTTTGCATTTTGAGCTGTTGGAAGGACGTCATTTCAAAATGCTAACATAACATTGATGCACTTTGATTAAAAAATTTGAGGAAACTCAAATCCCGCTGGCTAGGAGAGTGGATAGCAGGGGTCACAAATCTAAGTTGTTTGGCAAAAGAAACAGGCAGAGTTGAGGATGATCTTGTTCAGTGAGTTATGATGAATTAGAATGCTATATCTGAAAAGTATTGGAAGCATGTCGACTACATTTCAGAAGCAAATTTGGTAATATTTCAAAATGTTAAAAAAAATGCAGTTATGGTAAAAGAACAGGGAGTGGTACTAATCTGAACATTCTCTCAGAGCGCTCACAAGGACATGATGGGCCAAATTACTTGCTTCTGTGCTGTAAGAAAGTATACAATATGGTACAATGCAAATTGGCAATTTTGTAAAGAGAATATAACAAGCTTTTTGTTAACCAGCACCTATGGAGTTAGGAGTGTGGTGGTTGATCAAATATTCCAGATAATCAAGAGGTACGCATTATTACAGTAACCCCTGACCAAGCAAATTTTGAAGACATCAGTATCCCTCAAAAGGTCTGTGTGAAAAACATCAACACACCTCTTAAAAGCAACGTAAAAACACACAGCAAGTAATAGAAACATAATTTAGGGGGTGTAGTGCACATCACTCTTAGACTTTATGGCATAAATACTCGGACATCATGGAAGATTGCGATATTTGAGGTACATAATTTTTGCCGGCTGATGAGGAGCTGGTTAAAACAAAGTTTGCTGTATAACGGAAAGATAAACTATCAATTAAGTGTTTTTCTTTGAACTTTGCTGAGCTGCATTATCTGAGATGTCATCCAGAATCATATCCAAGAGTTGCTGCATGTTTTTGAAAGAGAAGTCATAGGTAAATGCCCAATATAACAGGGAAAGATTCTGTTTGTAGTTTTTGATCAATTTCCTGTCTCTGCCCAAAGCACAGAAGTGTCCAAGTAGGCTGAATGCTCCAGAAGATGACAGGTAGCTGAATAATAGAGAATACTGTAGTAGGCCGATTGTGATTGAGGTATTTATTGATGTTCATTGTCAACATCACTCAAAGCACACGGACATCAGAGGTTCTATGCTTCATGCTAGGCCAGTATGAAGTCAAGAACTCCACATCCTTCTTCAATGTTCATCAGCAGCACCATAGAGCTTTTGTTGTAACCTCAGCTCTGAAGAAAAGTCATACCAGACTTGAAATACTAACTTTGTTTCCCTATCCACAGATGCTGCCAGACACACTGAGCTGCTCCCAATTCTCTTTGTTGTTATTGGTATTATCTACCATGTGTGTGTTTGTACAGCCCAAGTGATCTTCTATGGGTTATGATGTTACTTTCCTTGTACAGGTTACAAGATTATAACCCACACTACTAATCGTTGCAGGTCTGCTTGCCATAATCTCCTTCGCACTGACAAAGTCCTGTGACTACATTACAGTAGATGGTGCTTATTGCACACAGTCAAGTATTAACCCTTTCAGACCCATGTGCAACACAACCTAGTGAGGAGGGACGAAACAATTGCTTTGTTTGTCCCATTCCTGAGATGATCATAACTTTGCTTGAGTTTGAAAGAGAGGTGATGTTTCCAAGTTTTTACATAAATATAGTATATATCACTACATATCATGCTGTATAAGAAATAAACCAGACAAGTTCCTTAAGTTAATGAGTAAGGAGTTAGATTTAATCCTATAACTCAAGAGAAGAAGCAAGAATTGCTAACAAAGATTTCACATGAACAAATTGATCCAAGTTCCTGCTCAGGCAAAAACAATACATCCAGACAAAACCCAAAAGCAAGCAAAAAGGACAATAAAACACTGCAGAGTTTCAATCTTAAAACTTGGTCAAATAACAATTAAAACTGGGGGAGAAAATAATTCTCTGATTGTCCAAAGGTATGTTTACAAGCTTAGCTGGTACTGCCCACAGGAGTTGTTGATGCTGGAGTTTATTCACTGAAGCAATCATGCTGAAGTGTTTTCCTGTGTTAGTCTTCTTGTTTTCATGGAGACAGTAATGCTGATTTGGAATTCTCCATGGATTTTGAGCAAAGAGATCTTTTGGTTGGCCTTCAAATCACCAATTTCATGGGAGAGGTTTCACATAGAGAGATAGGTAAAGCTGTTGCTCCTTCTTCTGTGATCCATTTCTCCCACTGTTAGTTCAAAACCAGTACTTTATTTACATCCAAGAGCTGGGTGACCTTCTCCGAGAACTCTGTAGATTCTGCCTCACCAAAAGAAGAATAATTTGTGTTGTTCACAAAACAACTTTTTAGCTACCGTAGGCCAATCAGCTATGCTTTGAAAATGTTTCCCTTCTAAAGGAAAGCCCTTGTACAGCTAATAACATTATAAGTTAATATTTTAGATAACATGTAGTCTTAACACCATGAACTGCCAGGCTATGGTTTTCAACCTAAGGATTAGTGCAGCAAAAGCCTTTATTGCCTTGTTGAGGCCTTACAGGGTGTCTTCACTATCTGTCTGGCTCATTTAGTATTAGATCTGGCAGTACTCAGTACGGATGTTGCAAACCCGAACTCACAAAAATTACTTCTCTTTGAGTTTAAAAACATTCACTAACAATAGAAGCTATTAAATCACAACTGCAGCACAGCAAAATTTGTGAGCTTTAACCAAGAAGAAAACGACAAGAGTCAGGACCTGACAGTTTTGATTTCACACACTTCTCCACTGCCCACTAACTGTGTTGAATCAGACTGCAGTTCATGAATTAAGAAGGGTTTGTTGCTTCAGGCTTGGCTACAGTTAACTAAACTCACAAATAGATTGGCTTAAATAATTCAATGCTTATTTAGCATTAGATTTCTGCATTCTCGTGTCTCAGTGAATCTCACTATGTAGTACAGAACCTAAGTAGGCAACAGCGGTTGATGCAAAAACTATATTAGTTCACTTACAATCAATCAATTGTCTGCCAAGCAAGGAGATATAGATCATTGCCAACTAAAGATATCTCCTGTTTAATTTTTCTCACACTAAGACCTATTTTATAGCACATTATAACTTGTAGCTAAGTTGTCTTGCAAACACTTTCATTATTATTATATTTACACCTTCCGTTCCCAGTAAGCTATTGTCTTGTTTTATTGTCACCTATATAACTTCCTTCTAAGTCAAGCCTCCTTAGTTTTTTTTCAGTAGAATCCTTTCCAGAAGAAATGACCCATTAATTAACAAAGGAATTTGATTCTCCTGCAACAATGTTGGAACAGGAGAAGACCGTATTCCAGAAGAAGGCAGAGGAGGATGAGCACACCCCTAAAATGCAAACTCATGTTGTGACATTTTCTCGCCAAGTAATCAAACCAAATGTTAGTAGTCAGAAAAAATACAATTGACTGCTTTGATGTAAAGACAAAAACTCATTTGGAATAAGAAAACTGGAATTGCATTCAACCACAAAATGGAAGAAATTTATTTTCAGGCAAGGTTTCTAATTGCTTTGTTCTTTCAGAGCTGACACAAGCACAATTGACCAAATCGCCTTCCATTTTCGATCATTCTATGATTCTGTAAATCTTAATATGGCACAAATTGACAAAACTGATCACTCCTGAACTATGACTGAACATTTAATTCAAGAGTAAAGATTTACTAATGAAGATGTTAATCAGCTTTGTCAAGAACTGTCCATCTTTTAAGCATGACTACTTTCTCTTTCTGATCAGCAATTCCTGGCCAATAAGCTGATAACTGCCAGGCTTCCCTCCGTCAACATTTTTGGATAGAAACTATCCAATCTCAAGGAACAGTTCCTAAGTTATAGAACTTTACAATATTATAGTTAGGATATCCATGATGTTTTCACCTATTTCTTCTTAAAATATGATGCAGACCATCTGGTTCTGGGAATTTGGTACAATTTAATTCCACTATTTTCTCCATAGCTATATTTTTTCTGACATGAAATTTGTTTTGTCCCAAACCGTCATTCAATAAGTTTTCTTGGGACATCTGTAATGCCCTCTTTTTCAGTACTGCAGATGCTGATGCAATTATTCAGCATGCCTGCCATTTCTGTACCATCATTGATGACACCATCATAACTGTGTGTGCTGCTATCCCTATCCTCTAAGTGAATGGGTCTTTTACAGGTTTATGTTGCCTGATTTGTGAGAGGGAGCCAACTTCTACTTTAGTGAGAAAGGGGGTTGTAGGGGAAAGACAATGTAGTTTACTACATTTGGAGTTAAGCTATACAGTTATGGAGAGGTTAGTTAACACATTGCAGAGCGTTGAGCCAGCTGATTCATTAGCTCTTTTAGAGACTGGAAATAACATTAACACAAATAATGCACGAGATAATTGGCATTGCTTAATGCAATTATGAAACTGGAAGAGACACTGTCATAAACTATGATAATCAAGAGACATCCACACATTAATAAATCTTGAATCCAGGTTTCCCTCAGCATGAAATAGATGTTAAAATGTGAGGCTGGATGAACACAGCAGGCCAAGCAGCATCTCAGGAGCACAAAAGCTGATGTTTCGGGCCTAGACCCTTCATCAGAGAGGGGGATGGGGAGAGGGTTCTGAAATAAATAGGGATAGAGGGGGAGGCGGACCGAAGATGGAGAGAAAAGAAGATAGGTGGAGAGGAGAGTATAGGTGGGGAGGTAGGGAGGGGATAGATCAGTCCAGGGAAGACGGACAGGTCAAGGAGGTGGGATGAGGTTAGTAGGTAGGAGATGGGCGTGCGGCTTGGGGTGGGAGGAAGGGATGGGTGGGAGGAAGAACAGGTTAGGGAGGCAGAGACAGGTTGGACTGGTTTTGGGATGCAGTGGGTGGGAGGGGAAGAGCTGGGCTGGTTGTGTGGTGCAGTGGGGGGAGGGGGCGAACTGGGCTGGTTTAGGGATGCGGTGGGGGAAGGGGAGATTTTGAAGTTCGAGAAGTCCACATTGATACCATTAGGCTGCAGGATTCCCAAGCGGAATATGAGTTGCTGTTCCTGCAACCTTCTGGTGGCATCATTGTGGCACTGCAGGAGGCCCATGATGGACATGTCATCTAAAGAATGGGTGGGGGAGTGGAAATGGTTTGCGACTGGGAGGTGCAGTTGTTTGTTGCGAACCGAGCATTGTTTTCCGAGATAGAAACAACTGTAAGATAATCAGTCCTTTCTATACCACAGCATGAAACAAACAAAGTATAGAAGGTTGTTAAATACTGGATGGCTAGTAGATGAATTTTACAACAGTAACAGGTGGTCAGCAGAAGAACTAGGTTACTGCATTCGGAAGAAGAAGGATGGAGATTGGGCATCTTTGAATCACGAGGTCAATATCTGATACTAAGTGTTACCGTTCAGTGCTGTAAAAGGAACTGTGACCAAAGAGTTTACAACTCCAAGCCTATAATCCACATTGGTAATGACCAGCTGTGGGGTTAATTGTATGTTGTAGTCAAATTGTGGAACAGCTTGTATGGGGGGAGGGGGCAAGTTTGCAAGTTGCAGTCAAATTGTGGAGGGACTTTGAAATTTGATAATTCTTATGTGCTTCATGTAAGTTTTATAATGTGGCTTTGTGTAAATTCTGGACAAGTGCTCAGAGGATTTACATAGAAGAGACTTTTGTTGGATCAATAAATTATTGGTTCTGAGGGTGAGCCATATTCTGTGCCACATATATTCTGTTGCTGTAATTCCTGAAATCCAAGAACTTTTGTAAAGGGAGATAAGAACGGAATCCCTTACAGATTCTCGGGGCCTATGTTACCTCCCAGTTAGAAATAGTAGTAAATCTTAAGAGTGAGGTATATTATTCTAACTTGTCTTGTATAGTTCAAATTGGAGATCCAGAATGACCTTATTAAAACTGATTTTCCTATTCTGACCACCCTGTTTTTGATAATGCCATCATAATACTATTTTGTGTTGGCTTTGCTAGTTTCAATGCTTTTATCTATACATTCTTAGTATTCACTCGTTTTGTTTCCCCTTTCATTTGTGACATTCTACTGTCAGCTGTTGGTGAACAGCATAGAGTCTGATCCATTTATCTTGCTTTAACTTGCTTTTCAGTCTCACTCCTAACTCCTAATCTATATGCACGTGTGTTGTGTTTAATTCTTCTCAAAACAAATAAACTCACAGCTTGTGAACTCAAGAAAGTCAGGTTAATTGGTTCCTTCTGAGACTTAATTTTATTTGGTCTTGGTGAAAGGTGGCCACAAAGTAAATGATTCTTTTTGAATTAACCTTGCTGAGAGTAAGAGGAATGAATGAATAAAGGAGCAGAGCCAGTTCATCAGCCCTCATCCAGGAGTGTAATAATTGGGGATATTCCATCTGGGAGCACAATAAATTGGGAACCTGTTTGGAACATTTGCCAATATACAAAGAGACAGGAGATAGTTAGAGAGGAAGAGAGAGATCTGATGGTGTTGTGGATTATGTTCCTGCCTCCGAAATAAAACTTCTGAATTTTAGTCCCATCCCAGAAACTGATGGCCAAGTAAAGTATATTTTTTTAAATCCAGCCAGCTGGGTTGAATTTGAAACTGAAAATCTTTTCATATACACCAAAGGCAGGTGTTAAAAATGGGAGAGATTCCTGTTCAGCCATGTTAGAGAGTCATAAAGTCATACAATCCTTTGGTCCAACAAGCCCATGCCAAACATAATCCCAAACTAAACTAATCCCACCTGCCTGCACTTGGCTCATAACCCTCTGAAGATTCTTATTCATGTACTTATCCAAATGTCTTTTGAACATTGTAACTGTACCTACATTCACCACTTCCTCCAGCAGTTCATTCCACACACAAACTACTCTCTGCATCAGAAAATGCCCAATATTTCATTTTTTTTCAATATTTCTCCTCCATAAAGGTTCCCTGCCATTCACCTTATCTATTGCCCTGATGACTTTATAAACCTCTATAAGGTTACCCTTCAACCTCCTTTGCTCCAGTGAAAAAAGTCCCAGCCTATCCAGCCTCTCCATATAATTCAAACGCTCCATTCCTGACAACATCCTGATAAATCTTTTCTGTACCCTTTCTAGCTTAATGATATACTTTCTATAACAGGGTGAACAGAATTGCACAAAGAACTCCAGATAAGACCTCATCAACTTCCTGTACAACCTCAGTATGATGTCCCAACTCCTTTACTCAAAGGCCTGAAAAGTGAAGGCAAGAATACTAAATGCCTTCTAAACCACCCTGACTACTTGTGGTGCAAACTTCAAAGAATTATGTATCTGAACCTTGAGGTCTCTCTGTTCTACACCATTACCCACAGCCCTACATTTAATTGTATAAGCCCTACCCTTGTTTGTTTTACTAAAACACAATAGCTCACTTATCCAAATCATAGTCCATCTGCCACTCCTCAGCTTCTATCATCATTATCCATATCATCAGGATACCACAAGCATGGAAAAATGCATGTTGCCACTGCAGTTTGACTCCCTGAGTGACCTGTAGCAGGGAGAAGAGTGAATTAAGAGAACTGAAAACATACATAGGAAGAACGGACCTCAGCAAAATTAACAAAACAATTAAGCATGAGGAAAATTGTTCTCAGTTTTAAGAAGCCACAAAACATCCATTAACAGCAGCACAAGAAAGGTTAGCACAACCTGCAGGTGAACTTCTGCTTAGTAAAAGAATTTGAGCAGTGGCAGGAAGTGGAGCTGGGACTGATACTGCTTTGTGAAGTGACGTTACACGCTTTTACTCGAGACATTTCTGTGAAATGGGAAAAAGAAGAACCTGATGAGGTTTGCGGTTTTCAGATCAATCTGATAATAAGATGCATCAGATAGAGTGAATACAATTACATGCAGCAATATACATATGATTAGTCTTTGGAATAAATAAGATGACACAACCAAAAAATCCATTACCTTTCCTATATGCTTGTCAAGAACTTGTACATAATTTCATTGAACCAATCCACACAATGCAGCAGTGGTGTCATTGAAGAGGCAGTTACAATTTATTCTGAATGCAGTATTGTCAAATAATTGAAAGTTTGTTCTTTAAAAAGCAGAAAATGCATTTACTAGACTCCAAGACTATTCAAATTTTAACCTCATTGTAGTCAAAATTTCAGGATGTGAAATCCTTCACTTTGATGAAGTGAAATTTGCCACAATGTAATACAAATAGGAACATTTGTATCCTGCAATGCATTGTTATGTAATTATTAGGTCTCTGAAAATTCATATCTATCGTGGCTTTTTCTCCTGATGAAATAGTTTCTGGAATTTTCATAAAACTGTGCTCTTTTCTGCAATGAATTTGAGTACTGTTGCCAAGATCAGTTCACATTCCGTTCAGTATAAAATGCGAATATTATCCAACATTTAGCACCGTGTGAAATAAACCTGACCTCCTCATGTGTGAATTGAAATAAAATTTCAGTACCTGGATTCTCTTTTTACAATCTGGCTCAATTATTAAAGATATTCCTTTGAATAACAATGGGTTTAAAGCTCACTTTTAGGGTTTGGTTGGATAAAGTAGTCTGGTACTAAGGGAAGGCTTAATTGTCATCATTGAGCAATCAATTATCAACAGACTGATGAAAGATATCATCGTTAACTCATGAATAATATGCACATTTCTAGACTTCATTATCCAAATATTAATGAAGGAGTTAAGTTCAGAGGTGAGATGCGACTTATTATCTCTGATATTAAGGCAGAATTTGATCAAGAGTGCCATCGGAGAGCTTCAGCAAAGCTGAATTCTGTGGGAATCAGGTGAACATTGTCAATTGGTTGATAACCTATCCAGCACAATGGAAGATGATTGTGGTTCTTGGAAGTCAATCATCTCAGTTCCAGGACCTCTCTGCATGAGCTCCTCAGGTTAGTTTCCTCAGCTAAATCATCTTCAACTGTTCCATCAATAACTTCCCTCCGTCATAGGGTCAGACATGAAGATGTTCAGTGATGATTGCATAGTGTTCTGCACCTTTCACAACTCTTCAGACATTTTAGACAATTTTCTTGACATTGAACAAAGTTGGTAGAGTAACTAAAAGTATTAGTTCAAAGCAGGACATGGAAGGAGTTGAATGAATAATGAAGGTGTCTATTGCCTTAGGCCAGGATAGATAAAAGCACAAACACCAATGGCAGTGCATGTTGAAAGAAAGCAGAGTTCACAGAGGGCTATAGTAAATATTCTAGCCATGCAGAGATTTGAGCATAGTGATGAAATCCTGCTTGATGGAGTGCTAATGAATGTTAACATTACAAAAATTCTGATTTAACCTGAGGCATTTAGGAGTACTTTGAGGAATTCTTTGAGGACGTTGATTGATGAGGGAATGGCTGTAGATGTCATATATATGGACTTCAGTAAGGCGTTTGATAAGGTTCCCCATGGCAGGCTGATGGAGAAAATGAAGTCGCATGGGGTCCAGGGTGTGCTAGCCAGATGGATAAAAAACTGGCTGGGCAACAGGAGACAGAGAGTAGTAGTGGAAAGGCGTTTCTCAAATTGGAGGCCTGTGGCCAGTGGTGTTCCACAGGGATCTGTGTTGGGGCCACTGTTGTTTGTGACATACGTAAATGATTTGGAGGAAAGTATAGATGGTCTGATTAGCAAGTTTGCAGATGACACTAAGTTTGGTGGAGCAGCAGATAGTGAAGGGGGCTGTCAGAGATTACAGCAGAATATAGATAGACTGGAGAGTTGGGCAGATAAATGGTAGATGGAGTTCAATCCGGGCAAATGCGAGGTGATGCGTTTTGGAAGATCTAATTCGCAAGCAAACTATACAGTAAATGGAAAAGTTTTGGGGAAAATTGATGAACAGAGAGATCTGGGTGTTCAGGTCCATTGTTCCCTGAAGGTGGCAACGTAGATCGATAGAGTAATCAAGAAGGGATATGGCATGCTTTCCTTCATTGGGCGGGGTATTGAGTACAAGAGTTGGCAGGTCATGTTATAGTTATAGAAGACTTTGATTCGGCCACATTTAGAGTACTGCGTACATTTCTGGTTGCCACATTACCGAAAGGATGTGGATGCTTTGGAGACGGTACAGAGGAGGTTCACCAGGATTTTGCCTGGTATGGAGGGTGCTAGCTCTGAAGAGAAGTTGAATAGATTAGGATCATTTTCATTATAAAGACGGACATTGAGGGGGGATCTGATTGAGGTCAATAAAATCATGAGGGGTATAGACAAGGTGGATAGCAAGAAGCTTTTTCCTAGAGTGGGGGACTCAATTACTTGGGGTCACGAGTTCAAAGTGAGAGGAGGAAAGTTTAGGGGAGGTATACATGGAAAGTTCTTTACGCAGAGGGTGGTAGGTGCCTGGAACGCGTTGCCAGTGGGGGTGGTAGATGCAGGCATAATAGTATCTTTTAAGATGTATCTGGATGGGTACATGGATGGATGGGGAGCAAAGTGTTACTGGCCCTTAGAAACTAGTTGATAGGTTTAGACAGAGGCTCTTGATTGGTGCAGGCTTGGAGGGCCAAAGGGCCTGTTCCTGTGCTGTAATTTTCTTTGTTCTTTGTTCTTTGTATAACAATGTTGTTCACAGAATGTAGGTTTGAAGAGAAGAGAAAGGCACAACAAATTTCATCTTCACCATGTTTAACTAGACAAAATCACATCGTATACAGAACCTTGGCAAAGCAGGGTATCAACTGAAAAATAATGGAGAGGTGGAGAAAGTTGGAAATATTCTAAAATTCAGTGTCATCAGCCTGTATGTGGAATCTGATATACCTCTTAATGCAAGTTGCCATGTGATAACACATAGCTAAGAAATGGTGGGGAAAGTAGTCATGATTAGATCCTTGGGGTTCCAGAAGAACATTATAAGGCTTGGAGCAGAGGCCAGTCTCTGCCTGATACTAGTCAGTTTATAGTTGAAACAAACAAGAATAGACTTCCATGGGTGGAGAACGAAGAAGGAAAACATTAGAAGATGATGGATGTTTGATGCTGTCCAAGGTTACAGAAGGACTGATTAGGTTTTGGACGAATAGAGTGCACTATAGGACACCATGGTCCTAATCACAGAGATGGCCTTTATGTTCTTTGATTTCAGTCATTGGTTGTTTCAGAGATAGGAAACTGATTGGAAAGCTTCTACACAAATGCAGTCTTTTTCTCTTAGTATTTCCCAATAATACTTGAGATATTACAGGAAGAAATATAATTCCTGCCACTCACGTCATCCTTTACATTGTCACCTGTAAAGTGCACAACAGATTACAACAAAAAATTAGGAATCATGCAGCTTTTAAAAATATATTAGAATTAATTGAGGATTTGTGAGTGAAATAAAGAGAGTAGGAAGAAATAAGACATTTTCAAGTTGCTAACAGAAAGTGAATTCGAATTAAAAACGTTCAAATAATGCAGTTTCTAGGTGCAATACCATAAGATTATGGGAAAAATTTTGTGCAATTTAGGAATTAGCATTCTGAGGAATTCCACTTTGATAGAAAGCTCAGATTCATCATGAATCATTAAAGAGAGGAACAGCAAGGAAAATCTATTCGAGGAACAGCAAACTGAGGAAAAAATAACTGATGTCAGAGGAAGAGAGAGTTCCTAAGGGTTTGACATCAAGGATAAGTTTACGAAGGTAGAAATGGCCAAGAATAGTGAAAGGTCCATTCTGGAGATCCTCAAAGTAAATTTGTAGTTTCTGCGTTCAATGTGCACTCTTCAATGAGCACATTGCACAACAGTCATAAATAATGCATAACAGCATGACATGAATCCTTCTGCCTCTCGTGATGACCGTATTTGGAATCAAACACTGAAAATACTCTTCCATGACGGAACATTGGAAGTGCTCCGGCAACTTTTGCTCTCTCCAGAGATAGTAAGAACTGCCAGTGCCAGACTCAGAGATAACACAGTGTGCAACTGAAGGAATATAGCAGGGCAATCAACATCAGAGAAGTAGGAAAGCTAACGTTTCGAGTCAGGACCCTTCTTCAGAAAATTCTTCATTTCTGAAGAAGGGTCCTGACCCAAAACATCAGCTTTCCTTCTCCTCTGATGCTGCCTGGCCTGTTGTGTTCCTCCAGCTCCACACTGTGATATCCCTTGTTCTCTCCACCCCACCCTGGGACAAAGGGTAACATAATTCAATGGTTGAAAAGAATACTGGCCTATTTTGACATGTCGCATTTTCTATCATTTTCCCTGTTCTTTTTGGTATTTTGCCTTTGTTGAACAGCAAGGGCTACTTTTTAAAGATAAATGTTATCAAACATATGGCATTAAGCTTTGAAAGAATCTACAGGGTAGTAGCTTTGTAATTGTACCTAGAAACAGTAGGTGGCAATAGGTTCTCCGCTCTACTAACATGTCTTTGACCAGTTCCAAGCTGATGGTTACCATGGTTACCCCCCAGAAAACCAAGTGGTTTCTCTGCTCTGTGTGTCTCTCCTTAATTATTTGGTTACCCTGAAATCAATGTTCTGAGTCGAGTCACCTAATTTGTCAGTGTAAATTTGATAGACCAAGACAGTCACATTTGTACCCTTGATCATGCTCACCACTTTTCCACCATGATTTCTAACCCAAAGGCATGCATTGACCATAAACCTAAACCTAATACTGACCATATTCCCTGTAATCCTGTACAACATATGGCAAAACATTGGGATAAATTTTAGGTCTTGTCAGCCAAGTGTCAAGTCACTGTGTCTTTGGAGATTTTCTCATTATGAGGCCGAGTGAAATCTCTCGCCATATTTTACAAAATACACCATATCAACTACCAGCCCGTCCCCTATAACACATCTCTTACCTGATTCTCTAACCATATTCTGTTCCCAGAAGAACTCATCATTCATGGCATATCTGCCAAAAGACGAGAACCCCTGGTGTCCTTTCCATACTTAAAAAATAGCTGTACACCCAGATTGGCATCCCAAAACTTTGTGATAAACATTCAGTGTAAAGATGGCAAAGAAAGAGAAAATGGCACTGCAATTTTCCGACAGTGGACATGGTGATCATGGTGGACCACCAAATAGCCACACTCTTCCTGGAGGACTGACAGAAGAGGCCATGCCGCCAGGCCGTGACAACCTGATCTGAGGTCACCATAAGGCTTGATTCTGTGTTTAGCCCCAAATGTAAGTGTGCCATGCCTAACTTTGTGTCCACAGAAGGGGGAACAATGGATCAATGCCAGCGCTATAGTGCCATAGATTCAGCATGTGAAAGCAAGATGAACAAGACATTTACTGAACAATGGGCCCTGCTGGCATCACTGCCCCTCATGATCAAACAACTTCCTTCGGTGACACCTCTATTATGAGGAGTCCATACCAGGTATAGTTATACATTGCCCACCCTTCAAAGCCACAGCGTTCCAGATTATGAATGAATTGCGCCTCTTGCATTACCCATTCCAATCTGTGATTTACTGCCTTCATCCTTTACAGTTACAGGTTGACCCTTCACAATTTTCATCTGCTCCTCACCCAGCCTGCAGCCTCTATTCCCCCAATGTGTTCCTGTCACTCTTTCTCAGGTCAGTGTCTCCTGCTGCCACCATACCCTTCCCCGTTGGTTTATCTAAGCGGATCCAACAGACTGACTGTGACTCACACATTTGAGTGATATAGCCAGTCACCTCCAGACCATAAGTGGCCAGACTCTTGACTAATGCCTGCACAGCTTTCCAATCACATTGACATTAGCCTCCGCCCAAACCAGACTGGCTGCTATGGAGCCTGAAGGCTGACCGTAATGACGCCTTGGTCTGCGCAGACCTGACTGGCAATGCCCTGACTGGAAGCCTTGACTATGACCAATTTCCTGAACTGGTATCAGAGGTTGCTTTTGACTTATTGTGCCAGGGGTCCCTCATTGATGAGTACCTCCTTGGACTTTAGTGAGGTCTGCTCTGCTAAGACTTTGAGCGACAATTGCCTGCTTGCTACACACGCAGTGTGTTTGCTGTGCAAGCTGTTTGTACACGGTGTGGGTGTGAGAACAATGCTACAATTTGCCGCACAGCAGAGTCTGCTCCCTTGACTGAAGGCTGCTGACCAGCAAGGCATGCAGCATGGTTATGTGACGGTGTTAATTGGAACGGCAAAGTAAGGCAGGGCAGGGATGTTGAAAACAAGAAAATAGGCATTAATTGAGGGAGCACTTAGAGAGCAAGTGAACATCCCTGAGATGCAACCTGATCCAATCTGTGAGCTGGGTGCCTGTCTCTCCATGCAGAGCCCTTGCTATGGCCTTTCAATGCCAGTTCCTACTGTATCTGCACTCAGGTCTGAATTTCCTCAATGTCCTGCAAATTTCAAATACTTTGGAGCTACTGAAGTACTTTTGTAAAGTATATTCCTTGTTAGTACACAACAGTCAACACCCACAAGGACCAATGTGAAAATGGCCAGATAATCTGTTTGTAGGTAATGGCTTGGTGACAAAAATACACCAGAAATAAGAGCGTTATAAATAAAATGCTGTGGTATCATTAATGCCCACTCAAGTAGGTCTCAGGTTAACGTTGTATGCAAACGATGACATATCCAAAATTATTGCATTCCCTCAGTATTACATTGCAGCATTGGCTTTAACTTGAATATTTAAATCTTGGGGTGGAACTTGTACTTGAATTTGAAAATTTGAGAGTATTGCATCTTCATCAGAGGCTGACACTCCACAAAGCCTTTGGATAACGTCTCCTTCATTTATATGGTGCCTTCCACAATCTGAGAATGATCCAAATTACAGTAGCTGATGAAATGGAGGTTCAGTACTGCAATTTGGGAAGTGAGGAAAGTGATTTACACACAGTGAAGTGGTGCAGGCTTAGCTTCGTATATATGCGGCTCGGACACTCCGGAAGACTCTGACTTGAATTATTGTTGCAAGACAGTTGAGGCCATCTGTATGTGTTTGATAGTATCCTCCTGAGTATCTGACAGGAGATACTATCAGATCTGTCAGATATCTGATAGTATATCTGACTATAGATAGCAATCCTTCAGTTCTCCACTGGAATGTCAGCTCAGGCTTTACACTCAGATTTAAGGATCTTGTGTGTATAAGAATCTGAAACAAAAACAGAAAAACCTGTGATTTTTTTTTACTTGGCAGCTTCTGTAGAAAGACTAGCAGAGGTGGTTGGCCTTTCATCAGAATTCCTGACTCTATCTGACTCTCTTTTTGCTGGTCCTGTAAATAAATCACTTACAGTTTGGTCTCTACTGATTTCAAAAGCAATTCTCTGCCCTTTGTATTGCAATTAATTGCACTTTTCCACCCTGTTCTCCATTTTGAGATGAAACAAAGCTTTGTGCGATTTCGAGCTCTGTAAAAAGAAATAATTTGAGATTATTTTAGGGCAATGCTTATAATGCCTTCCTTGGCTCTGTCAGCTGTTTCAATATTTGTAATAGTTTTAATCTTCTTACAGGAATCCAGTTATAGAGAAGCCTTTCAGTTACAGGGAATGTGTTTTTGAACATTATCGCAAAAAAATCCAAAGCTTACTCCTTTTCATGAGTAGCATTATACACAATGTCCTTTGCATCCTTTTGAAGTATGAGTAGAAGACTAGAAGAAGTAAGTAATTCGGTCCTGTTATAAAGTGGAGATTGGCCCCTCCACTGATAACTAAAACTGAAACACCAAGAGAGGCTCATCTCACCCTATACTCTGTTAAAAAGAAGTGTGCAAAGTGGTTTCACCTGCCTCTCACCCTCAAGCCATTATAAAGGAGTGGCTAAATGAATTGAACTCCTTTCACTCACTCCATAATCAACAAGTAACAATTTATTTATCTAACTCTAACAGTGAACAGATTAACTGAACCATTAACAAACTAAACAATTCCTCATTAACTATTAACTATTCCCGTATAAAGCAAAATTCTAGTGGTATGCTGTTCCAATAAATGTAAGTCCCACTTACATTAACGAAGATAACAAAATGTAATTAAAACTTAGCCTCTAGGCATTATAGCTAGGTTACATATTCCAGAAAGCTTTGCGCCTTTTCTACTGACCTTCAATCAGCGATGCCTTTTTCCATCAAATTCTTGTGTCAGGAATGTCAGCTAAGAGTGCAGCTGTATCTTTAATTAGATGATGGTTACTCTGAGAGCTTAGAATATTCTGTGAGAGACAGTGATTTTTTTCCTCTTTACAGCCAAGGGTTATTGACTCTATCAGATTGCAGTTGCTCTCACCTGGATTTTCAAATGACCTCTTCTTTAACGCTTGATGACATATCAATTTCTTACAATAGTATTGGTCCTATGTTGTCAAAAATATCAGATTTAAATTTAATTGATTTTAGTCTCTAAGTGCTTGGATTAAATTAATTGACTGATTATCAAACTGGTTGCCTAGCTCACAAAGCAAAACTGTTGCCTGGGTTGCTTACCATACAACCTTTGATACAAATGTTTCCATTTCAGGAGCTCTCAACCCACAAACTGCCCGCTGATTTTTTTTGGAATGTCTAAGCACAAAAAAAGGACATCATCTTCTAAAAAGACCACACACTCTTCTCCCCTATCATTTTGCAAACATCAAGTTCTAACGTCCTGCCTTCCATTCCACAACTACTCTAATGAACTTCACAACATTCCATGGACCCTGCTCTGCATTCAATAAGATCTTGGCTGATCTGAAAATCCGCATTCCACGTTCCTGTCTTTTCCTCATAACCGTTCATTCCCTATCTGATTAAAAATATATTTGTGTTAGCCTTGAGTATATTTATCAACCCAAACTCTGCAGCAAAGAAAATACACTGATTCACTAACCTCTTAAAGAAGAAATTCTTCCACATCTCTATCATAAATGAATAATCAATTATTCTCAGCTTATGCTCTCTTGTTGTTTGCCCTCTCACAATGAGACAGAACATTTCTGTATCTGTACTGTTAAATTCCCTAAGAATCTTATAGTTTTCAATAAGGTCTGATTTCATTCTTCTAAATTTCAATGAATACAAGCCAATTATACTCACACTCTCCTCATAAGACAGTACCACAATAACCTTCTCTGAACTGTGTCTAATCCTATACATACTTTGCTAATAAGGGACCCAAAACTGTTCACACTATTCCAGCTGTGGTCTGACCAGTGTTTTATCCAGTTTTAGTATGGCGTCCTATTATATCCTCTATTCCCTCTGAAATAAAGCCAGCATTCAATTTTCCTGCCCTTTTATACACTGAACTTGCATGCTAACTTTTTTGTGATTCATGGATTATTCTACAATCAATCCAAATTCTTCTGTTCTGTAGCTTTCTGCAATCTTTCTCGATTCATTGATTGTCAGCTCCTTTATTCTTCACGCCAAAGTGCATAACCTTACATTTTCCCACATATATTCCATCTGCCATTTTGTGGCCCATTGGATCAATCTGTCTATAAATTTCAACAGACTCGATGTCATTCCAAATTATTTTTTATGTCACCCACATACTTGGCTATGGTACATTCACTCTCCTCATCCAAGTCATTAATATATATCCTGAACATTTCTGGCCCCAGCACTGATCACTGTGGTACTTCACTAGTTACAGCCATATTGAAAATGCATCCCTTAAGTCAACTCTGTGTCTCCTATTCATTAGTCAAGCTTCTATTCATGGCAGTATATTGGGTACCTTATCAAATGCTTTTGAAAAATCCAAATATGTTACCTCCACTACTTCCCCTGGAGCTACACTGCATGCAACCTCCTCAAAGAACTCTGATAAATTTGTCAGATATGGATTCCCGTTTGGTAAACCATACTAAATCTGCTCAATCATATCATGTATTTCTAAATACTCCGCTATTACATCTTTTGTCGCATAGTTTAGCATTTCCACAATAACAGACATTAGGCCAACTGCGCTGTGGTTATCTATTTTTATTATCTCCTTTGCTTTTTGAATAAAAATGTTATGTTGGCAGTTTTCCAGTCTCATAGGACTTTTTCAAATCTAAAGTTCTTGAAAGGTTACTAGCAATATATCCATTATCTCTGAAACATTTTAGGTAAAATAAAATGGATTTAAATGACAGAAAAATGAACAAATGACTGAGTGCTTGATTCTTACGTAGTTGACCAATGGCAAAAATTATCATGGCATAATACAACCAACTGGAAAATTATGGGTAAAGGAGTTTGAGAAATCATAATATATAAATTCCTCTTAGATGATTGAGCAAACAATTGACCGAGACCAGTGGCTATTCTGTATTCTTCCTCTCTAGGGGCTTTTGTGACACTGTACTGGTGCCCCTACCTCTGAACCTGGCGATCTTGATTTTCAAATCTTGCATTTCCCAGCAATATGTAATGGTATCTCTGAGTAGGACCCATGGGCACAGCCTTAGAGTAAAGGAAAGACCTACTAGAAAGGAGATAAGAAGAAACGTCTTCAACCTGAACGTAATGAATCTATGGAATTCACTGCCACAGAAGGCTATGGAGGTCAGGTCATTGATACATGTGAGACAGAGATAGATAGGTTCGTGATTATCAACGGGATCAAGGGCTACTGGGAGAAAACAGAAGAATGGGGTTGAAGAGCTTATCAGCCATGATCGAATGATGGAGTAGACTCAATGGGCCGAATGACCTAATTTCTGCTCCTATGTCTTATGGGCTTATGGTCCTAAAAGGTTGGTTAGAAAACATCTATTCCTCTTAATTATCATTTCCACCACAGAAATAGAAATCAGACTTATTACTAAACAAGGTGCTGCTTTACTGTTGTTCCTTTGTGAATTATTTTCATTGTTGTGTTGTTTGCATTGCTCACAGGAGACATATTCACTGCCCATCCCCAGTTGCCCTTGATCTGGCTTGATGTATCACTAAAGCTCAGGTATTTTAATGACACACACAGTGCTATTCAGAAGACATTTCTGGGATTTTGACTGAGTGACAATGACGTGCCACCATCAAAGTAGTAAGTTACCCAGAGGAGACCATGGTGGTATTGTACGTTGCCCTTGTCCTTTTTACTAGTCGAGATCATGGGTTTTGAAAGTGCTGTCAGAGAAAAGATGCCTTCATGCGCCTTTACACTCTATACCACTGTATATTGGTGGTGGAGGAATTGAATGTTGAAGCTGATGGATGAAGTAACAATCAAGTGGGCTGTTTTTCCTAAATGGTATTGAGTTTTTTTCAGTGATGCTGAAAAGTCATCTAGTGTTCCATCACATATTTCACTACTATTGCCTTGTAAATGGTGGACAGGCTTTGGCGAGTTAGACAAATGAAGTATTTATGACAAATTTCCCAGCATCTGACCTACACTGGTAGTCATAGCATTCATATGAGTGCTCCAGTTTAATTTTGAGAAATGGTAATTGCCAGGATAGCGATGGTGAGAAATTCAGTGATTGTCTGTACATGGTTTGGATATGGGCATTACCTGGCACTTGTGTGGCCTGAATTTTAGTTGCTATTTGCTATAAGTTGTGCTGTTTCAGTAACTGAGAAGTTACAAATGACACTGAACCAGGTAATTATCAGCAATCATTCCCACTTCAAACGTTGTGTTCAAGGGAAGTTCATTGATGAGGCAGTTCAAGCTGTTGGGGCCAAGGGCACTACCCTGAGGAACGCTTGTAACAATATCCTGGTGCTGATATGATTGACCTCATTGAAAATTGTGCTCCTTTGTGCCAAGTATAACTCCAATGAATGAAAAGTGTTCACCCTATTTCCCATTAGCTTCGTTTTGCTCAGGTTTCTTGATGTCACACGCTGTCAAATGTTTTCTTAATTTTAAGCTCACTGACTCTGACTTCACCTCTGAAATTGGGCTCTTTTGTTTTCATTTGAACCAAAGCAATAAAGAGATTTGGGGCCAAATTGTGTTCTGGAGCCCAAATTGAGTAAGTTCTTACTGAGGAAGTATTGTTGGATAACATTGTCACTAATATCTTCTTTCACTTTGCTGATAATTGAGAGTACACTGATGAGTTGGTGATTCACTGGATTGGATTTGTCTTTTTTTTGGTGAACAAGACATAATAGGCAATTTTCCACATTGCCTGGCAACTTTCACTGTCACAGGTGTACTAGAACACCTCTGTTCTAGACAGCTACAATTCAGGAACACAAATCTTCAGTATTATTGTTGTCAGGATCATAAACATTGCTGTATCCAATGTATTTGATGTCATGTGAAGCGTATCTAATTGGCTAAAAACTGGGACACTGTGGACCTCTGGAAACTACTGTGGTGTCACCCACCAGCAATCCTGGCGGAAAGTGTACAAAAACACTTTCATGTCCTGCAATAATGTGTAAGATTAGCAAATATATATTCAACAGCCATTTATTTTGAATAACATTGAGAACTAATGCTTCAAATCTAAACTATTCCTGCTTTGCTTCATGTTATTTGTTGAAAACATCTTTCCAGCTTGAACAAATATTGTTCTGTATTTTCCCCACTCGGCTTGATTACTGTCACTCCCCACTCCTGACTTCCTATGTGAAGCCGTGCAACTGATTACTTCAAGATTCGGAGATCATCAGAATTCAACCCTTTAATAAGGCAACTGTGAATCCAATTGGCAGCCCCTGTCATCTGTCAGCTATCACAAGAATAATAGTGTTTATTAACTCAAAGCAAAGAATTACTAACTGTGCAGACTAATTTGAAATGACCTTCTGAAGTAATGTGCAAAATTGCATGGAGGGAGTATGTTATTAAGAGCGGTTTACTCATATCATCTAATACAATCATTTGCCTGCCTCTACTTCAAACCATTAAGGTCTCATTAAGATATTATTTAGAAGTATTTTTTCCTATTTAATTACTTTAATTTCATAGCCCACAGTGGAGATATAGCGGCTATTCATAATGCAGAGATTTCTATCTAATTAACCTTTTGTGTGTAATGTTTCAGCAAATTATATAGATGCCTCTTAAGCTTAGGAGAGGTCAGTACCTTCATTATTGAAATTAATTCATTTGCAATTATTAGGCCATTTAAATAACTGAAGACATTGTTGCGAACTTTCCCACTTTGTGAACACATTATCCCCTTTATCAGAAATGACTTTTAAAAGACCTCACATTTAAAAAAGGAAAAGAATATACTAGATCAACAGCCTGAGCTTTTCATGTGGGAAAATCATATTGTAGCAGCGAGTGAAATTTAAAATCAATTAATCTATATGGCTTTATGATGCTTCGCTCAATGCTGCTCACCATGAACCAATAAACAATTCCTGTAAAATCATTTTGTTTAACTAATGCCCTTAAGTGAATGAAATCTGTCATCACGCTTGGTCTGACCGACATTTGACTCAAGACACATAGCAGTTTGGTGGACCCATAACTGCATTCTGAAATGGCCGATTTAAGTCACTCTGTGTTATCAAACCTCTACAGCATTCTAAAAGGGATGAAGTTAGACAGCCCATCCAATATTGACTTATGCACCAACACACCCAGTCCTGTTGACTCTGCGAAGTCGTCCTTACTAAAATCTGGGAGCATGTGCCAAAATCAGGAGAGCTGTCCCACAGGTTAGTCACGCAACACCATGTAATAGTCATATTTACTGTATTAAAACTAATAGACAACAGCCCACATGCCACAATTGCCATCCATGGCTCTGTCCCATCTAACTGGCAACAGAAGATGCACAGGGTTATTGACAAAATGGCATAGAGTTGGGAGTGAGTTGCCTAGGAGTCCTTGGCATTGACTCCTAGACCACATGAGGTTGTGTGGCATAGAATCAAATGCAACCCTCTTGCTGAATATCACTAGTCTATTAGTGTAAGTGTTTAGGATAGGACAGCTTCTTTGCAAAACATATTCATTTTCAATAGAAAGTGTCACTTCTGGAGAAAGGAGTGTAAGAGGAATACAGCAGTGGCACAGGCAGGAAAAATATTTCTTTGGGTTTGAATTTGCCCTTTTCGGGGGTGTTTTGGGTGAGGTTCATGGTGGATGCTCTCCCATGGTCCATATCGACTTCTCACATGCAATCTTCATGATGTAACCAGCCTGTAAGGTGCCTGCTTCATGAAATTGTGCAACAGGAGAGGTGCAAGAGCTCATTTACTGCTGGGACTTTGTGATGTTTAAGCCAATAGAGCCCTATTTAAATTCCACCCTTTACGATAGGTGAGGCGTTGCGAACCAAGAGCTGGCTTTCAGTGAAATGTTCAACTGATTTCACTGATTACATGGCACAGAAAGTCATTAGCCGTTCACTTTGCCAACAGGGTCCTGGAAGTACAGGTAGAGGTTTAGTGAAAACAAGGCTTATCAGAATTGTTTCTAAATTGTTGCCCATCACGAGGGACTGCACTAAATGCGATCAGATATTAAAAGCTGACTAAAAGACACCTAACCTCAGTACCAGTTGATGTTACCGTCCTGTCTCCTTCACTGCTGATTTCTCTCTGACATTGGGTAGGATGCGTAAATTGTGAATAGTTGAACGTTGGATAAACTGAAGCTAGCATTCCTAAAATCATATAGGGAAGAATAAATTAGTTTAGCAATGTGAAATTGTAAAGTGTGAAGAAGTAATCAGGTCTAAATGTCCCATAAACCAACCAGTGGCTGCTTGCTTTGTGGTCCCCAAACCCAATTAATTCATTGTTGGAATTGATTTCAATTAGTTCTGTCTGGCCTTTTGAGCTCAATGGTGCATAGCTCTGCCATAGTCTCTTGAATATCTTGCCCAGTCAATCACCTGATCCTCATTCTCAGAGGATTGGTCTCAATCTTCAATTTCTTTGTCATCCAGAATAACCCTCCTTTTTCACCTTCAGTTGTCGAAGTTACAAGCTCCAGGCTATACTGCAAGGCTCTGCTGAAACAGTGTAAGCATCAAAACTTCATCTTAAAGAACTTTGCTCCATTATGGCTGTGATGGAAGCATGGGCAACATTGTATGTCAATTCTACATTTGTCTGAGGGTTTCATAAAAGTGTCAGCAGACATATTTGTAGAGGGTATCACTTGCTTCCCAGCAGTTATCTTTATATCACCATAGGACCATAGAATTCCGACGGTGTGGAAGCAGGCCATTCAGCCCACCAAGTCTGAAGATCACCCTACTCAGACTCACCCTATCCCTGTAACCCTGTATTTCCCTTGGTTAATTCACCCAACCTGTGCATCTCTGGACACTATGGGCAATTTAGCATGGGTAATCCACCTGCCCTGCATATGTTTGGAATGTGGGAGGAAAGTGGACCACATCCATGCAGACACAGGGAGAATGTGCAAACTCCGCACAGGCAATTGCCTGAGGCTGGAATCAAAGCTGGATCCTTGATGCTGTGAGGCATCCATGCTAAGCACTGAGCTACCATGCTTTTCTGCACTAAACCACAATGCCACCTTGTTTTGAGGACCTTGGAAGGAGGCAGGTACCAGTGAATTCTCCAATATGTGCCCATTAGGGCAGTTCCCAGAATATATGGTGCCAATATCCAAAATCTGTCTTGATGGTAATGGATAAACTGACGGAGGTGAAGTCTTTTTAGTTGATGAATTCTGCAGCTTGGTGACAGAAAACTCTCAAAGCAAGGTGAGCGCAGATTATAGTGTTCTGCACCTGGGCGACAGGGTAACAATATTGGAGATATTAGGACTAAATGAATTGCTCAAGACAAGTCTCCAAATGCCCAAGACTGATGTGCCCCATTCCCTGCCTTTATTTGGTCACATAGCCCTGACTGAGAACAGCACAGCGCCTGGATGGTTGTCTCTACAACACCCTGACTAACGTGCCAATCATTGTCCAACTGGTTGCAACTGATCTGCAGAATTCACTGGGGCAAAATCACATCGCTGGGATCCTCAGAGTCTGATTGGATCGTGAACCTGACTGACTGGGATGAGATTGGATGCTCTCCTTGATAGACCGTGGTGGTACGCTGATTGAACATAGTCCTCATCCGCTCCAGTAAGGACTGATTTCCTTTGACTTTCGAATATTTGGTTGAAGCCTAGGCAGTGTGTTTGCCATGTAAGCTGCTGGCAGCCAGACATTGATGTAACACAGTATCATTCAGCAACATTCTTCGACTGTACAGTGAACAGTGACAGTGACAAACAGTGACTATGTTCAGTCAGCTTGCCTCACTCTGAGCTAAACAGCAATGCAAGCCAGAAAGCCTGGCAGTCTCCAAATAAGCACAAAGTGAGCAAGTGTGGAAGGTAAGTCAAAAGGCAGGAAGCATGTACTATGCAGATATTTTAAAATGTGTATAGCCCTGTGAGCAAAATAATCCAGCAGAAGCTTGCAAAGTGTAAAGTATCTATGAAGTCCTGAAGGTCTGAGGTTACCTGTGAGCTGTTCTGCAAGCAAACATGGTGACCCGGTGAGGCTAGTTGTTTCATGATGCCCACTTACGAGAACTATGGGTGGCAGGAAATGGTGTCCATGGAGCATGCAGGAAAGTGGTGGTGAAGGCAGAGTTGGCCAAAGGCCCAAGGGGAACAAATGGCAAGCCATGCATGCCGGATAATCACTCTGACTTTCATATTGGGTATTGGCACTGTCTAATTTCTCAGGGAAGGATACAGGAATTGTGGTGAGATTAGCAAATCCTGAGGTGCAAATGCATGGAAATAAGGTAGTGGCTGCTCGTGGGTGAGATTCAGAAATTGCTGTTTAAATCCCATGGGCCAAATTGGAACTGTTGCCTCAACCGTTCATTTTTCTGTCAGGCCCTCTTTTCCCAACTTTCTCACCATTGGCCATATCGACCAAACCACCCTCTGGTTTTAAAACCATAAGTCCATAAAACATAGAGTGGAAGTAAGGCCATTTGGCCCATCGATTCCACTCCGCCATTTAATCATGGCTGATGGGCATTTCCTGCACTCTCCCTGCAGCCCTTAATTCCTTGCAAGACCAAGAATTTATCAATCTCTGCCTTGAAGACATTTAATGTCCCGGCCTCCAATGCGCTCTGTGGTAACGATTTCCACAGGCCCGCCATTTTCTGGCCGAAGAAATGTTTCCTCATTTCCATTCTAAATTGACCCCCTCTAATTCTAAGGCTTTGCACACAGGTCCTAGTCTCCCACCTAATGGAAACAACTTCCCAGTGTCCACCCTTTCTAAGCCATGCATTATCTTGAAAGTTTCTATTAGATCTCCCCTCAACCTTATAAACTCTAATGAATACAATCCCAGGATCCTCAGCCGTTCATCGTATGTTACTGAAATATTAAATGCCTTCAAGGCAGAGATTAATAAACTTTTGATCTCGCAAGGAATTAAGGGCTACAGGGAGAGCACAGGTAAGTGGAGTTGAAATGCCCATCAGCCATGATTAAATGGCGGAGTGGACTCAATGGGCTGAATGGCCTTATTCCACTCTTGTGTCTTCTGGTCTTATGGTTTTGATGTGTAAGTAAGAATTTCCAGTACAGGCAGAATCAGGACTTATGCTCATGTATGCACCCCTTTTGGTGATGTCAATTTGTATCCAAATATCATGTCAAATTTATAAAGAAATGCCATAACATAAAAGTCGGCATAAATGGATGAAAATAATTGGTGCCAAATGAAACTAGTGAATGCACACCTTCTGTAAATTTGAAAATTAAAATTTCAAGCTTTCAAAACATTGTTCATGCACATTAGGCCCAGCATGGTTAAGAACCGACAGTCACAGAAGCTTTCAATTTTTAATGTGACTCATACAGCTCCCATAAATATGCATTCACAGAAACAGAAAATACACACTATTCTCAGTGGGAATAAATAAAACTTTGAGAATAATTTTACATGCATTTTGAAGCACTTTCATTGCTGGAAATTTGTTTTTGGGCCTCTCTAGCTCAGGAGTGAAGCCATTATAATAAACCAATGATTTGGACACAGAATCAAGAAGGATACATAAAAGACTGAGAAAGGTTCAGCATGAACTTTGCAGCAACTGAGTTTCCGGCCTCATTATTGTGCCATGCTCAATTCCACACCACCCTGAGTGCAAATCCTCCCTGCGATGTACTTTGGGAGCATTTGTTGAAGATATCAAAAAGTAAGCTTCCCATTCTCTATTTTGAGAAGCTCAAAAGGTCCTTGCAAGAACAGAGCCTAGACAAGCAAGAACAAAAAGAAGCAAAGCATGCCTGTACAGTGAGAGAAAACTGTTTGGTTTAAGTCTGACAGAGTTAATACTGGGGTCTGCCATAACCACAACTTAATCTTAGGATCTCACATGGATTTTTGGGCAGAACTGTTCTGAATCGCAAAGGACAGAGACCTAATATATAGGTCCTTATCAAAAGTCTCTATAACAATGTCTATCCTATCAATGCAATCTGTAACTAACATACAAATGAAACAGGCAAGCTATGAGAGATACTTCTATTTAGACCAGTAAGCAATTTCCCTCTACCACTATTCACCACACAGAAACTTAATTTTCTACACTTAAAGAGGATTGTTGTCATTGTAGAACATGATATTTCGTTCTGAAAAGGTTAATGCTGAAATTTTTCTTTCTCCTCCATCCAATTTGATGATGTCAATAAGGACTGGGCGAGGAGATCAACTATGAATCTGGAAAAAGACAGATCGACTACCTAAGTCCCTTCATGGTCTTAGCACTAATGATGTTCATCATACCAATGTAACTTGTATCTGCTTGCTATCATGCAATAAACTACATCTTGGTTGAGACAAAAATCCCTCTTCTCATGAGACTACCAAGTGGTTTTCTTTCACATGGCTAGACCAAGCAGAGACAACATGGTGTGAAGCTGGAGGAATACAACAAGCCAGGAGCCTCAGAGGAGTTGAAACATTAAGTTGGTGTTTTGGGTCAGGACCCTCTTTCAGAAATGGGAAGAGGGAATGGAAGTCAGAAATAGAAAGAGGAGAGGTGGGGCTGGAGAAGTAAGATGGGATGGTGATGGGTGAGTGCGGATAGGCAGTGGTGGACAGAGATTGTAGGAACTGCAGATGCTGGAGAATCTGAGACAACGAGGTGTAAAGCTGGATGAGCACAGCAGGCCAAGCAGCATCATAGGAGTAGGCGAGCTGACGTTTCAGGCCTAGATCCTTCTTCAGAAATGCTGTGTTCATCCAGCTCAACACGTTGTTGTCTTTGAGGCAGTGGTGGACGATTGGTCAGTGTGGTGTTGGCAACAGCAATTCTACATTATACTGACTAAGCATCCAGAAAGCTCATGCAACATGATGAGCAATGTTAGGGATTCATCCCATACAACAGTGCCAGTGGTGGGATTATATAGAACATAGAACATAGAAAAGTACAGCACAGTACAGGCCCTTTTGCCCACGATGTTGTGCCGTGGAATATTCCTAATCCAAAAATAAATTAACCTAACCTACATTTCCCTCAATTCACTGCTGTCCATGTGCATGTCCAGCAGTCGCTTAAATGTCACTAATGACTCCGCTTCCACGACTACCACTGGTAAACTATTCCATGCGAAAACAACTCTCTGGGTGAAGAACTTCCCTCTGATGTCTCCTCTATACCTTCCTCCTAACACCTTAAAACTATGACCCCTCGTGGCAGTCAATCCTGCCCTGGGGAAAGGTCTCTGGCTATCGACTCTATCCATGCCTCTCATTACCTTGTACACCTCGATCAGGTCACCTCTCTTCCTCCTTCTCTCCAGAGAGAAAAGTCCGAGCTCAGTCAACCTCTCCTCGTAAGATTAGTTTCATTTCACAACAGCATAAACATTTATCATGAGCAGCAGTTCATTCTATGTAATGAGTTGGCATGCCTGTTGAGTGAGATTTAAAATGACATGTAATAAGTACAGTTATTTGTTGTTTAAAGAAGACCTGATCTTGATATGTGTAATAAATATTACTTATACAACCAATGGCTATCAGAACTTAAAGTGGCCCACAAATATAGCTTCTGATAAAGTAATCAATCGTTAAAATATTCTGACAGATGGGCCTGGGGTTTCAAAGGAAGCATTAATATGTTAATTAATTGCATCTAAGTTTATTTTTGCTATACACTCAATTGTATTGTAAGACTACCAGAAAACAGTTTCCACTGGCAGAAGTATATGTTTATGCAATTGGCAGCTATCAACCTGTTAACAAATGGCATTGTACCATGTACTAAGAACAGTTATGAATAATAATCATAGGAAAATTGGCATTCAGGGACTGTGGCACTGTCTTTCAGATAGGACGTTAAGCTAAAGTACTGCCAGTCATTGTTAGAGGATGTGAGTGATCTCATTATACTGTATAAAGAAACGCAGATAGGGTCTCCCAATTTCCAGGCCAACAGTTATCCATGACCAATGTCTAAAGCAGATGACTTGGCCACTGATTTTGATTCTTCTTGCGCAGACTTGGTACAGACAAATTGGCTGTTCTATTTCCGACATTACAACAGTGACTACACTTCAAAAGTATCTCATTGGATGTTAAGCACTTTGAAGGTGCCATGAAAATGTTAATCTTTTGTTCTTTTTTTCCCTTCAATTCATTATTGATGAGAAGATTTGCCTTGCACATAATAAATGCTGCATTCTATGTTGTAGTAAAAAAGAATAGAATTCATACTTTGACATGAATCTCTATTGTGACTTGACTTTAATCCAAAGTAACAATCTGACAGAAATAAGTCACTTTTCCAATTTTTACTCATTTAAATTGATGCAAAGAACTGTTCAATCAGATATTTGAGCCAGTGTAGGAAAGTCAATAGAAATTAAAAATTAGGGCAGGCCTATGTATCTTGTTGAGTCATTTTTAGCAGATTAATAACTTTTATTTTCAATTTCTGGCTCACAGGGTATTAATAACTCTGAAATTAATTTTAAAAGCATCATGGGTAAGAACCGCTATGAAATACGAATACATGATCTTCTATTTGGAAACCAACTGATTGAAAAATTAGTTCTCAAGTCAAAAACTATAGACAAGGATCACTATATCTATTCAGTGGATGTCAATAAAATTCATTGTTATCACACACTGTGTAGTTGTCTACAGTCAGGATTAGATTAAAACAGCTCCTTCTCTGCTGCTATTATTTTGCTGAAAGTACGGTAGCGTCTGATTCAACAACATTTTGGGTCCTTTCCTGGACTAGAGATTGCATCATTTAAAAAAAAGGTACATGTCTTTGATTACATGGACACGGCCTACAAAGGGGCTTTGATGCTCATTTACCAAAATTCTATGGGGGTAAGACAAGATCACAATGCAGATAGAACATCACATGGTTACTTGGATTAAAAAAATACAGAGAAATAGAATATGAAGTCAAAGGGGTCATTGCAGAAATTTATAAGTTGCTGGTTCGGCCTCAGTTGGAGAGCAACAGACAATCCTGACCACTACATTTGGAAAAGAAAATTAACTGTGTTAGAGAGGGTTTACTACAATACTACTAGTGATGAGCTACCTCAATTTCTGGACAGGCTGCAGAAGTTAGAGCCGTCTTTTAGAACAGTTAACTATGATTCGATTAGAAGCTTTTCGCAATAGTAGGTAGTTTAGATTAGTAGACAGGGGGCTGTCTCCTACAGTCAGTTAGTTTACATCTTGAGGATACAGATTTAAAATCAAAGGAGCTGGGGGAGAGATAATGTGAAATATTTTTACTTAGAATGTTGTCAAGGTCTGGGAAGTGTCATATGAAAAGATAATGGAAGCCAATTCCATAAATAACATTAAACTTAATGTGTAGATGCTTGATGATGAGGGATTTCTTAGGATAGACGCAAAGAAAGATTAATCTCAAAGCTCTTGTTTGTCAAATTTGACCTTATATCTATAAATTCAGTAATGTGACATACTCTAGATTTGACCTGACAATTCTTATATCTGTAATTTGTCCATACTAAATGATATCTGCCTACAAAGGTGAACTCAGTGGTTTCATTACAGACAAATGATTGCTAAGGAAGGGTCACTGGACCTGAAACATTAATTTTAATTTCTCTTTGCAGATGGTGCCAGGCCTGCTGAGCTTCAACCAGCAACTTATGTTTTTGTTGTAAATGATTACTTTGGCAGGCTCAGTGTACAAATGATGAAACAAATGTAAAAAGACACATTAAAGCAACAAAATTAATACGAAATGTTTCATTTTGTTGTCAAACTCTTGAAACAAAAATCATTAAATGGTAACAATAATATTGAATTTAAATCAACATGTGGAGCACAAAGTTTAGCCTATTTCTCATTGCAGGCAACATATATTCGAGCAAGACGAACTTAAGATTCAGTACAATTCTGCCAATTATATATCTCTGTTTGGAAATGGTACTATCATTTAAGCCTGGACTCAATAGAGGCTACATGGAGCACTCCCAGGTGTGAGTAAATGGCTAACTCAGCTCGAGGCATGGAACTCAGAGACTCAATTAACAACCAAAAGCTGGAGAGGCACCTGGCCGGCTTTTATGAAGAACAAAGACAGTTCTGATATCCTTGTCAATAGAAATGTCAATGGGCCTTTGTGACAGGGTTGAAGTGAATACTTCTCACAAGCCTCATCACAATGCGTACTAATTCCTCGAGTTATTCCTGGTCACAAATAAAGAATGTCAATCCAATAAATAGTTAAACAAACCACAGCGACAAAAGTTTGCAACATGAGGATAAATTCACTGAACCCACACTCTTCATGGGGAGCCATACTTAAAATGATAAGAATTTCCTGATCTGCATATCCTTTGGTGAACGCAGGATCAAAAAGCCTAATGTGTAGAAACTTTTAATAATTGTATTTCTGCCAGGTTTCCTGGTCAGAGTGACATGCTATTGATTGTGATAATAAGTGAATAGATGAAGGTACTGAGTGAACATTTGCTTTTCATCTCTGCGTTGTGAGATTCATTCATCCCAGTTGAAATAATCAATTTTTGACTATTAGCAGTCTTGCTATAATTCACTGGATGCATGGGCACCCATTGAAAACGTTGTCTATAAATTGGAAATGTCATTGGGGAACCTCCCTGATTGTTGGGGTAACTAATTGAAAATTGACATATTAATTCCTGACTCCCAGGCCACTCAATATACCTGTGGGGAGGCAATGCCTGGTGGTATTGTCACTGGACTGTTAACCCAGATGACCCAGATATTGTTCTGGGGACCCGTGTTCGAATCCTGCCACAGCAGTTGGTGAAATTTGATTTCAATAACTATGTGGAATTATGAGCTTAATGATGACCATGAATCTGCTGTCAATTGTCTGGGAAAAAAACCATCTGATTCACTAATGTTCTTTCAGGAAGGAATCTTTACCTGGTCTGGCCTACAAGTGACTCCAGGCCCACAGCAATGTGGTTGATTCTTAACTACCCTCTGGAATAGGCAATAAATGCTGCCTGGCCAGCAGTATCTTCATCCCATGAATGAATAAAGAAAAAGAAAAGAAAGTAATCTTAAATTTTACACGATCCCCTTTTACTCACTAATGTCCTGAAAGCCTTCTAAAATATTTACTACTCTCCGACACCTTTGTAGTTAACATCATGCATTTTAACTTCTGCCATTCTTAAGCATCAAAATGCTGAAATAATCCTAGCCAAAGGCATCAATGACATTTTTTGTGGCTATATATTTTACATTTTACCTGGTCACCTTCACAGCTTTTCAGTAGCTTTTAGCACAGTTGGTCGCATCATCTGATGTATCTCCATTTAGACAATTGCAGGGGCTGGTGCTCCTCCAGTGTGACCAACTAGCTCCCCACATCAGCCTCATGTTTTTTTTTTGTCCCCTGGCTGCGGACCAAATCTGAAGTACTAACCCAAGAGGTTTGATGTCTACTGGGACCGAGTATCCAGGCAATTTTCTCCCTCCTTATTATACTGAAGTGTCTGAAGCTCAAGCGTTAGCTCTGAGTGAAGTTCTTTGGTCTGCAGGCAGTTACTGGAACATATTGAGGCAGATCACATTAGTTTCCACCAGCTAACACCCTAACTGCAATTCATTCTCTGTCAACTCCACTGTATTGTGTTTAACTAATTAGTGTTTCAAGTTTAGAGGTATCACTCAGTAGAATGAACTAACAGTGGAAATGGTGGAGACTGCAACAATCATGATATTTAAGAGGCATACAGATGGGTACATGAAAAGGAAATGTTCAGAGGGATTTGCGTCAAATGCTAGCAAATGAGGCGAGATTAATTTAGGATATCTGGGTGGCATGGACAAGTTGGAGCGAAGGGTCTGTTTCCATGCTGTACATCTCTATAACTCTATGGTTCTTTGAAGTACTTTGAACTTGTTTGACTGATTGCACTATAAATTTAATACAGTACTCCTATTTCATTGATCTTAGTTTAACTTGCCGTAGTTTTAAGAAGAAAAGTTTTTACGCAAAACTCAACAACCAATTATCTACCTGCTCATCTAATAAATACCTTCTGATCTCTGGTCTCTTTTTTTTGGTGTATTTCATGCCACTATCAGGACGCCCATTATATTGTAAAAGGTGAAAACAACAACCTCTTCCTTAACTGCTCTAAATTTCCTGATTAATATAATTAAATACAATAGCTGACCTCTTTGCCTTTTACTCCCAATGTACTAGTTTATTCCATTAATATAAGACCACCTTTGGCTTACTATCATCACCATGTTAGATCCAGCTTTCCTTATACTGTCTCTGTGCCATTAATTGTAAATAGGATATAAACTCGTTGTTGAATGCTAGACATTTAAAATGGTTCTTTCATGTAGAAAACATTGGTTTCCGACTTGACTGAGGGATCAGCACGTAGTAATAAAGAACATTTTTTCATGTCACCTCTAATGTACTATTTTCCAAAATGCTTCAGATCAAATGAAGTTTTCAGAAGTGTAGTCAATATATCTGAGCAACCAATTTTTTCACAACAAGTTCTCAACAACAGAAGGTGGGATCAATACACAGTCAATAAATGAATTTAGCCAAGGGTGAGTAGGTATGCCAGCTACACATCCAGCTTTTCTTGGACTAAAGGATCTTGTGCTGTCACCTAAAATATGGAGACAGTAATGTAATATCTCATCTGAAGGACAGCAGCTTCAACAATGCATATTATCTTTCTTCTGCACTCTCCTTTGTTAAAATATTGCTGTAGTAATCTATGTGATTTACAAAGGTCCTTGAGTTGAGTTTCAGTCACTCATTGTCAAAAATACAATTAACTGAGCCAAGTTTAATTTCAGTACAATTGCAAATTAAGGAGCCGTATTGGAAATAAAAACACCAGTTTGTTTCCATTCTTTCATCCTCGAAATACAGCAGGATAAGCCAATAAGCCACAACCTTCCTTTGAATGTCCAGTTAATTAGCATTATACTAAAGATGCATTAAGGCTTCAATGCCACTTTTAACCCAGAGCAAAAACACGGGTAAGCTTGAAGTGATGTCAATACAGTAGCTTAGGACATCTCAGAATTATTTAGGATCAACAAAGTGTTGTTGAAGTGCAATCTCTGTTCCTATGTGTTGAATATGGCAGCCAAATAGTTGAGAAAATCAAAGTGCCACAGCAGCAAAACGACAAAATAATCAAACCATATGCATTGAGGAAATGTTAATCAAGAGATTAAATACTATCCACTAATACTGGAAAACATTTCCCTGTTGTTTGAATGCTGTTTTGTTAGCATGTTTTATGTCAATATGAAATGCAGGAAACATCTTGGTTTGTCATCACATCCAAAAGATTATATCACTATCAGTGTTCCACTTTCCCTGCACAGCACGCAGACATCAGCCTGGATTTTGTGCTCAGATTTCTAGAGTTTTTTCCTTGAACATATAACCTTCTAACTAGAAATGGGAACACAGCTGTTGAACCACAGGAGAATTTAAAGGCGAAAAGAATACGCCGGCAATTATTGATTACCTCAGCAGTTATTGATTACCTCTATGAAGTCCTCAAGTTTTGAATAAGAAGACTTTTTAATGATCACGTTTGTTTGTGTTCTTTACAAGCAGCTTGTGAGGAGATCCTAATCACAGCCTTGGAGTCTGACCTGCAGTAAAAGGTTTTAATTATAAATGAAATTGTTACGTATTATTGCAGTTAGATAATTAGTCAGATGATCTTTCATTCTTTAACAGGAACAACAATAATTGAACATAGAATTAGTATTTCAGGTGTATGAAGAGCAAAGGGCATGAGTTAGCAATAAGCAGCTAAGGGACAAAATACAGCAATTTCCTATGTTTGAATATGTTGCTGCCTGGCCTGCTGTGTTCCTCCAGCTCCAAATTTCCTCAATATATCATACCAGGCTGCATTAGGCAAGTCTGTAAAATTCTTCTGTCCCACACTAAAGGTTGATAAATATCTTACTGTTAGAAAATTATATTCAGTTTAAAATCTGCAGATGCATGCATTGGTAATAATAACTAGTAGGATACAGACATGTATTTAGTTAGTATTTTCCAAAACTTCAGAATGTCCTAAAGTTTCAGCCAATGAAGCATTGAAACTATAATTTCCTGAAGGATCAAACACGAAGAGAAAGATTACATACAGGTTCAGTCAAGAAGGCATCAAAATATATATTACCAAAGTACACCTCTTGGGCTAACAAAGTGTGGAGCTGGATGAACACAGCAGGCCAAGCAGCATCTTAGGAGCACAAAAACTGACGTTTTGGGCCTAGACACTTCATCAGAAAAGGCAGATGGGGAGGTGGTTCTGAAATAAATAGGGAGAGACAGGGAGGCGGACTGAAGATGGATAGAGGAGAAGACAGGTGGAGAAGAGAGTATAGGTGGGGAGGGAGGGAGGGGATAGGTCAGTCCGGGGAGGACGGACAGGTCAAGGCGGCTGGATGAGGTTAGTAGGTCGGAAATGGAGGTGTGACTTGAGATGGGAGGAGGGCATAGGTGAGAGGAAGAACAGGTTAGGGAAGCGGGGATGAGCTGGGCTGGTTTTGGGATGCAGTGGGGGAAGGGGAGATTTTGAAGCTTGTGAAATTCACATTGATACAATTGGGCTGCAGTGTTCCCAAGCAGAAGATGAGTTACTGTTCCTGCAACCTTCGGGTGGCATCATTATGGCACTGCAGGAGGCCCAGGATGGACATGTCATTGAAGGAATGGGAGGGGCAGTTAAGATGGTTCCCAACTGGGAGGTGTAGTTGTTTATTGTGAACCAAGCATAGGTGTTCTGCAAAGTTTCCACTTGGTTTCCCCAATGTAGAGGAAGCCACACCGGGTACAATGGACACAGTATACCACATTGGCAGATGTGCAGGTGAACCTCTGCTTGATGTGGAAAGTTATCTTGGGATCTGGGATGGGGATGAGGGAGGAGGTGTGGGGGCAAGTGTCGCACTTCCTGCAGTTGCAGGGGAAGGTGCCGGGTGTGGTGGGGTTTGAGGGGAGTGCGGAGCGGACAAGGGAGTCCCAGAGAGATTGTCTCTCCAGAAGGCAGACAAGAGTGGGGATGGAAAAATGTCTTTGGTGGTGGGGTCAGATTGTAGATGGCAGAGGTGTCGGAGGATGATGCTCTGTATCTGGAGGTTGGTGGGGTGGGATGTGAGGATGAGGGGGATTCTCTTTTTGCGGTTATTAAAGGGATGGAGTGTGAGGGATGAGGTACAGGAGATGCGGGAGACACAGTCGAGGGCGTTCTCGACCACTGCAGGGGGGATGTTGCGGCCCTTGAAGAACGAGGACATTTAGGATGTATGGGAGTGGAATGCTTCATCCTGGGAGCTGATGCAGCGGAGGTGAAGGAATTGGGAATGGGGTGGAATTTTTGCAGGAAGCGGGGTGGGAGCAAGTGTATTCCACGTAGCTGTGGGTGTCAGTGGGCTTGAAATGGACATCAGTTTCTAGGTGGTTGCCTGAGATGGAGACAGAGAGGTCCAGGAAGGTGAGGGATGTGTTGGAGGTGGTCCAGGTGAACTTGAGGTTGGGGTGGAAGGTGTTGGTGAAGTGGATGAACTGTTCGAGCTCCTCTTGGGAGCCCATGGCGGCGCCGATACAGCCATCAATGTAACGGAGGAAGAGGTGGGGTTTGGGGCCAATGTAGATGCAGAAGAGGGACTGTTCCACGTAACCTACAAAGAGATAGGCATGGCTTGGGCCCATGCGGGTACCCATGGCCACCCCCTTTGTCTGTAGGAAGTGGGAGGAATCGAAAGAGAATTTGTTAAGGGTGAGGACGAGTTCGGCTAGGTGGATGAAAGTGCTGGTGGAGGGGGATTGGTCGGGTCTGCAGTCAGGAAGAAGTGAAGGGCCTTTAGGCCATCTGCATGGGGAATGCAGGTGTACAGGGACTGGACGTCCATGGTCAAAATGAGGTGTTGGGGACTGGGGAATTGGAAGTTCTGGAGGAGGTGGAGGGCGTGGGTGGTGTCACGGATGTAGGTGGGGAGTTCCTGGGCCAAGGGGGAGAAAATGGAGTCTAGATAGGTGGAGATGAGTTTGGTGAGGCAGGAGCAGGCGGACTCATTGGGTCAACCAGGGCAGGCAGGTTTGTGGATTTTGGGAAGGAGATGGAAGCGAGCGGTGTGGGGTTGGGGAACAATGAGGTTGGAGGCTGTGGGTGGGAGGTCACCTGAGGTGATGAGGTTGTGAATCATTTGGGAGATCATGATTTGATGCTCGGCGGTGGGGTCATGATCTAGCGGGTGGTAGGAGGAGGTGTCGGCAAGTTGGCTTCTGGCCTCAGGGCTAATGTTTTACAAACGGACAAAAGGTATTTGGTACGCTTGCCTTTATTGGTTAGTGCTTTGAACATAGGAGTTTCGGTCATGTTGTGGTTCAACAGGGTATTGGCCAGGCCACTTTTGGAATAGTGCGTTCAGTTCTGGTCTCCTTACTATTAGAAAGATATTGTGAAACTTGAAAGGATTCAGAAAAGATTCACGAGAATGTAGCCAGAGTTGGAGAGTTTGAACCATGAGTAGATGTTAGATAGGATGGGGCTATTTTCCCTGGAGCATCTGAGGGTGAGGGGTGACCTTATAGAGGTTTATAAAATCATGAGGGGCATGGGTAACGTGCATTGCCAAGGTCTTTGCCCTAGGGTAGGGCGTTCCAAAACTAGATGGCATAGGTTTAAGGCATGAGGGAAAAGATTAAAAAAAGACCTAAGAGGCAAAGTTTTCACACAGTGGGTGGTACGTGTATGGAATGAACTGCCAGAGAAAGTGATGGAGGCTGGTACAATGACAACATTCAAAAGGCAGCTGGATTGTTACATGAATCAGGAGGGTTGAGAGGGGCATGGACCAAATGGGATTAGATTAATTTAGGATATCTGGTCGGCATTAATTTAGGATATCTGGGCGGCATTAATTTAGGATATCTGGGCGGCTTGGGCGAGTTGGGCCGAAGGGTCTGTTTCCATGCTGTATATCTCCAGGACCCTGAAAGATATGCTATGACACAACGCTATATGTATATACAGTGATGAGTGGTGATTTTCATTGCCAGAGGTCTTTATGCTGATTTAAACATTATTGTTTCTTGAGTATTCTGATAGCAGAAACACAGAAAAAAAACTGGGCATCTCATCAATCTGCTTTGTAGCATGCTGACAAGGCAGCAATCTTGTGCCAAGCAGTAGGCGTAAAGACAGAGGAAGTAAGTGTGGATACAAAGATTGATGAGGTAGGAGAAGGAGCGAAGGTGCAACAGGGCTGTGAGGGTTCTTATTCCAGCTGGCAAGAAAGAGTTGCAGAGAGTGGGAGGAAATTCCCACTCCATTGTTGAGAAATGGTTAAGTGAGTCTTAGGAGATCAATTTCAATATTGACTGGAAAGATGTTTTTGAACAAGGAATTGTTGAAATACTCCAAAGGTTTGCAGGACTCCTTGAGATTAGCCCTGCAAAATGGGATGCTGATATTATAGCATGCCAATAACTTGTCATGTTGTATGACTCTATGAGACATATTGAGAATTCCGATAAAAATTGTGTATTCTTTATGACACCTTTCTGACTAGGATTTAACTCATTAAGATCATCATGTCAAACTAAACCTTCCATTGGGAAACTCACAGCATTAACCTTTTTACAAGTTGTTCAAATTAACCTGATTTGGTCAGTTTCCAAGTGGAATGGAGTTGAGGTGGGAAATGAGAGGAGTGGGGAAATGATGGTGTTATGGTTGCTGTACCCTCAAATTGTAAAAAGTTGATTGAGGAAACAGAATTCAATTTCAGTGAAGAAAGAAAAATCGAGAGTATAATTCAAGACTAGATTAAAGAAAGCAACAGATGGTGAAAGTACAAGTGGGCTTTTGAATTTAACTGTGTTTGCAAGACAAGAGAACATAGATGTAAAACTTACAGATCTCCTGTGAGGCTGAAGTTTTGTCAGAATTTGTTTTTCACACAGCATCATTGAATATTCAGAAAGTATTCAAAGTGCAAAAATAAAGCAATTAGTCTACCTTTGTCATCAAGGCAAATTTATCAGTGATAAACTGAGATATGCATGCTAATATCTATTTGAAATGTGCGACCTATTTTCCATATGTAACAGAATCATCTGCAGTTTCTTCATCATAATAAAAAGACTCATCCTTTTGATATTGATGAATATTCTTTTGATTCTGGCCATTTTACACTCCAAAGAAAAGCTCATTTTTCTAGTGACAAGTAACATTAATGTGGCCAGCCATTGTGAAAAGTTGAGTCTGGGGAGAGGCAAATGATGAGGAGGAAGGAGACAATGATTAGGAAGGTAAAGATTGAATGACTCTGGAGGTGACTTTAGGAAAGGGGAAGTTATTATGAGGGAGATGTAGGAAAGCATGGTGGTTCCGTGGTTAGTACTGCTGCCTCACAATGCCTGGGACCTGGTACAATTCCAGCCTTGGGCGACTGTATGGAATTTCCACATTCTCCCCATGTCTGCGTGGGTTTCCTTCGAGTGCTCTGGTTGTTCCCACAGTCCAAAGATGTGCAGGTTAGTTGGATTGGCCATGCTAAATTGCCCCATAGCGTCCAGGGATGTGTGGACTAGGTGGGCTAGCCATGGGGAATGTGAGCCAATGGGGATGGAGTGGGTCTGGGTTGGATGGGATGCTCTTTGGAGGATCAGTGCAGGCTTGATGGATTATAGGCCTTCTTTCTGCTCTGTAGGGATTTTATCATTCTAAATGATCAAGAGGGTGGGGTGGTTGGACAGGGGAGGCCCACTGGGCAGCCTTGTCTAGAGTTGTCATCAAGCCATTTCTGGGGCAATCAGGTTGTCTGGAGAGGTGAGGAGATGAGTGACTGAGTGAGGAGGTATTGCTATTGTTTAAAATGATGTAGCAATTGCCTTTGTATGTGCGCACATTTTAAAAGTGATTAAAAACAACTGAGACTATTTAAGGAAAGGTTTGGGCTTGGATAGGGGTGTTGTAATTTGATAGGTATCTCTGATGTGGAGGTACTGTTGTTGGACGAAGGTGGACAAGGTCAGAAGTCAGATGACATCTGTTATTCAACCTGTCAACACTCCACTCACACCATTGGTAGATTTTTTTGATATCCCTGCCCGTTGATCTCTCTGCATATAAATTCTGTGCCAATGTGCTTCTCTCTCACTTCACCTGACAAAGGAGCAATGCTTCGAAAAATTGTGATTTCAAATAAACCTGTTGGACTATGACCTGGTGTCATCTGATTTCTGTCTTTGCTAGGTATGTCCAGGAGAATTTCTTGATGCAATATGTAAATAGTCCAAGTCGGGAAGGGGCCATGTTCGACCTGGTATTGGGGAATGGAAGTACTAACTACGACAATATTAGGCAGGAACTGAGGAATGTAGGCTGAGTGCAGCTGTTTGAAAGTCGATCTACATCTGGCATGTGGGGATCTTTTAAAGGCCAGGTGATTCAAGTTCAGGATCAGCATGTTTCTGTGAAAGTGAACGATAAAAATAGCAAGATTCAGGAACCTTGGATGACAAGAGAAATTGTGAACTTACTTAAAAGGAAAAGGAAACATACATAAGGTTTAGGAAAGTGAAGACTGACAGAGCCTCAAAAAAAATATATTAAGTAGGAAAGAACTTAGACAAGGAGTTAGGAGGGCTAAAAGTGGCCTTGAAATGACCTTGGCTAACAGAATTAAGGCAAATCCAAGACTTTTTTTATATGTTGATAAGTAGCAAGAGGGAAGCTGGGGAAAGGTCCACTCAAGGGCAAAAAACAAACTTTATACATTAAGCCAGAGGATGTGGGTGAGGTCGTTAGGCGTTTTGAAAAGCATTAAGGTAGACAAGACCCCAGGACCTGATGTGATCTATCCCAGAATACTGAGGAATGGGAGATGGGAAATTGCTGGGTCTTCGTGCTTTCTTTGGACCTTCTTTGGTCACAGTTGAGGTGACTGTGAAGAGCTAATGTCATCCCTTCGTTTAAGAAGGGTAACAGGAATTATCCTGGAAATTACAGACCAGCGAGCCATGCATCAGTAGTAGTGAAATTATTGGAGAAGATTCATGAGGACAGGATTTATTCACATTGGAAAATATGGATTTATTAGTGACGGGCAGCATGCACTTCCTGCAGGGAAAGCTGTGCTTTACAAACTTGATTGCGATGTTCGAGGAAGTGCCAAAACTGATTTGATAAGGGCAGATTTGTGGATGTTCTCTGTATGGACTTTAGCAAAGTCTTTGACAGGGTCCCTCATGGCAGGCTGATACAGAAGGTTAAGTCACATGGCATCCGTGGGTCAACTGGTAAAAAGTATATAGAAGTGGCTTAATCAAAGAAGTCTGAGAGTAGCTGTGGAAGGGTATCTTTCTGACTGGAGACCTGCAGCCAGAGGTGATCCACTGAGATTAGTGCTGGGACTGCTCCCATTTGTGATATATAAAAATGATTTGGAGGGGAATGTAGGTGGCTTGATGAGTAAGTTTGCAGTCGATTCAAATGTTGGGGGAGCTGCAGGTAGTGCAGGGAGGGGGGCTGGGTGTTGGGGGGTGAAAATTGCCACAGGATACAACAGGATACGGATGGGCTTGGATGGAAAAATGGCGGATGGAATTTGATCCAAACAAATGTGAGGTGATGCACTTTGGAAGGTCTATTACAAGAGGGAAGTAAACAGTAAATGGCAGAACGCTTGGTAGCATTTAACATAAAGAGAGATCTAGGCGCACAGGCCCACAGTTCCACGGAAGTAGAAACACAAGTGGTTAAGGTGGTCAAGAAGGCATATGCCATGCTTGCTTTCATCAGTTGGGCTATACAGTTTAAAAATTGGATGGTCATGTTTGAGTTGTATAGAACTTTGGTAAGGCCACATTTACAAAATTCAATCCAGTTCTGGTTGACACATTACTAGGAGGTGGAGGTATTGCAAAGGGTACAGACAAGGTTTACCAGGGTGTCGACGAGTTTGGAGTGTATTCATTTTGAAGAGAGATTGGACAAACTCAGTTTGTTTTTACTTGATTATTGGAAGCTAAGGGATGATATGATGGAGGTTTTCATGAGAGGATAGTGCTGATTGGTTGGCAAGTAGAATCTGACTGGTAGAGGTTTTGGCATGGAGAACTCACCAGTTACTGAAGACTGATAGTTAAATGCCAGGCTTTGTTTAAAATTTAAACAGGTTAACTTTGAATGGTGAAGGCATTAACTCATAAATTAACCAGCAATGGCTGTCACTTATTTTGCCGAGTTGAAGCAGGTGCAGTGTTCTTTTTATCTGCAAAGGACAGGGCTTTGTGTATTAATATAGATAGCTTCCAGTCCATACATGTACAACACTCTGCGAATCTAACTGACAATGCGGAATTGGTTGTCAGTGTAATTCTTTGTACGCTCAGGATGATCTAACAAATGTTGCCCAGTCATTGATTGAATATTGGACACTGTGTTAGTTTTGTAAGTGTAGGTTAATTGGATGTATTTAGTAACTTCCTTGTTGTGAAGGAGCAAAGGGATAATCTATCTAATACAATCAAACTGTGCTTCATGCTCTTCACAGACTGACTGGATTTGTTCATACTTTCCATTATAGGATTAAAAGATGATTTTTCCTTCTGCAGTTGAATCATATAGTTGGCTGAAACCATGACAGACATGTAATAAATCAATAATCATATTTTTGAAGTTTATCTACAGATGTGAAAAAATACATTCAATACATTCCTTGTTGCTAATTAATAGTATTTAAATCCATGCCTCAATTCACTCGGTTGTCATAGCTAAAACTAATGGAATATTTTAAAATTTCAGGTCGCTTTACCATTCTTTTGAAGATAAGAACAGAATTTGTATTTCTCCCGAACTGGGTTTCCTACCTGATAACCATACTGATTGCTGCATAGAAAAGATTCAAACGGAATCAAATATGAAACAAGGCAAATTGATGCAAGGTGCAACATGGGACTTGAGCAATGTTTCAATAGTTGCCACTTTTAAGGTCTGTTGAAGAAGGGAATCACATTGATCAGTTGTACTATACAATAATTTATTATCAGAACATCGCAGAGGATGTACTCATCTCCCAAAGGCAAATTGCCTTAACTTAGGAAACATATTTTCTGCTGAATATACACTTTTGCTCCATGAACAACATCGAGCGTTCATTTAAAAGTATGACCTTAAATTCCTTTGGCTTGAACTGCCATGGTAGCGCAAGTGATATTTCAAAGGATATGGCTATATTTTCATATCTATAAATATTATTGATTTAGAGCCAATTGTAGCATGTGTGTGGTGATAGAAATTGGAGTGTTGTACAGGGAGATCAGATTATACAAAATTACACCTTTAGCTCAATTGATGAAAAAGTTGTGTCAAATCTAACAAAGTTATATCAGACCTCCTAACACTGCTTCACTTTGCAAAACTTGAATGGGTGCTTAATAATTAATTAATGTAAATGCAAAAGCATTTGCTACTTATTCTAGTATGAGTTATTGAGTTCTTCAAACAAGTTCACAACTCTATAGTTCCTTGTGGCCTTGGGAAGAGCAGTTGTCATATCACAGTGTGACACATCCAGAAAGGATGTTTTCACTGTGTATCTATAAAAATGATAAGAGCCTTGGGGACATGCCAAATTTCCTTAGCTTCCTGAGGAAGTAGATGTGTTGGTAACCATCACACTGATATGGGTGGACCAGGACAGATTACTGGTGATCATCACTCCCAGGAACTCGATGCTCTTGACCATCTCCACCTCAGCACCATTGATACAGGCAGTGGGGTGCGCTCCACTCTACTTCCTGAAGTCAATCATTATATGACTAATTTTTTTGCATTATATTAACCATGAATGCAAATTTTACAAATGTTATATATGCAATGGTTTTGCTGAGAATGGTTTCTATTTCAAAATTGCACAAAAAAATCAAAAATGAGAAGGTGGCTGTATTTCATTGGTAAGTCTGTCAGTTCTTAGGGTTCCACCTAGGAGACATTTATGCCCCACTGATTACAAGATACTTTTCAAACTCATTAAGCCCTCACCTCTATTCTATGGTTTTAGAAATTGGACTAATCATCATGTCAGTAAAGTAATTTCTCAAGAAGCTTCAAAACTAAAATTTGAATAAAGATTGACTTTTTTTGGCACAGCAAGCGAATCATCAAAGTTCAAAGAACTTTTATCTATGAACCTTTATCACATTGTGAAAAAACTTCATTGATTTTTCTCTGGAAGATATATCTTGATTGACTTTTTGTACTTTTGAACTATATGTTTATGACCTGAATAAATATTCAGTTTCTGCCATTGGGTCCCACTTTTAGACTTACACTGATTACCATCCCTCCAGAATGAAAATGTTTCAATTGCCACATTCTAGATAATAAAGTTTGAAGAAAAATAATTGAGCTCCATGTTTGCTGAAATATAAATGGCTTATATAATAACTGTATGATCGTGGCTCTTAATATGTAAAACTAATCAATCTAAAGGAATCTTTTAAAAGTGTATAGAACCTAAAAGATCTGAAATGGTTAATAAAATTATAATTATAAAATTATAATCATAAAATTATGATGGTGATTGGATGGATTGTATGCAAGGATGTTGTTTACCATGGCGAGGACGGTGAGGAGTAATAAATGGAGTATCACGGCTTCAGGATACATGATGATACTAAATTAAACAGCAGTTACTGGCTACAGAGAACAGTGGAAACCAAGCTCAATGTTAACAAAAGTTCAGGGGGATCCAGTAACAACCAGCCCAAGAGCTGTGTCTTGGAAAAGTTTCGATCAGATGTTCTGGCAACTTGACAGCCAGAGCGTGTGCACTTTACACCCCCCAGCACGGCAACAGCAAATAGTATTGTGCATTCCCATTGGATGATTTTAACACAGCTCATGACTCTATCCATAAGATAAGGAAAACTTTCTTTATTCTCAGAGAGTGTTGAGCCTGTTGAACCTGATATTTACAAAAGAAACAAATTTCTGCACACTAAAACTGTCAAGGGATGGAGAGGGAGTGTCTCTTTGAGATAGAGGATTAACTTTGGTCACATTGAAAAAATAGCCCAATCCTGCTCCTGTTTTGTATGCTTGTATGTTTCAATGCACCATCAGCACTAGCCACTGCATTGGTATCATTTGGGCAGTTGGGCAGAGTTAGTATAGTATCTAAAAAGATGGAGATTTAACGCCTGATTCTCCATAAATTCTCTACAACAATGGATCATGAGTAGCCAGTTGCTAGCATGCAATAAACTGCTTACTTGCAAGTCTAAATTTGTCCTATTTTCTGCTCTCTCCTAGAAACTATATCTCATGCATTACTATAATGATGGAGCCACTGGCCTTCCAGCATTTTATAGAACATTTTACAAGTTGCAGAGCTAGACAAAAACAACTTTTATTTTTCAGTGTTCAGTATTAGATCCTGACAGCTATAGTTGAGCTGTCTCGAGCTTCTCCAATAGCAGAGAAAACTTGTTACTGAGAATATGTTCTCAGAAGTGTTATTTTTTAAACATAGCATTTATTCATTATAAATCAATGTCCTCTCTGATGTGGGTTTTGACTCTAGCGGTGTATTTTACCTGATGCGGCAGCGCTCATGTTATTCCTTGTAAAATCAGGAATTGGATGTGAATGGGGTAGTAGGAACTGCAGATGCTGGAGAATCTGAAATAACAAGGGGTAGAGCTGGATGAACACAGCAGGCCAAGCAGCATCAGAGGAGCAGGAAGGCTGATATTTCGGGCCTAGACCCTTTTGAAGAAGGTAAATAAACATTACATTCACGGGTATGATATTGTCTATGCTATTAGATTACAACTGAGGAACATGTTTCTAGGATTGTGTCACATTTTAAGTGATCATATGCTAGGATAGAGCAGGGGACCTTTCAACCCTCAGGTCGCATGTTATGATGCAGTGATGAAACCATGAGCGTATGTCTTAAAGGCATAATGACATTTTGGTCTTAAGACATAACATAATTCATTGTTTCTCAAATAAAACAAAAAACTCTGGTTGTTAAAAATCTGAATCAAAAACAGCATTGCTGTGGAAACTCAGCACGTCTGGCAGTATCTGTGGAGAGAAAACATTGTTACTGTTTTCTGAGTAGAGTGACACTTCTTTAGAACCATTAGTAGCTAGGATAAACTAGCTCTGGGGCCTTGGCTCTCAACCTGTCCATTAATAGAAACAGTTTTCTTCTGGCCTACCCTGGCCAGATCTCTCATGATATTCTCTTGACTTTCCCTTTGCTATAGGGATTATTAACAGCTTCTTTAATTTATTCAAATAACGGAATGCCTTCGCCTTGTGGTCAAGTGGTTATGGGCCCAAAATTGCACATCCGAAATTAACGCCCAGGCAGAGAAATTATGCCTGACAGAAAATTGCTCAAACTAAATTAAACAGCAGTTGTTGGCTGCAGAGAACAGTGGAAACCAAGCTCAATGTTAACAAAAGTTCAGGGGGAACCAGTAACATCCAGCCCAAGAGTTGTGTCTTAGAAAAGTTTCGATCAGATGTTCTGGCAACTTGACAGCCTGAGCGTGTGCACTTTACACCTCCCAGCAAGGCAACAGCAAACAGTATTGTGCATTGTCATTGGATGATTTTAACACAGCTCATGACTCCATTGGCCAAAGGCCACAAAACATCTTGGAAGGCCAGGAGCAAGCAGGGATAAAAAACACATACACCTTGATGCCACACCCTCATTTAAAACTCAGTGGAGAGTTAGTGAAGATTTAGTGACTGCTCGACCTGGCCTAAGCAGTAGAGCACTGATCACCTGGAGAGAGAGTGAGATGATTCATCCTGGCCTGTGATGCACACCTTCCTAGAAGAGAACCAGCCCTACATCGGAGAGCAAGGAAATTCCAACAGGTTCAACATGTGGATCATTGTGGTAGTATCCTTTCTCAGATAGATAGACTGGGACACAGAATAAATATTGTGGCAATTAGGGAAATGCTCACATGGTCAGGAATGTTTTGTTAATACAATTGAGTTGAACTGCAAACTAAATTCTCAGTCCATTTATCAGCCTCACTGACAAGAGAGCTTGGATAAAGTGATTTTAATATAAAACTGATGGAATTATCCAAAACACAGACAACAGTCTCTAAAGCTAATCTTGAAAATCATGGGAAGCAAAAAGGAAAATTCAGTGAACAATTTACATGATTAAACTAAGCTAATGGAAATCAAATACACTATGATAATCATAACTGAGGTCCAGCTCAAAATGATTCCCAAAGTTTAATTCTCCAGTAAAGACCAAACATTGACTAGGTGACGGTTTCATTGAGCATCTCTGTCTGGCTTGTAACAGCCAACTTAACCTCCCAGTCACCGCTCATTTCAACTCCCCACCATCCATGCCCCCCACCCCCCTCCCCACCACAACATGTCCATCCTCTGCCTCCAGCAGTGTCACAGTGACTCGGAATGCAAATTTGAAGAACAACACCTCACCTTCCACCTGGGCACTTTATAGCCTGGAGGGTTCAACACTGAGTTCTTTAATTTCAAATAACTTTCCCATCCATCCCTCGGCTCTCTTTCCAGCCTCACCTCCTCCCTTCCATTCCATTTTAAGACCCTCCCTTCCAGCCACCAACAGAATTCATCCCTCCCATTGATGCAGGAGGTCATACTTACTCTCAGTGTCCACCTATCACCACCATTCCTCAGCCCCACTCATGTCCTCTCTTTATCTGTAGCTCCCCTACCCCCACATCCAGTCCTGAAGATGGGTGATAACCAAAACAATGAGTGCTCCATTACTCCAGATGCTGCCTGGCTTGCTGTGTTCGTTCAGCCTCCTGTTTGCCTACCTTAGATTCCAGCATCTGATGTTTTTTTCTTTCTCTAAAGACGGAGAATTAACTTATGCAGTTATTTTAAATAATAGCGGCTTGAAATCCACGTCCGGTATTGAGGAAGTGTCACTCGACTTGAAGCTTTCGCTCTGATTTCTCTCCACAGAGGCTGCCAGACCTATTGAGCTTTTTCAGCATTTTATGTTTTTGTTTCTGATTTACCGCATCCACAGTTTTGTTTTAGTTTTATCCAGTAGTGAGGGATTACTGCATAGTCTGCGATAGATTCCTTCAGACATGACATTGAACCGAGACTCCTTATATGTTGTCTTCAGTGAATGTAAAATATCCCATGGCACTGGTCAAAGCAGAGCAGGAGTGACATAGTCTCCAGTGTCCTGGTGGCTTTCACTTTTTTAATGTGTGTACTATCACCAGCAGAATCTTACTAAACATAAAGGATGGTTTGTGAGAAGTTACCGTCCTAGCTCTGTTACATTAGCTCAAGAAATCAGCTGGAAGTGCCAGCCCCATGGTACTGCAAATGTTACAAGATTATAAATAAATGTTATGTGGATTGGCAGGTGGTCTCACTAATCAGAGGAACATCTTCCCAAAAGGCTGATTCTAAAATAAATTTGTATTTACATTGCTGATGAGACACAGAGATAAATTGTACTTTCAGATTAACTGAGATAATTTAATGGATTGAGTTGGGATTTGTTCTCAATTTTCATATCTGAATAAATTATGCAAATTTATTTTTAAACTTCTGAGCCCTTGGAAGAACAGTGTGTGGAAAATTATGTGCACAGAGCTGCTTCCTTTGACTGGCAAAATTCAAAGTTTCTGTGGTGTTTTTTGACAGTGCCACCTTTATGAAATAATTGATCAATTATTGTCAAATAATTCTTTGTTTCAGTATATCGTCATTGTGAGACAGGAGAATGATTTCTTCTGCCTCCGTTCTGAAAAAAGTATCAAGACAGTTCGGGTCAATTGGAAGAGGGCCTATTATTGGAAATTGGCTTGAATGTTGCTCATTCCTTCATGGAGAAACATCAGGGCCATCAAAGGGAAGAGATCCTTACAGCAACTGTCTACCCTTACAAACTCATCATTAAAAGGGCATCCGTTCCCTCAGAGAAAGCATGCTTCAATTCTAGACTGTGAATAATAGCCTGCAGACATAAAGTTGGGAATGACACGCATTCAAAACGTACTCACAGTTGGAATGATAGCAATGCAACCTTTCACGTAGCAACGTCCCACAGATGAGTAAGATAATTATGTGTTAGTGAAAGGTTAAATATTCGCATTTCCTTTTATATTCTTCAAAATAGCCTCGTGGAATATTTTATTTCCATATTAGAAGGCAGAGTTTCTGTTCAATGTTTCATATGCCAGACACTGTCTCCAACAATGCAGTGTTTCAACCAAACTGCATATGACAGCCTGGATTTTGGGTGCAAGCCCCTGATTTAGGAATTCAGCCCCTAATCTTCACAAATTGTCCTGTGTTACCAACTAAACCACAGCTGGTCCCATGATACAACAGCATGTTAAAGTATTATCAGAGCCAATGATTTACTAATACAAATTCCAATAGAGTTAATGTGTTCCATTCTTCACTGAATATTCAGGGAATAGTGAGACTTTGTAGTTATCTTAATGAAAATTGTAATTCCATGCCTGAATTATTAACTCTCTCTACCTATATACCTACTTATTCTGTGTTCTCTTTTAAAAGACAGCTTTATGTAGCAAGGTACAGATGAGATGAGCCAGGTGAAAAGTAAGTGACAGGATGCGAAAGATAATGGCACTCTCGGAGTGACAGAGGCACTGAAGTCTGAGAGAAAGTGAACAATTGGGACTTCAGGCTAGAAAAGTAATGAAGAAACATGGCTTATGATGTTCCAATAAAGAAAACAGAAGTGCAGTTTCTGCAGTCTCAATATCCGTCTGCCTTCTCTCTCTACCATTGTCTCAAGGCAAAGAGATGCAGCAACTATTTCATCATGATGAACGGCACAGTTCACTGGTACAACCCCCAACAGGCTTTGTTACCTCTTGGATCACTTGCTTTCACACGATCAACTGGTCAAATGAGATGCTGTGTTTGGTTCCAAACATGTAGCCTGAGGAATATTACACTCCACAATGTCAGTCTCAGACAATCATTTTGGTATATGTTGAGAGATCCTCATATTGCATGCACTTCTATTACAGCATTTGAGCAATAGCAGGATAATTATTGTCTGCATTCGAGTGATAGTGTGATAAGCCTGGGGAAATATCACATCTCAAATTCGGCTTTCAGAGCATTTCAGGTCTCAGAGCAAAAGTAATAATTCAGCTCTCAAAGCATTGTTTCAGGTAATCCAATTATTGTGAAGTATACAGTTTCTTTTCGATTTACCGTGTTCGTTACCTCATTGTTTTTTTTACTTGTGTCATTGGCACTCCAAACGTAAAAATGATGGGGCGAGAAACTATCAAAATACTTTGAGCATCTTAGCTCAATTTCTGTTTGTTTACACTGATGATTTCTTTCACTGCTTATAGTCAGCATTTCTGATCTCACTGCTGATTTGACACTTTCTATTTGAGCCAATTGAATCATATGCAGAAGGTATTTGCATGAGGTTGTGGTTGCTGAATGGAAAAGTGTGGAAAAAGTTAAAAGGCGGGAGGGCACAGCAGAGGTCGTTGAAGTTACTTGAACAAGTCATAGGACAGAAAGGATGAAAAGGCTCAGGCACAACAAATAAGGGGACAAATATGACAAGGGGAGTAGTCAACACAGGACTGAAATTGTGGTACTTAAAAGTACACAGTATATGGAACAAGCGAAAGAGCTTGTTGCGGCCGATTGAAATTTGCAGATATGATGTTGTGGGCATCACAGACACAAGACATCACTTGGCTGGTGATGAGAAGGACGCTACCTGTGAAATTCTTCTTGTATACCCGTTCTGTCTGCGTCGCTGCACGCTGTCCTTGAAGTAGCTGTGGGCAGGGTGGAGAGGTTAGTGAAGAGGCTGTCACACTTCCTTCTGAAATGTGTCTGTGCAAAGGAAAGTCTGGAGAGAGATGCACTGGAACTTGTTGTGGCTTGTCCCAAGCAGTTATGTGACACAGGGCTCTGTGCTGTATGTTCTGCTCCCCCGGATGCAAACCGAGACAAACATCGATTGCACCTGGAGAACCATCAACTCAGTGAAAGATGCTCTTTAGTCTGCCTGAAACTTGCTGGTCTTCCAAAGCAAGGAGTTAACTCTGACAAAGTGTTGCAAACTAGCACATACCAAGGTCCAGGACTACATGCTGAGGGACACACTAAAGCTTGGGACAGCTGCCACCAAGGTGCAATGGGCAAAGGCCATCATCTAGGGTCTTTCTGCCAAAGTTAAATGGGGGTCCATTCAGCTCTTGATCCTCCTGATTCCTCAAAACCTTCTAAATATGGTCTGGTTCAAGTAAGAGATGCCTTTGATTTGTTTGGTAGAGTCAAACTCCTGTGTATGTTCCTATGATCTGCTTTTGCATAGGACTGAACTGCGTTTGTGAATATGTATATATATATAATTTTTTTATGAATAGGGTATTTTTTTGGAATAAAAATAGTTGTGGCTATCACAGATGTGTCTCAGTGGGAACAAAATGCCCAAAGATACACGTCCTATCAAAAGGGCAGGCGGGGGCAGGTTTGCTTTGTTAGGAAGAAATGAAATTAAATCGATAGCAAGAAATGATATAGAGTCTGAAGGTGTAGAGCCTGTGTCAGTAGAGTTGGGGAACAGCAACAGCAAAAAGACCCTAGTGGAAGTTATATGTGGACCTTCTATTATTAGTCAGAATATTGGAAACAAAATGAATCAGGAGATAGAAAAGGCATGGAAGAAAGGCACTGATATATTAATCATGGGGGCTGGGAAAATCAGGTTGGTAGCAGATCTTAAGAAAAGGAATTTGTGGACTGTCTGCAAGATGTTTTTTTGGAGACAATGTGGTACAATCCACCTGGGAACATACAATTTTGGTGATGTATAATGAGGCAGATTTGATAACGGAGTTTAAGGTGTAGGAGACCCTAGGTGGAAGTAAATATAATATGATAGATTTCACCTTTTAAGAGGAAGAAGCTGGAATCAGACGTAATGTTATTACATCTGAGTAAAGGTAACGCAAAGACATGAGGGAGGAGCTGGCCAACGTTGATTGGGAGAGGAACCTGGCAGGAAAGATGATGGAGCAACAACAGCAGGAATTTCTGGAGGTAATTCAGGAGACAAAACAGAAATTCATTCTATGGAAGAAAAAACATACTGAGGGTAGGATGAGGCAACCATTCCTGGTAATGGAAGTCAGGCACTGCATTAAAGCAAAAGAAAAAGATTACAATGCATTGAAGATTAGTGGAAAGACAAAGGACTGAGAAGCCTTTAAAAACCAGCAAATGATAAACTAAAAAAGCAATAAGGGGGGAGAAGATGAAATATCAGGGTAATCCAGCTCATAATACAAAAGAGGATTGTGAGATTTTTTTAGCTATCTAAAAGGTAAGGTAAGAGACAGGCAAGAATGGACTGTTGGAAAATGAGGCTGGAGAAGTCATCCTCAGGAACAAAGAAATGGCAGGGGAACTGAATAGACACATTGCAACAGTTCCCACATTGGAAGACACTAGTAGCATAATAGAACATAAAGAAAGTCGGGGGACAGAGGTGAGCGTGGTGGTGATCACTAAGGAGTAGATACTGTAGAAACTGAAAGGTATGAAGATGGATAAATCACCTGGGCGAGATGGGTTACAAGGTGTGAAGGGGATAGCTGAGGTGATTGTAGAAGCATTGATGATGATATTTCAGCAACAACTGGAGTCATGAAGGTTCCCCAAGGCCTGGAAATAGCTAATGTAACACCCCTGTTTAAGTAGGTAAGGAAGCAGAAGATGGGAAACTGTTGGCAGAGTTAGTCCAACGTTGGTTGGTGGTAAAACTCTAAAGCTGTAGAAGTGCATGTAAAGTAAGGTTGAGTCAGCACTGCTTTATCAAAGGGCAGTCATGCCTGGCAAATCTGTTAGAATTCTTTGGGGAGGTATTGAGCACATCAGACAAAGGAGAGCCAGTGACCATGACCGATTTGGATTTCCAGAAAGCCTTTGACAGAGTGGCACACATGAGGCTGCTAAATAAGACAAGAATCCCTGGCATGAGGGAAGAAGTACAGAAATGAATAGAGGATTGGTTGACTGGTAGAAGGCAGTTTTTTTTTCAGAATGGCAGGGTTCAATGTTGGGAGCACAACAATTCATGTTATTTATTAACGATCTAGATGAAGGAACTAAGGACATTGTCACTAAGTTTGCATATAGTACAAAGATATCCAGAGTAAAAGATAGTATTGAGGAAGTGGGGAGGCAGCAGAAGAACTTGGATAGACTTGAAGAGTGGGCAAAGAAGTGGCCGATGGAATACAATGTGGGTGAGTAAGGTTAAGCACTTTGGTAGGAAGAATAGAGGCCTTGATTATTTTCTAAATGGGGAAAGGTTTCAGAAATCTAAAGTGCAAAGGCACATAGGAGTCCGAGTTTAGAATTCTTTTAAGGTTAACATGTAGGTACAGTCAGCAGTTAGGAAGGCAAATGCAATGTTAGCATTCATTCTGGATGTAAGTTTGCTTGCTGAGCTGGAAGGTTCGTTTTTAGACGTTTTGTCACCATTCTAGGTAACATCATCAGTGAGACTCCGGTGAAGTGCTGGTGTTATGTCCCGCTTTCTATTTATGTGTTTAGTTTTCCTTGGGTTGGTGATGTCATTTCTTGTTCTTTTTCTCAGAGAGTGGTAGATTGGCTCCAAATCAATGTGTTTGTTGATGGAGTTCTGGTTGGAATGTCATGCCTCCAGGAATTCTCATGCATGTCGCTGTTTGGCTTGTCCTAGGATGGATGTGTTGTCCCAATCAAAGTGGTGTCCTTCCTCATCTGTATGTAAGGATACTCGTGATAGTGGGTCATGTCTTTTTGTCGCTAGTTGATGTTCATGTATCCTGGTGGCTAGCTTTCTCATTAGCATTCATTTTAAGAAACTAGATTACAAGAGTAGAAATGTACTGATGAGACTTTATAAGGCTTTGATGAGGCCACATTTGGAATATCGTCAGCAGTTTTGAGACCCAAATTTTAGGAAGGATGCATTGGCCTTCAATGGGGCACAGAGAAGGGTTACAAGAATGATTCCAGATGAAGGGCTTGTCATATGAGCAGCAGATTGAGATACTGTGTCTGTACTCGATAGAGTTTAGAAGGGTGAGAGGGATCTCAGTGAAACCCACAAAATATTGAAATGCCTGAATAGAGTCAACATAGAGAAGTTGTTTCCGCTAATAGGAGAGTCTAAGACTCGAGGACATAGTCTCAGACTGAAAGGGTGACCCTTTAGAACTGAGACAAGGTGGAATTCCTCAACCAGAGGGTGGTTAATATGTAGAACTCATTGCAATAAATGGTTTTGGAAGCCAAGTCATTGAATGTATTAAAGGCAGAGACAGATGGATTCTTGATTATTAAGGGGATCAAAGGTTATGAGGAGAAGGCAGGAGAATGGGGTTAGGTGAACATAGCAGCCATAGTCGAATGGTGGATTGGACTTAATGAGCTGAATGGCCTAATTCTGCTCCTATATATATCTATATATATATATATATCTTGTGGAATAAATGGTGGTGTTTAATTTCCACTTGATTTGCACACTAGTCCAGACAGTAACAAATATAGATATAACAAGGTGTGGGGCTGGAGGAATACAGCAGGCCAAGCAGCATCAGAGGAGCAGGAAAGCTGGTGTTTTGGGTCAAGACCCTTCTTCAGAAATTTCCTGCTCCTCTGATGCTGCTTGGCCTGCTGTGTACATCCAGCTCTACCCCTTGTTATCTCAGATTCTCCAGCATCGACAGTTCCTACTATCACTGTAATGAATATAGATAGCCCAGTTTCCATGTGTGAGAACAGTGCACCGATGAGATAATGAATTCTGGCAGACTTATAGGGTTGATATGTAAACCTAGTCCAACCACTGGAAGTCAGGCAGTTAAAATAGTTATTTATTGCCAGGAGTTGATGGATTCAAATTGACACTCGAGTGTACATTCTGAGTAGACAAGGACATCCAATCAAAGATACTGACTACAGTTTTCACTCATGGGGAGCTAACCTGACTAGGAAATGACAGTGAATTTCTCACAATTCCAAGCCTGCACCAAAGACAAAGGGCCACAAGAAAAAGCATAAAAACGTTGTGTTTTCCTCCTTTTCATCTAGCTTTCTATATTGGATCATGAACACTCCTCCATGCCTTGCAAAATCAAATAGAATAGAAGCAATAAACTGCAGATGCTAGATATCTGAAATAAAAATAACCTAACCAAAATGGCTGCTGCATCACATGACATTGCAGCTCCCTCTCTGATGAAAAACTACTTACATAATCATACCCTTACATGAGTATACTATACATGTCAGCAAGGAAACTATTACCACAGAAAATGTTGGAAATACTCAGAAAGTCTTATAGGATTTGTCAGGAGAGAAATAAAGGCCAAATAAAACTGGCCTTCAGACATCTCTGTCATAAACTTATGTCCTACCTATCCCCAACATGGAATCAAATCAACTGATCTCCACTTACATGTGTTCACCCAGCTTTGTGAGATTATCTCCTGCTTCCAAGATGAAATTCTGGTGTCTTTAATAGCTACTGATATTTCAAACAGCATCTTCTGCTCTAAAATACTTCCATCATCAGTCCTTAGTCTCAGTTCAGATTGAGTTGGTGTACTTTATAGCAGAAGATGTATGAGAGTTTTTCTGGTCTGTGTAGAAGGGTGTCCCTGTAAAGTTTGACCATGAATTTCTACCAAGGAGTAAATCCATTAGCGAGTTTTGAGAAGATTTGCAGCTCAGGTTGAGTTTCTGGATGTGAGTTTGCTCGCTGAGCTGGAAGGTTCGTTTTCAGACGTTTCGTCACCTTTTTTTTAATCTGAAAAAATATACTTTATTCATAGAATGTACAAGAAATAAAACATTTATACACCTACCCAGTCATGCAAGCCGCTCTGGGTTACCCAGGGGGTACGTACAACAACTAAAGGAAAAAAACAAAACAAAGAAGAAAAAAACAAAGCAAAGAAAATATTTTCTTCTCTCTTCCTGTTTTGAGGATATTTAGAGGGATAAGTAATTATACTTCTATATTCCTGACTCTACATGTTAGCCAATTATTGCTTCTTTATTGAGTAAGTCTTATTTTGATAATAAATCAATACTTCATCTTTATTAAGAAAGCTGGTTGATAGATCTCGTTTATAACCTGATATTGATATGGCATTTAATTGATATCTTGGTAAATGAAAGAATAAATTTCTTTGTGTTGTGATCTGTGGAGCAACGGAACTAGAATGACAGTGCACTCGTCCAACCTCAGTCAAGACAAAACGAATAACGAATTGAGGAGAAATGTCTTTAGAACAACAATGTATATGGCATCTTTATCCAATTATACTTCCCAAGGCACTTCATTGGAGCATTGTAAAGCATGATATGACAATTACCCACATAAGAATATAGCCAGATGACAAAAAGTTGGTTAAAGGCACAAGTTTTAAGAATCGTCAATAAGGATTTATTCTGAAAATGTTTAAAGTGAAAAATATGATAGCACAAGAAGTAGTTGAGACAATAAGCACAGATACATTTATGGAGAAACTAGTTAAACATGAACCAAAATGGAATAAAGAGGATGTTAAATGGGGTTAAATGAAAAAAGTGTGGAAGGAAGGTGTGCACCGTATGCACCATAATGGAGATATTTCTGTGCTGTAAATACTATGTTACATTGCTTGGCTTTCATTCGGTGCTTGAACTTTTTAACAGCGCTACTCCAAAATACTCCACACATCTTACGATATGTGACTGTACTCTGATTTTAAAAACCCGAAAACAGTGGTGATATGTTATTTGTGAACAAAGTGTTAAAGGTAGGTCAAAACTAAACTTAGCACGTTAACAGAAAAAGCTAGCTGTCTTTTAGTATGTTTTCAACAAACTGTACAGCTGTAGGAGACCCAGCAGGGATAGTGTAGGGGGAGGGGCTTAGATTAGTTCACAGGTCGGCACAACATCGAGGGCCAACATCTGCACTGTATTGTTCTATGTTCTATGTTCTAAAATACCCCGGCAGTCGTCACCCGGCACAGCCCCTGTTGGCTCCCTGACCAGTTGGGGAAGGCGCCAGCTGGGCCCAGTTACCAGATAGGGCCCTTTTTTCTATTCTGGACGAGGGGTTTCATACGGTGGTCTTTCCCCACCGCGCCTTGGCGGCGGCTGCCCCAAGCTTTAGCGTGACCCTCAGAACATAGTCCTGGACCTTGGACTGCGCCAGTCTGCAACACTCAGTTGGGGTCAGTTCTTTCAGCTGGCAGACCAACAAGTTGCGGCAGACCAAAGAGCATCTTTCACCACATTGATGGTCCTCCAGGCGCAGTTGATGTTGGTCTCGGTGTGCATCCTGGGAAACAGCCCGTAGAGCACGAAGTCCCGTGTCACGGAGCTGCTCGGGACGAACCTCGACAAATGCCATTGCATCCCTCTCCAGACCTCCTGCGCATAGGCACACTCCAGAAGGAGGTGATAGACAGTCTCGTCCGCCCCGCAGCCGCCTCGAGGTCAGCGTGCGGTAGCGCAGAGATTCCGGGCATGCATAAAGGATCTCACTGGCAGATCTCCTCTCACCGCCAGCAAAGCAATGTCCTTGTGCTTGTTTGAAAGTTCTGGCGATGAGGCATTCTGCCAAACGACTTTGGCAGTCTGCATGGGGAACCACATGACGGGATCCACCCTCTCCTTTTCCCGAAGGGTCTCGAGGATACTACATGCTGACCACTGCCTGACAGCCTTGTCGTCAAAGGTGTTTCCCTTCAAAAATTTCACCATGAAGGACAGGTGGTACGGAACGGTCCAACTACTTGGGGCGTTCCGCGGCAACGAGGCCAGGCCCATCCTTCGCAACACCGGGGACAGGTAGAACCTCAGTAAGTAGTGACACTTGGTGTTTGCGTACTGAGGATCTACGCACAGCTTGATGCAGCCACACACAAAGGTAGCCATCAGGGCGAAAGGTACGCCCTTTCCCCCATTTTCCAGGTCTTTGTACATGGTGTCCCTGCGGACCTGGTCCATCCTCGACCCCCAAATGAAGTGGAAGATGGCCTGGGGAACCGCAGCGGCGCAGGTCCAGGGAATAGGCCAGGCCTGTGCCACATACAGCAGTACCAAAAGCCCCTCGCACCTGACAACCAGGTTCTTACCCGCGATGGAGAGGGACCGGAGCGTCCACCTGCCAGCTTCTGCTTCAGTTTGGTGATACGCTCCTCCCAAGTATTAGTGCACGCCCCAGCTCCACCGAACCAAACACCCAGCACCTTCAGGTAGTCTGTCCTGACGGTGAAGGGGATGAAGGAGCGGTTGTCCCAGTTCCCAAAGAATATGGCCTCGTTCTTACCCCTATTGACTTTGGCACCCGAGGCCAGTTCAAACTGGCCGCAGATGTCCAACAGCCTACTCACCGACCAACGATCGGTGCAGAAGACAGCGACGTCGTCCATGTACAGGGAGGTCTTGACCTGAAGGCCTTCGCTGCCTGGGATAGTCACGCCCTTCAGGCTCACGTCCTTCCTGATGGATGCGGCGAAGGGCTCCACACAGTACACGAACGAGGCAGGAGAGAGCCGGCAGCCCTGCCTGACTCCAGATCTAACAGGAAAACTGTCCGATTCCCACCCGTTGATCGAGACTGCGCTAACGATGTTGGTGTAGAGCAGCCAGAACCAATTGTGGATGTATTCCCTGAACCCCAATTTGGAGAGGACGTCCCTCATGTAAGCATGAGAGACCCTGTTGAAGGCCTTCTCCTGGTCCAGGCTGACGAGGCAGCTGTCCACCCGCCTGTCCTGTACGTAGGCGATCGTATCCCTGATGAGCTCGAGGCTCTCAGCGATCTTCCTGCCCGGCACAGCACAGGTTTGGTCAGGGTGAATCACCGACTCCAGGACAGACCTGACCCAGTTGGCTATGACCTTGGCCAGGATTTTGTAGTCCACGTTCAATAGTGAAATGGGACGCCAATTCTTAATTTCTTCCCTCTCCACCTTCCTCTTGTAAATGAGGGTGATGATGCCCTTCCTCATGGACTTGCACATTTTCCCTGCCCGAAGCGCACTATCGTACACCTCCAGCAGGTCCTGACTGACCAGGCCCCACAGAGCGGAATACAGCTCGACCGGTAAGCCATCACTCCTGGAAGTCTTATTCCTCTCCAAGGACTTGAGGGCTCTGGTCAGCTCGTCCAGGGATATCGGCCGGTCCAGCCACTCCCTCGTGCCATTGTCTAAGACCTCCGTGATAGACGTCAGGAACGACTCGGAGGCCGTTCTGTCCGTGGGTTTCACGTCGTACAGTCCGGCATAGGAGTAGCTGTTGATCCTCAAAATGTCGGGCTGAGACGACGTCACCGACCCATCATCCTTCTTCAGCCGGCTAAGCACAGAGCTCTCTTTGTGCACCTTCTGAAAGAAGAAATGCGAGCACATCTGGTCCTGCTCCACGGAGCGGACCCTGGATCGGAAGATTATCCTGGAGGCCTCCCCGGCGAAGAGCGAGGCTTGCTGGCCCCTCACCTCGCGGAGGTCCTCCGTGACATCAACCTCCATCGACTGCAGAAGGAGTAGGTTCTGCATCCTTTTCTGGAGTCGTGACAGCTTACCCCGCCTCTCTCTCGCCTTCCGAACACCCTTGAGGACAAAGAACCTCTTGATATTCTCCTTCACCGTCTCCCACCAGTCGCCCGGAGACTCGAAGAGGGGTTTCACGGTTCTCCAACTGGCGTACTCCCTCTTAATGTCCTTGACGTTCTCTGGGGTCAACAGAGTCGTGTTGAACTCCCACGTCCCCTTGCCGGCCTGCTGATTGTCCTGTAAATGACAGTCAGCCAACAGGAGGCAGTGGTCAGAAAAGAACACCGGTTCGACGCCGGTGGGCCTGACCGAGAACGTCCGTGACACAAACAGGAAGTCTATCCTTGAGCGGATAGACCCGTCTGGCCGCGACCAGGTGTACCTCTGCTGCGCTCCGTCTGCAGGGGTGCTGAAGACGTCGAGCAGCTTGGCGTCCTTCACCGTGCCCATCAGGAATCTGGACGTGACGTCCAGTTGACTCCCCCCACCCGCTGTCCCCACACCGGATCTTCCATCTGCATCGATGATGCAGTTGAAGTCTCCGTCTAGGATGACCGGCCTGGACATAGCCAGTAGGGGTGGAAGCCGCTGCAGGACGGCCAACCGCTCACTCCGTACCGCTGGGGCGTACACGTTGGTCAGCCTCAGGGGAGTGTTCCTGTCGGTGACATCAGCCACTAGGAGGTGCCCCCCCACCACCTCCTGAACTTGAGAGATGGTGAAGTTGCGCCCCCACAGCAGAATAGCCAGGCCCGAGGAGCGACAGTCGTTACCCCCCGACCAGATGGAATGCCCACAAGTCGAGGCACCGGACCATTTCCCGTACCTGCCGAGGTGCGGTATCCTGCCCTCCTGCAGAAACAGGAGGTCGGCCTTGATGGTGGTCAGGTAGGCCAACGTGGACACACATCTTGCGGTGGACTTGACGCTGCGCACATTAATGCTCGCAACTCGTACCCCCATTGTGGGCAGTAACCGCAGTACCCTCCCCAAGTCCAAGGTCCAGCCCCTCCACCTGTCCCTTCATGCCCATTGCCTGGGCGAACTACTGCACGCTCTCCGGGCTCAGGAAACCGTCCATGCTGCCTTCCGGGTGGCATCCCCCTGTCGGGGGTACGGAGGTAGGAGAGTCCGGCTCTGGGTTAGCTTGGGGGTACATTGTTTCCTGCTTCCAGCCTGAAAGTTCCAGGGGGCCCTCCAGGGCCTCAGCAGCACGTGGCTGGGTGTCACAGGGAGCCTCAGAACGCCTCCCGTCACCGGGAATCGGGGTGCTGCTTTCCCTCTCCCTTGAGATCTTTAGCTTCTGCTTTGGGTGGGCCTCCTACGAATCTCCCTCATCAGAGGAGCTTTTATAGCCCCCTGTAGCTGCCTCTTCCCGCCTGATGGTTGCGGTGCCTGGGCCCGCCGACGCGCCTTCCCCTCGCTTTCTGGACCGTTGTCCACTCCCCTGGGTCGCCTGTCGCCGCCTCCATCGACTCCGGGTTGTCAGGGGGGAGCAGAGCCTGCAGGGGCGCTTTGCTGGCCTCAGGTCCATCCTGCGGGGGCTAGGTCTTCCCGCACGACCTGGCCCTCCTGCACATTAGCGGGGTCCTTGCAGGGCCCTGGTGCCTTGCTCTCCTCCAGGGGGGCTTGCCCCGCATTGCCCCTGCCGGCGACCTGGGCGTAGGTGGTGCCCCGACGCAGGCATGCCCTATAGAAGTGGCCCGCTTCCCTGCAAAGGTTGCAGCTTTTCTCTTGTGGGCAATCCTTTGCAAGGTGTCCCTCCTCCCAGCAGTTCCTGCAGATGGTGGCTTTGCAGTCGGCCGCCACGTGACATGACCTACCACAGGCATGGCAAACTTTAGGTTGCCCTGCATAGGTCAGGTAGCCCTTGCTCCCGCCGATCGCGAAGCTGGATGGTGGGTGTACAATGTTCCCATCCGCGCCCATCCTCAGCGTCACCTTGACCAGCCTCTTACTGGTCCAGATGCCAAAGGGGTCCATGATGTCAGTTAGGTCCCCTTCCACCTTCACATACCTTCCGAGGAAAGTCAGGACATCAACTGCTGGCACATGCGGGTTGTACATGTGTACAGCCACCATACGGCTCCTCTGCGCTGGCATCACAAACAGCGGGACAGCGGTCAATACAGAGAGAGGGCCCTCACCTCCTGTCTCCTTGAAAACCTGCAGGAAGCGCTCGCAAAGCTTGGCACTCCTGAAGGTTACATCGTAAAAACCTCCTCGAGGGAAATCCTGCAGGCAGTAAATGTCCGCAGCAGCGAACCCACAACAGTCCAACAGGACCCTCTTCACGAAGAAGGTGCGGTCCACAGGTGCACCTTCATCCATCTTCTTTACGGAAACATGGATGGTGTTCCGGACCCCCTGACCTGGGGCACGAGCACTTGCCGCAGCCATCGTTGCAGTTTGGCTGCTCCCCTGAACCAGCGTTAGGCCGAAGCCAGTATTAAGATCCACCGGTTGCAAGGGTGCACAGCCAACCCGACATCTTCCTGCCACCTCCAACACAGTCATGCTCTCCTCTTCTCGGTCCACAAAAGAGTGGGTCTTTATTTTGCTCCAGATGTAAGCTGGTTCACTGAGCGGGAAGGTTCGTTCCCAGACATTTCATCACCATTCTAGGTAACATCATCAGTGAGCCTCCGACGAAGCGCTGGTGTTATGTCCCGCTTTCTATTTATCTGGTTAGGTTTCCCTGTGTTGGTGATGTCTTTTCCTTTGTTGGTGATGTCATTTACTGTTCTTTTTCTCAGAGGATGGTAGATTGGCTCCAAATCAATGTGTTTGTTGATGGAGTTCCGGTTGGAATGCCATGCTTCTAGGAATTCTCGTGCGTGTCTCTGTTTGGCTTGTCCTGGGATGGATGTGTTGTCCCAATCAAAGTGGTGTCCTTCCTCATCTGTATGTAAGGATACGAGTGATAGTGGGTCATGTCGTTTTGTGGCTAGTTGATGTTCATGTATCCTGGTGGCTAGCTTTCTGCCAGTTTGTCCAATGTAGTGTTTGTCACAGTTCTTGCAAGGTATTTTGTAGATGACGTTTGTTTTATTTGTTGTCTGTATAGGGGCTTTTAAGTTCATTAACTGCTGTTTTCGTGTGTTGGTGGGTTTGTGGGCTACCCTGATGCCAAGAGGTCCGAGTAGTCTGGCAGTCATTTCGGAAATGTCTTTGATGTAGGGGAGAGTGGGTATGGTTTCTGGGCATGTTTTGTCTGTTTGTAAATCCATTTGATAAAAATAAAATAAACACTGTTTCTATCTCCACATATGCTGCCAGACCTGCTGAATTTCTCCAGCATTTTCTGTGTTGTCTGCAATGAACAAACGGGTTAAGATTGTATGATGTTGTCGATTTGAAATTTGGATATTTAAGTGTACATGAAACCAAGCGAGGCACTATTTTACCTAGATTACCCGATCAAGTTAGAAACTGGGTTTACCCAGGAGAAGTTAAAGATTTGTAAAGCACATTGGCAAATAACAATTCATCAGTTTGATACTTAGCACAATCCTCCCACATGAAAGCAAGACTCACAGGTCATTCATTTGAACATATAATGTGAAGGTTGTGTAAATTCCAGAAAATTGCCTCCCGCAAGCATATTAATTTTAAACTCATTCACTGGACAGTCTTTTGTAATCCTGTTAACCAGTCAGATAAGGGACAGCTAATCTAAAATGAATCACCAATATATGTTATTCTCAGATATTTGATCTTAGCTTTGAATTTGTACATGGGTAGGGAATTAATGTTGACCTGCAATGACAGAAGTGAACTGTTTTGCTTCTGTTATTTACTTCAACACTATCTGCTAATTAATTGCATATTTAATTCATGGAATTTTTGTGTGACTTTTATAATTGGCAGGAAAAGGTTAATTCGTTCAGTCAGTACCTGATTTGTGGATCTCAATGCAAGATTGATAGTAGAAATACTGACATAATCTGCATTGTTGGAAAAATGGCAGATCTACAAAGCCAAGACCTGGTATCGCTGATCTCTAGGCAGATATCTTGTGGTGGGCCTACAATGGTTTTTTGGCTAGAAACTACCATCAAGACCTGAAGGATTAGATTGTAGTCCTTGATTAATGTTTCTTTTTGTCAGGAAGTTGATTCCTCTGTACTCACCATAAATGAAAAAAACATTTTCCGAAAAAAAACAAGCATTCTCAACCATTGTTCACTGAGAATTTGAAGTACACTAGTGTACGCAAATGTTTAGGTGGAGTAGGATGCTTCAGCCAGAGGTCATCTGCTCTTTGTATTTGTTTTCTTCTTTCTATTCTGGTTGAGTTCTTTCTTTCTTTTGCTCTCTCAGCCTCTGACGACACCCAGCCTCAACGCCGACATGACGAAGGGTCCTCTCAGCTTGGTGTAACAGTCTACCTCCCAGTGTGGTTAGATGGCTTCCTGGTGTGGCATGGTATCCTCTCAGCCTGGTCTCCTGATCCCAAAGTGATTCCAGCCTCACGAACATTGGAATGAAGCTCGGCAAGATCTGGTGCCAAGGCCTGGCGCAGACTGGAGGTTTCGTGCCAGCGTGCTCTGGGTTGGAAGGCCATGGTTCTGAACTATTATTTCTGCAATGATGGACTCTTTATTTCTCTATTTTTCTAAGATCCTGTAACTGAAGAAGCTGCGCCTCGGTACCTTGGTACCTAAGATGGTGCTGTAAGTGGCAACTTGTAAACTTTCCACTGTACTCATTTGAGTTTATGTGACAGTAAAGCTAATTCTAGTTCTCGTTCTATTTCTAATAAAATGCTTGCATGAACTAGAGTTCCGTAAGTTTCATCCAAACTATCAAACATGTCTTTAACGTCCAACAGATCACACATGCAGGAACCGAAAACAAAACTTAAACATTGCTAAAAAGGAGGCAAGAAGTTGAAGTTTTTTTTTAATATTACTCTCATTAGTGCTCGGATACACAAAACAAGATTATCCAAGGGGACATCATTTTACGCAGGATGACAAGAGAAAGCTGATTGGCTGGAACATCATTGGCAAGCGAAAAGGCAAACTCTGTTGCATGCTCCTGGTAATACACTGACCAATAAGAGCCTACCTACCTGATCTGAAAATTAGGAATGATAGTTAACGGTTTTTGCTGCCTCTCCATATCAATGATGGTCCAGTCAACCAGCACCTTTTTCTCATGCTGTATACAATGTTTTTTTTCCGTTTCTAATATCCCAGTTCTGATGGATACAAGACAAAAACGCTTGACTCCTTTAGCAAAGGGAAAACACTTAAGATGATCAATTGATTGAACTTTGCCTTTTAATTGAAAAGATGAAGGATAAATTGATATATTATTTTGGCACAACAAGGCATGGAGCTGGATGAACACAGCAGACCAGGCAGCATCAGAGGAGCCGGAAAGCTGATGTTTCGGGTCTGAACCATTCTTCAGATTATTTCAGCACTTTTTTAAAAAAACACTGAATACTATGCAGGAATCCCAGGCTCTCCCTGATCTTAATTAATGTGGTGAGAATGTTTCTGACAATGGTCATTTGCATAAAATGAAAAAAAATTATTCATTTGATCATTGTTCTAACACTTAGTTGGAAATATCAGTTAGTGTTGACATTATTAAGGTTTTGCACTTATATTGGCGCAATGTAGAAGAGGCCCCATTTTGATCCCTTTTATTCCCTGTTATCAGGGAGCGACTGCAAGAAGAGATCAAAGAGATCGAGGGGTCTCCAACCTTGAAGGGAAGTTGAAAGAGCCAGAAGGGAGATTAGAAGAAATTTCTTTGTATACAGGTGTCACGATCTGAAATTCTCTGCCTGAAAAGACAGCAGAAAGAGATTCAATCGTGCCTTTCAGAAAGGAATTAGATAAATACTCGTGAGATTAAAATGCACAGGACTATGTGGAAAGAGTAGGGGAGTGGAACTGAATGCACAGCTCTTTCAAAAAGCCAGCAGGCACAATGAACTGAAAAAGGTCTTGTGCGATAACTTCTGAAATTCCTCAACTGGGGCAGATCACCAAATAGATTCAAAAGGGAGATAATAGGACAGAAAAGATAAAACTTCACGTATTTAAATAAGTGAAAGACTGATATAAATGTGTTCTTCCACAGGAAAATGATAGAATAGACATTAGAACAAAAGGGAAGCTGTGGAAGTCAAAAAAATAACTGGACATCTCCAAAACTAAAACTTGGTGTTGAGGGAAGATGGATTAATGTCTTTCTTTATTCATATCTATCTCGTGGTATTTGCTGTCAACAATATTTAGTTTCTATTATTAGTACCAGTGTATCTCACCTTGAGTAGAAAAGTAATTGAAAACACAGGAAGCTGAGAAAGGTTTTGTGCTGATCTGGCAATAGGTACCTGGAGCACGTATTTTGATATCATGATGTGATTTTTTTAACTTTACTGCTGTAGCTTCCAGACACCTCAAGGAAGGTAGCACTAATGATGCTAAACATTCAACACATCCATAGGGATTGAAACATGGTTAGTCATCTAACAGATGGATCTGGGAGCAGCTGGAGAAAAGATGTACCGTCATTTTTAACTTTCCACTCAGTAAATGGAAGCATAGCCCTGCTTTCTTACTTTTTTTGGAAAATAAGTAATTTATTTGATTTCTATTATTTCATCAAAGGGTAAGTGATTTTGCCAGTGTGTTTTTTTCTCATCATCTAGAGGAATTTCGGTTGAGAATCCTTTCACACCTGAACAGAATCTTAAATGCTTGTTTGACATTGTTATGGTTATAGTAGGGAATTGAGAACTCCTTCCCTGGCCCCGGAACATCCACCTCCATTTTATGCTTTCAACTGATATGTTCAGTCATCACACAGCATCGTTCTGAAACAAGTCTCACTAATGCCCTTTGCCGAGTTTCATCAAATCACAGTTTCAACTACAACCTCAATCACCTCGCAAGCTTTCCCCTGGTATCCGCCTGTGCCCAACTCCTTGTCGTAAAGTGCACTTCACTTGGTTAAGCATGCTGTATGTGAAAACGAGTTATTGTTGTGACAACTGGTCAATCCCAACAACTGAGTAGAAGTGGCAAAGACCCATCCAGAACATTCCAACCTGTCACTACAACAAAGTAATGTCATCGGAGGACAAGAGGAAAATGCAATGGTGACAAGAACACTTAAGCACAGTGAACAAAGATTGTGGCATGCTACTAAATCATTCAGTCAGCCAGACTGGGCTTGAGCAAAACGAGCATTTCCGGGTGAATTACTTAGATAACCAAAAGGTTAGCAGTTGGTTGGTTGCTGATTTCCAGTGTAACATTCTGCTGAACACTTAGGTTCAAAGATCAATTCACTTGCTCATTGATAGAACTCAAGGGGTTGGGTAAGTTCCAGCCAATGACTTCTTTGCTAGATTAAAAGACATATTCTATCTATAATGGAGTTACCACTGGGACCTCAAGATAAAATTCTTCTCAGAGGAGCTTTATCATGACAGAATATGAAACGAGTGAGGTTTTGTTGTAGGAGCTATTTTATCTTCCCCTTGTCACTAGAGTTATTGAGTCATACTGCATGGAAACAGATCCTTTGGTCCAACTCATCCATACTGACAAACTTTCCCAAACTAACCTAGTCCCTTGTGCCTGCGTTTGGCTTCATCTGCACTTTCCACTACCTTAAGGAAACAACCAACATAATCAGAGAATCCCCATACCCCAGTTATGCACTTTTTTTACCCTCTTCTGTTGGACAGAAGATATAAAAGTTTGAATACATGTACAAACAGATTCAAGAACAGCTTCTTCCCCATTGTTAATAGATTTTTGAACAGACCTCTTTAACCTTAACGTTGATCTCTTTCTGCACCTTCTCAGCAGCTGTAACATTGTAACCTGCGCTCTGTTCTGTAACCCTGATGCTCTTGTATAGTATGATCTTCCTGTAAAGCACATGAAACAACACTTTTCACAATACCTCAGTACACATGACAATAATAAATCAAACTGAAATCAAATCAATATACTTGTAGAATCTCTTTGGATTCTCCTTAACCTTATCCACCAAAGCTAAGTCCTGTGCCCTTTTTACCCTCCTGATTTTCCACTTAAATGTACTCCTACATCGCCTATAATCCTCAAGGGATTAACTTGATCCCAGGTATCTGCACCTGACATATGCCTACTTCTTTTCCCTAACCAGAGCCTCAATAGCTTGAGTCATTCAGTGCTCCCTACTGTTGCCAACCTTGCCCATCGCACTAGCAGGCACATGCAGTCCCTGAACTCTCGTTGTCATTAATACATGTTTCATGGGCCTGTGACCAATGTCCTTTCCTTTTAAAAGCCCAACAAAGGGTATTTGCTGAAGCTTCTCCATCGCTGATCAGTCACTAACCCCACCCACTCCAAGTCTGCACTCCAACATTTTCTTCCTGTTCTATTCTTTCCATTTACATCATGATGGAAGATGACAGCGAGTGCTTTGCCTTTACAGTTTCCATCCTCTGCCTGAACTCGTCAGCAAACCTCCAAATAACCACATGTCCTTCCTTGTAGCCCTTCTTGTCAACCCTTCTGGCTTCACATTTCCCTAATTCGCCAACCAACTTATTTACAAGAATGTACACCTACCTACCCTTCCCACTCAATCACGTATTCTCATTCACTGCCACCACCTCAGTACAATGCCCCTATTAAACCAGGGTTGTTCTGACCCTGGTTGTTGCCCTTGTGTCCAGAAATGCATCCTTCCCAGCCTTACTTGACTATAACCCTAGCCTTGCAACCCTTGTTGCCTCCCCATCTCAATTGTAGTGCATTCTTGCCCAGGGTCTGCAATCCCAAGGAACAGAAACTAAAATATTGAGATTCAGTGTCACAGCTATGGTCACACTTGACACTCCTCCTCTCCCGCTTCACCATCTCCATTATTTTCTGTGGTTTCAAGCGATGAACTTAACCTGGCGTTGCCCCTCTATCAACATGACTGGGCAGACCTGAGCAAGAGGACCCCACACTAGTGACTGCTGTCTAGATGTCTCATTGGATGCATTCACTGTAGCTGTTGGGTTTTCAGTGAAGGAGCTAACAGACTGAACATGACACCTTCTCTATATTTAGCCCCTATCCATTCATTCTCACTCATCAGAACCTCTTTCCTAGTCTTACTTCCATTGTGGGTACCTATGTGGTCCAAGACAGGTAGACCCTTCCCCTCCAACTGTAAGTTTCTCTCTGGGTCATTGCAAATGTCTTGAACCCTGGATCAGGCAAAGAAGACAGCTCTGGTCTCTCGCTCTCAGCGACAGGGAACTGTGTCAATCCCCTTGACTATACTATCCCTTACTATCTCTACATTCCTATTTATTATCCCTATTTGAATGGCGTTCTGTATCAGGGTGCCTTGCTCTGTTACATCACCGACACTGCAGCTCCTGATGTAATCTAAGCAAGCACTCCATTTCTGCTTGTCAAAATGTTTGATGACGGTATACCTGGAAAGTATAATATTGCTTAATTTCCACGTAAGAAAAAGCAATTGTAACCCTCGTTCGTCAAACAGTTTGATCATGGATGAACGTTGCCTCAATTGCATTACCCTTGCCATTGTCTCTTAAACGAACATGTATCCACCAAGATCGGTTCTGAAATTCATTCCCAACCTCTACAATCCTTTTGAGATGGGACAGTTTGGAATTTCCAGTACCAATTAGTTGGATTTTTCCTTCCTGATATCATCCCTTTCGATTGAGCAATTCTGAACATTTTTAGTAATGTTTTTATGTTGTTACATATTAGTGATGAACACACTTCAGTGATGCTCTTTTTGGCTAAGGATATTGATCCATTTCAAATAAACTTGTGACTACTGTCTCATAAATTACTGCGGGGTGCTGCATTGTTACAAGTTAGAGAGTCATAGAGTCTGAGAGAACTACAGTACAGAAACAATCCATCCATGCTGACCGATTATTCTAAATAAATCCAGTCCCATTTGCTGGTATTTGGCCCATTTCCCTCTAAACCCTTCCTATTCATATACCCACTCAGGTGCCTTTTAAATGTTGTAATTGTACCAGCCTCCACCAGTTCCTCTGGCAGCACATTCCATACGCGTACCACACTCTGCATGAAAAGATTGCCCCTTAAGTCCCTTTTAAAGCTTTCCCCACTCACCGTAAACCTATATCCTATCCTTTTGGACTCTCCCACCCTGGGGGAATGACCTTGTCTATGTACCCTATCCATGCTCCTCATGATTTTATGAATGTCTGCGAGGTCACCTCTCAGCTTCTGACACTCCAGGGAAAATAGCCCCTGCCTATTCAGCCTCTCCCTGTAGCTCAAACCCTCCAACTTTGACAACATCCTCGAAAATCTTTTCAGAACCCTTTCAAGTTTCACAACATCCTTCCGATAGTGGAGAGACCAGTGCTGCATGCAGTATTCCAACAGTGGCATAACCTAAGTTGCTACCTTGCATGTGGTAATTTCACAGAATCATGGAATCATGACAGTGCAGAAACAGTCTATCATGTGACCACTTTTTCTCTGATCATTTTAACTTAATGCCAATCTACTGCTTTTTCCCCATAACCCTATACACTGTTCCTTGGGCTTTGAAGCTTGAAGGGTGATGTATTCAAAGATTTTAACTGATAAAGGAATTTATGAAGAATGCAGAATTGATTTGTTCTGGAAGACATATCAGGAAAAGGAGCTATAGACCTGCAAATTGTGTCTGGGAATATGTGTGGGCCTTGAAGTGTGATTGGAAAACCCCAAATGAAGTAATCCACCATGATTTCCATCAAAATTTGATTTTTTTTCCTGAAGAGGAAATGTTGCAAATCATACACAAGGGAAACCTATAGACCATTTGAAAGCTGAGTTTAAACAGGCCCAATTTTAGCTGTTCCATCAGCCTCAACATGACATTGTGGGTGTCAATAACTTATGCAGTGGACTCCTGAAGGTTGTATAAGACCTGTGTAACTGTTATAATTTGAAGGGTTTCATGTAAATGCTTTTAAAGATATACAGGCTGCAACAGTCAATGAAAATTAAAAGAAACCTCCACTGTGCCATGTCGTGCAGGTTTGGAAAACTTCAGCACCTGGTTTTCAAGTTTCAGTCGAATTCTTTGTGGACATTTTCTCAAGGGCATTATGAATGTTTGGGTGAGTTTCAAAATTGCAATCATATCTGCACAAAGTTCTGAGTTTATGATTCAATAATTAAAAGATGCTATTAAATGATAAGGGTTTTTTCAGAGATAGTAGGAACTGCAAGTGCTGGAGAATGTGAAATAACAAGGTGTAGAGCTTGGCCTGCTGTGCTCTTTCAGCTCTACACCTTGTTATCACTATTAAATGGTAACTTCTTTTTGATATGTCCTCTAAATTAAAGTTGTTTTGTTATTTTAAGAGCTTAACCACTTGAAGAGATTTAAATTTTGAACAAATTTCATGAATGCAAACTTTTTACCATTGAGTGTACATGAGTGAGAACGTTATTCAATTTTTTTTATATGTTCTAGATGGCTGCTGAGGTTTGGCCATGGCAGATATTGGATGAGTGATAGGAAATGTTTTGGGGAAGGGTGTGTGGTTGCATGAGCGGTATTGAGCTGGCATGAGTGGCATTGAACTGGCATGGAGCAAATAAGAGGCCATATTATGTGAATGAGGGTCTCGGTTGAGAATGAGTTGACAAAAAGGGTATGAGAGTGCATCAGTGTAGAGGGTTGAGTGGGTGTAAGAGTTTATGGCCAGAAGGTCTAAGTTTCTGAAGTAACCTGCAGCAAGATTCATTGGTGCCAAGTTGGTGGACCACACTCTGCTTCCAGAGGTTGGCTAGACCTGACCTTTTTTTAAGCAGTGATGTCGAGGTGCTGGTGTTGGGCTGGCATGGACCAGGTCAGAAATCACACGACAGCAGGTCACAGTCGAACAGGTTTATTGGAAAGCACAAGCTTTTGCAGTCTTACTCCTTTTTCAGGAGTAAGACTCGGAAAGCTTGTGTTTTCAAATGAAACTGTTGGACAATATCCTGGTGCTGCGTGATTTCTGACCTTTTTAAAGCAAGTCAGTTACTTCAATTGCAAAAACTCTGCCCTAATCTCAAAACTGAAGTATGGTCATTCAGAAAAGAAATCAGGAAGCAATTTTTCGCTTAGCAGGCGGTGGACATCTGGAATTCTGTCTCCTAAAATGATATAGATGGAGAGCCAAATGCAGGTGAAATTGAAAAAATATTATTTGCTAAAGTATCCAGAATTATGAACTACTGTTACAGATGCAGCAAGACTTGGCTGGTTAACCCGTGGACTACTAAAATGATATCGGTGTGAAAATAGCAGGGCTAGGATTTCTTTCTGCTTCTCCAAAGAATAACATTTATATTTACTTTGGTTTCTATGGACTTTTTTAGATTAGTTTAGATTCCCTACAGTGTGGAAACGGGCCCTTTGGCCCAACAAGTCCACACCACCCCTCAAAGCATCCCACCCAGACACATCCCCCTATAAATCACACACTCCTGAACACTACGGGCAATTTAGCATGGCCAATCCACCTAACCTGCACATCTTTGGACTGTGGGAGGAATCCCACACAGACATGGGGAGAATGTGCAAACTCCACACAGACAGTCGCCCAAAGTGGGAATCGAACCCGGGTCCCTGGCACTGTGAGGCAGCAGTGCTAACCACTGAGCCACCGTGCTGCCCATCTAACCACATGCCTGCAATGGAGTTGACACCAGACCCGCCTCCAGGCCATGAGGATCATGTCACAGCACAATGTTATCATTAGGGTATGACTCTTGGACCTAACAAGACCTTAACAAAATACCCTGTTTGGCACTTAGCTAAACCGTGTGATAATTCAACTCAAAGATGTTGGGATTCTCTCTTAAAACTCTCCACCTGTCTATTCCTCCCATTCTTTAAGAAGCTCCTAACAATCTATCTCTCTGACTCATGTTGTTTAATGTCTCTGAGCCAAATTCTTGAGTAGGACATTTTACTGCAGAAAAGACATTACTGAATGCAGGATGTTATTGATAGGTATAAAGTTTCTGAAACAGAAATCAGTATATATTCAGGCACAGACATTTAGAATTCTAAGTGTGCAAACTTTTAAACATGGAACCTTTACCATCTCTTAATGGCAGGCCCAATTTGCTAGATCATGGATGCACTGTAACTTCTAGTAAACAAAATACTCAATGCAATTTTCAATGCCTGTCTTAGAAAGTCCAGTAGAAATGATCTTCAATTGTTGATTGATTGATTGATCTGTTTTTGACGCATATACTGAGGTACAATGAAAAATGTTGTTTTGTGTGCTCTACAGGCAGATCGTACCATTTAAGGTGTGTCAGGGTAGCAGGACACAGTGCAGAATACAGTGTTACATCTGCAGAGAAGTACAGATGGAGAGATCAGAATTAACATTTGAGAGGCCCATTCAAACTTCTGATAACAGAAGGGAAGAAAGCGTTCTTGAATCTTTTCATTCCTGTATTCAAACTCATATCTTTGCCCTGATGGAAAAGATTGGTAGAGAGTATAACCAGTGTGGGAGGGATCTTTGATTATTTTGTTTTCTTTCCCAAGGCAGCAGGAGGTATAGATGAAGTCATGGATGGAAGGCTGGTTTGCGAATGGAGTGGGCTGTCTTCACAGCTATGTACATTTTTGTGGTCTTGGGAACAGTATCTGCAAAACCACACTGTAATGCATCTAGATAGGATGCTTTCTCTGGAGCTTCTATAAAAGCTTGTAAGAATCCTTGTGGACATGCCGAAACTCCTTCACCTCCTGAGGAAGTAGAGATGTTGTTGTGTTTTCTTGACCGTCACATTGCCTTGGGTGGACCAAGATAGATTGCTGGTGATCATCACTCCCAGGACCCCTGTTGCACCATCAACATGGACAGAGGTGTGCTTTTCATTCTGCTTCCTGAAGTTAATGACAAGCTCCTTCATTTTGTTGGTGTTGATGGGGAGAGTGTTGTGTTTACACCATGATGCTAAGCATTCAATCTCTTTCCCGTATTATGTTTCATTGTTGTTTGGGATTTGACCTATAATGATGGTGTTGTCAGCAAAGTTCTAAATGGGGTTAATGAGGAATTGGGCCACACAGTTATGAATGTTTCAGTAGGGGTTTCAGTACACAGCTGGGGCACTGGTGTTGAGGATTATGGTGGAAGAGATGTTGTCACCTATTCTTACCAATTGTAGTCTATGCATCAGGAAGTCAAGGATCTGGTAATAGAGTGGGGAGCCAGGACGTAGGTCTCAGAGTTTAGAGATGAATTTCTTTGGAATTCTGGTGTTGAAAGCAGAATTGTGCTTAATAAATAGGAACCTGATGTAAGTATCCTGGTTATCCACATGTTCTAAGGATGAGATTAAGGCCAAGGATTAGGGCATCTGATAGCACCCTGTTGTACCAATAGGTGATTGCAAAGGATCAAGGCAATTTGGGAGGCTGGAGTTGATGTGAGCCATGACTAACCGCTCAAAGAACTTCATACTTACGGAGATCGGAGCCACTGCGTGGTAGCCACTGAAGTGCGCTTCATGATTTTTCTTTGGCACTGGGATGATGGTGGTCTTCTTGAAGTAGGTGGGGACTTCAGATCATAGTAAGGAGAGATTAAAGGTGGTCCTCACAGGATCTGAGAGCATGGCAGAGGACTCCATAGGGCCAATTGCTTTCCATGGATTCACTCTCAAGAAAACCAGTCTAACATCAGTGGTGTTGAAAGTGGGTACAAGTCCTTCTGAGGGTGTGGGATAGATGACATCATTTCATTAACCTTCTATTCGAAGCAAGCAAAGAATGCTTAAGCTCATTGGGTAGGAATATACTGTTGGCCGCCCTTCTGTTCAACTTCACTTTGTAGCTCATTTTGTTGTATAAGTCTTGCCACAAATTATGAGCATTCATATGTTGGCCTGTGTCTCAAGCTTGGTTTGGTATTGCCTCTTGGTGCATCTGATGGCTTCATGAAGGTTGTAACTGGATTTCCTGTATAGGTCAGGGTTGCCCGACTTGTACCCCTCAGACCTGGACTTCAGCCAGGGGTGGATCTCTGGGTTCACCCATGGAACTGATAGAGTGGAGTCTCCATCCCTGGGTGGTGTCAAACCACCAAGCCTTCAGTTAACATTCAAATGCATTGACCAATAGCACCACAGAGACTGGCAATAGTATCACAGATACTGACAATAACACCACAAAGGCTGGCACAGAGGTCTTAAGACGTAGAAGTGTGATTCACCTCCAGGTGGTATCAAATCTTTTACATATTCTGTCACATTTGCTTGCCGAACCTTTCAGTATGTGAAATTAAAACACTGGTAAGACTATTTGGAGGTATTGAGCTGCTTTATTTTACAGACAACAAGAGAGTGCACAGACCATCACCCAGAATAAAAAACACTCAACAGCTCATTTATAACTAAACTTAATGCAGACTAGTTGCAATGCACAGCATATAGGTGTTAGGGAGTCATGTCCAAGGGTCTGCCTTGTTGAACTCAGTTTCATTGGAGGCTCACAAAAAAATCTACTCTTATAATTCCATTGTGTAAAGCAACTACATTCTAAGTAAAGTGGTAGCAATATGAAAGCATCAATAAAGTTGAACCATTTCACTTCTCACTGAGGTGTGAATTAGAAAATCAATAGTCCCCAGAGCAAATCAACATGCACATGGTGTTGACCGTATAATTCTTTACACCATTGACATCTGTTACATTATAAATTATAGGAGGCCCACTTCTGGCAACGGCTCTGTAATATTAAAACAAAAGGTCATGCTCAAGAAGTGATTTCTCTCCACATTCCTGGAAATGAAGCACATCCACTGACACCAAACAGATGAGCTGCCATTTTCTTTGAACTGTGGGTGAACTAACACGAAGTAAGATTTCTCCAGGAAACACTGAGTCGGAATCGAGTGAAGCTGTGTATACATGGACTCAGAGTGGGAGACGGAATCCATTCAAATTATGATAATCAAGCATTGTATTCATTAACAAGCTTTTGTTAAGGTTTTCTCAATACATTTATTTGCAAGCTAGTGTGGTAACTGAATGACATGAAACCACCACAAGGTATATTAGATATCATTAATTTATATCTCTTATTTTCTGCGTCATTTATATTTTAATTGAAGTTAAGACTTGCATTTATTTGAACCAGTCAAAAAACCTATGACTTCCTGACATGTTTTACAGTCAAGTAATTGTTTTTGAAGTGCAATCTCTCTTGAGATGTACAAAATTAGACATGAGTTTGCAGGGCTTGGCTGGAGTAGCTTGTTTGCCAGTAAAGGCACCTCTGGTCTGGCAAGTGGGAGTTCTTTAACAGTGTGATAGCTGGAGTTCAAGATCTATATATTTCTGTGAAAGCGAACAGCCAGGTTTGCAGGAGTAAGGAACCTTAAATGACAATTGATATTGAGACTTTGACCAGAAAAAAAGGAGGGGGCTTGGCTCTGGGATCAAAGGAATCCTGGAGGTATATCAGGATTACAGGAGTTTACTGAAGAAGGAAATCAGGAGGGTGAAAAGGGGGCATGAGATAGCTTTGACTTAGAAGATTAGGGTGAATGTAGAGAAATTCTTTATGTATACTAAAGGAAAAAGAATAACTGGAGGGAGAATAGGATCCCTCAACGACCAGAATAGACATGTATGTTTGAAACTGCAGGAAATGGGAGAGATCCTCAATTAATGTTTCTCCTCTATGTTTACCATGGAGAAAAACGTAAAGACTTGGGAACTTGGGGAAGTTAGTGATGATATCTTGGGGACAATCCATATCATCATAGAGGAAGTGTTGGAAGTATCAGAATATATGAAGGTGGATACATCTCCTGGCCCTGATCAGATATATCTAAGAACCCTGCAAGAAACAAGAAAAGAAATGGCAGGGACCCTGGCAAATATATTTGCATAGTCGTTAGCCGTGGGTAAAGTAGTGGGAGACTGGAGGGTAATGAATGTTGTGCTCTCATTCAAGAAGGGCTGAAAAAATACTATAGACCAGTAATCTAAGCATCTGTGGTAGGTAAGCTGCTTGAGGCGATTCTGAGGGGTAAGATATACCTGCAATTAGAAAGACAGGGTTTGATTAGGTGTAGTCAGCATGGCTTTGTGTGTGGGAGATCATGCCTCACAAATTTGTTAGAGTTCTTTGACAAAGTGACCAGGAAGGTTGATGAGGGCAGGGCGGTAGACATGGTCTCTATGGATTTAAGTAAGGTCTTTGATATGATTTCACACTCTAAGCGGCTCTGGAAGGCTAGATTGCATGGAATCCAAGAAAAGTTGACAAATTGATCACACAATTGGCTTGATGGAAGGAAGCAGAGAGTAATGGTGAGAGGATGCTTGTCTGTCTGGAAGCCTGTGACTAGTGGCATGCCTCGGGGTTGGTGCTGGGCTCATTGCTGTTTATTATCTACATTAATGGGCGGCACGGTGGCTCAGTGGTTAGCACTGCAGCCTCACAACACCAGGGACCCGGGTTCGATTCCAGCCTCGGGCGACTGTCTGAGTGGAGTTTGCACATTCTCCCTGTGTCTGCGTGGGTTTCCTCCGGGTGCTCCAGTTTCCTCCCACAGTCCAAAGATGTGCGGGTTAGGTGGATTGGCCATGCTAAAATTGCCCATAGTGTTGAGGGGTGGGTGGGTTACAGGGGGATGGGCCTGGGTGGGATGCTTCAAGGAGCAGTGTGGACTTGTCGGGCCAAAAGGCCTGTTTCCACACTGTAGGTAATCTAAACTAATCTAATCTAATGATTTGGATGAGAATGTAAAAAGCATGATGAGTAAGTTTGCAGATGATACTAAAATTGATGGTGTTGTGGTCAGTGAGAAAGGTTATCAGAAATTGCAGCTGGATCATGATTAGCTGGGGGAGTGAGCCAAGAAATGGCAAATGGAATTTAATATAAATAAATGTGAGGTGTTACATTTTGCTAAGTCAAATTAAGGTAGGAGTTTCATGGTGAATATTGTAGAATCAATAGGTGCTAATGGAGACCATCAGTGGCTGATAATGGGTTGTTTGCAGTTGTAGCACATGTAATGACAAGGTCTAGTGTGTGGGGGTTGGGGTAGGGACATGGCAGAAGGTGCTCAGGCCCTAAAATTATCAAACTGGAAATTGAATCCAGAAGGCTAAGGGGTCCCCAAGTGAAAAATGAGGTGTTGCTCTTCCAGTATGCCTAATGCTCCACCCAGTGGTTCTTCTACACTTTTGAGCACTTGGCCCATAGCATTGTATGCCATACATCTAAATACTTCCATGTTTTTGAGTTTAAAAACCTCAGGGCACAAACATCTCTCTCCATGTTATTACCCTCTAATCCCCCCAGGGTCTGTACTGTATGGGTTACTCCCAGCACAGCCAATCTATTTTCAACTGTTCACAATTCCCGTTATCAACTATTCAGCAGTTACTTATTCCCCAGTTTAAAGTCAGCACTCTCTTCACCGGTTTCCTTGTTTTCTCCCTATCTCTATCTCTCCCTCACTCTCTGTGTTTCTCTCTCTCTGAGCACTATTTCTATCTATCTGTTCTACTCTTCCCCCTGCCCCCTGCTACCCTAGCCCCTCATTAGCCTAAAAATCTGCCATTTCCTAGTTGTTTTCAGATCAGATGAATGGTCATCTGACTCAAAAAATTAAGTCTGCCTTTCTCTCCACAGACCCCCTGAGTTTCTCTTGCACTTTCTGTTGTTGTTTCAGATCTTCAGCATGCAAATAAAACAGGTGACAAAGTGTGGAGCTGGATGAACACAGCAGGCCAAGTAGCATCTCAGGATCACAAAAGCTGACGTTTCGGGCCTAGACCCTTCACCCTCTGCAGTTCCCATTACCACAAATAAAACAGGTGAGTGACTTCATCTGATGAAGCTCAGGTTCAAAAGGACACACATGCCTTGAAATAAACTTATAAAATGTTTTGGGATACATTGACAAACAAAAAAATTTTCTTCATGACCTAATTAGCACCGTGTTGTCCATTGTATAGGTTTAGCTGCGCACGCAGTATGACGAGGGGTACACCTTGCCATTCTAATTGAATCCTGTTGCATCAGGCACCTTACTACTTAGCGTTTTTAATGTAGGTATGCGAGCTGCTAGACAGCTTTTCTTAAAATTTCCATGTCTGCAGAGGAACAAGAATTCATTAACAGTCAGCAATATAACATGCTGGCATGTACCTGTGGCAAGTAGTCTGCCTGGTGGTTAGGAAGGAACGAGGGCATGCACATGGAGAGGGAATCAGTAGAAACAACTTCTGGTAATAATTGACAAATGATTTTTGCAATGCTTTCATTAGTCAAACAAGAACTTACCCTGTATTTTTGCATTGATAGAAATTGTGACAGGCATAGAGGTGCTGCTGCTCCATGGAGCCTGATAACATGATAAATAACAGATGTAGAGTATGCAGCCGTGTACACAAGCAGATCCACAATCTCTGACTGAAGATTCTTATCACACACACATAAAACAATGGAAATTTTCTGAATCTCATTTGCTGTTTTATTTCTCTGAATCATGGATATCTTCTCACTGAAGGTCAGGTATGTCTGATTCAATCATTAGTCCATGCCAGGTCCCAGTGACAACTTCTAGTTTTAGTTCCTCCTAATAAATTTCCAGCTGCTGTTTTTAAAGCTCCTATCTTTTCTTCCCTGACTGTCAGGTGGCCGTGGTGGGGGTCAAATAGTAGTTGGCTGGACATCTGGCCTGCAATATGTGCGCTATCAACTGTGTGAGTTCAATCCCTATACTCACTATAGTTCGCCATGGTGAGGATCCTATCTTCTGGACCTAACGCTTTGGCTATAGCATGGTGACCCTCAGGTTAAACCATCACCTGCTGCGTCTCCCTAATGAGAAAGTGGCCCTCTGAGACTATGGTTATGGTAGAAAATAACTGATGATGTGGCTGTAGCATCATGTTAGAGGAAGCATTTATTGAGAGAAGTCCAAGATACTACATGAGAGAGCTGCATTCTGTAATCTGCAACGTACTGACATATATTAAGGAGTGTTTCACCACAGCAGGGATGAGAGATGAAAGATAAATGGGGAGGCAATGGCCTTGTGGTGTTCACGCTGGGCTGTTAATCCAGAGACCCCGTTAATATCCTGGGGAGCCATGTTCAAATCTCACCACGGCAGATGGTGGAATTTGAATTAAACAAAAAAAAATCTGGAATTAAAAGTCCAGTGAAAATCATGGATCTATTGTCAATTGTTGGAATAACCCATTTGGTTCACAAATGCCCTTTAGGGAAAGAAATTGCCATCCTTACAAGGTTTGGCCTACATGTGTCTCCAGACCCACAGCAATCTGGTTGACTCTTAACTGTCTCTGGGCAACTAGAGATGGGCAATAAATGCTGGCATGTTAGCCAGTGATGCCCTCATCATATGAATGAATAAACAAAAAAATATATAAGGAGCTAACAACATCAGAGACAGTGTTTGTGGTGACACGCACAGCCCAGAAGTATTCACGACCAATATCTCAATGTACAGGTAGTTGTTTTGGTTTAAAGCACGAGATAAACCATTGCAGTAGTTAGGAATAATGCTTCCAGAGCAATGAGCCGAAGTTAAATCAGAGTCGAAGGGGCAAAGCAAAAAAAGGGAAGATCCTGAAGTTGAGATCGGCTCTTGGAAAACTTTGAAGATGCAGTTGAGCAAAATGGGGGAAGATGATAATTGGTTTACAATGATACAGGAGAATCACTAATGAGCCTTCATGTGAGGAGGCTCTTGTTTTAAACAGCATGCAGTTTACTGCATAGTAGCTGTTAGGTACAGGTTATATCTGTAAGTGAAACACTTGTGGGGGATTCTAAGGTGTTCTGTATTTCACCACCTAAGACGTTACGATATTATCAAATTGGATGGGAATCAATGTGATTTCCAACATTGACCCTAATAGAATCAGTTCCTTAATAATTAGCAGTTAAATAATAGAGTTAATAGACCTCCATCCTTTTATGAAGAAACTAGGGAATAGCTTTAACTCCTGTTATTGAAAACTAAAATTGCTTTTGAAAAGAAGAAATATAACTTACTCGTTTCTTATAAAATTATTAAAAAGCATAAGAATTTGTAGGAAAGTGTATTTTCTGGGATTTAGGTTATCTATGAATGTACCTGTATTCTGTTTCCACAAATTGCATCACGATTTTTATTATGGTGGTCTTACTCCTTCATTATGAGCATTGTTCCACTATAATTGATGGTAAAAATACAACATACTACTGCCATATTATTAGGACCACTCATCACATTATAATCACATCAGCTTGAATTCAAACCATCCTGAAATTAACACTATTGCAGTTCGTGCTTTGCACCATCACCATAGTACACATTTCCTTCATTTTTCCTCACCGTATGCAATGGAAGAACACATTATTATAGTTGTCAATGTATTCTGGAATATAACCAGCAAAAACTCATCTAAAACCTGGCAACAGAGAGTTTACATTTAGCTGCAGTCTGAGAGTTATGCATTCATCACTTGACTGACAAGTTGTGATGTTTCTTCTGTGCCATGGCTTTACGTTCCAGCTGCAATGAGATCTTTTATTGTAGTGTTAGTCTGGACCACGAATCCAGCTATTTTTGACGTGTTGACTGCTCTGCGGCAAATGATAATGGCTGGCTCTTATTCACTTTAAAGTATGTAGCATATTGTAAAGAATGCAATTAAATATAATTGTACTTCAAAGAAATAATCAACAGTTATTGACAGAGTACCACAAATCTACTGCTGTAATGAGGATGCGAAGCAGAGTCCTATTGTGTTGTAAGGTATTTACTTTTATACACTGATGTCTTGGTGAAAGCACGCATTATATGAATCTCTGTATCAGTCAGTTTGAAGCTACAGGGTGTATGGGCTCCTTGCTGGCGGTTGATGAAAGGGAGGAAGACATCTGTGGTTTGGAAGCCCAGCTGAGAACAAAGAACTTGCATTTATATAGTGCCTTTAACATAGTAAATCACAGCAAGGCGCTCACAAAATGCTTCGTCCAATTATCACATGTAACCATATAAGTACAAGTAGCCAAAAGCCTTTACATTAAAGGCATGAGCACGACTGATGTGGTGAAAGTCATAGGGTCATACAGAATGAAAATAGAATGTGATTGGAAATGCTTAACAAGAAAAACCTGGAGGATTACAAAATTCTCAGAGCTGGTGTAGGCCTGGAAGACATTCCACTGATGGGGTGGAGTAAAGCCTTAGAGGGATTCAAATACCAGCTTGCTTGCCTGAATTAAATAGAGGGGAAACGGGCATGGGTAATTGGCAGCAGGGTTTTTAATAAAATCAATTAAAACTGTAAAGTCAGCTGAGATAACATAAGCCCATGACATTTATTAATTGCAGGCTGAATAATTTGTAAAATTCAAGTCGCTACAGGGAGCAGTTCTGAAGGTTGAAGGGAACCAATGGGTATTTATTCCACTGCAGCAATTCTCAGATTCCCAGTCAATCGGATCCTCGATAAACACCCAACTAACTTCAATGTATCAGAGATAATGGGAACTACAGATGCTGGAGAATCCTTCAAGGGTCTAGGCCCGAAACGTCAGCTTTTGTGCTCCTGAGATGCTGCTTGGCCTGCTGTGTTCATCCAGCCTCACATTTTGTTGTCTTAACTTCAATGTATGTATACCATGTGACTGCATGATTCCATATGCGTGATTCCAGCATTGTAAAGCTGTAGATAATGATAGCAAATACTTTAATTATCAACTCTCATTATATGTTGCGTCTTTTTTCCCCAAAACTGACAATAAATTAACTGTATTAATGTACATCCTTTAATTTCCATGTGTCCAGTAAAAACTATTTTGATTCACAAGTACAAATAGAAGAGATTTTTGAAAATACTTCCATGGGAAATGGGTGCTACTGGTAAGTAAGCAATTATTGCTCATCCCTAGAAGTCTTGACATGCAAATAAACAAATTGTGCAAAATACTCTTCATTGTTTTCATTCTATTTCCTTGAAACTTAAATGCACAAGAATCCTGCACAGATACAAAGGTTAAAGTAAGAGATTTGCTAGTGGGCAGTGTTCATTCCTGTTATTGCATGATCCTAGGCTATTGTCTGTGTGCTTGACTTGCAAGCTAAATGTGAAGCTAAAAAAATGAATGAGATACCGTGCATCCTGTCCTTACTGTATTTTTCACCTAATTTCTTGTAACTAGTGATAAAAGCAAATCAAGCTGCAGCTTCTCAACTGTTAAACAGCGTGAGTTCAACATATGTTCAGGTGATAGTTATTTGTCTTCGATTACTATAATTGCCTCTCCCTGGCTCGAGCTGTTTCCATTCCTTCTGGTTTTGTACTCACTGTGTATTTTCTCATCCTTTTTGGCTGTAATGTTTGAGTTGAGTGGGACTGCTACAGGTACCAGATGGAAACAATAGGTTCATAATGAGATCTCCGATGACCGGTTCCTTCGCCCCTGCCTAGGCTTTTCTTTCGCTTACTCATGCCAGTGCATGCTTCCTCCACAATGCAGTTCATCTCAATGTGTTGCAGCGCAGATTGTTGACCTCAGAAATCACCTACCCTCAAGACAGATGAATGAGATATTAAAGGGGGAAAAGATAGCGCAATTCAGAGACACCATGAACATTTCCAAGTCTAAAGAAGTTTAGGGCAAACTTTGTTTGGGTCTGTTTACTTTCATACCGTTACGGCTAAACTAACTCGTCGGGCAATCACTGCTGGCACTATCTTATGTTATTGTAGCCATCCACCTAAACTGACTGAGATGGTCTGGGTAGATTCACTGGTACCAATCCTTCTTGCTGAGACTATTCTAAGCATTTGACACTGTGTGTGGAATGATGCCGACATGATGTATTAGGCAGAAAAAAGAAGCTTAGCCATGATTAACAGTAAACAAGTTCACCACAATTCTTATGCTGGAGACCTAGGCTTGAGTTCCACTAGATGGTGCAATTTGAATCCAATAAAGAATCCAGAACTGAACTTGTTGCCAGTTGTTGGAAAAACCCCATCACTAATGTGCTTTTGGGAAGGAAACTGTTGTCCTTACTCGGTCTGCCCGACATGTGATTCCAGATCCACAGCAACGTGGTTAATTCTTAACTATCTGGGCAATAAAGGATGGACAATAAGAAAATAAGATATAGGAGCAGAATTAGAGAGTTCAGCCCATCCACTCTAAGTCGCCACTCGATCATGACTGATGCGTTTCTCAGCCCCATTCTCCTGCTTTCTCCCTGTAACACTTGACCCCTCTGCTAATCAAGAACCTATCTTTTTCCACCTTAACTACTGTCAATGGCTTAGGGTCCACAGCCTTCTAAGGCAATGTATTCCTCAGATTCACAACTCTCTGGCTGAAGAAATTCCTCCTCATTTCAGTTTGAAAGGGTCTCCTCTTCACTATAAGACTGTGCCCTCAAGTCCTAGTCTCTCCCACTGGTATAAACATCTTCTCAATGTCGAGTCTATGCAGGCCTTTCAGTATTCGATAAGTTTTAAGGAGAGTCCCCTCATGCTTCCAAACCCCAGTGAATAGATATCCACAGTAACCAACTGTTCCTTTTGACAAACCCAGAACCATACTTGTAAACCTCCTCTGGGCTTCCTCCAAGGCCAACATATCCTCCACTCAGTTCCTCTGTTCAGATCGTTAATGAGTAATATCTATATTTGTGCCCCTAACATTGATTCCTGGTGAACTCCACTAGTCACCACCTGCCTTCCTGAAAAATTATCCGAACTCTCTGCCTTCTGCCAGACAGCCAATCCTCTATCCATGCCAGTGCCTTACTCCTATTACCAAAGGCCCGTACCTTAATTAACAGCCTCCTGCGCAGCACCTTGTCAAAGGCCTTCCAGAAATCCAAATAGATCATGTCCAATGGTTTTCCTTTGTTAACTTGCTCATCCTCAAAGAATTGTGACAGATTTGTCAGGCATGACCTACTCTTGACAAAGCCATACTGACACAACCCAATTTTACTATGCACTTACATGTACTCCACAAATTCATCACTAAAAATATTACCAAAATGATTGAGGTCAGGCTAACTGGCCTATAGTTTCCTGTCACCTGTTTCTCTCCTTAAACAGGATTATTACATTAACCATTTTCCAGGCCCTGCCTAACTCCAATGATGCCTTAAAGTTCATGACCAGTGCCACCACAATCTCCTCAGTTATCTCCTTCAGAAATCTGGGGTGTAGTCCATCCGGTCTGAGTAATTTATCCACCTTCAGATCCTTCAGCTTCTCCAGCATTTTCTCCTTTATGATAACCCCGACACTTACCTCCACCGACTGACTCTGGAAGTTCAGGTATGCTGCCGATATCTTCCTCTGTGAAGACTGTAGCAAAGATTCAGTTCTACCACCAATCCTCCGATCCCTATGACACCTTCTCCAGCCTTATTTTCCAGGAGTCCAATGTTCATTTTTGCCTCTCTATTCCTTTTATATCTCCAAAAAACTTCTACACTCATATTTTATAGTAATAACTAGTTTCCCCTCATGTTTTATCTTCTCTCTCTTTTTTGTATTTTCACATCATCTGCTGATTTTTCAGACTTTCCAATACTCTGGCTTCCCACTAAACTCCACCACATTGCATGCTTTTTCTTCTGCTTTTTATGCTCTCCCTGGAAGTCAGCTATGTTTGTCTCATTGTCCCTTCTTCTTTGGGTTGAATTTCTGTTGTACCTCCTGAATTACCCTGAGAAAATCCAGTCATTGCTGCTCCACCAGCTTCCCTGTTCGGCAGCCCTTCCAATCAACTCTGGCAAGCTCCTCCCTCATCTCTTTGTAGTTACCTTTACACAATTTTAACACCATTACATCTGATAAGTTCCTTAATGAAGTATGCCTCATTACACATCACCAAATTCAGAATTGTCCATTCCCTAGTGGGCACTAACACAAGCTGCTCCAAAAACAAAAAACTATCTCAGAGATGTTCCATGAATTCCTTTGCATGGAATCTGCTACCCAAATTGGTTTTCCCAGACCACTTGCACCTTGAAGTCTGCTGTGATTATTGTAATCGTGCCTTTCTCCCGTGCCTTTTTTCGATCTCCCGATGTATTCTTTTCCCGACATTCTGACAACTGTTAGGGCGCCTGCACATAACTTCCATCAGGGTCTTTTCCCCTTTGCTTTCCTCAACTCTACCTACACAAATACTACACCATCTGACTCAATATCATTTCTTGCTGATGACTTATTTCATTTCTTAATAACAAGACAGCACCCTCTCACAAAAAAACCCCTACAGTGTGGATAGATGTCATTCAGCACATTGAATCTACAGTGGCCCTCCAAAAAGTATCATACCCAGACTCCCCTGTATCCCTGTAACTCTAAATTTCCTACAGCTAACCCACTTAACCCACACATCCCAGAATTTTGCTTGGCTAAGCCACCTAGCCTACACACCTTTGGACTCTGGGAGGAAACCTACACAGACATGGGAGGAACGTGCAAGCTCCATACAGACAAAAATCAGATAGATTAATTTACATGCAAAGCACATTAAGGGCAATATAATCCATCCATGATGGAGAGGAGTAACAGAGAGGGGGAGGGCACCAAATCAAAATGGAATTGAAAGTGGGGGAACATCTGTTTTCTAGCCAGGGCAATATTTCTAACTGGCAACATTGATGGAGACCGAAAGAACTGCAGATAATGTAAATGAGGAACAAAAACAGAAGTTGCTGAAAAGGCTCAGCAGATCTTGCAGCATCTGTGAAAAGAAATCAGAGTTAACGCTTCAGGTTGGAAGATCATTCCTCAGAATAGATGGCAGCTGGAAAACGTTGGTTTAAATGCAAAAAATAAGGAGGGGGTTGGGGTAGGGAGTAATTGATAGGATAGAGCCTGAAGAGAGAGAAAAGCAGTTGGATAGACAAAGAAGTTGATAATGATCTGGCTGGGAGGGTGAATAGTTGTTAATGGGGACTATTAGTGACTAGCAACAGGTAGTGTGTGATGACAGGCTATGTGGCAACAAGGCCTGGTGTGTGGGGTAGGCACCTAGGGCATGGGAGAATTTAGGCCCTAAAATTATTGAACTTGATATTAAGCCCAGAAAGCTTTAGGGTCCCCAAGCGGAAAAGAGGTGATGTTCCTCCAGCTTGCATTGAGCTTTGCTGGAACACTGCAACAAGACTGAGACAGAGATGTTGGCCAGGGGACAGGGTGGTGTGTTAAAGTGGCAGGCAACAGGTATCTCAGGCTCTTTTTTGCATGCACAACGTAGATGTTCTGCGAAGCAGTCACCCAGTCTACACTTCATTTCCCCAATGTAGAGGGGGCCACATTGTAAGTAGCGAATGCAGTAGACTAGATTGTGGGAAGTGCAGTTAAAGTGCTGCATCATCTGGAAGGAATGTTTGGGTCTTTGGATAGTGGGAAGGGAGGAGGTTAATGGGCAGGTTTTGGGGGTGAAGGAAGTGTGGACCAGAGCGTCCCAGAGGGAACGGCCCCTGCCTCAGTTATGCCTGTGAACCAGAGCGTCCCAGAGGGAATGGCCCCTGCCTCAGTTATGCCTTTGTGGCGCACGTGGAACATTCCTTGTTCTAATCCTATTCTCATCCTCACCCACAATGGTTTCTCCGATGTGTCAATGACACTGCTTCCTTCTCTCGTCCAGAATTGGAAAAGTTAATCGATTTTGCATCCAATTTCCTTCTCGCTCTCACTTTCACCAGGTCTATCTCTGACTCCTCCCCTCCCTTTCTTAATATCTCTGTTTCCATTTCTCGGGATAGACTGGCCACTAATATCCACTATACAACCGCTATTTCCCACAGCTACCTGAACTACACATCCTCTCACACTGCTTCCCGTGAGGACTCCATCTCATTCTCCCAATTCCTCCATCTCCATCGCATTTGTTCAGATGAGGCCAACTTCGACAAGGGAACCTCCATAATGTCCACCTTCTTCCCCAACCAAGGGTTCCCCAGCACCGTTGTCAACAGGGCCCTCAACCGGGTCTGGCTGCTTCTGCCCTCATTCCCCTCTTCCCTCCCACAACAGCAATAGGGTCCCCCTTGTCCTTGCCTACCATCCCACCAGCATCCACGTCCAGATGGTCATCAGCTGCCATTCCTGCCACCTCTCGTGAGATACCACCACCAGACATATACTCCCCTCACCTCCTCTCCCCTCCCTTGTCCACATGTCACAGGGACCGTTCCCTCCAGGATGCTCTGGTCTACTCTACCTTCACCCCCAACACCTAGCCACAACCCCACAGCACCTTCCCCTGTCCATTAACGTCCTCCCTTCCCATTATCCAGAATGCTGGTAAACCTTTAAACAGTTAGAAGTTTTAATTGATTAATGTGTATATATAAATCCGCATTTTTTTCCAAATCTTTGAAAATACGTCCTATTTTATTCACAAAGCACACAATTTATAGACAATCATTCAATGTGACATTTTATAAATTCCTATTTTAGAAGTAAAACTCAGTCTGACTCCAAACCAAAACACAAACAGATTCTAAACAAGGTCTCCCAAATAACATGCATTGTCTGACCTAAAATGTCATCTCTTGTTTACACTGATAAAACTTTAAGTTCTCTCAAGACAGTGACGAAAGAAATTTGGAGGTTTACATATACATATTATTCAATTAAAACCTTCTAACTGATTAAAAATTTAACTGCATCCTGGGTTTATTTAATGCATCATCATCATCAGTTGCGTGACCTTTCGATCCATTATTTATAAGTTCTGTGTGCTCCCTCCTCACCTCACCTGAAGAAGGGGCTACGCCCTGAAAGCTTGTGTTTTCAAATAAATCTGTTGGGCTATAACCTAGTGTTGTGTGATTTCTGACCTTGTCCATCCCAGTCCAACATCGGCACCTCCACTCTATGTAGGGTAGAAGCTAGCATGCACGTCTTAAATTATTTTACATTTCTAATTAAATTTGATGGTTTTTCTTTCTCAAATCCAAATGTAAACTAAAGATTGAATATTGTGCAGGAATATTCAAACCACACGGAATTACTAACAGCCACACAGCTGATGTAACAAGTCTTATATAAAGACATTGGCACCACACGAGTAAAGAGTTAAGACTTAATATTCAATTGATTCTGCACTTGAAGCAGGGCTTAAGGCACACAGCATGGGACTACTGTACATAGATGCATAAATCAAACATCAAAGATTTAATTGTCTGATAGGCATGTCCAAAATAGATAAAACAAGCCAATAGAAAAAAAAATCAGGACTGTTTTCTGAAGCATTTCCGCTCCAGGAAAAGCAAGAACACCTGGACTGCTCAAAGGATGCAGATTAGTAATAATGAGCAAGGACCTTGTTCCCGAGACTAATGATAATCTAAACATGACTATGTGTCTATGATTTACTTGATTAGCTTTATGTTAAATATTTCTTTCATCCATTATCAGTAGGAATTACAAGCAGAATCTTCCCTGAGCGATGTGAGCTATGATGAGATTTGTAGCCGAAGTCAGAGGGGCCTAGATCAATATCAGGAACAAATGGCTACACGTTTCTTGCATTTGCCAAATAGCAAGGCAAATTTCCCACCAGGCAGCAGCATGTTGATGAATAAGGGAGTATATAGCCTATTGAACACTTTACTAGAGCCACAATTTGCCTCCCAAATACTCAGCCTCCTCTCTCACCAAATACACCAAACATACTCAACCCACTGCCCAAGACCCGTTGCCCCCTATTCTCCTTGACCATCTAATAAATAAACAGACTTAGAGTCAAAACAATGACACCTATACAAATGTGAGAGTTTCTATGCAGTGCACTGTCACTGCGTCACCCAAATACCCTCAGTGGGTTTCCTTCTTTCTATCCTTCCCATTGCATCTCAGTGTTGTCTCTGGTTCTGTAGATGGGGTGCAAGAAACCCACTCAGCAGTGGAGTTGCTTGCTCCTGGAAGTTTGGTCAGATAATCTTGTGAGTGTTTAAGACTGAATGGCCCACAAATTTTAAGGGTCTCCTTTGTCCGTCCTCGTCTTGAATTTCCAAGGGACAGAATGTTGAAGGGCTGGACTCTTCTGGATGGTTCTGAATGTAGAATTCTGAAGTGCTTGCATGTGGCTTTTTCCTGGTCTATATGGATAGACCTCTTTTTGTGAGGAAGAAGCACTTAGAATGGTCCCAAGTTTGCCATCTACCTGCCACATGTCTTCAGTCCTGAGGACCTATGGCTTGGTTGATGGACTCCTGCTGCTTGTAACCAGTGAGAACAGTTTAGTCACCCGTGCCTCCCTACTGCTCCTGCTTATCCCTGAACATGTGACTGGTGTTCCTGCTTGCTGAGTGGATGGGGCCCTTTCCTGCCTGCATCTGCTCAGGTTCCTGATCTGTGCAATCAATGTATTTCTTCCTTGACCAGGCGCCGAACTATTGCAGCCAGACATTCATCTGCTTGTGCTCCTGAGCTTGCTGAATCTAACTTTCCACTGAGGTGTCAATAACTGAGCTGGTGGAGAGTGGCGAGGATGGGTGCAGGAGGCTGTTTTGCTCATGTTTCTGCTAAGAAATCAGTCTTCTCATCCTCAGAGATTTAGGAAGATTTGTGGAGCAGGCTATTTTACTACAGAAATGTTGGGTCCCCCACCATTTCCTGCAAGACAAAAGAAAGACAAGGCATTGCGGCCATTGGCTAGAAGTGGTGTGCGTTGAATGATACTGATAACAGGATCCCTTTCTGGAGACAGGCCATGCACATCCTGGTATCCCAGCAGGTCTTCTCCTGCAAGTGATAAGATTCTCTTTCCACATGGAGTGAGGACTGAATGCAATATTGGGCAGAACTTCACCTTTCTGGGCCCTTCCTAGCCAATTATCAACTGTCTTCATCAATAGTGAGAAACCAGAAGGAATTGAGTGAGAGGAATGTGGGTAGTTGCAGGTAGTTGAGAGTAGGTCAGGTGTTCAGAGACAGTGAGTAGGCA